>NW_027361773.1:2987500-4407500 GCF_039654945.1 Dendrobates tinctorius
AAAAACACATATTGGCGCTTTCTAGTTGAACCAGATGTCGTATGAAGGGGTTTAGATTCCTGGTGGTACTAGTCCCTTGCTGAGCGCCAGTGTCTTTTTAACAAAGCCACTGTTGACAAAGAGAAATACAAATCAGATTTTAAAAAAAATGAAGCCTATGTAATAAACAACAACAGAATATGTAAAAAGATCATATGCCTATAAAAGTAATTTATTCTGTATGTTAAGACAAGTACCCATAAGATATGGCATTGCTAGACATTTAAGCTATGTGATTATTACTACTCATTGTTTTGCCACTTAGATACCTCCTGTCATGCATCAAGTTTTTAATTGCACCCAGCACAATAATGTACGCAGTGCTATATTTGTTAGCAGATACGTTTCATTTACATATTTGTGTTTTGATAGCAAACTCACTATACACAGCCTTGACAATTACTGAAATGTGTGCAAACTGTAAAGCGCTGCGGAATATGTTAGCGCTATATAAAAATAAAGATTATTATTATTAAAAATTATTATTAAACACTGGATATCTCTCCCTCATCTGACATACTGTGCTTGCATTACTGGCAGGGGTTTTCCCATACCCTCCACTTTATCACAGAATTTAGCTTAAACTTAGCCACTTTGAGCCTTTAATTGCACATATTACTTCTGGTGTGGGCTTTCCACCCTGCCACCTTATGTTTTTTTCCTCAGTTTTAATATATTTCATCATGTTTTGTACTTGTTTATGCAGTTTGTTAATAGAAAATATGATTTTATTGTTTACCTTGGTCCGTATTTAAAGTAATCTTTTTTGGTGTGTATATCATTTATACTTTAATTAAGGTACCTTATTATATGATTTTCATTATAGGTGTTTCAATTAATGCTATGTGAACAAAGTATATATGATTCAGTAAACAAACTAAACATGTAAAGCAACTAAAGCACTAATACACAAAAATGTTGCCAGAATTCTGGCGTAAAACAATTTGAAATGTCACAAAAACATTTTTAGCTTTGGCATTTTCAGATAAATCCCATTAGATCGGACACATTTTTAGAAAGTGAATGTAGCAATCCAGTGAGTGGGCATGGCCAAGTGTGGCCAACAAATTCATCATAATGATGTAAATTAAAAAAAAGTAATCCAGTGCCTGACTGCATTATATCTTTTGAGCTGTTTCATGGCAATGTACAAAATTAATTTAAAAGTGCACACCTTTAAATTAATTTTATGCAACTTTTCCGATCTCACTGCTCATCAAAACTGGCATGCATATGCAAGTCTTGATGAATCAGGGCCAAAGTTAAAGACAAATCCACTGGAATTAAATTGTTATTTTTTGACTGACATATATTTAAATAATTGCGTACATTGTGTATTTTTACTGATATTTCAAACTAGGAGAACAGTAAATTTTAAGACATGGTAAACATAATCATTGTGCTGGAACAGTCTCAAATTGTTTAACAAGTATTATAATTACCTGATTTTGCTAATTTATCTTTCCCACAATTATTTTATATTATAATATCACTAAAACATATTAATATAGTTTGGACTTTTTAATGTCTGCCTGTAGAGCAATAAACAATCTAATCTTGGTTGCTATGAAACATTCATAGTAATATCTATTTGATCGTAAAAGCTAATTAGTAAAGATTTTCTTTTGTGTTAATGATGTGCAATTGATTATAGCTTGAGGATGTAAAGAGACTACAGTTTCTTTTCCCTGATAATGAGTATTACATTTCATCCCCTATGCACTATGAAAAAAGCTAAGGTGATGTCATTTTTATTACCTCCTTTTATGGAACAAACAATATGTACAATCTAATTTACTTTAGTGTAGCTGTAAAGGATAATTGTCAATTTACACCAGCCACTAAATGATGGCTGAAGCTACCCATTTGCTGATTAAATTGGTAGTTGGCCAGGTGGGAGACCCATCTCTGCTCAAGGCGTCCAGGTTTGGCAGTCGGCATCTGGGACAATAGGTTATTGTCGGTGAAGGTGATGAAACGTATGCAGCTAAGTAATACTTTTATTGTCTTGGACCTGAGCTAGCATTGCATCTAGCCCCAGATGGCTGGCATCCATATATAGGAGTAAGAGGACATTGTAGTCTGGATAGGCAAGGACCAGGGTTGTGTTAACTTCATCTCAAGTTCTTGGAACTACTGTTCTAGTTTTTAAGTCTACTGAGTGGAGGGTCTTTTGCACATCTTCTGGAACACTTGTCCTTTTATGAACTCTTGTAAGGAAGCAGCAATCCTGGTAAAGTTTTTGATTAAACTTCTATAGTAGCTGGCAAAGCCGAGGAATCGCAGACTTCTTGAATGGTAGTTGGGGTAGGCTAGTCTTTTGCTATGGCAGTCTTCTCAGGATCCAAAATAACTTCTTTCACACTAACTACGTGCCCTAAGTACGGGAACTTTTTTTTAGTAGATGGCACTTAGACAATTTGACTTTCAGGCCATGCTTGGCTAAGACTTGAAAGACCTTGGCATGATGTTGGAGATGTTCTTTTCAAGCTTTGAAGTAAATGATTACATCATCTAAGTACAGTACAATGCCACAGTTTCAAACTTCTTGTGATCCAAAAAGCATTCCATGAGTCTCTGGAAAGTTCCGGAGTGTTGCACAGGCCAAAGGCCATGCAGTTATATTCAAACAAGTCCATAGGGGTAGTGAATGAAGTCTTCTCTTGATCCTCTGGGGCCAATAGAACTTGCCAGTACCCGCTGGTGAGATCTAGGTTGGAGAAATAGGCTGCTAACTTCATGCCAGTCAATGATTCTTTTATTCTTGGCAGGGAGTATGCATCTTTGTGGACAATGCTGTTAAGTTTGCAATAATCCACATATAAACAAATACTCTCATCCTTTTTGGTGAGAATAATTGTTGCGACCCAAGGACTGCGACTGTTATTAATCATATCAGCATCTTTCATTTCTTGTATCCTCATCTTGACTGGCTGGTACATGGATGAAAGTATAGGTCAGTACTTCTCTTTGATTGTCGGATGGGAACTAGTGGAAATGAGGTTTTCAATTGCACTGATTTTCCCAAAGTCAAAGGCAAAGTTGCTGAATGTCTGCTGGTATTCTTGGCAACTCTTTTAGTGCTCCATCTTCTTGCATGAGAGAGGTCTTTTAAGTGCCAATGTTGAATTTTAGCCACCACGCCTTCATAATTTCTGGATGGGGGAGCTTCCACTTGGGTAGAGCATTGGGACACTTGGAGGACATCTTGATAATTGAGCCTACTCACATTGGCAAAAACAGTATATTTACGCAGGGTAACAGCTTGATCCCTGCAATTTATGATATGCCTCGATACTCCACCATGGGTTACAATAGTCAGGCTTAATGCAGCTATGATGACTGTATTATCTTTGTATTTACTTGGTCTGACTAGGACTTCATAGTACTGACCCAGTAAACCCATCTTGGCCTTCACCTCATCAGAGTTTCTGCATGAGATTGCAGGACTACAGGCCTGAAGCCCATAATCCTGGCAGGGCTGATCTTCCATCTTGAATTAGTGAATTCCTGATTGATGACTAATGAGTAGGGATCAGCGGACTCGTGAATGTATGGGTTTGGCGGGTTTGTGCAGACTTTTTTTAACGTCAAGTTCTAACTTGACTCAACCTTGACACAAAACCCATATAAGTCAATGGTGACCCAGACTGTAGTGCTGTAAAATGGCTGTAAAATGGTATGAGTAAGGGCTAGAGAGTTTATAAAGGAAGCAAAATGTGGGTCAGAGCAGGACAATTGCCCTGCAAACAAATGGGGTTAGGAAAATTACTTAAAGGAGTTTTGTGACCATAGCAATCATAATAAGAAACAAATTAATAACATAAAAATTTTAACAATGCCCCCACAGAGACTGAGGCTTGCTACCCCTAGTTCAGTTAAAAAATTTACCCACAGAGCATAGGGGCAGGGTTCCCAAACAGAAGCAGCTTACAAATGTCACCCACAGAGCATAGGGCAGAGTACCCCCACAAAAACTGATTGAATTTTTTCCCCAGACCATTTATAATAGTACACCCACAGTAGTGGATTAAATACACAGTACACCTACCAAGCATGTTTTCACATTTTCCTCACAGATCCAAAATTTCAGCTCCAATAGTGTACAAACAGCAGCTGCCAAAGAAAAGTTGATCTTGGATTGAGCTGGCAGTTCAACGCGAGGCTTTCTACTGGCAGTCCCAGCCCCTTTGCTTTGGGACACCTCCCCAATGTTATTGCACAAGGATCCTAGGGGCCCGAAGTGTTTACCTTGAAAATGTTATTGCTCAGAGCAGGCAAGCAAGCCTGAATACAACAGCTAGGGATAATGAAATAGTACTCCGTTTCTGTTTTCTTGTTTGTTGAGACTGAGCTATGATTAAGAGGGGACCCAGTGGAAATCAAAGCCTTGTCTAGAAGATGAATCCAGGATAGCCAGGTAGCGGGAACAGAAAGTTTGGGCAGGAGATGCCTTATGTCAAGGTTTGTAGGAAACTGAGTTACCCTTAGGACTGAAAAACTCTGCAGTGATGTGTAGTGCAAGAACTGTGCCTGTGTTTATCATCACCGTGAAAATGCTGTTGCCAGTGAAATATCAAAGAAAATGTAATAGATGCTGCTCCCTGTATCTGAATGTGTTGACAAGTAAATAGGAGTTTACAAGTACAAGCTGGTGTGATTGTCTCATTCTGAAGACCACTGAAATACTGCACTCCACACACATCCATGGACCCAAAGGCCCCCCTATTACTGTAGAGGGCCAGCGTGCCAATCTTACTAGACTCGCTAATGTCTGCCATCCAGAGACCCATTAAATTTGGTGTACGCGGCAGGATATAGGTTGTTCGCAAGGAGAAAGCGAGGTGAAAAATGTCCATGGCACAATTGTAGAAGCGATTGAAAATGAACAACCTCAAATGGCAAAGCATACAAATTCCAAAAGGAGGATCATGATGCAGATATGACAGTACTTGAAACTGAACAAACTAGGATGGCGGCAAAAGTATGGATCCTAAGATGTCATCAACTTGTGGTCTGAGGTGGAGAAGTCCAGCCAATCATGGGTGTGAACAGTGTCTGAGAGTGGGAAAAGATTCCCAACCCATTGGAGGTTTGACCCAGGAGAGGGGATCAGCTGAAGCCAGGGTTAATTTATTTGTCAAGCTACTAGAAAACACAGCAGATTAATTTATTTTCCACACTACTAGAAAACACACAGTGTTACAGAAAAATTATTTATTTGGCCTACAAATAGCAAATAGATGGCTGCAGAGTAGAATTATTTTTTATGCACACTGCTCTGTTATGAACTGGTCCCTGAGGAGGATGGTAGGAATAGGCTAGGCCACCAGGAAACCAGAGATGTTGGTAACTTAGCGGATTGCAGACCTCTAATCTTAACAACACAACTTGCAGTAGCCATGGGGCGTACCTACGATGCCCTAGATGCCTCGGCACAGCTGAACTAACTAAGTCTAAAGCAAGAAAGGTGGAATCTAAACTGCCCCGGAGTAGAACCCCAAAGGAATAGATAGCCCCCAAACATATATTGTTGGTGACACAAGATGAGACAGAAACACAGGCAGAAAATAGACTGAGCAAATGATGGGGCCCAAACTGACTAGATAGGATAAGAAAGGAAAGACACTGTCAGCAATCATGCAAAAACCCTAAAAAATCCAACACGTCTGATGTACAAAGACCACTGAGGTCTCACGACCTCTCCCCCACAATATCAGCCTTCTGGTGTGAACTGGCAGCAAAGCAAAAGAGACTAATATAACAGGGGACTGAACAAACTGAAACAAGCTATAACATATGGAGCGGGGTCCAGCACAGACCCAGCAGGGAGCTCGCTGAACCCTCACAGCAAAGCAGAAAGAGGCAAAATCAGATCAGATGCAAAGGATTAGCAAATAAACAACTTAACTGAAAAATGCAGAGTCAGGCAGGAGACAGCAGACCTCAGAATGCACAGGAAGAAACTAATCACCAGCAGCCACTGAAGGAAGCCTGCTCACTTAAATACTCCAGTCAGTAACCCCTGATTTCCAATCATCGTCGTCAGGTGGCAGACTTCGGCCAGCTCCACTACCCACAGTAACCACCAGAGAGAGCCCAAACTCAGAAGTTAAATCGAGGGAGTTCACAACACTACCCCCCTTTGAGGAGGGGTCACCGAACCCTCATCCATGCCACCGGTCCGATCAGGATGGGCCCGGTGAAAAGCACGAACCAATCTCTCGGCATGAATGTCAGAAGCAGAGACCCAAGAATTATCCTCCTGGCCATACCCTTTCCACTTGACCAAGTACTGGAGTCTCCGTCTAGCCATATGAGAATGCAATATCTTCTCTACCTCATACTCCAAATTACCCTTTACCAATACAGGGTCAGGGGGCGCCGCCATGGGAACTACTGGCTCCACAAACCTTTTCAACAAAGATTTATGAAAAACGTTATGAATCTTAAACATAACTGGAAGAGCCAAACGGAAAGAAACGGGGTTAAGGATTTCCAAAATCTTATAAGGTCCAATGAACCTTGGCTTGAATTTTGAAGACGCAACCTTCATAGGAATATTTTTTGAGGACAACAAACCATATCACCCACCAATGGTCCTATGCCGCTTGGAAAACCGTTGGGCCTTTTACTGAGAGTGGGACAACTTATCCTCTACTTGGTCCCAAATCTGCTGCATTCTCTCTACCACAGAATCCACACTTGGGCAGGCCAAAGCTTCCACCCGCCCCGAAGAAAATCGAGGATGAAACCCAAAGTTACAGAAAAAAGGTAACATCAAAATGGCAGAACTAGCCCTATTGTTAAGCTCGAATTCGGCCAAGAGCAAAAATGAGACCCATTCATCCTGATCAGCAGATATGAAACATCTCAAATAGGATTCCAAAGTCTGGTTTGTTCTCTCAGTCTGCCCATTGGTCTGAGGATGAAATGCAGAGGAGAAAGATAACTGAATTCCCAGTTTGGAACAAAAAGCTCTCAAAAATCTGGAAACAAACTAGACACCTCTGTCCAGCACAATGTTCTCAGGAATCCCGTGCAAATGAACCACCTGTTGTAAAAACAAGGGCACCAACTCAGAAGAAGATGGCAACTTTGGAAGTGGTACAAGATGGACCATCTTAGAAAATCTATCACAGATCACCCAGATAACAGTCATTCTCTGAGAGACAGGTAGATCAGAAATAAAATGCTTTGAGATATGGGTCCATGGCCTCCTGGGCACCTGCAGGGGCATCAACAAACCACTAGAACGAGAACAGGACTTGGACCGAGAACAAGTCCCACAGTACTGCACAAAATTCCTGACATCACGAGATAAGGCAGGCCTCCAAAAAGACCGACTCATCAAATCTCTGGTACCAAAAATACCTGAATGGCCAGCTAACGTGGAGCAATGAATTTCAGACATTACTCTTCTCCTCCACTGGTCAGGGACATACAATTTTCCCATAGGGCATCGTTCAGGTTTGTCCTCCTGAAATTCCTCCAGGGCACGTCTCAAATCGGGTGAGGTGGCGGAAAGAACTACACCCTCATTTAGAATGGTAGTAGGCTCGGTCACATCAAGAGAATCCGCAAAGAAAGTCCTAGATAGGGCGTGCGCCTTAACATTCTTAGTGCCCGGAAGAAAGGAGACCACAAAATTAAAACGCGTGAAAAAATCCTGTCTAGGATTCAAGCGCTTAGCTGATTCAAGATAAATCAAATTCTTGTATTCAGTTAGGACCACAACTTGATGTCTAGCTCCCTCCAACAAAGTCTCCACTCTTCAAATGCCCACTTCATGGCCAACAATTCCTGATTCCCCATGTCATAGTTACGTTCATGGAGAAAATTTTCAAGAAAAGAAGGCACAGGGATTCATATTAGAGGTTACTGGTAGAGATGAGCAACTTTGCCTTTCTTCGGGTCAAGTCGGGTTTCATGAAACCCGAATTTCCCAAAAGTCGTGTCGAACGAAATCGGCCGATTATCGTGAAAAGTCGAAGGCCGACTGAAACACGAAACCCAATGCAAGTCAATGGGGAACCAAGGTCGGCAGGGAGTGGAGGACAGGAAGCACAACTACAGTGCCCATTTTAATGCCAAAAGCATCAATTCTTATTACTTAAGCTTGTCAACCTTAATTTACTTAATAATAATAGTTAGGCATTGAAAACTGGAGGTTATCTGGCTAAAGTTGTGGGGGGTAGGGCTGGCTCCAGATTTTCGTGGGCCCAGGGCCAAAGAGTGTCAATGGGCTCCTTTAACACATGCCACAATTCATGATCCTCTGATATGGCAGAGAAATAGCGGTATAGTACAATGAAAAGTACTTCACTTCTTACATCTCATGACTGATATCCATTTTAAATTCTCCAATAGCTCCAAAACCGGACAGTATATTACTCCATACAGTATTATGGCCACCGCATAGTGCGCTGTACAGAGTAATGATGCCCATATATTTCTCCATACAGAATCATTGGTCCCATATAATGTTTGAAACAGTATATGATGAGCTCCACATAATGCTACAGTATATGTTGGTCCCCACTGTGTTATGGGCCCAAATAATGCTCCATATATAATGGGCCACATTTCTAATGCTCCAGTGCATAATGGGCCCTGTAAATGCTGCTCCAGTGTCTGATGTCCACCTTTGGAATGCTCCAGTGTATGGTGGGCCATATATATAGAATCATAGAATCATAGAATCATAGAATCGTAGAGTTGGAAGGGACCTCCTGGGCCATCTGGTCCAACCCCCTGCTCAAAGCAGGATTCGCTAAATCATCCCAGTCAGATGTCTGTCCAGCCTCTGTTTGAAGACTTCCATTGAAGGAGAACTCACCACTTCTCGTGGCAGCCTGTTCCACTCATTGATCACTCTAACTGTCAAAAAGTTTTTTCTAATATCTAATCTGTGTCTCTTCCCATTCAGTTTCATCCCATTGCTTCTAGTCTTTCCTTGTGCAAATGAGAATAAAGTTGATCCTTCTACAATGTGACAGCCCTTTAGATATTTGTAGACAGCTATTAAGTCTCCTCTCAGTCTTCTCTTTTGCAAACTAAACATTCCCAAATCCTGCAACCTTTCCTCATAAGACAGGGTTTGCAGACCGGTCACCATTCTGGTCGCTCTTTTCTGAACTTGCTCCAGTTTGTTGATGTCTTTTTTAAAATGTGGTGCCCAAAACTGGACACAATATTCCAGATGAGGTCTGACCAAAGAGGAGTAGAGGGAAATAATGACTTCACGTGATCTAGACTGTATGCTTCTGTTAATACATCCTAGAATTGCATTTGCCTTTTTTGCTGCTGCATCACACTGTTGACTCATATTCAGTCTGTGATCTATTAGTATACCCAAGTCTTTTTCACATGTGCTGTCACTTAGCCCTATTCCTCCCATTCTATATATGCTTTTTTCATTTTTATTGCCCAGATGTAGTACTTTGCATTTCTCCCTGTTAAAAACCATTCTGTTAGTTGCTGCCCACTTCTCCAGTTTATTTAAATCTTTTTGAATCCTCTCTCTCTCTTCTCTAGTATCAGCTATCCCTCCTAGCTTTGTGTCATCAGCAAATTTAATCAGTTTACCCTCAATTCCTTCATCTAAATCATTGATAAAGATGTTGAACAATACAGGGCCCAGGACAGAGCCCTGTGGTACCCCACTTGAGACATTCTTCCAACTGGATGTGCAGCCATTTACGACCACTCTTTGGGTCCGATCACTAAGCCAGTTATGAATCCACCTAACAGTTGCCTTGTCCATTCCATACTTAGTCATTTTTTCAATAAGGATTGTATGAGAGACTTTGTCAAATGCTTTGCTGAAGTCAAGATATACTATATCTACAGCATTTCCTTGATCCACCCAATCAGTGATACCGTCATAGAAGGAAATTAAGTTAGTCTGACATGACTTATTAGTTAGAAACCCATGCTGACTCTGTTTAATCACTTCATTCTTATCCAGGTATTGACATACATGTTGTTTAATAATTTGTTCAAAGATCTTTCCTGATATAGAAGTCAGACTCACCGGCCTATAGTTGCCTGGGTCCACCTTCTTCCCCTTTTTGAAGATAGGAACAACATTTGCTCTTCTCCAGTCTTCTGGCACTTCTCCTGTTCTCCAAGAATTTTCAAAGATTATGGAGAGGGGTTCAAAAATTTCTTCTGCTATCTCCTTCAGTACTCTGGGGTGTAATTCATCTGGACCTGGAGACTTGAATTCATTTAGGTTAGCTAAGTGTTTCCTCACTATCTTTCTGTTTATGGATATCCTGGATTCTTCTATTCCCTTAATAGGACAGTGAATAACAGTTGATGTTGCATTTCCTTTCTGAGAGAAAACAGATGCAAAATAGGAATTTAAAAGTTCAGCCTTCTCAACATCCTGTCTTACCATTTCATCATTTTCATCCTGTAAAAATCCTATAGCATCTTTGACTTTTCTTTTACTTTTGACATATCCCCAAAATCCTTTATTATTGCTTTTGACATCTCTTGCAAGCCTCAGTTCATTTTCAGCTTTAGATAATCTGATTTGTGCCCTGCAGGTTCTGCAGACAGCATTATATTCTTCTTTAGATATGCCTCCCTCTTTCCATTTTATAAACATTTTTTTCTTCCTTTTTAGCATGTGCTTAAGTTCTGTGTTCATCCATCCTGGTTTCCTTAAATGCTTCCTATTCTTCCCTCTTTTCGGAATTGTTAACAACTGTGCTTTGAGAATTTCATTTTTCAAGATTTCCCATCCTTCCTGGACATTTTTGTCATTAAGGATATCCAGCCATTGGATCCCTCCAATTCTCTTTCTGAATCCCTTAAAATCTGCCTTTCTGAAATCTAACCTTGACGTCTGAGTCTTCACAGGTCTTCCACCTCTAGTAATCCAAAATTCTAAAATAGCATGGTCGCTACCTCCTAGGGTCCCAGCCACTTTTACCTCCTCAACCATTTCCTCCCTGTTTATAAGGATTAGATCCAAGGTAGCAGTTCCCCTTGTTTTCTCCCTTACCTTTTGGAAGATAAAGTTGTCAGCAAGAGAGGATAAGAATTTCCTTGACCTGTTAGTTTTGCCTGAGAGAGATTCCCAACAAATGTCTGGATAGTTGAAATCTCCCATGACAACTATGTCATATTTTTTGGAGAACTTGGCCATCTGATGCATAAAGAGTTCATCTATATCTTCGGCTTGCACAGGCGGCCTGTAGTAAATGCCTACAATGGTGTCCTTTCCATTGTTCTGTCCTTGTATTCTTACCCAAACAGTTTCCACAGAACTCCCAGTCTCTGAAGCTTCAATCTCTGTGCAGATATACGCGTTTCGAACATACAATGCGATACCCCCTCCTCGTTTATCAAGTCTGTTTCTTGCAAATAAGTTGTATCCTTCTAGTCTTGTATTCCAATCATGTGTATTGTCCCACCAAGTTTCAGTGATTCCAATTACATCATATTTCTGTTCCTGTGTTAGTAGTTCCAATTCTCCTTGTTTGTTGCCCATGCTTTGTGCATTAGTATAGAAACATTTTAGTTTGTGATTGGTTTCTCTTTCTCCAATATTTTTATTAATTAGATTCTTTCGTCTTTGTTCTTCCTTTCCACTTCTAATAGCAGAGTTCTCAATAGCATTTGTCAGGTGTATGGCTTTTTCTGGTCTTTTGCTTCCCTTCCCATGTTGTTCTAGTTTAAAGCTCTCCTTACAAGTGCAGCAAGGCGACTTCCAAATACATGCTTTCCAGTCTTTGTAAGGTGCACCCCATCTCTAGCAAGTAGTCCATCGTATAAGTAGTTCACTCCGTGATCCAGAAATCCAAATCGTTGCTGATGGCACCATCGACGTAGCCAGTTGTTCACCTGCAGAATCTTATTCCACCTCCTTGTTCCATGGCCATCATTCTCCAGAGTATATTGCTCCCCAAAAATAGCTGTCCCAACATTGAAAACAATTAAATAAGTCTCCTCACTAGGGAATCCCTGTACTAGTCTGGACTCCTCGTCGACCCCATCTTCCATCTCACTGCACTTGGACTGTTTAGGCAGAGGGCATACAGACGTGATGTCATCGCGCTCTCTGACCAGAATGTCACTGTCAGGAAACACTGAAGACGTCACGGCAGTGGAGCAGGGAGAGGTAAGTATTTCAACTTTGCAAGTGCTTTGATCTTGAGCAAGCAGGGGGGGCACACTCGTTGGCGACGGCACTGGCACAGGGCCCCTCATAGTACGCTGGTGTGTCTGACGGCGGGTGTGCACCCCCACCATCAGAAACACTTGATTCTACTATGAGGGACCTTGTGCCAGTGCCGTTGCCAAAGAGTGTGCCCACCCACCTGTCCAGGGCAATGGCACTCACACGGGTGCGTGCGCCAGGGGGTGACCCGGCCCTGTGGGGGGAGGCAGCCCAGTTAGGGAGGTGGAAAAATTGGCATACAGTGGGGAAAAAAAGTATTTAGTCAGTCAGCAATAGTGCAAGTTCCACCACTTAAAAAGATGAGAGGCGTCTGTAATTTACATCATAGGTAGACCTCAACTATGGGAGAGAAACTGAGAAAAAAAAATCCAGAAAATCACATTGTCTGGTTTTTTTTTTATTTTATTTGCATATTATGGTGGAAAATAAGTATTTGGTCAGAAACAAAATTTCATCTCAATACTTTGTGATATATCCTTTGTTGGCAATGACAGAGGTCAAACGTTTTCTGTAAGTCTTCACAAGGTTGCCACACACTGTTGTTGGTATGTTGGCCCATTCCTCCATGCAGATCTCCTCTAGAGCAGTGATGTTTTTGGCTTTTCGCTTGGCAACACGGACTTTCAACTCCCTCCAAAGGTTTTCTATAGGGTTGAGATCTGGAGACTGGCTAGGCCACTCCAGGACCTTGAAATGCTTCTTACGAAGCCACTCCTTCATTGCCCTGGCGGTGTGCTTTGGATCATTGTCATGTTGAAAGACCCAGCCACGTTTCATCTTCAATGCCCTTGCTGATGGAAGGAGGTTTGCACTCAAAATCTCACGATACATGGCCCCATTCATTCTTTCATGTACCCGGATCAGTCGTCCTGGCCCCTTTGCAGAGAAACAGCCCCAAAGCATGATGTTTCCACCACCATGCTTTACAGTAGGTATGGTGTTTGATGGATGCAACTCAGTATTCTTTTTCCTCCAAACACGACAAGTTGTGTTTCTACCAAACAGTTCCAGTTTGGTTTCATCAGACCATAGGACATTCTCCCAAAACTCCTCTGGATCATCCAAATGCTCTCTAGCAAACTTCAGACGGAACCGGACATGTACAGGCTTAAGCAGTGGGACACGTCTGGCACTGCAGGATCTGAGTCCATGGTGGCGTAGTGTGTTACTTATGGTAGGCCTTGTTACATTGGTCCCAGCTCTCTGCAGTTCATTCACTAGGTCCCCCGGCGTGGTTCTGGGATTTTTGCTCACCGTTCTTGTGATCATTCTGACCCCACGGGGTGGGATTTTGCGTGGAGCACCAGATCGAGGGAGATTATCAGTGGTCTTGTATGTCTTCCATTTTCTAATTATTGCTCCCACAGTTGATTTCTTCACTCCAAGCTGGTTGGCTATTGCAGATTCAGTCTTCCCAGCCTGGTGCAGGGCTACAATTTTGTTTCTGGTGTCCTTTGACAGCTCTTTGGTCTTCACCATAGTGGAGCTTGGAGTCAGACTGTTTGAGGGTGTGCACAGGTGTCTTTTTATACTGATAACAAGTTTAAACAGGTGCCATTACTACAGGTAATGAGTGGAGGAAAGAGGAGACTCTTAAAGAAGAAGTTACAGGTCTGTGAGAGCCAGAAATCTTGATTGCTTGTTTCTGACCAAATACTTATTTTCCACCATAATATGCAAATAAAATGAAAAAAAAAAACAGACAATGTGATTTTCTGGATTTTTTTTTCTCAGTTTGTCTCCCATTGTTGAGGTCTACCTATGATGTAAATTACAGACGCCTCTCATGTTTTTAAGTGGTGGAACTTGCACTATTGCTGACTGACTAAATACTTTTTTTCCCCACTGTATGTTGATTTTGGACATTCAGCAGCTGCAAATGGAGTAATTGGAGAAGTCCGTGGAAGAGGAGGACAAAATCAAGCCATTTTTCTGGCAACCTACGTGTCAGCAGGGGAGGATGGGACAAAATCCTTTGAAACCCATGCATGGTTCATTTTAATGAAGGTTAGATCATCAACATTTTAGGTCGACAGATGGGTCCTTTTTTCTGTCAGGATTGATCCAGCAGCACTGAAGACTCATTCAGATAACACACTAGCAGCAGGGCAAGTGAGCTCCTGTAAGGCATATGGTGCCAATTCAGGCCAGGTGTCAAGTTTACTGGCCCAATAGTCAAAGGGGAATGACTGGTGAGGGAGAACATCGATATGGGAGGAGAAGTAGTTTGTTACCATAGTTGACAACTGCTGTTTCCTGTCACATTCGATCGATGCAGTATTACCAGTCGTGTGAGCGGTACTTGAAAAATCAGTCCACAACATGGTCATGAAACCCCTGTGTCCAACGCCACTTCGGCTATGTGCACCATGAACACCTCTTCCATGTTGTCCCCTACGGCTCGTTGGAAAAACATCAATGCCGCTGTGTGCTGGGAATGCCTCAAACAAACGATTTACCAGAGTTGCTTGTTTGTTAGCCATTATTAGCTCTAGGTTCTCCTATGGCATGATGCTTTGGAATTTGCCTTTATAGCGTGGATCCAGGATGCTGGCCAACCAGTAGTCATCATCGTTCATCATTTTGGCTATGCGGGGGTCCCTTTTTAGGATCTGCAAGGCATAATCAGACATGTGGGCCAATGTTCCAGGTGTCAATGATACACTGTGAGTGCTGGGTGGAGGAGTACTTTCTGGCAAATCCACATCCCTCCAGTCATGCACAAACCCTGTACCTGACCTTGCCATGCCAACATTTTTTCTTGCCCCCTGAGAAGCATCCTCCTCCCCAAAATAATCATCCCCATCATCCTCCTCCTCCTCCTCCTCTTCCTCTTCTTCCTCCACCTCGTCCACGAGACTTCCCTGAGCAGACAATGGCTGACTGTCATCAAGGCTTCCCTCCTCTTCCTCCTCAACTGCAGACGCCTGCTCCTTAATGTGCGTCAAAGTTTACATGAGCAGACGCATAAGTGGGAAGCTCATGCTTATGATGGCATCGTCTGCGCTTACCAGCAGTGTGCATTCCTCAAAACACTGAAGGACTTTACAGAGGTCTTTCAGCTTCGACCACTGCACACCAGACAACTCCATGTCTGTCTGCAAACTGCCTGCCCATGTATCCTCCCACAAATGAATTACAGCCTGCCTCTATTCGCACAGCCTCTAAACCATGTGCAGGGTGGAGTTCCACCTTGTTGCAACGTCGATAATTAGGCGGTGCTTGGGAAGGTGGAGCAATCGCTGCAGCTTCTGCATACGACTGGAGTGTACGGGCGACCGGCGGATGTGCGAACACAGTCTTTGCACCTTATGGAGCAGGTGTGTTAACTCCAGATAATTATTGAGGAAGCACTGCACCACCAGGTTCAAGGTGTGAGCCAGGCAAGGTATGTGTCTGAGTTTTGAAAGGGCTATGGCTGCCACAAAATTCCGGCCGTTATCACTAACTACCTTGCCTGCCTCAAGATGTAGACTGCCCAGCCATGACTCAGTTTGTTGCTACAAGTAGTCGACCAGTACCTCCGCGGTGTGTCTGTTGTCTCCCAAACACATCATCTTCAGCACAGCCTGCTGACACTTACCATTAGCTGTTCGATAGTGGGACACCGAGTGTGCAACACTGGCAGCTGCGGATGGAGTGCTCGTGCGACTGTGCTCTGTGGACGAGCTTTCTCTTCTGGAGGAGGAGGAGGGTCGAACGCCTACACTAAACTGTTTCCTATACCGTGGGCTAGGCAGCACTGTCCCACCACCGCTGTCACCTGTGGGCCCTGCATCCACCACATTAACCCAGTGCGCAGTGATGGACACGTAATGGCCCTGGCCATGCCTACTGGACCATGCATCTGTTGTGAGGTGCACCTTTCCACTCACTGATTGCTTGAGTGCATGGACAATGCGGTCTTTCACTTGAAGGTGGAGGGCTGGGATGGCTTTGCGAGAAAAGAAGTGCCGACTGGGTAGGTCATAGCATGGTACTGCGTAGGCCATGAGTTCGTGGAAAGCTTCGCCTTCAGCCAACCGGTAGGGCATCATCTCTAACGAGATTAGTTTGGCAATGTGGGCGTTCAAACCCAGTGTGCGCGGATGAGAGGATGAGTACTTTCTTGTCCTACTCATAGTCTCTGGTAGGGTGAGCTGGACTTGAGAGGTGCATATGGTGGAACTAGCGGTGGACATGGCGGACTGAGAGAGGGTTGATGATGGTGATGGAGTTGGTGTTCTTTCTGATGGCCTAGATTCAGTCTCTTGTAGCAATATCATTGTGATTCCCTGACTGCTTTGGCCTTGCGACGACACCTCAACATTTGCTGCTGGTGGTGTGCTAACAGGTGGGCTTACAGTGGGGGAAACGATGTAGCGTTGCTGACTACCTTCATTGGGTGCACATGTGGTATGTGAGGTTTGGTAGTCCATCCACGCTTGCAAGTGCATGGTGGATAAATGTCTAAGCATGCAACTGGTATTCAAATTTCTCAGATTTTTCCCTCGGCTAAAGGTCTTTGCGCTCTTCTTACAGAAAGCCTTTGCCTGATCATTAGGATTTTGTTAAAAATAGTGCCACACTGCACTCTTCCTACTATGGAAGACATTTTGAGGCCTTGCACACTGTGCTAATTTGACTGTCTGGCCTAGCTGTCCTGCAACTCTTTTGGTTTTTGTAACCCATTTTTGGACTGCTCCGGGCCTGCCAGATAACAGCTGTTGCGATGTCGACGCCTGCTGCGGATGCTCCTCCTCCTCTTCTGAGCTATTGGCAGCGGCACCCTCTTCCCCCAATGGATGCCAATCTGGGTCAACAACTGGTTCATTCATCACCTCCTCTTCAATTTCATGTGCACCTTCCTCTGTGTCACCATGTAAGGTGGTATAGTATGCGGGAAGGGGCACCTGAGTTTCATCAGGGTCAGATTATGGCTTAGTACACTGTGAGGACAATGTAGTGCTCTGAGTGAATGTACCAGCAGATAAATCTAGCAGTGGCTGTGCATCAGTGCACTCCATGTCAGAT
Organism: Dendrobates tinctorius; assembly: GCF_039654945.1. Taxonomy (NCBI): domain Eukaryota; kingdom Metazoa; phylum Chordata; class Amphibia; order Anura; family Dendrobatidae; genus Dendrobates; species Dendrobates tinctorius. Next base: position 3,004,749 of record NW_027361773.1, read on the forward strand.
TCTTCTTGGACTGGGTAATTCACGATTTGACTTGATATCCCAGGCATGGTATGTGAAAAAAGCTCCATGGAGTAATCTGTAGTGTGGCCTGCCGCATCCTTTACTTTTGGTAGGGGTGAAGGACACAGGGAAAGCTGTGGTTCCTGACCATGAGCCTCCAATGATGACTCAGTGCTTTTATTTTTTGAAAGTTCAGAAGAGGAGGCGATAGAGCTGGAGGCTGTGTCAGCAATGTAAGCCAAAGCTTGTTCCTGAAGCTCCGGCTTTAAAAGCGGTTTACCTACTCCGAAAAAAGGGATCCTTCGAGACCTTGTGGAGCCAGACAATGACGCAGGCTCAACACCTCCTGCATTAGGTGCTATTGTACTTTTGCCACTACCAGCAGATCCACCACCAACACCAACACCATTATTACCAGCTGGCAACCGCCGCCCACTTCCACGGCCTCTTCCAACACACTTCCTCATTTTTGGGAAAATGTACCCAAAATACCACCAGCAATATGGTACTGTAAAACAAGGTACAGGGTGTATATAGCATTGGGGAGAATTTGAATCTCTCTACAGACTTGAGGACACTGAACTAATATCTCAGGCTCAGTGTAGCTTACACCTCAATATAACAGGCTGAAGTTGGATGGTGTATAAAATGTCTATATAGTACTGGGGAGAATTTGAATCTCCCTACAGACTTGAGAACACTGAACTATTATCTCAGGCCCAGTGTAGATTACACCTCAATATAACAGGCTGAAATTGGGTGGTGTATAAAATGTCTATATAGGACTGGGGAGAATTTGAATCTCCCTACAGACTTGAGGACACTGGACTAATATCTCAGGCCCAGTGTAGATTACATCTCTATATAACAGGCTGAAATTGGATGGTGTATAAAATGTCTATATAGGACTGGGGAGAATTTGAATCTCCCTACAGACTTGAGGACACTGAACTAATATCTCAGGCCCAGTGTAGATTACACCTCAATATAACAGGCTGAAATTGGATGGTGTGTAAAATGTCTATATAGGACTGGGGAGAATTTGAATCTCCCTAGAGATTTTAGCAAGCTGACAATGATGTTCTCAGTCCCAAGTATGGCAGCAGGCAGCCTAATAAGCAGGACTGCTGCACACAAAAGTGTGGAAAAATGAATGCTTGGTAACTGGGCAAAAAGAGGATGAAAAGTATTTTTGCTTTTAAAAAAGCAGTTTGCACAGCAGTGTGAAAACAGAAATGCAGCTATCAGGGAGCCCTATAAGGCAGCCTAATAACCAACAGAGCTGATTGCACCAAAATATAGCCTCCCCTTGCACTGCACACTAACTGGTGTGTTGTACAGGCAAAATTGCTAGCAGCAGAAGCAGTTTTTTGCATCTTCTTCCCTGCCTAACGCTCTCCCTACAGAATCAGCAGCAGCAGCAGCTTTCCCTATTCTGAGATCAGCAGATCGGCGTGCACTCCCTATTATAGCCCCTGTGACGTCATACAAAGCAAGCCAATCACTTGCATGCCCTTATCAAAGATGGTGGTGACCGCTGCCTATGTCATCGCGTTGCCTACAGTGAGCGTCCTCCATCATTGGCTGAAAAAGGGCGCTGAAGCATAATTTGAAATGCGACTTTGGCGCCATGGTCGCCGACCTCGTGGCCGACCGAACGCTATGGTCGGGTTTCGTTTCATAAAACCACACTTTTGAAGAAAGTCGGCGACTTTTGAAATTGACCAACCCGTTTCGCTCAACTCTAGTTACTGGATCTCTTTGAGACAAAATGTCTCCTGCACCAATCTCAGAAGCATCTATTTCCACCTGAAATGGGAGTGAAACATCAGGTTGCCGTATAACCGTAGCAGAAGTGAATCTCCGCTTAAGCTTCTGAAATGCCGAGACTGCCTCTGGAGACCAATTCACCACATCAGCGCCCTTTTTGGTCAAATCCGTCAGTGGTTTAACAATGCCAGAAAAATTAATTATAAATTTGCGGTAGAAATTAGCAAAACCCAAAAACTTCAGGACAACCTTCAGCGAAGTGGGCTGAACCCAATCATAAATGGCCTGTACCTTGGCCGGGTCCATTTCAATAGCAGACGGGGACAAAATGAATCCCCAAAACGAAATCCTCTGTACACCAAAGAGACATTTCTATCCCTTAATATCCCTTAACATAGAGAGTATTTTCCCTCAAAATCCGGATCACAGTCCGGACATGTTCCACATGAGAATCCCAATCACTGGATAAAAATCAAAATATCATCCAGATAAATGATCAAAAACGTATCCACAAAGTCCCGGAAAATATCGTTCATAAAAGATTGGAAGACAGAAGTGGCATTAGTGAGCCCAAAAGTCATCACCAGGTACTCAAAATGTCCCTCTGGAGTATTAAACGCCGTCTTCCATTCATCCCCGTGCTTGATGCGAATAAGATTATACGCCCCCCTGAGGTCAAGCTTGGTAAACCAACAAGCACTTTTAACTCGGGAAAATAAATCAGAAATCAGGGGTAACGGTAACGGGTACTGATATTTAACAGTGATTTTGTTAAGGGAACTATATTAAATACATGGCCTTAATGAGCCATTTTTCTTGGGCACAAAGAAAAAAACAGCACCTAAAGGTGAAGAGGATGGTCTGATATGACCCTTCTCCAATGACTCTTTGATATAAGATCGCATAGCATCATGTTCAGGTACCGATAAGTTGAAAAGCTGACCCTTGGGAAATTTGCAACCAGGCATTAACTCAATTGCGCAGTCATAACTCCTATGAGGAGGCAAAGACGCAGACTTACTCTCACTAAATACATCAGAAAAATCAGCCAAATAGTCAGGAACATCATGAGACTGGGGAAAGGTGGAGAAAGCAGGAGTGTCACTAAGAACACATTGACAACCCCAACTCACCACAGACACAGATTTCCAATCCAAAACAGGATTATGGGTTTGCAACACCAAAAATTTACAATTCTCTTGGTGGTCCGGGGCGACCCGCATTATCACCTGCATCCAAAACTGGGGTTTGTTGTCCGCCAAAGGGGTAGCATCAATACCCCTCAAAGGAATAGGGGTCCGCAGGGGCACCATGGGAAAACCACAACGTTTGGCAAAGTCAAAATCCATCAGATTCAAAGTTGCTCCTGAATCAACAAAAGCCTTAGCAGAAAATGTAGACAAGGAGCAGATCAAGGTAACCGCCAAAAGGAACTTAGGCTGTACACTGCCCAGCGCAAATGAGTGAGCAAAACATTTTTTTCGTCTAGGGCAGACAGAAATAGTATGAGAGGTGTCCCCACAAAAGAAGCACAACTTATTACGCCTTCTAAACTCTTGACGTTGCACCCTAGACAAAACCCTATCACATTGCATGGGTTCAGAAGTTTGTTTGAAAGGCAGCAAATGATCTCCTCAGGGAAAGAGTCCTGAGGCGATCATTTGCATATTCCCAGTGCCTTCTGGGATAAGTGAAGAGTCTCCGCGAGCTCAACGATCAGTGGGTTTTGGCTGTTGCAGCTGAATAGAGGAAATCAGAAAACCGTGCACCGATAGGCGCGCAAATTTTGGCTCATCTTTCATCGTTTTTAAGAAATCTCAATATGGAAGAGGCCAGGAGCCATTTGGTGAGCTGCATTTCTTGCTACATGTTCACAGACTTACAAGTGGAAAAGCCAAACTTCACATGCCACAAATGCAAGCTTGTGTCCCTGTTGGAGGAAAAGTTGCAAAATCTCGAAGAGAGGTTAGCTACGTTGAAGATCATTAAGGAAGGTGAAGAGTTCTTAGACAGAGCAGAATTATCTCTTCATGTTACAGAAAGAGAAGAAATTTGAAATGCACCTGAAGGAACAGAGGAATGGAAACATGTGACCCAGAGAAGCAGGAGGATCAGGAGGCAGTCAGCACCAATACTTCTCAGGAACCAGTACCAGGCTCTCACGCAGGAAAACTATGAAGAAATACATCAGGATAAGACTTTGCCCACAAACAGCAACCTTGTACGCCTTCAGAGTCCTCCTGGATGGAGAAAAAAAAATGTTGTGAAGAAGAAACGGAGAGTGGTGGTCATGGGGGATTCCCTGTTGAGAGGAACAGAGGCCGTTATCTGCAGACCGGATATAACTTCAAGAGAAATGTGCTGTCTTCCAGGTGCAAAAATTAAAGATGTGTCTGACAGGATATCAGGACTCTTCAGACCTACAGATGACTACCCATTCCTGCTACTACATGTGGGGACAAATGACACCGCAAGAAACGACCTGGAAACCATCTGCAGAGACTTTGAAAACTTAGGCAAGAAAGTGAAAGGACTGGGAGCGCAGGTGGTCTTCTCTTCCATCCTCCCAGTGGATGGCCATGGAACAAGGAGGTGGAATATGATTCTGCAGGTGAACAACTGGCTACGTCGATGGTGCCGTCAGCAACGATTTGAATTTCTGGATCACGGAGTGAATTACCTATATGATGGACTACTTGCTAGAGATGGGGTGCACCTTACGAAAACATGTATTTGGAAGTCGCCTTGCTACACTTGTAAGGAGAGCTTTAAACTAGAACAACATGGGAAGGGGAGCAAAAGATCAGACAAATGCTATTGAGAACTCTGCTATCAGAAGTGGAAAGGAAGAACAAAGACAAAAGAATCTAATTAATAAAAATATTGGAGAAAGAGAAACCAATCACAAACTAAAATGTTTCTATACTAATGCACAAAGCATGGGCAACAAGCAAGGAGAATTGGAACTACTAACACAGGAAAAGAAATATGGGTCCCGATGGCTGTCATGGTAACCAGATGTCATGGCGACATCTGGGTTACCAGAGCTAAGAAACTTCCTGTCATGTGCAGTACATGATCAGAAAGTCTGTCAGTGTCAGTGCACTAAGTGCATCGCTGACAGCTTCTATTGCATGCAGATGCTGCTTCATCTGCATTCTACAGAAGCTATCAGCCTGCAAAAAAATGTTTGTTCCATAGTGAGACTAAGTAAAAAAAGTCAGAAAAAAAGTAAAAAAGACATTTAAAGTAATTGTAAAAGTATTTAAAAATAAAATAAAAAAATAAAAAAGAATCAATATACAATACAGTATATTCTATCACTAAATATTTGAATGAAAAAAAATCTAAACAATAAAAGTACTGTGAGGCAGTTACCCCTGTTACAGCTAGGGGGCACTGTGTGTTTTCCCCAGGATACCCACGGAAGCGTATTGAGGCTATGAGAATGCATTGTGGTCACAGGCGTAACTGGGATTGCAATGGTGAAGCAGTGACTGATGTCACAGGTAGAGGTCACTCTGTAGTCTCCCCAGGATATGCACGGAGGACATAGGTGTGCATGGCAGTCACGGGCATAGCTGTAACTGCAATGCAGACTGATAATAGAAGTGAGTGTTAGTCTTGGACATGTTAGTGTCCAAGACAGAGGTACAGAAAACCTGCTTTGGATGTTGAGTGTGAAGCAGACTGCAGGAAAGTGGTTTGTGCAGTCTGTTCCATTGCGGACCCAGGTTTTCCATGTGGCTGAAAGCCACAGGTTTCTGTGATAAAAGCCCTGCAGGAAAGGGTTAGTGAGGTCTCAGGAGGTCTGAGTGAGTCTGAGGAGTCTCAGGTGTGTTAGTGCCAGAGTGAGGCCTGGCAACCCACAGCGTACACAGTGGTGCTGCAGTTCATGATGACTGGTATCGTATGTGGATATCTTGTGCCCAGAGGTGAACAGGAGGAAGACAGCCCTGTGCCTGAAGAAAGACTTGCATGAGTAACAACTGCAAACAGATGTATATGGTGCCCAGCTGTGATCCGGAGGATATCAAGTACTGTGTACGGCTGTGTGCGTGAGTAAAGGGACCAAAGGAGGCTGTAAGTGAGAGACATTGGCATGGCGTGCAGTCGCCCATGGAAACTGGACAAGGTGAAGTCTGGCATGTTTAGGGACTGTGATACAAAGCAGTGTACTATGTAGTGCTATGAACTGGTGTGAAGATAACACATTAAAGAGACATTTATGTTTGAACTTTGTGGGTCACTGCCTCATCACTGCGCACGGTGCTACCGCTGCCTTACAGTACACATATTTGGTAATGCCACGTCCGTAATGACCTTACCTATAAAACTGTCCCTCTAGTTAACCCCTTTAGTGAACATCATAAAAAAACAAGGCAAAAAACAATGCTTTATCGTCATACCACCGAACAAAAAGTGGAATAACACGTGATCAAAAAGACAGATAAAAATTAACATGGTACCACTGAAAACTTTATCTTGTCCAGCAAAAAACAAGCCCCCATACAGCTCCATCACCAGAAAAATAAAAAGTTATAGCTCTCAGAATAAAGTGATGCAAAAACAATTATTTTTCTATGCAATAGTTTTTATTGAATAAAAGCGCCAAAACATAAAAAAATATAAATGAGGTATCACTGCAATCGTACAGACTCACAGAATAAAACTGCCTTATCAATTTTACCACACACGGAACAGTATTAAATTCCCCAAATAGAAATTCATGAATTGCAGGTTTTTGCTCATTGTGTCTCCCAAAAATCAAAATAGAAACCGATCTAAAAATATCACGTATCAATAAAAATGTCAGCTCCTCCCACAAAAACAAGACCTCACATGACTCTATGGGCCAAAATATGGAAAAATTATGGCTCTCAAAATGTGGTGATGCAACAACTATTTTTTGCAATAAAAAGCATCTTTAAGCATGACAGAAGCCAAACATAAAACATTAGTTTTCAATTTGGACATTTCCAAGATGCGACCATCCATGCTAAGACAACTGGTGAATAAGCTGCTGGGAACGCAGCATTAGTAACTGGGGGGACGTCATAGAGGGTACCTCTTGTCACTGGGCTCCGTTCCCAACCGGGCTGATCTGCGGTGAGATCCGATGAGAGCACTCACGGTGCTAGCAGGGAAAACTGCTCATGTTGCTAGCGAGGATCTCACTGAAGTCACCGCAGTTACATATGGTCACTGCACTCTGTTTCCAGCCGGGCTGAGCTGCTGTGAGATCCAGGGTCACTTATAAAATTCACATATCAGGAAAGAGTAGATTAGCTCCAAAAAGTGGCACTTGTTGGGTATTGCCCCTGTTAAGGCATATCTAGATAAGATCTTGTTTAGGCACATCAGGGGCTCTCCAAACGCTACATGGCATCCGACCTTAATTCCAGGGAATTTTGCATTGAAAAAGTAAAACGGCGCTCCTTCCCTTCCGAGCTCTCCCATGGGCCCACACATTTGGGGTCCAATTTCTCCTGTTACCCTTGAAAAGATAAAAAAAAATTGGATCTGAAGTAAATTTTTTGTGAAAAAAAGTTAAATGTTCATTTTTTTTAAACATTCCAAAAATTCCTGTTTAGCACCAGAAGGGTTAATAAACTTTTTGAATGTGGTTTTGAGTACCTTCAGGGGTGCAGTTTTTAGAATGGTGTCAGTTTTGGGTATTTTCTATCATATAGACCCCTCAAAGATCCTTCAAATGTGATGTGGTCCCTAAAAAAAATGGTGTTGTAAAAAGGAGAAATCGCTGTTTCAATTTTAACCCTTATAACTTCCTAACCAAAAAAATTTTGGTTCCAAAATTGTGCTGATGCAAGGTAACGTGGGAAATGTTACTTATTAAGTATTTTATATGACATGTCTCTGTGATTTAAGGGCATGAAAATTCAAAATTGCAACATTTTCAACATTTTCGCCAAATTTCCGTCTTTTTCACAAATATACGCAAGTCACATTAAAGAAATTTTACCACTATCATGAAGTACAATATGCCACAAGAAAACAGTGTCAGAATCACTGGGATCCAGTGTTCCAGAGTTCATAGAATTATAGAGTCATAGAATGGTAGAGTTGGAAGGGACCTCCTGGGTCATCTGGTCCAACCCCCTGCTCAAAGTTATTACCTTTCTAACCACTTTCCCTTTAGGAGTTATTACCTCATAAAGGGATAGTGGTCAGAATTGTAAAATTTGGCCTGGTCATTAACATGCAAACCACCCTTGGGGGTAAAGGGGTTAAGCAGAGTATCAATGGTATTTTTAATTGCTTGTGCAGCTAATCCCCAATCATGAAGAAGCAGGTTAACTTGAAAAAGAACAGTCTCTTTACCTTTGATAATGGGGTAACAAACAATAGTCAAATAGTAGGTAAGAGCCAAGAGCAAGCGACACTACTCTGTCCTCCTTCTCCTGGACCTTTCCTCTGCCTTCAACACCGTAGACCATTCCCTTCTGCTACAGACTCTCTCATCTCTTGGCATCACAGACTTGGCCCTATCCTGGATCTCATCACACCTAACAGATCGAACATTTAGTGTCTCCCTCTCACACACCACCTCCTCACCTCGCCCCCTGTCTGTTGGTGTTTCTCAAGGCTCTATCCTAGGACCCCTACTATTCTCCATCTACACCTTTGGCTTGGGACAGCTCATAGAATTTCACGGTTTGCAGTATCACTACTATGCCGATGACACGCAGATCTACCTATCTGGACCCAACCTCGCCTCCTTACTGACTGACATCCCACAATGTCTGTCTGCTATCTCAGCCTTCTTCTCTGCTCGCTTTCTCAAACTGAACATGGACAAAACAGAATTCATCATCTTTCCCCCATCTCACTCTACTCCTCCACCAGACCTATCCATCAATGTCAATGGCTGCTCTCTTTCCCCAGTCCCACACGCTCAGTGCCTTGGGGTGATCCTCGACTCTGTGCTCTCTTTCAAACCACATATCCAAGCCCTCGCCTCCTCCTGCCGCCTCAAACTCAAAAATATTTCCCGGATCCGCTCATTCCTCAACCACGAAACCACAAAAACACTAGTGCATGCTCTTATCATCTCCCGCCTCAACTACTGCAGCCTCCTACTCTCTGGCCTCCCCTCTAGCACTCTGGCTCTGCTCCAGTCCATCCTACACTCTGCTGCCCGACTAATCCACCTGTCTCCCCGCTATTCCCCAGTCTCCCCCCTATGCGAGGCCCTTCAGTGGCTTCCTATTGCCCAGAGGCTCCAATTCAAAACACTAACCATGACATACAAAGCCATCCACAAACTGTCTCCTCCATACATCTGTGACATGATCACTAGGTACCTACCCGCACCCAACCTTCGATCATCTCAAGATCTCCTTCTCTTCTCCCCCTTATCTCTTCTTCCCACAACCGCATACAAGACTTCTCCCGTGCTTCCCCCATACTCTAGAACTCTGCCGCAACACATCAGACTCTCACCATCAATGGAAACCTTCAAGAAGAACCTGAAAACCACCTGTTCCGACAAGCCTACAGCCTGCAATGATCCTTGGTCTACTGAACCACCGCACGACCTGCTCTACCCTCTCCTACTGTATCCCTACCCATCCCTGTAGACTGTGAGCCCTCGCGGGCAGGGTCCCCTCTCCTTATGTACTTGTGTGTCCCTTGTCTTACACATGTTTATTGTACTTGTCTATATTTCCCCTTTTCACATGTAAAGCGCCATGGAATAAATGACGCTAAATAAATGCATAATAATAATAATTGGTAGTCAAGTTTACACTCACAGCTGAAAATTGACCCAAACATGAACATAGGGAGATCTCTGTGGGATACTTATCTTATCAAATCAGTTTACCCGTTCTCAGGCTATCACTCTGGAAATCCTTAGTCAGTACTCCTTCCCAGGAAAAACACGCTTTTTTTGCGCGATTTTTGCGCGATTTTTATGTGTTTTTTACAGGAGCATCCGCCTACTCATAGAATATAGTTTGAAATGTGGATTTTTCTGTGAAATTAATGAGCATGCTGTGTTTTTTTCCGTGATTAGTTTTTTCACGGAAAAAAATGCACCAATGTGTACAAAAAGTGCAGAATTAATTAAAATGAAAGGGATGCGTCTCGTAAGCATTTTTTAAGCATCTTTGCCTGTAAAAACGCTTAAAAAACGTGAAAAAATCACTTACTTGGGTACACAGCCTTAATCTTCTGAGGTGACTTTTCCTCCTAGAGGTGCAATAGAAATCCCTCCAATATGAATGTTGTCAGCTCCCCTTGTTTTGATCGGTTCCATCTCAACAGGATGAGGAGGATGAGGGGGAGCAAGGTCTCTTCTTCTACTGTCAACTCTCCCTCTTCTATCCACTGAACTTTTTTCAACAACCTCACAGGAGTTAGCTGTTTTCACTCCCATATGACTCTTAAAGCTGCAGTCATTGGCTGTCTGCATACCAAACGGAACTGAGTCATGTAAACAAGCCCCTGAAAGTGAAATTTAACCTTGTGAGTGCTGCCTGTTGGCAAGTATCACAATATATTAGAACATACAGTTTACACAACAATCACAGATTTTGCTTGGAACATACTATACATCCGGTATCCCAGGGAGATGGCCACTTTGTAGGATACCACATTTTGTCCTTGAAACTTTAGTCTCCATCCACTCCATTCACTTTGCTTCAATTACTACATACAAAATTTGTGAATTGCTATTGATTTCATTTAGTTTTGAGGTTTCAATGTGCATTTTATTGTATAAATAATGTTTTATTTTTATTTAGTAAAATGTCTCCAGTTCGTTAGAATGTTCCAATGTTTGAATGAAAGGAGTTTGTCCTGACGTTTCTTATCATAAATGTGAAAATAACTTTAATACAGGTTTTTAAATGGAATTTTCTGTATTGGTTTTAATTACTATTTGCTTGAATTTGAAATGCACAAACTTATTATATCACAGCATTTTTTAAACAGATGTTGCTATCCAGGCCTGCTGCTAATAAGGGAGACTAATGTTTCTCAGAAGGACGCAATGTGATTTCTTCTTAAATCACTTTGGAACATTCCTTTACCAAAAGTAATACTCATGGCATTGCTCTGTATGAGCTTGACAGATGTAGAACCCAAGGGTCATGCTCTAGCACACATTACAACAGTCACTGCACACCAGTCACATGTTGTCCTGCTGTCTCTGCTATTGACTTGAATTGTGAAATCCATTTAAATATGTCAATAATAATAAAACTGCAGAAATGTGAAAAATGTTCAAAGATTAAATATGTAATGATTTGCCTATAAAACAAACGAAAAACAAAAAGGGAAGGCATTTTAATAAGCTAATAAAGTAATACATGTGACCTTTGCTTTCCAGGACCTTACAACTGTTGCAATTCCGCATTTCGAACAAGCCTCTTACCAAAACAATTCTGAAAAAACATCTTTGCACGGTTCCTTATCCAGCGTTTCAACTAAAGATGTGTTCTTTCCAAATCAGCCTGCAGGCTATGAATAGAAGAAGCAGAATGCACTATTATGGGATTCCTATTAATAAGACACTTTTAACTTAGATGCTTCCTGCCATCCTGCAGTCCTTGAAGCAGAACAACTCCAGATGGTCCTACAGTGCCCAGATAAGGGAATTACCCCTAATCTCCCACAAGCAGCAAGGAGGCAAAAGTTCAGACCCCACATTTACCAAAGCACCCACTGACTTTTCCAGCTACACTGAATCATTTTGGGGATATGAATCTTCACCGTACACCACTCTTGTTCACCTTTCACAAATGGACCCTGAGCACAATTCTTAATTCACATCATCAAATTTTGTTGACCATAATTCTGCCATGAAATTGTAAGGCAATTCAGGTGATAGCTGTTTCATGTCTGACACCTCTTCTGCCCAGAGATAAAGCTGTTTTGTACAGAGAAATAAGCTACAATTACTGGAAGCATTTAATTGTACTGTTTTTTTAACAAGAAGGGTATTTGTTGGTGGAACTGTAAACTGTTAGCAAAGGTTCACATACATTTGCAAATCATAGAGATGTGCTATTGCATTTTTTTCATTTGAAAATGTCAAAGTCTAATATTTTTTATTTATTTGTTTTATTCTGTTTTCTTCATGTACTTTTATGACATATGCAAAAATCTGGAAAATTCTGAAAGGTTAGCAACCTTTTTATCACCACATTAAAAGAGCTAAAAAAAAGCAGATTAAAATTATCTTTTTAGATATGCACTCAGGGTCGGTCTAGCCTGGCAGGGTGTCAAGGAAAAACCCAGTGGGCCCTTGCAGAAGAGCAGGAGGGGGGAGAAAATAAAAAGAAAAAAATTGCGGGCCCTTTAAAAGCGTGAGGGCGCGCGCACTTAGCTTGACAGTCGGGATGCCCATACAGTGGAGGGCAGGGCCAGGGAGCAGGAGAACAGCCAGGGTTGCACGCACAGCAGCATCACAGGCAGGGCGTCACAGGGGCCCCCAGCTAGCAGCACATCACGCAGCTGCTATGGTGCCCCTGTGAGGCATGGGGGCCCGCCTGCATCCAGCGCCAACTCCCCTCGCTGCTGCACTGAACTATACTTTCGTCATAGAAGCCGGTACAGTTCACAGCAACGATGGAGGAGAGAGCATCAGCTGACGCTTCCTCTCCCATCACTCCCTGCTCTGCTTCTGACACACAGCTGGTACGCGATGATGTCATTGCGCACTTACTGTGAGCCAGGCAGAGCAGGAGACAGGAGACAGCCGGGAGCAGCACGGGTACGAAGAGAAGGTGAGGAGTGTGCTTTTTATTTTTTTTTAACAGTGACTGTGGGGCAATTCTCGGAGAGGGGTAGACTTTTGGGCTGTGCAGTATACCATGGGTCAGTGCTGTATACCATGTGGGTCTGTATACCATGAGGCAATGTTGTATACCATGGGGCAGTGCTGTGTACCATGTGGGGCTCTATGCCATGGGGCTGTGCTGTATACCATGGGGCCGTGCTGTATACCATGTGGGGCTGGATAACATTTGGTGCTGGATAACATTTGGTGCTGTATACCATGTGGGGCTGTATACCAATTGGTGCTAGAAAACATTTGGTGCTGTATACCATGTGGAGCTGTATATCATGTGGGGCTGTATGTGGGGCTGTATACCATGTGGGGCTGTATACCATGTGGGGCTGTGCTATATACAATGTGGTGATTTGCTATATACCATGGTGGGCTATGCTATATACCATGTGGTGCTGTGCTATATACCATGTGGTGCTTGGCTATATACCATGTGTGGCTGGGCTATATATTATGCGACTGTGTTATATACCATGGGGGGTATATTTTATATTATATTCTATGGGGGAGGCTGTGATATATAATATGGAGGCTACATTATATTCTATCGGAAGGTGGGCTGTATTATATTCTATTTGTGGCTACAATCTATTCTATGTGGTGGTGGTATTATATTTATTTTCTATGGGGGCTGATTGCATCATACTCGATGAGGGGGCTACATTATACTATATGATGAGGCTACATTGTATTCTATGGGGGGCTGCATTATATTCTATGGGGGGCTAGATTATATTGTATGGGGGCTTCATTGTACTAAGCGGGAGCTATATTATATGGGGGCTGCATTATACTATATGAGGAGGGTTACATTGTATTCTATGGAGGGGCTACATTATACTATATAAGGGGCTGCATTATATTTGTTGAGGGGGTTACATTATAATCTGTGGAGTGGCTGCATTATACTCTGGGGTAGCTGCTTTATTATTCTCTAAGGGGTGGCTGCACTATACTATAAGAGAAGGGCTGCATTATATTCTATGGGGAGGTTACTTTATATTGTATGGCAGGGCTGCATTATACTCTGTGGGATGGCTGCATTATGCTCTATGTGGTGGCTGCATTATACTATATGTGGGCTGCATTATACTGTATCGAGGACTATGGGGAATGCATTATATGAAGAACTATGGGGTGCATTATACTATGGGAAGTGAATTGCACTACATGGAAGACTATGGCGGTGCATTATACTATATGGAGGCCTGAGCAGTGTATTTTAATATATGGAGGGCTATGAGGAGTGTATTATACTATATGTAGGACTGAGGAGTGTATTATACTATATGAAGGACTATGGGGCAGATTATAGTATAAGGAGGACTATGGGGTGTAAACTGTAGATGTGCTGCTGATAACATGAATACTGTATGGTGATCGGTTAGTGATCCATTAGTGATTGTTCTGTCCCCATAGTTCTTTCTCAGATGGTGGAAAGAGGCCGGGAAACAAGTGTTGAACGACTTCAATATTGTCGATCATACTCATTTAGCGTCCTGAACTCAGCGCATGTAAATACAATCAAAATGCTTCTGTGTGATGTGCAATATGTTAGCATTTGGGGCCCCATTTTATATTTTGCCTAAGGCCCCACTTTGGCTAAAACCGTCCCTGACTGTGGGATACAAGCAGCGGGCATCCCGCAGTGGACTTGCTAGTGTGAAGCGTGAAGCTACTCTAAAGGTGGTATCCAGGGATTCTGTTACAGGGAATCTATCACTGATTTCATGGTGTCCTAACTAAGGGTAACAAACTAGTGACAGATCCCCATGGCAGAAAGCTGGGTCACTCAGTTGTACCAAAATCTTGTATTGGAAGCTCCAGCACATAATGACGAGTCCTGAATATTCATAAGTTCCTGACTTTCTCTGCCCCTGCTGCTAATTTAGTTAAACAAAAAAAAGCTGTAAATCAGGGGCCTGGTATAGAGAATGTCGAGAGCTCACGAACATCCGCACTCATCATTTTCTGCTGTCAGAAATGTATTTTCCTAAGGAGATATAATACAAATATGTTTAACATCCCTGTCCTTATATTATATAAAAAATGTTTATAGAAGCTGTAGAGTGGGCCCCTAGAGTTAATTCCCCTGGTGGGCCCTAGGCACCCCAGTCCGACCCTGTACGCACTACATGTATTTATGGATACATACGTACCAATAAAGAAAAATGTATAAAACTTATCTTGCTGTCTGTCTCCTGCTTCTAAGTGCTGTTAAAATAAAAGCAGAGAAAGTGTATTTTACCTAATAAAGAGTACCTGCAGTAGAGAAGAATACTTAGGTTATGTTTGGCTCACATTGGTTCCCACGTGCAGCCTAGGTAGGTGTAGATGAGGTTGTAAGATAAGAGCTTAGCTATGTTGTTCATTTCTCATATTGTTAAACTGCATGATGTTCCTAAGAATATCATTTCCGATAGAAGGATTTGACTTTTTGCTAGCTTTTGCATAGTTTTTCATCCAGATTAAATTGTCATTTTCCTCAGGATACCATCCTGAGAATAATAGTCAGATTTAGAGGATGAACCAAGAGATAGAGGAAACACTTGGGGTGTTTTGTTTCTTCTAATCAGGAAGATTAAGTAGAGTTTCTGCTCCTTGCTGAATTTTGCTTTAAATAACCTCACCTCCACGGCTACTGATGCCTCGACTTTTTTTTATCTGTGGTTCCACCATGCCAGGAGAGGAGAAATTTTCTTCCTGATTGATAAAAGTCTGGAGGAAGATCAAGATGGATCTTTTGGCTACTAGTGATCGGGCCAAAAAGGAAGCAAACCGCAGACGTTGAAAGGCCCCTGTCTTTATGCTGGAGGAGTTTGTGTGGGTATTCTCAAATAATTTTTCATCTTAAGGTGGCTTCTAGGAACTTAGCTTCATTAACGGTTAAGCTTCAACTCACTGTAGCTTGAAAAATCAACAACTCCTTCCATTCTTCCGTTATAAAGAAATCTGAAGGGACACATGGTACCCGAGACATTATTGAGGATCTGGAGGGGATTGGGAGTATGAAAGAGAGCGAGTTCTAGGATCCTGGAGGGTCAGGCGCCATTTGCAGTGTGTTGTCAAATGGAAGTGTTGCAGTCCATAAGCTAACTACTGGGTTAATTTGGAGGATCTTCATGCAGAGTTCTATGAGCGTCGTCAGTGTGTTCAATGGCCCCTCGTTTGAAGGAAGTACAGTGGCGGCTAGACTTTGGGGCTCTATCCAGTGAACTCTGGCTGTGGGTTAGGTTCCCTCTCTGTTGAACCTCAGTCTGTGTTGTCTCTGGCCATCTGCTGATAATGTTTTCACTTCCTTGCTTTTGTTTGCTCTATCACTGTAACATCCCTGCTGACATCACTGCATGGCTTCCCATCTCCCATCTTACTTACCACTCTGGGCTATGCTGTGAGTTCTGTCCTCTGCATGCTCCATGCTGTGGGTCTCATGTCCTTGCTTGCTGCATACTTCCTGGCTGTATGGTTAGGGCGGCGGCGCAGGCACTTCCTGAGACTTATAGAGACAGAGTGCACACCCCTAATTTGGTCCCAGCCTATTGCCAAGTGGCATCGGGTACTTAAGGCATCTCCACCATAGGGAGATGCTTGAGCAACAAACTGTCATTGTGTACCTTGCTGCTGATTTGTCAGGTCCTGTCCTGTTTTCTGCCATTCTGGGAGCTGCATACCGAGATCCATTTCTGTGCTCTGTGTGTCTTGTGTTCTGCCTCCCTGGGGGCTGTATGCCTATGCTTGAATCCTTTGTCCTGTACTTGTTCCCATATCCGTCTCTGTCTGTACTAAGTCCGTTCATTGTACCTGTTTGTGTCTGTCTGTTTCCTTCCCTACACAGCGCTGTGTAGCCTTGTGTCTACTCCTTCTGCTCTGCTCTTTACTCTGCACTTTGCAGCTCTGCTCTTCGCTGTGCACCCTGTGGCTCTGTTCTGCTCTTTGCTCCGCACCCTGCGGCTCTGCGCTGCTATTTGCTCCGCACCCTGTGGCTCCGCTCTGCTCTTTGCGCTGCACCCTGTGGCTCTGCTCTTTGCTCCACAACCTGTGGCTCTGCTCTGCACTCCACACTCTGTGGCTGTGCTGTGCTCTTCACTCCGTACCCTGCAGCTCTGCTCTTTGCTCTGCACCCTGCGGCTCTGCTCTTCGCTCCGCACCCTGCGGCTCTGCTCTTTGCTCTACACCCTGCGGCTCTGCTCTTCCATCCGCACCCTGCGGCTCTGCTCTTCGCTCTGCACCCTGCGGCTCTGCTCTTCACTCCATACCCAGCGGTTATGCTCCGCTCCTGTTCCGGACCTTGCGGTTCTGCCCCACTTCTGTTCAGCACCTTGCGGTCCTGCTCCGCACCTTGTGTTTCTGCTTCACTCCTGCTCTGTACCTTATGGTTCTGCTCTGCTCCTGTGCCGCATCTTACATTACTGTCCCTCCAGTCTGAAATGGTTCATACTTGTCTCATCCTACCCGCTCCTGCCTGCCAGAGTGCTAGTCGTGCCCCGCTTCCTGCCAGAATGCCAACCATATCTGCCTGCCTTCCAGAATGCCAGTTGTGCCTGTCTGCCTGCTAGAGTGTCAGCCGTGCCTGCCTGACAGAGTGCCAGCCATGCTCGCCTGCCTGCCAGCGTGCCAGCCGTGTCAGCTGCCTGCCAGTCGGACCCGTCTGTACTTTCCTGCATCTGTCATTAGTGTTCTGTCCCCCAGTGGGATCAGCTGCTACAGCCAGACACCACCCTGGAGTGGTACCTGGCAGCTACCTGCCACACAAGCCTGTCCTCACCACTAGAGGCTCCAGTGAACACCAAGGTAGCTGCTTAGTCACACCTCTCCAGGGTAGACTGGTTTGTGGCACAGTGGGGCCACAATCCTCGCTCACACCATCCAGTCAGGGCGCGAGCATTACAGTTTGCTTAGGCCATGGTCCCTGCTGAGTCCCAGAACCCTTTGCCAGTGGATCCACCAAGGTAAAATGGGGATCGAAAGCAGTGCTGTATGTTCTTGGAGCAGTGCATGCAGTACTTCGAATGGTATGCTCCCTATTTCTCCTCTGATCAGGTCAAGGTGCGATTCCTAAGGTCCTACCTAGCAGGAGATGCTTTAAAATGGCTCAGCCTCTTTGGGAAGCAGGAGATCCCATCATCACAGACCTAGAAGTCTTCCTTGTGGCCTTCTGCAAAGCTTTCGATATGCCTAGTTCTGCTTCTTCTGCCGTCTTCCCTCCCAAGTTTCCAGATATGGAACAGATGAAGGAAACCTGTGGGTAGACCATCACATCCGTCCATGACCGTCCAAAACCCACCTGTTCTTCAACCTGCAAAAGCAGCTACCCAAGCAAAACCCAAGAAGGCTGATAAAAGTGGGCTGGCAGAGCAGCAGTCTGAATCCAGGGAAAGGGAAGCGGTGGCGTTCTCTCAACACATCTCCAAAGATTGAGATCAGTTTCTAGGATGTCTTTCGCTGGACAATGGGCAGAAGATGGATCCTGTGAGGGTGCCTTCAGTTTCTTTTTGACCGGCTGATAAAGATGTCGAAACAGGAGCTTTCATGGCTCTGCTTTCCACCAACCAAGAGGAAGAGGTTCACATTGTTGCATCTCCTTGGTGGGAGCTGGTCCTGTAGAGCAGAGAGAGACATGGCATTCCGGGATTCCTGATATCACGCCTGCCTCATTCTACCCTAAGGATGTCGTCATGGGCAGGACTGTGTGTGGTCCTATACTTCTTCTGTAGATCATCCTGGCAGGCTTGAAGAAGAGGGGTGTAAAAGGGTACTGTAACATCCCTGCCTGCATCAATGCATGGCTTCCCATCTCTCATCTTACTCACCACTCCGAGCCATGTTGTGAGTTCTGTCCTTTGCCTGCTTCATGCTGTGGGCCTCATGTCCTTGTTTGCTGCACATTTCCTTGCTGTATGGTTAGGGCGACGGCGCCGTCACTTCCTGAGTCTTATAGAGACAAAGTGCACACTCCTAATTTGGTTCCAGCCTATTGCAAAGAGGTATTGGATACTTAAGGCATCTCCAACCATAAGGAGATGCCTGGTCTGAGCAACAAACTCCCTCAGTTTGTACATTGCTGCTCAGTTGTCAGGTCCTGTCCTGTTTGCCGTCTCTCCGGGGGCTGCATACCCAGACCAATTTCTGTGCTCTCTGTGTCTTATTTTCCACCTCCCTGGGGGTTGCATGCCCAGGCTTGAATCCTTTGTCCTGTACTTGTTCCCGTGTCCATCCTTGTCTGTACTGTCCATTCCTTGTAGCTGTTCATGTCTTTGTCTATTTCCTTCCCTACTCAGCTGTGTGTAGCCTTGTGTCTACTCCTTCTGCTCTGCTCTTCGCTCTGCACCCTGCAGCTCTGCTCTTCGCTCCTCACCCTGCGGCTCTGATCTTCGCTCGGTGCCCTGCATCTCTGCTCTGCTCTTTGTTCTGCACCCTGCATCTCTGCTCTGCTATTTGCTCTGCATCATGTGGCTTTGCTCTGCTCCTGTTCTGCACCTTGTGTTTCTGCTTCGCTCACGTTCCACACCTTGTGGTTCTGCTCTGCTCCTGTTCCACACCTTGCGGTTCTGCTCTGGCCCACATCCTACAGTTCCGGTCCCTCCAGTCTGAACTGATTCCTACCTGTCTCTTATCCTACCTGTGTGTGCCTGCCAGAGTGCCAGCCATGCCCACCTGCCTTCCAGAGTGCCAGCCGAGCCCACCTGCCTGCCAGAGTGCCAGCCATGCCCACCTGCCTGCCAGAGTGCCAACCATGCCCACCTGCCTGCCAGAGTGCCAGCCATGCTCGCCTGCCAGAGTGCCAGCCATGCCCGCCTGCCTACCAGAGTGCTAGCTGTGCCCGCCTGCCTGCCAGTCGTACCCATCTGTACTTGCCCGCACCGGTCATTAGTGTTCTGTCCCCCAGTGGGATTCGCTGCTACAGCCAGACACTGCCCTTGAGTAGTACCTGGCAGCTACCTGACCTCACGACTAGAGGCTCCAGTCAACACCAAGGTAGCTGCTTAGTCGCGCCCCTCCAGGGTAGTATGGTTTGTGGCACAGTGGGGCCACAATCCTCGCTCGCGCCATCCAGTCAGGGCATGAGCGTTACAATCACATCTTGGGAGTGGTTATTTATACTCTCCGGGCA
Source organism: Dendrobates tinctorius (assembly GCF_039654945.1). Lineage (NCBI taxonomy): Eukaryota > Metazoa > Chordata > Amphibia > Anura > Dendrobatidae > Dendrobates > Dendrobates tinctorius. The sequence goes on from NW_027361773.1 coordinate 3,024,449, forward strand.
CATGCAGTCTTTGCTAGCTATATTCCAAAGTTAGATATTTGTAGACCCTGCTCCCCAGAGAAGGATTATTTTGCTGAGGTGTTCTCTATTTATTCTCCTGCGTTTTCTTTGCGTTCTCCCCTTCTCAATACTTTTCCCATTTTGCTACATTCCTGGTCTGAAGGTTTCACGTATACCAAAGGTTTTTATTTTGGTTCCTTTATTCTTTTATCTTCCATGTGTGACTATGTGAGCACGTCTTTAACCCTGGTTCTCATGCTTTGTCTGTTTGCACTATGTTCTGTTGTTGTTTTGGGTTCCACTCTATGCATCTTTGAGGGCGCAGTTAAAGACACTCAGAGTCACCCGACATTGAATGGTGCACCAATGCCCCAACCTCTGCAGTCAGGCAGAGAAAAATAAGGATCAGGTTAAGGATTTGCCTAGTCTCTATATTAACTTGTGGTGTAGAAGTTTACCATCTCTCCTGGTTTGTTCATTCTTGTGTGAGTGTTAGAGCTTAGTCATAAGAGAACCTAGCTCACTCATTAAAATACAGACTGGAAGTTCAAGGAGAGTTGGTTTAGCTGCCTCAAATTCTAGAGAACATGTCAGGGCTACTCCAACATATACTGTATAAATAATCTTAAACTTTTTTAAGGCAAGAGATTCACTGCTGATTTTCAGTCAAAAATAGTGAGAACCCTATTAGACATCCAATATCTAGACACACAATAAACAATAAGCAGTGTCTTGGTCCTAAATGTCCTATCTGCAGTAATCAAAAGTATTGAGGGTCAACAAATAAAGAGAGGACAAAAGGTCTTCGGTTATGAGCAATCCTATATTGTCATGCAAGAATTTTACTACCTGGGGTCAGGACACCCAAATCTCAGGGCACCCAAATCTCAGGGCAGTCCCATCATTGATTGAAGAAAGTGTTGAGGCACCCATGACATTTGGGGAACTGGAACCTGTTGTATAGTAGCATGTTATGTTCAAAGGTAGTGCACAACTTGTCTATAAAAGCTAGCCTGACAGCCCTGCCAAATGAAGGGAGATAATAATTGTTCTGTCTCCCACATAATTCACAACCTTTAAAGGTCTATTTTGATAATATATACAATGATTTGCTGTGAATATCCATAGTATTCAGTTTCAGCCATAGATTTAATGTTTTCATTGTTTTTGGCTCCATCTACTGACCAAAGTCATGACTGCATGATATTATGCATTGTACTTCCTGAATTCTTTTCCCTCCATTCTCAATGCATTTTGGGATAGTTTGCAAAGCACCCTGGTATGCTGTGCAAGGGATTATAGTTAGTTCAGCCCATTTTCCCTCCAGTCTTCCATTTTCTCTCAAGCCTGCTTCATGGGAACATCTAATTTCTTTACTCCCCTTGCGTCAGCATCGCTGGTACGTAACGTGCTCCCTGTATATAATTCCTATCTCACATTAGCCAGCTTAGTTCGCTCCCCTGCTCAGCTATTAGTGCAGATAATGTACATTAGGTATATATGTATTCCTATGAACCCAGTACTGATTGTATTTATATGTTTTGTTGTAGTTTCACCACATCAATATACCTACATTCAATAAAGAACAGATTCAACTACACTCTCCCTTATTGGACCCCGGTATAGCGGTTTAGCTGCCTGTTAAGCTACATGAATCCCGGTTCATTTAGTGAGGACATGACAGTGAAACAGCGGCTCTCCAGCTAGTGGGAATACAGAGAGAAGAGTCTTCCATCTTGCAGGACCGCAGTTAAACAACAGCTAGCCAGCTAGTGGGAACTCAGAGATAGAAGAGTCTTCCATCCTGCAGAGGCCAGTTACACAGCGCCATCCAGCTAGTGCAATTCAGGGAAAGGACAGCCTTCATCCATCCTGCAGGAACTAGTAAACTGCAGAAATCCATCTAGTGAGATTCAAGTCACCAGCTACACAGACTAATACAGCTACAGCAATCTCTGCACAGCCAAGCATCCCTCCAAGACACCATGTCCCACAAATCACACAAGACAAAATCTGCTACATCCATCTCCTCAAAGACTGTATCCATCAGCAGCGCAGTCGCCATTGCCCGTGCAAATGCTGAAGCCGCCAAAATGTGAGCAAGCTATGCTGAAGAAGAGATGCAACTTAAATTAGAGAAAGCACACCTAGAAGATCAAGAGAAAAGGTCACGCATACAGTTACGCTTAGAAAGAGATGAGCAAGAGAGAAAGATGCAGTTAGAGAAGGCACGTGTGGATGCCGCCTTAGAGAACCTAGCAGTAAAAAGAGAAGCTGCTTCTTCACTTGCCAAGGCAGAATCATTAGAAGCCACGCACAACCCTGAAGTGCATAGCCGTAGCAGTGCGTCAACTCTGAAGTTGCCACTGCAAGATTCGCCACAATGCACATCTCAGTATGTTAATGAACTTCCTTATCCAAATTCTAACCAAGAACATGACACATCCAGTGAATCGAGTGAGAGTCATCATGAGGCTCAGCTCCAGGAAAACGTGGAGCAAACCAACTCTGCTAATGTCTTCCTTGCCCCTCGCCAGGTAACCAACGTGAATCACCTTGCTGACACACCACACGTCAGACCGAAACAATATGACACCGGCTGGTGCCACCCTGAGGATACTATCAGGTATGAATGCACCTCACATAACTATCAGGGTAACCCATCACCAGTATACTCTGCTGACAACCGGTTCACATCAGAATTTGCTAAGCTCATCACACGATGTGATCTGGTTGCCAAGAGACTCATGAAATCCACTGACCACGCTGAAGGTTACAGAGCTTGGAAAGCTTCCTTCCAAAATGTCACTAGAGACTTGGGGCTACAACACAGGGAAGAGATAGACCTCTTAGTCAAATACCTAGGAGAAGAGTCAGTTAAACACACAGTAAGGATCAGAGACATTAACATAAACCACCCTCAAATTGATCTGGAAGAGGCTGGATGAGTGTTACGGCTCAGCAGAGGTCATAGAAAGAGCCTTGTTCAAAAGAATCGATGACTTTCCTAAAATATCTAAGGTCTCCCAAAACTTAGAGAGCTAGGTGACCTGCTACAAGAGGTCCTAGTTGCCCAATGTGAAGGTGACCTACAAGGACTTGCATACCTTGACACAGCCAAAGGTGTTAACGCTATAGTCCAAAAGTTGCCCTACAATCTACAGGAGAGGTGGCTCACACATGGTTCCACGTACAAATACAAACACAGTGTTTCATTCCCTCCCTTCTCAGTTTTTGTAGACTTTATACATGAACAAGCGACAATCAGAAATGATCCCAGCTTTGACTTTGCAATGTCATATGCCGCACCATCACCAGCTGCAAACCCATGCAGAACATCTGTGGCAGTGCACAAGACTTATGTTTCTTCTACAAGTTCCAATTACAGGTCTGCTGGCCGCTCTCAATCAGAGACAAAGGTGCAGGACCCTGACAAGCAGTGCCCACTTCATCAGAAGCCTCATCCTCTCCAGAAATGCAGAGCCTTCAGAGGAAAATCTATGCCGGATCGCAGAAGCTTCCTGAAAGAGAATGGTATCTGCTACAAGTGCTGCTCATCCACCACTCATCTCGCAAAGGATTGTAAGGTCAGTGTAAAATGCACAGAATGTGGCACCACAGATCACAACACTGCCCTACACCCTGGCCCAGCTCCATGGAGTGCACAAAACAAGCCAGCTGACAGTGAGCATGGCGGGGAGGAAAGGAGCATTGATGAAGCTACACCAGAGATCACTTCACAATGTTCTGAAGTCTGTAAAGGGACAATAGACAGTAGGTCTTGTTCTAAAATATGCCTCGTCAGAGTGTACCCAAAGGGTCATAGAGACAAAACTGTGAGACTGTATGCTATCTTGGATGATCAAAGTAATCAATCCCTGGCTAGATCAACATTCTTTGACCTATTCAACATCAAAGGACCAAGCATTCCTTACTCATTAATGACATGTGCAGGTACTGTGACAACAGCAGGCAGGAAAGCCACTGTTTACCAAATTGAGTACATAGACGGATAATTCTGCCTACCACTACCTACAATCATCGAGTGTAATCAGATCCCAGACAATAGATCTGAAATCCTTACACCAGATGTGGCAATCCATCATGCTCAGTTGAAATGCACAGCACACCTTATACTGGAACTCGACCCTCAGGCACAGATAATACTGCTGTTGGGAAGAGATATCCTACAGGTTCATAAAGTGAGAAGTCATATCAATGGACTCCACAATGCTCCCTATGCGCAAAAGCTAGACCAAGGATGGGTCATAATAGGAAACGTATGCTTGGGACATATGCACGTCCCATCTTCTGTGACGAGTATGCTAACAAATACTTTGGAGAAAGGACGCCCATCTCTGTTTCAACCTTGCAACAATGAGTTCCATGTCAAGGAACTACTAAACAGCATCCAACTACCCAATCATTTCATAGACTTTACTCATGACAGCAGTGTGGTGTCAGGAAGCTATGAGGATCAGTTGGGGTGCACGGTCTTCCAGAGAACTAAGCAAGCCAACCAAGTAGCAATGTCAGTAGAGGACAAGTTGTTCTTAGAGGTAATGGACAAGGGACTCGTAAAAGATGAAACCAACAGCTGGGTAGCACCTCTTCCATTCAGAACCCACAGACTACATCTACCAAACAACAGAAATCAGGCATTAAAATGTTTCTCCTCCCTTAAACATAATCTGCAGAAGAATCCAGAGATGAAAGATCCCTTTTTCGTCTTCATGTCAAAGATTTTTGAGAACTGCCATGCAGAACTAGCTCCCACTCTCAAAGACTCTGAAGAATGCTGGTTCCTACCCATGTTTGGAGTATACCACCGTCAGAAACCGGGTTAAATTAGAGTGATATTTGACTCCAGTGCTAAGTTTGATGATATCTCCCTGAATGATGTTCTACTGACAGGACCAGACTTCAATAACAAACTACTGGGAGTACTTATGCGCTTCCCTAAGGAATACATTGCCTTCATCGCTGACATCCAGCAAATGTTCCATTGTTTCTTTGTGAGAGAGAGAGACTTGAACTTCCTAAGATTCTTCTGGTACAGAGACAATGATCCTACTAAAGAGGTCACAAAGTACCGCATGAGAGTGCACATCTTAGGCAATATCCCTTCTCCTGCAGTTGCATTTATGGACTCAAAAGGTCAGCTCAAGAAGGAGAAGCAGAATATGCAACAGATGTCAGACAATTCATAGAAAAGGACTTTTATGTTGATGACTGTCTGAAAGCCATGCCTTCGAATGAGACTGCCATCAGTCTTCTCAGGAGAGCCCAAGAGATGCTTGCTTGCTCCAACCTCAGGCTTCACAAAATAGCCTCAAACAGCCAAGAACTCATGAAAGCATTCCCTTCACAAGACTTGTGTAACAGTCTCAGAGACCTGGACCTGGGGTCAGACCCCACATGAATGCAAAGCAGCCTCGGGCTTCTCTGGGATCTACAGTCAGACACCTTTACCTTTCAGGTCAGCCAGGAAGAAAAACCTTTCACACACAGAGGTGTCCTTTCTACCATCAACAGTCTGTATGATCCCTTGGGTTTTGCAGCTCCTGTTACTATGAAAGGCAAAGCCATACTAAGAGACTTAACTAAGGAGGCATCTGACTGGGATGCACCTTTGCCAGCTGATAAGAGAATCCAGTGGGAAGTATGGAAGAACTCTTTAGCAGCCCTCTCCAACCTGAATGTGCCAAGGCCATACACCCCTGTGCCATCTACATAGATACAGAGCCAAAGCCTGGTATGTATTTGCAGATGCTTCTGTCAAAGCAATTTCTGCTTTTGCCTATCTCAAAACTGTGGACTCCAAATGTCAGAGCCACATTGAATTCGTTATGGGAAAGGCCAAACTTCCTCCGCAACTAGAGCACGCTATACCAAGGTTAGAACTTTGTGCTGCAGTCTTAGCTGTTGAGTTAGCAGAGTTCATCACATCCAAGATGGATATCGACCTGACACAAGCCAAGTTCTACTCAGACAGCAAAGTAGTCCTAGGAAGAACAACATGGCTCTTAGGACCAAAACTATTGTACACTGAGGAACGTTTTCCAGACAACTGTGAACTAGTGAGAGAGGACTCAGATGCTGAAATCCGCCCTCAGTTGTCTACACTTTATACATTGACTTCAGCTACTCTCCTAACCCAGAAAACAGGACTATCCAGTGCCCCTCCTTATGGATTCGACGCTAAGGACCTCTACAAGCACCAAGGGAGACACGTACAAAGTCTTGCCAATACATTCTGGGACAGGTGGTGCAAACAGTATTTGTCTACCCTGCAGCAATGGACGAAGTGGCAATCTACCAGACCTAATCTGAGGATTGGTGACCTTGTCCTTGTGAAAGACTGTCAAGCCCACCAAAACCAGTGGCCACTAGGACTAGTGACTGCAACATTCCCGAGTAAAGATGGCAATGTTCGCAAAGTCGAACTTAGGATGGCCAAAGGGGAAGAACTTAAGACATTCTCTAGACCAGTGACTGAGCTGGTCCTCTTGTTGTCTTTGGAGCATGAGAATAGTGACATCCGTTTGATGCCAGATGGGGAGTGTTCTGTCTCCGACATAATTCACAACCTTTAACCGTCTATTTTGATAATATATACAATGATTTGCTGGGAATATCCATAGTATTCAGTTTCAGCCATAGATTTAATGTTTTCATTGTGTCACAGTCCAATTCTTGGATCTGTGTCAGATTCTGAGTTCCCTCATGAAAACCTTTATTTTCAGGCTTCTGGAGGCTTATTATGGGTTTTTGCCCCTGGTGGCCACAAGTGTCATTACATCTGATAGTTTCTTTGTTTTACCTTTTGCCCCCGGTGGTCACTGGGGTTATTACATGTTTTTGGCCCCTGCTGATGTGACCGCTCCTCCTTTGCTATATGAGGTCAGCTGGTCTATCAGCAGGTGTTGGTGATAGCAGATCCTTTGTGGATTCCAACCACGGTGAAGTGAGCAGCAGGCTCTGAGGTGTCGAGCCACTGATGAAACTGGTGCTGAACTCTGCTGCCTGGTGTTTGCAGCAGAGAAAGGAGAGCAGCTGGCTCTGAGGTGATGAGCCACTGCTGAAGATGGTGAAGGTAGCAGCTGGCTCTGAGGTGTCGAGCCACTGCTGAAAGTTGATCTGGTGCTGCACTCTGCTGCCCGATGACTGCAGCAGAGAAGGATAAGTGTTTTGGTGTTTTCCCTATTTGGTGTATTTTTCCTTGTGTGTATTAGTACAGCGGTGGGACCAGTGTCCGCATCACCCAGTTCCCTAGAAAGTGATAAGTGCAGGGCGAGTGAAGGATTCAGGTATCCTGCTCAGCGACAGGTGAGGAGCCTGTATAGGGAACGCTAGGAGTGCTTAGGGACGCTGCCTCAGGGGAGTGCAGGAGGTCTCCACGTCCCCGTTCCCTATTGCAGGGCTCACCGCTGTAACTGTTTCCCCTTCCCCTTTGTCTGGTTGTTTCAGTTACCGGCCTGCGGGTCGTGTCACACAGGACAGGTACACATGTTGGTCTTGTTGTTTCAGTTACCGGCCTGTGGGTCATGTCACACAGGACAGTACACGTGACAGTTTATCATCAACCTACTCATTTCCTCTGGTGAGCCATGGGCCAAGTACAGACCTGTGATCAATTGCTGCTGGTCCTCACTGAGGAGAGTGAGGAGCTGCATGGTGTGTTGAGGCAGCAGCAGCAGTTATCAGGGTCTGGGGCCTCCCCTCTTGCTCAACCAGAACCCCAATGTGCGGCTTTGGCGAATATGCCCACTGTAGTCCCTGCTAGGGAGCAGGACTGGCTCATGTACGTGGACGCACCCAGGCAGGTGGGAGGAGTTGGTGCCCCCATGGTGCTGCCTGGTGTTCCCCCGAGGTGAAGGGGTACGTCCATGTAGTGAGCAGACTGATGACTTGGTCCGCGGACTCACGCCGGAACTTCTATAGTATCGAAGAAGCCGCCCCCTCCTGGTCATTTGGAGGAAGACGACCAGGGAGAGTATATTTCCTTCTTCCTTCCCTTCCCAATTGCGGCTCTGGCAAATGTGCCCCCTGGAATCCCTGCTGGGGAGCAGGACTTGCTTATGCACGCAGACTCACCCAGGAAGGTGGGAGGAGTTGGTGTCCCCATGGTGCTCCTGGTGTTCCCCAAGGTGAAGGGGTACGTCCCTGTATTGAGCAGACTGATGATTTAGTCCACGGGGCTTACGCCGAAACTTCTTTACCACCAAAGAAGCAGCCCCCTCCTGGTCGTGTGGAGGAAGACGACCAGGGAGTGTATATTTCCTCCATATCCCCGTCCCCTTCTCCTCCAGTAGTGGCATCAGGGGTGCTGCCAGGGAGTAGGGGCAAGTCGTAACTCTCACCACAAGCTGCCCCTCAGAGTCGGAGTCCTCTTAGGAAGGGGGGCAGAAAGGAGTGGTTACCTCTGAGCCTTGTGGGGATTGAGTGTTACTACACGAGGGGACGCCTCTGTTGTCGGTTCTGTGAGGAGTTCACTATCTAGTGGCAAGAGAGTGAATGACAATAAACGTTCAGGTCCAGACCTGGATGTGTACGTGTTTGTATGGGTGTCTGAATTACCCTTTGTTATACCCAGGCCTAGCTCATTCCCCAGGTCGGCTCTCTGGAGATTTGTGGTGCCTCCGGAGTATACGTCGTCACCTCCATCTACCCTGTCTTGCCATGACCCAGTGTGTCAGATGATGGTTGAAGTGAACTCTGGTGGAACAAGGCGTCCGCACTGTAGGTGGTATGCAGTGTAGTACGGTGTTGAGGGTCCAGAGGCCCCTCATTAAGGAAGGGGTACTGTCACAGTCCAATTCTTGGATCTGTGTCAGATTCTGGGTTCCCTCATTAAAACCTTTATTTTCAGGCTTCTGGGGGCTTAATATGGGTTTTTGCCCCCGGTGGCCGCAAGTGTCATTACATCTGATAGTTTCTGTGTTTTACTTTTTGCCCCCGGTGGTCACTGGGGTTATTACATGTTTTTGGCCCCTGCTGATGTGACCGCTCCTCCTTTGCTATATGAGGTCAACTGGTCTATCAGCAGGTGTTGGTGATAGCAGATTCTTTGTGGATTTCAACCACGGTGAAGTGAGCAGCAGGCTCTGAGGTGTCAAGCCACTGCTGAAACTGGTGCAGAACTCTACTGCCTGGTGTTTGCAGCAGAGAAAGGAGAGCAGCTGGCTCTGAGGTGTTGAGCCACTGCTGAAGATGATGAAGGTAGCAGCTAGCTCTGAGGTGTCGAGCCACTGCTGAAAGTTGATCTGGTGCTGCAGCAGAGAAAGATAAGTATTTTGGTGTTTTCCCCATTTGGTGTATTTTTCCATGTGTGTATTAGTACAGCGGTGGGACCAGTGTCCGCATCACCCAGTTTCCTAGAAAGGGATAGGTGCAGGGCGAGTGAGGGATTCAGGTATCCTGCTCAGCAACAGGTGAGGAGCCTGTATAGGGAATGCTAGGAGTGCTTAGGGACGTTTCCTATTGCAGGGCCCACCGTTGTAACTGTTTCCCCTTCCCCTTTGTCTTGTTGTTTCAGTTATCGGCCTGCGGGTCATGTCACACAGGACAGGTACACGTGTTGGTCTTGTTGTCTCAGTTACCGGCCTGCAGGTCGTATCACACAGGACAGTACACGTGACACATTGTTTTTGGCTCCATCTACTGACCAAAGTCAGCACTGCATGATATTATGCACTGTACTTCCTGAATTCTTTTCCCTCCATTCTCAATGCATTTTGGGATAGTTTGCAAAGCACTCTGGTATGCTGTGCAAGGGATTATGGAAAGTTCAGCCCATTTTCCCTCCAGTCTTCCATTGTCTCTCAAGCCTGCTTCATGGGAACATCTCATTTCTCTACTCCCCTTGCATCAGCATCGCTGGTATGTAACGTGCTCCCTGTATAGAATTCCTATCTCATATTAGCCAGCTTAGTTAGCTTCCCTGCTCAGTTATTAGTGCAGATAATGTACGCTATGTATATAATTATTCCTATGAACCCAGTACTGATTGTATTTATATGTTTTGTTGTAGTTTCACCACATCAATATACCTTATGTTCAATAAAGCACAGATTCAACTACAGTCTCCCCTATTGGACCCCGGTATAGCGGTTTAGCTGCCTGTTAAGCTACATGAATCCCGGTTCATTTAGTGAGGCCATGACAATAATAGAGTTACATTTATTTAATGTATTGTAGCTTATATATTGGAGATTGCAGAAGGATAAGGTATTTTTTAAATCATAATCATTTTATGTAGACTAATGCAAGCCATTACTAACAGAGGCAGCTTTTATCAGCCCTGTATGTTAGTCTTTGGGAACTAAATTAATTGGAAGAATTTTTAGCAAATAGAAGTATCCAAGGTTCTTAGATATCTTTATCTCAATGTGTGTGAACTGGGTGACTCTTTTCAAAGAAAGGAGAGAAGCCTGTCTAGGCATAGGTATTAAATCAATAGGCATAACACAGGACTTGTCCTAGTTGATTTTAAGGTCAGAGAAGATGTTGTATTCTGTTATATTGACAGCATAGACACTAAGTTTGTCATGGATAAGGTTTGGAAAAAACTTTCATCCCCTGAGAGGAGAAGACAAAAGCAGCCCAAAACTCCCTCACAGTAGCATGCAGCATTGGGGTCAATGGACATCACTGATACGTACCCTATAACTATGGAATGGTGACAAAAAGGCAACTATTCACACAGACCCACGCTACTGGATTTGCGTATAGAATTTTTAAACATTTGATGAACACCAGGCTAAACTCCATCCTGTATACAGTTGCTCAGAGAAAAGACTACTTAATTGAATCAAATATCTTTTTGGCATCAGTTGAGACACTGAACTTTCTTCCCTCATTATCATGAACAGTTTGAATGGCTGTAAATAATCTTCGGAGGTTAACAGCTGGTGATTTCCCTGGCATATAGCAATTGTTGGTCGTGGGCTGAATACTACTCAGACAACACAAGGTGAGATGGTAAAACAGTGTGGCAATACTTTTTGAAACCACCAACAGACAATAACATATAGAACAGTCCCAGCAAAAAATTTCCAAGATCGTACAAAATTACAGTCTCATTTTCCCCTGGCTCGCCGGGATTAGAACAGCTGCAACTTTGGAGCTTCCAGGGACAACTACCCCACCTATGCCAGTCTGCTTTTGGTGGACACCCAAAGAAAGGAGGTAATGACAAACGAAGGACGCTGACAGTCTATTAAATTAGCACATGGTCAGGTGAACGGAGGATCACAACCTGGCTTCTCTGAACAACTCCATGGGACCAGGTGACCAGTGGGTCACATCCCTGGCTTTCCCAAACATATCCATAGGCTCCAGGTGACCAGATTTTCCAAACATCTCCATGGAGCCAGGTGACTGGTGGGTCACAATTCTGGCTTCCTCAAACGTATGCATGGGTTCAGTGATGGTCAATGAAGCAGATCTGTATTTTTCCATTTAGGGCTGTGGCCCTTAAGCTGGCATCCTGTAGAATGTTAAATCTGTTTCTCTCTTGATGGAGTCATGGTGTCCTGGCATCTGCCCTGTAGAGTGTTCCTGGCTGTGGTTTTGTAAAGAGTCTCCTTATGGAGCCATGGTGTCCTGGCTGAGTTTTTTTTTTTTTTTTTTTTTTTGAGGAAGGATAGAAAATCCATTTTTATACCCACATATGTGGCTCAGGACATCATCCACAGGTCAGGGAGGATTATCTGTAGGATACAGAAATGTAGTTAGTTTGTCAGAATTGTAACTGTTATTTTGAAATCAGATTGGAAAAGCAATATTGATCTGCATGAAGGGCACAGAGAGCGATTCTTTGCGTTGGTAACTATAATCACTGCTAACATCAATACAAGCAGTGAGCCATAAAAAAATAAAAGTGTGTTTTGTTTTATTTAAAATAAAATACTTTATTCTGGCTGTGTCTTTATTTACCATATAACTATAGGATTAGTAATGTATAGGTGTCTTATAGACAGCTCTCCATTACTAACCAATGGTGTGACGCGAGTCACTATAGAAATAATAAGTCCCAACAATGGAGAGAAAGACTACTATAAAGATATTAATGTAATACTACTTACTGGATAAGTAAAGGGAGGTCAAATGATCCAAGGTCAGGTCTAGGAAATCTAAAGGGGCTTCTTTGAAGAAGGAACACCGAAACGCGCATCGGTGGGAGACGTGGCAGGTGTTCTAACATACTACACAGGTAATTTAACATTCTATGCATATTATGGTTATTTATTAGGATCGGCAGTATTTGAGTTTAACCTGAAGCAGAACAATTTCTTTCAATTAGCGCTGCTGACATTTGTAGTTTTGCACATAGACACTTTATGTATAAGGCGGCCCCTCAATATTTACTGCAATGAAAGATGATTTCAATACTGGTTTATGATGATGTTGGCATTTTTGCTTTAATATATGAGTGGCTGCTTTTACATTATAGTTAAATCAACTCTAGTGCTCATTGCATGTTTTTTGAGTTCATCTGCTATTTTAATAGGTTTTACTAGCTGCTACAAATAAATCACTAAGCTTCACATTGATATATATTTTTTTCTGTTGTAATTTGTCAGCCACTGCCTGCTTTTTCTGGTTTGACTAATTAGCATCCATTATATTGTTATGTGTTTGTATATAAATAAATACATTTATTTTGATACATTCTTTATACATTCCTTGTATCCTTGTATTTTATAAGGGTATTCGTGTTTCCAGTTGTTCACGGAATGTGACCCAGTTGTGAGGTTAAGGACTAACATGTATGCTACTATTTTTGGTGCTGCTTTTTGTTTTCTATCTATCTATCTATCTATCTATCTATCTAAATCTCTATCTAATATTCATTCCAAATACAGGCAGCACTCCATAGTAACTCTTTTCAAGTGGTAGTGAGTTTTATTCAGCCCACATATCAAGGCAACGTTTCAGCTCAACTGAGCCTTTCTCAAGCAGTGGGTGTTACAAAAAAGTGTCTTTTTATAGACCATATAACAATCTCTTAATAGTGTCAATCATTTTACATTACAAAAATACATTTAAGTGCATACAATTTCTTTCATTATAGTCAATAGGATCCATATGTGCAAATAGTGCAAAAAGTGCTATGCGCTTGTCACAATCTTTATGCTTTATATTAAGCTCTATCTCAATAGTGTTTATGTGATTGCTCATTAATCATATTAATTATACAGTACTACAGAGTCTCATATAATCCCTTTAGTTTACATACCACCACATGGAGGACGCCATGAACACTGAAAACGCTGCATCTGGCGTTCCTATAGCTCTAACTGCGCATGTGCTATGAGTCATCAGCTCTGTCATGTTTAGCCAGCCAATAGGATGGGGTGTGTGGCATTTTCCTTCTCTGCACAGGCGCTTTAGTGTATTCATCACTTCAAAAAAGCCATATTAGGTGTGGCAGAAGGTCAAATAACGCTACTAGCCCTTCATTATTATTGATATTATATATTAAATCCAGCGTTTTGCTTAAACCATGCAGCACCATTAACATACTATTCTTATAGCACCTTTTGTCACAGTATAGCTGCAAACATTTTTAACCGCTGGTATTTCTTAGAATATTTTTTATACATATAAGTGAATCTATATAGCTGCTTTTATAAAGGGATTTTAATATTATTAGTTTGCCCTGGAACCCCGGACAACACCCTTACTGGGTTGCCTCCGGTTTATCCAAATAGCCACTCACGTGCGCCACATGTCCTTCTTCAGGCCAGCCGATTCACCTCAGTAACTAAAGGGCAATATATCAGTTATCCCCGCAGCTGTAATAATCCACTAGTCATCAAATTAATAAATAATTGGCTGGCCTCATGACAGAACCATTATAAAAAACCTTATTCATAGAAAAAACCTTTTAGTCAAAAAGTCACTTCACAAGAAAAGTTTTCTTTATATATAAAAATTTTTTTTAACAAATATCCATTCGTCCTCCATGTTCTTAATATCTTCACCAGGGTAATTTCAACACTGTTACAAATAGTGATATATCTAAAAAAGAATGAAAAATAATTAAAATCAGGGATAATCACAAAAAATTGTTCCCTATACTTCCATAGGTCTACAATATAGCACATACAGAGCAACTCTTTCACATAACAGTATGTATTTTAAATTCAGCATTTAACCCTTTCGGTTTTAGTGTATTCAGCTCATAGATCCACTTCAGTTCCTTTTTCTTAAGTATGAGTTCTCTATCCCCACCCCTTCTCTGTATAGGGACCATATCAATTATTCTAAATCTCAAGTCCCTCTCAGTATGATTACACTCAACAAAGTGTTTCGGGACAGGCAAATCAAGTTTCTTCTTTCTAATAGTATACCGATGTTGTTTTATTCTGGTTTTAAAGTCCCATGTGGTTTCCCCAATATACCACAATTTACAGTGGCATTCCAAGAGATATATCACGTAATCAGAGTTACATGTTAGAAATTGATTTATTTTATAGATTTTAGAGGTTTCATGATGTTGAAAGGTAGAACCCTTTAACATTAGTGGACAATTTACACATGACAAACATGGGTAGCAACCTGTTCTTTTAATTCCCGTCAGTGTAACTTGTAGGTTTCTTTTTAAAGATCTAATATCAGATTTAACTAGAAAATCTCCAATATTCTTATTTCTTTTATATGCAAATAATGGTGGTACAGTTAGTTCCTCAACATGTGGTAAACACTTACCCAACATACCCCAATTTTTTTATTATAATAGATATATCTTTACTTTCCTCATTATATGTAGTTATAATTGGGATTCTATTTAAACCTCTTCTCTTACTGATATCCGACTCACCACCAATTAATTCTTTCCTATCTTTTTTTAAAATTTTCCTTTTTACATTCTCCAACATACATTGAGGATAACCCCTATTCATAAACTTTTTGATCATAGTATCCATAACCGTATCAACCTCATTATCCATTTTAACAATCCTCCTCACTCTCAACAGTTGACTTAGTGGTATTGATCTTATCATGCTGCGTGGGTGTTAGCTGTCATATACCAATAAATTATTTTTGTCCGTTTCCTTGACAAACAGTGTGGTGACAAGTTCACCTCCCATTTGTTTTATTAAAACATCCAAAAACTGTAAATGTGTTCTTGAAGAAACCAAAGTGAATTTGATTGTTTCATCAATTGTGTTTAAGAACCGATGAAACTCATCCAAAGCATCCTCTGTGCCAGTCCAGTGGAGAAAAACATCGTCGATGTATCTCCACCACACCAACGTATGTTGAAAGTGGGGAGACACATAGACGAAGTTCTCCTCTAGGACCCCATAACAATAATTGCATAAGCAGGGGCCATATTGGCCCATTGCTTTGCCACGTCTTTGAGTATAAAAAACACCACCAAATAAATAATAATTTCGGGTCAAAATTATTTCCAACATTTTTAATAAAAAATTCTTCCCCCTTCCGTGTATCTGGCCTGTTTCAATATCTCATCAACTGAACTAAGACCACGCTTGTGGTCTATTGAAGTATAAAGTGACACAACGTCAAAAGACGCCAATATCACTTCACCTTGTAATTTAATTGTTTCCAGTTTTTTTTTAAATCCGTCATATCTAATATATACGATTTACAACTCCTTGCAATTGGATTTAATATTTTATCCAAAAATATCCCCATTTTGCTAAACAATGAGTAAACCCCTAAACCTATCAGTCGACCCAGGGGGATTTTTTAATGTTTTGTGGATTTTTGGAATTGTATATAGTACAGGAGTATGAGGGTTTTTAACTAACAAAAAATCAAATAAATCTTGATCAATTCTATGGAAATCCAAAGCTTCTTATAAACACTCCCATACTTCTTTCATTATTTTAAATTTTGGATCACTATCCATTATTAAATACACTTCATTATCCAAAATTTGTCTCCTTATTTCATTTAAATAATTATCCTTGTCCATTACGACGACCGCACCCCCCTTATCGGCGGGCTTGATGACTATGTCGTCATCATGGACAAGTTCCTGTAATGCCTTATATTCATCCTTTGTAACATTCGGATGTCTAAACCCCTCAGTCATAGAATTTCTCAATTTTTCAACATCACCCCTGACTGCTTTCTCAAAAGCTTCTATAACAGATTTAGATTGTGAGCCCCCATCGGGGACAGTGATGAAAAATGTGTGTAAACTGTAAAGCACTGCGGAATATGTTAGCGCTATATAAAAATAAAGATTAAAAATAAAGATTATTATAACAGCCGAATTACTAGGAGGAAGAAAATCACCCTTCTTTCTTAAATTAACTTAGTGTAAATCAAATTCACTTTTCCTCATTTTTTTCACATCATTTTTACCATAAAACCATTCTTTAAGCTTGATATTCCTAAAGAAGCGTTCCAAGTCTAATTGAAGTCCAAATGAATCAGTGTGTGAACAAGGGCTATATGACAGGCCCTTACTTAATATTGAGATCTGAGGCTCAGTCAATACCTTAGTGGATATGTTGACTACAAGATCTAGTCCTTTTTCTTCAGGGTGGCTTGTCTCTGTGGCTGTAATCTGTTCTTTTCTAATTTTCTTCTGGCTCCGATGGTGGCGCTTGCCCCCTCTCCTTTTACGTCAGGAAGGTCCCCTGTTCCATTGTCTAGATCTATAGGGAATAAAATCATTAGTAAAGTATCCAGAACCAACAAGATTATATTGATCATCTTGAAATTGACCTTTCTTCCATACTGGTTTTATATTATCCTTCTGCCAAGTGTAAACATGTCCACTCTCATAGTCCTCCATATCTCTACACCATTTTTTTCTTTCTATTTCTTCCAAATTCATTCTAAATCTTGTTACATCCTTGTCAACCTTCTCTTTAAACAGGATCCAATCCTCATTTTTCAAAATACTTTGTATGTTCTTTTCATTATCACCAATCATCAATTGTAACTTCTTAACTTTCAGTTGCAAAAATTCAATATTTAACAATATAATGTCCAAAGCATATTTGTTAGACAGCATAGTAAATCATGCACAAAAAGTAGAATTTCCAGCAAATAAATTCGGACTTATGTTGGACCTCAAACCTCTTGGAATTTTTTAATCTCTGAAATATTGGCCCAGAGTAGTTAAATGAAGCTGAAAATTAATTAACTTCTTAACATCACTCTCATACTTGCGTTTCATTTCAGTTATAGTCGGCGTTTTTAAGAAGGCTGCATCCCCTTCTATGGCACCCATAATGTGTTCCTCATCTTCAGTGGTATAATGGAAGTCCCCTGTTCCCATGGGCTCTTTTTCCATGCTACAAAAATGGCTTTGAGAGAGATTGTATTCAAAAATAAAAAAAATCAAAAACATTTCAACTGTGCAAAAATTTTCAGACATTAGTATATTGAAAAAAAGGGGAAACAGCACAGTACTTAGCTTTGTGTGCCCGGCCCCTGGCAGAAAGTCCCGTTTTCAGCCACAATATCCAATATTCATTCCAAATAAAGGCAGCACTCCATAGTAACTCTTTTCAAGTGGTAATGAGCTTTATTCAGTCCACATATCAAGGCAACGTTTCGGCTCAACTGAGCCTTTCTCAAGCAGTGGGTGTTACAAAAAAGTGTCTTTTTATAGACCATATAACAATTTCTTAATAGTGTCAATCATTTTACATTACAAAAATACATTTAAGTGCATACAATTTCTTTCATTATAGTTAATAGGATCCATACGTGCAAATAGTGCAAAAAAGTGCTATGCGCTTGTCACAATCTTTATGCTTTATATTAAGCTCCATCTCAATAGTGTTTATGTGATTGCTCATTAATCATATTAATTTTACAGTACTACAGTGTCTCATATAATCCCTTTAGTTGACATACCACCACATGGAGGACGCCATGAACACTGAAAACGCTGTATCTGGCATTCCTGTAGCTCTACTGTGCATGTGCTATGAGTCATCAGCTCTGTCATGTTTAGCCAGCCAATAGGAGAGCATGTGTGGCATTTTCCTTCTCTGCACAGGCGCTTTGTGACAAGCGTATAGCACTTTTTGCACTGTTTGCACATATGGATACTATTGACTATAATGAAAGAAATTGTATGCACTTAAATGTATTTTTGTAATGTAAAATGATTGACACTATTAAGAGATTGTTATATGGTCTATAAAAAGACACTTTTTTGTAACACCCACTGCTTGAGAAAGGCTCAGTTGAGCTGAAATGTTGAAAACGGGACTTTCTGCCAGGGGCCGGGCACCCGAAGCTAAGTACTGTGCTGTTTCCCCTTTTTTGCAATAAATCTCTGTCTATCTACAGTGGGGAAAAAAAGTATTTAGTCAGTCAGCAATAGTGCAAGTTCCACCACTTAAAAAGATGAGAGGCGTCTGTAATTTACATCATAGGTAGACCTCAACTATGGGAGACAAACTGAGAAAAAAAAATCCAGAAAATCACATTGTCTGTTTTTTTTTCATTTTATTTGCATATTATGGTGGAAAATAAGTATTTGGTCAGAAACAAGCAATCAAGATTTCTGGCTCTCACAGACCTGTAACTTCTTCTTTAAGAGTCTCCTATTTCCTCCACTCATTACCTGTAGTAATGTCACCTGTTTAAACTTGTTATCAGTATAAAAAGACACTTGTGCACACCCTCAAACAGTCTGACTCCAAACTCCACTATGGTGAAGACCAAAGAGCTGTCAAAGGACACCAGAAACAAAATTGTAGCCCTGCACCAGGCTGGGAAGACTGAATCTGCAATAGCCAACCAGCTTGGAGTGAAGAAATCAACTGTGGGAGCAATAATTAGAAAATGGAAGACATACAAGACCACTGATAATCTCCTTCGATCTGGTGCTCCACGCAAAATCCCACCCCGTGGGGTCAGAATGATCACAAGAACGGTGAGCAAAAATCCCAGAACCATGCAGGGGGACCTAGTGAATGAACTGCAGAGAGCTGGGACCAATGTAACAAGGCCTACCATAAGTAACACACTACGCCACCATGGACTCAGATCCTGCAGTGCCAGACGTGTCCCACTGCTTAAGCCTGTACATGTCCGGGCCCGTCTGAAGTTTGCTAGAGAGCATTTGGATGATCCAGAGGAGTTTTGGGAGAATGTCCTATGGTCTGATGAAACCAAACTGGAACTGTTTGGTAGAAACACAACTTGTCGTGTT
The DNA here is from genome assembly GCF_039654945.1 of Dendrobates tinctorius. Lineage (NCBI taxonomy): Eukaryota > Metazoa > Chordata > Amphibia > Anura > Dendrobatidae > Dendrobates > Dendrobates tinctorius. The sequence goes on from NW_027361773.1 coordinate 3,043,617, forward strand.
TGGAGGAAAAAGAATACTGAGTTGCATCCATCAAACACCATACCTACTGTAAAGCATGGTGGTGGAAACATCATGCTTTGGTGCTGTTTCTCTGCAAAGGGGCCAGGACGACTGATCCGGGTACATGAAAGAATGAATGGGGCCATGTATCGTGAGATTTTGAGTGCAAACCTCCTTCCATCAGCAAGGGCATTGAAGATGAAACGTGGCTGGGTCTTTCAACATGACAATGATCCAAAGCACACCGCCAGGGCAACGAAGGAGTGGCTTCGTAAGAAGCATTTCAAGGTCCTGGAGTGGCCTAGCCAGTCTCCAGATCTCAACCCTATAGAAAACCTTTGGAGGGAGTTGAAAGTCCGTGTTGCCAAGCGAAAAGCCAAAAACATCACTGCTCTAGAGGAGATCTGCATGGAGGAATGGGCCAACATACCAACAACAGTGTGTGGCAACCTTGTGAAGACTTACAGAAAACGTTTGACCTCTGTCATTGCCAACAAAGGATATATCACAAAGTATTGAGATGAAATTTTGTTTCTGACCAAATACTTATTTTCCACCATAATATGCAAATAAAATGAAAAAAAAACAGACAATGTGATTTTCTGGATTTTTTTTTTCAGTTTGTCTCCCATAGTTGAGGTCTACCTATGATGTAAATTACAGACGCCTCTCATCTTTTTAAGTGGTGGAACTTGCACTATTGCTGACTGACTAAATACTTTTTTTCCCCACTGTATCTATCTATCTATCTATCTATCTATCTATCTATCTATCTATCTATCTATACTGTTTTTACCTTTGGTTCCCTTAATTGTTGCAGATTAGGTCTACATGAATATATGTTTCATATATCTGCAGTAGCTAGCCTAGGATGCAGCGAGTATCCCCAAATATCTTATCTTTAACTATTTCATTCTCTTAATATTGATAAATATTTTGTAGGTAGACATTTTCAAAGCTATTACAAAGTCATGTGCTTAGTTTAGATCTCTCAAGATTGTGCTTAGGAATTCACTTGGTGCTTAAGAGTAAATAAATGATTCGTCAGAGGTATGTACAGAGTCTAACTTTACAGGGGTGTGAGCTGGCTAATACCAAATACAGATGTTTACAGGATAATCACCAATGGGTGTGTGCTACTAACGTTTCATACTGGGAATTATGACATATGTGTTTTTACTGGATCAGTTCTAAATGTTCATATTTCATTAACAGAGGTCCTATAAAATAAAGTTCACATAGGTCTCTAGGGTCTTTGTATATGTGTTAAATAACATCAATAATGTTATGATTAACCCCTTCCTGACATGAGACGTACTATCCCGTCCACGGTACCCGGGCCCGTATGACCGGGGACGGGATAGTACGTCTACCGCGATCAGCGGCGCCCACTTGGTGAGCGCCGCTGATCGCGGCCGGGTGTCAGCTGATTATCACAGCTGACACCCGGCACAATGTGTCAGGGGCGGTCACGGACCGCCCCCGACACATTAACCCCTTGCACACCGCGATCAAACGCGATCGCGGTGTACCGGGAGTTAAAGGGAAGCATCGGCAGGGAGGGGGCTCCCTCCGTGCTTCCCTGAGCCCCCCACGGCAGCGCAATGTGCAGCGCTGCTGCGGGGGACTCCTATCCTCCAGGCCCCCGAATCCAAGATGGCGACGGGGGCCTTCGGGGGCCTGGGGAAGCTGGCTTCCTCAGTGCCTGCAAAGCGCAGGCATGAGGAAGCCTTGTGCACTGCCTGTGACAGATTGCTGATCTGTCACAGTGATCTGTGATGTGACAGATCAGCGATCTGTCACAGGACAGTGATGTCCCACCTGGGACTATGTAATAAAGTAAAAAAAAATAAAAAAAAAAGTGTAAAAATAAATTAAAAAAAATCGCCAAATAAATTAGTAAAAAAAAAAAAAAATATTCCCCAATAAATTCATTTTTTTAAAATAATAAAAAAAAAAAACAATAAATGTACACATATTAGGTATCGCCGCGTCCGTAACGACCTGCCCTATAAAACTGTCCCATTAGTTAACCCCTTTAGCGAACCCCTTAAAAAATAAAAATAAAAAACGAAGCAAAAAATAATGATTTATTATCATACCGCCAAACAAAAAGTGCAATAACGCGAGATCAAAAAGACGCATATAAATATCCATGGTACCGCTGAAAACGTCATCTTGTCCCGCAAAAAACAAGCCGCCACACAGCATCATCAGCAAAAAAATAAAAAAGTTATAACTCGCAGAATAAAGCGATGCAAAAATAATTATTTTTTATATAAAATAGTTTTCATTGCATAAAACCGACAAAAACATAAAAAAAGACCTAAATGAGGTATCGCTGTAACCGTACTGACCCGAAGAATAAAAGCGCTTTATCAATTTTACCGTACGCGGAACGGTGTAAACGCACCCCCCCCAAAAGAAATTCATGAAACGCTGGTTTTTGTTCATTCTGCGTCCCAAAAATCGGAATAAAAAGCGATCAAAAAATTTCACGTGCCCGAAAATGGTACCAATAAAAACGTCAACTCGTCCCGCAAAAAATAAGACCTCACATGACTCGGTGGGTCAAAATACGGAAAAATTATAGCTCTCAATATGTGGTGATGCAAAAACTATTTTTACAATAAAAAGCGTCTTTTAGCGTGCGACAGCCGCCAAACATAAAAACCGCCATAAATAGTAAATCAAACCCCCCGTTATCACCCCTTTAGTTAGGGAAAAATAATAAAATAAAAAAAATGTATTTATTTCCATTTTTCCATTAGGGTTAGGGCTAGGGTTAGGGCTAGGGGTGTGTTGGGGTAGGGTTAGGTTAGGGTTAGGGCTAGGGTTAGGGTTAGGGCTAGGGTTAGGGTTAGGGCTAGGGCTAGGGTTAGGGCTAGGGTTAGGGCTAGGGTTAGGGCTAGGGTTAGGGCTAGGGTTAGGGCTAGGGTTAGGGGCGTGTTGGGGTTCGGGTTGGAGTTAGAATTGGGGGTTTCCACTGTTTGGGCACATCAGGGGCTCTCCAAATGCAACATGGCGTCTGATCTCAATTCCAGCCAATTCTGAGTTGAAAAAGTCAAATGGTGCTCCTTCCCTTCCAAGCTCTGCTATGCGCCCAAACAGTGTTTTACCCCCTCATGTAGGGTATCAGCCTACTCAGGACAAATTGCAAAACAATTTTTGGGGTCCAATTTCTCCTGTTACCCTTAGGAAAATAAAAAATTGGGGGCAAAAATATCATTTTTGTGGAAAAAAAATGATTTTTCTATTTTCACGTCCGAGTGTTATAAACTTCTGTGAAGCACTTGGGGGTTCAAAGTGCTCACCACACATCTAGATAAGTTCCGTGGGGGGTCTAGTGTCCAAAATGGGGTCACATGTGGGGAGTTTCAATAGTTTAGGTACATCAGGGGCTCTCCAAACGCACATGACAACCGCAGACCATTCCATCAAAGTCTGCGTTCCAAAACGTCACTGCTTCCCTTCCGAGCCCCGACGTGTGTCCATACAGTAGTTTTCTCCCACATATGGGGTGTCAGCGTACTCAGGACAAATTGGACAACAACTTTTGGGGTCCAATTTCTCCTGGTACACTTGGGAAAATAAAAAAAATGGTGACTAAAAGATCATGTTTGTGGAAAAAATACGAATTTTTTATTTTCACGCCCGGGCGTTGTAAACTTCTGTGAAGCACTGGGGGGGTCAAAGTGCTCACCACACATCTAGATAAGTTCCTTGGGGGGTCTAGTTTACAAAATGGTGTCATTTGTGGGGGGTTTCCACTGTTTAGGTACATTAGGGGCTCTCCAAAGGCAACATGACACCCGCAGACCATTCCATCAAAGTCTGCATTCCAAAACGTCACTACTTCCCTTCCGAGCCCTGACGTGTGCCCATACAGTAGTTTTCTCCCACATATGGGGTAGCAGCATACTCAGGACAAATTGGAAAACAACTTTTGGGGTCCAATTTCTCCTGGTACCCTTGGGAAAATAAAAAAAATGGTGACTAAAAGATCATGTTTGTGGAAAAAATACGAATTTTTTATTTTCACGCCCGGGCGTTGTAAACTTCTGTGAAGCACTGGGGGGGTCAAAGTGCTCACCACACATCTAGATAAGTTCCTTGGGGGGTCTAGTTTACAAAATGGTGTCATTTGTGGGGGGTTTCCACTGTTTAGGTACATTAGGGGCTCTCCAAAGGCAACATGACACCCGCAGACCATTCCATCAAAGTCTGCATTCCAAAACGTCACTACTTCCCTTCCGAGCCCTGACGTGTGCACATACAGTAGTTTTCTCCCACATATGGGGTAGCAGCGTACTCAGGACAAATTGGAAAACAACTTTTGGCGTCCAATTTCTCCTGGTACCCTTGGGAAAATAAAAAAAATGGTGACTAAAAGATCATGTTTGTGGAAAAAATACGAATTTTTTATTTTCACGCCCGGGCGTTGTAAACTTCTGTGAAGCACTGGGGGGGTCAAAGTGCTCACCACACATCTAGATAAGTTCCTTGGGGGGTCTAGTTTACAAAATGGTGTCATTTGTGGGGGGTTTCCACTGTTTAGGTACATTAGGGGCTCTCCAAAGGCAACATGACACCCGCAGACCATTCCATCAAAGTCTGCATTCCAAAACGTCACTACTTCCCTTCCGAGCCCTGACGTGTGCCCATACAGTAGTTTTCTCCCACATATGGGGTAGCAGCGTACTCAGGACAAATTGGAAAACAACTTTTGGGGTCCAATTTCTCCTGGTACCCTTGGGAAAATAAAAAAATGGTGACTAAAAGATCATGTTTGTGGAAAAAATACGAATTTTTTATTTTCACGCCCGGGCGTTGTAAACTTCTGTGAAGCACTGGGGGGGTCAAAGTGCTCACCACACATCTAGATAAGTTCCTTAGGGGGTCTAGTTTCCAAAATGGTGTCATTTGTGGGGGGTTCCACTGTTTTGGTACATCAGGAGTTTTCCAAACGCGACATGGTGTCCGATCTCAATTCCAGCCAAAAACGTCAAATGGCGCTGCTTCCCTTCCGAGCTCTGCCATGCCCCCAAATAGTGGTTTACCCCCACATGTGGGGTATCAGCGTACTCAGGACAAATTGCACAATAACTTTTAGGGTCCTGTTACCCTTGGAAAAATAAGAATTGAGGGTGAAAAGATCATTTTTGTGGAAAAAATATGATTTTTTAATTGTATGGCTTTATGTTATAAACTTCTGTGAAGCCCATGGGGGTTCAAAGTTCTCACCACACATCTAGATAAGTTCCTTAGGGTGTCTAGTTTCCAAAATGGTGTCATTTGTGGGGGGTTTCCACTGTTTTGGTACATCAGGGGTTTTCCAAACGCGACATGGTGTCCGATCTCAATTCCAGCCAAAAACGTCAAATGGCGCTGCTTCCCTTCCGAGCTCTGCCATGCGCCCAAATAGTGGTTTACCCCCACATGTGGGGTATCAGCGTACTCAGGACAAATTGCACAATAACTTTTAGGGTCCTGTTACCCTTGGAAAAATAAGAATTGAGGGTGAAAAGATCATTTTTGTTTAAAAAATATGATTTTTTAATTGTATGGCTTTATGTTATAAACTTCTGTGAAGCCCATGGGGGTTCAAAGTTCTCACCACACATCTAGATAAGTTCCTTAGGGGGTCTAGTTTCCAAAATGGTGTCATTTGTGGGGGGTTTCCACTGTTTTGGTACATCAGGGGTTTTCCAAACGCGACATGGTGTCCGATCTCAATTCCAGCCAAAAACGTCAAATGGCGCTGCTTCCCTTCCGAGCTCTGCCATGCGCCCAAATAGTGGTTTACCCCCACATGTGGGGTATCAGCGTACTCAGGACAAATTGCACAATAACTTTTAGGGTCCTGTTACCCTTGGGAAAATAAAAATTGGGGTGAAAAGATCGTTTTTGTGGAAAAAATATGATTTTTTAATTGTACCGCTGTACGTTATAAACTTCTGTAAAGCCCTTGTGGGTTCAAAGTTCTCACCACATATCTAGATAAGTTCCTTGGGGGGTCTAGTTTCCAAAATGGGGTCACTTGTAGGGGGTTTCCACTGTTTAGGTACATCAGGGACTCTCCAAACGTGACATGGCGTCCAATCTGAATTCCAGCCAATTTTGCATTGAAAAAGTCAAACGGCGCTCCTTCCATTCTGAGCTCTGCCATGCGCCGAAACAGTCGTTCCCCCCCACATATCAGGTATCTGCGTACTCAGGACAAATTGCACAATAACTTTTGCAGTTCAATTTCTCCTGTTACCCTTGGTAAAATAAAAAAAATTGAACCTGAAGTATTTTTTTTATGAAAAAAAGTTAGATGTTCATTTTTTTTTAAATATTCAAAAAAATTCCTGTGACGCACCTAAAGGGTTAATAAACTTCTTGAATGTGGTTTTGAGCACCTTAAGGGGTGCAGTTTTTAGAATGGTGTCACTTTTGTGTATTTTCTATCATATAGACCCCTCAAAGTGGCTTCAAATGTGATGTGGTCCTAAAAATAAAATGGTGTTGTAAAAATGAGAAATCGCTGGTCAACTTTTAACCCTTATAACTTCCTAACAAAAAAAAATTTTGGTTCCAAAATTGTGCTGATGTAAAGTAAACATGTGGGAAATGTTAGTTATCAAGTTTTTTGTGTGCCTTATCTCTGTGATTTAAGGGCATAAAAATTCAAAGTTGGAAAATTGCGAAATTTTCAAAATTTTCGCCAAATTTCCGTTTTTCTCACAAATAAACGCAAGTTATTTGAATGAAATTTTACCACTAACATGAAGTACAATATGTCACGAGAAAACAATGTCAGAATCACCGGGATCCATGGAAGCGTTCGAGAGTTATGACCTCATAAAGGTACAGTGGTCAGAATTGTAAAAATTGGCCCGGTCATGAACGTGCAAACCACCCTTGGGGGTGAAGGGGTTAATCCAATTTTTCTTGAAATCATATGAGGAACAACTGACACTGATAATCAATTTCCTTGAGTATTCAAGCTGCTAAGTGCTGTGAAAAGCAAGTTTTTGCACATTCATTACATTTTGCCCTTCATGAGAATCTTGCTTTGGATTTGAAAATAACTTTCCATTAGAAAATTCTATAAAGTTATTTGAAAGAAATTTGTAACCAGAAAGTGCTATAGTTCATGATTATCTCAGAGGATTGAAGCTACATCTACTTCCTGTGCCCATATGCATAAGTGTTGTTTAATACTGCTAAAAGGCCAAATAGCAAATGTATTACAAAGTTGTGGCAAAGTCTATCCATATGTTGTTATATGTACAATCCTATGACAATATAGCACACATGGGCCTGTTTCTTACTATTCATGCAAGTGCACAATCAATTCCTCTGCCACTTTTTTATATTAATGTAAAAGGTGCTTCGGTGTGCTTTTTACCTTCTAGGAACATGACATTGCAAGATTTGCACACTAAGTATAGGGTTGTCATTTCTAAATATCTCAGCCCTGCAAATGAACATAGTTAATTTCCATACATGATTCCTTATCAGGTAACCTATGATGTACATTTAATGAGCATTTGAGAGTGATGTAGTGACACAACTTTTAACAATTTAATTTTTATTCATTGTATCTACAATCTACTGGATTTCCTATATTTGATGGTTGAAATATAGCAGCGCGGGAATCTGGTGTTTTTTTTCCCTTTTGGGATCTCCTCTTTGAGCACTGCAGTGTATTAAACTATTGAACAAAGTAAAACATATTCAAGTCCCTCAGTGGGACTAAGTAAAAATAAATGAAAAATATTCAATAAAACTTGTATTAGTTTTGTAGAAGCTTCTGTAGCTCCTCTATGAAGTGAATATTACTTACATTTTCTGCGGTGCATCATCCATTGTACTATATTATCACTCTCAGCTTCTTGCTAGCGTTGGGTCACAAGTTGAGAGGCAGTTGGAGTGGCATAGTTCACAGCCCAGCAGTATACAGACAGGACAGTCCTGTCTATGCTGTATCTGCATCCTTTTTATGTTGTCTGATGTCCTCCATGACTGCCCTGGGATTAGAGAGTGTAAAGAAGGACCATATAAATGAAGAATGATGTATACAACAACGGAGGTTAGCTGTATGTATGAGTTAGTGTGTGTGTGTATTTGTACAGTATATAGTGTGTGAGTTCATATAATATTTATAAAGGGTGTGTGTACAGTAGCATACTCCTAATACTGGCAGACCACACAGCCCCTATAGGGCCCAAGAGTTGGGGACCTGGTGCTGGAATTGGTCCTCTGCCTGGCATCAAGTTTTGCACTATATCAGCTTTTAAGGTGCAGATACAGTTGAAAGCAATAATGGAACAGCTTGCTGTTCTATCATTCTCCCTATGCGATTGAGCTCTGATGTCTCAGTGCAGTTGGGGCGAGGACGTCAGTACATTGAAGTACAGAGCAACAGACCACAAGCTGAAGAGCTGGAGCAATGGGGGTGCAAGATGAGGTGAGTAGTTTTCTTTCTTTTTTATTTTATCAATGAATATGGGGCTATTATTCTAAGTAAGTGTAGGGGACATTTTGTGGTGCCATGATACTGTGTTTAAGGGGATGTGGGTCCATCGTAATGTTTGGGGAGCTTTGGAGGCAATCAACTGCATTTGGGATTGCTGTTGGGGTGATTAAACTGCATGTGGAGCTGCGTTGTGGCCACTGTACTTTTTGAAAGGCTGTTTGGGTCCATTATACTATCTGGAGGGCTCTGTTGGGTCAACTATACTATGTAGAGACCTGTGGGGGACAATTACACTGTGTAGAGTTGTTTATACTATACAGTGATATGGGACCTTAGGTGCCATAATACAGTGTTGAGGGACTCTTCGGGCCATAATACTGTAGTAGTAAACTATTAGAGGTTTAACTACTTTCTTTTCTAACTGAGTACTCCTCCCATCAGCCTAAGTTTGCTTTTAATTTGTGTTGGATCCTACCTGCCTAATAAATTAGTAGCCTTATTGCGTGGAAGAATATTTGATAAGGAGTGTTCACATTTCCAAAAATTAGTGTCAGACACCAACAAAATGGCATCAATTTCACCAGAGTAGAAATAGTATATTGTGGAGCGATACCTCTTCCACTACAGCCAACCCAGCAGATGGAGACCCAACCAGGAGTGCTCACATTTCCTCAAATTAAATGTTAACATCTGCAGCAGCAGCAATAGAAGGCACTGAAACCCAACTAAAGATATCACAGGCTGCAATTATGCGAGATGATTGCAGCACACTAAAAACTATAACATCATCTACTCTGTACGGTCTGCGACTGGGGTAAAAATGTCCTTGGAGATCCATTACTTGTTTATCGTGATGAAAGTTAGGCTGTCTACACTTTCAGGGGACAGCTGGCTTTGCTTATCCATCGGGACACTACCAGCAGTGCTGAAGACACGTTCTGAGAGAACGCTGGCTGCCAAGCATGATGAAACCTCCAAGGCATGACAGGCAAGCTCAGGCCACTCATCTATTTTTGAAGACCAAAAAGGAAAAAGGGTCCAAGCCCTCCTTGATGGTATTGATATTGAGTTCTAGACACTCCTGTATCATCCTCTCCAGTCATTCACCATGTGTCAGACTTGGACTCTGATGTGTTGGTGCTCAAGCTGGTTTAAAAAATGTGTCAAAGTACTCACAGAAATTGATTCTGCCATTTACCATATTTTCCGCTTTGTTAGACACACTTTTTTCCTCAAAAATTGAGGGGAAAAAGGGGGTGCATCTTACAAAGAGGATATACCTTTGCGCTGCCGCTGAGGGTACTTGCCGCGGCACTCTGTGCCCTGATGCTGCCGCTGCGCTGTCCGCCGGTTCTTACCGCCACCGCCGCGCTCCTGTCCCCCGGTGGTTTCTTCCGCCGCCGCGCTCTGTCCCGTTCAGCGTGGGGGGTCTCTGCCGCTCCATGCCTGCTTTCCTGTGGCTTTCTTCCTGGAAAATGGCCGCCGCGCACGCGCAGATGGACATCTCGGCACTGAAATCTCGGGAGATGAGATTTCAGCGCTGAAATTTCATCTCCCGAGATTTCAGTGCCAAGATGTCCATCTGCGCATGGCGGTGGCGGTAAGAACCGGGGGACAGGGCGCGGCAGTGGTGGCAAGCACTGGGGGACAGAGTGCGGCGGTGGTGGCAAGCAGGCACCAGGGGACGGAGCGTAGCGGTGGTGGAAAGCATCAGGAGACAGAGGGCGGTGGCAGTATCAGACACCGGCAGCGGCACGCTGCACATCAATACACCCCCTCATCCTAGCAGCAATGTTCCACTCCGGCCTCCTCCATCACCACCCCTGGTAAGCAATAAGACACATGGATTATAAGATGCACCACCATTTTATTAAAAAAAAGTTTTTTTCCTATTTTTCTCCTCAAAATTTGGGGTGCGTCTTATAATCCGGAGCATCTTATAAAGCGAAAAATACGGTACTCTACTGCTGCTAATGTTTTGGCATTGAGAAATTGACGTGCTGGAGGTTGGAAGTCTAGAGTTGCGATGTACGCTACATGCCTCACTCCTGTCTTGGGAAAAATCCTCTCTTAAGGTTTTGTAAAAGCATACACCAGCATTCACAGGTACCTTTCCAGGGTGGGAAGCATCTGGCAATATGTACTCATAATATGGATCTAACAGAGTGGCAACCCAGTAGTCAGCACTATTTTGAATCATAACCGTATGGGGATCATGTTGCAGATAGTGCAGCAAGAAGGCAATCATATGTTGGGCTCTGCCATGAGGTTCAAGCCCATGCTGTGTTGATGGCTGGGTAACACTGATGCTTGTTTCCTCAGTCCCTTCCCACCAGCCGCGAACAACAGAGAGGGGATGATTATCCTCTTCATCTCCTGACAGTTGCTCGCCCGTCAACTCTTCCTCTTCCATTTGTTCCTCTGCTCTTGCACCTTCACTAACAGTTTGTATGGTATCACCAGCCCTCCCCTCATCAAAAACATACCACTGCTCATAATACACCATCTCTATCCTAGCCAAAGTGCTAAAAATACTTTAACGACAACTCTAATATTTTCCTGCACTTTTACTGAATGTTACCGATTTTTCACGATTATATGAAAATTTGCTCGAATTTCTGATCTTGAATCCGAATGTGCCAAATTAGTTCCGAAATTATGATAGGCAATTGTTTTCCAAACATATTCGCTCATCTCTACTTATGAATTGACCCACAGTAGACCCTGTTAAAATAGCACATAAGCTGCGAGTCTTGGGCCATGCATGAGGTATCTCGGTCTGGCTCAGCATTTACAGCTTGGAATTAAAGTTTTAATGAGGACCTGGTGGTGTAAGCCTTCTTAGCTAGGAGACCTCACACCTAGTTATGAGCGAATACATTCGGCACTATTCGTTACTTGCATAAATAGTACACTATTCGGGCTATTCGTTACTCGGCGAGTAATTTGGTATTCACCTCGGTATATTTGAGTGACCTGTCCAGTATGTTTGGCGCTTTATTTGCAGTCAATGAACATGCTGGGCTGGCTTGCCAATCACAGTAATGACAGCACCATCTTTGGTATGGCATTACTGTGATTAGTTGGCCTTACAGCTTCATAGGGGATATTTAACCCCTTTACCCCCAAGGGTGGTTTGCATTTTAATGACCTGGCCAATTTTTACAATTCTGACCACTGTCTCTTTATGTGGTAATAACTCTGGAATGCTTCCATGGATCCTGGTGATTCTGACACTATTTTCTCATGACATATTGTACTTCTTGACAGTGGTAAAATTTCTTTGATATGACTTGTATTTATTTGTGAAAAAAATGGAAATTTCGTGACAATTTTGAAAATTTCACAATTTTCCAAATTTGAATTTTCATGCCCTTAAAACAGAGAAATATTTCACATAAAATAGTTAATAAATAACATTTCCGACATATATACTTTACATCAGCACAATTTTGGAACCACCATTTTTTTGTTAGGAAGTTATAAGGGTTAAAATTTGACCAGCGATTTCTGATTTTTTAACACCATTTTTTTAGGGACCACATCACATTTGAAGTCACTTTGAGGAGTCTATATGATAGAAAATACCAAAATTGACACCATTCTAAAAACTGCACCCCTCAAGGTGCTCAAAACCACATTCAAGAAGTTTATTAATCCTTCAGGTGCTTCACAGGAATTTTTGGAATGTTTTAAAAAAATGAACATTTAACTTTTTTAAACAAAAAAATTTACTTCATTTCCAGTTTGTTTTATTTTACCAAGGGTAGCAGGAGAAGTTGGACCACAAAAGTTGTTGGACAATTTGTCCTGAGTATGCTGATACTCCATATATGCAGGTAAACCACTGTTTGGGCACATGGCAGAGCTCGGAAAGGAAAGAGCGCCGTTTGACTTTTCAATGCAAAATTGGCTGGAATTGAAATCGGACGCCATGTAGCATTTGGAGAGCCCCTGATGTGCCTAAACAGTGGAAACCCCCCACAAGTGACACCATTTTTGTAAGTAGACCCCCTAAGGAACTTATCTAGATGTGTGGTGAGCACTTTGAACCCCCAAGTGCTTCACAGAAGTTTATAATGTATAGCTGTAAAAATAAAAAAATCTTATATTTTTCACAAAAATGATCTTTTAGCCCCCAATGTTTTATTTTCCCAAGGGTAACAGGAGAAATTGGACTCCAAAAGTTGTGCAGTTTGTCTTAAGGATGCTGATACCCCATATGTGGGGGTAAACCACTGTTTGGGCGCATGTCAGAGCTTGGAAGGGAAGGAGCACCGTTTGACTTTTTCAATGCAGAATTGGCTGGAATTGAGATCAGGCACATGTCGTGTTTGGAGAACCCCTCATGTGCCTAAACTGGAAATTCCAGAATTCTAACTCAAACCCTAACCCCAACACACCCCTAACCATAATCCCAACCCTAATCCCAACCCTAACTTTAGCCCCAACCCTAACCCTAAACCTAACTTTAGCCCCATGCCTAACCCTAACTTTAGCCCCAACCCTAACCCTAAATTTAGCCCCAACCCTAACCCGAACTTTAGCCCCAACTCTAACCCTAACTTTAGTCCCAACCCTAGCCCTAATGGGAAAATGGAAATAAATACATTTTTTTTATTTTATTATTTTCCCTAACTAAGGGGGTGATAAAGGGGGGTTTGATTTACTATTTACAGCGGGTTTTTATGTTTGGCAGCTGTCACACACTAAAAGACACTTTTTATTGCAAAAAATTATTTTTGCCTCACTACATTTTGAGAAATATAATTTTTCCAGATTTTGGCCCACAGAGTCATGTGATGTCTTGTTTTTTGTGGGACGAGTTGACATTTTATTGCTACCATTTTTGGGCACATGACATTTTTTGATTGCAGAATGACCAAAAACCAGCAAATCATGAATTTCTTTTGGGGGGGGCGTTTATACCGTTCCATGTGTGGTAAAATTGATAAAGCAGTTATATTCTTTGGGTCAGTACGAAGCTATGAGAAGTTATGAGAGCCTGCCTAACTAATGGGTCCATGCCTCCAGAAGCATGGGCTGGGTATAACGTACTGGCGAATGCAATGGACTGGTCACTACAGCTTACTGGTCACCACAATGGCAGTTTGCAATTTTCACTCAGCAAAATTCATTGCTGCTTGTTTCTGGAAAATACCCATGGAATCAAAATCGTCACTACACCTGTAAATAAATTCCCCAAGGAGTATAGTTTCCAAAATGAGGTTCCTTGAGATGGGATTCTTCTCTTTTAGCAATTAGGAGCTCTGTATATGGCGTCTGCAAACTGTTCTAGGGAAATCTGCTCTCTAGGAGGCAAATAGAGCTCCATTCCTCCCGAGTCTCTCCGTATGTCTAGGTAGTGCTGTACAGCCACATATGGGGTATTGCCACATTCAGTAGAAATTGTGGGACAAATTATTGCGCCATTTTTACCCACTTGTGTGAAAATGTAAAGTCTGGGGCTAAAACAAAATTTTGGTGGTAAAAATATAATTATTTTTTCTTCACTTCCCAATGGTATACATTTTTGTGACACACCCATGGTGTCAATATGATCACTGCACCCCTAGACGAATTCATCGGGAGGTGTAGTTTGTAAAATGGGGTCATTTATGGGGGCTCTGCTGTTCTGGCGCCTCATGGGCTTTCCCAGTGGGTAATGGCACCTGCAAACCATAACAGTAAAATCTGGTCCTCCTTGCCTTTTGAGTTTTGCATTGTGCCTGAAAAATATTTCACAATTATATGCAGGGTATTGGCACACTCAGGAAAAAATGGAACTCAGTTTGTTGTAAAAAAAAATCCTATTAGCCCTTAAAAAAAATAAAAACTTGGGGCTAAAACAACATTTTAGTGGTAAAAAATATAATTTATTCTTTCTTCACTGCTCAGTGGTATAAAATTCTGTCAGGCACATGTGGTGTCAATATAATCACTGCACCACTAGATAAATTCATTTGAGAGTTTAGTTGTAAAATGAGTTCACATATAAGGAGTTTCTGTTTTTCTGGCACCTGAGAGGCTCTGCTAATGTGACATGGCACCCTGAAACCATTCCAGCAAAATCTAAACTCCAATATGGCACCTCTTACCTTCTGAGCTTTGCACTGTGCTTCAAAAGTATTCCCCCACGTATGGGGTGTAGTCAGATTAAGTATAAATTGCACAACAAACTGCATAGTGCAATTTCTCCTATTACCCTTATAAAAGTACAAAATTTGGGGCCAAAATAAAATTGTTGTGGAGAAAATGATGATTTTTTTATTTTCACGGCTCAATGTTATAAACGTCTTCAAAGCACCTTGGTATTCAAGGTACTCACCACACATCTAAGTACATTCTTTGAGGTACCTAATTTCCAAAATATGGTCACTTGTGTGGGGTTCCACTGTTTATGAACATCAGGGGCTCTCCAAATGAGACATGACGTCCTCTAATGATTCCAGGAAACTTTACATTCAAAAAGTCAATTGATGCTCCTTCCCTTCTGAGCCCTGCCGTGCTTCTAAACAGTAGTTTTCTCACTCATATTGGGTATCGACGTACTCAGGTGAAATTGCACAACAAATTTTATGGTGCAATTTCTCCTGTTACCCTTATGAAAATGCATTATTTTGGCTAAACGTTATAAACTTTTGTGAAGCACCAGAGGGATCAATGTGCTCACCACACATCTAGATCAGTTACCTGATGGGTTTCCAAAATCATGTCACTTGTGGGGGAATTTCATTGTTTATGTACATTAGTGGCTCTCCAAACACAACTTGGCATCCGCCAATTGTTCCTGCAATTTTTGCATGCAAAAAGTCAAATTGCACTCCTTCCCTTCCAAGCTCTGTTGTGCGTGCAACAAAAGAGTGGTTTTCTCCATTATATGGGGTATCGGCATGCTCATGAGAAATTGCACAACAAATTTTTGGGTCCATTTTTCCTGTTACCCTTGCCAAAATAAAAAAAATGGATCTAAGTCAATTAATTGCAAAAAAAGTTAAATGTTTATTTTTTATTTTTTCAAAAATTTCCTGTGAAGCACCTAAAGGGTTAATAAACTTCTTGAATGTGGTTTTGAGCACCTGGAGGGGTGCAGTTTTTAGAATGGTGTCACTTTTTGGTATCTTTTATTATATAGACCTCTCAAAGTGACTTCAAATGTGATGTGGTCCGTAAAAAATTGGTTTTGTAAATTTTGCTGGAAAAATGTAAAATTGCTGGTCAAATTTTAACCCTTATATCTTCCTAACAAATAAAAAATTTTGGTTACAAAATTGTGGAGATATAAAGTAGACATATGAGAAATGTTATCTATTAACTATTTTCTGTGATATGTTTTTGTAATTTAAGGGCATGAAAATTCAAACTTGGAAATGCAAAATTTTACAAATTTTCGCCGTTTCCTTTTTTTTGACAAATAAACACAAGTCATGCCAAATAAATTTTACAACTATCATGAAGTACAATATGTCATGATAAAACATTCTTCAAATCACCAGGATCTGTTGAAGCATTCCAGAGCTATAACCTCAAATATTGACAGTGTTCAGAATTGTAAAAATTGACCCAGTCATTAACGTGCAAACCACCCTCTTGGGTAAAGGGGTTAAAGTGGCATAAATTTCCACAGAGTAGAGACAGTATAATAGGCCTCCAACACACCTTCTACTACAGGCAACTTGTCACATAGCACTAAAGTGGCATGAATATCCACATAGTAGAAACTGCACAATTGGCCTCTGACACACCATCTACTACAGGCAACCAATCAGATGGAGACTTAACTTATAGTCTCCACATTTAAAAAAATGTTTGTAACATCAGCAGCAATAGCAACAGCAGGCACAGAAGACACCACAAAGATGGCACAAACTGCAATAGCGCGAGATCAATACATGAGGCAAAAACAATACCATTGTCTAGTTTGCCCAATCTGCATGTTACGGTGTTGAGGAAAAATAAAGATGCACCTGAAAGTGGACCCGCTGGGTCACGACTCCAGAGCCCCTTGAGGCGAATGCCCAGGTGAGGACCACCCCTATACAGGGAGTGTTAGGGACAGACCTCCAGGGGATAGAGCCGCAACAGCCGGAAACAAAGGGGCGACTGAGGCAATAGAAAGAAGGCACTGACGTGGACGATAAGCAGAGCACCGGGTAAGGCAGAGACCCAGTGGGGTACAGGACCGAAG
This sequence comes from Dendrobates tinctorius, assembly GCF_039654945.1. Taxonomy (NCBI): domain Eukaryota; kingdom Metazoa; phylum Chordata; class Amphibia; order Anura; family Dendrobatidae; genus Dendrobates; species Dendrobates tinctorius. Next base: position 3,060,272 of record NW_027361773.1, read on the forward strand.
AGCCAGGGGAGCACAGGACTGGAGGCTGTAAAGGTAAAGAAGCAAAATGATGTATAAAGTGTAGGACGGCAGATAACCGAGACGGAGAGGGGAGAGCAGGAGGCAGGACAGAGGAGGGAAAGCCCTAGGGAGACTGGGAGAGCAGAGTACAGGAGAGGCAGACCGAGATCAAGCAGGCAGCGGACTAGGGAGAACCAAGACACTAACACAGCACAGACAGAGGACGAGAGGGAGCCTGAGGACACAGTGAGCACCGCAGCAGACAGCGTCACCGCATAAGATAATCAGGCGTCTTACCTGAGCAGGCGCTGGGCATATGTAGCGGTGGGCGCCGCCATGTTGGGGGAGGGGCTAGCTCATCACATTACCCAGGAGGCCGCGCGCTGTGTGCTCGTTCCCGACGCCGAGGGAGCCGGAGGCTGGGCGCGGGGACACGCCGAGAAGCAGGAGCTCGCCGGACAGAGCGCGCAGAGAGGTAAGGAGGAGCAGGGGCCGGTGCCGTGACACTGCAACTGGGGTGCAAAAGTCATCGGAGATCAATGACTTGTTCATTTTGATAAAAGTTAGTATACTATACTTTGAGGGGACAGCCAAATATGCTTATCCATCAGGACATGACCAGCAGTGCTAAAGACACGTTCTGAGAGAACGCTGGCCGCCAAGCATTACAAAATCTACAAGGTGTGACAGGCAAGCTCACACCACTCTTCCATTTTTGAAGACCAAAATGTAAAAGGGTCTAAAACCCCCACCTGATGGCATTGATTTTGAGCTCCAGATGCTACTGCACCATCCTCTCCAGTGGTTCTCCATGTGTCAGACTTGTTTTCTGCTCTGGTGTTGCACGGGCTGGTCTAAAAATTTTGTTAAACGACCCACAGAAACTTCTATTGCACTTACACTGCTGCTATTTCTAATGCTTTGGCGATGACTAGTGTTGAGCGATACTTTCCGATATCGGGAAATATCAGATCGGATTGGATCAGACCGATACCCCAAAAATATCAGATATCGGCGATTCTGATACTGGAAACCAATGCAAGTCAATGGGACACAAATATCGGAATGAAAATAAACCCTTACTTTCCTTGTAGGTTAATTCTACATGAAGGAAAACAACTAAGAATAATGTAGAATGTATTGGGGGAGGTGGATCAGACATTAAAGGCATAGAGGTTTAGCCCAATCAAATGGAATAGCAGGAATTATTTTTTTGTTAAGACGTTCGGAGTTACAAAGATATTGACTATGTTAAGCTTTTTTATATTTTGTCAGATATTTATGTTTCACTACTTCCATGCTCTTCATCTTCTTTTTTACTTCTCCCACACTTTCTCCTTCATCATCCTCTTCAGGGTCATCTTCTTGGTCTTCTTTGGGGTGGTCTTCAGAGTCTTCTTCTCCAGGGTCGTTGTCTTCTTCGGGGTGGTCTTCAGGGTCGCTGTCTTTAGGGTCGTCGTCAGGGTGATCCAGAGTGATTACCAAAAACCATGTAAAAAAACTTGAACTTGGAAATGTAGCAGAAGGTACAAGAAGGCTAAGGAACTGCTGAGAACCAGCTGATGGTACTGAAACCTGGATGGGTAGTCAAAGGTACAACAGCCAATGGAACTACCGAGGACCAGCTGATGGTACTGGAACCCAGTTACTAAGCAGGAGGTACCTGTGCCAGAAAGCACTACCAAGGACCAGCAGACGTTGGTGGAAATCGGATACTGAGAAGGAGGCACCTAAGCCAAAGGCTCTGCCTGGAACCAGCTGACGTTACTGGAACCCAGGGGGACATATTCAAGATTGACTTCCAAAGAACCAGCTAATGATACTGGAACTTAGATAGGCAGCAGAAGGTACACATGAAAAAAAAAGTTGCAAGGCCGCGAGCCAGCCGGAGTTATCTAAACCCACAGTCCTACAGGGGGAGCTTGTCCTATTGGCACTACGGAACCAACCTTCATTGCCAGATCCCGCAGCCCACATAGGAAGCACCTAAACTGCAGGCACCATAGAGTCTACCAACCCGACCGCAACACGACAGTACAACGTATTGAAGACAAACTGACGTTGAAGCTACCCGGAAACAGCTGGCGTGCTGGAACCAGGCTGGGCAGGAGGGAGTACCCGTGCCAAAGACACTTCTGAGCAGCAACTGGCAGTGTTGGAGCTGAGGGATTACAGTAGAAACAGAGTGTAGCCAGAGGCCTAATTGGAGCAAGTTTAATATCTGTAGTAGTGTGAATGTGGACAGAGCAAGAGAAATTGCCGGACACACAGCAGGGGATCAGCTGACGTTACTGAACCCCAATAACACTGGAGCATGTGTTGACTCTGCAGATAGCACTTACGAGCAGCAACTGGCGGTGTTGGAGCCCAGGGATTACAGTTCAGGTGGTAGAAACATGAACACAACAGGAGACCTGGATACTGTTGCCAACCAATTATTTAATCTGGAAGCAGACTGGCAAATTCCTGCGAGATCCAGGTCTTGTTCATTTTCAGAAAAGTAAGCCGGTCAACGTTATCGGAGGATAGTCGCATGCGACTGTCTGTTAGTACACCACCTCCGAAACTAAAGACGCATTCCGATTATACACTAGCAGCAGTGCAAGCCAGCACCTCCAATGCATACTGGCTAAGCTCTGGCCATGTATCCAGCTTAGAGACCCAAAACTTGAAGGGGGAAGAGCCGTGTGGGAGAACACTGAGAGGACAAGACATGTAGTCTGTCACCATCTGACGGAAACGTTGCCTCCTGCTGACTGGAGCCGTCTGTGATGGTGTAGACATTTGTGGTGGGGACACAAAACTTTGCCACATTTGGGCCATACTGGTCTTGCCTTGTGCCGAGGCGCTGCTTCTGCTCCCTCTTTGTGCAGAGCTTCCTCCACTGCCTCGACGCACTGTGCTGCTTTGTAAAGCACTAGCAGCACTGCTCTCGGGTGGAATGGAGAACATGATGGAATGCACCAGTGTGTCCTGGTACTCCCGCATTTTACGCTTCCGGTTCAACGGTGGTGTTATGAGGCTTTGTAAATTGTCCCGGTAGCGAAGATCTAGTAGGGTGTACACCCAATAATCAGCCATGTTGAGAATGTGGGTGATGCGGCGGTCGTTTCTCAGGCACTGCAGCATGAAATCAACCATGTGCTGCAGACAGCCAACTGGCCAAGAAACGCTGTCCCCTGCTTGAGGCGTCATCTCTGCCTGCTCTGCATCACCCCACCCTCGCTCTACATACTGACTACTAGAGCATTGTGTACCTCCCTCCTCTGGAGAGATGTCTTCCTCCTCCATTGACTCCTCCTCATCCTCCTCACAAAGTGTCCCCTGCCTAGGCCTTTGTGAGGAACCACGTTGCGCAGACTGTCCAGAAGCAGATGGCATTTGTGACTCCTCATCCTCCACCTCTTCCACAACCTCCTCCCTTAGTGCTTGCAGTGTTTTTTCAAGCAGGCAGATAAGGGGGGTAGTCTTGCTGATTAGTGCATCATCTGCACTCGCCTTCCGCATGGAATCATCAAAGGCATGCAAAACGTGGCAGATGTCCTTCATAGAGGCCCACTCAGTGGTGGTGAAGTGTGAATGGCACGCAGTGCGACTTGTTTGCGCCTGATGCAGCTGGTACTCCATTACTGCTGCCTGCTGTTCACACAACCTCTCCAACATATGTAACGGTGAATTCCACCTGGTGGGTAGGTCACATATGATGTGATGTTCCGGAAGGCGGAATCGGTGCTGCAGAGCTGCAATGCGCGATCTTGCCATGCTGGAACGCCGCAAGTGAGCGCACTCTATGTGGACCTTGTGCAGCAGTGCATTAAGATCCGGATAGTCCCTCAAAAAACTCTGCATGACCAAGTTGAGCACATGTGCCAGACATGGGATGTGAGTGAGGTTGCCTAGGCCCAGAGCTGCCACCAGATTTCGACCATTGTCACACACTACCATGCCTGGCTGGAGATTCGCTGGCACAAACCACTTGTCGCTCTCCTGCTTGATGGCATTCCAGAGCTCCTGTGCTGTGTGGCTTCGATTCCCCAAAGAAATTAATTTCAATACAGCCTATTGACATTTGGCCACGGCTGTGCTCATATCGGTCGTAACTGGTAAGCATTCACAGGTCCATGTGGAGGTAGACTGTGACGGCTCCTGCAGCTCTGATTCAGAGGACTGGAGTATGAGGAGGAGTCAATGTGTACAGACTGGATTCCTGCAATCCTTGGAGTTGGCAGAACACGTACAGCACCACTCTCAAGATCTGTACCCGGCTCCACAGCATTTACCCAATGGGCAGTGAGGGAAAGATATCGTCCCTGTCCATGGTTACTGGTCCACGCATCGGTGGTCAGGTGGACCTTGCTACTGACAGCGTTTAGTAGCGCATGTTTAATTTTTCCCTCCACATGCTTTTGCAGAGCAGGGACGGCTTGCCTGCTGAAATAAAAGCGGCTGGGCACGTTGTATTGTGGGACTGCCAATGCCATGAAGTTACGGAAGATGTCAGTCTCCACCAGCCTGAATGAGAGCATTTCAAGGGACAAGATCATGACTAAGACTATTTTTTAGTTGAAAGCGTTGATCCTCCTCACTGGTGTGCTTGGTGTTTGCTATAAGAAAATTTTTTTGAACCAACATATTTTTAAGTTGTCCAATAAAGCTTTGTTAATTGCAGCCGCCTCTGTCTCCAGCTGGATCAAATTTTTTTTTCTTCCTCTTGCTCCCATTTCATGGGACAGTAGGTTTGCAATGCCAGCATTCAGAGCCTGTACTCGGGGATGGTTTGCTGAGTATGGGCGCCTTTTCTCCCATGCCTGTGTTACTGATGGCTGTAGACTGGCCTGGGAGTGTGAGGATGACAGGGAACGTGGTGCTGTGGGTGGAATGACACTGTTTCTCTGTACAACAGTGCCAGAGGTTCTTCCATGGCGTTCCTGTGAGGAAGCCGAACCAGCTGCGTGTGAGCTGGAGGAAGAGGCTACAACACGAGTTGAAGAGGTGGTAGGTGGCGCTGTAGGTTGGCCTAGGTCTTCAGTGTGTCTTTGTAACTCCACCACGTGCTTGGTCCGCACATGTTTCCACATATTTGTGGTATTGAGGTTGCTGACACTTTTCCCTCTTTTCACTTTCTGATTACACAGCTTGCATTTGACAAAGCAAATGTCATCTGCAACTGTGTCAAAAAAGGACCAGGCACTGCAAGTCTTGGGAGCGCCTGTTTTGGGTTTTGGAAGTGGCATGCTCCTAATGGGTGCCAAAGTGGAGGCTACAGGCAACCGAGTCTGCCCCCTCCCTCTCCCTCCTTTTTTGGCCGCTCAGGGAATCTCTTCCTCAGAGCTGCTCCCACCACCTTCCTGTACCTCACGCCATGATGGGTCAAGGACCTCATCATCTTCACTACCCTCTTCAAACGACTGCTTCTCCTGAGTAGTCTCGACAGCACAGTACGCACCAGAAAGTGGCACCTGAGTCTCATCATCAGATGCGTACTGAGGTGTGCTGACCATAAGCACTGGCCCACCCGCCTCTTCAGATTCAGAGAGACAAAGTTGTTGCGCATCTCTGCATACTACCTCTTCTTCAAATTCTCGAATGCTGCTTGGCTGGCCCCCTCTTTCCAAGCCAACAGATTCAGAGAACAGAAGTAGAGATGGCTCCTGTCCAGGGCTCTCTGACTGCCTGGGCAATTTGGCAGGTGGTGAAGAGACGGATGGGTGGTCTTCAGTGCTCTGGACCTGAGAGGATCTGGAACTAATTGAAGTTGATACGTTAGCTGCCATCAATCCGACAGCGGCTTCAATTTGTTCATCCCGCAGCAGTGGGGTACGGCGAGCTCCTACAAAGCTGCGCATAAAGGACTGTTCCCTGGTTCCCTGGGAAAACTGGGGGATGCTGAGTCACTGGTGCCCGCAGCAGGCACAGAATCCTCCTGTACTCTCCCTGCAGAAACTCCACGCCCACGACCACGTGCCTTACTCCCTGCCTTCTTCATCTTGGTAGACTGATAAAGATAGGCAGAAAAGTACTAAGGGCTTAGTGTGCTTATTCCTGAACAGCTGCTAACAGGTATAAGAAACACTAATTTTAAAAATTGTGGACTAGACTTTAATATGAGCTAATGTGGCCTACACAACTGTAAAGTGGAGTGTTTGGTGAACTTTATTAACTTTTTTTTTTCACAAAAAGACACTGGATGTGCCCAAAGATGTAAAACCGATAGTATCACAAACTTTTTGTAGCTATTACAATGCAGGAAGGTAACCTACAATGCAATAGATGAGGCCCCAAAAAATAGGCTGATACTAATCTGGCTGGGGCTATAGGGCACAAGCCAGCAGAAAGGCTCCTCTATCTACTCATATATAGTGTTTGCAAATATTCTAGCTGGATACGGATGGAACCACACTAATAGGAGAAATCTGGAAAAATGAACAGCACTAATGCAAAAAAGGACAATGTATGAGGCAGTGACGCACGCTGCGTGGACTACAACCGGAGGTGGCTGGCTGCAGAACACACTACAGCGTGAGCTGCACTCACACACAGAGACCTCGCAGACAGCCATGAACAGTGCTGCAAGGCAAAAGAAAGCTACAGTGGTTGATAAAGTAGCCTGGGTAAAGCACAATATAGCAAATCGCTAGGTCACACTGTGTAACAATTATAGTGGATACTACAGGGGTTTCTTGGCAAGAAGCACAATCACAGCAGAGTCCAGAATTAAGTGAATCGAGTTTATATAAGAACGCAGCAAAACCATGCGTGCACAGTGTGAACAAAGCAAACACAAAAGTCAATAAACTGCCGCTAGAGGTCAGCGGCCAGTTGCAGGGTATACGCCTTTCAAAGTATCGAATGCTTGGAGCACAGTTTAGAAACAAAGTCCAGAACGTTATAGCCGGTCACTATGGAAACAGATGCCGTTATCATTACGGTATAGTTCTCAGAAAGTCTATCCAGTAGGTACCCTAACCCTGGTCTGGTTAGGGCACGGCAGGGCCGCTGAGTCAGCCGGAATCGCAGAACCACAAGTAGCAAGCACACGGTAGTTTCTTTAGGACGGAGCAAACAGTAAGTCTCACCGATCAGGTGGCAGCAGGTGACAGGACAGCAGAGCAGCGGAGACAGCCAGCGGCTGTGGAGCGGGCAGTAGCAGGGGAGTGCAGTATAGTCTCTTGAAGCAACCACGAATGGAACAACCTCAGCAAGCTACAGCAGCTGAGAAGCCAGGACAACCCAGTACTCAAAGGAACACAGGCAGAATACTCCAGCATTGATTAATGACTGGGGTGGAGTCTTAAAGGCAGCAGACAGGAACACATGAAGGCCAGACCACCATCTTGGAGAAGGGCAAAATTCCAGAACATAGCAAAAGTGTCCAGAGTCCTGACATTACTCCCTCCTTAGAAGCGGCCTCAGGACGATCCCGAACCCGGTTTCTCGGGGAATCTCTGATGGAAAAGAGGAATCTTCCTTTGAGCGCTGATGTTCTCCACCGGTTCCCAAGAGTCCTCTTCAGGGGGATACCCCTGCCATCTAATCAGATACTGGAGCCGACCTCTGCGAATTCTGGAGTCAATAATGTCATCGACCACAAATTCCTCTTGCCCATCAATTATCACCGGCCGTGGAGGTGGCACAACACGACCCTGAAAAGTATTAGGTGAGACAGCCTTTAGTAGGGAAACATGAAATACAGGATGTACCTTCATAGTCCTAGGTAACTTCAGGCGACAGGCCACAGAGCTCACAATGCCATTAATCCTGAAAGGGCCGATGAACTTCTGTCCCAGCTTCTGTGAAGGAACATTCAATTTTAAATTCTTGGTGGATAACCATACGGAATCCCCTGCCTTGAACACAGGTGCTGGTTTGCGGAATCTATCTGCCGATCTTTTGTAGCGCTCTTGGGCTGAAGTCAGGGTCTCTTTTAGGACCTCCATATTCTGTTTCATCGTAGTAAGCCTTTCCTCTACAGCTGGAACCGGAGACTTTATTGGAGACCTGGGAAAGATACTGGGATGGTAACCCAGGTTTGCAAAAAACAGTGTTACCTTAGTAGAGGCGTTCTGAGAGTTGTTATAAGAAAACTCCGCCAAAGGAAGTAAGTCCAGCCAATCATCTTGAAGGTGGCTGACGTAGCACCGAAGATACTGTTCCAAGGTCTGATTGGTCCGTTCTGTCTGACCATTTGTCTGGGGGTGATAGGCGGAAGAAAGGCACACATCAATATTGAGTGAAGAACAGAACTCTTTCCAGAATCTTGACGTAAATTGGGAGCCTCGATCAGAGATGATCTCATCTGGGACCCCATGCAGCCGAAACACATTCTGTAGGACCAGATCTCCAGTCTCTTTAGCTGAGGGAAGACCGGCGCATGGGACGAAATGGGCGGCCTTTGTTAAACGGTCTACAACCACTAAGATCGTATTCATGCCTTTAGAGATGGGCAGCTCCACAATAAAGTCCATAGATATCGACCCCCATGGGCGGGATGGAATAGGTAAAGGTTGCAGGAGGCCCGTAGGTGACATACGCGGGGTCTTATGACGAGCACATACCTCGCACGAGAGAACGTAGTCCTTTGTGTCCTTCAGGCATGTTGGCCACCAGAAGAAGCGACTTAGGAACTCTTGGGTCTTCTGTACCCCCCTATGACCTGCCACCTTGGAATCGTGAACCACTCTGAAGATTTTGAGACGGACCGCCTCTGGGATGTAAACACGTTGTCCTCTGAACCACATGCCCCCTTTAAGGACCAGATTGACATCAGCAGGTGGGTTAGTCAAGAGTACATCACCTACATACGCTTCCTTGATGTCCTTCCACAAGTCCTTATCCTGGATGACCCCGATGAAATTGGCATCGGAAAGAATCGTTTTCGGCGAGGGTCCTGGTAAGGCATCTGCAGCATGAATCCGAGATAGTGCATCTGCTTTTCCATTGCGAGAACCAGGTCGAAAGGAGATAATAAAATCGAATTGATTCAGAAATAAGCTCCAGCGGGCCTGACGAGGAGAGAGACATTTCGCGGATCTAAGAAACTCCAGGTTACGATGGTCTGTCAACACAATAACTTGTTGAGCGGCTCCTTGGAGATGGTGCCTCCATTCTTTAAAAGCCGCAATAATGGCCAGCAGCTCCTTATCCCCTACGTCATAGTTCTTCTCTGCTGAGGTCAGCCTACGAGAAAAGAAAGCACATGGATGAAGTAAGGCCTTCTCTCCGACTCTCTGCGAAAGGATGGCCCCCAAGGCGTTGTCTGAGGCATCCACTTCCACGATAAATGGAAGTGTCGGATCAGGGTGGACCAACAGTGGAGCTGAAGTAAAACAGGTCTTGAGCCGAATAAATGCTTCCTGAGCTTGTGCGGACCATTTAAATGGATTCTCCTTCTTTGTCAATGCAGTGATGGGACGGACAATATCAGAAAAATTTCGGATAAAACGTCTATAAAAATTGGCAAAACCGATAAAACGTTGTACCTGTTTTATATTTTTGGGTACCGGCCAGTCGGTGATTGCCTGGATCTTTCCAGATTCCATATTCAGCCCCTGAGGGGAGATGACATAGCCCAGAAACTGTATCTCGGAGCGATGGAACTCGCATTTCTCCAGTTTAATATATAGGTGGTTCTCCTTCAGCCGTCTTAAAACCGTCTTGACATGTTCCTCATGTTCCTGCAATGAGTCTGAAAAAATCAAAATGTCGTCCAAGTATATGACCACAAGCTGGTCCAATAGATCCCTGAAAATATCATTGACAAGGTGTTGGAAGGTCGCTGGCGCGTTACACAGTCCAAAGGGCATTACTAGATATTCAAAATGTCCATAACAGCATCTGAAAGCTGTCTTCCACTCATCCCCAGGGCGAATACGCACTAGATTATTCGCCCCACGAAGGTCTAATTTGGAAAAGACTTTTGCTTGGCGGACTCTCTCCATTAATTCAGGTATTAGCGGTAGAGGGTAGCGGTTACGTATGGTTACCTTATTAAGTCCCCGATAATCGATGCATGGTCTTAGTATCCCATCCTTCTTTTTCACAAAGAATATAGGCGCCCCAGCTGGCGAGGAAGAAGGGCGTATGAAGCCCTTGGCCAGATTTTCATCGATGTACTCTTTTAGGGCCTGAAGTTCTGGTGCAGCCAGAGGGTAGACATTACTAAAGGGGATCGCTGCCCCGGGAAGGAGTTCAATAGGGCAGTCATAGTGTCTGTGTGGCGGGAGCTGGTCCGCCTTCTCCTTGTCACACACATCAGAAAATTCCTTATAGACAGTTGGTATCCCCACTACCTGTATAGGAGATTCGGCCTTCAAGGATGTAGAGATTGTCTCCGTAGCAGACTTCTCCCTTGTTGGGAAAGTGATCGCCTTTGTCTCCCAGTTGATGGTCGGGTTCTGAGAGCGCAACCAGGGAATACCTAGGATCACGGGAAAATGTGGAGAAGAGATTAATAAGAACGACAATTGCTCCTGATGATCCGGCTCCAATAAGATCGTGAGAGGTATTGTCTCCTGGTCTACAGGGCCAGAGATTAGGGGTGAGCCGTCTACTGTCTCCAAATTAATTGGAGAAGCCTTCTGACAAGACTGAATGCCATGTTCCTTGGCAAAGGAAATGTCCATAAAATTGCCCCCCGCCCCTGAGTCGATCATAGCTGAGCTGGAAATCCATCTTCCAGCACACAAGATTTTAATAGGGAGGGAACAATGAGAGCTCTTTTCCTTCACTTCCCCGGGGGGCGTGGTCATAGCAAGTGACTGAAACACTGCATCTATAGGCAGGCTACACTCAGAAGTGTCGGATTCCGTATCACTGCCATCCAGCTCCCCAATTGCAGCTACCACTTTGTTCTGACGTTTAGGACATTTTGGGCAGTTAATCAGGAAGTGATCTGACTGGCCGCAATAAAAACACAAACTCTCCCGAAGGCGATGTTCCCGGCGTTCATTACTATCACGCCTCTGAACTGAGTCAATCTGCATCGGTACCTCCTCCACACCCCGAGATGTCATACCTGCAGTTTCTTTGGGAGGAAGGGAAAAATTAGACATGCGGTTATACACAGCCAGCTTTTCCTGCCTGCGCTCAGTAAGGCGAATGTCTATGCGCACGCAATGCTGTATAAAAGCCTCGAGTTCCTGTGGGGATTCTGAGCGGGCTAATTCATCCTTTACCACACTGGACAGGCCTCTCTTAAAAATGGGAACCTGTGCATAAAGGTCCCAATTAGTATCTACTGCTATTCGCCTGAAGTCGGTCGCATATTCAATAACCAAGCGCTTGCCCTGGCGCAAAGATAGCAGCGCGGTCTCAGCAGAAGCGCGACGATTTGGATCGTCAAACATTAGTGCCATGGCGGCCAAAAAATCATCCAGCACATTCAGGCGTGGGTCACGAGACTCGATCATCGGATTCGCCCAAGCAAGCGCACGTGAGGTCAGCAGCATGATTATACATAGCACTTTAGAACGGCCCGTTGGGAAATGATCAGCATGGATGTCAAAGTACAGCATACATTGGTTAACGAATCCACGAAACTTGTCGCGGTCGCCATTGTATCTAAATGGTGGTAATTTAGGAAGGCTAGGTGGTGGTACGTGCCCTGCAGGCAAAGTCACAGGTCGAGCCCCCTGAGCTGCCATCTGTGTACTGATGTCCTGGAAGTTTTGTCCACACTGGGTCTCCAATCCAGTCAATCTGCTTTCCTGTGCTGCAACTCGAGCGTCTAAGTCCTGCAGGTTCTGCCCAAAACCCCGTTGATTACATTCCACGCTTTCAACTTTCTTTTGCAGAACATTCATATCCTGCTGCAGGGAACGGAGCATGGTGTACACCTGTTCCATCTTGCTGTCTGACATAGCTCCTGCAAACCCCTCTTTTTGGGCTGGAGTATCCTGTAACAATTATAGTGGATACTACAGGGGTTTCTTGGCAAGAAGCACAATCACAGCAGAGTCCAGAATTAAGTGAATCGAGTTTATATAAGAACGCAGCAAAACCATGCGTGCACAGTGTGAACAAAGCAAACACAAAAGTCAATAAACTGCCGCTAGAGGTCAGCGGCCAGTTGCAGGGTATACGCCTTTCAAAGTATCGAATGCTTGGAGCATAGTTTAGAAACAAAGTCCAGAACGTTATAGCCGGTCACTATGGAAACAGATGCCGTTATCAGTACGGTATAGTTCTCAGAAAGTCTATCCAGTAGGTACCCTAACCCTGGTCCGGTTAGGGCACGGCAGGGCCGCTGAGTCAGCCGGAATCGCAGAACCACAAGTAGCAAGCACGCGGTAGATTCTTTAGGACGGAGCAAACAGTAAGTCTCACCGATCAGGTGGCAGCAGGTGACAGGACAGCGGCTGTGGAGCGGGCAGTAGCAGGGGAGTGCAGTATAGTCTCTTGAAGCAACCATGAATGGAACAACCTCAGCAAGCTACAGCAGCTGAGAAGCCAGGACAACCCAGTACTCAAAGGAACACAGGCAGAATACTCCAGCATTGATTAATGACTGGGGTGGAGTCTTAAAGGCAGCAGACAGGAACACATGAAGGCCAGACCACCATCTTGGAGAAGGGCAAAATTCCAGAACATAGCAAAAGTGTCCAGAGTCCTGACACACTGTCCCTCAGAACAGCAGCGTCCTATCCCTAACTGAATTCACAGCAGAGTGAACCCAAAATCACGGCGGCTTTGATAGTGCATCATGACATCATTTCAGCAGCCAATCACAGCCATGCCAGTAGTTACATGCCTAATATGCTCTAACAGGATGTGCCCACACTTCTTAGGATCCTCATTGGCTGAATAAAATCAAACTGGCTCATTGCATTATGGGAACTTCCGATTCCGGTATTCGATATACTAAAAGTATCGGAACTCAGTATCGGAATTCCGATACCGCGAATATCGGGCGATACCCGATATTGCAGTATCGGAATGCTCAACACTAGCGATGACATCTTGATGTTACCAGAGTTGGATGTCTGCAACTGGGAAAAAACACTGTGTGTCTTACTGCTGTTTTGGGGAAAACCACTCTTAAGATTGTCTACAAATGTGTTTTGATACTCCAACATGCGCGCATCCATTTCCAAAGGGGGGAAGCATATGGCTAAATTTACTCTTGAACCGTGAATCTTGCAGAGTGGCAACTCAGCAGTCAGCACTATTTATAACACTAAGAATGCAGGAATCATGTTGAAGATATTGCAGCAGGAAGGCACTCATTTGTCGGGGGCTTCCATGGGGCACAAGTCAATGCTGTGTTGGTGGACGGGTAACACTCAAGGTTGCTTCCTCCGTCCCCTCCCACCAACCATGGACAACTGAGAGCGTATCATTATCCACTCTATCTTGTGCGTCCATCACCTAGTCCTCCTCAATTTGTTCCTCAGCTCCTGCATCTTAACTAAGAGTTTATCTGATACGATAAGCCTCCCTTCATCCACCCTCCCATGGCACCCGCCTGTGTGACGACAGTTCGAACTTTGAGATATTGTTATCACTTCCACATTCTCCACTGCTTCCAACTCTTGCTCTGTGATCATCACCTCCTCACGCAGACTGTTCAAAGTGTGCTCCAGCATGTAGAAGACAGGAATAGTGATGCTGGTGATGGCATTGTTAGCGCTAACAATCTTAGTAGCCATTTCAAAACTGTGCAGAAGGGTGCAAAGATCCTTCACCTGAGCCCACTCTGCAAGCGTGATTTGAAAGACGTCCGGACTGCGTTGGCCCAGGCTATACAAAAGGACATACTGCACCAGGGCTCATCACTGCCGCCACAGTCACCGCAACATGTGCATAGTGGGATTCCACAGTGTCAGAACATTGCTAATCAAACAGCTAACCAGTAGGTCAAAAGACCCCTGTAGCGATGCAAATCAATGACCTGCAGGGTGCGATCATCGGAGGTGAGAACACAACAACCGTGCTTTTTGCACAGCGCATACTGGTGGTGAAATTGCTGTACCACCAGGTAAAGGATGTGAGCCATACAAGGCACATGTGTGAGCTTGCCTCAGCGTAGGGCCACCATTAGGTTTGCACCATTATCGCACATGGCCTTCTCTGGCTCCAGGTTTAGAGGAGATAGCCATTGCTCTATCTCAGCCTGGATACCTGTCCACAACTCTTGAGCTGTGTGACTGTGATCTCCAAGGCAAATTTATTTAAACACTGATTGCAGTGAGTTTCTTCTATCTGCACTGTTGGAACACATGTATGATTAAGGGAGAGGTTGGGGGCACAGGTGGAGGCCCTAGAGCAATGACTGAATTCCTTTCAGAAGGAGTAGGAGATGGCTACATCCACTGTCCAGTGTCCTCAGCACAATGATCCCAATAAAGGATGTCCTCTACAGTGCTGTGCAAATTAATTGGGACAAAATCGTAAGTTGGTTACCAGTCAGTGATTCAAACCAGTTTTAACTGCTTTGAACAGGCACCCACAGTTGTTCAAAGCAGTTAAAACTGGTTTGAATCACTGACTGGTAACCAAATTACGATTTTACTTAAAAAAATGCTTTGTCCCAATTAATTTGCACAGCACTGTATGTTCCCAGCTTTGACAGCAATCTTCTATCAGTAAAGAACCTCACGCAAAAGAGAATGTAATTATTTTTAAAGATAACAGCTGCATCATCTCAAAGAAGGGTCACACTCTTGCAGAAGGAAAAATCCAAGATGAACTTTATCAGCTAAAATGCAAAGAAAGAGTGTACAGTGCTAGACAAGATCTGCAGAAGAACTGTATCCATGTAAGGCACAGACATCTTGGGCACAGAGACCCAGAAGCAGTAAGGAAGCTAGCTGAAATTGCAAATGGCATTGAAATCAACCAGTGTATTCAAATGATGAAGTGCACTAGCTGTCTTAACCCCTTCACCCCCAAGGGTGGTTAGCACGTTCATGACCGGGCCAATTTTTACAATTCTGACCACTGTACCTTTATGAGGTCATAACTCTGGAACGCTTCCATGGATCCCAGTGATTCTGACATTGTTTTCTCGTGACATATTGTACTTCATGTTAGTGGTAAAATTTCATTCAAATAACTTGCGTCTATTTGTGAGAAAAACGGAAATTTGGTGAAAATTTTGAAAATTTTGCAATTTTCCAACTTTGAATTTTTATGCCCTTAAATCACAGAGATACGGCACACAAAAAACTTGATAACTAACATTTCCCACATGTTTACTTTACATCAGCACAATTTTGGAACCAAAATTTTTTTTGTTAGGAAGTTATAAGGGTTAAAAGTTGGCCAGCGATTTCTCATTTTTGCAACTCCATTTTATTTTTAGGACCACATCACATTTGAAGCCACTTTGAGGGGTCTATATGATAGAAAATACCCAAAAGTGACACCATTCTAAAAACTGCACCCCTTAAGGTGCTCAAAACCACGTTCAAGAAGTTTATTAACCCTTTAGGTGCGTCACAGGAATTTTTTTGAATATTTAAAAATTGATCATCTAACTTTTTTTCACACAAAAAATAAATCAGGTTCAATTTTTTTTATTTTACCAAGGGTAACAGGAGAAATTGGACTGCAAAAGTTATTGTGCAATTTGTCCTGAGTACGCTGATACCTGATATGTGGGGGGGAACGACTGTTTCGGCACATGGCAGAGCTCAGAATGGAAGGAGCGCCGTTTGACTTTTTCAATGCAAAATTGGCTGGAATTCAGATCGGATGCCATGTCACGTTTGGAGAGTCCCTGATGTACCTAAACAGTGGAAACCCCCTACAAGTGACCCCATTTTGGAAACTAGACCCCCCAAGGAACTTATCTAGATATGTGGTGAGAACTTTGAACCCACAAGGGCTTTACAGAAGTTTATAACGTACAGCGGTACAATTAAAAAATCATATTTTTTTCACAAAAATGATCTTTTCACCCTCAATTCTTATTTTTCCAAGGGTAACAGGACCCTAAAAGTTATTGTGCAATTTGTCCTGAGTACGCTGATACCCCACATGTGGGGGTAAACCACTATTTGGGCGCATGGCAGAGCTCGGAAGGGAAGCAGCGCCATTTGACGTTTTTGGCTGGAATTGAGATCGGACACCATGTCGCGATTGGAAAACCTCTGATGTACCTAAACAGTGGAAACCCCCCACAAATGACACCATTTTGTAAACTAGACCCCCCCAAGTAACTTATCTAGATGTGTGGTGAGCACTTTGAACCCCCCAGTGCTTCACAGAAGTTTATAACGCCCGGGCGTGAAAATAAAAAAATCGTATTTTTTCCACTAACATGATCAATTAGTCCCCAATTTTTTATTTTCCCAAGGGTAACAGGAGAAATTGAACCCCAAAAGTTGTTGTACAATTTGTCCTGAGTACGCTGACACCCCATATGTGGGAGAAAACTACTGTATGAACACACATCGGGGCTCGGAAAGGAAGTAGTGACGTTTTGGAATGCAGACTTTGAGGGAATGTTCTGCGGGTGTCATGTTGCCTTTGGAGAGCCCCTAATGTACCTAAACAGTGGAAACCCCCACAAATGACCCCATTTTGGAAACGAGACCCCCTAAGGAACTTATCTAGATGTGTGGTGAGCACTTTGAACCCCCAAGGGCTTCACAGAAGTTTATAATGCCCGGGCATGAAAATAAAAAAATTGTATTTTTTCCACAAACATGATCAATTAGTCCCCAATTTTTTCATTTTCCCAAGGGTAACAGGAGAAATTGGACCCCAAAAGTTGTTGTCCAATTTGTCATGAGTATGCTGACACCCTATATGTGGGAGAAAACTACTGTATGGAAACACATCGGGGCTCGGAAGGGAAGCAGTGACGTTTTGGAATGCAGACTTTGATGGAATGGTCTGCGGGTGTCATGTGCGTTTGGAGAGCCCCTGATGTACCTAAACTATTGAAACTCCCCACAAGTGACACCATTTTGGACACTAGACCGCCCACGGAACTTATCTAGATGTGTGGTGAGCACTTTGAACCCCCAAGTGCTTCACAGAAGTTTATAACGCTCGGACGTGAAAATAAAAAAATCATTTTTTTCCACAAAAATGATATTTTTGCCCCCAATTTTTTATTTTCCTAAGGGTAACAGGAGAAATTGGACCCCAAAAATTGTTTTGCAATTTGTCCTGAGTAGGCTGATACCCTACATGTGGGGGTAAAACACTGTTTGGGCGCATGGCAGAGCTTGGAAGGGAAGGAGCACCATTTGACTTTTTCAACTCAGAATTGGCTGGAATTGAGATCAGACGTCATGTTGCATTTGGAGAGCCCCTGATGTGCCCAAACAGTGGAAACCCCCAATTCTAACTCCAACCCGAACCCCAACACACCCCTAACCCTAATCTCAGCCCTAACCCTAACCCTAGCCCTAACCCTAACCCTAGCCCTAGCCCTAACCCTAACCCTAACCCTAGCCCTAACCCTACCCTAACCCTAGCCCTAACCCTAACCCTAATGGAAAAATGGAAATAAATACATTTTTTTATTTTATTATTTTTCCCTAACTAAGGGGGTGATAACGGGGGATTTGATTTACTATTTATGGTGGTTTTTATATTTGGCAGCTGTCGCACGCTAAAAGCCGCTTTTTATTGTAAAAATAGTTTTTGCATCACCACATATTGAGAGCTATAATTTTTCCGTATTTTGACCCATCGAGTCATGTGAGGTCTTATTTTTTGTGGGATGAGTTGACGTTTTTATTGGTACCATTTTCGGGCACGTGACATTTTTTGATCGCTTTTTATTCCGATTTTTGGGACGCAGAATGAACAAAAACCAGCGTTTCATGAATTTCTTTTGGGGGGGTGCGTTTACACCGTTCCGCGTGCGGTAAAATTTATAAAGCGGTTTTATTCTTCGGGTCAGTCCGGTTACAGCGATACCTCATTTAGGTCGTTTTTTATGTTTTGTCGGTTTTATGCAATGAAAACTATTTTATATAAAAAATAATTATTTTTGCATCGCTTTATTCTGCGAGCTATAACTTTTTTATTTTTTTGCTCATGATGCTGTGTGGCAGCTCGTTTTTTGCGGGACAAGATGACGTTTTCATCGGTACAATGGATATTTATATGCGTCTTTTTGATCGCGCGTTATTACACTTTTTGTTTGGCGGTATGATAATAAATCATTATTTTTTGCTTTGTTTTTTATTTTTATTTTTTAAGGGGTTCGCTAAAGGGGTTAACTAATGGGACAGTTTTATAGGGCGGGTCATTACGGACGCGGCGATACCTAATATGTGTACTTTTATTGTTTTTTTTTTATTTCCAAAAAATGGATTTATTTGGGGGAATATTTTTTTTTTTTCTAATTTATTTGGCGATTTTTTTTAAATTAGTTTAACACTTTTTTTTATTTTTTTTAACTTTATTAAATAGTCCCAGGTGGGACATCACTGTCCTGTGACAGATCACTGATCTGTCACATCACAGATCACTGTGACAGATCAGCGATCTGTCACAGGCAGTGCAGAAGGCTTCCTCATGCCTGCGCTTTGCAGGCACTGAGAAAGCCAGCTTCCTGCAGGCCCCCGAAGGCCCCCGTCGCCATCTTGGATTCGGGGGCCTGCAGGAAAGGAGCCCCACGCAGCAGCGCTGCACATTGCGCTGCCGTGGGGGGCTCAGGGAAGCACTGAGGGAGCCCCCTCCCTGCCGATGCTTCCCTTTAACCCCCGGTACACCGCGATCATGTTTGATCATGGTGTGCAAGGGGTTAACGTGTCGGGGCGGTCCGTGACCGCCCCTGACACATTGTGCCAGGTGTCAGCTGTGATAATCAGCTGACACCCGGCCGCGATTAGCGGCGCTCACCACGTGGGCGCCGCTGATCTCGGTAGACGTACTATCCCGTCCATGGGCATAGGGTCCCGGGTCCCATGGACGGGATAGTACGTCGGATGTCAGGAAGGGGTTAAAGAGAAAATGTCCAGAAAATCTTTTCCTAAAATAAGCACCACTAGGTCTGCACAGCCACTGTATCTGATACATACAGATGTATGTGGTCCAATGAGTGTTCAAACTCATAGCAAGAAGAGATGTTTCCTCACATTTATTGATGACTACTCCAAATATACAGTCGCCTACCTGCTTCACAGTAAGGATAAAGTTCAACAGAAACGTGAAGAATATTTTGCTGTAGTGTTTAACAAATTTTGAAAAATGCAAGAAGCCATGCGTGCAGATAATGGAACTGAATATACAAGTGGCAAGGTGCCATTCATTTTGAAAAATGATGGAATTGTGTTCCAGACTACCATTCCATACAATACAGAACAAAATGGCATTGCAGAGAGAAAGAACCATACTCTCTGTGATAGTTGAAGAAGTATGTTGTTTGATGCGAATCTACCTACAACGTATTGGGGACAAGCCATCACAACAGCTTGCTATCTTCAAAGCAGAGTGCCAGGAAAGCCACAAATAAAACTCCATATGAGCTATGGAACTGCAAGAAGCCTAACCTAAAGCACCTCAGGATATTTGGAAGCAAAACGTTTATGTATGTTCCCAAAGAAAAACGTTTCAAGTGGGAATCACACGCAAAGCAAGGAGTCCTGTTGGGCTATAGCGAAACTCAAAATGGATGCAGAATCCTGCACTCAGAGACCAACACAGTAACTATCAGCAGAGATGTAGTGATTGATGAAAACTCTGCATTGCTTAAATTCCATGAAGTTACACCAATTATCCAACCTAAGCAGCAAGAACAATAATCTCAATCACCAAACCCAGACGCCAAAAAGGAAAACACTGAAGTATGGATAAGCTCTGAAGCCACTGAAGAACCACGTCAACCTCCAGTCAGGAGTTCAGAAAGGACAAACAAAAGTATCCCAGCTAGATGTCTTTCTTATATGGTCAGAACACTTCCTGAACTAGAGCCACAGACATGGCAATAGATGCAAAAATTGCCCATCCACGAGAAGCAGAAGTGGATAAATGAAGCAAATGAAGAGATGGAGTCCTTCGCCAACTCCAGACATGGGAGCTTACTGAGCTACCACAAGGAAAAAGAGCTATCGGATGGGTCTTCAAAAACAAATATGACTCAAAAGGTAAAGTTCACCGGTTTAAGGCAAAATTGGTCACAAAAGGGTACTCGTAAAGGTATGGTGAAGATCATGATCCTACGTTTTTCCCAGTTTCAAAGCAAAACACATTCCGAACTTTAATGTCCGTAGCTGCAGTTCAACAGATGACAGTGAGACATTTTGACATCAAAACAGCCTTCCTACATGGTGACATTGAAGAAGAGTTGTACAAGCAGTGTGAATGGTAACCATGTAATTCAACTTCTGATCTGCACCAGCCTGCATGTATCTCCATTCAAAGTTAGCAAGCAGTGTGAATGGTAACCATATTATTCAACTTCTGATCTGCACCAGCCTGCATGTATCTTCATTCAATGTTAGCAAGCAGTGTGAATGGTAACCATATTATCCAACTTCTTTGCTATAATTCATCTGTTACATTGTTCTCATGGCTTAAGGCCCCTTTACATTTAGCGATGCACCAGCGATCCGACCCGGTGAGGATCACTGGTGCATCGCTAAATGATCGCTAGTGAGCTGTCACACAGGCAGACCTCACAGCAATGCAGCAGCGATGCAGCGCACGATACTCACCTTTAACACATAGCGATCCAGACATCCTCCCGCCCGCGTCCACGCGTCGCTCGTCGGCGCCAGCAGGAAGCCCAGCAGGAAACGCCCGACGAGAAATGGAGCCGGACATTCTCGCGCGATCAGCAATGGACACAACTCTTATCCTGGGAGACATCAACATCCCCATTAACAGCCCTACTTCCACATCTGCATCCCAGCTCTATCACTAACCACCTCTCTCGGCCTCTCACAGCTCTCAACCTCTGCGACACACAAAGACGGTAACACCCTTGACCTGGTCTTTGTCCGGCTTTGCTCAATGTCCTACTTAAATAACTCACCACTTCCCCTCTCTGACCACAACATTCTCTCCTTCACGCTCACAAATCCTCGCCCACGCCAGCACACTCCTACCTATCACACAGTCAGAAATCTACAAGCCATTAATCCTCAAACACTTTCAGACTCCCTACAATCTTTCCTGTCCCCAATCTCCTCTTTTTCCTGTCCTGATCTGGCTGTTCATCACTACAACAACACTCTTACAACCACTCTTGACCAGGTAGCGCCCCTCACCCTCAGAACCTCCAAACACAGAGTAAAACAGCCCTGGCTCACATCACAAACTCAATTTATCCAAAGATGCTCTAGGAGTGCTAAACGCCAATGGAGAAAAACCCGCACACCAGAAGACTTCATCCACTTCAAATTTATGCTAAGAACCTGCAACTCTGTCCTTCACCTCGCCAAACAGACCTACTTCACCACCCTGATCTCCTCACTAGCCAACAATCCCAAGAAACTTTTTGACACCTTTCACTGCCTCCTCAGGCCAAAAGCACAAGCTCCTATCTCAGACATTTGGGCAAATGACCTGGCCTCCCATTTTATAGAGAAAATAGATAATATCCATCAGGAAATCCACTTCCAACCACCAAGTGCTGTGACTACCATCCCTTCATCTCCCCTGGCTCACTTTCCACATTTGATCCCATCACAGAAGAAGTCTCCAGACTCCTCTCTTCTTCTCGCCCAACTACATGCACTACCGACCCCATTCACTCACAACTCCTCCAGTCTCTGTCTCCAGTCATCACAACTCACCTAACTACAATCTTTAATCTCTCCCTCTCCTCAGGCATCTTCCCATCCTCCTTCAAACACTCTATCATTACTCCATTATTAAAGAAACCCGCTCTCAACCCATCCTGCACAAACAACTACAGACCAGTCTCCAATCTCCCCTTCATCTCTAAACTCTTGGAGCGCCTAATCTACTGCTGCCTTACCCGTTACCTCCCCACTCACTCCCTCCTAGACCCTTCACAGTCTGGTTTCCGACTGTCATGGTCACGCATGGCTGGACACAGCGCCTCCAGCAGGGCGGATTTAGATGACACGCGTGACCCTGGATACACCACCTCCAGTTGGGCGAATTTACATAATAAAACGTGCAGCTGGATACGCCGCCTCCAACAGGCAAATTTCGGAAATACACGTATGTCTGGAAACCCTGCCTCCAGTAAGGCAAATTTAAACAATAAGAGGGAAAACCTAGGTAACAATAACAATGGTTGCCCTGCAATAGGGAACGGGGACGTGGAGACCTCCAGCACTCCCCTGAGTCAGTGTCTCTACACTCCTAACGTTCCCTAGGCCGGTTCCGCACCGGGCGCCGATCAGCCTAAAAACCCTGACTCGCCCTGCACCTAAACCCTCACTAGTGAAGTGGACGGTGCGGAAACTTATCCCACCACTGCACTAAAACACACATAAGGAAAAGAGACAAAACAGGGGAACACCACTTAGCTTTGCTCTGTTGCTTACGCTCCCAGCAACAGAGCCCACCACCTGCGTGCATCTTTTCCTCCAACCGGATCCAACACCATAGTGCAGCCTTGGAGCAAACAGAGTCCACCACCTGCGTGCAGCTGTCCAGAAACAGAGTCCAGCATATGAGTCCAGCTTTTCAGCAACTGAGTCCAGCATCATGAGTGCAGCTCTACAACATAGCTGCCACTCCAACAAGCCAGCAAGAACTCCTTGCTGACACCATAGCTGCAACAACACCAAGTCATGCCAGCCCTCCTCGCAGACACAATAACTGCCACTCCAGGACTCTCACTGAGCTGCTCGGGACTCTCCCTCAGCTCCATCCTTCACCCAGGCTTGCTTGTAACTGTGGACTATCACCAACAGTGATCACCA
This sequence comes from Dendrobates tinctorius, assembly GCF_039654945.1. NCBI lineage: Eukaryota > Metazoa > Chordata > Amphibia > Anura > Dendrobatidae > Dendrobates > Dendrobates tinctorius. Next base: position 3,083,080 of record NW_027361773.1, read on the forward strand.
CACCTGACACTCTTTTGTAGAGCAATCACACCTGTTTTATAATTACGTGCACAAAACTAAAGAAACAGAGTGCAATGATGCTCACCACCAGCAGGATGCAAATTTAGAACAGAAACACACAGCCAAAGGAAAAAAAGGTTACTTGTGCATTTTCTCTGTCATATCCAACCTGGATCATGACACCGACCCCTACATTCGACTGAAACTGCACTCATCAAAGTGACCAATGACCTTCTGACAGCAAAATGTAACGGTGAGCACTCTCTGCTCATTCTTCTCGACCTTTCTGCAGCTTCCGACACTGTTGACCACCGTCTCCTACTCCATAGGCTTCAGTCATTAGGCATTAAGGACACTGTTCTCTCCTGGTTCTCTTCCTATCTCTCTGACCACTCCTTTATTGTTTTGATCGCTGGCTCCACATCATCTCCTCTTCCTCTCGCTGTCGGGGTACCTCAGGGCTCAGTCCTTGGCCACCTTCTCTTCTCTCTCTACGCAGCCCCAATTGGACAGACCATCAGCAGATTTGGCTTTCAGTACCATCTTTATGCTGATGATACACAACTATATACGTCATCCCCCGACCTTACCCCCACTGCACTACAGAACGCCAGTGACTGTTTGACCGTAGTCTCCAACGTCATGTCCGCTCTCTATCTGAAACTTAACCTCTCAAAAACTGGACTTCTTCTGCTCCCGCCATGTACTAACCACCCTACATCTTACATTTCCCTCTCCGTGGGTGCCACCATAATAAAACCCCGTCAGCAGGCACGCTGTCTGGGTGTTATGTTTGACACCAACCTCTCCTTCACATCCCATATGCAATGTCTTGCCCGCTCTTGCCGCCTACACCTAAAGAACATCTCCAGAATTCGCCCTTTTCTCACCATGGAAACAACAAAAACCCTCACTGTAGCATTGATCCACTCCCGGGTGGATTACTGAAACACTATTAATTGGCCTCCCTGCTACTCGACTTTCCCCTCTTCAGTCCATACTTAATGCAGCAGCCAAGGTCATCTACCTGGCTAATCGGTACTCGGATGCATCCGCTCTTCGTCAGTCCTTACATTGGCTGCCCATTCATTATAGGGTCCAATTCAAAGTACTTGTTCTCATCCACAAAGCTCTTCACAGTGCAGCACCCCCCTACATCTCCTCCCTCATTTCTGTCTATTGGCCTAGCCGACCGCTGCCCTCTGCAAAAGACTTTCAACTAACCTCTGCACTAATCTGCACCTCCCCCTCCCAACTCTAAGACTTTTCCCATATTGCACCAATCCTCTGGAATGCTCTACCCCAAGAAATTAGGACTATCCACAGTTTGCACAGTTTTAGGCGCTTTCTCAAAACACTTCTATTCAGAGCAGCCTATCACGTTCACCAATCAGTCATTTTATGTGCAAGTGTTAGTATGTAGCCCATTCACTATCTCTGTGTCCCCCACCTTCTCAAGATGGCTGGGCCATGATTGTAAATACATCATTGTAAATACACACCTGTACTTTGTATCTTCCCCACCTCATTGTAGATTGTAAGCTCTCACGAGCAGGGTCGTCTTATTTTACTTTAATTACTGTATTGTTAACGTTGTTACTTATGACTTGTGTTTTGAAACTGTTAAACTGTAAAGCGCTGCGGAATATGCTGGCGCTATATAAATAAAGATTATTATTATTATTATTATTATTATGAGCCATCCCGAGGGATATATTAAAAAGGGTCAAGAGTACCTTGTTTGTAAAATGCAAAAATCTCTCTATGGACTTAGGCTGGTTTCACATTTGCGTTTTTTTTCGCGGTAATTTAGCGCTAAATAGCGCATGCGTTTTTTTCCTATACTTTGCATGGGATGCGCTTATGTGCGCATACACATGCGTTTGTACGCGTTTTACTGTGCATGCGTTTTTTTTGCGGTATGCGCTCGGGCGCACAAAATGCAACCTGTTGCATTTTTTGTTCGTCCGATTTGCCTCAAAAAAACGCATGCGCGCGCAATGCGTTTTTTTACAGCAAGACACCCAATATAAGTCTATGGGTGCGCATATGTGCGCATTGGCATGCTTATGTATGCGTTTTTTTGCACATGCTTTTTTTTTGTTAACCATGGAATTTAGGGGTTTGGGTTAGAGTTAGGGTTAGTTAAGGGGGTTTAGGGTTAGGGTTAGGGTTAGGGTCAGGGTTAGGGTTAGGGTTAGGGTTAGGGTTAGGGTCAGGGTTAGTTAGGGTTTAGGGTTTGGGTTAGGGTTAAGTATGGTTTGGTTAAGGGTTAGGGTCAGGGTTAGGGTTAGGGTCAGGGTTAGGGTTAGTTAGGGTTTAGGGTTTGGGTTAGGGTTAAGTATGGTTTGGTTAAGGGTTAGGGTCAGGGTTAGGGTTAGGGTCAGGGTTAGGGTTAGGGTCAGGGTTAGGGTTAGGGTTAGGGTCAGGGTTAGGGTTAGTTAGGGTTTAGGGTTTGGGTTAGGGTTAAGTATGGTTTGGTTAAGGGTTAGGGTCAGGGTTAGGGTTAGGGTTAGGGTCAGGGTTAGGGTTAGGGTCAGGGTTAGGGTTAGTAAAGTCATGGTTTGGGTTAGTGTGAGGGGCCACCTAATGTTGGAAAAAAACGCAAACGCGGTAAAAACGCACTAAAAACACATACAAACGCATAAAAACGCTGCGTTATTTTCATGCATGCTCATAAAAATGCTTGAAAAAAACACAGCAGTTGTATGCTTTTGTATGCGTTTTTTCAATGCGTTTTTTTGCGGGAAAAACGCGCTGCAAAAAAAAGCAAGTGTGAAACTAGCCTTAAGCAGTCAGCAAGAGCTTGGAACTCGAAAATGAACAAAGTTTTGAAGGATGAAGGATTTAAAAGATCTCAAGCAGATCCATGTTTGTATGCAAAAAATGTAGCGAAGGAGAGGATGTATGTTCTCCTATATGTAGACAATGTAATCATGTGTCATCAAGATGAAAATGAAATTGCGAAGCTAGGTAAAATTCTTAACCAGCACATTGAGACTAAGGACCTTGGAATAGTGACATATTATTTGGGAATCCAAATCCAGAGAGAGGAAGATGGGAGTTTTCTTCTCAACCAAAGTTCTAAAATTTCCGCAATTCTAAACCAGTTTGGAATGTCAGAAGCCAAAGGTCCGTCAACACCAAGGGGTCCATCCTACTTAAAGTTGGAAGGAGAAGATCTGCTACCCAGCAATGAGAGCTACAGACAAGCAGTGGGGGCGCTTTTATACATAGCAACACAACTCGTACGGATATCACAGTCACAGTTGGAATTCTCTGCCGATGTGTAAGCAAGCCATGCCAAAGAGACTGGAAAGAAATTAAGAGAATTCTTCAATATCTTAAAGAAATTCAAATGCTAAATCTTAAGCTATCTGCATCAGGAGATCTCTCTCTCAGAGTTTATGTGGATTCAGATTGGGTTGTAGATTCAAGTGATCGGAAATCATCAAGTGGTTATTTGTTCATGTTACAGTAGGAGAAAATTAAATTTCTTGGTCCAGCAGAAAACAAGTGTCAAGTCACATTATCTTCTACAGAAGCAGAATATACAGTTGTGGCCAAAAGTATTGACACCCCTGCAATTCTGTCAGATAATGCTCAGTTTCTTCCTGAAAATGATTGCAAACACAAATTCTTTGGTATTATCTTCATTTAATTTGTCTTAAGTGAAAAAACACAAAAAGAATTGTTCTAAAGCCAAATTGGATATAATTCCACACCAAACATAAAAAAGAGGGTGGACAAAAGTATTGGCACTGTTCAAAAAATCATGTGATGCTTCTCTAATTTGTGTAAATAACAGCACCTGTAACTTACCTGTGGCACCTAACAGGTGTTGGCAATAACTAAATCACACTTGCAGCCAGTTGACATGGATTAAAGTTGACTCAACCTCTGTCCTGTGTCCTTGTGTGTACCACATTGAGCATGGAGAAAAGAAAGAAGACCAAAGAACTGTCTGAGGACTTGAGAAACCAAATTGTGAGGAAGCATGAGCAATCTCAAGGCTACAAGTCCATCTCCAAAGACCTGAATGTTCCTGTGTCTACCGTGCGCAGTGTCATCAAGAAGTTTAAAGCCCATGGCACTGTGGCTAACCTCCCCAGATGTAGATGGAAAAGAAAAATTGACAAGAGATTTCAACGCAAGATTGTGCGGATGTTGGATAAAGAACCTCGACTAACATCCAAACATGTTCAAGCTGCCCTGCAGTCCAAGGGTACAACAGTGTCAAACCGTACTATCCGTCGGCGTCTGAATGAAAAGGGACTGTATGGTAGGAGACCCAGGAAGACCCCACTTCTTACCCCGAGACATAAAAAAGACAGGCTGGAGTTTGCCAAAACTTACCCGAAAAAGCCTAAAACGTTTTGGAAGAATGTTCTCTGGTCAGATGAGACAAAAGTAGAGCTTTTTGGGCAAAGGCATCAACATAGAGTTTACAGGAGAAAAAAAGAGACATTCAAAGAAAAGAACACGGTCCCTACAGTCAAACATGGTGGAGTTTCCGTGATGTTTTGGGGTTGCTTTGCTGCCTCTGGCACTGGACTGCTTGACCGTGTGCATGGCATTATGAAGTCTGAAGACTACCAACAAATTTTGCAGCATAATGTAGGGCCTAGTGTGAGAAAGCTGGGTCTCCCTCAGATGTCATGGGTCTTCCAGCAGGACAATGACCCAAAGCACACTTCAAAAAGCACTAGAAAATAGTTTGAGAGAAAGCACTGGAGACTTCTAAGGTGGCCAGCAATGTGTCCAGACCTGAATCCCATAGAACACCTGGGGAGAGATCTAAAAATGGCAGTTTGGAGAAGGCACCCTTCTAATATCAGGGACCTGGAGCAGTTTGCCAAAGAAGAATGGTCTAAAATTCCAGCAGAGCATTGTAAGAAACTCATTGATGGTTACCGGAAGTGGTTGGTCGCAGCTATTTTGGCTAAAGGTTGTGCAATCAAGTATTCGGCTGAGGGTGCCAATACTTTTGTCTGGCCCATTTTTGGAGTTTTGTGTGAAATGATCCATGTTTTGCTTTTTGCTTCATTCTCTTTTGTGTTTTTTTTTCATTTAAGACAAATTAAATGAAGATAATAATACCAAAGAATTTGTGTTTGCAATCATTTTCAGGAAGAAACTGAGTATTATCTGACAGAATTGCAGGGGTGTCAATACTTTTGGCCACAACTGTATATCTGCTGCTTATGCAAGTCAAGAAGTAATTTGGCTGAAACAACTTTTGGTAGATTTCGGCGAGTCATTAGCTCAACCAACAGTTATCTATGAAGACAGCCAAGGATGCATTAAACTTGCCAGCAGTGAGAAGATTAGTACAAGGACTAAGCACATTGATGTAAAACATCACCAATTATGTGACTTAGTGGAACGTGGAGTACTCGAGTTTGTTTATTGTGAGTCTGACAAGATGATAGCTGATGGTATGACAAAACTATTATCAAGAGCCAAGTTTGTGGATTTCAGAATCGCAATGGGATTAACAGGATACGTAGTTGTTGAGTGGGGGTGATGGAATATGTTTGGTGCAACAACTCCTTTCCTGTCTATGAGTGTTCAGTTGCTAGATTTGTATGCTGTTTATAAAGTTAAAAAAAACTCCCAGAGGCTCACACAGGGAGAGCATGTGACTGTATTTCCTGTTTTCCTGTGTCTATGTATGAGAGATGCAGCCTGCTGTAGATGCTGCACAGATAGAGAAGCACAAATGATTTACTCCTGATCTATTAAACTTATCATGTATTGTTCCTGTTTGTTCCTGAATAAAGAAGCTCTGTTGTCACAAGCTTGGAGAGTATCCTGAATAATCCGCTGCCAAAAAAGGGGCCGGCTTAATGGCAAATGGCCAAGTTTTTTTTTAATCTTTCATACCTATTTTAATTTTCTTCTTTACACACTGTACAACATATGACCATACTGACTGCTGTGGTTGCATATTTGTTTCCAGTTGTGAACCTGTATGCAGCAACTTTGCAGCCTAGCATTTTCAGTTTCCTATAAATTATGTTTCAGTTTGGATGAAGAAGCATTGTTTATATTTTAAATTAATAAAATATTTAAATATACATAAAAAGTTAAAAACAATTAAATAAAATAACAAAACATCCTGTGTTAAGGTTCTGCAACCGTTTGACAATTTTCATATAATAATTGCATGCGTCAGAACAATACTGGTGGCTATGGCTCCAAAGTTACTTTTTGCATGTGTCTGCATGTGAAGAAATGAAGGATGGCACTCACCGTTCAAATATCAGGGCCCATTGAAACGCAGTAGTGCGAAACGGCCGTAGTCCGTACTCTACACATGTCTCCCGTACCGATGCCTTTTATTCCTGAGTAAAGCTTGAATATTTTAACGGTGAGTGCCATCCTTCATTTCTTCACATGCGGATGCTACATTTTGTCGTTTTATGGATTGAGCACACGTTCTAAGTGGGGTTACATGGCGTTCTCAGTGTGTGTGGTATTAGACCTTTTTGGACTCCTGTTTGAGGTCGGGGCGGTGCAGCGGTGCCGAGTTTTCTCTTTTCTTGCTTGGAGCTTACTTTTTGTACATGCACCTATATGGTGACAGCATTTTTTGAAGTTAGGCATTTTATGTTAGAAGCCAGTTGCAGAAAAGCATATTAAAAAATAGTCCGTGTGCCATCCTTGTTTCTGTTTTTTAGGTTCGTGTGACATCCATGGGATATCTTTGTGTGATTCAATTTCATTAATAAACTTTACTTAATGTAAATGACCAAATACAGTCTCCTAGGGTTATAATAGGAATGTATTTGTTAAAATTGAATGCCACATGGATGTGCTATGTGGGCTCAGACTTTTCTTTACACCCATAAACTTATCTCATCTGAATCTCAGAAGAATGTAGTGCCTTTTGCAATTTTTTTTTCTCACAGTCGAACCAATATTAAAATTGTTCATCTGATCAGTCCTATTAAATTACTTTGGTCCGAGTGCTGCATGATCTCAAGTCGGATAGTATACATTCATTTATATATTCATCTGTATGAGACTAAAGGGTGAGGGAATTTTAAACCAAAAGAATCTTCTCCACAAAAAAATTAAAAATAAGTGAAAAAAAACCCACCAAACACATTTACATCCTTTTTTCTAACCTGTAGATTAAATTTTGGCATTTCTCCAATGGATATCCTTAATGCCGATACCATGAATGACTAAGTCAACAGATTGGACCAGAGGCAAGAAAGGGCCCATTTTTTTGTGGGTGCACTGTCATGTCCAGTCTCTAGTGTAATGTCAAAGAGGTTGTTCATTATGCCAGTAGGCTCTATTACACTTAAGTCTGCCTAACTATTCATTGTCTGTAGACTACACTGTTGTGCTGCCATAAGTGTTGAAGTACTACACTCAGCTAGGCATCTGTTCCTTTTCCTGCTTTTCATCTATATTACAGTGCCACTGCTTCCAGGGCTGCATTTGTTGTTCCTAAACTGCCACACATCTGGTATCCTGCCCAGCCCAAACTCTCTGCTATGCTGCTCATTCTGCAGCCACTGCACACAACCACATCAGCCACACATTTCTAGGCTTCCCTGTTGTGAATTCACTTTCTGGCCTCCCTCTGGTTATTACTGAAGGTAGTGGAGCTGGTCAGATCGACAGAGGGGTTGCGAGTTCTCTTTCTGGGCTCCCTCTGGTGGTTACTGGAGGTAATGGAGCTGATCTGATTGACAGAGGCTTGCCACCTGATAATGATGATGACAATTGGAGATCTGGGGTTTCAGATTGGGATTTAAGACAGCCGACTCACTCTATCCCTGCTGGCGATTTGCTTCTTGTTCCTCCTGAGGTCTGATTTCTCCAGCTCTGTCCCTGCATGTTCAGCTAAGTGGTTTATTTGCTATTCTGTTTGTATTTGATGTGGTTTTGTCTATTTCTTCTTGGTGCAGGTCAGCCAGCTCCGTCTGGGGCTGTGCTGAATCACCGCCCTTATGTTACTGCTTGTGCCAGTTTGTTTTATTCCCTGTTTGATTGGTCTCTTATTGCTCTGCTTTCAGAATATACTAGAGTGCTGATGTAGCGGGGGGCGAAGTCATGTGATTTCAGTGTTTTTTGCATCAGACGTGTTGGACTTTTTGCAGGGTTTTTTGCGTGATTGCAGACAGTGTCTTTCCTTTCCTGTCCTGTCTAGTCAGTGTGGGCCCCATCATTTGCTCAGTCTATTTTCCTGCCTGTGTTTGTGTTTTCATCTTGTCTCACCGACAATATATGTTTGGGGGCTATCTATTCCTTTGGGGTCTGCTCTGGGTCAGTTTAGATTTCCCTTTTCTTGCTTTAGGCTTAGTTAGCTCTCCGGCTGTGCCGAGGTGTCTAGCATCATCGTAGGTACGCTCCACGGCTACTGCTAGTTGTTTGGATAGGATCAGGGGTCTGCAATCCGCTTAGGTACCAACCTCTCTGGTTTTCTGTGGCTTAGCCTGGACCTGCTCTCCTCCTTGGTGACCCATTCATAACACTTCCCACTGCATTTTATAGTCTTAGAAAGTGCTACTAATGCTGAGAAATGTACTCTCCTGAGGGCACATAAATATGAAACAGCTTCCAAAATGGGACTCATTTTTTAAAAGGTTTGGTTTCAACAAGCTTCTTCACTTTGTAAAGAGTACACCTATGTTGACTACTTAAAAAGGAGATAATTTTTGGGCATCTTGAGAAAAAGCCTTTGTAATTGCCAACTCTTTTTGTGATTAGTGAATAAGTTGTGGGTCCCAAAAAATTGATCATTTTTCAATTCTAATTGAGAGGTGATAATGTCTTCACATTCATAACAGCACACTTGTTTTAGTTCTCTATTTAAAGGGTTGTTTTTGGACTGCTTGTGTAAAAATCCTCCATTTGCATTGCCTGTTTATAAACAGTACAAGACATGAATCGGCCCCTAAAAAGGGAAAATTTTTGAACCAATTCTACAACATACAGTAAGTAGCTTCCAAAAGTCTGAAACTGCTGTGTGTGATTGTGCAGGCTGCTAATTACCACCGCTTAGCATCTATTTTCCCCTATCACAATAGGTTGAGGTCAATTGGACAATAAAAAGGCAGTATTTACATTAAAGAGCTTTATTTGGGTTCAATAGACTCTAAGTGATATTCATATTATAATATTATACACATATTTTCCAGGCAGTTAATCTTTTTAGCTATGCAATCAATTTTTTGGAGAAAATTTGTCAGACAAAATCAGCTTTCATACTGTCATATGAACCTGGCTAATGATTAATCCTTAGCCTGAAAGTGATTTTATTTTTTTTCATTGTTGCACATGTGGAAATAACAAACTATTTATCTTTTCACTGAATGGATGTATCAGCTATGTTTCTTATTGTTTAGTATGAAAGCATATTTTTTGCTATGTGTATCCAAGCATTTGGTTAGCAGTAGCTATTATTATTTTTTTAATAAAAATGATAATAAAAGTCATAATAATAAAAGTAGCATAATTTTTGCAATCATTTTCTATTATGAATATAAATTTTAAGCTCAACTTCTAGGAGAATGTATAACGCTCATTGTAAATATATAACTAAATAATTTTTTCTTTACTTTTTTTATTGTAATCAACATTCAATTTCATGAAATACAACAGCTGCCCCCCTCACTAAAGAGATTATTTTTTATTACTATTCAATTCTAAATATTCAGTTTGAACTGGAAATGTATTTTTCTCTTGAGAGTCATTCTAAATGAGATTGTTATATTCAAAGCACCTCTGTGTTATTTCATAAAAAAATAAAAATCAAAACCAAAAAAACCTTACCCTAGTAATATTATTCATTCTGAATGAAATGAAAATACGCTTTAAACAGCTGCAAAGACTGTAATGTCAGACCATGGTAATCATCCATATAATACCACCAATTCTCAGGTTAGAGGAAAAATAAATCAATTCAGGCTGTCATAGTCCATCTACAATCATACTGTCCCCAATCACTGATATAGATGAAGAACATCTGGAGACTTGGTTCATTTATTTGGAACCTGAATAATAACACTACTTTTTGAATATGTAAGACATTTCTGTGTTTTGAATTGGTGTTGGGTGCAGAAAACATAAAATGGAGAGCAGGAAATCTGCTAAAATATTTTCTGCATATTGATATTAGGTAGCTATGGTGCTAGAAAAGTTGAAATATTTTCATAAATATTGAAGATGATTATGTAGCTAGCACAGGATTTTGTCTCTAGGTTGCTATTCCTGGAGTTATTGTCTGGTCTCATTGAAGACCAGTGGACACTAGATAATGGGGAAAAGAAAAATTAGAAAACTTGGACAAAGTGGGAGACCAATATAGAAAACAGTGATTCAAATAAAAGTTAGGAAGGTTAATTATAATTGGTAAGAAAAATAACACCAGAGGTCTTATTATTTTGCAGAAATAAGCAGAAAGTGGCAATCAGTTTAGAAGTGTCAACACAATATCAATGAATGATTTAAAGGTAGGAATATAGTGAAATAATAATGGCAAGTTAGAAGGTCAGAAATGATCAAGGGGTTGTCACACTGTGGTGATAAGTATTATAACTAAATTCTATCCCAGGTAGCCTACCAAACAATGCATCTGTTGAGTATGAAACACAGAACAGCAGCTGCAACCTGACCTTAATGATTTTGTGAAGAATACTATGAATTCTATCCATAGTTAAAGAGGTTGCCACCATAAGGACAACCCCTTCTCAATCTGAATTTTTGCCCCCTTTAAAATAAAAACACCTATACTCATATCCCGTGCCAGTGCTTTTCCAACTGTGTTAGCACTTAGGATCTTGGGGCTCACATGTGGTAATTATGTCACAAGAGCCCTGTGCCCAATCAGCACTGGCGTCATTATCCTCACCTTTGGGTGTGTGAGTAATCAAGTGGAAGTGAGAACTGCGAGTGGCCGCTCCTTACCTCTTCATTAATTATATGACTGAAGGCGGAGACAGGGATGTTAGTGCTGATTGGGCACAAGGCTCACGTGCCATAACAACCCCACGAGAGTACCAGAAATGTGAGTGCCGATATCACTGGAAGGGTGACTCATTTCAAGACAGAGGTAACAGTCACAAGCTCTCAATGCAAGTCTATGAGAGCCTTGCTTATACATTTAGTTGTGACTCCCGGATACTGGAGCGATACGGCAGGTCACAAACTGTTGAAGACCGACTACAGCAGTGCTGCTAAAAGATGAAGACACTGGTGTACCACATGGCCAATCCCTGATTGTAGGCTGGCTGTTTCATTTGGTATTTATGTAACTGTGCAGCTGCCTTTTTACTTGGGTCCACTGCACCCTGTATTAGTGCAGATGCATTTAGGCCTGTCTGGTTTGTATCTGAATTTTTTGGAGGATTTTTTCCTCTTTTTCAGGTTTTCATGTTAGAGTAGGACTGGCAAGTGTAAAGAACTTTGACGCAGTTTGCCAGCTTCCATATTAAGACCTTAATATCTACCAATGCCTTACATATATTGATATGTTTTTTGTGCACTTTTTACATTTCTTTCAGGGTGCAGTTGGGCCCAAATGGTTCTGCAAACTTGTGGCCTCTGTTCACACGGGATGCATTCTAGTTGGCACTGGGCAGCCCCCCCTATATGGTGTTACTAAGAGGTTGTGAACCAGAAGCCCTGCATTCCCTGTGTTAACACTGCCACATGCGGATTATTTCTTCTGCACTGGTGTACCACATGGCCAATCCCTGATTGCAGGCTGGCTGTTTCATTTGGTATTTATGCACCTGTGCAGCTGCCATTTTACTTGGGTCAGCTGCACCCTGTATTAGTGCAAATGCATTTAGGCCTGTCTAGTTTGTATCTGAATTTTTTGGAGGATTTTTTCCTCTTTTTGAGGTTTTCATAAAAGATGAAGACAGCAGCTGGTAAGTAGAAGACTATAAGCAGAGAACTTGGATCACTGACACCATTCTAGTGATGCAATAAAAAAGCACTGAGGCTTATGGGAGGAGTGTTAAGTCAGAAAAGGAAGCAGTCAGAACTTCCAATAGTATACTGCAAAAAAAAAAAAAAATTACCACCAATGTATGCGTACATCTTATTGCTTACATAGTGATGCTGTATTTTTTGTATATTATGCAGTCATGTCAGCTTTAACCTGTTTATACATGTTTTATTCTGTTCAGAGATACTAGTCAGTTTCTTGAAGTTCAGTATTGGAGGTTTTGCCTTCCTCCTTTTCTGACTGAGTCCTCCTCCCATAAGACTAAGGTTGTTTTGCATTAGTACTGGATTCATCCAGCTCTTTAAATTTGTATGCTTTTTGACTGGGATAGGCATATTTATATAAGGCTGTGGTCCCATCAAAGAAAAAGCACGCCTGGCTGTTGCTAGTGTTCTCTCATTAATTGGTAAAATTATAAGCTACGTACCTTTGTTTTATAAGTATATTCTGTATGTAATGGAAGCTTCATATATGCAATGTTTGCATACGTTAGCGCTTGCAGAGTGCTGCTGTATTCTTTTGTTTGTATAGTCTGAAAAGCACATAGACATCAACCAATATTCACTAATTCAGATCAGCTGCAAAGTCATTTTTCTCCAGTAGTCAGCAAACTAGGTAACAGTTTAGGATATATCTGAAAGATAGAGATAAATCATAAAGCTATCCAGGTGATAATTTGCTCAAAAAGCTAGCTTATGATACAGGCTTAAAAGTGTGTGCCAAACATGCAGGTTTAGATACCTGAAAAGCTTGCTAGTTATCATCATTTTTTCAGTCGGCATTTAAATGTAATCAACTATTAGGAACATTCAGATTATATTTTTTCTATGTGCTGACTGACATGTTACATTTCCAGCCTAAATATCAACAGATTTATGTGCATTATAACTGGGACTTCCACAGATTGACCCAGACAGTATTTTCTTTTATTGAAAATAGTATGCTCTTAATCCTTTCACGACCAGGGGTATTTCCGTTTTTGTTTTTTGCTCCCCTTCTTCCCAGAGCCATAACTTTTTTATTTTTCTGGTCAATATGGCCATGTGAAGTCTTGCTTTTGAGGAACAAGATGTACTTTTGAATAACATCATTGGTTTTGACGCATCGTGTACTTAAAAAAGGGAAAAAAAATTCAGAGTGCGGTGAAATTAGAAAAAAGTTCAATTCCACAGTTGTTTTTGCTTTTTTTTATCACTAAACGCTAAAACTGACCTGCCATTATGATTCTCCAGGTCATTACGAGTTCATGAACACCAAACATGGGTTCGATTTTATCTAAGTGGTGAAAAAAAATCCAAATTTTTTTTAAAAAAGGTGTCATTTCCAAGACCTGTAGCGTTTCCATTGCTCGAGATCTGGGGCTGGGAGAGGGCATTTTTTTTGGCTTGCCAAGCTGATGTTTTTATTGATACCATTTTAGTGTAGATTTGATCTTTTGATCACTCGTTATTGTATTTTATTGCAATGTAGCGGCGACTAAGAAAACGTAATTCAGGGCTATTGCCATTTTTCTCATTACGCCGTTTAGTGATCAGATTAATTCTTGTTTTATATTGATCGGGCAATTCTGAACATGGCAATACCAAATATTTGTATGTTTGATTTTTTTAATTGTGTTATTTTTGAATGGGGCGAAAGGAGGGTGATTTGAACTTTTATTTATTTTTTAAACTTTATTTTACTTTTTGTATGCTTCAATAGCCTTCCTGGGAGACTAGAAGCTGCAGTACTCTGATCGACTCTGCTACATACACGTGATGATAAGATCGCCTGTGTGTAGCAGAAATGCTCACTTGCTATGAGCGCTGACCGCTGGGCGGCGTTGACAGCAATCTGGCAATGACAACCACAGGGGTCTGCTTCAGACCCCGGATTGTCATGTCAACAATACAGCAAAAAAGGCAGAGATGCTTACCTGACCAGACCTCCAAACAAATGCACTATCAGTATGCAGTGGACCCATATAGTTAAGATGGTGGCTACACAGGTGCAAGAATATCGATGAGACAACAGGTCACATCCTACCAATCCATGGAGGGGGCTGTTGCTTGGTATATTAATGCACAATGAAGAATTGTATGCGGCGCTGTTCACACTATGGCAATGCACAGCATCCAGTTTATCAGCCTATTAGCTGCGCCCTTCTATTAGATCAGGCGGGCTGCCCAGCGCTATCAAAATGCATCCCATGTGAACAGACACCAGAGCAACCGATCGGCAACCTGATGTCATGTAACACGGGCACCGATGGGCAGGATTAGTAACACGCTTCCGGTATGCACAAGATAAATGCCGCTTTTTTTTGGAAGTGCATTGAGCAGCAAGGTGGTGTGCTGGTAAAAGGGGAAAAAAAAAAAAAAAAAAAATCTTTTAAATCTTCTGCCTGAGCGAGTGTGAACGAGCTGAGTGTGACCTGAGCGTAAGTGCGAACTGTGGTAAGTGTGTGACTTGAGATTCAGTGAAGAGGTGTTTGGAAAACCTATAACAAATACCTGTGTGAGTTGCTGAATTGTAGGTTGCTGAGTGCTTTCTACCTGTCCAATTTTTGGGGGGCTTGGGGGCTTGTTTAACCTATTTTTTTTTTTCTCTCTAATCTTTAATCTCTTATTTTACTATCTGTGTTTTTAAGGGTTAACTATATTGCATTTAAATCTTGAGGTGTACCTATATTCACAAGGGGTTAATTAAGGGTGGGAGTTCATACAGTAATTAAGGGTTTATAAGGGGCAGCTGGTTGGGGCTTAACTCCTTTTGGAAGTGCATTGAGCAGCAAGGTGGTGTGCTGGTAAAAGGGGAAAAAAAAAAAATCTTTTAAATCTTCTGCCTGAGCGAGTGTGACCTGAGTGTAAGTGCGAACTGTGGTAAGTGTGTGACTTGAGATTCAGTGACTTTGGATTCAGGGAGTTTCCAAGGGAGGTATTACTGAATTGCTGTTATATTTTATTAATACTTTTTATTTATTTTTGCTTATCGTATTGTCTTTTGCAATCCCCATTAGGATGTGCTCCACTATTGCCAATGCCATCCAGTGCACGTCTTGCCGCATGTATGAAATCCTTGAACAGCCGGTCGAGGGTGCATACTGCTGTGCGAGATGTGAGCATGTTGTGCATTTGGAAGCCCAGATTCTGGATATAAATGTGCAGCTGGCAACACTGAGATCCATAGACAATATGGAAAGGAGTCTTCTGCTCACTGAGCAGACGCTCAATGGGATAGATGAGGGGGGGATGCTAGGTTGGAGCTGCAGGACAATGAAGCAGCTAGCTGGGTGACAGTTAGAAGACGGGGTAGAGGGAAGAGCACCAGGGAGGCTAGTCCTGATCTGGCACACCCCAATAAGTTTGCTAAGTTGGCAGATGAGGGGAGTGTTAGTGCAGGAGTAGCACTGCTGCAGCAAGGCATGTCCTCTGAAAGCCAGATGAGTGTCTGCTCCAGTAAGGGGGGAAATAGGAGAGCAGGGCAGGCCAGACAGGTTCTGGTAGTGGGAGACTCAATTATTAGGGGAACAGATAGGGCAATCTGTCACAAAGACAGGGATCGTCGAATGGTGTGCTGCCTACCTGGCGCTCGAGTCCGACACATCGCTGATCGGGTTGACAGATTACTGGGAGGGGCTGGTGAGGATCCAGTGGTCATGGTGCACATTGGCACAAATGACAAAGTTAGAGGTAGGTGGAAGGTCCTTAAAGATGATTTCAGGGAATTAGGCTGTAAGCTTAAAGCAAGGACCTCCAAGGTGGTATTTTCGGAAATACTTCCTGTACCATGTGCCATGCCAGAGAGGCAACGGGAGATTAGGGAGGTTAATAAGTGGCTCAGGAATTGGTGTAGGAAGGAGGGGTTTGGGTTCCTGCAGAACTGGGATGACTTCTCAGTTGGCTACAGGCTCTACGCTAGGGACGGGTTGCACCTCAATGGGGAGGGTGCAGCTGTGCTGGGGGAGAAAATGGCTAGAAGGTTGGAGGAGTGTTTAAACTAGGGACGGGGGGAGGGTATTCCTTTTATAGGAGGGGAAGACAGTGCAGCTAGAGACCTGGGCACAAATAATGAAATTGGGGGAGGGGGTGGCATGGGGGGTGGGGTTAGAACAGTTAATAATTTAAGAAAGAATAGAGGTACAGAGAGATACATAAAGTGCATGTATACTAATGCCAGAAGCCTCGCCAACAAGATGGAGGAATTGGAGTTAATGTTGTTAGAGCATAATTATGACATGGTGGGGATATCTGAGACATAGCTGGACGAGAGCCATGACTGGGCTGTTAATGTACAGGGCTATAGTCTGTTCAGAAATGACCATACTAATAAACGAGGGGGAGGCGTGTGTTTATATGTAAAATCATCCTTAAAACCCATCCTTCATGATAATATATATGAATCTAATGAAAATGTAGAGTACCTGTGGGTAGAGATAAGGGGAGGGGGGAAAAATAATAAATTACTGATAGGGGTTTGTTATAAGTCTCCAAAAATAATGGAAGCAACAGAGAATATCCTCAGAAAGCAAATATATGAAGCTGCGACTCAAGGAGAAGTCATTATTATGGGGGACTTCAACTACCCTGAAATACATTGGGGAACCGAAACCTGCAGTTCCAGCAAAGGTAATAGGTTTTTGACAACTATGAGAGACAATTACCTTTCACAACTGGTTCAGGACCCAACAAGAGGGGGGGCACTGCTAGACCTAATATTATCCAACAGGCCAGACCGCATATCAAATGTAAGGGTTGGGGGTCACTTGGGTAATAGTGATCACAAATTAATAAGTTTTCATGTATCCTTTAATAAAATGTGTAGTAGAGGGGTTACAAGGACACTAAACTTCAGGAAAGCAAATTTCCAACGGATGAGAGATGATCTTGGTGCAATTAACTGGGACTATATCCTGAGACATAAAAATACACAAAGAAAATTGGAGTCATTTATTAGCATTCTGAATAGGACCTGTGCACAATATATACCGTATGGGAATAAACATGCTAGAAATAGGAGGAAACCACTATGGCTAAATAGAGCTGTAAGGGGTGCAATAAGAGATAAAAATAAAGCATTTAAAGAATTAAAGCAAGTAGGTAGTGATGAGGCATTAACTAAATACAGAAGATTAAATAAATTCTGTAAAAAGCAAATCAAAACAGCAAAGATTGAGACAGAGAGACTCATTGCCAGAGAAAGTAAAAATAATCCCAAAATATTCTTTAACTACATAAATAGTAAGAAGCTAAAAAATGATAATGTTGGCCCCCTTAAAAATAGTCTGGGTGAAATGGTGGAGGAGGATGAGGAAAAAGCCAATATGCTAAATGACTTTTTTTCGACAGTGTTTACACAAGAAAATCCCATGACGGATAACATGATCAGGGATAAAAATTGTCCATTAAATGTCACCTGCTTAACCCAGCAGGAAGTACGGCGGCGTCTAAAAATCACTAAAATTGACAAATCCCCGGGCCCGGATGGGATACACCCCCGAGTACTGCAGGAATTAAGCACAGTCATAGATAGACCATTATTTTTAATCTTTAAAGATTCCATAATAACAGGGTCTGTACCACAGGACTGGCGTATAGCAAATGTGGTGCCAATATTCAAAAAGGGGACAAAAACTGAACTTGGAAATTATAGGACAGTGAGTTTAACTTCAACTGTGGGTAAAATCCTGGAGGGTTTTCTAAGAGATACTATACTGGATTATCTGGAGAAGAATAAACTTATGACCCAATATCAACATGGGTTTACAAGGGACCGTTCCTGTCAGACTAATCTGATAAGCTTTTATGAAGAGGTAAGTTCCGGACTGGACCAAGGGAATGCAGTGGACGTGGTGTACATGGACTTTTCAAAAGCTTTTGATACGGTGCCACACAAAAGGTTGATACATAAAATGAGAACAATGGGGATAGGGGAAAATATGTGTAGGTGGGTTAAGAGCTGGCTCAAGGATAGGAAACAAAGGGTGGTTATTAATGGAGCACACTCGGACTGGGTCACAGTTAGCAGTGGGGTACCACAGGGGTCAGTTTTGGTCCCGCTTCTTTTTAACATATTTATTAATGTAAGGGGCATAGAGAGTAGAATTTCAATATTTGCAGATGACACTAAACTCTGCAGGGTAATCAATACAAAGGAGGACAATTTTATATTACAGGAGGATTTATGTAAACTAGAAGCTTGGGCTGATAAATGGCAAATGAGCTTTAATGGGAATAAATGTAAGGTCATGCACTTGGGTAGAACGAACAAGATGTATAATTATGTGCTTAATTGTAAAACACTGGGCAAAACAGTCACTGAGAAAGACCTAGGTGTATGGGTGGATGACAAACTCACATTTAGTGGCCAGTGTCAGGCAGCTGCTGCAAAGGCAAATAAAATAATGGGATGCATTAAAAGAGGCATAGATGCTCATGAGGAGAACATAATTTTACCTCTATATAAGTCACTAGTGCGACCACACTTAGAATACTGTGTACAGTTCTGGTCTCCGGTGTATAAGAAAGACATAGCTGAACTGGAGCGGGTGCAGAGAAGAGCGACCAAGGTTATTAGGGAACTAGGGGGTCTGCAATACCAAGACAGGTTATTACACTTGGGGTTATTTAGTTTGGAGAATCGAAGGCTTAGGGGTGATCTTATTACAATGTATAAATATATGCGGGGACAATACCAAGACCTTTCTAATGATCTTTTTACTCTTAGACCTGTGACGGGGACAAGGGGGCATCCTCTACATCTGGAGGAAAGAAGGTTTAAGCATAATCACAGACGCGGATTCCTTACTGTACGAGCAGTGAGACTATGGAACTCTCTGCCATATGATGTTGTAATGAGTGATTCCCTACTAAAATTTAAGAGGGGACTGGATGCCTTTCTTGAAAAGTATAATATTACAGGGTATATACACTAGTTTCCTTAGTGTTGCGTTGATCCAGGGAGCTAGTCTGATTGCCGTATGTGGAGTCGGGAAGGAATTTTTTTCCCCAATGTGAAGCTTACTGTTTGCCACATGGGTTTTTTTTCCTTCCTCTGGATCAACATGTTAGGGCAAGTTAGGATAGGATATGGGTTGAACTAGATGGACTTAAAGTCTCCCTTCAACCTTAATTACTATGTTACTATGTTACTATGTTAGAGATTGACAGCGGCATTCAACTAGTTAACAGCTGTGGGTGAATAACAACTCTCTATAATGATTTTTTAGAGCTCTAAATTTCATTGCTCTCCTATAATTCTTCTTAGAACTAGATTGTACCATCTCTCTTGTCAAAAAAGATTACACAGTTTAATACTGTAAAAAAAACTTATTGTAAAATGTGTAAGGACACATCCTTAATTGTTTACACCCAGAGGAATGGCAAAAGGTTAAGCTACAGTCATATGTAAAAGTTTGGGCACCCCTATTAATGTTAACCTTTTTTCTTTATAACAATTTTGGTTTTTGCAACAGGTATTTCAGTTTCATATATCTAATAACTGATGGACTCAGTTATATTTCTGGATTCAAATGAGGTTTATTGTACTAACAGAAAATGTGCAATCTGCATTTAAACAAAATTTGACCGGTGCAAAAGTATGGGCACCCTTATCATTTTCTTGATTTGAACACTCCTAACTACTTTTTACTGACTTCCTGAAGCACTAAATTGGTTTTGTAACCTCATTGAGCTTTGAACTTCATAGCCAGGTGTATCAAATCATGAGAAAAGGTATTTAAAGTGGCCACTTGCAAGTAGTTCTCCTATTTGATTCTCCTATGAAGAGTGGCATCATGGGCTCCTCAAAACAACTCTCAAATGATCTGAAAACAAAGATTATTCAACATAGCTTTTCAGGGGAAGGATACAAAAAGTTGTCTCAGAGATTTAACCTGTCAGTTTCCACTGTGAGGAACATAGTAAGGAAATGGAAGAACACAGGTACAGTTCTTGTTAAGCCCAGAAGTGGCAGGCCAAGAAAAATATCAGAAAGGCAGAGAAGAAGAATGGTGAGAACAGTCAAGGATAATCCACAGACCACCTCCAAAGACCGGCAGCATCATCTTGCTGCAGATGGTGTCACTGTGCATCGGTCAACAATACAGCGCATGCATAACGCCTTTTTGTATGACCAAACAACTCAATCTTTGTTTCATCAGTCCACAGGACCTTCTTCCAAAATGTAACTGGCTTGTGCAAATGTGCTTTTGCATACCTCAGGCGACTCTGTTTGTGGCGTGCTTGCAGAAACGGCTTCTTTCGCATCACTCTCCCATACAGCTTCTCCTTGTGCAAAGTGCGCTGTATTGTTGACCGATGCACAGTGACACCATCTGCAGCAAGATGATGCTGCAGGTCTTTGGAGGTGGTCTGTGGATTGTCCTTGACTGTTCTCACCATTCTTCTTCTCTGCCTTTCTGATATTTTTCTTGGCCTGCCACTTCTGGGCTTAACAAGAACTGTACCTGTGTTCTTCCATTTCCTTACTATGTTCCTCACAGTGGAAACTGACAGGTTAAATCTCTGAGACAACTTTTTGTATCCTTCCCCTGAAAAGCTATGTTGAATAATCTTTGTTTTCAGATCATTTGAGAGTTGTTTTGAGGAGCCCATGATGCCACTCTTCATAGGAGAATCAAATAGGAGAACTACTTGCAAGTGGCCACTTTAAATACCTTTTCTCATGATTTGATACACCTGGCTATGAAGTTCAAAGCTCAATGAGGTTACAAAACCAATTTAGTGCTTCAGGAAGTCAGTAAAAAGTAGTTAGGAGTGTTCAAATCAAGAAAATGATAAGGGTGCCCATACTTTTGCACCGGTCAAATTTTGTTTAAATGCAGATTGCACATTTTCTGTTAGTACAATAAACCTCATTTGAATCCAGAAATATAACTGAGTCCATCAGTTATTAGACATATGAAACTGAAATACCTGTTGCAAAAACCAAAATTGTTATAAAGAAAAAAGGTTAACATTAATAGGGGTGCCCAAACTTTTACATATGACTGTATATAAAGCATTATCAACATTTATTATTTATGAAAGTGCACATTTTTACTGTAAAAGATATGTTAGAAAAACTGACAAGTAAATGTTTCATTATTAGTTATTTGTAAGAAGTATTTTTAAAATATTACTCAAATTGAAATTTGTGTATGGAAAATCCATGAGTAAGCACATGAAAGATATTTTTCCAACAATTTTCTTACAATAGATCTTTAGCTATCTATTATAAACTAAAGAAATACAACAGCGTCCTAGTTGACAGGGGTAAAAAAGGATGCAGAAAGTATACAGAAATAGTGAAAAATCTGCAGGCGGAATCACGGATCTTGTTGTCAGAGACACCGCACTGCACTTGCTCAAAGAGCCAGTGCGCATGTCCTGAGTACAGAAGCAGTGCTAAAAGATACCTGTGGAGAAGGGCAGCAGAGGTGACCATGCGTGCTTCAGGCTAATAGTGTCAGGGTCCAGTCAGCGCTGGAAAGTAAAGAGGCATAGGACCTGCGGACACTGAAAATGAGTAAGCTTGCACGGGACCTATGGTCATGTGACTGCAAGGGGGCGGGGCTTAGCGTCCTGTATTCAGATAGGACAGGACACCATACAACAACTCAGAGTCAGGCAAAACAGAGGTCACAGCAGTACGGACAAACGAGGTACAGGAGGGACAAACAGATGGGTAGTCAGACAGAGCCAAAGGTCATACACAAGAGGGCGACGTGGTACCAAGTGGACGAGCAGAGAGGAGTCGGTTCACAAGCAGAGAGTCATACACGAGAGGTAGCACAGTACAAGAGGGTCAGGCAGAACTCGTAACAGGGACAGAACCAAATCAAAACCACACAAGCAAGCAAGATATCAGACACAAGGCACACGTATACAAGAGGTCACTTAACTCAGCCGAGGGCAGGAGTATAACTGACACCGGACCCAGGTCCAGTGAGCACTAAATAGCCTCCTGCTGCCAGAGAGAGGCAGCACAATTAACCCATAGTATAACCAGGACGGGTCAAAGCGAAATCCCGTCCTGGATCATGACAGTACCATCCTCTCAATGGGGGGCCACCGGACCCCCAGGTCTCTCAGGGTACTTGGCGTGAAAGGCTTGGATCAACCGATCCGCATGAACTGATCGAGCAGGAACCCACGAGTGTTCCTCAGGATAGTAGCCCTTCCAATGTATCAGATATTGAAGGGCGCGATGGACCAACCTGGAGTCGACAATTCGTTCCACCTCGTACTCAGCCTGCCCATCTACCAGAACCGGTGTCGGGGAAGATGATGATCTCTCCCCACCGGACCTCACAGGTTTCAAAAGGGCCTTATGGAAAACATTAGGGATCCTTAGAGATGGCGGAAGATTCAACCGAAAAGCCACCGGGTTAACTGCTTCGGTAATTACATAGGGACCTATAAACTTGTGTCCAAGCTTCGCAGAGGGGACCTTGAGCCTTATATTTTTGGTGGATAACCATACCTTATCTCCGACCTGAAACACTGGACCCACGGATCGTTTTTTGTCCGCAAAAAATTTAAATTTGTCCTGGGCCTTCGTAATGTTATTCTGGACCTCCCGCCATACCTCCCCCAACCGCTGGATCGTCTCGTCCGCCCCAGGACACCAAGAATTCAAGCGGGAAAATTCTCCAAAATGAGGATGAAACCCATAATTGCAAAAAAAAGGAGATGTACCCGTAGACTGGTTAGTGCGGTTGTTAAATGCAAACTCAGCCAATGGTAACACAGAACACCAATCATCCTGTCGGGCTGAGGTCAAACAACGCAGAATTTGCTCCAGAGACTGATTGGTCCGCTCAGTCTGCCCATTAGTCTCTGGATGGTAGGCGGATGAAAAGGACAGACCAATACCCAACCTCCTACAAAAGGCTCTCCAAAATCTGGACACAAATTGCACTCCCCTATCAGACACCACATTCAGGGGTACCCCATGCAACCGCCCCACATGCTCCACAAACAATCTGGACAATGTTTCCGCATTAGGTAGAGCTGCCAAAGGTACAAAATGTGCCTGCTTACTAAACCTGTCCACTATGACCCAGACCACGGTATTACCCTTGGAAGGGGGAAGGTTGGTGATGAAATCCATGGACAGATGAGTCCATGGTCTCTCAGGAATTGGCAGTGGTACCAATTCCCCGGCCGGCCGGTTATGGGGAGTTTTCGCACGGGCACAAACCTCACACGCAGACACATACTCCCCAACATCAGAGGCTAAAGAAGACCACCAGAATATTCTAGCAATGGCCTTCTGGGTCGCTGAGATCCCTGGATGTCCACCCAGAACTGAGTCATGGAACTCCTGGAGGACCTTGAGACGAAACTGAGCTGGCACAAAAAGTTTATCCACCGGCTTAGCTGGAGGTGCAAGAGCCTGGGCTTCTCGAATCTCCCGTTCCAACACATTAGAAACCTCTGCCACCACCACCCCAGGCTGAAGAATGGAGGATGGAGGTTCCGGGGGGGACACCGGATCAAGACTGCGTGACAACGCATCCGCTCTGATATTCTTGGATCCTGGCCGAAAAGTGATAGAGAAGTTGAATCGGGAAAAAAAGTGACCATCTAGCCTGTCTGGGAGTCAACCTTTTAGCTGACTCAATGTAATCTAGGTTTTTGTGGTCCGTGATTACCGTTATAGGATGAACAGCCCCCTCCAAAAAATGCCTCCATTCTGCAAAAGCCAATTTTACGTCCAGAAGTTCCCGATTCCCCACATCATAGTTTCTCTCCGCAGGGGAGAACTTCTTTGAGAAAAAGGCGCAAGGTCTTAAATTGGTCAAAGTGGCGGGTCCCTGGGACAATACCGCCCCCACCCCCACCTCTGAGGCGTCTACCTCAACAATAAATGGTTCAGAGGGGTCCGGTTGGATAAGAACCGGGGCCAACATGAAACATTTTTTCAAAAACTGAAATGCCGCTACCGCTGCGGTTGACCAATTCTTGATATCGGCCCCCTTTTGAGTCATGTCTGTCAGGGGTTTAACCACCTGTGAAAACCCCCTTATAAATTTCCGATAATAATTAGCGAACCCTAGGAACCATTGCAGACCCTTCAAATCACACGGTTGAACCCACTCGAGAATGGCCTGCACCTTATTAGGATCCATGCGATACCCTTCAGCAGACACGATGAACCCCAGAAAGGACAGTTCCTGAACAAAAAATAAACATTTTTCAAGTTTAGCAAACAGACAGTTCTCCCTGAGCCTTTGGAGAACTGCCCGAACATGACCAATGTGAGTCTGTTTATCAGGCGAGTAGATTAAAATGTCATCCAAATACACCACCATAAAACGTCCAATTAAATTGGAGAACACATGATTTATGAAATTTTGGAAGACCGCTGGAGCGTTGGTCAGGCCGAAGGGCATGACCAAATTTTCAAACAACCCTTCAGTAGTGAGAAAAGCGGTCTTCCATTCATCTCCGTCCCGGACTCGGATAAGGTTATACGCTCCCCGTAGATCTAATTTCGAAAACCACTTAGCTCCGGACAACTGATTGTATAAATCAGCAATAAGTGGAAGGGGATAAGTATTCCTCACAGTTATTTTATTTAACTCACGAAAATCGAGGCATGGGCGCAAACCACCATCTTTTTTTTTTTACAAAAAAGAACCCTGCCGCCACAGGAGAAACAGAAGGACGAATATGTCCCTTACGGAGGCTCTCGGAAATATATTCCTTCATCGCAGCCCGTTCCAGACCCGAGAGGTTATACAGGCGGGCTTTGGGCAATTTAGCACCTGGAACCAGGTCAATGGCAAAATCAAATGGGCGGTGTGGTGGTAAAACCTCAGCCTCTTTTTCGGAGAAAACGTCAGTATAATCTATCAGGCACTCCGGAATGCCTTCTAGACCCATGGACGACACAGACACAGAAACAAGACATTTCTCAGAGCAATAGGGACCCCATTTAACAATATCCCGAGATTCCCAATTAATCACAGGATTATGCAGCTGTAACCAGGGGAACCCCAACACCAGTCCCGCAGGCAGGTTGTTCATTACAAAACATGAAATACGTTCCTGATGTAAGGAACTCACTTTAAGGAGAAACTCTTCAGTACAAAACATAATGTCATTCTTAACCAGTGGTGTTTTGTCAATAGCAACAAGGTGAATCGGAGTCTCCAACCTAACTGTCCCTAACTTACACCTGGCCACCAAGTCAGAGTCAATAAAGTTCAATGATGAACCGCAATCCACGAAGGCAGAAGTGGATGTGGAGACACCCCCACAACAAAGTTCCACTTGAAATGACATTTTAGAAAATGCAGAAAAGGGTACCTGAGAGCCTGGGTGACCTCCACGATAATCACCCGGGCTCAGTCGCTTGTTGGTTAGTGGCCGGGAGGGGCAATCCTTTTTCCCATGTCCAGACTCGCCACTGTGAACACAGCATTTTCTCACGTGCCGTTGTCTCCTTTCTTCCTCCTTAAGGTTGATGGTTCCCATCTCCGTGATTTTCAATGAAGAACTGGCTCCCCTTCCTTGGGAGAATAATGATGTCTCGGTTTGTATCACTCCCCTTGCCCGTAACCTGCGATCCATTCGGACGGCCTGTGTCATAGCTTCCTCCAGGGCATCAGGTGGGGGGTGGAGAGCCAAGGCGCCTTTCAGATGCTCAGACAGGCCTCTATGGAACAACCCCCGGAGAACGGCGTTGTTCCTGCAGACCTCAGCAGCCCAGCGTCTGAACTCTGAGCAAAACCACTCGGCTGAGTGTTTCCCCTGGCAAACATTCATCAGCCTGTCCTCAGCCATACGCACCCGATCAGGCTCATCATAAATATGTCCCAGGGCCTCAAAAAATGCATCCACAGTCATACGCTCAGGGGCCGTGGTAGGAAGGGAGAAAGCCCAGGCTTGGGGGCTCCCCTTAACAGAGACATAATGACTCCCACTCTCTGACTTTCATCCCCAGAAGAGTGTGGTCTTAAGGAAAAAAAAAAGCTTACAGCCTTCCTTGAAAACTCTGAAGTCATTTTTATCTCCAGAAAAGGTATCTGGTAACTTCACTGGAGACTCAGAGGAAATTAATGTAACATCCCGAGCCCCCAATGAAAGAACCCCCTGCACAGTGTCGGCGATCAGCTGCTGAGACTGAGCCAGGACTCTTTGTTCTCCAAAGAGTTTCTGAGACATCTGCGTCAGATGCTTAACCTGCTCAGAAAGAGCATGCATAGGATCCATCACACACACAGGTGAATGGGAGCAGAGAAAAAAAAAATGGTATCGGTCAGTTATAATGTCAGAGACACCGCACTGCACTTGCTCATAGAGCCAGTGCGCGTGTCCTGAGTACAGAAGCAGTGCTGAAAGTTACCTGGGGAGCAGGGCAGCAGAGGTGACCATGCGTGCTTCAGGCTAATAGTGTCAGGGTCCAGTCAGCGCTGGAAAGTAAAGAGGCATAGGACCTGTGGACACTGAAAATGAGTAAGCTTGCACAGGACCTATGGTCATGTGACTGCAAGGGGGCGCGGCTTAGCGTCCTGTATTCAGATAGGACAGGACACCATACAACAACTCAGAGTCAGGCAAAACAGAGGTCACAGCAGTACGGGCAAACGAGGTACAGGAGGGACAAACAGACGGGTAGTCAGACAGAGCCAAAGGTCATACACAAGAGGGCGACGTGGTACCAAGTGGACGAGCAGAGAGGAGTCGGGTCACAAGCAGAGAGTCATACACGAGAGGTAGCACAGTACAAGAAGGTCAGGCAGAACTCGTAACAGGGACAGAACCAAATCAAAACCACACAAGCAAGCAAGATATCAGACACAAGGCACACGTATACAAGAGGTCACTTAACTCAGCCGAGGGCAGGAGTATAACTGACACCGGACCCAGGTCCAGTAAGCACTAAATAGCCTCCTGCTGCCAGAGAGAGGCAGCACAATTAACCCATAGTATAACCAGGACGAGTCAAAGCGAAATCCCGTCCTGGATCATGACACTTGTGTTATGAACTGTGCAAATGTTAAAATAAAGAACATAACAAAAGGAAGAAACTGGGATTGAAAAAAGTGCCATAGAGTCTTATTCGACGACAATGGGGTGTCAGGAAAAGGTGAGATACAGAGATATACTCACCTTGTTAGGTTGCTGAATGGCAACACATAATGGGCATGTAACAGCTGCTGCACAGATACCGGTCAGGAAAAATGACCACGGATATAAAGATGAAAATGGACGTATCACTTTTGCACTGCTGATGGCGAATTGTCGGTAAAATAAAAAAATTATTTAAGCAAGTTTAAAAGTCAACGCGTTTCGAAGTCACGCAGGACCTCTTCATCAGGACGAAACCTGGTGAGACTGTATGTTTACGCTGTCTTTTATGCTGAGTCTATAGACCTGTTTAAATAAAGAAAAATGTTATTTCACCGGTAATTCGCCATCAGCAACGCATGAGTGATACCTCCATTTTCAAAATAAAGAACAAACACTACTGGTCCGTTGCGCTAATTCACTATGTATAAGGTAAAGCATGAATATCCAATAACACAAGTGGTATAAATTGTTGGTACCCCTCGTTTAATGACAGAAAAACCCACAAGGGTCACAGAAATAACTTGAATCTGACAAAAGTAATAATAAATCAAAAATCCATGAGAATGAACAAATGAAGGTCAGACATTGCTTTTCAACCATGCTTCCACAGAATTTAAAAAAAAATAAAATTCATGAAATAGGCCTGGACAGAAATGATGGTACCCCAAAAATAATGTGACAAAAGGGACATGTTAAATCAAGGGGTGTCCACTAATTAGTATCACAGGTGTCTACAATCATGGAATGAGTGAGTGGGCCTGTATAGAGGGCTACAGATACTCACTGTGCTGTTTGGTGACATAGTGTGTATCACACTCAACATGGACCAGAGGAAGTAAAGGAAAGCGTTGTCTCTGGAGATTAGAAAGAAAATTATAGACAAACATGTTAAAGATAAAAGTTATAAGACCATTTTCAAGCAGCTTGATGTTCCTGTCACTACAGTTGCACATATTATTCAGAAATTTAAGCTCCATGGGACTGTAGCCAACCTCCCTGGACGTGGCTGCAGGAGGAAAATTGATAACAAATCAAAGAGATGGATAATATGAATGGTAACAAAAGAGCCCCGAAAAATTTCTAAACAGATTAAAGGTGAACCTCAAGCTCAATGAACATCAGTGTCAGATCGCACCATCCGTCGTTGTATGAGCCAAAGTGGGCTTCATGGGAGACGACCAAGGAGAACACCATTGCTGAAAAAAAATCATAAAAAATCCAGACTGGAATTTGCCAAACTACATGTTGGCAAGCCACAAAGCGTCTGGGAGAATGTCCTATGGATATATCAGACAAAAATAGAACTTTTTGGAAAGGCACATCAGCTCTATGTTCACAGATGGAAAAATGAAGCATATCAAGAAAAGAACACTGTTCCTACTGTGAAACATGGAGGAGGCTCTGTTATGTTCTGGGGCTGCTTTGCTGCATCTGGCACAGGGTGTCTAGAATCTGTGCAGGGCACAATGAAATCTCAAGACTATCAAGGGATTCTAGAGAGAAATGTGCTGCCCAGTGTCAGAAAGCTTTGTCTCATTTGCAGGTCATGGGTCTTGCAACAGGATATTGACCAAAGCACACAGCTAAAACACCCAAGAATGGCTATAAGAAAAATATTGGGCTATAATGGAGTGGCCTTCTATGAACCCTGACCTAAATCCTGTTGAGCATCTTTGGAAAGAGCTGAAACATGCCATGTGGAAAAGGTAACCTTCAAACACGAGACAACTGGAGCAGTTGTCTCTAGTCTTGAGGAGTGGGTCAAAATACCTGTCAAGAGGTGCAGAAGTCGCATTGACAGTTACAGAAATCGTTTGATTGCAGTGATTGCCTCAAAAAGTTGTGCTACAAAATATTAAGTTAAGGGTACCATAATTTCTTTCCAGGCCTATATCATGAGGTTTTTTTTAAATTCTGTGGAAGCATGGTTGAGAAGCAATGTCTGACTTTCATTTGTTCATTTTCATATATTTTTGATTTATTAATACTTTTGTCAGATTCAAGTTATTTCTGTGACCATTGTGGGTTTTTCTGTCATTAAACGAGGGGTACCAACAAATTTGACGACGTGTGTACATGAATAGCATATAAATGGATGGGCCAAATGCTGTGTAATGGAACAACATGATAGGCTAAATCAATAAAAGGTAAACAATGGATATCCTAATAAAAAGACTGTGAGGCTATGTGCACACGCTAGCGTTTTTAAACGCTCAGGAAAAGGATCCCCTTCCCAGAAATCGCGCGTCTTTTTCCGCGTGTTTTTTGCGCGATTTTTGACGCGATTTTGACGCGTTTTTGATGCGTTTTTCGAGACGCGATTTCTGGGATCATTGGGGATGGCTAAAAATGCTCAGAAATGCGGAAATTAATGAGCATGCTGCGTTTTTAGCCGCTAAGCGATTCCTGAGCGGTTAAAAATGCATGCATTGGCACAGAAAGCCAAAAACGCATGCAAATTAATTTGATGCATCTTTTAAGCGTTTCTGCAGCGTCTGAGCCGGCTCAAACGCTGCGGAAACGCTTAAAAAAACGCATCGTGTGAACACAGCCTAAATGTTCTTATTTGATGCAAATCAACAAACAATATATGTATAACTCGGACCATGGCTGGTTAGACAAAATAAATGATTCATAAAAATGAAATGATTTATAAAAGTAATTGCTAAGAGTTGTATGAAAGAAATGGCAAAAGCCAGCTCACCGACAGCCACCACAGGTGCACAGAACTCTGTCCTGATGAAACGTGATGAATAGCGAAAAAAAGGGGATTGTAGTTCCAGCTCATTAAAAAATATGAAATGCTCTATTAATCCATTTTGAAATCACAGTGTTCGTGGGTGCTCCTCATGACAATGAGTGGGAGTAGAAGCGACACGTTTCGATCAGGATAACAATTTTAAAATGGATTAATAAAGCATTTAATATTTTTTAAGGAGATGAAACTACAACCCTCTTTTTTCTGCTAAGTGATAAGAGTACCTAAATTTCACGTACCCTATGTTTGCACCAACTTGGGGATCCACAGAATTTAGGATAGTCTGTGTTGTTAGCAGTGTTTGACGCAGAGGTGAAGCCAGAACCTATAGCAGTCGTGGACAGAGGAAGTTTATGCATGCAGAGCCAGGAGTGCTCTGGAAAGTAGTGTCACTGGATATGGGGCAGAAAAAAAGATGTCAGACAAAGCTGGAGACGGTGTGTGACATCACAGTATGCAGGCTCAGATGGAGCAAAAAGTTTTCCAAGTCCAGCTCATACGTGGACCGAGGAAGTCTGCTCGTGCAGAGTCAGGAATGCTCTAACTTTTTGGAAAGCTTTTTGGTCCCAAGTCCTGTGGATCGCTAGGTTGGTGCAACCATAGGGTATGTGACATTTACGCACTCTCATTACGCCATAAGATAGAGACAGAGTAAAGTCCTTTAGTTGAAATAAGCACACAAAGTCCATTATTTGGAATGCAAACACCCAGACCCTCTTTTACCCACTTATTCAACAAAAATGAAAATAAAAAATAAACATTACACTCAACTTTCCACCAATAATCCATTAATGTTCAGGTCCCACAATGATCTGGATGGATGGTGAGTGGTCGCATCAGTGTTGCAACCTCTCACCATGCCAGCTGGAACACACTGAGCTGATGGTGAGAACGCAGCTACTTGTGACCAGCGGTGACATCATTAAGGTTACCGCCTGTCATAGGCAGCACTTCTCACACTTAGCTCAGTGTGTTCTAGTGTGCTTCATGGTTGGAATGTGTCCTTTGGGTTGTATTCATTCTTCTTCCAAATACGGCAAGTAAAGTTAATACCAAAAAGTTTTACTTTGGTCTCATCTGACCACATGACCTTTTCTCTTGCCTTCTCTGGATCATCCAGATTGTCATTGGTGGACTAAACAGGCCTGGATATGTGCTGGTGAGAGCAGTGGGACCTTGTGTGCCCTGCAGCATTTTAATCCATGATGGTGTAGTGTGCTACTAATGATAATGTTTGAGACTGTGGTCCCTGCTCTCTTCAGGCCATTGACCTGTTCCTCTTGTGTTGTTTTGGGCTGATGAGTGACCTTTCTCAGAATTATCCTTAATCCACGAGGTGAAATCTCGCATGGAGCCCAAGACCAAGGAAGTTTGGCAGTAACCTTGTGTTTCTTCCATTTTCTAATAATTGTGCCAACAGTTGTTGCCTTCTTATCAAGCTGCTTGCTTATTGTCCTATAGCCTTTCCCAGGCTTGTGCAAGTCTAAAATTTTGCCCCTGAGGTTTTTAGACAGTGCTTTGGTCTTGGTCAGGGTGGAGATGTTGGAGTGTGATAGATTGAGTGTGTAGACAGGTGTCTTTTATACAGGTAATGAGTTCAAACAGGTGCATTTAATGCAGTTAATGAGTGCAGAGTAGGAGAGTTTCTTAAAGAAAAAACATCAGGTCTGTAAGAGCCAGAATTCTTGCTGGTTGGTAGGTGATCAAATACTTATTTCATGCAATAAAATGCAATTTAATATTTAAAAATCATACTATGTGATTTTCTGGTTTTTACTTTTAGACTCTGTCTCTCACAGTTGAAGTGTACCTACGATAAAAAATACAGACCTTTCCATTTTTGTAAGTGGAAAATCTTGCAAAATCGGCAGTGTATCAAATACTTATTTTCCCCACTCTACATACTGTATGATGCTTTGATTGGTTATTTTTTCATTTGTATAGGAAAGTACCATGACTCAAAAAATACAATACTGGCATTTTGAAATTTTTCATCCTAACGGAATTTACCAATTAGCTTTTTTACCATATATACTCATGTATAAGCCAAAATTTTCAGCCCATTTTGCTGAAAATGCCCCCTCAGCTTGTACACAAGTCATTGTCCAGAAAGCAAGCGGTGGAGGGGAGTGGCAGGAGCCAGCGGCTGTGACATCATACTCACCCTCCTCATGCCATCGCTGAATGTCCCTGCATCTTCGTTGTCCCGGTGTGGCAGATCTTCCCCTGTACAGAGTGGTCACATGGTACCGTTCATTAAGGTAATGAATATGCACGTGTCTCCAATCCCATAGGCGTGGAGCACATATTCATCAACTTAGTGAGCTGTACCACATGATCGCTGAGCACAGGAAGAGCTGCCACGCCGTGACAACAGAGATGCAGGGACGTGTAGCAACGGCGTGAGGAGGTCGGCGAAGGACAGGAGAGGACGGACAAGGATGAGGAGGACAGAGGAGGACGGAGGAGGACGAAGGAGGATGGGGAGAACGGAGGAGCATGAAAGAGGATGGAAGAGGACGAGGGAGGATGGGGGGAGCCGAGCCAAGCCATGCATACAAGGATAGGATGGGGGAGCCTAGCCATGCATACAACGATGGGAAGGGGGAGCCATACCTACAACGAGGGGACCGGGGGAGCCATGCATACAACAGGGGGAGCCACATAGAGCAGGACAGGACAGGGGGAGCCACATATACCAGTACAGGGTTGAGGGGACAATGCATACCCTGCTTATACTCGAGTCAATAAGCTTACCCAGTTTTCCGTGGCAAAAGTAGGTGCCTCCGCTCATACTCAGGTTGGCTTATACTCAAGTATATATGGTATATTACATTTTTAATAGGATATTTCCTATTATATTTTTATGTTACCATTTCTTTATTTTTTCAATATTTTTTTCTTTATTTTTGGGATTTCATTCCATTGATTTTTTTTTACAATATTTCAGTATATAGGGAAAATCTTAGTCACCAGCTGCACTTCAGAGGAGTACCAAGGTGATAGAGATGGGAATCTTCAGCAAACCCTTGGCTGTCATAGTAACCCATCTATCCCCCACAATCACATTGCAGAGGGCTGGTGCGAGCCAGTGCACATGGGCACCAGTGCTCATTTCATTTAAACACCACTGTCAGAAATTTACAGCCACATTTAATTAGTTAATAGATCCTGAGCCTCTTTCAGCACGTGTGGACCTTTTGCAAGGACTTGAATACAATGTCCTTTTATGAAAAGGTATTGAGCATCTATAAGGAATGATACAAAATAAATGTGGTTTTGGAGCAAAATTTGCTTTAGCCTACAAAAAAATTGATAGCCTTATAGCAAGGCAAAAAGGGCCTGTTTTAGATAAATTGGGTTCCTGGATAAATTTCAGAGTCACATTAATCTGATTGTTAGTCACAATTGCTTTTAAGAGAATTTATCTTAAAAGATCAGTGGTACAAGTCTTAAATGGGTATTCTCTTTTTAGACATTATTGGCAGCATGGTGGCTCAGTTGTTAGCACAGTAGGCTTGCAGCACTGGGCCCTTTGTACATTCTCTTTGCGTTTTTGTGGGTTTCCACCAGGTACACTGGTTTATTTCTACACTCGAAAGACATAATGGAATTTAGATTGTGAGTCCCAATGGGAATTGCAATGATGATGTCAGTAAAGCATTGTGGAAATTAATGGATCTATACATGTTAGTCAAATTTGAAACAAATACACAAGACTAGCAGTGAGACAAACACCTATCTCCGGGACAGAGGTCCTTTGACCCCCTGTCTTGCATGATGTCAAAGTCAATCTTTCTTTTCACTGCTATGAGTGTCCCAAATACTACCCTTCTAGAGATAGGATCTAATCCAACATTTATGACATATTTCTTTCTGTCATATATCCAAAACACATACCATATATTTGCAAAGCACTGCACTCTAAGACTGAAAATGTGCTTGATAAAAAAGTCTGACAACTTGTCTTCACCTCACAGGGGAGGAGCAAATACGGTAGCTGATCACTTCTGCACCTTCATTTTAGTGATTGGTGATACTTTCAACTCCCAGACCTTCTTTGTTAAAGACATGTCAAAAATGAAAAAAAAAAAAAAACATGCAGGAGGCTTTAAAATAACAAACTATTCATACCTTGCAGATATTCCAAAACTCTTCTTCCCACTGCCTGAGTTCCCAGCAATCTTCTTCCTACCTCTTGTGTTAGGACTGTATTGTGACTGCTGTAGTCAATTACTGACTGCAGTGGTGATCAATCGGAATTTATGCAACTATTGATCCATAAAGCTGGAATAGAATTTACAGAAATCGATTTTACACTGCAATCACAATTTTACAGGTTTTACAAATGTGGCCAAACACAAAATGACAGATTTTCTATAACTTTCATTAAGATTTGCAGTAAATTATAGTGAAAATCTACAGCAGCTTGTAACTGACATAAATTTCAGGTCATGGCACATGAATAGTTCAAGACACTCTAAACTCTTTTAGATGAGTGCATCTTTTAATAAGGGTAATTCCTTTTACTCTTGCTTTTGACTATAACTGGCATATGAAATACCATCTCATTCCCCCCTAAATGTCTATGTGGAAAGAAAAGAAATGTTAAAATTATTTAGTATGTTTCATTACAATATTAAAAAAATTATTTTATACACTGCACATTGGGAACACTCCACAACACTCCAAAGGTAAAAGAATTCCCTACTCTGCTATAGTTAATGGTGTTTCTTATTGAGGGCTTCTTGTTAATGGTCTAGTGCCTTTGTATCACTAAGGAATTGGGTCCCTGAGAAATTGCCCTATTTGCCACCCTCCAAATGTTGATTCTCAGAGAAATAAATCTAAGCTGATATGAGTGATTGAACATAAAAATTATGTTAGTTGGCCAAATCCAGATCTCAAATCCATTAAAAACTTGTGGCTTGTTTAAAATAGCAATGACATGGCAAGATCACAAAAAGTCCCAAAAAAAACTGTCATGGTTCATCACAATCAGGGTTTGACTGGCCCTCCGGAGAATCGGAGGATTCTCCGGTGGGCTCAGACACTGACACCTGCTGGCTTACAGGGCCAGCAGCAGCCTAGGGCCCCAGCTGCTCCAGGGACCTCTAGCCAGTGGCATGTCACTAATAGTGGCACACCGCGCAGCTGCTATTGGGGCCCATGGTGCCAGCGGAGCAGCAGCGGGTAACAGTTGGCAGAATACGGCTGCTGTGGCTAAAACCTGTCCCCACTACTAAAGAGAAATGAATATTCACTCTTCCCCATGCCTCCATGGGCGTGGAGAGGATCTGAATATTCATTTCACTTTAATAGAGGGCAGTGTTAGCTGCAGGCTGCATCTAACACTGCTCCCTATCAGGACCGGCAGATCAGGGCCCCCAGCCCATGCAGCTGCTATGGAGCAAAAAGTCAGGGTCCTAGCGCCAGCGTCACCCCCAGTGCACGCCAAATTCAATTGAATTCAAGTTGAAAGCAATAATGGAGGAGAGAGCGACAGATAATGCTTCCTCTCCCATTATTCCCCTCTGCATCTGACACAGCTGGTGCACAATGATGTGACTTCATCACGTACTTGCTGTGTTCTGGGCAAATGGCAGCGGAGCTCCTGACATCTGTGCAGAGCCAGAATCAGCCTGGGAGAGAGGAGGAGAGGTGAATTTTGTGTTTGTTTATATATTTCTATTTATATAATTGCCTTGTAATGCTTTCATTTCCTGTTCTGTCCAGATGTCACCGTGTCCCAGAATTCCAAGCGGAGGAAGTTCACCGACCGCCATATTGGGACACCCAAGTGATGGGTGTTTCAATATGGAAACTGCTGCTGGTACTAACCTATTGCGCGGTACCACCAGCGGAACACCGACGCACCACACACACACTCTATAGTCATACACATGACACACACACTCACACTCACACACACTTACACACTCGCTCACACACTCACATTCATGCTCACACTCAGACTCACACACTCACGCAGCCTCTTGTGCGGTACCACCAGCGGAATACCGTCGCACTGCACCTGAACAAATTCTGCACAGGCGCAGTGAATTATTTGTCTGAACCCGGTGGCAGATGCGCAACGTATCTACAGGCAGAGGAAGCCGGTCGCATTAAAGAGGTTTTCCCACGAACGAAAGTTCATTTTAAAAATTGTCTGTGTCTGACCGTGTACGGAGCATACCACATCTCTTGGGCAGGGGAGGAAGCAAAAGACAATACTGACATTACAGCACGGGATCACAGAGGATTCATTTTGTGAGGTAAAATATTTCATTGACTGTTTTTAAACAATATTTTACCTCACAAAATGTATCCTCTACGATCTCCTTCTGTAATGTCAGTATTGTCTTTTGCTTCCTCCCCTGCCCACGAGCTGTGGTATGTTCTGTACATGGTCAGACACAGGGGTGAGAGAGACAGAGCACAGGGGGGAGACAGCTCAAACGGGACAGCACATGAGGGGAGAACACAGCACATGAAGGAGCGAGAGCCGACAAGGGGGATAGCACATGGGATAGACAGGTCAAAGGAGAGAGCACAGATGGGAAAAGTCAGCACATGGGGAAAGAGAGAGTGGATAGGTGGGTGAGCACATGGGGGGAGAGATTCTCAACACTGCAAAGCCTGCCCCATCGTGACATTACCGCCCTCGCAATGAGATAGCATCGGCCCTCTATATAGTATATATATATATATATATATATATACTAGCTGAAGAGCCCGGCGCTGCCCGGGCATAGTAACTAACTGTGGTTAGTTATAACAAATTATAATTATACGCCATCCTATAGTCCCGTGCCCATATACCCATCATACATATTCTCCATCCCATAGTCCTGTGCCCATATAACCATCATACATATTCGCCATCCCATATTCGAGTGCCCATATACCCATCACACATCCTTCATCTCATAGTGCCGTGCCCATATACCCATCATACATATTCGCCATCCCATAGTCGAGTGCCCACATACCCATCACACATCCTTCATCTCATAGTGCCATGCCCATATACTCATCACACATATTCGCCATCCCATAGTCGAGTGCCCATATACCCATCACACATCCTTCATCTCATAGTCCCATGCCCATATACCCATCATACATATCCACCATCCCATAGTCCCGTGCCCATATACCCATCATACATATCCACCATCCCATAGGCCCGTGCCCATATACCCATCATACATATCCTCCATCCCATAGTCGAGTGCCCATATACCCATCACACATCCTCCATCCATAGCCCCATGACCATATACCCATCACACATCCTCCATCTCATAGTCCCATGCCCATATACCCATCATACATATTCTTCATCCCATAGTCCCATGCCCATATACCCATCATACATATTCGCCATCCCATAGTCGAGTGCCCATATACCCATCATACATAACCGCCATCCCATAGTCCCGTGCCCATATACCCATCATACATATCCTCCATCCCATAGTCCAGTGCCCCTATACCATCACACATTCTCCATCCCATAGTCAACTATTATGACATCATAATGAGCGGCGGGGCTTGCAACCTATGATGACATCAGCATCGCCATGGCAACCATTATGACATCATAATGAGGGGTGGGGCTTGACACACACACACTGTTTCCCCATTATGTAGATAGGGGCATTATGACATCATAATGAGGGGCGGGGCTTGACACGCACACACTTTTTCCCCAGTATGTAGACAGGAGCAAAATTGTTTGGCAAATTGGAATGCGCGGGGTTAAAATTTTGCCTCACAACATAGTTTAGGACGCTCTCAGGGTCCAGACGTGTGACTGTGCCAAATTTTGTGGCTGTAGCTGTGACAGTGCGGATGCCTATCCCGGACATACACACCCACACACATACACACATACATACATACATACATACATACACACTTTGAGCTTTATATATTAGAGTAGCTGAAGAGCCCGGCGCTGCCCGGGCATAGTAACTAACTGTGGTTAGTTACAACAAATTATAATTATCCTCCATCCCATAGTCCCGTGCCCATACACCCATCATACATATCCACCATCCCATAGGCCCGTGCCCATATACCCATCATACATATCCTCCATCCCATAGTCCCATGCCCATATACCCATCATACATATTCTCCGTCCCATAGTCCCGTGCCCATATACCCATCATACATATTTGCCATCCCATAGTTGAGTGCCCATATACCGATCACACATCCTTCATCTCATAGTCCTGTGCCCATATACCCATCACACATACTCCATCCCATAGTCCTGTGCCCATATACCCATCATACATATTCGCCATCCCATAGTCGAGTGCCCATATACCCACACATTCTTCATCTCATAGTCCCATGCCCATATACCCATCATACATATCCTCCATCCCATAGTCCCGTGCCCATATACCCATCACACATGCTCCATCCCATAGTCCCGTGCCCATATACCCATCATACATATTCTCCATCCCATAGTCCCATGCCCATATACCCATCATACGTATTCTCCATCCCATAGTCCCATGCCCATATACCCATCATACATATTCCCCATCCCATAGTCGAGTGCCCATATACCCATCACACATCCTTCATCTCATAGGCCCATGCCCATATACCCATCATACATATCCTCCATCCCATAGTCCCGTGCCCATATACCCATCATACATATTCGCCATCCCATAGTCCCATGCCCATATACCCATCATACGTATTCTCCATCCCATAGTCCTGTGTCCTTATACCTGTCACACATCCTCCATCCCATAGTCCAGTGCCCATATACCCATCACACATCCTCCATCCCATAATCCCGTGCCCATATACCCATCATACATATTCTCCATCCCATAGTCCCGTGCCCATATACCCGTCATACATATCCTCCATCCCATAGTCCAGTGTCCATATTCCCATCACACATCCTCCATCCCATAGTCCCTTGCCCATATACCTGTCATACATATCCACCATCCCATAGGCCCGTGCCCATATACCCGTCATACATATCCTCCATCCCAGAGTCCAGTGCCCATATACCCATCACACATCCTCCATCCCATAGTCAACCATTATGACATCATAATGAGTGGCGGGGCTTCATGACATCAGCGTCGCCATGGTAACCATTGTGACATCATAATGAGGGGCGGAGCTTGATACGCACACACTGTTTCCCCATTATGTAGATAGGGGCATTATGACATCAGGGGGGGCGGGGCTTGATGCACTCACACTTTTTCCCCAGTATATAGATAGGAGCAAAATTGTTTGGTGAATTGTAATGTGCAGGGTTAAAATTTTGCCTCACAACATAGCTTAGGACGCTCTCAGGGTCCAGACGGGTGACTGTGCCAAATTTTGTGGCTGTAGCTGCGACGGTACGGATGCCTATCCCGGACATACACACACACATACACACATACATACATACATACATACACACTTTGAGCTTTATATATTAGACTAGCTGAAGAGCCCGGCGGTGCCCGGGCATAGTAACTAACTGTGGTTAGTTATAACAAAGTATAATTATCCTCCATCCCATAGTCCCATGCCCATATATCCATCATACATATCCACCATCCCATAGGCCATGCCCATATACTCATCATACATATCCCCCATCCCATAGGCCAGTGCCCATATACCCATCACACATCCTCCATCCCATAGGCCCGTACCCATATACCCATCATACATATCCTCCATCCCATAGTCGAGTGCCCATATACCCATCACACATCCTTCATCTCATAGTCCCATGCCCTATACCCATCATACTTATCCTCCATCCCATTGTCCCATGCCCATATACCCATCATACATCCTTCATCTCATAGTCCCATGCCCATATACCCATCATACATATCCTCCATCCCATAGTCCCATGCCCATATACCCATCATACATATCCACCATCCCATAGTCCCATGCCCATATACCCATCATACATGTTCGCCATCCCATAGTCGAGTGCCCATATACCCATCATACATAACCGCCATCCCATAGTCCCGTGCCCATATACCCGTCATACATATAATCCATCCCATAGTCCAGTGCCCATATACCCATCACACATCCTCCATCCCATAGTCCCGTGCCCATATACCCGTCATACATATCCTCCATCCCATAGTCCAGTGCCCATATACCCATCACACATTCTCCATCCCATAGTCAACTATTATGACATCATAATGAGCGGCGGGGCTTGCAACCTATGATGACATCAGCGTCGCCATGGCAACCATTATGACATCATAATGGTGGCGGGGCTTGACACACAATGTTTCCCCATTATGTAGATAGGTGAATTATGACATCATAATGAGGGGCGGGGCTTGACACGCACACACTTTTTCCCCAGTATGTAGACAGGAGCAAAATTGTTTGGTAAATTGGAATGTGCGGGGTTAAAATTTTGCCTCACAACATAGCTTAGGACGCTCTCAGGGTCCAGACGTGTGACTGTGCCAAATTTTGTGGCTGTAGCTGTGACAGTGCGGATGCCTATCCTGGACATACACACCCACACACATACATACACACTTTGAGCTTTATATATTAGACTAGCTGAAGAGCCCGGCGCTGCCCGGGCATAGTAACTAACTGTGGTTAGTTATAACAAAGTATAATTATCCTCCATCCCATAGTCCCATGCCCATATACCCATCATACATATCCACCATCCCATAGGCCGTGCCCATATACTCATCATACATATCCTCCATCCCATAGGCCAGTGCCCATATACCCATCACACATCCTCCATCCCATAGTCCCATGCCCATATACCCATCATACATATTCGCCATCCCATAGTCAAGTGCCCACATACCCATCACACATCCTTCATCTCATAGTCCCGTGCCTATATACCAATCATACATATCGCCATCCCATAATCCCGTGCCCATATAACCGTCATACATATCCTCCATCCCATAGTCCACTGCCCATATACCATCACACATCCTCCATCCCATAGTCCCGTGCCCATATACCCATCATACATATCCTCCATCCCATAGTCCAGTGCCCATATACCCATCGCACATCCTCCATCCCATAGTCAACCATTATGATATCATAATGAGCGGCGGGGCTTGCAACCTATGATAACATCAGCATCGCCATGGCAACCATTATGACATCATAATGAGGGGCGGGGCTTGACACGCACACACTTTTTCCCCAGTATGTAGACAGGGGCAAAATTGTTTGGTGAATTGGAATGCGCGGGGTTAAAATTTCAGCTCACAACATAGCCTAGGACGCTCTCGGGGTCCAGACGTGTGACTGTGCCAAATTTTGTGGCTGTAGCTGCGACGGTGCGGATGCATATCCGGACATACACACACACATACATACACACGCACATAAATACATACATACATACACACACTTGAGCTTTATATATTAGATATACACAAACATATATATCAGTGTGTCCTGGTTGCATTATACTCTCTGGGGGACAGCATTATACACTATGAGGGGCAGCATTATACCCTTTGAGGGGGTGCTTTATACCCTATGATAGGGCAGTATTATACCCTATGAAGGGGCAGCATTATACCCTATGAGTGGGCAGCATTATACCCTTTGAGGGGGCAACATTATACCCTATGAAGAGGTGCATTATACCCTATGAGAGGGGCAGCATTATACCCTTTGAGGGGGGGCAGCATTATACCCTATGAGAGGGCAGCATTATACCCTATGAGGGGGTGCATTATACCCTATGAGAGGGGCAGCATTATACCCTATGAGGGGGGCAGCATTATACCCTATGAGGGGGCAGCATTATACCCTATGAGGTGGGCAACATTATACCCTATGAGGAGGTGCATTATACCCTATGAGGGGGTGAATTATACCCTATGAGGAGGTGAATTATACCATATGAGGGGCATCATTATACCCTATGAGAGGCAGCATTATACCCTATGAGAGGGGCAGCATTATACCCTATGAGGGGGTGCATTATACCCTACGAGGGGGCAGCATTATATCCTATGAAGGGGGTGTGTTATACCCTATGAGGGGGCAGCATTATACCCTATGAGGGTGCTCCATTATATTCTATGGTGTGGCTACGTTATATTCTATGGGGGCTGCATGATATTCTATGAGAGGGCTACATTATATTATATGAGGAGGATGCATTATACTATATGAGGGCTGCATTATATTCTATGAAGGGGCAACATTATATTCTATGGGAGCTACTTTATATTCTATGAGGGGGCTACATTATATTATATGAGGGGGCTGCATTATACTATATGAGGGGCTACATTATATT
The DNA here is from genome assembly GCF_039654945.1 of Dendrobates tinctorius. Classification (NCBI taxonomy): domain Eukaryota; kingdom Metazoa; phylum Chordata; class Amphibia; order Anura; family Dendrobatidae; genus Dendrobates; species Dendrobates tinctorius. Next base: position 3,125,211 of record NW_027361773.1, read on the forward strand.
CTATGAGGGGGCTACGTTATATTTTATGAGGGGGTTGCATTATATTCTACGAGGGGTCTACATTATATTCTTTGAGGGGGCTGCATTATATTCTATGAGGGGGCTGCATTATATTCTATGAGGGGGCTACATTATATTCTATGAGGGAGCTACATTATATTATATGAGGGGCTACATTATATTCTATATTCAATTGGTGGTCTTGTATTTATTTCTATGTAGCTACATAATGGACCCCAAGAATCAATTTCTCTGGGGGGCCCAAGTCCAGTCCAGTCCGACGCTGGTAACAATTAACCATGAACCATTATAGTCTTTTGTTTTTATTGAATGGCTGGATCACCTGCCATCTTTGGATTGCCTTTATCGTGGAGTCTGGATCCATGCACTTAGTGGATGGATGAGCTGATTATTTTCTCTATATTTGTGCCAAAAATAGTAGGCCAAAAATATTATCCAACTAATAGTAAAACTTGGTCAAATTTTGAAAGGAAGAATAGTTGGAAATCATTACCTTTCTGTTTAGTTTGTTTCTCAGCTGGAAGAAACTTTCACTAATGGTTAACTGCAGTTTTCAACCTAAAATTCTATATTAAATATATCTGCTGGCAAAAATGTAGTAGAACATACTAATGTGCATTAAAAATATTCTTTGGCACAATCTGTGTGTTATTTGAAATCTGCATGAATTTAATGACTTTATAGGTGGTTCTATTCTTTTGCTGTTTTCTTTTTCTTTACATTAGAAAATATCGTGGGCAGTTGAAGTACGTAGAAATAAATCTCCAGAACCTGCGTTCGTTCACTTCTAGCCTTGTATCAGAATAAATAGGTCCAGTAATTGCATTTTTGCCATTGAAAGAAGCTACATTTTTGCAGCAACATTTTCAAGTGTCAATAATAACAAAAAATCTCACAAATCTATGCATTGCACCTTAAAATGGGAGTTTTAACAAGCATATCATGATTTTGCCTGATTATAAGAAAAACAGTCATTAATGAAAAAATCAAATTTTGAAGATTGATCTCAACAATTTGTTGTGCAATTCAACTATAAAATAGACCAGAATTTTCCATTTGTGCACCTTTTATTCAATACAACTAGTTCTTCAGGGGTCAGGAAATATATTTAGACTTTGTATTCCTGTAGTTTAGCATAGTCAGATCCTCCAATAAACAGAAAGTGAAAAATTCCAATTCTTTAGTCTACTTTTGCTGACTTAAGACTTAGAATCAACGATCCTTTAAAACTATGCTTCTCTTCAAATGGCAATTTTACATAAAGAAAGGAAAATGAAGATAGATAAAACATTTAAATTCTGAATAAAATCATTACAACAATGAAGTTAATATAAATGTGCATGACTAGTTATAATGCACTTCCCAAAAATTGTCAATTTTTAAATTTATTTAATGTACTTTTCTAGATATTCAACATAAAATACTGAATTATAATTGAATAACAACAATAGCAGCAATATTTATTTTAATTTTTTTATTTTTTCTACCAAAACATTTCCTGCATTACACATTTTTTTGTTCAAATTATCTACCATGTAGTTCATTTTAACAGGCAACTGCCTTCATAAAATAGTAAGAATATGTTGATAATGTAAATTCATATTCTGACTTGCATATCAACACTGTGAAAATGTCATTGGACTACATTAGCTTCAACCATGCCTAAAACTTTGAAGAAAACACAATGGAGCTTTTCAGAAATGATGAATAGCCATGCTTTGTTCAATCTGACTTGGTCAGTAATTGCTCTTCGCGTATATTTCATGGTACTATAGAGTGCTGTGAATGACAGTATTTTATTTAATAGGCAAAAACATTAGTCAATAGTTTTATATACCCACTAAATATATTTTGATCTGTGCCTTTTAATTCTGAAATGTATATACAGTATGGATTTGGAGCAATGCAGTTTAGAGTTTTATTTCTGTGCTTAAATGTAACATTAATTTATATTTAATGTGTTCATTTTTACTAAATATTTATCAACCAATGCCCTGATTTATAAGCTGGACAGTAATCAAGAATTCCAACTTAAATAGATTGCCTGGTTTACATAACATATTACACATTTCCAGTTTAAAAAATGTATAAACAAAAAAATAAAAATGGCACTTCGCAGTATTGAAATCTCTACAAAGTAAAAATACCAGATTACAGGGTACTTGCTGTTAGGCATCAGATTCCTGAGACTGCACAGCGGGAATCCAGAGCCGTACATCCAGCGGTCTCCCATTCCTCCTTGACCACTCAGGGACCTGCTCAGGAATCCCGGCGATCCAGGCGTCCTGCTCAGACTCACTCTGTGCATCTGGATGTTGCTGCCATCTCTGGTGCAGCAATGTTAACGCAACCTGCTTTGCAGGGAACCGCTCCTGAGGCTAAGTCCTCTTGCCGTGCTACTGGGCATGTCCGCAAGTTGACCTCTCAGTGGAGAGCAAGGGTCACATGCTCAGGTCCTGCGTCGGATCTGATTGGTCCTTCCCAGAGTACTGGAAGGTCCCGGAAGCGCATGGCTATAAAAACCCCGCATGGCGGCTTGGCCATGCGCTAGTGTAGACTTATCTGCTTTGTGTGTATGGTGACGGATGTTTGTGCTGGTGACTGACTCATTGGAAACCCTTACCCTCTGATAATATGAATGGTGACAGAGTGTTGGTTTTAGTCAGCGCCAGGTAGTGGCAAGCTATGCGCCACTGTGCTCACCGCGCCTAGCACTAGCGTCCGACAGTGTCCGGCTTTCCAGCGCTGTCGTTAAGCGGCTTCAGCTACTGCCGCACTGCGCTTAGCAGCTCCTTTGGCGTTCGTGGCTGCGACGCCACACGCTGGCGGTCCTGTGAAGTGAACAGGCCCAGTGTTTACTTCTAGTTTTCCCTAGGGCATCTCTGTGCCTTAAACAGAGCCACTCCTAGCACCTCGGGTGACTCTAACCCGAGCGCACTACTCTGTCTCCTGGCGAGTCTGCCATTAACCAGCAGCGGTCTCTAAATCTACCGCACGGTGGACCCCGGGAGGCGAACGCACCTTCTGTTATTTATACTTGGTGCGTTCCGCCATCCCTAACATTACACTAGCGCCAGGGTCTGGCTGATAATGGCAGATCTGCAGCAGCTGCAGCGCTACATTCGGCAGCTGGAGAGCAGGTTGGCGGCTATTGAGAGCACCAACTCAGCTGTGAATGCTGCTCTAGCTGCTGCCCAGACAGTCACTAAGGCTGTCTCACGTGTGCCTGCACTTTTGCCCACGCCGACAATATCTCGCCTCCCGCTTCCCGACAAGTTTTCGGGTGACAGCGCCACCTGTAGGAGATTCGTGAGCCAGTGCTCTATTCAGCTTGAGTTACTGGCTGCACGGTTCGCTACAGAGCGGGCTAAGGTGGGATTTATTGTCTCATTATTGTCTGGCAGGGCATTACAGTGGGCCACGCCATTGTGGGAACGTGATGATCCTGTGGTTCAGGGTGCTGCTCAGTTCCTCGCGGCCCTGAAGCAGGTCTTTTTGGGACCACGGGTCACGCACAATACCTCACTCCAGTTATTATCCCTAACACAGGGTTCACTCTCGGTTAGCCACTATGCCGTCCGGTTCCGGACATTGGCTTCCGAATTAGAGTGGCCGGACAAAGCGTTAGTTCCGGTGTTTTGGAGTGGGTTAGCTGAGCACGTCAAAGACGCTTTAGCTACCAGAGAGGTTCCCACAAATCTGGAAGAACTGATTGCCGTCTCAACCCGCATTGACCTCCGGTTTATGGAGAGCGGGTTGGAACGTGCGCAATTCAGACGTACTGTTAATTTGGCTCCCACATTCACCGAGTGGCTAAGATACCCCGTACAGGAGCTCTCCTCCTCCGAGCCTATGGAGTTGTCTCGCACCGGCCCCAAGCCACGTCCAATGCGAAGCTCCATACTCTGCTATCAGTGCCGACAGTTTGGTCACTCGGCTAGCACGTGTCCTCTGCGGGCGAAGAAACGTCCACGTCCTGTGGCCGTAGGTGGTGGTCAGTCCAATATGAAACCGTTTTCACCCAAATCTGTATTTCGGGGCACCTTAAACAGTGGGTCCTCCACCTGGGAGGCAGAGGTTACCGTGGATTCCGGGGCCGAGGGAAACTTTATGTCCTCAACCTTCGCCCAGAAACATGCTATCCCCCTGGTATTACTGCCCCAACCTCTGACCATCAGGGTGGTTAACAGTGCACCTTTACCCTCTCTGTTGACCCATCAGACTGTTCCACTCGGGCTTTCTATCTCACCCTGTCATCGTGAGATTCTGTCCCTGCTCATTTTGCCAAGTGGCATCGACCAGGTGCTGCTCGGGGTTCCCTGGCTCCATTGCCATTCCCCTCATATTGATTGGGCTTCAGGGAATATACTGGGTTAGAGTAAGGACTGTGAGGGAAGGTGTCTTAGGGGCAGTGTTCAGATGGCTTCCACTGAAGTGCCAGCGGATCTCTCCGCGCTCCCTAAGTCCTATCACCAGTACGCAGACGTCTTTTCCAAAAAATCTGCGGAGACGCTCCCGCTGCACTGTCCCTACGATTGCCCGATAGATCTCCTGCCAGGCACAGAACCTCCTAGAGGCTGTGTATATCCGATATCACTCCCTGAGACAGAGGCTATGTCTCAATATATCCGGGAGAATCTGGCTAGAGGTTTTATCAGAAAATCGGTGTCGATGGCTGGTGCAGGGTTCTTCGTACAGAAGAATAACGGAGAGTTACGTCCTTGCATTGACTACAGAGGTCTCAACGCTATAACAGTCAAAAACAAATACCCTCTACCTTTGATCTCTGAGTTATTTGACAGGTTGCGAGGGGCGCGGATCTTCACGAAATTAGATCTACGGGGGGCATACAACCTGATCCGCATTCGCAAAGGAGACGAGTGGAAGACAGCTTTTAATACCAGGGATGGTCACTATGAATATCTAGTCATGCCCATCGGCCTTTGTAATGTGCCGGCTGTCTTCCAGGATTTCGTCAACGACGTCTTCCGTGACATGCTTTCTACCTCGGTGGTGGTCTATCTGGATGACATACTCATCTTTTCGCCAGATCTGACCACCCACCGGAGAGACGTCTGCAGGGTCTTCGACCGTCTGCGGGCAAATTCTCTCTACGCCAAGCTAGAAAAGTGCCAATTTGAGCAGGAGTCCTTGCCGTTCCTGGGGTTGACTATTGATCCTGCCAAACTGCAAGCGGTGATGGACTGGCAGGAACCCCATTCACTCAAAGCGGTGCAGCGCTTCTTGGGGTTCGTAAATTATAACCGCCAGTTTATATCTCACTTTTCCACACTGGTAGCTCCTTTAGTTGCTCTCACTAAGAAAGGAGCTAACCCCAATGCTTGGTCTGAACCGGTCTCAAAGGCCTTTTTCTCAATAAAATCTCATTTTGCTGACGCTCCCATCTTACATCGTCCCGATGTGGATAAACCGTTTATTCTGGAGGTAGATGCCTCTTCCATCGGTGCAGGAGCAGTCCTTTTCCAGAAGGATGCTCAAGGTCGGAAGCATCCCTGCTTTTTCTTCTCTAAGACCTTCTCACCGGCGGAGAAGAACTACTCCATCGGTGACAGGGAGCTGCTGGCAATGAAATTGGCCTTTTCCGAGTGGAGACATCTCCTGGAGGGAGCGCGGTTTCCCTTTCAGGTGTATACGGACCATAAAAATCTGGTCTATTTACAGACGGCCCAGTGCCTGAACTGTCGGCAGGCTAGGTAGTCGCTCTTCTTTTCCCGCTTCCACTTTACCCTGCACTACCTTTCAGGTGAGAAGAACATCCGTGCGGATGCTCTCTCATGCTCGGTGGTTTCAGCGGAAGAAGGAGAGGCTGAGCCTCGGCTAATTCTCCCGCCGGAGAGCTTTATGACTGTGGCTCCAGTCGCTCTCGAGTCAGTGCCACCGGGCAAGACCTTGGTGCCTCCTCAGCTACGGCCGGAGATTCTCGCCTGGGCACACGCCTCCAGGTAAGTGGTCAATTTGGCAATAAACGGACCACAGAACTCCTGGCTAGGTCACATTGGTGGCCGCATATGGCTCGAGATGCTAAGGAATACGTGCAAGCATGCGTCTCTTGTGCACAGAACAGACCCTCTAGACAGAGGCCGGCGGGGCTATTGTATCCTCTGCCAGTGGTGGATGGATCTTGAGAGATGGCATGGACTTTCTGGTTGGCTTGCCCAAGTCCGGTGGCAGTACAGTCATCTGGGTGGTCACCGACCATTTTTCTAAAATGGTACATTTGGTGTCACTCGCACGGTTGCCTTCCGCTCATGGTCTTGCCACTCTGTTTATAAAACACGTATTCCGCTTACATGGCATGCTGGACAAAGTTATTAGTGACCGAGGCCCCCAGTTCGTGTCTCGGTTTTCGAGGGAGCTCTGCAGTCTACTCAGCATCGAGCTAAACCTGTCCTCCACTTACCATCCCGAGACGAACGGCTTGGTTGAAAGAGCCAACCAAACCTTGGTCACGTACCTGCGGCAGGCAGGATGACTGGGCATCCTTGCTACCTTGGGCTGAGTTTGCCCTGAACAATGCAGTGGCTGATTCCACCGGTCAGACACGCTTTCTTCTAAACTACGGCCAACATCCGCGCGTCCCTGTCCCGATGCCAGTGTCCTCCGCTGACTCCAGGGTGGCAGACTGGGCAGTGGAGGCTCGCGACATTTGGGACCGCACTCAGGATGCTATCCGGGCCTCTAAAGAAAGGATGAGGGTGACTGCCGACACACATCGGCGACCCGCTCCCAGCTTCTCCCCCGGCGACATGGTGGGGCTGTCTACTCAAAACATCAAGCTGCGAGTTGAGTCCCCCAAGTTTGCGCCGCGATATATTGGACCTTTTAAGGTTCTCGAGCGTCTCAGCTCGGTGGTCTATCGCCTGGCTGTTCCTCCACACTTAGCCATCTCGGATGTTTTCCATGTCTCCCTCCTCAAACCAGTTCATATGGCCCGGTTCTCCGAGTCATCTGCCGGGTCATCAGACGAGTTCGAAGTTAACGCCATTGTGGGATGCAGGATTGTTTGTGGCAAAAAATTCTACTTTGTGGATTGGAAGGGTCATGGACCAGAAGCTTGGACCTGGTGGAGAATATCCATGCTCCACTCCTGATCGTGGCCTTTGAGCGCAGCGAGGATCAGAGGGGGGGCAATGTTATGCATCGGATTCCTGAGACTGCACAGCGGGAATCCAGAGCCGTACATCCAGCGGTCTCCCATTCCTCCTCGACCGCTCAGGGACCTGCTCAGCAATCCCGGCGATCCAGGTGTCCTGCTCAGACTCGTTCTGTGCATCTGGATGTTGCTGCCTCCTCTGGTGCATCAATGGTAGCTCAACCTGCTTTTCAGGGAACCGCTCCTGAGGCTAAGTCCTCTCACCGTGCTACTGGGCATGCCCGCAAGTTGACCTCTCAGTGAAGAGCAGGCTCAGGTCCTGCGTCGGATCTGATTTGTCCTTCCCAGAGTACTGGAAGGTCCTGGAAGCGCATGGCTATAAAAAGCCAGCATGGCGGCTCGGCCATGCGCTAGTGTAGACTTATCTGCTTTGTGTTTATGGTGACGGATGTTTGTGCTGGTGACTGACTCATTGGAAACCCCTACCCTCTGATAATATGAATGGTGACAGAGTGTTGGTTCTAGTCAGCGCCAGGTAGTGGCAAGCTATGCGCCACTGTGCTCACCGCGCCTAGCACTAGCGTCCGACAGTGTCCGGCTTTCCAGCACTGTCGTTAAGCGGCTTCAGCTACTGCCGCACTGCGCTTAGCAGCTCCTTTGGCGTTCGCAGCTGCGACGCCACACGCTGGCGGTCCTGTGAAGTGAACAGGCCCAGCGTTTACTTCTAGTTTTCCCTAGGGCGTCTCTGTGCCTTAAACAGAGCCGCTCCTAGCACCTCGGGTGACTCTAACCCGTGCGCACTACTCCACCTCCTAGCGAGTCTGCCATTAACCAGCAGCGGTCTCTACATCTACCGCACGGTGGACCCCAGGCGGCGAACGCACCTTCTATTATTTATACTTGGTGCGTTCCGCCATCCCTAACACTTATGTTTAGGAATTGTTCTAAAATCAAGCATAAGACTGCTATCCATATCTAAGGCTGTGTTCACATATCATTTGCCACTACGTTCAGGGGCTCCAAAAACTATTGGAGATGGACAACATTACGTATTCCTTCCCACCTTAACTAGACATATACTGTACAGCCAAAAATAGTGTGCGACAGAGCACACTGTGACTCTGTCTGCTTTATTATATTTGGCAGATACACCCAAATTTTGTTGGATGTAAGCCCCAATGGCACCACTGAATGTACTGGCAAACACTATGTGAACTACAGTATATGAACCTAACCATAGGTACAGAGATCAGATGATGCTTTCCCTTTGGGTGGTTATTGGATTTAGGTATCGTGCTATACATAAAAAGGGAGATATTTGGTGCTTCTCATTAAAATTTCAACAATGAATGAAGTCAAGAACAAATATTTTTATCAGTGCAAAGCATTAACATTATGATGTTTGACTGGCATCTCCATCAAACATCCAAATATGAAAACACAAATATACACATAAAGTGGATCAGGGAAATGCAGAACATATAGTATATCTTGACTTCAGAAAAGTATTTGATAAAGTATCTCATGCTGTCCTTATTGAAAAAATGACCAAGAATGAGATTGACAAGTCTACAGTTGGATGGATCCATAACTGGCTCAATGGCATACTCAAAGAATCATAATAAATGGTTGCACATTCAATTAGAAGAGGGTTTCAAATGGGGTACCACAGGGCTCTGTTCTAGCTCTGAGGTTGTTCAACATTTTTAGAAATTGTGTCAAGATAAGGGAATTGAAGGTAAACTAATCAAATTTGCAGACGAAGCCAAGCTAGGAGGGATAGCTAACACTAGAGAAGAATGGGCAACGACTAATAGAATAGTACTTAACAGGGAGGAAGGCAAAATTCTACATCTGGGCATAAAAAAATAAAATTTAATCTACAGAATGGGAGGAATAGAACTAAGCCACAACAAATGTGAAAAAGACCTGGGTATACTAATTGATCACAGATCATGTGAAGTAATTATCCCCCTCTATACCTCCTTTGTTAGGTCTCATCTGAAATACTGTGTCCAGTTCTGGGCACCACATTTAAAAAAAGACATTGAAAAACTGGAGCAAGTTCAAAGAAGAGGTACCAGGATGGTGAGTGGACTGCAAAGTGCGTTCTACGAGGAATGGTTAAAGGATCTGGAAATGTTTACCTTGCAAAAAAGTAGGCTAAAAGGAGACTTAATAGCTGCCTACAAATATCTGAATGGATGTCACAGTGTAGAGGGATCATCCTTATTCTCATTTTCACATGGAAACACAAGAAGCAATTGAATTCAACTAAAGGGAGAAGGTACAAATTAGATATTAGAAAAAAAAGGTCCTGCAATGCCTGCACATGAGGAAACAGACATAGCAGATTAGAAAAAACTATACTACATTTGTAATTATGTAATTAGAGTTTTTTTTAGTATTATTATTATTATTATTATTATTATTATTATTATTTTTATTACATCTACTACATATTTTCATAGGCTCTTGTAAATGAGAATAGCCCTTTAAAGATAATGTATAACAACTACAGAAAATTGTGCAATTACTTGGTTAACCCTTTCACACTATCTCAGGTTTGATATGTTTGTTGTGTTTACTCCTTTCCCTTGTTATTATAACCCATGCTTTCCCTTCCCCATTAAAAATGTTAAAATCTTAAAAAGAATTTAATGAAAACTGAAGAAAAAAATAAATTTTAACAGGCCCATATAATAAAAAATTCACCAGTGCATGGAAGTCGCGTCAATGCTATTTTTGAAAAATGTTAAATAATTCAATTGTATATATTTTTGACTGTAGGGTAATGGAACACTTGCTGACCAGTTGCCCCAGAGATTATATCTAGAACTTCCTCTTTAAAGTGAAGACATGCTTTAAATACATTTTCAGTCAAAAACTATTTTGTTATGTATTTTATGACCAAAAGGACATAATGTCATATGAATAATTTAAATGGAACCTGTCAGCAGGATTGTGCACAGTAATCTACAGTGTCAGGTCGGCACCTGATTAAAATGATACCTTGGTGAATAAAATTCATTTTTTGTTTTTTAACCCCTTTCTGACATCAGATGTACTATCCCGTCCATGGGACCCGGGCCCCTATGCCCATGGACGGGATAGTACGTCTAGCGCGATCAGAGGCGCTCACATGGTGAGCGCCGCTGATCGCGGCCGGGTGTCAGCTGATTATCACAGCTGACACCCGGCACAATGTGTCAATGTGACACTTTTACCCCTTGCACACCGCAATCAAACACGATCGCGGTGTACCGGGGGTTAAAGGGAAGCATCGGCAGGGAGGGGGCTCCCTCCGTGCTTCCCTGAGCCCCTCACAGAAGTGCAATGTGCAGCGCTGCTGCGGGGGGCTCCATTCCTGCAGGTCCCCGAATCCAAGATGATGACGGGGACCTTCGGGGGCCTGCAGGGAGCCGGCTTTCTCAGTGCCTGCAAAGCACAGGCACGAGGAAGCCTTCTGCAGTGCCTGTGACAGATCGCTGATCTGTCACAGTGATCTGTGATGTGACAGATCAGCGATCTGTCACATGACAGTTATGTCCCCCCTGGGACAATATAATAAAGTTAAAAAAAAAGTGTAAAAATAATTTTTAAAAAATCGCTAAATAAATTAAAAAAAAAAATATTCCCTAATAAATTCATTTTTTGGAAATAAAAAAAACAAACAATAAAAGTACACATATTTAGTATTGCTGCATCCGTAATGACCCACCCTATAAAATTGTCCCATTAGTTAACCCCTTTAGAGAACCCCTTAAAAAATAAAAAATAAAAACAAAGCAAAAAATAATGATTTATTATCATACTGCCGAACAAAAACTGCAATAACGCGCGATCAAAAAGACGCATATAAATATCCATGGTACCGCTGAAAACGGCATCCCGTCCTGCAAAAAACGAGCCATGATACAGCATCATCAGCAAAAAAATAAAAGAGTTATAGCTCGCAGAATAAAGCGATGCAAAAATAATTATTTTTTATATAAAATTGTTTTCATTGCATAAAAGCGCCAAAACATAAAAAAAGACCTAAATGAGGTATCGCTGTAACCGTACCGACCCGAAGAATAAAACCATCTTATCAATTTCACCGCACGCGGAACGGTGTAAACTCACACCCCAAAAGAAATTCATGAAACGCTGGTTTTTGTTAATTCTGCATCTCAAAAATCGGAATAAAAAGCGATCAAAAGATGTCACGTTCCCAAAAATGATACCAATAAAAACGTCAACTCGTCCCGCAAAAAATATGACCTCACATGACTCGGTGGGTTAAAATATGGAAAAATTATAGCTCTCAATATGTGGTGATGCAAAAACTATTTTTACAATAAAAAGCGTCTTTTAGCGTGCGACAGCTGCCAAACATAAAAACCCGCCATAAATAGTAAATCAGACCTACCATTATCACCCCCTTTGTTAGGGAAAAATAATAAAATTAAAAGAAAATGTATTTACTTCCATTTTCCCATTAGGGCTAGGGTTAGGGCTGAGATTAGGGTTAGGGGTGTGTTGGGGTTAGGGTTGGAGTTATAATTGGGGGGTTTCCACTGTTTGGGCACATCAGGTGCCCTCCAAATGGAACATGGCGTCTGATCTCAATTCCAGCCAATTCTGCGTTGAAAAAGTCAAATGGTGCTCCTTCCCTTCCAAGCTCTGCCATGCGCCCAAACAGTGTTTTACCCCCACATATAGGGTATCAGCCTACTCAGGACAAATTGAAAAACAACTTTTTGGGTCCAATTTCTCCTGTTACCTGTAGGAAAATAAAAAATTAGGGGCAAAAATATCATTTTAGTGGAAAAAAATGATTTTTTTATTTTCACGCCCGGGCCTCATAAACTTCTGTGAAGCACTTGGGTGTTCAAAGTGCTCACCACACATCTAGATAAGTTCCTTGGGGGGTCTACATTTCAAAATGGGGTCATTTATGGGGAGTTTAAATAGTTTAGGTACATCAGGGGCTCTCCAAACGTACATGACACCCGCAGACCATTCCATCAAAGTCTGCATTCCAAAACGTCACTACTTCCCTTCCGAGCCCCGACGTGTGCCCATACAGTAGTTTTCTCCCACATATGAGGTTTCAGCGTACTCAGGACAAATTGGGTAACAACTTTTGGGGTCCATTTTCTCCTGATACCCTTGGGAAAATAAAAAAAATTGTGGACTAAATGATTATGTTTGTGGAAAAAATACGATTTTTTATTTTCATGCCCGGGCATTATAAACTTCTGTGAAGCCCTTTGGGGTTTAAAGTGCTCACCACACATCTAGATAAGTTTCTTAGGGTGTCTAGTTTCCAAAATGGTGTCATTTGTGGGGGGTTTCCACTGTTTAGGTACATACATTAGGGGCTCTCCAAAAGCAACATGACACCCGCTGACCATTCCATCAAAGTCTGCAATCCAAAACGTCACTACTTCCCTTCCGAGCCCTGACGTGTGCCCATACAGTAGTTTTCTCCCACATATGGGGTATCAGCGTACTCAGGACAAATTGGACAACAACTTTTGGAGTACAATTTCTCCTGGTACCCTTGGGAAAATTAAAAAATTGGTGACTAAAAGATCATGTTTGTTGAAAAAATACGATTTTTTTATTTTCTTGCCCGGGCGTTATAAACTTCTGTGAAGCACTGGGGGGTTCAAAGTGCTCACCACACATCTAGATAAGTTCCTTGGGGGGTCTAGTTTCCAAAATGGTGTCATTTGTGGGGGGTTTTCACTGTTTTGGTACATCAGGGGCTTTCCAAACGCGTCATGGTGTCCGATCTCAATTCCAGCCAAAAACGTCAAATGGCGCTGCTTCCCTTCAGAGCTCTGCCATGCACCCAAATAGTGGTTTACCCCCACATGTGGGGTATCAGCGTACTCAGGACAAATTGCACAATAACTTTTAGGTCCTGTTACCCTTGGAAAAATGAGAATTGAGGGTGAAAAGATAATTTTTGTGGAAAAAATATGATTTTTTAATTGTACGGCTGTACGTTATAAACTTCTGTGAAGCCCTTGGGGGTTCAAAGTGCTCACCACACATCTAGATAAGTTCCTTGGGGGGGGATCTAGTTTCCAAAATGGTGTCATTTGTGGGGAGTTTCCACTGTTTAGGCACACCAGGGGTTATCCAATCGTGACATGGTGTCCGATCTCAATTCCAGCCAAAAAAGTCAAATGGCGCTGCTTCCCTTCTGAGCTCTGCCATGCGCCCAAATAGTCATTTACACCCACATATGGGGTATCAGCGTACTCAGGACAAATTGCACAATAACTTTTAGGGTCCTGTTACCTTTGGGAAAATAAAAATTGGGGGTGAAAAAACCTTTTTTTGGAAAAAATATGATTTTTTAATTGTACCGCTCTACATTATAAACTTCTGTGAAGCCCTTGTGGGTTCAAAGTTCTCACCACATAACTAGATAAGTTCCTTGTGGGGTCTAGTTTCCAAAATGATGTCCCTTGTGGGGGGTTTCCACTGTTTAGGTACATCAGGGGCTCTCCAAACGTGACATGGAGTCCGATCTGAATTTCAGCCAATTTTGCATTGAAAAAGTCAAACGGCGCTCCTTACCTTCTGAGCTCTGCCATGCGCCGAAACAGTGGTTCCCCCCACATATCAGGTATCAGCATACTCAGGACAAATTTCACAATAACTTTTGCAGTCCAATTTCTCCTGTTACCCTTGGTAAAATAAAAAAAAATTGAACCTGAACTATTTTTTTGTGAAAAAAAGTTAAATGTTCATTTTTTTTTAAGTATTCAAAAAATTCCTATGACGCACCTGAAGGGTTAATAAACTTCTTGAATGTAGTTTTGAGCACCTTGAGGGGTGCAGTTTTTAGAATGGTATCACTTTTGGGTATTTTCTATCATATAGACCCCTCAAAGTGGCTTCAAATGTGATGTGGTCCGTAAAAATAAAATGGTGTTGCAAAAATGAGAAATCGCTGGTCAACTTTTAACCCTTTTAACTTCCTAACAAAAAAAATTTTGGTTACAAATTGTGCTGATGTAAAGTAAACATGTGGGAAATGTTACTTATTAAGTTTTTTGTGTGCCATATCTCTGTGATTTAAGGGCATAAAAATTCAAAGTTGGAAAATTGCAAAATTTTCAAAATTTTCGCCAAATTTCCATTTTTTTCACAAATAAACACAAGTTATTTGAATGAAATTTTACCACTAACATGAAGTACAATATGTCATGAGTAGTGTGGAGCATTCCGATACTGCAAATATCGGGTATCGGCCGATATTCGCTGTATCGGAGTTCCGATACTGAGTTCTGATATTTTTACAATATCGAATACCAGAATTGGAAGTTCCCATAATGCAATGAACCAGTTGTGTTAGCCATGTTAACTAATGGCATGGCTGTGATTGGCTGCTGAAATGATGTCATCATGATACACGGTCTGTGCGGGCCTACCGGGAGTCTGTGCGGGCTGCCGGGGGTCTGTGCGGGCCTGCCGGGGGTCTGTGCGGGCTGCCGGGGGTCTGTGCGAGCCTGCCGGGGGTCTGTGTGGGCCCGCCGGGGGTCTGTGTGGGCCTGCCAGGGGTCTGTGCGGGCTGCCGGGGGTTTGTGCGGGCCTGCCGGGGGTTGTATGTGTGTGTGCAGGCATCGTCCGATGGGACTACAAGTCCCATCGGGCAATGCCTGCTACAATGACAGTGATTGACACATTAGCCAATGATGGGACAGTAGTAGTCCCATCATCCGGCTAATGTGTTGAATGTAAAAATAAAAAAAAAATACATACTACATACATATTACATATATACAACATTCATACAACATACATACTACATGCATACTTCATATATACTACATTCATACATACTACATATATACTACATTCATACAACATACATACATACTACATACTACATATATACTACTTTCATACAACATACTTACATACTGCATAATACATACATACTACATATATACTTCATTCATGCAACATACATACATACATAATACATACATACTACATATATACTACATTCATACAACATAAATACATACATACTACATACATACTGCATACATACAACATGCTACATACATACAACATACATACTACATACATATTACATACAATACATTCATACATTCATACAATACATACATATAGACATACAGTACATATAACAGAGTACATATTCACCATCACTTGACACTTTGATCCCCGAAGCCAGTGTTATTTGTAAAAAATATTAAAATAACAAACAACC
The DNA here is from genome assembly GCF_039654945.1 of Dendrobates tinctorius. NCBI lineage: Eukaryota > Metazoa > Chordata > Amphibia > Anura > Dendrobatidae > Dendrobates > Dendrobates tinctorius. Next base: position 3,140,591 of record NW_027361773.1, read on the forward strand.
AATATACTCCCTGATCCGCAGAAATCCACGAGTGTCCCACGACGATCTCCTGCAGTGCATCACTGAGAGGTTACTATAGTTCACTGGTCTCACTTTATGGCAAAAGCTGCGTGGGAACTTTCTCACACAGCAATGCCAAAAGTGAGACTAGGGACTATTTTTTTACAGTGGCGGAGGAATACAGTGCGGAAGGATACCTACCTCCCGTCATTGTATTCCTGGAGCCCCTAGAGCGGTCACATCAGCTGATGTTGCTGTTCTCCACGGGAGATCGTCGTGGACACTCGTGGATTTCTGCGGATCAGGGAGTATATTGGTTGTTTGTTATTTTAATATTTTTTACAGATGACACTGGCTTCGGGGATCAAAGTGGCAAGTGATGGTGAGTATGCACTCTATGTTATATGTACTGTATGTCTGTATGTATTGTATGAATGTATGAATGTATTGTATGTAGTATGTATGTAGTATGTATGTAGCATGTTGTATGAATGTAGTATATATGTAGTATGTATGTATGTTGTATGAATGTAGTATATATGTAGTATGTATGTTGTATGAATGTAGTATATATGTAGTATGTATGTTGTATGAATGTAGTATATATGAAGTTTGTATGTAGTATGTATGCATGTTGTATATATGTAGTATGTATGTAGTATGTATGCTTTTTTTTTTTACATTCAACACATTAGCCAGATGATGGGACTGCTACTGTCCCATCATTGGCTAATGTGTTAATCACTGTCATTGTAGCAGGCATCGCCCGATGGGACTTGTAGTCCCATCGGATGATGCCTGCACACACACACAACCCCTGGCAGGCCCACACAGACCCCCGGCAGCCTGCACAGACCCCCGGCAACCTGCACAGACTCCCTGCAGGCTCGCACAGACCCCCGGCAGGCCCGTACAGACCCCTGGCAGGCCCGCACAGACCCCCAGCAGCCCGCACAGACCCCCAGCAGGCACACCCAGACCCCCGGCAGGCCCGCACAGACCCCCAGCAGGCCAGCACAGACCCCCAGCAGCCCGCACAGACCCCCGGCAGGCCCGCACAGACCCCCGGCAGGCCCGCACAGACCCCCGGCAGGCCCGTACAGACCCCGCCCGCACACACACATGCACAGTCTCTGCCCACGCACCGCCCACACTCTTCCCCCCTCCTGAACTGGATGTGCAAGGAAAGAAAGGGTTTATTTTCATTCCTATTTTTGTGCCCCATTGACTTGCATGGGTTTCCGGTATCGGAATCGGCGATACCTGATATTTTTGGGGTATCGGTCTGATCCATTCCGATCCGATATTTCTCGATATCAGAAGGTATTGCTCAACATTAGTCACGAGAAAACAATGTCAGAATCACCAGGATCCATGGAAGCGTTCCAGAGTTATTACCTCATAAAGGGACAGTGGTCAGAATTGTAAAAATTGGCCCGGTCATGAACGTGCAAACCACCCTTGGGGGTGAAGGGGTAATCTATATTTTCAGTTTTCTGTTAATGAAATGCTCATGCTTCGGGGCGGCCTGTGGGTGTGACCTTCATGTGGTGCTCTGCTTATGTACTCATCTGCATGGCTTCTGACAGGTCACTGATCCCTCAGTGACCTGCCCCCTGGTTTACATAATGAATATTATGTATATCTTGGGAAAGAAAAAACCCTTCTTCAGACAGGCACCGGAGATGGTTTTGCCTGCGCTGAAGCATGCTCACTTGTGTACTGTGTATATAATTAATTTGCTTGTTGTTCTCCTGATAATCATAAAAAAATCAGCTTGAAAATGGAGCCGCTTGCGCCTGCTCAGTAGCAGCAATCAGCGATCATATATATACATACACACGAATGCATATACATATTTGAAATACATGGGCAACATGCATTATGTACAGAATATGTACATTTTGGGGCTCTTCCCTTCAACAATTTGAGGGAAGTGTTGTGCTTGGATTTATTTGCCTACTCAATCACAATTTATAACTTGTGACAGTTCAGGATGGAATGAAGTATAATTCTCCCCTGAGATACCTGAACATCATCAACACGGCCATCAGCTATTCCCTGCCTTTCATTGTAACCCAATGTCTCCATCCACAGAATACACCTTCTTCTTCTTTTTGAATCTTAACCCCTTTACCCCCAAGGGTGGTTTGCACGTTCATTACCGGGCCAATTTTTACAATTCTGACCACTGTCCATTTATGAGGTAATAATTCTGAAACGCTTCCATGGATACCACTGATTCTGACATTGTTTTCTCGTGACATATTTTACTTCATGCTAGTGGTAAAATTTCATTCAAATAACTTGCGTTTATTTGTGAAAAAAAGTAAATTTGGTGAAAATTGCGAAAAATTTTGCAATTTTCCAACTTTGAATTTTTATTCCCTTAAATCACAGAGATATGGCTCACAAAAAACTTAATAAATAACATTTCACATATATTTTCTTTACATCAGCACAATTTTGGAACCAAAATTTTTTTGTTAGGAAGTTATAAGGGTTAAAAGTTAACCAGCGATTTCTCATTTTTGCAACACCATTATATTTTTACTGACCACATCACATTTGAAGTCACTTTGAGGGGTCTATATGATAGAAAATAACCAAAAGTGACACCATTCTAAAAACTGCACCCCTCAAGGTGCTCAAGACCAGATTCAAGAAGTTTATTAACTTTAGGTGCTTCACAGGAATTTTTTGAATGTTTAAAAAAAATTAACATTTAACTTGTTTTCACAAAAAAATTACTTCAGGTCCAATTTTTTTCTATTTTACCAAGGGTAACAGGAGAAAATGGACTGCAAAAGTTATTGTGCAATTTGTCCTGAGTACGCTGATACCTGATATGTGGGGGGGGAACCACTGTTTTGGCGCATGGCAGAGCTCAGAAGGGAAGGTGCGCCGTTTGACTTTTTTCAATGCAAAATTGGCTTGAATTCAGATCGGACACCATGTCAGGTTTGGCGAGCCCCTGACGTACCTAAACAGTGGAAACCCCCCACAAGTAACTCCATTTTGGAAACTAGATCACCCCAAGGAACTTATCTAGATACTGTATGTGGTGAGAACTTTGAACCTACAAGGGCTTCACAGAAGTTTATACTGTACAGCCGTACAATTAAAAAATCATATTTTTTCCACAAAAATGATCTTTTCACCCCCAATTTTTGTTTCCCAAGGATAACAGGACCCTAAAAGTTATTGTGCAATTTGTCCTGAGTACGCTGATACCCCATATGTGCATGTAAACGACTATTTGGGCGCAGAGCTCTGAAGGGAAGCAGCGCCATTTGACTTTTTTGGCTGGAATCGAGATCGGACACCATGTCGCGTTTGGAAAGCCCCTGATGTGCCAAAACAGTGGAAACCCCCACAAATGACACCATTTTGGAAACTAGACCCCCCAAGGAATGTATCTAGATGTGTGGTGAGCACTTTGAACCCCCCAGTGCTTCACAGAAGTTTATAACGCCCGGGCGTGAAAATAAAAAAATCGTATTTTTTCAACAAACATGATCGTTTAGTCACCAATTTTTTTATTTTCCCAAGGGAAAAAAATCATGAAAAAATCTTTTTTTCCACAAACATGATCTTTTAGTCCCCAATCTTTTTATTTTCCCAAGGGTAACAGGAGAAATTGGACCCCAAAAGTTGTTGTCCAATTTGTCCTGAGTACGTTGATATCCCGTATGCGGGAGAAAACTGCTGTATGGGGACACGTCGGTGCTCGGAAGGGAAGTAGTGATGTTTTGGAATGCAGACTTTGATGGAATGGTCTTCGGGTGTCATGTTGCCTTTGGAGAGCCCCTAATGTAACTAAATAGTGGAAACCCCCCACAACTGACCCCTTTTTGGAAACTAGACCCCCTAAGGAACTTATCTAGATGTGTGGTGAGCACTTTGAACTCCCAAATGCTTCACAGAAGTTTTTAACGCCCGGGCGTGAAAATAAAAAAATCATATTTTTTCATATGTGGGGGTAAAACACTGTTTGGGCACATGGCAGAGCTTGGAAGGGAAGGAGCGCCGTTTGACTTTTTCAACGCAGAATTGGCTGGAATTGAGATCAGATGCCATGTTGCATTTGGAGAGCACCTGATGTGCCCAAACAGTGGAAACCCCCCAATTCTAACTCCAGCCCTAACCCCAACACACACCCAACCCCAATCTCAGCCCTAGCCCTAGCCATAATCCTAACCCTAGCCCTAACCCTAGCTCTAACCCTAGCCCTAACCCTAGCCCTAACCCTAATGGGAAAATGGAAATAAATACATTTTTTAAATTTTATTATTTTTCCCTAACTAAGGGGGTGATAACAGGGGGTTTGATTTACTATTTATGTGTGTTTTTATATCTGGCAGCGGTCGCACACTAAAAGACGCTTTTTAGTGTAAAAATAGTTTTTGCCATCACCATATTTTGAGAGCTATAATTTTTCCATATTTTGACCCACCGAGTCATGTGAGGTCTTATTTTTTGTGGGACGAGTTGACGTTTTTATTGGTACCATTTTTGGGCATGTGACTTTTTTGATCGCTTTTTATTCCGATTTTTGGGCCGCAGAATGAACAAAAACCAGCATTTCAAGAATTTATTTTGAAGGTGCGTTTACACCGTTCCGCGTGCAGTAAAATTGTTAAGGCGGTTTTATTCTTTGGGTCAGTATGGCTACAGCGATACCTCATTTATGTATTTTTTATGTTTTGGCGCTTTTATGCAATGAAAACAATTTTATATAAAAAATAATTATTTTTGCATCGCTTTATTCTGCGAGCTATAACTTTTTAATTTTTTCACTGATGATGCTGTATCATGGCTCGTTTCTTGCGGGACAAGATGTCGTTTTCAGCGGTACCATGGTTATTTATATCCGTCTTTTTGATCGCGCGTTATTGCACTTTTTGTTCGGCGGTATGATGATAAAGCTTTATTTTTTGGTTTGTTTTTTATTTTTATTTTTTAAGGAGTTCACTAAAGGGGTTAACTAATGGGACAGTTTTATAGGGTGGGTTGTTACGACGCGGCGATACAAAATATGTGTACTTTTATTGTTTTTTATTTTTATTTCCAAAAAATGAATTTATTAGGGAATATTTTTTTTTTTATTTATTTAGCGATTTTTTAGAAATTATTTTTACACTTTTTTTTCTAACTTTATTACAATGTCCCAGGGGGGACATAACTGTCATGTGACAGATCGCTGATCTGTCACATCACAGATCACTGTGACAGATCAACGATCTGTCACAGGCACTGCAGAAGACTTCCTCGTGCCTGCGCTTTGCAGGCACTGAGGAAGCCGGCTCCCTGCAGGCCCCCGAAGGTCACCGCCATCATTTTGGATTCAGGGACCTGCAGGGAAGGAAACCCCTGCAGCAGCGCTGCACATTGCACTGCTGTGGGGGTCTCAGGGAAGCACAGAGGGAGCCCCCTCCCTCCCGATGCCTCCCTAAACCCCCAGTTCACTGCGATCGTGTTTGATCACAGTGTGCCAGGGGTTAATTTGTCGGGGGCGGTCCGTGACAGCCCCTGGCACATAGTGTCGGGTGTCAGCTGTGATAATCACCATGTGGGCGCCGCTGATCGCTATGGCGTACTATCCTGTTCCTGGGAATTAAGTCCCAGGGCACATGGATGGGATAGTACTTCATATGGCAGAAATGGGTTAATAAAAGTCTTTTTGTTATCAAAGTCTTTTTTCTGTCTTTTCTCAGTGGTCATGTCATTACAAATCTTTAGGTATCCACCTATCCCAATGTCATCTTTTTCTAAGTTTGACTGATCAGACTCCTGAATGACTTCACCCTTACAGACCATAAATTGGCCAGCGTCATCCTACAAGATTTCACATTACTCTGCTGCAGCTTGTTTCATCAGGATGTTGAGGATATCTGGCATGATGAGATTACTGGTTGTCGCAGTCTGAAGATCTGATCTGAAGATCTTGTGAATCAGTCATGACTTCCTTCAGGCACAACTTCCATCAGGCACAGCTTCCATCAGGCATGGCTTCCATCAGACAATACTTCCATCAGGTATGACTTCCATCAGGAAATTCTCCTGTAGTCTTGATTGAAGATTGTTGATGTTTCTTCCATGGATACATATGCAGATCTTTACTAGGTAGGTCAGAATTTCTTGAGTAGATAGTGATGTCACAATACCTACATTGACTGCTGGAAAGAACACTGTCTAATTCTAACCAACATTCAATCCATCCCTTATGAACTTTGCCATTGCTAGGGTTTACATGGCAAATACTTTAGAAGGTGAGGGGATCTGTTCCTAGAGAACTTCATTCTTTTTCCCCATTCACATGAAACACACATTACAATTTCGTTCCAAAATAAGCCTTTGGTTTTCAATGCACGTAGAGACTAAAGCTAAAATAGCATGGACACTACTGATCCATAAAGCAAATGGAGATCATTGACCCATGTGCACTTGGAGTTATCTACCTGCTGTAAGTGCATGAACACCTTCACATGAACACACTTACTGTGGACTGAGTATGTCCATGTACAGGTAGTTCCACACTTACACTTAAAGTGGCTATATGTGCACATATGGAATTTCACTAGGCAGTAAACCGATCAATTTTCATAAAATACAATGCTTTCATCTTCATTCATGTAAAACTTATATTGGATCCGAGTAAAGGGCTGAATTTTTCTCATGTCCTTAACCCCCTTCTCTAGCTGAGTTAATGGTGCTCAGCTTAACTTCTTTCCAGTTGGGTTGCCAGTATTTTGGTTCTCCTGCAAATCAGAAAAAGTCCAGTATACATAATTATGACCAGGAGGACAATGTCAGGAAGAAAAAGCTTTGGACTTTATTACAATCTCTTCCTAATGGCTGAAATCTGAGAGATGTTTCAGCTCAGCGCCAAAAGAAGGGATCTTATGAAGTCTCTCAGGGGTATCTGGGCAAAGGTCATGTCATCTCTCTGGAGTGATAGGTGTTCTTCAACATCAATACCTAAATGGGATTAAGGAAACAATTCACTCCTGTGAGTTCTCCTGGTGCAGTTAATAAACTTCCTGGCACTGGATAACCTCCCTTATTTTATGCTCCCTTGTCCCACCAAACTCACTCATTCTCTCCTTCAGGGTGACCTCTCCCTGTTAACCTTTCTTGAGCTGCTCAGAAAGTTAGCTAGTTCCTCGACTCTACTGAACCCCACAAAATAAATGTAATTTTCTTTTTGTATGGTTTTCAAAGTCATTTGCTTCTGTTTTCTATACAGAAACCCCTTCCGGATTATCACAATTCAAAAGAGTAACATACAACCCTCAAATATATTTAGATTTTAAAAAAATTGTTTCACAGAAAAAAAACTAATAAAATCAGCTTTTATTCTAATGTATTAAAATATTAACACAACTAACAAACTTACTATTAATAGTCTTTGCAGGTTGAACAATTGGTCAAAACTTCACGTAATGGTATACTCTAATCAAACAAAACAAAAAAGCAAGACACCCTATTTCACCCTATAATTCCCTTAAGGAGCCCCTACCTGTCTGCGAAGGTTGTCACACTACCTTGAACGCAAAATGGCACCCCCGCTCACTTGCAGTTGCCCCTATGATAGCCCTATAATTACCTATCTACTAGACAAGAAAAGTTGTTAAAGATTAACCAAGGTCTTCATAAAATCACTATACCAGGGTTACAATATCACAAATCCCCATATCCCGTATAAGGGTATGGGGGGCCACAAATAGTGACAAGTGAAACGGTTAGTGGAAAATCAGAAGATAGGGAAGGAAGGGGGTGGTAGCGGATAGACCAGTAAATGTGTGTCTAGACGCAAAAGTGGTCTATCCAATAACAATCATATAGAACAAAACCAATATATACCATTCAAATGACAAAGGGGCACATCATTGCCAACAGATACTAGATTTTTTAACCAGAGATTGCAGATAGCTTAGGGATTAGCAAGGGGCTTCAGTCTAATATGCCTAGCCCTCAGAAATCCCTAAACAGTTGTCCCTACCTAACTGTGGAGGTTTGCACCCTAGCTTGTACGTAATAAGGTGATTAATAGTTAGTTTGATGTCTTAATATTTTAAAAAATACTGTAGAATAAAAGCTTATTTTAAAGGTGTTTTTTCTGTGAGTTAACATACAAACCTCGCAGCTACTTACTCTCCTGTACATAGCTTCAAATTGACTACACACAGACAAAGGCTCATCATGGCTTGAACTACATCAGGATTTCTGGAGTAATGTCCCAGTGGCCACTTGTCAGTCTCATGAGTAGTGAAAGGCATTCTTCCTCATCATGAACTGCCCATCCCTTGGTTCTGCTCTCCCCATTGCCACAAACCTCTGATTAAGATGTGTAGGCAACCACAACCTGCCTGAACTTCAAGGACTCGGTGTACAATATATACATGTTCACACTTCTCTACCTATAGTCCATGCAACAAAACCAGTGCATTTAACTCTATTATCAAAGGAAGCAGAAAAACATTAATACCCTCAGGAAAACTAAATGTCAATCAAAGGTATATTGTTTTTATTTGTATCCTGCATAAAGTTTTAAACAAAGCCATATTTTTTTCCATCCAAACTGCAAGGACTAAGCACCCAGTATAGCACGACACTCCATCATGTACGTCCATTATATGTCTATGCTTCTCTGCCTGTCTTAGTTCACATAGCAACACCCTTTATCCAATTCAAAATGTACAGAAAACAAAAAAAACATTTTAAAACAAACAAACCTATTCTAGTCCATCCAACAAAACCAGCACATCCATGGATCTGACACTTAGGGCACATACTCACATGCGAGAAACTCGGACGAGTCTCACATGTCAATACCTGGCACTGCCGCCGGCACTCGGATCGAAGCGTTCAGCTGCATAGAAATACATGCGAGACTCGTCTGAGTTTCTCACATGTGAGTATGAGCCCTTATCCTGTGATCTGTGCTACTCTTATCCTTATAAGTTATATAGAAAAATGGAGCTAAAAATGAAAGTACCAGCAAATAAACCTCATCTGCTTTACAGGGGGTCTGATAGAAAACAGAAAACAACCAGCACACTAACAAATCCTGTTATAATTACATTCACATTGAACCTCAGATAAAACCTTTCTGTCTCCTGTCTGAACCTCATTGATCTAACAATACATTTAAATTGTAAAAGAGCAAACCTAGTAAACAGAAGAAAAAATAAATTAATAAAATAAAACAACAAATAAAGAAACACTAGAGACCTGTTAGAAACTCTGATAAACTGAGTTTAAATCAAAGCCTCACTAGCCTCCCTGGTTGTAATCAGCCATTTTGAGCTGTCTGCACATGGTGGGGCACATGAGACTGAGAGAAAATGCCATTCTGTCAGCCTGTTCTCCATGACAATATTGCTAGACCCCTCACAATTACTTGTGCAATAGCAATTCCTTGCAATATGTTCGAGGAGACCACATTTAAAACATTTAACTGAGCAATATGTCATCTTTTTTTTTGCACCAGACAATTTGTAGAACCTGGCAATATGACCAAAGCCAGCACATGCATAATATCTAACACATACAATGCTTTATTTAGGGCCCCTGACAGAAAATACATAATTCTGTCTGGATCTTTTAAACTGCTCCATTAGTAGGTATAGACTCTTAACAAGTTTACTTTGGCATTTTCTTAGTACTTTAAACAGCACATTTGGGGGCTGGCATTTGGGGCAGGCAGACAAGGCAGCTGCCTAGGGTCTCCACCCACAAAGGGGGCCCCTGTGTCTGCAGCCCCTTTATGAAGTGCACAGACAGTGAATAATGCTGTGCATCCTCTCTAGTCCCTGATTGTCTCTCCAAACCCCCCCTCCATCCCCCCTCTCTCCCTGCAGTGTCCAGTTAGAAGTTGAGAGTGAGATGGAAGGACGTCTCACAGCACAGCAGAGTTCAGAGCCCTGGCAAGAAGATGTCTGCAGCCCTGTGTGTGTCTGTATCCCCTCCTCTTCATCATGGCTACTCCTAAACAGCAGGACCAGGTAAGTATACATATATATGTGTACTGTATCTGTGTATGTACATGTGCAGTATACAGTGTGTGTGTATGTGTATATAGTATGTGTGCATAAATACATGCAGTATATAGTATGTGTGTCCTGCATGTGTGCAGTATACTGTGTAAATATATGCATAAACTGTATATGTGTGTGTGCATACTGTATACAAACTGAATGTTTCTGTGTGTATATCCTCTATATATGCTTGTACACACTGTATGTGTCTTTATACAGTATGTACTTTATATATGTGCTTGTAAACACTGCATGTGTCTGTATACTGTATATACAGTATATTCAAATAAAAGTGAAAATGCACCCTTACGTTGATTCTCACAAGCTGTGGTGAAGTCATGAGCATGGAACAACATCTTTGCTTGACGTGGAAGACTTGTACAAAGTAACGAAAGTTAAAACATGAAAAAACAAACGAAGCTGCTAGACAATAAACCGGTGATGCCGGAGGAAGAGCGCCCACAAAAACAACTGTAGAGCGTTAGATTGTAATAACAGGAATGGAGATAATAATAATAATAATAATAATAATAATAAATTTTATTTTTATAGCGCCGACATATTCCGCAGCACTTTACATTTCAGAGGGGATTTGTACAGACAATAGACATTACAGCATAACAATAAACACATACAGTAGATTATAACAAATACCAAGAGGAAAGAGGGCCCTGCTCGGAAGCTTACAGTCTATGAGGAAAGAAGTAGACACGAAAGGTGGGTGGTAACAGTTGCCCTGATTGTATGGACCAGCCATAATGTTAAGTGTGTAACAGTACAAGCACAGAGGGCTAATGGATGCATAAAGCATGTGGGAACATGATGCGGGAAATCTGGTTATGGTAAAACTTTTGGCTGTGTCACACAGGGATAGATTAGGTTAATGTGTTGAGGCGATAGGCCAGTCTGAATAAATGCGTTTTCACGGCACGCTTAAATTGTGGGGATTGGGGACTAATCGTATTGACCTGGGAAGTGCATTCCAAAGAATTGGCGTGGCACGTGTAAAGTCTTGGAGATGGGAGTGGGAGGTTCTGACTATTGAGGATGCTAACCACAGGTCATCAGCAGAACGGAGGGCGCTGGTAGGGTGGTATACTGAAATAAGGGAGGAGATGTAGGGTGGTGCTGAGCCATGGAGGGCTTTGTGGGTGAGGGTAATAAGTTTATACTGAATTCTGCAGTGGATGGGTAACCAGTGTAATGACTGGCACAAGGTAGAAGCATCGGTGTAACGATTGGTGAGGAATATGATCCTGGCTGCAGCATTCAAGACAGATTGGAGAGGGGAGAGTTTGGTAAGAGGGAGACCGATTAGAAGAGAGTTACAATAGTCGAGATGAGAATGAATAAGAGAAACAGTAAGAGTTTTTGCAGAGTCAAAAGTAAGAAAAGGTCGAATTCTAGAAATGTTTTTGAGGTGCAGATGACAAGAGCGAGCCAGTGATCGAATGTGGGGGGCAAAGGAAAGCTCGGAATCAAGTATGACCCCAAGACAGCGGGCCTGTTGCTGGGGAGTAATAGTGGAACCACACACAGAAATGGCAATGTTGGGTATAGGTACATTAGTAGAGGGAGGAAACACCAGGAGTTCAGTCAATTCCACATGTGATGGTTTTTTTTCATGAAAGTATCCGTCTGTTCCAACAGCCACAGAAAAGTGGACACTTCTAGATCAAAAAACATAAACAGACTCTGAGGGTATATGCGCACGATCAGTAATCGCTGCAGGTTGGAAGCTGCGTACTTGTGCAGCGTCCAGATGTTACAGCATAGTGGATGAGATCTCAAGAAATCCCATGCCCACTATGCATCCAGAGACGTCCATGGCTCACCCGTGGATATGGACATGCAGTACGTCTTTCCAGACCGCAGCATGTCAATTTACCTTTGTGGAGATGCGAGTCTCCGCAAAATAAATTCCACCCATACAATTTATTCCGTGTACAGAGGAATCACCTGCGTTCAGTAGATGGCAGTGGACATGTGCTGCATCCAAAGTGTTGCCAATTCCTGATCGTGTGCACATACCCTAAGGATTTGAATCAGATTGGCAATTTCAGAAAAAAAACAAATTCATTTGACCTCTGCTTGTGTCAGTGCAGTCTGTGGCTCTGTTGGGGATGCACTGCAGAAGCAGAAGCGCAGTGTAAACAGGGCATAATATCCTATTGTATGGAATAGTGCAGTCTACTATCTGTTGCTGTCATCTTTCACCATTCCTGTAGCATTTTTTTCACTATTAAAATGAATGGGACACAAAAATGCAAGTGAAAAGGCTGTGAAAAAGCAGAATATTTCCTGCCAACATTGTAGATCAATCCACAGCAAAAATGGTGCGTGTGAACAGTCTCTAAAGGGGTTTTCTGAGAATGTAAAAATAATTAGCATGAAATGATAAATTATCCGCGGCTCCAGCACCAGTGCTTCGGGGGTCTCTGCCAGTTTTAGCACTGGGCTTCAGTGGTCTTGTGGCTGCACCTTATATTATAGCTGCAAAATGAATAATAATAACTAGAGATGAGCGACTTTGCCTTTTTTCGGGTCGAGTCGGGTTTCGTGAAACCCGACTTTCGCAAAAGTCGGGTCGAACGAAATTGGACGATTATCGTGAAAAGTCAAAGGCCGACTGAAACACGAAACCCAATGCAAGTCAATGGGGAAGCAAAGTCGGCAGGGAGTGGAGGACAGGAAACACACCTACAGTGCCCTTTTGAATGCCAAAAACATCAATTCTGATTACTGAAGCTTTTCAACCTTAATTTACTTCATACTACTAGTTACGCACTGAAAAATTGGGGTTATTTGGCTAAATTTGTGGGGGGGTAGGGCTGGCTCCAGGTTTTCCTGTGCCCTGGGCCAAACAGCGCCCCTTTAACACATACCACAACTCATGATGCTCCGATACCGCAGAGAAATAGCGGCATAGTACAATGAAAAATACTTCACTTTTTACATCTCATGACTGATATCCATTTTTAATAGCTCCAAAAACGGACAGTATATTACTCCATACAGTATTATGGCCACCGCATAGTGCGCTATACAGAGTAATGAGGCCCATATATTTCTCCATACAGAATCATTGGTCCCATATAATGTTTGAAACAGTATATGATGAGCTCCAGTATATGTTGGTCCCCATGGATGAAGTTCAACTGTTTTATGGGCCCAAATAATGCTCCATACATAATGGGCCCCATTTCTAATGCTCTAGTGTATAATGTGCCCTGTAAATGCTGCTCCAGTGTCTGAGGTCCACCTTTGGAATGCTCCAGTGTATGGTGGGCCCCATATATCATTCTCCAGAGTATAGTGCTCCCCAAAAATTGCTGTCCCAACATTGAAAACAATTAAATAAGTCTCCTCGCTATGGAATCCCTGTACTAGTCTGGACTCCTCATCGTCCCCATCGTCCATCTCACCTCACTTGGCTGTTTAGGCAGAGGGCGTACAGACGTGATGTCATTGCGCTCTCTGATCAGACTATCACTGTCACGTCATGGCGGTGGAGCAGGGAGAGGTAAGTATTTCAACTTTGCAAGTGCTGTGATCCTGAGCAAGCAGGGGGGGCCCACTCGTTGGCGATGGCAGTGACACAGGGCCCCTCTAATAGTACGGTGGTGTGTGGCGGTGTGTCTGATGGCGGGTGGGGGTGGGCCCTCCACCGGCAGAGACACTTTTGCGTACTATGAGGGGCCCTGTGCCAGTGCCGTCGCCCATGAGTATGCCTCCCCACCAGCTCAAGGAACCTGCACTTTCATCTGCACCTTCCTCTTTGTCACCGTGTAAGGTGGTATAGTATGCGGGAAGGGGAACCTGAGTTTCTTCAGGGTCAGATTCTGGCTGTGTAGAGTGCAAGGGGAATGTAGTGGTCTGGGCCAATGTACCAGCAGAATCATCTAGCAGTGGCTGGGCATCAGTGCACTTGTGGCGTCCCCAGGAGTATGGTAGCCACAGTGGCATTACCTTCCTCCTAGGGAATGTGATGTCATGCTTGGGAGCAACGAAGGATCTCTCTAGCAGTTAAACCAACACACAACACATTTCCCACTCCACGCCAGCAGGGAGGCATCTGAACATGACTGCTGAGGAGCTGCTCTCTGTGGTCGGGAGGAGGTAAGTTAGACCATTCTGTGCAGGGAAGGGGAAGTGTGTGGACGTGAGAAGGGGAGCTGGAGGATGAGCAGAGTTAAGGCTCACTCCTAGCTGGAGCGCATGGCCTGGATTCCGAGTTTGTAGGGACACTGACGTTCCTGCAACAGAATCCGGAGGAAGCAGCAGCTGTAAATGCTCTGTACCCAACTGAGGCTCGGAGGCCCCAGCATCGACGTGTGTGAGCCAGAAGGAAAAAGCTACGGCTGCCAGCCATACGAGAAAGTTACAAAAGAGAGTCAACAGGGGGAACTTCATTGAACTCAGCACTGCGAGTACCTCAGATAAGCGCTAGAATGGAGGCCACACTACCTATCTGCAGAGAGAAATCCAAATTGGCTTCCAGGCTGATCAACTCCTTCTCCATCTGTACTCTGGGTCCTGGACAGCACGTACCCAGTACAGGTAAAGGAACTGCACGACTGTGTCTGTCATCTTTCTCCTGCGCCTGGCGCACGGCTCAGCTACATCCTGCACTGCACACCATCTCCCAACTCTTTCATCTGCCCTGCGACTACGGCCCTACCTGTGCAGGTCTTCTACATCTTAGCTGCACCACAACATCTGTCCCACAGAAGCGACACTGCAGCGCTGGTCAATCTAATCAGAAACCAGAGGTGGCGTCACGTATCATTCACCTATAAACGTAATTCACCCCTTTGCATGGACGCCCAGGGCCACGGAACGGGTCACCACCACCGTGACACATCCCTGTGAGACACTGGCCCGGTACCGACTAACCCCACTGCCCTGGCTGGCCACCCACACTCCATGTCTGATTCATCTTGGACTGGGGAATTCACGATTTGACTTGATAACCCAGGCATGGTATCATAGAAAGAGCTACATGGACTAATTTGAAGTGTGGCCTGCTGCCTCATTCAGTTTGGGTGGGGGTGCAGGACACAGGGAAAAGGGTTCTTCCTGACCAGGAGCCAGCACTTGACCACTCAGTGCTTGCATTTTTTGAAACTTCAGAAGAGGCGGGCATATTTGATGGAGTCTGTTTCGGCAATGTAAGCCAAAAGCATTTCCTCATGCTTCACCTTTAAAAGCGGTTAACCTACTCCCAGAAAAGGTATCATTCCAGGCGTTCCGGAGCCAGACCATGACGCAGGCTCAACACCTCCTGCCTTAGCTGATATTGTGCTTTTGCCACTACCAGCAGATGCACCACCACCATCATCACCAGCTGGCCCCCCCGCACCCACGTCCGCGGCCTCTTCCACCAAACTTCAAAATTTTGCACAAAATAGACACAAAATAACATCAGATATATGGCACTGTATCAGAAATGTACAGCTCTATTCAGTCAAAGGATAATTGTCAATCTCCATATATATTCCATTAGTCACACAGAGACGCTCACATGCTCAGTATGGATTAGACAAGAATATAAAAAGTAGACAAAGTGTACAGTATCATCAGATAGCAGGTATATATAGCACAGTTTAAACATTAACAATGTACGTCTATATATCAGGAGTAGAGTTGAGCGAAACGGGTCGAAAAATTTCAAAAGTCGCCGACTTTTGGCAAAGTCGGGTTTCATGAAACGAAACCCGACCCTAGGATGAGGTCGGCCACGAGGTCGGCGACTTAAGCGCCAAAGTCGCGTTTCAAAAGTTTGTTTTGCGCTCTTTTTCAGCCAATCAGGATCCACGAACACTGTGGGCAATGTGATGACATAGGCAGGGGTCACCACCATCTTTCAGAAGGGCATGCAAGTGATTGGCTTGCTTTGGTGGGCATCACAGGTGGTATAAAAGGGCGTGCACGCCGACCGCCATGTTACTCATGCTGATCTCAGAATAGGGAGAGCTGCTGCTGCTGCTGATTTTGTAGGAAGATGGTTAGGCAGGGAAGAAGACACCAAAAACTGCCTCTTGATGCAAGCGATTTTGCCTGTACAACACACCAGTCACTGTGTGTGCAGTGCAAGTGGAGGCTATATTTTGCTGGATCAGCGGTGTTGGTTGTTAGGCTGCCTTCTAAGGCTTCCTGACGGCTGCATTGCTGTTTACCCACTGCTCTGCAAACTGCTTTTTTAAAAGCAATCCCAATTTTTTTTGTCCTGGTGAGGTACTGAGCGTGCATTTTTTCACACCATACAGCGGTGCACACTCCTCACACAGTACCGTGTAACGTCTGTTATCACAGCCACAGTGAAGCTATCAGTGTGTCACTCTGTAAGAATAAGTCGAGGACATGTTCCGTTCTTACAGACCTGCACCTTCTAGTTTTGTCTAGCTTTCAAACAGTTAAATATATTTGCTGTTTGATCACATTCAAAACTATAGAGAGATAGCGTGTGTCAGTCCGTATACTTAAAAAACACGGAGCTTGACAATTTTACGTACACCGGACAGCCGTGTACGTGCACGCTCCTCTCTCAGTACCGTGTAACGGCTGTTATCACGGCCACAGTGAAGCTATCTGTGTGTCGCTCTGTAAGGCTAAGACGAGGACTTGTTCCGTTCTTACAGACCTACACTCTAGGGAGATTCCTATTCTGCCCAATTCTATATACACCTTGTAGTTTGTCATACACTAGCCTATTTCTGCCTGTGACATAGCGCTGTGATATTCAGTGGGCCTCACACAATCCAAAAGTGTCCAGTGTCCACAAGTGTGTGCTGAAATTCAAAATCTCCGTTATCCTCTAGTGACATTTTTCACACCTGCGACATCGAGCCAGTGACATAGCGCTGTGATATTCAGTGGGCCTCACACAATCCAAAAGTGTCCAGTGTCCACAAGTGTGTGCTGAAATTCAAAATCTCCGTTATCCTCTAGTGACATTTTTCACACCTGCGACATTGAGCCTGTGACATAGCGCTGTGATATTCAGTGGGCCTCACTCAATCCAAAAGTGTCCAGTGTCCACAAGTGTGTGCTGAAATTCAAAATCTCCGTTATCCTCTAGTGACATTTTTCACACCTGCGACATTGAGCCTGTGACATAGCGCTGTGATATTCAGTGGGCCTCACACAATCCAAAAGTGTCCAGTGTCCACAAGTGTGTGCTGAAATTCAAAATCTCCGTTATCCTGTAGTGACATTTTTCACACCTGCGACATTGAGCCAGTGACATAGCGCTGTGATATTCAGTGGGCCTCACACAATCCAAAAGTGTCCAGTGTCCACAAGTGTGTGCTGAAATTCAAAATCTCTGTTATCCTCTAGTGACATTTTTCACACCTGCGACATTGAGCCAGTGACATAGCGCTATGATATTCAGTGGGCCTCACACAATCCAAAAGTGTCCAGTGTCCACAAGTGTGTGCTGAAATTCAAAATCTCCCCTGTCCTATAGACACCTTGTACCTTGTTTTACATTACTATATAGTTTGTTGGATTTTGTCTACATTTCTACCAAAAATGAGGAAGGCTGGTGGAAGAGGCCATGGAATTGGGCGGGGGTTGGCAGCTGGTAATGATGGTGTTGGTGGTGGATCTGATGGTAGTGGCAAAAGCAAAATAGGACCGAATGCAGGAGGTGTTGAGCCTGCGTCATCGTCTGGCTCCACAAGGCCTCGAAGGCTTAGTTTTCTAGGAGTTTGCAAACCGCTTTTAAAGCCAGAGCTTCAGGAAAAAGTTTTGTCTTACATTGCTGACTCAGCCTCCAGCTCTATCGCCTCCTCTTCTGAAGTTGTAAAAAATAAAAGCACTGAGTCGTCATTGGAGGCTCATGTTCATGAACCACACCTTTCCTTGTGTCCTTCACCCCAACCAAGATTGAAGGATGACGCAGGCCATACTACTGATTACTCCATGGAGCTGTTTTCACATACCATGCCTGGATTATCAAGTGAAATGGTGAATTACCCAGGCCAAGATGAATCTGACATGGAGTGCACTGATGCACAGCCACTGATAGATGATTCTGCCGGTACATTCACTCAGAGCACTACATTGTCCTCGCAGTGTACAGAGCCAGATTCTGACCCTGATGAGACTCAGGGGCCCCTTCCCGCACACTATACCACCATACACGGTGACACAGAGGAAGGTGCACATGACATTGAAGAGGAGGTGATGGATGACCCAGTTGTTGACCCAGATTGGCATCCATTGGGGGAAGAGGGTGCTGCTTCCAATAGCTCAGATGAGGAGGAGGAGCATCCACAGCAGACATCGACATCGCAACAGCTGTTATCTGGCAGGCCCGGAGCACTCCAAAGACAGGTTCCAAAAATCAAAAGAGTTGCTGGACAGCTTGTCCAGAGGGTCAAAATATCACAGCGTGCTAGGCTGCAAAATGTCTGCCAAAGTAGGAAGAGTGCAGTGTGGCACTTTTTTGAACAAAATCCTCATGATCAGGCCAAGGTTATCTGTAAGAAGTGCGCAAAGACCTTTAGCCGAGGGAAAAATCTGAAAAATTTGAATACCAGTTGCATGCTTAGACATTTAACCAGCAAGCACTTGCAAGCGTGGACACAACACCAAACCTCAAGTACCACATGTGCAACTGATCACAAAGAAGGTAGTCAGCAACGCTACATTGTTTCCCCCACTGTAAGCCCACCGGTTAGCACAGCAGCAAATGTTGAGGTGTCGTTGCAAGGCCACAGCAGTCAGGGAATCCCACTGTTATATCAATGAAAGACTGAATCTAGGCCATCAGAAAGAACACCAACTCCATCACCATCATCAAACCTCTCTCAGTCCGCCCTGTCCACCGCTACTTCCACCATATGCAGCTCTCAAGTCCAGCTCACCCTCCCAGACACTATGAGTAGGTCAAGAAAGTACTCAGTCTCTCATGCAGGTACACTGGGTTTGAACGCCCACATTGCCAAACTAATCTCGTTAGAGATGATGCCCTATCGGTTGGTGGAAAGCGCAGCTTTCCGCGAACTCATGGCCTATGCAGTACCACGCTATGACCTGCCCAGTCACCACTATTTCTCTCGCAAAGCCATCCCAGCCCTCCACCATCATGTGAAAGACCGCATTGTCCATGCACTCAAGCAGTCAGTGAGTGGAAAGGTGCACCTCACAACTGATGCATGGTCCAGTCGGCATGGCCAGGGCCGTTACGTGTCCGTCACTGCGCACTGGGTTAATGTGGTGGATGCAGGGTCCACAGGGGACAGCGGTGGTGGGACAGTGCTGTGTTATGATTGAGTCACCGTAGGAGGCAGACACAAAAATAGAAGCTACGTCCAGAAAACCAGAGAAGTTGGCAACTATCAGATTGCAGACCCCTGAACCTATCAACACAACTAGCAGTAGCCGTGAGGGGTTCCTATGATGCCCTAGACCCCTCGATCACAGCCGGAGCGCTAAATAGCCTAAAGACAGAAAAGGAAATCTAAACTGCCCCAGAGCAGACCCCAAAGTAAAAAGCAGCCCCCAACATATAATGACGGTGAAGCAAGATGTAAAAACACTCACACAGATAGAAAGATAGGCTGAGCAAACGATGGGGCCCAAGCTAGCTAAACAGAACAGGAAAGGAAGGTTGCTGTCTGCAATCTGCCAAAACCCTATCAAAGACATAATCCAACAAGCTGATATGAAAAAGACCCTGAAGCAGCTAGGCTTCAAAAACTAAATCAGCACTCAGGTATTTTCAGAAGACAGAGCTAAAGGAATTCAGCACACCCCAGCAGGGAATGGCAGAAATCCAGAAAAACAAAGCAAAACAAAGTCTAAGCACAAATGCAAAAGGCCAAGCAGAAAACTTAGCTTTAGAGGAGCAGGAATTCAGACTGGTCTCCAAGGATCCCACAGCGAAATCACCCGCAGGGCAGAAGGGCGTCGGCAGCCTTATATCCAGTCAGTAACTCCACTCAGCCAGTCATCATCATCAGACTCAGGTGTTTGATAATCAGGCTCACTACCTTTCTTTACCAGAAGAGGGAGTTCCTCGGGCCTCAGTAGTGAAGGGGAAAATGAACTCACAACAGTGCTGCCTAGCCCACGTTATAGGAAACAGTTGGCTGTAGGCGTTCGACCCTCCTCCTCCTCCAGAAGCGACAGCTCGTCCACAGAGCGCAGTCGTACGAGCACTCCATCTGCAGCTGCCCCTGTTGCACTCGAGGTGTCCCCCTATCGAGCAGCTAGTGGAAAGCGTCAACAGGCTGTGTTGCAGATGATGTGTTTGGGCGACAGACACACCGCCGAGGTGCTGGCCGAGTACTTGAAGCGACAAACTGAGTCATGGCTGGGCAGTGTACATCTTGAGGCAGGCAAGGTAGTTAGTGATAACGGCCATAATTTTGTGGCAGCCATAGCCCTTTCAAAACTCAGCCACATACCTTGCTTGGCTCACACCTTGAACCTGGTGGTGCAGTGCTTCCTCAATAATTATCCGGAGTTAACAGTCCTGCTCCAGAAGGTGCGAAGACTGTGTGCGCACATCCGCCGGTCGCCTGTACACTCCATTCGTATGCAGAAGCTGCAGCGATTGCTCCACCTTCTCAAACACCGCCTCATTATCGACATTGCAACAAGGTGGAACTCCACCCTGCACATGGTTGAGCGGCTGTGCGAGCAGAGGCAGGCCAAAATGCATTTGTGGGAGGATACACGGCCAGGCACTTTGATAGCAGACATGGAGGTGACAGGTGTGCAGTGGTCGAAGCTGAAAGACCTCTGTAAAGTCCTTCAGTGTTTTGAGGAATGCACACGGCTGGTAAGCGCAGACGATGCCATCCTAAGCATGAGCATCCCACTTATGCGTCTGCTCATGCAAACTTTGACGCACCTTAAGGAGCAGGCGTCTGCAGCCAATGTTGATGAGGAGGAAGAGGTGGAGGGAATCCTTGATGACATTCAGCCATTGTCTGCTCAGGGACCTCTCCTGGACGAGTTGGAGGAAGAAGAGGAGGAGGAGGATGATGATGGGGATGATTACTTAGGGGAGGAGGATGCATCTCGTGGGGCAAGTGAAAATGTTGGCATGGCAAGGTCTGGTACAGGGTTTGTGCGTGACTGGAGGGATGTGGATTTGCCAGAAAGTGCTCCTCCAACCAGCACTCGCAGTGCATCATTGACACCGGGAACATTGGCCCACATGTCAGATTATGCCTTGCAGATCCTAAAAAGGGACCCACGCATTGCCAAAATGATGAACGATGACGACTACTGGTTGGCCAGCATCCTGGATCCACGCTATAAAGGCAAATTACAAAACATCATGCCACAGGAGAACCTTGACCTAATATTGGCTACTAAACAAGCAATTCTGGTTAACCGGTTGGTTGAGGCATTCCCAGCACACAGCAGCGGTGATGGTTCTCATACGAGCCGTACGGGTCGGGGGCAGCTTGGCAGAGGTGTTCGTGGTGCACACAGCAGAAGTGGCGTTGGAGACAGGGGTTTCATGACAATGTTGTGGATTGATTTTTCACGGACCGCTCACACAACTGTTAATACAGCATCGATGGAAAGTGACAGGAGACAGCAGTTGTCAACTATGGTTAACAACTACTTTTCCTCCCATATCAATGTTCTCCCGCACAGGTCATTCCCCTTTGACTATTGGGCCGCTAAACTGGACACCTGGCCTGAATTGGCAAAATATGCCTTACAGGAGCTCGCTTGCCCAGCTGCAAGTGTGCTATCGGAAAGAGTCTTCAGTGCAGCTGGATCAATCCTGACAGAAAAAAGGACCCATCTGTCAACCCAAAATGTGGATGATCTAACCTTCATTAAAATGAACCATGCATGGGTTTCCAAGGATTTTGTCCCACCTTCCCTTGATGACACATAGGTTGCCAGAAAAATGGCTTGCTTTGGTCCTCCTCCTATTCCGTGAACTTGACCTATTTCGCCTTTTGCAGCAGCTAAATGACCCACATCTACATATGCCACTTTGCAAACCTCCCTAAGTTGGCGGCCCCCCCATGGCCGGGGTCACCACCTAGCGCACGCAACCGTGCGAGTGCCGTTGCCCTGGACAGGTGGGTAGGCCAACTCTTGGGCGCGGGCACTGGCATAGGGTCCCTCATAGTGCAATCAAGTATCTCTGACAGTGGTGGTGCACACCAGCCGTCAGACACACCGCCGTACTATGAGGGGCCCAGTGCCAGTACCGATGCCCACGAGTGTGCCCTCCTTGCTTGGGCAGGGCCCCAGCAATTGCAATGTTTACCTCTCCCTGCTCCTCCGCTGTTTAGTCTGTGCTGTCAAATCTTTCTCTGGGACTGCCACTACAAATTGATTGAACTGAAAGATGATGGTTAAGATGTAGCTATGCCCTGTCCTGCTGGCCAGGCTCTAGCTCCAGATGATCAGTGGCTTCCATTTCTTATGGATGTTGACTCACAATTACATGCAGTGGTGGTTTATCATCAGCTTTCACAGTTTTCCTACTCACAAACGTGTGACATTCCGTCACACATATCAAAATGTGCCCTCTCATGCCAATCAAATAGAATCGCCTACGGCCTGTGGCTTCTGTCTTTTGCACTCCAAAGTTACGTGACAGATCATGATAGCCAGTGAGCACCTTGTTTACATCGCTCCCTGTGATAAAAATTGGATTGAGATGAGTAACAGTGATGGAATCAGCGGAAGTGCGATACAGCAAGACTTTATTCACAAAAAAATGTTTTCACTGTCTCAACACACAAATTAATTGACGGTCAGCATTGCCTATGAGAATTGTGATGGAAGTTTTTCCCATGAATAATAATTCCTAGATTTCTGCAATCAATAGCCTTTATGTCACTAATTGTATGCATCTCATTTCCTATTGCGGAGAGGCTGGACTGTATTACTGAGATAGAAATATATATGAAGATTTAAAAATAACACCAAAAGTATATAGTTGTGTACGCCTCAAATGCATTTCCTTTTTTCCACTTTTTAGATTGCTGTGTAATCCATACTGAGAACACGGAGATTTTACATGTTTAAACTATGCTATATATACCTGCTATCCAGTGATAAAGTACCCTTTCTCAACTTTTTACAATCTGGTCAAATCCATACTGGGCCTGAGAACATCTGAGTCTGCCTCCTGATCTATAGACATATATTTTTAATGTGTAAACTAGGCTACATATATACGTGTTATCCGGTGAAACTGTACCCTTTATCAACTTTCTACAATGTTGTTGAATCCATACTGGGCCTGAGAACGGCTGCCGAGCTGTTAAGCAAGCTACAGCACCTGTGGTTTTGACACGTAATTTTTTCAGGAATGACGTTAGGCCTAACTCCGGAATTGCGGTTGACCTGAACTTACTGGGAAATCATCGTTCGCGAGGAATAATCTGAATCCCAGATCCCCATCACTAACGGAGTTCAGCAGGTTATCTGCACCTGTAAGCGACAAAAGCTGGTCCTTTCAGTGTAGCATGCATGCAGCCCCGGACATATACTGGAATGCTAGACGTGTTATTGCTCGATCTCACGTGCCACAGCCTCGCGTATCCCTCTAGTAAGCTTGACGCGTACCGCGGGGCCATGCCGGAGTCTCGGACGTTAACGGAATAAAGCTGAGAAATCGCTAGCACAACTACAAATGGACATACCACACCACACACACAATCGACAAAGCTTTCAAAATGTGCATCTTTTCTTGAGGTGGCATGGTTGTGGTTTTCCGGGTGGAGTCCAATTAAGCCGCAGGCTCCACTCCTGGTGGTGCCCTTTAGGACATTCCTTTAAGGTTCAGCTTTGCAATCATACTGCCCCGGAAAGCAAACACTTTGCCTGCATGGACGCTGTTTGGAGGTTTGTGGGAATAACGCCGCCCGATTGCCAGTTGGCATAATTTATTGGTGGGAAGTCCGACGGTATATGATCGTGTTCGATTTCATTATTTTTTTTTTTTTTGGTTGTTTTTTAACTCTTCATATATATTTCTGTCTCAGTAAGACAGTCCAGACTCTCCGCAATAGGAAATGAGATGCATACAAATACTGACATAAATTCTAGTGATTACAGAAATCTAGGAATTCCTATTCATGGGATAAACTTCCGTCACAACTCTCAGAGGCGAAGCAGACCCTCAATTAATTAGTGTGTGGAGGCAGCGAGAACCTTTCTTTGTGAAGAAAGTGTTGCTGTATCGCAGTACCGTTGATCCCATCACCATTACTCATATCCATATAATTTTGATTACAGGGAGAGATGTAAACATGGTGCTCACTACCTATCATGCTCTGTCACATAACTTTGGAGTGCAAAAGACAGAAGCCACAGGCCGTAGGCGATTCATTTGGATTGGCATGAGAGGGCACATTTAAAAATGTGCGCTGGAATGTCACACGTCTGTGGGTAGGAAAACTGTGAAAGCTGATGAGAAACCACCACTGCATCTCATTGTGAGTCGATGTCCATAAGAAATGGAAGCCATTGATCATCTGAAGCTAGATCCCGGCCAGCGGGACAGGGCATAGCTACGTCTTAACCATCATCTTCTATCAGTTCACCAAATTTGTAGTGGCAGTCCCAGTGAAGGATTTGACAGCCCAGACTACACAGCGGAGAAGCAGGGAGAGGTAAACATTGCAAATGCTGGGGCCCTGCCCAAGCAAGGGGGGCCCACTCGTGGGCGTCGGTACTGGCGCTGGGCCCCTCATAGTACGGCGGTGTGTCTGACGGCTGGTGTGCACCCCCACCATCAGAGACACTTGATTGCACTATGAGGGACCCTGTGCCAGTGCCCGCGCCCAAGAGTCGGCCCATCCACCTGTCCAGGGCAATGGCACTCGCACGGTTGCGTGCGCTAGGTGGTGACCCTGGCCATGGGGGGAGGAGGCAGCCCAGTTAGGGAGGTTTACAAAATGGCATATGTTGATGTGGGACATTCACCTGCTGCTAAAGGCGAAATTGGTCAAGTCCCAGGAAGAGGCGGACCAATGAAAGCCATTTTTCTGTCAACCTATGTGTCATCAGTGTAAGGTGTGACAAAATCCTTGGAAACCCATGCATGGTTCATTTTAATGAAGGTTAGATCATCCACATTTTGGGTCGACAGATGGGTCCTTTTTTCTGTCAGGATTGATCCAGCAGCACTGAAGACTCTTTCCGATAGCACACTTGCAGCTGGGCAAGCGAGCTCCTGTAAGGCATATTGTGTCAATTCAGGCCAGGTGTCCAGTTTAGTTGCCCAATAGTCAAATAGGAATGACCTGTGAGGGAGAACATCGATATGGGAGGAAAAGTAGTTTGTAACCATAGTTGACAAGTGCTGTCTCCTGTCACTTTCAATTGATGCAGTATTACCAGTCGTGTGAGCGGGACTTGAAAGATCAGTCCACAACATGGTCATGAAACCCCTGTCTCAAACGCCACTTCTGATGTGTGCACCACCAACACCTCTTCCAAGTTGCCTCCGGCCCCTACAGCTCGTGTGACGACCATCACCACTGCTGTGTGCTGGGAATGCCTCAACCAACCGGTTTACCAGAGTTGATTGTTTGTTAGCCAATAATAGGTCAAGGTTCTCCTGTGGCATGATGTTTTGGAATTTGCCTTTATAGCGTGGATCCAGGATGCTGGCCAACCAGTAGTCGTCATCGTTCATCATTTTGGCAATGCGGGGGTCCCTTTTTAGGATCTGCAAGGCATAATCTGACATGTGGGCCAATGTTCCCGGTGTCAATGATGCACTGCGAGTGCTGGGTGGAGGAGCACTTTCAGGCAAATCCACATCCCTCCAGTCACGCACAAACCCTGTACCAGACCTTGCCACGCCAACATTTTCTCTTGCCCCACGAGAAGCATCCTCCTCCCCTAAAAAATCATCCCCATCATCATCCTCCTCCTCCTCTTCTTCCTCCACCTCGTCCACGACAGTTCCCTGAACAGACAATGGCTGACTGTCATCAAGGCTTCCCTCCTCCTCTTCCTCATCATCCTCGGCTGCAGACGCCTGCTCCTTGATGTGCATCAAAGTTTGCATGAGCAGATGCATAAGTGGGATGCTCATGCTTATGATGGCGTCGTCTGCGCTTACCAGCCGTGTGCATTCCTCAAAACATTGAAGGACTTTACAGAGGTCTTTCAGCTTCGACCACTGCACACTTGTCAACTCCATGTCTGCCCTCAAAGTGCCTGCCCGTGTATCCTCCCACAAATGCATTTTGGCCAGCCTCTGTTCGCACAGCCTCTCAACCATGTGCAGGGTGGAGTTTCACCTTGTTGCAACGTCGATAATTAGGCGGTGCTTGGGAAGGTGGAGCAATCTCTGCAGCTTCTGCATATGACTGGAGTGTACCGAAGACCGACGGATGTGGGAGCACAGTCTTCGAACCTTGTGGAGCAGGCCTGTTAACTCCAGCACTGCACCACCAGGTTCAAGGTGTGAGCCAAGCAAGGTATGTGTCTGAGTTTTGAAAGGGCTATGGCTGCCACAAAATTCCAGCCGTTATCACTAACTACCTTGCCTGCCTCAAGATGTAGACTGCCCAGCCATGACTCTGTTTGTCGCTGAAAGTAGTCGGCCAGTACCTCCGCCGTGTGTCTGTCGCCCAAACACATCATCTGCAACACAGCCTGCTGACGCTTTCCACTAGCTGATCGATAGTGGGACACATCATGTGCACCACTGTCAGCTGCGGATGCAGTGCTTGTGCGACTGTGCTCTGTGGATGAGCTTTCGCTTCTGGAGGAGGAGGAGGAGGAGGGTCGAACGCCTACAGCCAACTGTTTCCTATACCGTGGGCTAGGCAGCACTGTGCCATCACAGCTGTCCCCTGTGGACCCTGCATCCACCACATTAACCCAGTGCGCAGTGATGGACACGTAACGGCCCTGGCCATGCCTACTGGACCATGCATCAGTTGTGAGGTGCACCTTTCCAATCACTGATTGCTTGAGTGCATGGACAATGCGGTCTTTCACATGAAGGTGGAGGGCTGGGATGACTTTGCGAGAGAAGAAGTGGCGACTGGGTAGATCATAGCATGGTACTGCGTAGGCCATGAGTTCGCGGAAAGCTGCGCTTTCAACCAACCGATAGGGCATCATCTCTAAGGAGATTAGTTTGGCAATGTGGGCGTTCAAACCCAGTGTACGCGGATGAGAGGTTGAGTACTTTCTTGTCCTACACATAGTCTCTGGTAGGGTGAGCTGGACTTGAGAGCTGCATATGGTGAAACTAGCAGTGGACATGGCGGACTGAGAGAGGGTTGATGATGGTGATGGAGTTGGTGTTCTTTCTGATGGCCTAGATTCAGTCTTTCCTTGCAATAACAGTGTGATTCCCTGACTGATTAGCTCTTGCGACGACAACTCAACATTTGCTGCTGGTGGTGTGCTAACCGGTGGACTTAGAGTGGGGAAAACAATGTAGCGTTGCTGACTACCTGCTTTGGGAGCAGTAGCACATGTGGTTCGTGAGTTTTGGTAGTCCATCCACGCTTGCAAGTGCATGGTGGTTAAATGTCTTAGCATGCAACTGGTATTCAAATTTCTCAGATTTTTCCCTCGGCTAAAGGTCTTTGCGCACTTCTTACAGATAACCTTTGCCTGATCATTAGGATTTTGTTCAAAAAAGTGCCACACTGCACTCTTCCTACTATGGAAGACATTTTGAGGCCTTGCATGCTGTGCTATTTTGACCGTCTGGCCAAGCTGTCCTGCAACTCTTTTGGCTTTTGTAACCCGTTTTTGGACTTCTCCGGGCCTGCCAGATAACAGCTGTTGCGATGTCGATGCCCGCTGCGGATGCTCCTCCTCCTCTTCTGAGCTATTGGCAGCGGCACCCTCTACCCACAATGGATGCCAATCTGGGTCAACAACTGGGTCATCCATCACCTCCTCTTCAATGTCATGTGCACCTTCCTCTGTGTCACCGTGTATGGTGGTATAGTATGCGGGAAGGGGCATCTGAGTTTCATCTGGGTCAGATTCTGGCTCAGTGCACTGCGAGGACAATGTAGTGCTCTGAGTGAATGTACCAGCAGAATCAACTATCAGTGGCTGTGCATCAGTGTACTCCATGTCAGATTCATCTTTGCCTGGGTAATTCACGATTTGACTTGATAACCCAGGCATGGTATGTGAAAACAGCTCCATGGAGTAATCTGTAGTGTGGCCTGCCGCATCCTTCAATTTTGGTTGGGGTGAAGGACACAAGGAAAGGTGTGGTTCATGAACATGAGCCTCCAATGATGACTCACTGCTTTTATTTTTTAAACCTCAGAAGAGGAGGCGATAGAGCTGGAGGCTGAGTCAGCAATGTAAGCCAAAACTTGTTCTTGAAGCTCCGGCTTTAAAAGCGGTTTACCTACTCCCAGAAAGGGAGCCTTCGAGGCTTTGTGGAGTCAGACGATGATGCAGGCTCAACACCTCCTGCATTAGGTGCTATTTTGCTTTTGCCACTACCATCAGATCCACCACCAACACCATCATTACCAGATGCCAACCCCGGCCCACTTCCACAGACTCTTCCACCACACTTCCTCATTTTTGGGGAAAATGTACCCAAAAAATCACCAACTATATGGTACTGTAAAACAAGGTACAAGGTGTATATAGTAGTGGGGAGAATTTGAATCTCTCGAGACTTCAGGACACAGTTGGATTCTGTCAGGCCCTGTTTATTTTACACCGCAATGTGACAGGCAGATTATGGATGGTGTAATAAAGGTAGATAGAGGACTGTGGAGAATTGGAATCTCTCTACACTTCAGGACACAGTTGCATTCTGTCTATAACACCGCAATGTGACCGGCAGATATTGCCTAGTGTATGACAAACTACAAGGTGTATATTGAATTGGGCAGAGTTGGAATCTACCTAGAGTGTAGGTCTGTAAGAACGGACAAACTCCTCGACTTTTCCTTACAGAGTCACACACGTAGATAGCTTCAATTTGGCCGTCATAACAGCCGTTACATGGTACTGAGAGAGGAGCGTGCACGTACACCGCTGTACGGTGTATGTAAAATTGTCAAGCTCCGTGTTTTTGTATACGGACTGACACACGCTGTCTCTCTCTAGTTTTGAATGTAATCAAACATCAAATATACTAAACTGTTTGAAAAACGGACAAAACTATAAGGTGTAGGTCTGTAAGAATAGACAAACTCCTCGACTTTTCCTTACAGAGTCACACACGTAGATAGCTTCAATTTGGCCGTGATAACAGCCGTTACATGGTACTGTGTGAGGAGCATATACCACTGTACGGTGTGTGAAAAAATGAATGCTCACTACCTCACCAGGACAAAACAATACAATTTGGATTGCTTTTAAAAAAGCAGTGTGAACACCAGTGTGCACACAGCAATGCAGCTAGCCTTAAAAGGCAGGCTAATCACCACCAGCGCTGCTGCACAAAAGCAAAAATCTTCACCTTTCACTGCACAGTAACTACAGTGAAAAGGGCTAGCAGCAGAAGCAGTTCACTTGCATGCCCTTCTCCAAGATGGTGATGACCGCTGCCTATGTCATCACGTTGCCCACAGTGTCCGTTCTCCCTGATTGGCTGAAAAAGGGCGCTAAAGCATCTTTTGAAACGCGACTTTGGCGCTAAAGTCGCCGACCTCGTGGCCGACCTCACGACTTTGGCGAAAGTCGGCAACTTTTGAATTTTTTCGACCTGTTTCGCTCAACTCTAATAATAACCATCAGGGACCCCGAACCATCATCCATGGAGCAAGAGGGGATTTAGCAGAGTAGTTTGGGGGGACATGTATGACTTTTTTTAATCACATCTGTCTGACCCTGGTCTGGCTCCATAAGGATGGCTCTGTGAGGATACAGCAGAAATATGCCAGAAATGAGCCAGAAGTGAACAGAAGTTATGACTAACCACTGTTATTAAATGTGCTACATTTCTTTCTCTTTCCTCTAAACAAGAAATAATCTCTCCTTCCCTCTTGTCTCTCCACCTGATCTCCTCCGCTGACCTGCTCCTCAACCTCAGATCTCTTCTAATAAAAAACAAAATAAGCTGCCCACTCTCCTTCTCCCACCTACTCTCCCTCTCTCTGCTTCTCCTCACTGCTGGTGACATATCTCCCAATCCTGGACTCCCACATCTCATACCTCCCATTACTACCCCCTTACATCACTCCCAACCTAATATAAACACCCGGAATCTTAGAATCACTGAATCATAGAATCGTAGAGTTGGAAGGGACCTCCTGGGTCATCTGGTCCAACCCCCTGCTCAAAGCAGGATTCACTAAATCATCCCAGTCAGATGTCTGTCCAGCCTCTGTGTGAAGACTTCCATTGAAGGAGAACTCACCACTTCTCGTACCAGCATGTTCCACTCATCGATCACTCTAACTGTCAAAAAGTTTTTTCTAATATCTAATCTGTGTCTCCTCTCATTCAGTTTCATCCCATTGCTTCTAGTCTTTCCTTGTGCAAATGAGAATAAAGATGATCCTTCTACAATGTGACAACCCTTTAGATATTTGTAGACAGCTATTAAGTCTCCTCTCAGTCTTCTCTTTTGCAAACTAAACATTCCCAAATCCTGCAACCTTTCCTCATAAGACAGGGTTTGCAGACCGGTCACCATTCTCGTCGCTCTTTTCTGAACTTGCTCCAGTTTGTTGATGTCTTTTTTAAAATGTGGTGCCCAAAACTGGACACAATATTCCAGATGAGGTCTGACCAAAGAGGAGTAGAGGGAAATAATGACTTCACGTGATCTAGACTGTATGCTTCTGTTAATACATCCTAGAATTGCATTTGCCTATTTTGCTGCTGCATCACACTGTTGACTCATATTCAGTCTGTGATCTATTAGTATACCCAAGTCTTTTTCACATGTGCTGTTGCTTAGGCCTATTCCTCCCATTCTGTATATGCTTTTTTCATTTTTATTGCCCAGATGTAGTAGTTTGCATTTTTCCCTGTTAAAAACCATTCTGTTAGTTGCTGCCGACTTCTCCAGTTTATTTATATCTTTTTGAATCCTCTCTCTCTTCTCTAGTATTAGCTATCCTTCCTAGCTTTGTGTCATCAGCAAATTTAATCAGTTTACCCTCAATTCCTTCATCTAAATCGTTGATAAAGATGTTGAACAATACAGGGCCCAGGACAGAGCCCTGTGGTACCCCACTTGAGACATTCTTCCAACTGGATGTGCAGCCATTTACGACCACTCTTTGGGTCCGATCATCAAGCCAGTTATGAATCCACCTAATAGTTGCCTTGTCCATTCCATACTTAGTCATTTTTTCAATAAGGATTGTATGAGATACTTTGTCAAATGCTTTGCTGAAGTCAAGATATACTATATCTACAGCATTTCCTTGATTCACCCAATCAGTGATTCCGTCATAGAAGGAAATTAAGTTAGTCTGACATGACTTATTAGTTACAAACCCATGCTGACTCTGTTTAATCACTTCATTCTTATCCAGGTACTGACATACGTGTTGTTTAATAATTTGTTCAAAGATCTTCCCTGGTATAGAAGTCAGACTCACCGGCCTATAGTTGCCTGCGACCACCTTCTTCCCCTTTTTGAAGATAGGAACAACATTTGCTCTTCTCCAGTCTTCTGGAACTTCTCCTGTTCTCCAAGAATTTTCAAAGATTATGGAGAGGGGATCAAAAATTTCTTCTGCTATCTCCTTCAGTACTCTGGGGTGTAATTCATCTGGACCTGGAGACTTGAATTCATTTAGGTTAGCTAAGTGTTTCCTCACTATCTTTCTGTTTATAGATATCCTGGATTCTTCTATTCCCTTAATAGGACAGTGAAGAACAGTTGATGTTACATTTCCTTTCTGAGAGAAAACAGATGCAAAATAGGAATTTAAAAGTTCGGCCTTCTTAACATCCTGTCTTACCATTTCATCAATTTTATCCTGTAAAAATCCTATAGCATCTTTGACTTTTCTTTTACTTTTGACATATCCCCAAAATCCTTTATTATTGCTTTTGACATCTCTTGCAAGCCTCAATTCATTGTCAGCTTTAGTAATCTGATTTGTGCCCTGCAGGTTCTGCAGACAGCATTATATTCTTCTTTAGATATGCCTCCCTCTTTCCATTTTATAAACATTTTTTTCTTCCTTTTTAGCATGTGCTTAAGTTCTGTGTTCATCTATCCTGGCTTCCTTAAATGCTTCCTATTCTTCCCTCTTTTCGGAATTGTTAACAATTGTGCTTTGAGAATTTCATTTTTCAAGATCTCCCATCCTTCCTGGACATTTTTGTCTTTAAGGATATCCAGCCATTGGATCCCTCCAATTCTCTTTCTGAATCCCTTAAAATCTGCCTTTCTGAAATCTAACCTTGACGTCAGAGTCTTCACAGGTCTTCCTCCTCTAGTTATCCAAAATTCTAAAATAGCATGGTCGCTACCTCCTAGTGTCCCAGCCACTTTTACCTCCTCAACCATTTCCTCCTTGTTTGTAAGGATTAGATCCAAGGCAGCAGTTCCCCTTGTTTTCTCCCTTACCTTTTGGAAGATAAAGTTGTCAGCAAGAGAGGATAAGAATTTCCTTGACCTGTTAGTTTTGCCTGAGAGAGATTCCCAACAAATGTTTGGATAGTTGAAATCTCCCATGACAACTATGTCATATTTTTTGGAGAACTTGGCCATTTGATGCATAAAGAGTTCATCCATATCTTCAGCTTGCACAGGCGGCCTGTAGTAAATGCCTACAATGGTGTCCTTTCCATTGTTCTGTCCTTGTATTCTTACCCAAACAGTTTCCACAGAACTCCCAGTCTCTGAAGCTTCAATCTCTGTGCAGATATACGCTTTTCTAACATACAATGCGACACCTCCTCCTCGTTTTTCAAGTCTGTTTCTTGCAAATAAGTTGTATCCTTCTAGTCTTGTATTCCAATCATGTGTATTGTCCCACCAAGTTTCAGTGATTCCAATGACGTCATATTTCTTTTCCTGTGTTAGTAGTTCCAATTCTCCTTGTTTGTTGCCCATGCTTTGTGCATTAGTATAGAAACATTTTAGTTTGTGATTGGTTTCTCTTTCTCCAATATTTTTATTATTTAGATTCTTTTGTCCTTGTTCTTCTTTTCCACTTCTAATAGCAGAATTCTCAATAGCATTTGTCAGGTGTATGGCTTTTTCTGGTCTTTTGCTTCCCTTCCCATGTTGTTCTAGTTTAAAGCTCTCCTTGCAAGTGTAGCAAGGCAACATCCAAATACATGTTTTCCAGTCTTCGTAAGGTGCACCCCATCTCTAGCAAGTAGTCCATCGTAAAGGTAATTCACTCCGTGATCCATAAATCCAAATCGTTGCTTACGGCACCATCGACGTAGCCAGTTGTTCACCTGCAGAATCTTATTCCACCTCCTTGTTGCATGGCCATCCACTGGGAGGATGGAAGAGAAGACCACCTGCGCTCCCAGTTTTTTCACTTTCTTGCCTAAGTCTTCAAAGTCTCTGCAGATGGTTTCCAGGTCGTTTCTTGCGGTGTCATTTGTCCCCACATGTAGTAGCAGGAATGGGTAGTCATCTGTAGGTCTGAAGAGTCCTGATATCCTGTCAGACACATCTTTAATTTTTGCACCTGGAAGACAGCACATTTCTTTTGAAGTTATATCCGGTCTGCAGATAGCAGCTTCTGTTCATCTCAACAGGGAATCCCCTATGACCACCACTCTCCGATTCTTCTTCACAACATTTTTCTTTCTCCATCCAGGAGGACTCTGAAGGTGTAAAAGGTTGCTGTTTGTGGGCAAAGTCTTATCCTGATGTATTTCTTCAACCGTTTTCCTGCGTGAGAGCCTGGTACTGGTTCCTGAGAAGTATGGGTGCTGACTGCCTCCTGATCCTCCTGCTTCTCTGGGTCACATGTCTCCATTCCTCTGTTTCTTCAGGTGCACTTTGAATTTCTTCTTTTTCTGTGACATGAAGAGATAATTCTGCTCTGTCTAAGAACTCTTCACCTTCCTTAATGATCTTCAACGCAGCTAACCTCTCTTTGAGATTTTGCAACTTTTCCTCCAACAGGGACACAAGCTTGCATTTGTGGCAGGTGAAGTTTGGCTTTTCCACTGGTAAGTCTGTGAACATGTAGCAAGAAATGCAGCTCACCAAATGGCTCCTGGCCTCTTCCATATTGAGATCAGCTGCAACGGCCAAAACCCAGTGATCGTTGAGCTCGCGGAGACTCTTCACTTATCCCAGAAGGCACTGGGAATATGCAAATGATCTACTCAAGACTCTTCCCCTGGTTTTTCAATTGCCCACTTCAAATCTGTGCCCTTGATGCCCACCACCCTGCTCCTTCTCTCTGGATCACTCTGGAATGCCCTCTCCTTCTGCAATAAACTCCACGTGATTCATGACCTCTTTACCTCTCGTAATCTTTCCTTCCTGGGCCTCACCGAAACATGGCTGACACCTCCGACACAGACTCCCCTTCTCCGCTATGTTACGGCAGCCTCCACTTCACCCACACTCCTCGCCCTGGCAAGACATGGTGGAAGAGTGGGCCTTCTTTTTTCTTCCAACTGTACCTCTAACCCAATCCCACCTCTACTCTTTCTTATTCTCCCCTCTTTTGAAGTCCACTCTGTCAGTATCTACTCCCCATTCAACCTCCAAGTGGCCGTCATATACAGACCTCATGGTCCGACCACTGCCTTTATTGACCAATTCTCTACCTGGCTTCTTCACTTTCTCTCTGCTGACATTCCCACTATCATCATGGGTGACTTCAACATCCCCAATGATACCCACCAGTCGGCAGCCTCCAAACTCCTGTCGCTCACTTCATCTTTTGGACTTGCTCAGTGGTACTCCTCAGCCACCCACACAGATGGACACATATTAGACCTGGTCTTCACCAATCTCTGCTCTCTATCTAACTTCACAAACTCCCCTCTCCCTCCTGCTGACCACTATCTACTCATTTCTCATCCCTGTCCTCCTCACCTGTCATCCATGTCAAGCAACATGCACACCCCCGCAGAAACCTCAAACATCTAGACACTCGCACACTCTCTGACTCTATTCTACCACTGTCCTCCATATCTTCACTCCATGACACAGACACTGCAACTAGCTTCTACAATGCCTCTCTTGCATCAGCCATCGACTCAGTCGCCCCTGTCATGCATAGCAGAGTGCGACGCATCAATAAAGAACCCTGGTGCAATAACATCACTAAAAAGCTTTGGCAAGTATCCAGAATTGCAGATCAACTTTGGAAGAAAACGCACTCGCAAGACAACTTCACCTCATTCAAACATGCAACACTCGCATTCAAATCAGCTCTCACCTCTGCTGAACAGGCCTACTTTACATCCCTTGTATCTTCCTTATCCCACAACCCCAAACAGTTGTTCAACACTTTTAACTCCCTCTTCCGCCCACCACTGCCCCCTCTGACTTCCCTAATCTCTGTCGAGGACTTTGCCACGCACTTCAAAAATAAGATAGACCAAACAAGGCATGTCTTTGTTGTCCAACAACCACAATCCCTTTGTATGCCAGACCAATGCCCTAACCCCATAACTTCCCTCTCCAAAAATCACTGAAGGAGAGCTTGCTCATCTTCTCTCCAAAACACACCTCACCAATTGTGCACTTTACCCCATCTCATCTCACCTCCTCCCCAACCTCACCCCTACACTAATCCAATCCCTAACCCATCTCTTCAATCTATCACTAACTTCTGGTACCTTCCCCTCCGCTTTCAAACATGCCGCAATCACACCTATTCTCAAAAATCCATCCCTTGACCCTAGCGCTATGTCCAGCTATTGCCCCATATCTTTGCTCCCATTTGCTTCCAAACTCCTTGAGCAGCACATCCACACTGAACTTTCTTCTCACTTTGCATCTAACTTGCTCTTAGTCAACTTACAATCAGGCTTCCGTCCCCACCATTCCATTGATACTGCCCTGCCCAAACCTACTAACGACATATTACAGCCAAAACTAATGGACATTTCTCTATACTCCTCCTTCTAGACCTGTCCTCTGCCTTCGACAGAGTTGACCACTGCCTCCTATTACAGATCCTCTCTTTCTTTGGTGTCAAAGACCTTGCCCTATCCTGGATGTCTTCATACCTTACCAACCACACATTTAGTGTTTCCTACTCCCATACTACCTCCTCATCTCGCCACCTCTCTGTTGGCATTCCTCAAGGCTCTGTCCTAGGATCCCTTCTCTTCTCAATCTATACCCTTGGCCTGGGACAACTCATAATAATAATGATAATCTTTATTTTTATATAGCGCTAACATATTCTGCAGCACTTTACAGTTTGCACACAACTCATAAAGTCCTATGGCTTCCAGTACCATTTATATGCTGATGACACTCAGATCTACCTCTAGGGCCCAGATGGCACCTCTCTGCTGTCCAGAATCCCAGAGTATCTATCAATCATATCTTCCTTCTTCTCCTCTCACTTTCTCAAGCTCAGTGTGGACAAATCTGAACTAATTATCTTTCCTCCATTTCGCATACCTTTCCTACTTGATCTATCACAATAAATGGATTCACACTTTCCCCTGTCCCGGTAATCTGCTGCCTTGGAGTAACTCTTGACTCTGCCCTGTCCTTCAAACCGCACATCCAAGCTCTCGCCACCTCCTGTAACCTCCAGCTCAAAAATATTTCCAGAATCCGTAATTTCCTCAACCCTCACTCTACCAAAATGCTTGTGCATGCCCTCATTATCTCCCACCTCGACTACTGCAACATCCTCCTCTGTGGCCTACCTTCTAACACTCTTGCTCCCCTCCAGTCCATCCTTAACTCTGTCATGGGAAGCCTAGGTAACTTTAGGCTGAAACCCTGGGGCCCCTGCGGTGTCCCTCAGACTAGGGGAAACCCTGTCTGTCCCTCAACCCAGGGTTTACACTGAAGGTGTGCCTGCCTGGGCCTCCACCCTGTCCTTGTCTCCTGTCCAGGCCTAAGCTGAACCCACCACCCTCCACCCAGTGAGGAGACCAAACACCAGACCCCACAAATAAGTATGGACAGGGATAAAGGAAACGCACCACACTGCGTACACACAGGAGAATACAATGATGTGCAAGGGCAACCAAAAAATACAACACAGGGAGGCAAAATGGCAACAACGGAATATACTACACCAGAAACTGTGTGCTCCTTAGACCACCACTCCAGACCGGTATTGCTAGCACAAGGCAAGAGCTATAGTCGGCGACGCCCATAGTCACGCAGGACAATTTAAAGACAGAGGGCGTGGCTAAGCCCTCAGCCAGAATGACAACCTGGTTAACCCAATCCAAGCCGGATCAGAAGACCAACCAGCGCCGCTGAGAATCAAGTGGTAGGATGGGGTATTACCGCTGTCTGCTGGACACCCTGGTGCGAACAGTGTCCGACATGACAGTACCCCGCCTTCTACGAGGGACCCCAGGAACCCCACAATGTTGAGGACCCGGCTTGTCCAGATGGCGGCGATGAAACCCTGTAATCAGTCGGTCCGCATGTATGTCCGAAGCCATCACCCAAGTCCTCTCCTCAGGACCATAGCCACGCCAGTGGACCAGGTACTGTAGAGTGCGACGCACTACCCGAGAGTCAACCACCTTGGACACCTCAAACTCCAACGAGCCATCCACCAAGACGGGAGGTGGTGGCACAGGAGAGACATCAACAGCACCCACGACTTTCTTAAGTAACACCTTGTGAAACACATTATGTATCTTGTATATGGCAGGTAACTCCAAACGAAATGCCACAGGGTTGATAATTGCAGAGATCCTAAACGGACCAATGAACCTGGGACCCAACTTAAGCGATGGTATTTTGAGTTTGATGTTCCTTGTAGACAACCACACCCAATCACCCACACACAGGTCCGGACCTGGCACACGTCTACCGTCAGCCACACGTTTGTACCTAGAACCTACATTCAGCAAGCGCTGCTTTACTCTCCTCCAAACGGATGACAATTGTGCTCCCAACTGGTCCTCCTCAGGGATGCCCGCAGAGCACCCTTTTCGCAAGGTACAGAATTGGGGATGTTGACCATAAACACAAAAGAAAGGAGATTCCCCAGACGATTCCTGACAATGATTGTTTATCACGAATTCAGCCAGAGGAAGAAACGCCAACCACTCTTCCTGATTGTCAGACACAAAACAGCGTAAGTATTGTTCCAGGTTTTGGTTCATACGCTCAGTCTGCCCATTCGACTGCGGATGGAAAGCTGATTAATGAGACAATTTAATCCCTAGGCGTGAACAAAAAGCTCTCCAAAATTTTGCCACAAATTGTGTACCTCTATCAGATACAATGTCAGACGGGACACCATGAAGTCTGACCACCTCGCGAATAAATACCTGAGCAAGGGTCTTCGCATTGGGCAAAGATGGCAAAGCAACGAAATGCGACATTTTAGAGAACCGATCAACTATTACCAGAATGACCGTGTTCCCAGCCGAGGAAGGCAAATCAGTAATGAAATCCATGGAAATCTCAGTCCATGGCTTACTGGGCACACAGAGAGGATGCAACGTGCCAGCAGGACGGGAGTGTGGTGTCTTGGCCCGTGCGCACATGGTACAGGCTGACACATATGAGGCCACGTCCTGCCGGATTTTGGGCCACCAAAAACGACGTGATACAAGTTCCAGAGTGCTCTTAACCCCTGGGTGGCCCGCCAGGACAGTATCGTGATGTTCCCCTAACACCTTTAAGCGTAGGTGTAGTGGCACAAACAATTTATTAGGAGGCAGATCCGGCGGTACCTCCTCCTGAGCCTCAGCAATCTCTGCCTCAACTTCTGTCGTGAGAGCCGAGACCACAACTCCCTTTTGGAGGATAGGCACCGGATCCTCCCGTGGCTCTCCTCCCGGAAAACATCTGGACAAGGCGTCTGCCTTAGTATTCTTAGAACCTGGTCGGTATGTTACAAAGAAATTGAACCGGGTGAAGAATAACGCCCAGCGAGCCTGTCTGGGGGACAGGCGTTTAGCAGACTCTAAATAAAGCAGATTTTTATGGTCTGTTATAACAGTAATCTGATGGACAGCCCCATCCAAGAAGTGTCGCCTTTCCTCAAACGCCAACTTGATGGCCAACAATTCCCTGTTACCAATATCGTAATTACGCTCAGCAGGCGACAGCTTCTGGGAGAAGTAGGCACACGGATGCAATTTGCCCAAGGATGGACCCTGAGACAGTACCGCCCCCACTCCAACCTCAGATGCATCCACCTCCGCGGTAAATGGTAGGGAGACATCAGGCTGAACCAAGATGGGAGCTGAAGCAAAACTGTTTTTTAGGAATTCAAATGCGCGCACAGCAGCCTCAGACCAGTCAGAAAAATTGTTACCTTTTTTAGTCATGTCGGTGAGCGGTTTAGCAATCATAGAAAAAATCTTAATAAATTTCCTATAATAATTGGAAAAGCCCAGGAATCGCTGAAGCGCCTTGAGATTATCAGGCCGATCCCACTGCAGCACCGCATGCACCTTAGCGGTGTCCATTTTAAACCCTGAGGCGGAAATTACATAACCCAATAAAGGTAATTCTTGGACGACAAATACACATTTCTCAAGCTTGGCATAGAGCTTTTTCTCCCTGAGCAACTGCAATACCTGCCTAACATGCTCTATGTGTGCATCACGGTTGCGTGAGTAAATAAGAATGTCATCAAGGTATATAATAACAAATTTCCCCAAGAGATGAGAAAAGACATCATTTCTGAAATGTTGAAATACTGCTGGCACGCTCGTCAACCCAAATGGCATCACCAAATTCTCAAAATGACCCTCAGGGGTATTAAATGCCGTCTTCCATTCATCCCCTTGATGGACTCTTATGAGATTGTACGCCCCCTGAGGTCAAGCTTGGAAAACCATTTGGCACCAGACACCTGGTTGAACAAATCGGGTATCAGTGGCATTGGGTATGGGTCACGAACCGTAATCTGGTTGAGTTCCCTGAAATCCAGACACGGGCGTAATCCGCCATCTTTCTTCTTGACAAAGAAGAACCCCGCCGCCAATGGAGATGATGAAGGCCTGATGTGCCCTTTGCTTAGACTTTCTGCAATGTATTCTTTGAGAGTTTGCTTCTCAGGACCTGAGATATTAAATATCCTGGCTTTCGGTAACTTGGCCCCCGGTTTTAACCTAATAGCACAGTCATAGGGTCGGTGCGGTGGCAGCTCTGAACAACCTCTTTCAGAAAATACATCAGCAAAGTCCAGCAGTGGCTCCGGGATGCTGGGAGTCACAGTGGAGATACATGTGGCCAGACAACTCTCCTGGCAATATCTGCTCCACTGGATTATGTCCTGGGTCTTCCAATCAATCACCGGATTGTGCATAGACAACCATGGAAACCCCAGAACTACCTGAGCAGGTAAATTACTGAGCACCTTACATGTTACCCGCTCAGAGTGTAGGACCCCAATGTGGAGTTTTACATCAGCCACAAACTCTTTAATCTCCCCCTGTGAGAGAGGGGAGGCATTGATGGTAACCACCCGCATAGGATTAGGCAGCATCTCCACCTTAAATCCCGCTGTACGCGCAAACTTTTCATCAATGAGATTAGCGGCTGAACCACTGTCTACAAATACAGTAATCGGCAGCTCTTGGCCCCCGATTACTACCTTGGCAGGGAGCATACACTGGGAGACCACCACGGAGGATATGCAAAGGCTCAGACTAGACTCCTCCAAACCCTCTGAGCCTAGCAGTTTTCCACCGGCACATCTTTCTTAGGTACCAGTGGGCAAGCATTAATAAAATGTCCTTTTTTGCCACAAAAAAACAGACCCCTTGCTTTCTGGGCAAGGGACATTTATGCTTGTTATTATGTGTATGTGATATACCAGCGATCTGCATAGGTTTCACGGATTCACCCGAGGCAACCTCACCAGAGACTGCCCCCCCCCCCACAGGCAATGTCTCCTGCGACCTCTGACGAAAGCGGCGATCAATGCGTGCTGCAAGCACCATAGCAGCCTCCAGAGAGGCAGGAGTCTCATACATTAGCAGAGCTTGTTTAACACTTCCAGAAACCCCATGCAAAACTTGACTCCTTAGTGCAGGGTCATTCCATTGAGTGTCCACAGCCCAGCGACGAAATTCCGTACAATAATCCTCTGCCAGTCGCTCACCCTGGAGTAGAGAGCGTATTTTAGACTCTGCTAATGCCAGTCTGTCAGGATCATCATAGATTAAACCAAGAGCAGAAGAAAAAAAGTGTACGGACTCAAATGCTGGTGAATCAGAAGGTAGTGAAAAAGCCCATGCTTGTGGATCACCACTCAGCAAGGAAATTACCAAGCCCACACACTGAGCCTCATTTCCTGAGGAGAGTGGACGCATACGAAAATACAATTTGCAGGATTCATGAAATACAACGAACTTACAGCGATCACCAGAAAATCATTCAGGAAGAGGTAACTTGGGTTCAGCTGCCCTGACTGCTGCCTCAGTTTGCACAGCAGGAACTGACAGGCCTTGTTGCTGGACCGCCCCCCTCAGTTCAGTGACCTGTATGGACAGAGCCTCCAGCTGCTTGGTTATGGAGACTATAGAATCCATGGTAAATAATCCTTTTTTTTTTTTTTTTGGGCCGACTATAATGTCATGGGAAGCCTAGGTAACTTTAGGCTGAAACCCTGGGGCCCCTGCGGTGTCCCTCAGACTAGGGGAAA
Organism: Dendrobates tinctorius; assembly: GCF_039654945.1. Lineage (NCBI taxonomy): Eukaryota > Metazoa > Chordata > Amphibia > Anura > Dendrobatidae > Dendrobates > Dendrobates tinctorius. The sequence goes on from NW_027361773.1 coordinate 3,182,313, forward strand.
CCCTGTCTGTCCCTCAACCCAGGGTTTACACTGAAGGTGTGCCTGCCTGGGCCTCCACCCTGTCCTTGTCTCCTGCCCAGCTCTAAGCTGAACCCACCACCCTCCACCCAGTGAGGAGACCAAACACCAGACCCCACAAATAAGTATGGACAGGGATAAAGGAAGCGCACCACACCACGTACACACAGGAGAATACAATAATGTGCAAGGGCAACCAAAAAATACAACACAGGGAGGCAAAATGGCAACAACGGAATATACTACACCAGAAGCCGTATGCTCCTTAGACCACCACTCCAGACCGGTATCGCTAGCACAAAGCAAGAGCTATAGTCAGCAACGCCCATAGTCACGCAGGACAATTTAAAGACAGAGGGCGTGGCTAAGCCCTCAGCCAGAATGACAACCTGGTTAACCCAATCCAAGCCGGATCAGAAGACCAACCAGCGCCGCTGAGAATCAAGTGGTAGGATGGGGTATTACCGCTGTCTGCCAGACACCCTGGTGCGAACAGTGTCCGACATGACACTCTTCTGCCTGACTAATTAATCTCTCTCCTCGCTACACTCCTGCGCCTTACTTTGCAAATCCCTTCACTGGCTCCCAATTTCCCAGCGTATCCAGTTTAAACTAGTAACACTGACCTACAAAGCCATCCATAACCTTTTTCCTTCGTATATTTCCAAACTAATCTCTCAATATCTTCCCTCACATAATCTCCGGTCCTCCAAAGAACTCCTTCTCTCCTCCATGCTTATTCGCTCCTCACTCAATTGCCTCCAAGACTTCTCCTATATATCCTCAATCCTCTGGAATTCTGTGCCCCAACATGTCCGGTTGTTCACCACATTTGGATCCTTCAAACGGAACCTGAAAACCCATCTCATCAAAAGACCTTACAACCTCTGATGAATACACGGCCTTCTCAACACCATTGGAGTTACTGCAACCCCCCGACCTACTGTCTCCTCTCACCTCTGAATTAGTCTGTTATTGTTAGTTTGTTTACTGTAAGTGATATCTGTAATTTGTATGTAATACTTTCTCATGTACAGAACTATGAAAATAATGGTGCTATATAAATAAATACCATTAATAATAACAGTAATAATTGCTTTTTATTCTACTGTTTGTGAGGTAGAATGTAGAAAGAGATGGCAATTCTGTTAACGTTTTCTATTATTTGACTGTACGACCCACCCCCTTCACACTACCATATATCATGTTTTTCACAGATGCCATGTGTCCCCTATTTAACCTATGGTGCTGACTTATGCCTGTGTTTTCCCAGCTGCAGAGATGACAAGGGCCAATACAAATCTATGGGTCCATATAAACATGCCGTCCATGTTCGGTTCATGTGCTGTGCGCGTGCCGTCCGTGTTTAACATGAAAAGTATGTGAGAAGCTTTGTAATTTTATTTCCAGTATCCATACCGGAAGAGACACACTTAAAACACTGGTGACACCGATATCGGTGTAACACGTACAGTCATGGCCAAAAGTATTGACACCCCTGCAATTCTGTCAGATAATACTCAGTTTCTTCCTGAAAATGACTGCAAACACAAATTCTTTGGTATTATTATCTTCATTTAATTTGTCTTAAATGAAAAAACACAAAAAGAATTGTCCTAAAGCCAAATTGGATATAATTCCACACCAAACATAACAAAGAGGGTGGACAAAAGTATTGGCACTGTTCGAAAAATCATGTGATGCTTCTCTAATTTGTGTAATTAACAGCACCTATAACTTACCTGTGGCACCTAACAGGTGTTGGCAATAACTAAATCACACTTGCAGCCAGTTGACATGGATTAAAGTTGACTCAACCTCTGTCCTGTGTCCTTGTGTGTACCACATTGAGCATGGAGAAAAGAAAGAAGACCAAAGAACTGTCTGAGGACTTGAGAAACCAAATTGTGAGGAAGCATGAGCAATATCAAGGCTACAAGTCCATCTCCAAAGACCTGAATGTTCCTGTGTCTACCGTGCGCAGTGTCATCAAGAAGTTTAAAGCCCATGGCACTGTGGCTAACCTCTCTAGATGTGGCCGGAAAAGAAAAATTCAATGCAAGATTGTGCGGATGTTGGATAAAGAACCTCCACTAACATCCAAACAAGTTCAAGCTGCCCTGCAGTCCAAGGGTGCAACGGTGTCAACCCGTACTATCCGTCGGCATCTGAATGAAAAGGGACTGTATGGTAGGAGACCCAGGAAGACTCCACTTCTTACCCCGAGACATAAAAAAGCCAGGCTGGAGTTTGCCAAAACTTACCTGAAAAAGCCTAAAACACTTTGGAAGAATGTTCTCTGGTCAGATGAGACAAAAGTAGAGCTTTTACGGCAAAAGCATCAACATAGAGTTTACAGGAGAAAAAAGAGGCATTCAAAGAAAAGTACACGGTCCCTACAGTCAAACATGGCGGAGGTTCCCTGATGTTTTGGGGTTGCTTTGCTGCCTTTGGCACTGGACTGCTTGACCGTGTGCATGGCATATGAAGTCAGAAGACTACCAACAAATTTTGCAGCAAAATATAGGGCCCAGTGCAAGAAAGCTGGGTCTAACTCAGAGGGCATGGGTCTTCCAGCAGGACAATAACCCAAAACACACTTCAAAAAGCACTAGAAAATGGTTTGAGAGAAAGCACTGGAGACTTCTAAGGTGGCCAGCAATGAGTCCAGACCTGAATCCCATAGAACACCTGTGGAGAGATCTAAAAATGGCAGTTTGGAGAAGGCACCCTTCAAATATCAGGGACCTGGAGTAGTTTGCCAAAGAAGAATGGTCTAAAATTCCAGCAGAGCATTGTAAGAAACTCATTGATGGTTACTGGAAGCAGTTGGTCACAGTTATTTTGGCTAAAGCTTGTGCAACCAAGTATTAGGCTGAGGGTGCCAATACTTTTGTCTGGCCCATTTTTGAAGTTTTGTGTGAAATGATCAATATTTTGCTTTTTGCTTCATTCTCTTTTGTGTTTTTTCATTTAAGACAAATTAAATGAAGATAATAATACCAAAGAATTTGTGTTTGCAATCATTTTCAGGAAGAAACTGAATATTATCTGACAGAATTGCAGGGGTGTGAATACTTTTGGCCATGACTGTACGTGTTTAATATGGACATATGAAGGGGGCCTAACAGTGTTGTTGGTGGAATATTTCAGGAATGTTTCAGGATTGGGGCCCCACTTTGAATTTTGCCCAGGGCCCCAATTTGTCTAAAACCTTCCCTGCACATACCTATTGTTACATTTATTAATTGGATCAAAATTTGATTAAATATTTGATACATCATTTATTCCATCACTTCCCCCATTTTGACATGCACAGGGCACAATTAGTAGGGAATCTGGCCTTGTTCTCAGAGACAAAGAGAAGGCAACGTGTTTGAAAAATGATGATATTTTTCAAACTAGTTATCAGTTGGGAACTAGTATGAAGCTCCACACTGAACTAATTAATTATGGCATCACTAGCTGCTGTCTTGTCCTTAATAGCTTAGATATCAGCCCCAGACTGAGTAAGCTGGGCATCAATATCAAGACAATGATTTTTCATTTCCAGCAGTTGTGGTTCAAGCATAAAAATCTGCTTATCTCTATCAACATTATATTGATCACTCTCTGCCAGTTGTGTCTGTAAGGCACAAACTCTGCACATTATTGGCACAACACTGGCAATGTAAATTTGGGGAATTGGTCTTACACAGGGATTTCTCATATACACAAATCAGTTTTGCTAGCATGTAAAGTCATTTACTTTACTTATTCAAGACCGACCGTCTGTCTATGCACATGCTATCATGACCACATGCTTATTCCAATAGGACAGACAACACCAACTCTGCAGATTTGGGTAAGGTGGGGGTTACTGGGTGAAAATCACTGTGCTTTGCTAATCTTTTAAGGATAGATAAATCCATACTCACTCTTTCCTGAGTCATCTTGTTTGTCCTCCTTGTCTCTTCAGTGCTGCTTGCAAAGTTCCTTTTATCTCCGGAACGTCTTTTCCTGACCAGCTGGACTACCTTGCGAACGGCTATGAATTTTTGGAAGAATGGATTGGTATAGATCACCCCAAACTCTCAAAGATTACTTTGCAAAGGAAAAAAAAAAGTTAAAAATCTGAAGATTGGGTTCTGGGTTATAGATTTTGTCCAGTGTATAGCTCGTGTTGAAAATCTGCATCATCCGTCTGAACTATCAGCACTCTGAACATAAAATTACACCATAGTTCACCCTGTGTAAATTTAATCTGTCCACATCACTCTGGCATGACCTGTTCAGAGACGATGACCAGATATTCACACAGCAAAATGCGAAAAACAAATTCTCAACAGTGGGCTTGTGGCTTACCATTGAAAAAAGATGAGTTTTCTCACTTAAAATACTAAATTATAGTTATTAAATGGGGAACTCTCCCTGCACCACTATTGAGATCCAATATTAATGCCAAACTCGACTATTAATAATTAATATCCACTTAGTCTTAGCCATAATGTTATCTGTTCCTAATACTATATACTAACTGAAACAAAACAGTTCACCAGCAAAGGATATTTATTACACATACAAGTTTACAGTATACCTCATGCTTATATATCTATACCCATACCCATATACTGTATATATATATAGTATATATACTGTATATATATATATACAAATACTACAACACTAATACAGTAATATCACAACAACATCACACATTCAATCCCACGAATATCTGCCAGAATTACCCAAATCACATATGCCATATCAGCCAGCCCTCCTATCACTCTATCCCTAAGGTCTAGAAAGTAAGAGGCTACAGATACTCAGACTATGTGTCATCCTGGAGTCCCAGGAGAAAGAGAAAGCCAAAAACACATCTCTTGGGATTTATGTCCAGCCAAGAAGAGGTGTGCCCAGCCCTAGGTGTGGGGGATGATATCACTAGTGTATGTCCACTGGCTAATGTTCATCCCTTCCATCCTTATTAAACCTGTTCTACTAACACATGGCTGGAACTTTCTTTGTCTTAAGGCAGTTGAGACACATACATGAAATCCACGGCTCTCCACCCATATTTGGGATTATATATACACATACATATACATGCATATTTGAAATACATGGGCAACATGCAATATATATGTAAATTTTGGAGCACTTCCCTACTACACAGCATGAGCCAGCAGCTGTGACAGGAGGTAAAAAGTTTAAAAAAAACAGAGTGGTCCCCCAATTTTTGACATCCAGCCATGCTAAAGCAGAGAGCTGGGGGCTGGTATTCTCATGCTGATAAGGGGCAATAGATATCAGTCATCAGTAGTGTTGAGCATTCCGATACCGCAAGTATCGGGTATCGGCCGATATTAGCGGTATCGGAATTCCGATACTTAGTTCCGATACTTTTGTCATATCGGATTCCGGAATCGGAATCGGAATAGGAAGTTCCCATCATGCTATGAGCCTGCTTGCTTTGATTAAGCCAATGGGAATCCTCCGAAGTGTGGGCACATCCTGTTAGGCATGTAGGCATGTTAACTATTGGCATGGCTGTGATTGGCTGCCGAAATGATGTCATGATGCACTATAAAAGCCACCGCAGCCGCCATTTCTGGTCACTCTGCTGTGAATTCAGTTAGGGACAGGCTGCTGTAGAAGACTGTGAGGGACAGTTAGAAATAGCGATTCCACCAAACATCTAGTGCTTTACCCAGGCTACATAAACCACCACTGTAGCCTTCTTTGCCCTAGCAGCAGTGTTCACAGCTGTCTGCAAGGGCTGTGTGAGTGCAGCTCACGCTGTGGAGTGGGTCCTGCAGCCACGTCAGGCTGTAGGCCACCCAGTGTGATCACTGCTGCCTCATACATCTTTTATTTTTTGAGCTGCATTTTTTACATAATTTCAATCTAGTGTGCTTCCATCCGTATCCATATACGTTGGTTGCAAACACTAGTAGTAGACAGCGGAGCCTTTCTGCAGCCTTTCAGTGCTAGTGTCCACTTTGCTGCACTGTTCACGGCTGTCTGAGAGGTCTCTGACTGTGTGTGAGTGCAGCTCACGCTGAGTAGTGTGTCCTGCAGCTACGTCTGGCTGTAGGACGCTCAGCGTGCGTCAGTGCCTCACACATATTTTTATTTGAGTGCAGCTCATTTTTTCTTCTATTAGTGTGCATCCATCCGTCTCCATCTACGGTGGTTGCAAACACTATAAAGGAGTACACAGCGGAGCCTTTCTGCAGCCTGTCAGTGCCAGTGCCCACTTAGCTGCACTGTTGACGGCTGTCTGAGAGGCCTCTGACTGTGTGTGAGTGCAGCTCACGCTGAGTAGAGTGTCCTGCAGCTACGTCTGGTTGTAGGACGCTCAACGTGCGTCACTGCCTCACACATATTTGTCTTTGAGTGCAGCTCATTTTTTCTTCTCCTATTAGTGTGCATCCATCCGTATCCATCAACATTGGTTGGTTGCAAACACTATATAGGAGTAGATAGAGGAGCCTTTTTTTCTGGCTTGTGCCCTGCCGGCGCAGCCAGATTAGTATTACCCAATTTTTTTGGAGCCTCATCTTTTGCATTGTAGGTTACCTGCCTGCATTGTAATAGCTCCAAAAAGTTGGTGATACTATCAGTTTCAATTCTTTGTTCACATACTTTGAGTTTGTTTCCAACAAAGAAACCACAAAAAAAGTTCACCAAACACTACATTTTGAACTTGTGTAGGCCACATCAGCTCCTATTAAAGTCTAGTCCACACACACACTTCATAAAATTAGTGTTTCTTGTACCTGTAACCAGCTGTTCAGGAATAAGCACACTAAGGCCCCCCTTTGTACTTTTTTGCCTATCTTAAGCAGTCTTGCAAGATGAAGAAGGCAGGGAGTAAGGCGCGTGGGCGTGGGCATGGAGTTTCAGCAGGGAGAGGACGTGGGGATTCTGCAGGGAGAGGACGTGGGGATTCTACAGGTAGAGGACGTGGGGATTCTGGGCCTGCTGCGGGCACCAGTGGATCAGCATCCCCCAGTTTTAGCAGGCAACAGTCCTTTATGCGCAGCTTTGTAGGACCTCAACGTACCCCACTGCTGCGGGAGGAACAAATTGAAGCTGTTGTCGGATGGATGGCAGCTAACGCATCGACTTCAATTACTTCCGCATCCTCTCAGGGTCAGAGCACCGAAGAGCAACCATCTGTCTCTTCACCACCTGCCAAAGTGCCCAGGCAGTCAGAGAGACATGGACAGGAGCCATCACAGTCTCTACTTCTGTTCTCGGAATCTGTTGGCTTGGAAAGAGGGGGCCAGCCAAGCAGCATTCCTGAATGTGAAGAAGAGGGAGTATGCAGTGATGCGCAACTTCTTTGTCCCTCTGAATCTGAAGAGGCGAGTGGGCCAGTGCCTATGGTCAGCACACCTCAGTACGCATCAGATGATGACGAGACTCAGTTGCCACTTTCTGGTGCGTACGGTGCTGGCGAGACATCCCCGGAGAAGCAGCTGTTTGAAGAGGGGAGGGAAGATGATGAGGTCCTTGACCCATCATGGCGTGAGCAACAGGAAGGTGGTGGGAGCAGCTCGGAGGAATAGATTCCCCTACCGGCCAAAACAGGAGGCAGAGGGAGGGGGAAGACTTGGTTGCCTGTACCCTCCACTTCGGCACCCGTTAGGAGCATTCCTCCTTCCAAAGGCAAACCGGGCGCTCACAAGAGTTGCAGTGCGTGGTCCTTTTTTGACACAGTTGCAGATGACATTTGCTTTGTCAAATGCAAGCTGTGTCATCAGAGAGTCAAAAGAGGGAGAAATGTCAGCAACCTCAATACCACAAATATGTGGAAACATGTGCGCACCAAGCACGAGTTGGAGTTGCAGAGACACCCTGAAGACGTAGGCCAACGTACAGCACCACCTACCACCTCTTCAGTTCGTGTTGGGCCCTCTTCCTCCAGCTCACACACTGCTGGTTCGGCTTCCTCACAGGATCGCCAAGGAAGAACCTCTGCCACTGTTGTCCGGAGACCCTGTCAGATTACACCCATAGCAGCACGTTCCCATCCATCACAGCCATCGGTAGCACAGGCATGGGATAAAAGGCGCCCTTACTCGGCAAACCATCCCCGAGCACAGTCTCTGAATGCTGGCATTGCCAAACTTCTGGCAGTTGAAATGCTGTCATTCAGGCTGGTGGACACTGACACCTTCCGGGACTTAATGGCATTGGCAGTCCCCCAATACAACGTGCCCAGCCGCTTTTATTTCAGCAGGCGAGCCGTCCCTGCCCTGCAGAAACATGTTGAGGGCAAAATAAAACATGCGCTACTAAACGACGTTAGTAGCAAGGTCCACCTGACCACCGATGCGTGGACCAGTAACCATGGACAGGGACGATACCTTTCCCTCACTGCCCACTGGGTCAATGTTGTGGAGCCGGGTACGGATCTGGAGAGTGGCGCTGTACGTGTTCTTCCAACGCCACGGATTGCAGGACTCCAGTCTGTACACATAGACTCCTCCTCCTACTCAAGTTCCTCAGAAACAGCAGAGCAGGAGCCTGTTACGACCGATATGAGCACAGCCGTGGCCAAACGTCAACAGGCTGTACTCAAATTAATTTCTTTGGGGAATCGAAGCCACACAGCGCAGGAGCTCTGGAATGCTATCAAGCTGGAGAGCGATGTGTGGTTTGGGCCAGCGAATCTCCAGCCGGGCTTGGTAGTGTGTGACAATGGCCGAAATCTGGTGGCAGCTCTTGGCCTAGGCAACCTCACACACATCCCATGTCTGGCACATGTTCTTAACTTGGTCGTGCAGAGCTTTCTGAGGGACTATCCGGATCTTGCTGCACTGTTGCACAAGGTCCGCATAGAGTGCGCTCACTTGCGACGTTCCAGCACGGCAAGATCGCGCCTCGCTGCTCTGCAGCGACGATTTGGCCTTCCGGAACATCGCATCATATGTGACCTACCCACCCGGTGGAATTCAACGTTACATATGTTGGAGCGGTTGTGTGAGCAGCAGGCAGCAGTCATGGAGTACCAGCTGCATCAGGCGCAAACAAGTCGCACTGTGCGCCGTTCACACTTCAGCACCATTGAGTGGGCCTCTATGAAGGACATCTGCCTCGTTTTGCGTGCCTTCGATGAATCCACGCGGATGGCGAGTGCAGATGATGCACTAGTCAGCATGACTGTCCCCCTTATCTGCCTGCTTCAACAAACACTGCAAGCACTAAGGGATGAGGTTTCAGAAGAGGTGGAGGATGAGGAGTCCCAAATGCCATCTGCTTCTGGACAGTCTGCGCTACGTGTTTCCTCACAAAGGCCTAGGCAGGGGACACTTTGTGAGGAGGATGAGGAGGAGTCGATGGAGGAGGAAGACATCTCTCCAGAGGAGGGAGGTACACAAACCTCTACTCAGTATGTACAGCGAGGGTGGGGTGATGCAGAGCAGGCCGAGGTCACGCCTCAAACAGGGGACAGCGGTTCTTTGGCAGTTGGGAGTCTGCAGCACATGGTTGATTTCATGCTGCAGTGCCTGAGAAACGACCGCCGCATCGCCCACATTCTCGTCTCGGCTGATTATTGGGTGTACACCCTCCTAGATCCTCGCTACCGGGACAGCGTACAAAGGCTCATACCAACTTTGAACCGGGAGCATAAAATGCGGGAGTACGAAGAGTCACTGGTGCAGTCCATAATGTTTTCCATTCCACCCGACAGCATTGTTGCTAGTGCTTTACAAAGCAGCTCTGTGCGTCGAGGCAGTGGAGGAAACTCTGCACAAAGAGGGAGCAGAGGCAGCGCCGCAGCACAAGGCAAGACCACTATGGCCCAAATGTGGCAAAGTTTTGTGTGTCCACCACAATTGTCTACACCATCAGCGACGCCTCGAGTCAGCAGGAGGCAACGCTTCCGTCAGATGGTGTCAGACTACATGTCTTGCCCTGTCGCTGTACTCCCAGATGGCTCTTCCCCCTTCAAGTTTTGGGTCTCTAAGCTGGATACATGGCCAGAGCTTAGCCAGTATGCATTGGAGGTGCTGGCTTGCCCTGCTGCCAGTGTATTATCGGAACGTGTCTTTAGTGCCGCAGGTGGTGTACTAACAGACCGTCGCACGCGACTATCTTCCGATAATGTTGACCGGCTGACTTTTCTGAAAATGAACAAGGCCTGGATCTCCAAAGACATTGCCATTCCTCTTACAGACTAAATTAGTGGTTGGCAACTGTATCCAGGTCTGCTGGTGTGTTCATTTTTCTACCACCTGAACTATAATCCCTTTGCTTCAACACAGCCAGTTGTCGCTCAGATGTGTCGTCTGCACAGAGAAACACACTAGCTCCTGTGTTAGTGGGGTTCAGTAATGCCAGCTGATCCCCTGCTGTGTGGACGGCAAAGTCACCAGCTCCATCAACATTCAAACCACTACTGATTTTTAACCGTGCCCAACTTAGGTCTCTGGCTCCACTGTCTCTACTATTTCCCCTGACCTCCAACCCCGCCATCTACATCTCTGAAGTGGCGTCAGCACAATCTACACTTGTTCCTGTGTTCCTGTGGCTCAGTCCCATCAGTTTATCCCCTGATGTGTGTCCGGCAAGGTCTCCTGCTCTGTCCACATTCCCATAACCAGTAGTGGGAATGAGGACAGAGCTGGCGAACTTGCCGGACAAACATCAGGGGATCAACTGACGGGACTGAGCACCAGTAACACAGGAACAAGTGTAGATTGTGCTGACGCCACTTCAGAGATGTAGCTGGCGGGGTTGGAGGCCAGGGTAAATAGTAGAGACAGTGGAGCCAGAGGCCTAAGTGGAGCATGGATAGAATCAGTAGTAGTCCACAACCTCCATAAAAACCGCTGCCCATTGGCCTCTGCATGCGGCATGCGTAATCCTGGGCTCCAACAGCGTCAGTTGGTGTTCAGAAGTGTCGTCTCCACAGAGCCAAACACATTCGTTAGAGTGTTAGTGGGGTTCAGCACTGCCAGCTGTTCCCCTGCTGTGGAGATGGCAAGTCTCCTGCTGCCTTCACCTGCCAAAATCCAGTAGGCCACAGCCTGCTCCTCGCCTAATCCTGGGCTCCAACAGCGTCAGTTGGTGTTCAGAAGTGTCGTCTCCACAGAGCCAAACACATTCGTTAGAGTGTTAGTGGGTTTCAGCACTGCCAGCTGTTCCCCTGCTGTGGAGATGGCATGTCTCCTGCTGCCTTCACCTGCCAAAATCCAGTAGGCCCCAGCCTGCTCCTCGCCTAATCCTGGGCTCCAACAGCGTCAGTTGGTGTTCAGAAGTGTCGTCTCCACAGAGCCAAACACCTTCGTTAGAGTGTTAGTGGGGTTCAGCACTGCCAGCTGTTCCCCTGCTGTGGAGATGGCAAGTCTCCTGCTGCCTTCACCTGCCAAAATCCAGTAGGCCACAGCCTGCTCCTCGCCTAATCCTGGGCTCCAACAGCGTCAGTTGGTGTTCAGAAGTGTCGTCTCCACAGAGCCAAACACATTCGTTCAAGTGTTAGTGGGGTTCATCATTGCCAGCTGATCCCCTGCTGTGGAGATGGCAAGTCTCCTGCTGCCTTCACCTGCCAAAATCCAGTAGGCCACAGCCTGCTCCTCGCCTAATCCTGGGCTCCAACAGCGTCAGTTGGTGTTCAGAAGTGTCGTCTCCACAGAGCCAAACACCTTCGTTAGAGTGTTAGTGGGGTTCAGCACTGCCAGCTGTTCCCCTGCTGTGGAGATGGCAAGTCTCCTGCTGCCTTCACCTGCCAAAATCCAGTAGGCCACAGCCTGCTCCTCGCCTAATCCTGGGCTCCAACAGCGTCAGTTGGTGTTCAGAAGTGTCGTCTCCACAGAGCCAAACACCTTCGTTAGAGTGTTAGTGGGGTTCAGCACTGCCAGCTGTTCCCCTGCTGTGGAGATGGCAAGTCTCCTGCTGCCTTCACCTGCCAAAATCCAGTAGGCCCCAGCCTGCTCCTCGCCTAATCCTGGGCTCCAACAGCGTCAGTTGGTGTTCAGAAGTGTCGTCTCCACAGAGCCAAACACATTCGTTCGAGTGTTAGTGGGGTTCAGCACTGCCAGCTGTTCCCCTGCTGTGGAGATGGCAAGTCTCCTGCTGCCTTCACCTGCCAAAATCCAGTAGGCCCCAGCCTGCTCCTCGCCTAATCCTGGGCTCCAACAGCGTCAGTTGGTGTTCAGAAGTGTCGTCTCCACAGAGCCAAACACATTCGTTAGAGTGTTAGTGGGGTTCAGCACTGCCAGCTGTTCCCCTGCTGTGGAGATGGCAAGTCTCCTGCTGCCTTCACCTGCCAAAATCCAGTAGGCCACAGCCTGCTCCTCGCCTAATACTGGGCTCCAACAGCGTCAGTTGGTGTTCAGAAGTGTCGTCTCCACAGAGCCAAACACATTCGTTCAAGTGTTAGTGGGGTTCATCATTGCCAGCTGAGCCCCTGCTGTGGAGATGGCAGTCTCTCCTGCTGTCTCCGCATTACAAAGACAGTAGGCCTCTGCCTACACCCTCCTATTTCCTGGGCTTCAACACAGCCAGTTGTAGTTCGGAAGTGCCGTCCACACGGAAAGAGATACTTGCTCCCGTGTCTCAGTGGGGTTCAGTAATGTCAGCTGATCCCCTGCTGTGTGGATGGCAGTCTCTTCTGCTGTCACCTCATTCAAAATACAGTAGGCCTCTGCCTATACCCTCCTATTTCCTGGGCTTCAACACAGCCAGTTGTAGTTCGGAAGTGCCGTCCACACGGAAAGAGATACTTGCTCCCGTGTCTCAGTGGGGTTCAGTAATGTCAGCTGATCCCCTGCTGTGTGGATGGCAGTCTCTCCTGCTGTCACCTCATTCAAAATACAGTAGGCCTGTGCCTACACCGTCCTATTTCCTGGGCTTCAACACAGCCAGTTGTAGTTCGGAAGTGCCGTCCACACGGAAAGAGATACTTGCTCCCGTGTCTCAGTGGGGTTCAGTAATGTCAGCTGATCCCCTGCTGTGTGGATGGCAGTCTCTTCTGCTGTCACCTCATTCAAAATACAGTAGGCCTCTGCCTACACCCTCCTATTTCCTGGGCTTCAACACAGCCAGTTGTAGTTCGGAAGTGCCGTCCACACGGAAAGAGATACTTGCTCCCGTGTCTCAGTGGGGTTCAGTAATGTCAGCTGATCCCCTGCTGTGTGGATGGCAGTCTCTCCTGCTGTCACCTCATTCAAAATACAGTAGGCCTCTGCCTACACCCTCCTATTTCCTGGGCTTCAACACAGCCAGTTGTAGTTCGGAAGTGCCGTCCACACGGAAAGAGATACTTGCTCCCGTGTCTCAGTGGGGTTCAGTAACGTCAGCTGATCCCCTGCTGTGTGGATGGCAGTCTCTCCTGCTGTAACCTCATTCGAAATACAGTAGGCCTCTGCCTACACCCTCCTATTTCCTGGGCTTCAACACAGCCAGTTGTAGTTCGGAAGTGCCGTCCACACGGAAAGAGATACTTGCTCCCGTGTCTCAGTGGGGTTCAGTAATGTCAGCTGATCCCCTGCTGTGTGGATGGCAGTCTCTCCTGCTGTCACCTCATTCAAAATACAGTAGGCCTCTGCCTACACCCTCCTATTTCCTGGGCTTCAACACAGCCAGTTGTAGTTCGGAAGTGCCGTCCACACGGAAAGAGATACTTGCTCCCGTGTCTCAGTGGGGTTCAGTAATGTCAGCTGATCCCCTGCTGTGTGGATGGCAAAGTCTCCTGCTGCCTACACAGTCGTACCACTACTGATTTTTAACCGTGCTCCAATTAGGCCTGTGGCTCCACTGTCTCTCGTATTTCCCCTGTCCTCCAACCCTGCCAGTTACAGCTCCGAAGTGGCGTCTGCACAATCCACACTTGTTCCTGTGTTACAGGTGTTCAGTCCGGTCAGTTAATCCCCTGATGTGTGTCCGGCAATGTCGCCTGCTCTGTCCACATTCCCATTATGGGAATGTGGACAGAGCAGGCGACATTGCCGGACACACATCAGGGGATTAACTGACCGGACTGAACACCTGTAACACAGGAACAAGTGTGGATTGTGCAGACGCCACTTCGGAGCTGTAACTGGCGGGGTTGGAGGACAGGGGAAATACGAAAATCAGTGAAGCCACAGGCCTAAGTGGAGCTTGGTTCAAATTAGTAGTCTACAACCGATCTTAAAATTTCTTCAATGCAGCCTCAGCCTGCTCCGTGCTTGTCCCTGGGCTTCAACACAGCCAGTTGTTGCTCGGAAGTGCCGTCTTCACAGAGTAAAACACTAGCTCCTGTGTTTGTGGGGTTCAGTAACGTCAGCTGTTCCCCTGCTGTTTTGATGGCAATCTGTCCTGCTGCCTCCCAATTGACAGCACATCAGGCCTCAGCCTGCTAAGTGCTTGTCCTGGGCTCCAACATCGCCAGTTGCTGCTCATAACTGACTTTGGCACGGGTACTCCCTCCTGCCCAGCTTGGTTCCAGCCCTGCCTGCTGTTTCCGGGAAGTGTCAATGTCAGTTTGCCACCCCAAGTTGCCATGTCGTGTTGCGGTTGGGTTAGCCGAGGCTAGGGTGCCAGCAGTTTAGGTGCTTCCTATGTGGACTGCGGGTTCTGGTAAGAAAGGCTTGTTCCATAGTGCCAGTAGGACAAGCACCCCCTGTAGGACTGTGTGATTCGGTAACTGCGGCCAGCTTGCGGCATGCCAACTTTGCTTTTCAGGGGTAACTTCTGATACCCCTCCGGGTTCCAGCACCGTCAGCTGGTTCTCGTCAGAGCCTTTGGCCTAGGTGCCTCCATCTCGGTATCCGAGTTCCGGCAACGTCTGCTGGTCCTTGGTAGTGCTTTGTAGCACAGGTACCTCCTGCTTAGTAACCGGGTTCCAGCACCGTCAGCTGGTCCTCGGTTGTGCCATTGGCTCTTATTCCTTCTGCTGCCACTCCGGGTGCCAGCACTGTCAGCTGGTCCTCGCTATTTCCATTTGCTCTTGCAGCTTATGCTACCCCTCCGGGTTCCAGCACCGTCAGCTGGTTCTCGTCAGAGCCTTTGGCCTAGGTGCCTCCATCTCGGTATCCGAGTTCTGGCAACGTCTGCTGGTCCTTGGTA
Organism: Dendrobates tinctorius; assembly: GCF_039654945.1. Classification (NCBI taxonomy): domain Eukaryota; kingdom Metazoa; phylum Chordata; class Amphibia; order Anura; family Dendrobatidae; genus Dendrobates; species Dendrobates tinctorius. The sequence continues at coordinate 3,197,376 of NW_027361773.1, forward strand.
GTGCTTTGTAGCACAGGTACCTCCTGCTTAGTAATCGGGTTCCAGCACCGTCAGCTGGTCCTCGGTTGTGCCATTGGCTCTTATTCCTTCTGCTGCCCCTCCGGGTGCCAGCACTGTCAGCTGGTCCTCGCTATTTCCATTTGCTCTTGCAGCTTATGCTACCCCTCCGGGTTCCAGCACCGTCAGCTGGTTCTCGTCAGAGCCTTTGGCCTAGGTGCCTCCATCTCGGTATCCGAGTTCCGGCAACGTCTGCTGGTCCTTGGTAGTGCTTTGTAGCACAGGTACCTCCTGCTTAGTAACCGGGTTCCAGCACCGTCAGCTGGTCCTCGGTAGTGCCATTGGCTCTTGTTCCTTCTGCTGCCCCTCCGGGTGCCAGTACCGTCAGCTGGTTCAAGAGGACAAAGAACAGGAAGACAACCACCAAGATGCAGAACAACAAGAGAGAGAAGACAAAGAAGCATAAAAAAAACAAAGCAGAAGAACATTAAGCATAAGACTAATACTCTGAGCAAATGATATTATCTTATTTCTAAGCAGAAGAAGACTTAGCAGTGTATGGGGGTGAGTCCGTTCCTCCTCGTGGTGCCCCTGGAAAAGGCCTGCTGCTGCAGGCCAAACTGAACGCGGACAAATCCTGTTGTAAATCTTTTGTGACAGGCAGAACGGAAGGTGTAAACTTCTAACTTTTCTAGATAACAACTACAGGAATGCCTGACACAAACAAGAATATGATGAAGAAGAATAGGAAGAAGATGAAGAAGCTGAATATGTAGAATAATAATTGTTGAATAAGAAGAATATGAAGAATGTAAGAAAAGGAAGAAGAAGAAGAAGAAGAAGAATGTAAAAAAAGGAAGTAGAAGAATTTAAAAAAGGAAGAAGAAGAAGAATGTAAAAAAAGGAATAAGAAGAAGAATGTAAAAAAAGGAAGAAGAAGAAGAATGTAAAAAAAGGAAGTAGAAGAATGTAAAAAAAGGAAGAAGAAGAAGAAGAATGTAAAAAAAGGAATAAGAAGAAGAAGAAGAAGGTAAAAAAAGGAAGAAGAATAAGAAAGAAGAAGAAAGAAGAAAGAAGAAGAAGACATACATGTCTGGCAAAATATAAATGAGGCTAACATAGTCAATATCTTTGTAACTCCTAACATCTTTAAAAAAAAAGTTTAATTCCTGCTATTCCATTTGATTGGGCTAAACCTCTATGGCTTTAATGTCTCCTCCACCTCCCACAATACATTCTACATTATTCTTAGTTGTTTTTCTTCATGTAGAATTAACCTACAAGGAAAGAAAGGGTTTTTTTTAATTCCGATATTTTGGCCCCATTGACTTGCATTGGTTCCCGGTATCGGAATCGGCGATACCGATACTTTTTTTTAAGATCGGCCGATCCATTCCGATCCGATATTTTCAAGTATCGGCTGGTATCGCTCAACTCTAGTCATCAGTCATTGGCTTTCCCTCTGGTGCTTATGAAAAATTAAGGGGGATCCCCACGCATTTTTTTAAAATTTATTAACAAAAACAGTAAAATCACATCATAGCAACTGTTTCTCTTTTTTTGCAAGTGCCAGTACCAAACTGATGAACACCCGCGAGTCTGGCACTAGGCACTCCAGAATTCAACTGTCTGGTACAGAAGCTATTGTGAAACCTGGTGGCATGAACTCAGAGATCACAACCACCGGGTCTCCCGGCAGCCCAGAAACCTCATGGGAAACTTTAGGAAACATTTTAAGGATACTGGAGTTTCCAGCTGCTGGAGCACCTGGAGGCTGTGAACTAAGGATAACTTGGGTGTGTATTTTACTCCACTTGTTAATAAATAAAAAAATAAATGAAAAAAACTGTGTTGGGTTCCCCATAATTTTCATAAGCAGAAGAGGGAAAGATGATGGCTAAGGTAATATTTGTGGGGTTGATGTCACCTTTGTATTGTCAGGTAACATCGAGCCCAGGGGTTAGAAATTGAGAGGTGTCTGTAAGGCACCCCTAATGCTAACCCCATACTAAGTTTGGAAATAAACACACAGCATGAATAAAATCTTTATAGGTGACTCTGCATTACTAACTGTAGGCTTGATGTCACTGGCCATAAAACAGTGGACAACAACCCAACTAATAGATGTGCCTTTTCTGCAGCAGCTGCTGTGAATTGCTATTTTTAGGCTGAGGGGGCAATATCCATGACCCCTTACCTGCCTGACAATACTAGCCCCCAGTTGTCTGCTTTTGCTTGGCTGGTTTTCAAAAATGTGGGGGACTCTATGCTATTTTTTTAAATTATTCATTTAAATAATTAAAATAACGACATGGGGACCCATCTATTATTTATAACCAACCCAAAGCTGACGGCTGAGGGTTGCAGCCCACAGCTGTCAGTTTTGCCTGCACTGGTTATCAAAAATAGAAGAGATCACACATTATTTTTTTGTATTTCTTTACTTAAAACACAGGTGCCGTCTGATAAATACTCCCATCAGCTTTTTTCAGCGACAGCAGGAGTAGGCTTATGGGTGTAGTACTCTCTCATCAACCAATGCCTATTACCAGAGGTAATCTTTTTACTGTTGTCTGACAGCATTGGAACCGCCAACTCTGTGACTGTGGTATTAATGTTATCGCCAATCAGAGCCTGTGTTATCCACGCTGTCATCTGCATGACAAACAACATGTAAACAATGGATGTTTAGGTCCCCCATTCATCTGAATGGGGTCTGGGTTTGGGTACCATCCGGGTACCCGAACCAAACTTATTTTTAGATGTTCATCTGAACCTGCCAGACTGAACATCCATGGATTCACCCATCACTAGCCTTAAGTTAGCCATCACATGTGCCTCTGTCCGGCCATGAACACACACAATTTCTAGGTTCATTTTCTCTCTCTGCTCCTGGCTACTCTCTGCTGACAACACTCACTACATTTCCAGGTGTATCAGTGTAGTCAGTGGCATCAACAGAAAGGTTGCAGGGAGGAGAATATGGTTGGACCACTGATTGCATGCACATAGCTGGTTTCAGGCAATGTCAGTGTGCATACACACACACCGGCTGAGATTAGGTAGCCAAAGATCTGTGAAGTAAGCGCTTTAAATCAGAAGCATGAGAAGCCCCAATGACCTGCAAGGGTAGGGTCCTCTTCCCTCTGTAACAGTCTGTCATTTTTAGATTGTTTACTGTAAGTGATATTTGTATTTTGATGTATTCCCATCTCATGTGCAGCACCATGAAATTAATGGTACTATATCACCTGATTAAATTTGCTGATGACACAAAGCTAGGAGGTATAGCTAATACTAGAGAAGAGAGAGAGAGGTTTCAAAAAGATATAAATAAACTGGAGCAGTGGGCAGCAACTAACGGAATGGTTTTTAACAGGGAAAAATGCAAAGTACTACATCTGGGCAATAAAAATGAAGAAAGCATATACAGAATGGGAGGAATAGGGCTAAGCAACAGCACATGTGAAAAAGACTTGGGTATACTAATAGATCACAGACTGAATATGAGTCAACAGTGTGATGCAGCAGCAAAATAGGCAAATGCAATTCTAGGATGTATTAACAGAAGCATACAGTCTAGATCACATGAAGTGATTATTGTCCTCTACTCCTCTTTGGTCAGACCTCATCTGGAGTACTGTGCCCAGTTTTGGGCGCCACATTTTAAAAAAGACATCAACAAACTGGAGCAAGTTCAGAAAAGAGCGACCAGAATGGTGACCGGTCTGCAAACCCTGTCTTATGAGGAAAGGTTGCATGATTTGTGAATGTTTAGCTTGCAAAAGAGAAGACTGAGAGGAGACTTAATAGCTGTCTACAAATATCTCAAGGGCTGTCACATTGTAGAAGGATCATCTTTATTCTCATTTGCACAAGGAAAGACTAGAAGCAATGGGATGAAACTGAATGGGAGGAGACACAGATTAGATATTAGGAAAAACTTTTTGACAGTTAGAGTGATCAATGAGAAGAACAGGCTGCCACGAGAAGTGGTGAGTTCTCCTTCAATGGAAGTCTTCAAACAGAGGCTGGACAGACATCTGTCTGGGATGATTTAGCGAATCCTGCTTTGAGCAGGGGGCTGGACCAGATGGCCCAAGGAGGTCCCTTCCAACTATACGATTCTATGATTCTATATAAATAAATAATGTGCAAAATGAGTTGGCATAATGGTATAGCAAACTCTTGGCCATACCAATGATGCACCAAAGCCCCCTCATTTCTATATGAAATAAATGATATTTTCTCAGAAACTGTGCCAGTAACAAGCAAAGTGATAGTATGATTTTTATAGGGACTAAGCCCCTTTTTCATGGTATAGACCTTTTAAAATGCTTTTTGAGGTGACAAACTCCTCTTAGTGGAATTTTATGGTTTCAGCAATTAGAAGTTTTTTTATTGCATTATTAAAATTTATAAATTTCCAGCAAATTGTTTCTATCAATTCCATATAATTTTTAAAATATCTGATTTTATTCCAAAGAAACCTTCATTGATTATTACCAGTGATTTGATACTGTAGTTGACTAAGTAGCTAACTGCTCTTCAGGTAAAACTCTTCCCTGAATATTATAAGTCTTGTTCTTAAACCTAATGGTAAAATAAATATACTTGAGCCCAAATGAGCACGTACTTTAATATTTACATCATATTTCATATCTGTCTATTCATACTGTATGTGTATCTTATTACATAATCATTAGCTAGATTTTTGAAAATGTTATGCTTACTCTATATGTCATTTGTCTCTGCAAGAAAGCTTATACTTTTAAAGCTAGAACAGAATTGCCATGTTGTGGTGAGTCTTTTTCAGAAGTATTATATCGCCAATGCCAATTTTAGTAGCAGCTTGTTGCAGCTCTAGTAGACAGTGATATCCACTTGATTAATGGATTTCTCAAGCCAAGCTAAATGTACTTTTAAAACATAATTCTGTCCATTTATTAGAGGTAATACCTGTAGTAATGTAACGTGCCAAAGCCTTCTGTCGAATATGATTGCATTGCAGCTGCAGAAAATCTAGGCAGAAAAAAATTTAGGCCAGTACATTATTAAATTTTAAAGTATGCCTTTGCTACACTGTTGTAAAGAGCCAAATAGGGTATTGAATCTCTGGAGATCTCAAGTATAATTTCTTTATCATGTTCCATTTAAAATTTAATTATGTAGTCTACAACAAGGAAGAATCGCACTGTTCTAAATAGGTCAGGCAATGAATAAGCTATCAGGCAATGAATAAGCTAACAATATTATAACATTTTTCTAGGAGAACATGAGACAGTCACATGTTTGCTACTGCTTTCAAAAATGCACACACACACACTCTCACACACACACACACACACACACTAGTACATTTGTGCATTTTTTAGGCTTAGTTTACAGTGAGAGACTGGCTGGAAATTAACTAATCAATGAACTGGAAGTGGGTTTCATACACACCTACAGTAGGTTTAGCCATATAGGTATATACAATATCGACATTTTATGCTTACCAATCTGATAGCATGAACCTCATCTTTAAACAGAGAATTTTAAAGTAACATACTATAGAGGGAACAAATTAGACATTGACCTTGCTCTTCCAATTTTTATGAAAAGATCATAGATGGAATCTTTGACACATGACTGAGTATCCTATACATTTTAGTCTGTATTCAAATAACTAAGTTTGATGTAGAAAATCCCAATATTTATACAAAAAGTATGCGACCAAATTCATTGAATAGTGTTGAATATCATAATTTTATTACTCCATATCAATATGCTTCATATTTGGTCCATTAAAGGGAACCTATCAGCAGGATTGCAGATAGTAAACTACAGACAGTGTCAGGTTGGTGCCGTTATACTGATTAAAATGATACCTGCCCCACAGGCCTGCCCCGAAGCACGAGAATCTCATTAACTCAAAACTGAAAATGAAGATTAAGCAACAGCCACAAGACGGATTTCGTCAACCAAGGTATCATTTTAATCAGTATAACAGCACCGAATTGACACTGTCTGTTGGTTACTGAGCACAGTCCTGCTGACAGGATCCCTTTAAATGTCTTATGAATAGAGATGAATGTATCAGGCAAAATTTGATTTTGATTGTTCGTGTGTTTTTTTTTTTTTCGAGGGAAAGTTGATTCATGGAGAAGTTAATTTCTGTGTATTTAATGTCCCTTATTATGCTCTGAAGTATCTCCATTTTTAAAAATCATTATAATCACCACTGACTTTTGTGGTCATCTGTTATTCACCTCTTTGCCACATGTTTGGATTGGTGTTAGCAGCGGTGAAATTCCTAGGTATCAGTAACTAGTCGGTGGCTTACAGATTTCCAAGACCTGTAAGGGTTTTGTGTTTGTGCCCACAAAGGTCGTGGCTCATGTCAAAAAGTATGACGTCAACTCATTTGCAGTGACTTTTGATGGTGCATGCACCCCCTTCTGGCCCTAGCAAACGTGGAAGTCTTGGTCAACTAACTATGTTCCAGGAATTTCACGACTGCCAACACCAAGCCAAAGATGCAAAAAAGACCAGAGGGGCTGGAGAGGTGATTATAAGCTTTTTCCCCCTAGCATTTTGCTGCTATTTTACTAAATATGCAAAGAAGCAAATTCCACATGAATTTATGCACTTACTGTATCTCTAGTTATGGATTAATCCTAAAATACTCACATTTTGTTAGGCACATATTACCAAAAAGTTGTCAATCTGTCTAATTCAAGCACAACCTGCCACCTCATTACCTTTCTGTGTAGCATTTAACTATCTGGTCACAGACATGTTGGCATTGTCTGGTGGCTGCTAATGTGTATTTTACATATAAAGGAGTAGAGGAGTATTTGGTAGCATGGTGAGGATGGGTAACTGTTACTGGTGCACAGTATGTGGTCACCTAAAAACATGCAAGATTTCTGGCTCTCACAGATATGTAACTTCTTCTTTAAGTGGCTTCTCTGTTCTCCACTCATTACCTGTAGTAATGGCACCTTTTTTGACTTGTTATCGATATAAAAGACACCTGTCCACAACCTCATATAGTCACACTCCAAACTCCACTATGGTGAAGAACAAAGAGCTGTCGAAGGACACCAGAAACAAAATTGTAGCCCTGCACCAGGCTGGGAAGATTCAATTTGCAATAGACATGCAGCTTGGTGTGAGGAAATCAACTGTGGGTGCAATAATAAGAAAATCGAAGACATACAAGACCACTGATAAACTTGCTCAATCTGGGACTCCATGCAAGATCTCCCCCCATGGGGTCAAAATGATCACAAGAACGGTGAACAAAAATCCCTGAACCACACGAGGGAACCTAGTGAATGACCTGCATAGAGCTGGGATCACCGTATCAAAGGCTTCCATCAGTAACACACTGCACCTCCAGGGACTCAGATCCTGCAGTGCCAGACATGTCCCCCTGCTTAAGCCAATACATGTCCAGGCCCGTCTGAAGTTTGCTAGAGAGGATTTGAATTATCCAGAACAGTATTAGGAGAATGTCATATGGTCTGATGGAACAAAAATTTTAACTGTTTGGTAGAAACAAAACTCGTTGTGATTGGAGGAGACAGAATGCTGAGTTGCATCCAAAGAGCACAAACCTACTGTGAAGCATGGAGGTGGCAACATCATGCTTTGGCGCTGTTTATCTGCAAAGGGACCAGGACGACTGATCCATGTACATGAAAGAATGAATGGGGCTATGTATCATGAGATTTTGAGTGCAAACCTCCTCCCAACAGCAAGGGCATTAAGATGAAATGTGGATGGGTCCCAAGCACACCACCAGGGCAACAAAGGAATGGCTTTGTAAGAAGAATATGAAAGTTCTGGAGTGGCCTAGCCAGTCTCCAGATCTCAACCCAATAGAAAACCTTTGGAGGGATTTGAAAGTCTGTGTTGCCCAGTGACAGGCCCAAAACATCACTGCTCTAGAGGAGATCTGCCTGGAGGAATGAGCCAATATACCACCAACAGTGTGTGCCAACCTTGTGAAGACTTACAGAAAACGCTTGACCTCTGTCATTGCCGACAAATGATATATAAAAAAATATTGAGATGAACTTTTGTTAATGACCAAATACTTATTTTCCACCATAATTTGAAAAATAAATCTTGCCAAATCAGACAAGATGATTTTCTGGATTTGTTTTCTCATTTTGACTCTCATGGTTGTGGTCGACGTATGATGTCGATTACTGGCCTCTCTCATCTTTCTAAGTGGGAGAACTTGCACAATTGGTGGCTGACTAAATATATTTTTCTGTACTGTATTTATGTTCTATTGTTCATGAAGATTTATTGCAGCCCATGGGGGTCGCTTCAATCTGGCAATGAGGCACTTAGCCCAAAAAACATTGTGTGCTTATGGTCTAAGGTCTTTCATATTTTAAGAACTATTTGAAGCAATGTTTAAATTCTTCAGTTAAATTATTTATGGCAAATATGAGGGAAAAGAACAAATATAGCAAGTTGTACACCAGATACTACTGATGAACAAATGAAATTTATCTGATATCTGTTGAATAAGGCCAAATTATCATTAAAAAATCTGTTTATTATGCTCTCCTGTCCCCAAAGTATAATAACAGCATGAGTAGTAAAAAAAAAAAATATTACAAAAATCATACTCACCAGGCCATTCACTTTTTCCTGCCACCACAGCTCCTTGCATGTAATTCTTTGGCAGAATGCATTGAGGCCTAGCAAGCAATGTTAGCATTGGTGAATAGTGAAGAGGAAACTAGCACCAGAGTGGAGTTTGAGTCTGGGAAGACAACAAAAGCCCAGTGAGGAGCGGAATTGTCAACATCTTCACCAATTGGCTTATCGAAGTGAACTCCAAACAATTTGTAGTGTCTGTCCTTGGTACTGTAGGTCATTACTGCTCAGTCCCATTTAATTAAATTGCACAGCCACTGTCAGATGTTCAAAGCTGGTAAATAATGAAAACACAACAGAAGCACGATCTGTTATGTTGTCTGTGAGATCAATAAATATTGTTAATAAAAATGTAAATGTTTGCACGTGTTTAAAAAAAGTGTTTGAAAAAATATACATACTTTTTTTTTTTTAGAATAAAAAAAATCACCCCCCAAAAAACACACATCTGGTATTAACATGCCTGTACGGACCAATACGATAACACTAAATAATTATTTATCCTGCAAGGCTAATGCTGCAAAAAAAAAAGAATAACTGCACCGGAATTGCTATTTTTCTTAAATCTGCCTCACATACAATGAATTAAAAATTTTTAAACTATCAATCTCAAAATCGTACCAATACACTCTATGGATCATTAGGTGGAAAAAGAAGGCAGTATAGCTCTGTAATATTTTTTAAATGATATTCTTGCGTAAAACTAAAAAAAATAAATAAATTGAGTATCACTGTAATCTTGTTGACCTAAACTATTACACTATATACTTTCCATTTCTTTGCATAAAAAGTTAATAAAGGTTAGGTAATAGGTTGTATGTACCCCCAAACGGTATCTCTGCCAAATGCAGAGATCTCTTTGAACATCTAGGAAAGATCCTAAAATTATGTTGGGAGAAGGTACCCCCCTTCAAATATAAGAGACCTGGAGCAGTTTTCAGTGTTGTCCAAAATTCCAGTTGAGAGGTGTAACAGACTTGTTGAGTGTTATAGGAAGCGATTGATTACAGTTATTTATTCCAAAGGGTGTGCAGCCAAATATTAAATTGAGGGTGCCAACAATTTTGTCTAGCCCATTTTAGTGGTTTTGTGTGAAAATGTCTTTTTTTCTTTTTTTGTGCTGTTCCAACACACAAAGGAAATAAACATGGGTATAACAAAACTTGTGTAATTGCAATAAGTTTCTGGGAGAAATACTTCATTTTCTGGAACAACTTCAGAAGTGCAAACACTTTTGGACATGACTGTATTTTGTTACCGGGGTGGTTCATATTGAAATTAGCATTCAAGTAGAGCGAAGGCACACTAAAGTTCAGTTTATCAACCAATAGATGAAACTAAAATCCAAAGTGGGACAATGAAATAAAAAAGCCAGACAACAGTATCAGTGGTTGAATCAGACTCAAGAACACATGATTAGAAAAATAACTGAAACGAAAAGGTTTAAGAAAGACATTTCTGAGCTGATTTGATTGAAAGTTGGCAATAGTATGAGGTGGTTTGGTGACATTCATGGTGATGGGAGGCTGCCAGTAGCAAAAACCAACAACAGATCATGAAGAGTTCAAAACTATACTTCTACTGTATTTTTTTCATGATTTTTATATTATGACTTTAAAATAAGAGGTCATCTTGTTCTAGAAGCAATATAAAATTGCCTTAAGGTTGCCAATTTTAAAAATCTGAAAACTCAACTGGCTTTACCTCCTTTAGAAAATTATATTTTACAGAATTATACAAGCTGTGAGCAAAAACTGTTCAACCATTATATTTCTCTGTTTTAATTATGAACATGCATACAGAACAAAGCTAATGCTTATGTATAAGGTTCACACAAGAACAAATACAAAACTCAAGCCTGATGCACTTTCTAAAGCCAGCTATAACACTTGGAAAGTTTATGTGTATTATGCACTAGTTGAGGACATAAAAGCACACAATAAGGTATAATGCCACCATGTAAAGGAGATGGGATCACTTCCCTGTCGCTTGTTGCAATAGAACATCTGTGTTCCAATTTAGAGACAACATAAAGACTCATTTATTTAATTTAACCACATTTTAATGAATACAGCGAGAAAGAATATTATTGATTTTGTACTGTTGATAATGTACTTTACTTTCCATCTGCAATGTCAGAGTAATTATGCTGATAAATACATTTTGAGGACTTGAAATGTACCCAAATGCTCTTTAATCAGTACTCACCACTAGTGTTGAGCATTCCGATACCGCAAGTATCGGGTATCGGCCGATATTAGCGGTATCGGAATTCCGATACCGACTTCCGATACTTTTGTCATATCGGATTCCGGAATCGGAATCGGAAGTTCCCATCATGCTATGAGCCTGCTTGCTTTGATTAAGCCAATGGGAATCCTCCGAAGTGTGGGCACATCCTGTTAGGCATGTAGGCATGTTAACTATTGGCATGGCTGTGATTGGCTGCCGAAATGATGTCATGATGCACTATAAAAGCCACCGCAGCCGCCATTTCTGGTCACTCTGCTGTGAATTCAGTTAGGGACAGGCTGCTGTAGAAGACTGTGAGGGACAGTTAGAAATAGCGATTCCACCAAACATCTAGTGCTTTACCCAGGCTACATAAACCACCACTGTAGCCTTCTTTGCCCTAGCAGCAGTGTTCACAGCTGTCTGCAAGGGCTGTGTGAGTGCAGCTCACGCTGTGGAGTGGGTCCTGCAGCCACGTCAGGCTGTAGGCCACCCAGTGTGATCACTGCTGCCTCATACATCTTTTATTTTTTGAGCTGCATTTTTACATAATTTCAATCTAGTGTGCTTCCATCCGTATCCATATACGTTGGTTGCAAACACTAGTAGTAGACAGCGGAGCCTTTCTGCAGCCTTTCAGTGCTAGTGTCCACTTTGCTGCACTGTTCACAGCTGTCTGAGAGGTCTCTGACTGTGTGTGAGTGCAGCTCACGCTGAGTAGTGTGTCCTGCAGCTACGTCTGGCTGTAGGACGCTCAGCGTGCGTCAGTGCCTCACACATATTTTTATTTGAGTGCAGCTCATTTTTTCTTCTATTAGTGTGCATCCATCCGTCTCCATCTACGGTGGTTGCAAACACTATAAAGGAGTACACAGCGGAGCCTTTCTGCAGCCTGTCAGTGCCAGTGCCCACTTAGCTGCACTGTTGACGGCTGTCTGAGAGGCCTCTGACTGTGTGTGAGTGCAGCTCACGCTGAGTAGAGTGTCCTGCAGCTACGTCTGGTTGTAGGACGCTCAACGTGCGTCACTGCCTCACACATATTTGTCTTTGAGTGCAGCTCATTTTTTCTTCTCCTATTAGTGTGCATCCATCCGTATCCATCAACATTGGTTGGTTGCAAACACTATATAGGAGTAGATAGAGGAGCCTTTTTTTCTGGCTTGTGCCCTGCCGGCGCAGCCAGATTAGTATTACCCAATTTTTTTGGAGCCTCATCTTTTGCATTGTAGGTTACCTGCCTGCATTGTAATAGCTCCAAAAAGTTGGTGATACTATCAGTTTCAATTCTTTGTTCACATACTTTGAGTTTGTTTCCAACAAAGAAACCACAAAAAAAGTTCACCAAACACTACATTTGGAACTTGTGTAGGCCACATCAGCTCCTATTAAAGTGTAGTCCACACACACACACTTCATAAAATTAGTGTTTCTTGTACCTGTAACCAGCTGTTCAGGAATAAGCACACTAAGGCCCCCCTTTGTACTTTTCTGCCTATCTTAAGCAGTCTTGCAAGATGAAGAAGGCAGGGAGTAAGGCGCGTGGGCGTGGGCGTGGGCGTGGAGTTTCAGCAGGGAGAGGACGTGGGGATTCTGCAGGGAGAGGACGTGGGGATTCTACAGGTAGAGGACGTGGGGATTCTGGGCCTGCTGCGGGCACCAGTGGATCAGCATCCCCCAGTTTTAGCAGGCAACAGTCCTTTATGCGCAGCTTTGTAGGACCTCAACGTACCCCACTGCTGCGGGAGGAACAAATTGAAGCCGTTGTCGGATGGATGGCAGCTAACGCATCGACTTCAATTACTTCCGCATCCTCTCAGGGTCAGAGCACCGAAGAGCAACCATCTGTCTCTTCACCACCTGCCAAAGTGCCCAGGCAGTCAGAGAGACATGGACAGGAGCCATCACAGTCTCTACTTCTGTTCTCGGAATCTGTTGGCTTGGAAAGAGGGGGCCAGCCAAGCAGCATTCCTGAATGTGAAGAAGAGGGAGTATGCAGTGATGCGCAACTTCTTTGTCCCTCTGAATCTGAAGAGGCGAGTGGGCCAGTGCCTATGGTCAGCACACCTCAGTACGCATCAGATGATGACGAGACTCAGTTGCCACTTTCTGGTGCGTACGGTGCTGGCGAGACAACCCCGGAGAAGCAGCTGTTTGAAGAGGGGAGGGAAGATGATGAGGTCCTTGACCCATCATGGCGTGAGGAACAGGAAGGTGGTGGGAGCAGCTCGGAGGAAGAGATTCCCCTACCGGCCAAAACAGGAGGCAGAGGGAGGGGGAAGACTTGGTTGCCTGTACCCTCCACTTCGGCACCCGTTAGGAGCATTCCTCATTCCAAAGGCAAACCGGGCGCTCCCAAGAGTTGCAGTGCGTGGTCCTTTTTTGACACAGTTGCAGATGACATTTGCTTTGTCAAATGCAAGCTGTGTCATCAGAGAGTCAAAAGAGGGAGAAATGTCAGCAACCTCAATACCACAAATATGTGGAAACATGTGCGCACCAAGCACGAGTTGGAGTTGCAGAGACACCCTGAAGGCGTAGGCCAACGTACAGCACCACCTACCACCTCTTCAGTTCGTGTTGGGGCCTCTTCCTCCAGCTCACACACTGCTGGTTCGGCTTCCTCACAGGATCGCCAAGGAAGAACCTCTGCCACTGTTGTCCGGAGACCCTGTCAGATTACACCCATAGCAGCACGTTCCCATCCATCACAGCCATCGGTAGCACAGGCATGGGATAAAAGGCGCCCTTACTCGGCAAACCATCCCCGAGCACAGTCTCTGAATGCTGGCATTGCCAAACTTCTGGCAGTTGAAATGCTGTCATTCAGGCTGGTGGACACTGACACCTTCCGGGACTTAATGGCATTGGCAGTCCCCCAATACAACGTGCCCAGCCGCTTTTATTTCAGCAGGCGAGCCGTCCCTGCCCTGCAGAAACATGTTGAGGGCAAAATAAAACATGCGCTACTAAACGCCGTTAGTAGCAAGGTCCACCTGACCACCGATGCGTGGACCAGTAACCATGGACAGGGACGATACCTTTCCCTCACTGCCCACTGGGTCAATGTTGTGGAGCTGGGTACGGATCTGGAGAGTGGCGCTGTACGTGTTCTTCCAACGCCACGGATTGCAGGACTCCAGTCTGTACACATAGACTCCTCCTCCTACTCAAGTTCCTCAGAAACAGCAGAGCAGGAGCCTGTTACGACCGATATGAGCACAGCCGTGGCCAAACGTCAACAGGCTGTACTCAAATTAATTTCTTTGGGGAATCGAAGCCACACAGCGCAGGAGCTCTGGAATGCTATCAAGCTGGAGAGCGATGTGTGGTTTGGGCCAGCGAATCTCCAGCCGGGCTTGGTAGTGTGTGACAATGGCCAAAATCTGGTGGCAGCTCTTGGCCTAGGCAACCTCACACACATCCCATGTCTGGCACATGTTCTTAACTTGGTCGTGCAGAGCTTTCTGAGGGACTATCCGGATCTTGATGCACTGTTGCACAAGGTCCGCATAGAGTGCGCTCACTTGCGACGTTCCAGCACGGCAAGATCGCGCCTCGCTGCTCTGCAGCGACGATTTGGCCTTCCGGAACATCGCATCATATGTGACCTACCCACCCGGTGGAATTCAACGTTACAAATGTTGGAGCGGTTGTGTGAGCAGCAGGCAGCAGTCATGGAGTACCAGCTGCATCAGGCGCAAACAAGTCACACTGTGCGCCGTTCACACTTCAGCACCATTGAGTGGGCCTCTATGAAGAACATCTGCCTCGTTTTGCGTGCCTTCGATGAATCCACGCGGATGGCGAGTGCAGATGATGCACTAGTCAGCATGACTGTCCCCCTTATCTGCCTGCTTCAACAAACACTGCAAGCACTAAGGGATGAGGTTTCGGAAGAGGTGGAGGATGAGGAGTCCCAAATGCCATCTGCTTCTGGACAGTCTGCGCTACGTGTTTCCTCACAAAGGCCTAGGCAGGGGACACTTTGTGAGGAGGATGAGGAGGAGTCGATGGAGGAGGAAGACATCTCTCCAGAGGAGGGAGGTACACAAACCTCTACTCAGTATGTACAGCGAGGGTGGGGTGATGCAGAGCAGGCCGAGGTCACGCCTCAAACAGGGGACAGCGGTTCTTTGGCAGTTGGAAGTCTGCAGCACATGGTTGATTTCATGCTGCAGTGCCTGAGAAACGACCGCCGCATCGCCCACATTCTCGTCTCGGCTGATTATTGGGTGTACACCCTCTTAGATCCTCGCTACCGGGACAGCGTACAAAGGCTCATACCAACGTTGAACCGGGAGCGTAAAATGCGGGAGTACGAAGAGTCACTGGTGCAGTCCATAATGTTTTCCATTCCACCCGACAGCATTGTTGCTATTGCTTTAAAAAGCAGCTCTGTGCGTCGAGGCAGTGGAGGAAACTCTGCACAAAGAGGGAGCAGAGGCAGCGCCGCAGCACAAGGCAAGACCACTATGGCCCAAATGTGGCAAAGTTTTGTGTGTCCACCACAATTGTCTACAACATCAGCGACGCCTCGAGTCAGCAGGAGGCAACGCTTCCGTCAGATGGTGTCAGACTACATGTCTTGCCCTGTCGCTGTACTCCCAGATGGCTCTTCCCCCTTCAAGTTTTGGGTCTCTAAGCTGGATACATGGCCAGAGCTTAGCCAGTATGCATTGGAGGTGCTGGCTTGCCCTGCTGCCAGTGTATTATCGGAACGTGTCTTTAGTGCCGCAGGTGGTGTACTAACAGACCGTCGCACGCGACTATCTTCCGATAATGTTGACCGGCTGACTTTTCTGAAAATGAACAAGGCCTGGATCTCAAAAGACTTTGCCATTCCTCTTACAGACTAAATTAGTGGTTGGCAACTGTATCCAGGTCTGCTGGTGTGTTCATTTTTCTACCACCTGAACTATAATCCCTGTGCTTCAACACAGCCAGTTGTCGCTCAGATGTGTCGTCTGCACAGAGAAACACACTAGCTCCTGTGTTAGTGGGGTTCAGTAATGCCAGCTGATCCCCTGCTGTGTGGACGGCAAAGTCACCAGCTCCATCAACATTCAAACCACTACTGATTTTTAACCGTGCCCAACTTAGGTCTCTGGCTCCACTGTCTCTACTATTTCCCCTGACCTCCAACCCCGCCATCTACATCTCTGAAGTGGCGTCAGCACAATCTACACTTGTTCCTGTGTTCCTGTGGCTCAGTCCCATCAGTTTATCCCCTGATGTGTGTCCGGCAAGGTCTCCTGCTCTGTCCACATTCCCATAACCAGTAGTGGGAATAAGGACAGAGCTGGCGAACTTGCCGGACAAACATCAGGGGATCAACTGACGGGACTGAGCACCAGTAACACAGGAACAAGTGTAGATTGTGCTGACGCCACTTCAGAGATGTAGCTGGCGGGTTTGGAGGCCAGGGTAAATAGTAGAGACAGTGGAGCCAGAGGCCTAAGTGGAGCATGGTTAGAATCAGTAGTAGTCCACAACCTCCGTAAAAACCACTGCCCATTGGCCTCTGCATGCGGCATGCGTAATCCTGGGCTCCAACAGTGTCAGTTGGTGTTCAGAAGTGTCATCTCCACAGAGCCAAACACATTCGTTCGAGTGTTAGTGGGTTTCAGCACTGCCAGCTGTTCCCCTGCTGTGGAGATGGCAAGTCTCCTGCTGCCTTCACCTGCCAAAAACAACAGGCCCCAGCCTGCTCCTCGCCTAATCCTGGGCTCCAACAGCGTCAGTTGGTGTTCAGAAGTGTCGTCTCCACAGAGCCAGACACATTCGTTCGAGTGTTAGTGGGTTTCAGCACTGCCAGCTGTTCCCCTGCTGTGGAGATGGCAAGTCTCCTGCTGCCTTCACCTGCCAAAATCCAGTAGGCCCCAGCCTGCTCCTCGCCTAATCCTGGGCTCCAACAGCGTCAGTTGGTGTTCAGAAGTGTCGTCTCCACAGAGCCAGACACATTCGTTCGAGTGTTAGTGGGTTTCAGCACTGCCAGCTGTTCCCCTGCTGTGGAGATGGCAAGTCTCCTGCTGCCTTCACCTGCCAAAAACAACAGGCCCCAGCCTGCTCCTCGCCTAATCCTGGGCTCCAACAGCGTCAGTTGGTGTTCAGAAGTGTCGTCTCCACAGAGCCAAACACATTCGTTCAAGTGTTAGTGGGGTTCAGCACTGCCAGCTGTTCCCCTGCTGTGGAGATGGCAAGTCTCCTGCTGCCTTCACCTGCCAAAATCCAGTAGGCCCCAGCCTGCTCCACGCCTAATCCTGGGCTCCAACAGCGTCAGTTGGTGTTCAGAAGTGTCGTCTCCACAGAGCCAAACACATTCGTTCGAGTGTTAGTGGGTTTCAGCACTGCCAGCTGTTCCCCTGCTGTGGAGATGGCAAGTCTCCTGCTGCCTTCACCTGCCAAAAACAACAGGCCCCAGCCTGCTCCTCGCCTAATCCTGGGCTCCAACAGCGTCAGTTGGTGTTCAGAAGTGTCGTCTCCACAGAGCCAAACACATTCGTTCAAGTGTTAGTGGGTTTCAGCACTGCCAGCTGTTCCCCTGCTGTGGAGATGGCAAGTCTCCTGCTGCCTTCACCTGCCAAAATCCAGTAGGCCCCAGCCTGCTCCTCGCCAAATCCTGGGCTCCAACAGCGTCAGTTGGTGTTCAGAATTGTCGTCTCCACAGAGCCAAACACATTCATTCGAGTGTTAGTGGGTTTCAGCACTGCCAGCTGTTCCCCTGCTGTGGAGATGGCAAGTCTCCTGCTGCCTTCACCTGCCAAAATCCAGTAGGCCCCAGCCTGCTCCTAGCCAAATCCTGGGCTCCAACAGCGTCAGTTGGTGTTCAGAAGTGTCGTCTCCACAGAGCCAAACACATTCGTTCGAGTGTTAGTGGGTTTCAGCACTGCCAGCTGTTCCCCTGCTGTGGAGATGGCAAGTCTCCTGCTGCCTTCACCTGCCAAAAACAACAGGCCCCAGCCTGCTCCTCGCCTAATCCTGGGCTCCAACAGCGTCAGTTGGTGTTCAGAAGTGTCGTCTCCACAGAGCCAAACACATTCGTTCAAGTGTTAGTGGGGTTCAGCACTGCCAGCTGTTCCCCTGCTGTGGAGATGGCAAGTCTCCTGCTGCCTTCACCTGCCAAAATCCAGTAGGCCCCAGCCTGCTCCTCGCCTAATCCTGGGCTCCAACAGCGTCAGTTGGTGTTCAGAAGAGTCGTCTCCACAGAGCCAAACACATTCGTTCAAGTGTTAGTGGGGTTCAGCACTGCCAGCTGTTCCCCTGCTGTGGAGATGGCAAGTCTCCTGCTGCCTTCACCTGCCAAAATCCAGTAGGCCCCAGCCTGCTCCTCGCCTAATCCTGGGCTCCAACAGCGTCAGTTGGTGTTCAGAAGTGTCGTCTCCACAGAGCCAGACACATTCGTTCGAGTGTTAGTGGGTTTCAGCACTGCCAGCTGTTCCCCTGCTGTGGAGATGGCAAGTCTCCTGCTGCCTTCACCTGCCAAAATCCAGTAGGCCCCAGCCTGCTCCTCGCCAAATCCTGGGCTCCAACAGCGTCAGTTGGTGTTCAGAAGTGTCATCTCCACAGAGCCAAACACATTCGTTCGAGTGTTAGTGGGTTTCAGCACTGCCAGGTGTTCCCCTGCTGTGGAGATGGCAAGTCTCCTGCTGCCTTCACCTGCCAAAATCCAGTAGGCCCCAGCCTGCTCCTCGCCTAATCCTGGGCTCCAACAGCGTCAGTTGGTGTTCAGAAGTGTCGTCTCCACAGAGCCAAACACATTCGTTCAAGTGTTAGTGGGGTTCAGCAATGCCAGCAGTTCCCCTGCTGTGGAGATGGCAGTCTCTCCTGCTGTCTCCGCATTCCAAAGACAGTAGGCCTCTGCCTACACCCTCCTATTTCCTGGGCTTCAACTCAGCCAGTTGTAGCTCGGAAGTGCCGTCCACATGGAAAGAGATACTTGCTCCCGTGTCTCAGTGGGGTTCAGTAACGTCAGCTGATCCCCTGCTGTGTGGATGGCAGTCTCTCCTGCTGTCACCTCATTCAAAATACAGTAGGCCTCTGCCTACACCCTCTTATTTCCTGGGCTTCAACACAGCCAGTTGTAGTTCGGAAGTGCCGTCCACACGGAAAGAGATACTTGCTCCCGTGTCTCAGTGGGGTTCAGTAACGTCAGCTGATCCCCTGCTGTGTGGATGGCAGTCTCTCCTGCTGTCACCTCATTCAAAATACAGTAGGCCTCTGCCTACACCCTCCTATTTCCTGGGCTTCAACACAGCCAGTTGTAGTTCGGAAGTGCCGTCCACACGGAAAGAGATACTTGCTCCCGTGTCTCAGTGGGGTTCAGTAACGTCAGCTGATCCCCTGCTGTGTGGATGGCATTCTCTCCTGCTGTCACCTCATTCAAAATACAGTAGGCCTCTGCCTACACCCTCCAATTTCCTGGGCTTCAACACAGCCAGTTGTAGTTCGGAAGTGCCGTCCACACGGAAAGAGACACTTGCTCCCGTGTCTCAGTGGGGTTCAGTAACGTCAGCTGATCCCCTGCTGTGTGGATGGCAGTCTCTCCTGCTGTCACCTCATTCAAAATACAGTAGGCCTCTGCCTACACCCTCCAATTTCCTGGGCTTCAACACAGCCAGTTGTAGTTCGGAAGTGCCGTCCACACGGAAAGAGACACTTGCTCCCGTGTCTCAGTGGGGTTCAGTAACGTCAGCTGATCTCCTGCTGTGTGGATGGCAGTCTCTCCTGCTGTCACCACATTCCAAATACAGTAGGCCTCTGCCTACACCCTCCTATTTCCTGGGCTTCAACACAGCCAGTTGTAGCTCGGAAGTGCCGTCCACACGGAAAGAGACACTTGCTCCTGTGTCTCAGTGGGGTTCAGTAACGTCAGCTGATCCCCTGCTGTGTGGATGGCAGTCTCTCCTGCTGTCACCTCATTCAAAATACAGTAGGCCTCTGCCTACACCCTCCAATTTCCTGGGCTTCAACACAGCCAGTTGTAGTTCGGAAGTGCCGTCCACACGGAAAGAGACACTTGCTCCCGTGTCTCAGTGGGGTTCAGTAACGTCAGCTGATCCCCTGCTGTGTGGATGGCAGTCTCTCCTGCTGTCACCTCATTCATAATACAGTAGGCCTCTGCCTACACCCTCCAATTTCCTGGGCTTCAACTCAGCCAGTTGTAGCTCGGAAGTGCCGTCCACATGGAAAGAGATACTTGCTCCCGTGTCTCAGTGGGGTTCAGTAATGTCAGCTGATCCCCTGCTGTGTGGATGGCAGTCTCTCCTGCTGTCACCTCATTCAAAATACAGTAGGCCTCTGCCTACACCCTCCTATTTCCTGGGCTTCAACACAGCCAGTTGTAGTTCGGAAGTGCCGTCCACACGGAAAGAGATACTTGCTCCTGTGTCTCAGTGGGGTTCAGTAACGTCAGCTGATCCCCTGCTGTGTGGATGGCAGTCTCTCCTGCTGTCACCTCATTCAAAATACAGTAGGCCTCTGCCTACACCCTCCAATTTCCTGGGCTTCAACACAGCCAGTTGTAGTTTGGAAGTGCCGTCCACACGGAAAGAGACACTTGCTCCCGTGTCTCAGTGGGGTTCAGTAACGTCAGCTGATCCCCTGCTGTGTGGATGGCAGTCTCTCCTGCTGTCACCTCATTCAAAATACAGTAGGCCTCTGCCTACACCCTCCAATTTCCTGGGCTTCAACTCAGCCAGTTGTAGCTCGGAAGTGCCGTCCACATGGAAAGAGATATTTGCTCCCATGTCTCAGTGGGGTTCAGTAACGTCAGCTGATCCCCTGCTGTGTGGATGGCAGTCTCTCCTGCTGTCACCTCATTCAAAATACAGTAGGCCTCTGCCTACACCCTCCTATTTCCTGGGCTTCAACACAGCCAGTTGTAGTTCGGAAGTGCCGTCCACACGGAAAGAGATACTTGCTCCCGTGTCTCAGTGGGGTTCAGTAACGTCAGCTGATCCCCTGCTGTGTGGATGGCAGTCTCTCCTGCTTTCACCTCATTCAAAATACAGTAGGCCTCTGCCTACACCCTCCAATTTCCTGGGCTTCAACACAGCCAGTTGTAGTTCGGAAGTGCCGTCCACACGGAAAGAGACACTTGCTCCCGTGTCTCAGTGGGGTTCAGTAACGTCAGCTGATCCCCTGCTGTGTGGATGGCAGTCTCTCCTGCTGTCACCTCATTCAAAATACAGCAGGCCTCTGCCTACACCCTCCAATTTCCTGGGCTTCAACACAGCCAGTTGTAGTTCGGAAGTGCCGTCCACACGGAAAGAGACACTTGCTCCCGTGTCTCAGTGGGGTTCAGTAACGTCAGCTGATCCCCTGCTGTGTGGATGGCAGTCTCTCCTGCTGTCACCTCATTCAAAATACAGTAGGCCTCTGCCTAGACCCTCCAATTTCCTGGGCTTCAACTCAGCCAGTTGTAGCTCGGAAGTGCCGTCCACATGGAAAGAGATACTTGCTCCCGTGTCTCAGTGGGGTTCAGTAACGTCAGCTGATCCCCTGCTGTGTGGATGGCAGTCTCTCCTGCTGTCACCTCATTCAAATTACAGTAGGCCTCTGCCTACACCCTCCTATTTCCTGGGCTTCAACACAGCCAGTTGTAGTTCGGAAGTGCCGTCCACACGGAAAGAGATACTTGCTCCCGTGTCTCAGTGGGGTTCAGTAACGTCAGCTGATCCCCTGCTGTGTGGATGGCAGTCTCTCCTGCTGTCACCTCATTCAAAATACAGTAGGCCTCTGCCTACACCCTCCAATTTCCTGGGCTTCAACACCGCCAGTTGTAGTTCGGAAGTGCCGTCCACACGGAAAGAGATACTTGCTCCCGTGTCTCAGTGGGGTTCAGTAACGTCAGCTGATCCCCTGCTGTGTGGATGGCAGTCTCTCCTGCTGTCACCTCATTCAAAATACAGCAGGCCTCTGCCTACACCCTCCAATTTCCTGGGCTTCAACACAGCCAGTTGTAGTTCGGAAGTGCCGTCCACACGGAAAGAGACACTTGCTCCCGTGTCTCAGTGGGGTTCAGTAACGTCAGCTGATCCCCTGCTGTGTGGATGGCAGTCTCTCCTGCTGTCACCTCATTCAAAATACAGTAGGCCTCTGCCTACACCCTCCAATTTCCTGGGCTTCAACTCAGCCAGTTGTAGCTCGGAAGTGCCGTCCACATGGAAAGAGATACTTGCTCCCGTGTCTCAGTGGGGTTCAGTAACGTCAGCTGATCCCCTGCTGTGTGGATGGCAGTCTCTCCTGCTGTCACCTCATTCAAAATACAGTAGGCCTCTGCCTACACCCTCCTATTTCCTGGGCTTCAACACAGCCAGTTGTAGTTCGGAAGTGCCGTCCACACGGAAAGAGATACTTGCTCCCGTGTCTCAGTGGGGTTCAGTAACGTCAGCTGATCCCCTGCTGTGTGGATGGCAGTCTCTCCTGCTGTCACCTCATTCAAAATACAGTAGGCCTCTGCCTACACCCTCCAATTTCCTGGGCTTCAACACAGCCAGTTGTAGTTCGGAAGTGCCGTTCACACGGAAAGAGACACTTGCTCCCGTGTCTCAGTGGGGTTCAGTAACGTCAGCTGATCCCCTACTGTGTGGATGGCAGTCTCTCCTGCTGTCACCTCATTCAAAATACAGTAGGCCTCTGCCTACACCCTCCAATTTCCTGGGCTTCAACACAGCCAGTTGTAGTTCGGAAGTGCCGTCCACACGGAAAGAGACACTTGCTCCCGTGTCTCAGTGGGGTTCAGTAACGTCAGCTGATCCCCTGCTGTGTGGATGGCAGTCTCTCCTGCTGTCACCACATTCCAAATACAGTAGGCCTCTGCCTACACCCTCCTATTTCCTGGGCTTCAACACAGCCAGTTGTAGCTCGGAAGTGCCGTCCACACGGAAAGAGATACTTGCTCCCGTGTCTCAGTGGGGTTCAGTAACGTCAGCTGATCCCCTGCTGTGTGGATGGCAGTCTCTCCTGCTGTCACCTCATTCAAAATACAGTAGGCCTCTGCCTACACCCTCCAATTTCCTGGGCTTCAACACAGCCAGTTGTAGTTCGGAAGTGCCGTCCACACGGAAAGAGACACTTGCTCCCGTGTCTCAGTGGGGTTCAGTAACGTCAGCTGATCCCCTGCTGTGTAGATGGCAAAGTCTCCTGCTGCCTACACAGTCGTACCACTACTGATTTTTAACCGTGCTCCAATTAGGCCTGTGGCTCTACTGTCTCTCGTATTTCCCCTGTCCTCCAACCCTGCCAGTTACAGCTCCGAAGTGGCGTCTGCACAATCCACACTTGTTCCTGTGTTACAGGTGTTCAGTCCGGTCAGTTAATCCCCTGATGTGTGTCCGGCAATGTCGCCTGCTCTGTCCACATTCCCATTATGGGAATGTGGACAGAGCAGGCGACATTGCCGGACACACATCAGGGGATTAACTGACCGGACTGAACACCTGTAACACAGGAACAAGTGTGGATTGTGCAGACGCCACTTCGGAGCTGTAACTGGCGGGGTTGGAGGACAGGGGAAATACGAAAATCAGTGAAGCCACAGGCCTAAGTGGAGCTTGGTTAAAATTAGTAGTCTACAACCGATCTTAAAATTTCTTCAATGCAGCCTCAGCCTGCTCCGTGCTTGTCCCTGGGCTTCAACACAGCCAGTTGTTGCTCGGAAGTGCCGTCTTCACAGAGTAAAACACTAGCTCCTGTGTTTGTGGGGTTCAGTAACGTCAGCTGTTCCCCTGCTGTTTTGATGGCAATCTGTCCTGCTGCCTCCCAATTGACAGCACATCAGGCCTCAGCCTGCTAAGTGCTTGTCCTGGGCTCCAACATCACCAGTTGCTGCTCATAACTGACTTTGGCACGGGTACTCCCTCCTGCCCAGCTTGGTTCCAGCCCTGCCTGCTGTTTCCGGGAAGTGTCAATGTCAGTTTGCCACCCCAAGTTGCCATGTCGTGTTGTGGTTGGGTTAGCCGAGGCTAGGGTGCCAGCAGTTTAGGTGCTTCCTATGTGGACTGCGGGTTCTGGTAAGAAAGGCTTGTTCCATAGTGCCAGTAGGACAAGCACCCCCTGTAGGACTGTGTGATTCGGTAACTGCGGCCAGCTTGCGGCATGCCAACTTTGCTTTTCAGGGGTAACTTCTGATACCCCTCTGGGTTCCAGCACCGTCAGCTGGTTCTCGTCAGAGCCTTTGGCCTAGGTGCCTCCATCTCGGTATCCGAGTTCCGGCAACGTCTGCTGGTCCTTGGTAGTGCTTTGTAGCACAGGTACCTCCTGCTTAGTAACCGGGTTCCAGCACCGTCAGCTGGTCCTCGGTTGTGCCATTGGCTCTTATTCCTTCTGCTGCCCCTCCGGGTGCCAGCACTGTCAGCTGGTCCTCGCTATTTCCATTTGCTCTTGCAGCTTATGCTACCCCTCCGGGTTCCAGCACCGTCAGCTGGTTCTCGTCAGAGCCTTTGGCCTAGGTGCCTCCATCTCGGTATCCGAGTTCCGGCAACGTCTGCTGGTCCTTGGTAGTGCTTTGTAGCACAGGTACCTCCTGCTTAGTAACCGGGTTCCAGCACCGTCAGCTGGTCCTCGGTTGTGCCATTGGCTCTTATTCCTTCTGCTGCCCCTCCGGGTGCCAGCACTGTCAGCTGGTCCTCGCTATTTACATTTGCTCTTGCAGCTTATGCTACCCCTCTGGGTTCCAGCACCGTCAGCTGGTTCTCGTCAGAGCCTTTGGCCTAGGTGCCTCCATCTCGGTATCCGAGTTCCGGCAACGTCTGCTGGTCCTTGGTAGTGCTTTGTAGCACAGGTACCTCCTGCTTAGTAACCGGGTTCCAGCACCGTCAGCTGGTCCTCGGTAGTGCCATTGGCTCTTGTTCCTTCTGCTGCCCCTCCGGGTGCCAGTACCGTCAGCTGGTTCAAGAGGACAAAGAACAGGAAGACAACCACCAAGATGCAGAACAACAAGAGAGAGAAGACAAAGAAGCATAAAAAAAACAGAGCAGAAGAACATTAAGCATAAGACTAATACTCTGAGCAAATGATATTATCTTATTTATAAGCAGAAGAAGACTAAGCAGTGTATGGGGGTGAGTCCGTTCCTCCTCGTGGTGCCCCTGGAAAAGGCCTGCTGCTGCAGGCCAAACTGAACGCGGACAAATCCTGTTGTAAATCTTTTGTGACAGGCAGAACGGAAGGTGTAAACTTCTAACTTTTCTAGATAACATCTACAGGAATGCCTGACACAAACAAGAATATGATGAAGAAGAATAGGAAGAAGATGAAGAAGTTGAATATGTAGAATAATAATTGTTGAATAAGAAAAATATGAAGAATGTAAGAAAAGGAAGAAGAAGAAGAAGAATGTAAAAAAAGGAAGTAGAAGAATTTAAAAAAGGAAGAAGAAGAATGTAAAAAAAGGAATAAGAAGAAGAATGTAAAAAAAGGAAGAAGAAGAAGAATGTAAAAAAAGGAAGTAGAAGAATGTAAAAAAAGGAAGAAGAAGAAGAAGAATGTAAAAAAAGGAATAAGAAGAAGAAGAAGAAGGTAAAAAAGGGAAGAAGAATAAGAAAGAAGAAGAAAGAAGAAGAAGACATACATGTCTGCCAAAATATAAATGAGGCTAACATAGTCAATATCTTTGTAACTCCTAACGTCTTTAAAAAAAAAGTTTAATTCCTGCTATTCCTTTTGATTGGGCTAAAACTCTATGGCTTTAATGTCTCCTCCACCTCCCACAATACATTCTACATTATTCTTAGTTGTTTTTCTTCATGTAGAATTAACCTACAAGGAAAGAAAGGGTTTTTTTTAATTCCGATATTTTGGCCCCATTGACTTGCATTGGTTACCGGTATCGGAATCGGCGATACCGATATTTTTTTTTAAGATCGGCCGATCCATTCCGATCCGATATTTTCAAGTATCGGCTGGTATCGCTCAACTCTACTCACCACTAACCCAATAATGAGGATAATAATAATGATAATAATAGTATAAGAGAATACTATAGTTATAGTATAGTTGAATAAAAATCGTCAGCCTTTAAATTGAACAAAATATATTTTGCTTTTGTTTAGAAATACATAAAACTAAATAAGTTAAAAAAAATACCCTGATTTCACCTTTGGTGTTGTATTACAATCACAAGATAGCCCTTACTGTGTTTAGCTCAAAATATTACCCAAAAGTTTAAGCAAAGGTAAAAATTGATATTTGAAATCCTAAATTTAGAGTCAAGCTGATTATAAAAGCATAATGAAGGCAAAAGAGGCAGTAGAGTTCTTTTTTCAGTACAAAGCAAACTAAAAACAGTACTTTAGTGCCCAAATCAGTACAGAAGTTTATCTATCTATCTGTCTATCTATCTATCTATCTATACAGTATATATATATATATATATATATATATATATATAAAGCTGAGTGTATGTATTTGTTTGTATGTATCAAGCTACGTTGACTCCGCCTAGCCCTTCCCACTCCACATGGTCACTCTCACTTCACATGCAAAGCCCGGTCCACTCAGCTCACATTGTTAGCGCAGAATGCTCCTTGCAGTCTTTCTGTGATTGATGCTGTGTGTGGATGGATCCCTGCAGCCCGTGATCTGCAACCAAGCACCAGATGAAATTGGTTGAGGGGAGGAAGATGCCTGGGGGGGGGCTATGACATGAGCAGGTTGCCAGTTACCTGGAAAGCCAGCTTCTCCACCATGACAGAAGATCAGCTCTCCACCCTTCTGTCAAGATCACACCTCACCTCTTGTGCCCTCGACCCACTCCCGTCTCACCTCATCCCTAACTTGGCCACAGTCTTCATCCCATCTCTAACACACCTCTTCAACCTTTCACTTACAATTGGTGTCTTTCCCTCATTCTTCAAACATGCCTCAATCACACCCATCCTCAAAAAGCCCTCCCTTGATCCATCCTCTGTGTCTAACTATTGCCCGATATCTCTTCTCCCTTACTCCTCAAAACTACTGGAACAGCATGTATATCTTTAACTGTCCTCCCACCTCTCCTCCTGTTCCCTCTTTGACCGGTTTCATTCTGGCTTCTGACCGCATCACTCAACTGAAACTGCCCTAACTAAAGTCACTAACGACTTACTAACCGCCAAGAGCAAGCGACACTACTCTGTCCTCCTTCTCCTGGACCTGTCCTCTGCCTTCAACACTGTAGACCATTCCCTCCTGCTACAGACTCTCTCATCTCTTGGCATCACAGACTTGGCCCTATCCTGGATCTCATCATACCTAACAGACCGAACATTTAGTGTCTCCCTCTCACACACCACCTCCTCACCTCGCCCCCTGTCTGTTGGTGTTCCTCAAGTCTCTGTCCTAGGACCCCTACTTTTCTCCATCTACACCTTTGGCTTGGGACAGCTCATCGAATCCTACGATTTGCAGTATCACCTCTATGCCAATGAAACGCAAATCTACCTATGTGGACCCAACCTCGCCTCCTTACTGACTGAAATCCCACAATGTCTGTCTGCTATCTCAGCCTTCTTCTCTGCTCGCTTTCTCAAACTGAACATGGACAAAACAGAATTCATCATCTTTCCCCCATCTCACTCTACCCCTCCACCAGACCTATCCATCAATGTCAATGGCTGCTTTCTTTCCCCAGTACCGCACGCTCTGTGCCTTGGGGTGATCCTCGACTCTGTGCTCTCTTTCAAACCACATATCCAAGCCCTCGCCTCCTCCTGCCACCTGAAACTTAAAAGTATTTCCCGGATCCGCTCATTCCTCAACCACGAAACCACAAAAACACTAGTGCATGCTCTTATCATCTCCCGCCTCGACTACTGGCAACCTCCTACACTCTGGCCTCCCCTCTAGCACTCTGGCTCCGCTCCAGTCCATCCTACACTCTGCTGCCTGACTAATCCACCTGTCTCCCCGCTATTCCCCAGCCTCCCCCCTATGCCAGGCCCTTCACTGGCTTCCTATTGCCCAGAGGCTCCAATTCAAAACCCTAACCATGACATACAAAGCCATCCACAACCTGTCTCCTCCATACATCTGTGACATGGTCTCTAGGTACCTACCCACACGCAACCTTCGATCCTCTCAAGATCTCCTTCTCTACTCCCCCCTTATCAATTCTTTCCACAACCACATACAAGACTTCTCCCGTGCTTCCCCCATACTCTGGAACTCTCTGCCGCAACACATCAGAGTCTCACCATCATCGGAAACCTTCAAGAAGAACCTAAAGACCCACCTGTTCCGACAAGCCTACAGCCTGCAATGATCCTCGGTCTACTGAACCACCGCACGACCTGCTCTACCCTCTCCTACTGTATCCTCACCCATCCCTGTAGACTGTGAGCCCTTGCGGGCAGGGTCCCCTCTCCTTATGTACTAGTGTGTTCCTTGTCTTACACATGTTTATTATACTTGTCTATATTTCCCCTTTTCACATGTAAAGCGCCATGGAATAAATAGCGCTATATAAATGCATAACAATAATAATAATAATAATTGTGGTGCTGCAGAGCAGAGCTGTCCACTGACTGTGGTGCTGCAGGTGTATTGCCAGCTCTTCCCACTCCAGCCTCGCTATGTACAAGAAGAGAGGCACTGTGCATGCCCGAGTGTCTCCCCTACTGCTAGCATTACAAAAGCCTTCCAAGGAAATAGTGCTGTAGCATTTAGTCACCCAGAGCACAAGGTAAAAATGGCCTTGATTCCTGACTGCAAGAGGGGATTGTGACAGGCAGATGTAGTCTGTGTGTAGGTGCAGGCAGCCCAGTACTGATGTACTCCCTACCTGGGCAGAAGGCTGGGTTTGTCCCCATGAATAAAACTGGCAGAAGAGTTAAAGAGTGTTTGGTCAGTATTTTACCTCAGTATTTAATGAGTATTTTACCTCAGTATTTGGTCAGTGGTTTACTTCAGTGTTTGGTCTGTATTTTACCTCAGTATTTGGTCAGTATTTTACCTTAGTGTTTTAGCATTTTACCTCAGTGTTTGATCGGTATTTTACTTCAGTATTTGGTCAGCATTTTACCTCAGTATTTGGTCAGTATTTTACCTCAGTGTTTGGTCAATATTTTATCTCAGTATTTAATCAGTATTTTATCTTTGTGTTTGATCAGTATTTTATCTCAACATTTTGTCATTATTTTACCTTAGTAATTAATCAGTATTTTACATCAGTGTTTTTGTATTTTACCTCAGTATTTTACCTCAGTAATTAAACAGTATTTTACCTCAGTGTTTTAGTATTTTACCTCAGTATTTAGTCAGTATTTTATCTCAGTGTTTGATCAGTATTTTACTTCAGTATTTGGTCAGCATTTTACCTCAGTATTTGGTCAGTGGTTTACCTCAGTGTTTGGTCAGTATTTTACCTCAGTGTTTGGTCAATATTTTACCTCAGTGTCTTAGTATTTTACCTCAGTGTTTGATCGGTATTTTACCTCAGTGTTTCATCAGCATTTTACTTCAATATTTGGTCAGCATTTTGCCTCAGTATTTGCTCAGTGGTTTACCTCAGTGTTTCATCAGTATTTTACCTCAGTATTTGCTCAGTGGTTTACCTCAGTGTTTCATCAGTATTTTACCTCAGTGTTTGGTCAGTATTTTACCTCAGTATGGTACCTCAGTATTTGGTCAGTATTTTACCTCATTGTTTGGTCAGTATTTTACCTCAGTGTTTTAGTAATTTACTGCAGTATTTGGTCAGTATTTTATCTCAGTGTTTGATCACTATTTTACCTCAGTATTTGGTCATTATTTTCTCAGTATTTGGTCACTATTTTACATCAGTATTTGGCCAATATTTTACCTCACTGTTTGGTCAGTATTTTACCTCAGTATTTGGTCAGTATTTTACCTCATTGTTTGGTCAGTACTTTACCTCAGTATTGTAGTATTTTACCTCAGTATTTGGTCAGTATTTTATCTCAGTGTTTGATCACTATTTTACCTCAGTATTTGGTCATTGTTTTATCTCAGTATTTGGTCACTATTTTACCTCAGTATTTGGTCAGTATTTTACCTCAGTGTTTGATCACTATTTTACCTCAGTATTTTGTCACTATTTTACCTCAGTGTTTGGTCAGTATTTTACCTCAGTATTTTGTCACTATTTTACCTCAGTGTTTGGTCAGTATTTTACCTCAGAGTTTGGTCACTATTTTACTTCAGTATTTGAAGGGAAAACAAGTTCTCACTTATCCAACTTTTATTGATAACCCAACCACTGCTCCAACTATTCTCTATAGGGCTGAAGGAAAAAAACTGGAGCGAGTGCTTGACAATGCCATAGGGAATTTACGAAGCAGCAGCTGAAAATGGAGCTCCAGTCTAACAGGAACAAAAGTGCCCCATTCTGCCAATTGTTTTGGGTCACAGCAGTCAGACCACCTCAGATTAATGTTATATCTTTGGATAGCTGATAAAAGAGGTTCTCTGGTGAAAACAAGTTAATTTGTCACTCATACTTCTAGTTTGTCCGGGGGGCAGGTCTTTCCCCCGAACACAGATGCCTCACAGCCATCAGTCATTTAGTCCATTCTTCTGGGCGCCGCCTCCTCAGCGTTCAGTTTTTTACCCGGTGCCTGCGCTGTAATCTTGTTTCTTGGGCATGCACAGTTAGCGCTGCCCGTCCACTGACATCACATGATGTCTTCCTTCTCGCGCCTGTGTGGACGCGCTGCCCGAGATCCTGCCCCGCAGTCTCTTCTGATTTATTCACACTGTGGGGCAGGATCTCGTGCCGCGTGTCCATGCAGGCGCGAGAAGGAATACATCATGTGATGTCAGTGGATGGGCAGCGCTAACTGCGGCGCCAAGAAGAATGGAGGAAATGACTGATGGCTGTGAGGCATCTGTGTCCGGGGGGAAAGACCTGACCCCCGGACAAACCAGAGGTATGAGTGACAAATTATAAAAACGATTCTTTCAGTGGTGGAAGGGACCCCAACTAAAAGAGCCACCTTAACAGAATGCAGCATTAGTGATGCACAAGGTGGCTCTTTTAGTTAAAAATGCCTGGGGGGGTGACAGGTTCCCTTTAAGCATATCATTGTAATAAGCTGTACAAAGTGGATTGTTCATACTATGGCAACCAATTCATTAAAATGGGAATGCCTCTTCTGGCAAAACTTTGGACATATTCACTACAATTTCGGACAGCTACGCCAAAATGGAAGCAAGGCTAGACATTAAATTCTACAAAAGTAGCGGCATTCCTTATGCCAAAAATGTTACTTCACTACCTAAGTCCCAGAAGTCAGACTCCCGCCAATAGGTTATCATCTATCCGCAATTGTTTTCAACAAACAACCTTTTTAAATGCTTGTCTGTCACTGTTTAATCATATGTTATGGGGCAGGGAGAGGTAAAACTTTCAAGTATTTAATCTGAAATGGAAATAAATAATTTTCTCAAATTGTTGGAACAGAGAACAAGTTATCTGTATAAACGACACAGTCCACTATATCAAAACCAATATACCAAAAAAAGCATATGCAAGGGATAAATACCATCACACAGTCCTCAAACCACATATTACCACTGCATAGTGACCGAATAATACCTCATACAAGAGACAAATATTAACGCACCACAACCAGACCACATATTACAACCACATAGTGACTGGATATTACTAACATAGTGATCATTAACAAAAACCACAATACTAGCAGTAATATTATCACTAGTGACAATTATTTACAGACATTTATGGGTGATCATTTCTAGACCACCCTCTCCACTGTTTTTCCTTACTTCTACACTGCACTTGAAAGATATTGTACCATGTTCTTGTCCCCATACAGTAGCAATGTCCATATTCTGATACCCATATAGAAGTAATGTTGCTTATTTTGGTGCTGTTCACATAGCAATGTGGAAAAAATATCCCCTTATTTATGCCTGCTCCCATGATGAGCAGTTCCTCCTTTTTCCTCCATATCTCAGTACAGGGAGCACAATAAAGTGATGTTGTGCCACCTGGACAGGAGCCAATGTCCACTGCTGGCATCTGGTAGGTCTGTGGTATATACAGTGGGGAAAAAAAGTATTTAGTCAGTCAGCAATAGTGCAAGTTCCACCACTTAAAAAGATGAGAGGCGTCTGTAATTTACATCGTAGGTAGACCTCAACTATGGGAGACAAACTGAGAAAAAAAATCCAGAAATTCACATTGTCTGTTTTTTTTTCATTTTATTTGCATATTATGGTGGAAAATAAGTATTTGGTCAGAAACAAAATTTCATCTCAATACTTTGTGATATATCCTTTGTTGGCAATGACAGAGGTCAAACGTTTTCTGTAAGTCTTCACAAGGTTGCCACACACTGTTGTTGGTATGTTGGCCCATTCCTCCATGCAGATCTCCTCTAGAGCAGTGATGTTTTTGGCTTTTCGCTTGGCAACACGGACTTTCAACTCCCTCCAAAGGTTTTCTATAGGGTTGAGATCTGGAGACTGGCTAGGCCACTCCAGGACCTTGAAATGCTTCTTACGAAGCCACTCCTTCGTTGCCCTGGCGGTGTGCTTTGGATCATTGTCATGTTGAAAGACCCAGCCACGTTTCATCTTCAATGCCCTTGCTGATGGAAGGAGGTTTGCACTCAAAATCTCACGATACATGGCCCCATTCATTCTTTCATGTACCCAGATCAGTTGTCCTGGCCCCTTTGCAGAGAAACAGCCCCAAAGCATGATGTTTCCACCACCATGCTTTACAGTAGGTATGGTGTTTGATGGATGCAACTCAGTATTCTTTTTCCTCCAAACACGACAAGTTGTGTTTCTACCAAACAGTTCCAGTTTGGTTTCATCAGACCATAGGACATTCTCCCAAAACTCCTCTGGATCATCCAAATGCTCTCTAGCAAACTTCAGACGGGCCCGGACATGTACAGGCTTAAGCAGTGGGACAGGTCTGGCACTGCAGGATCTGAGTCCATGGTGGCGTAGTGTGTTACTTATGGTAGGCCTTGTTACATTGGTCCCAGCTCTCTGCAGTTCATTCACTAGGTCCCCCCGCGTGGTTCTGGGATTTTTGCTCACCGTTCTTGTGATCATTCTGACCCCACGGGGTGGGATTTTGCGTGGAGCACCAGATCGAGGGAGATTATCAGTGGTCTTGTATGTCTTCCATTTTCTAATTATTGCTCCCACAGTTGATTTCTTCACTCCAAGCTGGTTGGCTATTGCAGATTCAGTCTTCCCAGCCTGGTGCAGGGCTACAATTTTATTTCTGGTGTCCTTTGACAGCTCTTTGGTCTTCACCATAGTGGAGTTTGGAGTCAGACTGTTTGAGGGTGTGCACAGGTGTCTTTTTATACTGATAACAAGTTTAAACAGGTGCCATTACTACAGGTAATGAGTGGAGGAAAGAGGAGACTTTTAAAGAAGAAGTTACAGGCCTGTGAGAGCCAGAAATCTTGATTGCTTGTTTCTGACCAAATACTTATTTTCCACCGTAATATGCAAATAAAATGAAAAAAAAAACAGACAATGTGATTTTCTGGATTTTTTTTTCTCAGTTTGTCTCCCATAGTTGAGGTCTACCTATGATGTAAATTACAGACGCCTCTCATCTTTTTAAGTGGTGGAACTTGCACTATTGCTGACTGACTAAATACTTTTTTCCCCACTGTATATGTATTGCAGGGAAGGGAGCTAATGGCTCACTCCTCCGCAATACTTCTCAACTGAATGTGCATCCAAGTACACATAACTGGCTAAAAAAGCCACTCTCTCTGCCCAGTCGCAGTTGTATACTGTATCACAATGATCATTACTGAGCTTGCCCCTAGCAAGCTTGGCCTAGTGGGCCACTCTGGACTTGCAGACATGTAACCTGCAGAAGTTCCTGGACCTAAATTATTGAAAATATAATAACAATGTGCTGCAACATGCCAAAAAGACCTTTAACCACATACTGTATGTCACAGTGCTGAGGTGTTAATACATCTTGTAACAATGCCCCTAGCTGTAGGAACATAGAAATTCAAGATGAGATAACTTGTTTGGAAAATGATCAGCAATCTCAAATTTGGTACGAATGCTGCACATTTGGATTCATGTTGGAATTCCCCAGCATTTTGCTCAAAATCAGCAAAATTTGGCTAAAGTTTGGAAATTTATCATGCTTCCACTAAGGCTGTGTGCACACAGTGTCTCTGATCGGCGGTAATTTCACCACCGGTAAGATTGTTACCATCCGTCAGAACGCTGCAAGGTTGCAGCTGTGATTGTGACGCAATGTAAAGAGTGTACTGCAAGTTACAGGCATTAGCTTATAAAAGTCTACTATTCACATTAGCCTATGCCTGCTGTTGCTGATAACAGCTGGAGCAGGTGGGGGATGATGGGTGTAGTCATCATCCAGCGCCTGTGCTCAAAGTAAAGAAAAAGAAATTAAAGAAATACATATTGAAATAAAAACACAGCATATGCTCACACCTAATTCCTGAAGCCCTTTGTCTTCTGTAAAAAAATAAAAAACAACATATACTCACTTAATCCCCAATGCCCACGTTGTTAGGCGTCGGGTTCCTGCCTCTGCACAGGAGGAATCCTGAGTAGAGTTGAGTGAAACGGGTCGAAAAATTTCAAAAGTCGCCGACTTTTGGCAAAGTCGGGTTTCATGAAACGAAACCCGACCCTAGGATGAGGTCGGCCACGAGGTCGGCGACTTACGCGCCAAAGTCGCGTTTCAAAAGTTTGTTTTGCGCTCTTTTTCAGCCAATCAGGATCCACGGACACTGTGGGCAACGTGATGACATAGGCAGGGGTCACCACCATCTTTCAGAAGGGCATGCAAGTGATTGGCTTGCTTTGGTGGGCGTCACAGGGGTTATAAAAGGGCGTGCACGCCGACCGCCATCTTACTTCTGCCGATCTTAGCATAGGGAGAGGTTGCTGCTGCTGA
The DNA here is from genome assembly GCF_039654945.1 of Dendrobates tinctorius. NCBI lineage: Eukaryota > Metazoa > Chordata > Amphibia > Anura > Dendrobatidae > Dendrobates > Dendrobates tinctorius. The sequence goes on from NW_027361773.1 coordinate 3,232,159, forward strand.
TTCTGTAGGGAGAGCGTTAGGCAGGGAAGAAGAAAAAAAAACTGCTTCTGCTGCTAGCGATTTTGCCTGTACAACACACCAGTAACTGTGTGTGCAGTGCAAGGGGAGGCTATATTGTGGTGGATCAGCGGTGTTGGTTGTTAAGCTGCCTTCTAAGGCTTCCTGACAGCTGCATTGCTGTTTACCCACTGATCTGCAAACTGCTTTTTTAAAAGCAATCCCAATTTTTTTTTTTGTCCTGCTGAGGTACTGAGCGTGCATTTTTTCACACCATACAGTGGTGTACGCTCCTCACACAGTACCGTGTAACGGCTGTTATCACAGCCACAGTGAAGCTATCTGTGTGTCACTCTGTGAGAATAAGTCGAGGACATGTTCCATTCTTACAGACCTGCACCTACTAGTTTTGTCTAGCTTTCAAACAGTTAAATATATTTGCTGTTTGATCACATTCAAAACTATAGAGAGACAGCGTGTGTCAGTCCGTATACTTAAAAAACACGGAGCTTGACAATTTTACGTACACCGGACAGCCGTGTACGTGCACGCTCCTCTCAGTACCGTGTAATGGCTGTTATCACGGCCACAGTGAAGCTGTGTGTCACTGTGGAAGGATAAGTGGAGGACTTGTTCCGTTCTTACAGACCTACACTCTAGGGAGATTCCTATTCTGCCCAATTCTACATACACCTTGTAGTTTGTGATACACTAGCCAATTTCTGCCTGTGATATTCAGTGGGCCTCACTCAATCCAAAAGTGTCCAGTGTCCACTAGTGTGTGCAGAAATTCAAAATCTCTGTGATCCTGTAGTCACTTTTTTCACACCTGTGCCATCGAGCCTGTGACATAGCGCTCTGATATTCAGTGGGCCTCACACAACCCAAAAGTGTCCAGTGTCCACTAGTGTGTGCAGAAATTCAAAATCTCCCTTATCCTGTAGTCACTTTTTTCACACCTGTGCCATCGAGCCTGTGACATAGCGCTCTGATATTCAGTGGGCCTCACACAATCCAAAAGTGTCCAGTGTCCACTAGTGTCTGCAGAAATTCAAAATCTCCCTTATCCTGTAGTCACTTTTTTCACACCTGTGCCATCGAGCCTGTGACATAGCGCTCTGATATTCAGTGGGCCTCACACAATCCAAAAGTGTCCAGTGTCCACTAGTGTGTGCAGAAATTCAAAATCTCCCTTATCCTGTAGTCACTTTTTTCACACCTGTGCCATCGAGCCTGTGACATAGCGCTCTGATATTCAGTGGGCCTCACACAATCCAAAAGTGTCCAGTGTCCACTAGTGTGTGCAGAAATTCAAAATCTCCCTTATCCTGTAGTCACTTTTTTCACACCTGTGCCATCGAGCCTGTGACATAGTGCTCTGATATTCAGTGGGCCTCACTCAATCCATAAGTGTCCAGTGTCCACAAGTGTGTGCAGAAATTCAAAATCTCCCCTGTCCTATAGACACCTTGTACCTTGTTTTACATTACTATATAGTTTGTTGGATTTTGTCTACATTTCTACAAAAAATGAGGAAGGCTGGTGGAAGAGGCCGTGGAATTGGGCGGGGGTTGGCAGCTGGTAATGATGGTGTTGGTGGTGGATCTGATGGTAGTGGCAAGAGCAAAATAGGACCGAATGCAGGAGGTGTTGAGCCTGCGTCATTGTCTGGCTCCATAAGGCTTTGAAGGCTTAGTTTTCTAGCAGTTGGCAAACCGCTTTTAAAGCCAGAGCATCAGGAAAAAGTTTTGTCTTACATTGCTGACTCAGCCTCCAGCTCTATCGCCTCCTCTTCTTCAGTTGTAAAAAGTAAAAGCACTGAGTCGTCATTGGAGGCTCATGTTCATGAACCACACCTTTCCTTGTGTCCTTCACCCCAACCAAGATTGAAAGATGACGCAGGCCATGCTACTGATTACTCTATGGAGCTGTTTTCACATACCATGCCTGGATTATCAAGTGAAATGGTGAATTACCCAGGCCAAGATGAATCTGACATGGAGTGCACTGATGCACAGCCGCTGATAGATGATTCTGCTGGTACATTCACTCAGAGCACTACATTGTCCTCGCAGTCTACACAGCCAGATTCTGACCCTGATGAGACTCAGGTGCCCCTTCCCGCACACCATACACGGTGACACAGAGGAAGGTGCACATGACATTGAAGAGGAGGTGATGGATGACCCAGTTGTTGATCCAGATTGGCATCCATTGGGGGAAGAGGGTGCTGCTTCCAATAGCTCAGATGAGGAGCATCCACAGCAGACATCGACATCGCAACAGCTGTTATCTGGCATGCCTGGAGCACTCCAAAGACAGGTTCCAAAAATCAAAAGAGTTGCTGGACAGCTTGTCCAGAGGGTCAAAAGATCACAGCGTGCTAGGCCGCAAAATGTCTGCCAAAGTAGGAAGAGTGCAGTGTGGCACTTTTTTGAACAAAATCCTCATGATCAGGCCAAGGTTATCTGTAAGAAGAGCGCAAAGACCTTTAGCCGAGGGAAAAATCTGAAAAATTTGAATACCAGTTGCATGCTTAGACATTTAACCACCATGCACTTGCAAGCGTGGACACAACACCAAACCTCAAGTGCCACATGTGCAACTGATCACAAAGAAGGTAGTCAGCAACGCTACATTGTTTCCCCCACTGTAAGCCCACCGGTTAGCACAGCAGCAAATGTTGAGGTGTCGTTGCAAGGCCACAGCAGTCAGGGAATCTCACTGTTATATCAACGAAATACTGAATCTAGGCCATCAGAAAGAACACCAACTCCATCACCATCATCAACCCTCTCTCAGTCCGCCCTGTCCACCGCTACTTCCACCATATGCAGCTCTCAAGTCCAGCTCACCCTCCCAGACACTATGAGTAGGTCAAGAAAGTACTCAGTCTCTCATCCGCGTACACTGGGTTTGAACGCCCAACATTGCCAAACTAATCTCATTTGAGATGATGCCCTATCGGTTGGTGGAAAGCGCAGCTTTCCGCGAACTCATGGCCTATGCAGTACCACGCTATGACCTACCCAGTCGACACTTCTTCTCTCGCAAAGCCATCCCAGCCCTTCACCATCATGTAAAAGACCGCATTGTCCATGCACTCAAGCAGTCAGTGAGTGGAAAGGTGCACCTCACAACTGATGCATGGTCCAGTCGGCATGGTCAGGGCCGTTACGTGTCCATCACTGCGCACTGGGTTAATGTGGTGGATGCAGGGTCCACAGGGGACAGTGGTGGTGGGACAGTGCTGCCTAGCCCACGGTATAGGAAACAGTTGGCTGTAGGCGTTCGACCCTCCTCCTCCTCCTCCAGAAGCGAAACCTCGTCCACAGAGCGCAGTCGTACGAGCACTCCATCTGCAGCTGCCACTGTTGCACACGAGGTGTCCCCCTATCGAGCAGCTAGTGGAAAGCGTCAGCAGGCTGTGTTGCAGATGATGTGTTTGGGCGACAGACACACCGTCGAGGTGCTGGCCGAGTACTTGAAGCGACAAACTGAGTCATGGCTGGGCAGTGTACATCTTGAGGCAGGTAAGGTGGTTAGTGATAACGGCCATAATTTTGTGGCAGCCATAGCCCTTTCAAAACTCAGCCACATACCTTGCTTGGCTCACACCTTGAACCTGGTGGTGCAGTGCTTCCTCAAAAATTATCCGGAGTTAACAGCCCTGCTCCAGAAGGTGCGAAGACTGTGCGCGCACATCCGCCTGTCGCCTGTACACTCCGTTCGTATGCAGAAGCTGCAGCGATTGCTCCACCTTCCCAACCACCGCCTCATTATCGACATTGCAACAAGGTGGAACTCCACCCTGCACATGGTGGAGCGGCTGTGCGAGCAGAGGCAGGCCATAATGCATTTGTGGGAGGATACACAGCCAGGCACTTTGAGAGCAGACATGGAGTTGACAGGTGTGCAGTGGTCGAAGCTGAAAGACCTCTGTAAAGTCCTTCAGTGTTTTGAGGAATGCACATGGCTGGTAAGCGCAGACGACGCCATCCTAAGCATGAGCATCCCACTTATGCGTCTGCTCATGCAAACTTTGACGCACCTTAAGGAGCAGGCGTCTGCAGCCAATGTTGATGAGGAGGAAGAGGAGGAGGGAATCATTGATGACATTCAGCCATTGTCTGCTCAGGGACCTCTCCTGGACGAGGTGGAGGAAGAAGAGGAGGAGGAGGATGATGATGGGGATGATTACTTAGGGGAGGAGGATGCATCTCGTGGGGCAAGTGAAAATGTTGGCGTGGCAAGGTCTGGTACAGGGTTTGTGCATTACTGGAGGGATGTGGATTTGCCAGAAAGTGCTCCTCCAACCAGCACTCGCAGTGCATCATTGACACCGGGAACATTGGCCCGCATGTCAGATTATGCCTTGCAGATCCTAAAAAGGGACCCCCGCATTGCCAAAATGATGAACGATGACGACTACTGGTTGGCCAGCATCCTGGATCCACGCTATGAAAGGCAAATTACAAAACATCATGCCACAGGAGAACCTTGACCTAATATTGGCTAATAAACAAGCAACTCTGGTAAATCGGTTGCTTGAGGCATTCCCAGCACACAGCAGCGGTGATGGTTCTCACACGAGCCGTACGGGGGCCGGGGGCAGCTTGGCAGAGGTGTTCATGGTGCACACAGCAGAAGTGGCGTTGGAGACAGGGGTTTCATGACAATGTTGTGGACTGATTTTTCAAGTACCACTCACACAACTGGTAATACTGCATCGATGGAAAGTGACAGGAGACAGCAGTTGTCAACTATGGTTACAAACTACTTTTCCTCCCATATCGATGTTCTCCCACACAGGTCATTCCCCTTTGACTATTGGGCCGCTAAACTGGACACCTGGCTTGAATTGGCACAATATGCCTTACAGGAGCTTGCTTGCCCAGCTGCAAGTGTGCTATCGGAAAGAGTCTTCAGTGCAGCTGGATCAATCCTGACAGAAAAAAGGACCCGTCTGTCAACCCAAAATGTGGATGATCTAACCTTCATTAAAATGAACCATGCATGGGTTTCCAAGGATTTTGTCCCACCTTCCCCTGATGACACATAGGGTGACAGAAAAATGCCTTGCTTTGGTCCACCTCTTCCTGGGACTTGACCTATTTCGCCTTTTGCATCAGCTGAATGTCCAACATCAACATATGCCACTTTCTAAAACTCCCTAACTGTGCTGCCTCCCCCCCATGGCCGGGGTCACCACCTAGCGCACGACACCGTGCGAGTGCCGTTGCACTGGACAGGTGGGTAGGCCGACTCTTGGGTGCGGGCACTGGCACAGGGTCCCTCATAGTGCAATTAAGTGTCTCTGACGGTGGTGGTGCACACCCGCCGTCAGACACACCGCCGTACTATGAGGGGCCCAGTGCCAGTACCGACGCCCACGAGTGGGCCCCCCTTGCTTGGGCAGGGCCCCAGCATTTGCAATCTTTACCTCTCCCTGCTCCTCCGCTGTACAGTCTGGGCCGTAAAATCCATACTGTGCCTGACACCGTCTGAGCCTGCCTCCTGATGTATAGACATATATTTTGAATGTGTACGCTATCCATACATGTTATCCGGGGATACGGTACCCTTTCTCACCTTTGTGCAATCACGTGCAATCCATACTGGGCCTAACACCGTCTGAGCCTGCCTCCTGATGTATAGACATATATTTTGAATGTGTACGCTATCCATACATGTTATCCGGGGATACGGTACCCTTTCTCACCTTTGTGCAATCACGTGCAAGCCATACTGGGCCTAACACCATCTGAGCCTGCCTCCTGATGTATAGACATATATTTTAAATGTGTACGCTATCCATACATGTTATCCAGGGATACGGTACCCTTTCTCACCTTTGTGCAATCACGTGCAAGCCATACTGGGCCTAACCCCGTCTGAGCCTGCCTCCTGATGTATAGACATATATTTTGAATGTGTACGCTATCCATACATGTTATCCGGGGATACGGTACCCTTTCTCACCTTTGTGCAATCACGTGCAATCCATACTGGGCCTAACACCATCTGAGCCTGCCTCCTGATGTATAGACATATATTTTGAATGTGTACGCTATCCATACATGTTATCCGGGGATACGGTACCCTTTCTCACCTTTGTGCAATCACGTGCAATCCATACTGGGCCTAACCCCGTCTGAGCCTGCCTCCTGATGTATAGACATATATTTTGAATGTGTACGCTATCCATACATGTTTTCCGGGGATACGGTACCCTTTCTCACCTTTGTGCAATCACGTGCAAGCCATACTGGGCCTAACATCGTCTGAGCCTGCCTCCTGATGTATAGACATATATTTTGAATGTGTACGCTATCCATACATGTTATCCGGGGATGCGGTACCCTTTCTCACCTTTGTGCAATCACGTGCAAGCCATACTGGGCCTAACACCATCTGAGCCTGCCTCCTGATGTATAGACATATATTTTAAATGTGTACGCTATCCATACATGTTATCCAGGGATACGGTACCCTTTCTCACCTTTGTGCAATCACGTGCAAGCCATACTGGGCCTAACCCCGTCTGAGCCTGCCTCCTGATGTATAGACATATATTTTGAATGTGTACGCTATCCATACATGTTATCCGGGGATACAGTACCCTTTCTCACCTTTGTGCAATCACGTGCAAGCCATGCTGGGCCTAACATCGTCTGAGCCTGCCTCCTGATGTATAGACATATATTTTGAATGTGTACGCTATCCATACATGTTATCCGGGGATACGGTACCCTTTCTCACCTTTGTGCAATCACGTGCAAGCCATACTGGGCCTAACACCGTCTGAGCCTGCCTCCTGATGTATAGACATATATTTTAAATGTGTACGCTCTCCATACATGTTATCCGGGGATACGGTACCCTTTCTCACCTTTGTGCAATCACGTGCAAGCCATACTGGGCCTAACACAGTCTGAGCCTGCCTCCTGATGTATTGACATATATTTTGAATGTGTACGCTATCCATACATGTTATCCGGGGATACGGTACCCTTTCTCACCTTTGTGCAATCACGTGTAATCCATACTGGGCGTGAGAATGGCTGGCGAGCTGTTAAGCAAGCTACAGCACCTGTGGTTTGCACACGTAAGTTTTTCATTTGTTCAGGAATGACGGTTAGGCCTAATTCCGGAACTGCGGTTGACCTGCACTTACTGGGAAATCATCGTTCGCGGGTAATAATTGTAATCAGTGATCCCCATCACTAACGTTGTTCAGCGGGTTATCTGCACCTGTAAGCGACAAACGCTGGCCTTTTCAGTGTAGCGCACATGCAGCCACGGACATGTAAGGGCATGACACACCAGTTATTGGCCAATCTCATGTGCCAGAGCCTCACGTGTCCCTCTAGTAAGCCGGACTCGGACCGCGGGGCATGACGGAGTCTCGTTCTTTAACGGAATTAAGCTTGCAATGTGTGCATCTTTTCTGTAGCTGGCATGGTTGAGGTTTCCCAGGTGGAGTCAAATTTAACTGTAGGCTCCACTCCTGGTGGTGCCCTTCTGGACATTCTTTTAAGGTTCAGCTTTGCAACCATACTGCCCATGTAAAACAAACACTTTGCCTTCATGAACGCTGTTTGGAGGGTCATGACTAGTGGGAATAACGCCACCCAATCAGTTAACCTGCTAGAGAGATCCTTCGTTGCTCCCAAGCATGACATCACACTCCCTAGGAGGAAGGTAATGCCACTGTGGCGACCGTACTCCTGGGGGCGACACAAGTGCACTGATGCCCAGCCACTGCTCGATGAATCTGCTGGTACATTGACCCAGACCACTACATTCCCCTTGCATGCTACACGGCCTGAATCAGACCCTGATGAAACTCAGGTTACCCTTCCCATATACAGTTCCATCTTACACGGTGACAAAGAGGAAGCTGCAGATGAAAGTGCAGGTTCGGCCCACCCGCCATCAGACACACCACCGTACTATCAGGGGCCCTGTGCCAGTGCCGTCGCCAACGAGTGGGCCCCCCCTGCTTGCTTAGGATCACAGCACTTGCAAGGTTGAAATACTGTGCAGTGAGATGGAAGATGGGGACGATGAGGAGTCCAGACTAGTACAGGGATTCCCTAGCGAGGAGACTTATTTGATTGTTTTCAATGTTGGGACAGCAATTTTTGGGGAGCACTATACTCTGGAGAATGATAGATGGGGCCCACCATACACTGGAACATTCCAAAGGTGGACATCAGACACTGGAGCAGCATTTACAGGGCCCATTATACACTAGAGCATTAGAAATGGGGCCCATTATGTTTGGAGCATTATTTGGGCCCATAAGACAGTGGAGCTTCATCCATGGGGACCAACATATACTGTAGCATTATGTGGAGCTCATCATATACTGTTTCAAACATTATATGGGACCAATGATTCTGTATGGAGAAATAGATGGGCCTCGTCATGAGATGTAAAAAGTGAAGTATTTTTTATTGTACTATACCGCTATTTCTCTGCCGTTTCGGAGCATGATGAGTTGTGGTATGTGTTAAAGGGGAGCTCTTTCGCCCAGGGCACATGAAAACCTGGAGCCAGCCCTACCCCCCCACAACTTTAGCCAAATAACCCCCATTTTTCAGTGCGTAACTTGTATTATGAAGTTAATTAAGGTTGACAAGCTTAAGTAAGAAGAATTGATGCTTTTGGCATTCAAATGGGCACTGTAGGTGGGTTTCCTGTCATCCTCTCACTGCCGACTTTTATTCCCCATTGACTTACATTGGGTTTCGTGTTTCGGGACGACGCCGACTTTTCCCTATAATCAGCCGATCTTGCTCGACCCGACTTTTGGAAAAGTCGGGTTTCACGAAACGAAACTCGACCCTAAAAAACCAAAAGTCGCTCAACTCTAATCCTGAGCCTTGCCTTCTGCAGTCTACCATTCAGTCCCAACCACAGAGGAGGCTACTCACCAAAGGCGTCAGTTCTGGCGTCTTGCTCAAGCTAGTGCCATCAGGTTGGTTGCTGCTGCCACTTCTGGTCCAGCTTTAGCATTCTGCACTAGCCAGCAGCGAGCAGTTCCAGAGGCTGTCCTTTTTGCAGCCTACTGACCATGCCCATGGGAAGACCTATCATTGGAGGTCGGAGGTCACAAGCTCAGGTCCTCAAGCAGCTCAGACTGGACCATCAAGAAGGTCCCGGAAGGACGCTGCTATAAAAGATTCGCATAGCCACTCGGCCATGCGCTAGTATAGACTCTATTTGTATTTTGTGTGAGTGATGATGGATGCATGAAACTGGTGACTGACTCATTATGACTCCCCTCCCTTGGATATGCATGTTATAGGGCTATTAGAGTTAGAGTCAGTGCCTACTAGTGGATTCGTTTGCGCCACTGTGCTTCCACGTTTCAGCACCTCAGTCAGTGCCATATGGTGCTGTCCAGCTCTAGGTACCTTCAGTACAGCATTAAGTGGCTGCATCCACCAGTGCAATGTCATGCGCAAGTCTTGTGCTTTCCTCCCTTGTCTGGGTGATTAGTCGCGTCCGCCAGAGCGGTGCAGTTCGCATGTAGTGCACTTTTTCTATTCTTTTGTTCCTTCCTGGCACCACAGTTGCGGTGCCAAGCACTGGTGTGTTTAGCGGGACTCTAACCAAATGACTCAGGGGTAGAGTCCTTTGACTTTACACTTGCGCTCCCATTGCCGAGCTCTGTGAGCATAAACAGGCTACCGCATTTGTGTTTAGCGGTCGGGCGGCTCTGTGAGGTAACAGAGTCCGCCTCTGTACACACTAGGTGGAGTTACCCCCATGTGTTCCTCTATTGTACCGCCATATAACGTCAGCCATTACTGAGCAGCAATTACCATCTCTGCACGGTGGACCCCGGGCTGCGAACGCACCTAAATACCTTCTTTATTATTTGGTGCGTTCCGCCAGCCCGTAACACATGTCATCTGGAAAATAGAAAAACCACCACATCCCTCACCTATTTGGCATAACCCATACTGCCCTGTGATGATTCTGATAACTTGTAGAGCAGTCACATCAGCTAATGCAACTGCTCTGCCCAGCAGCCGGCTGCACACTGGGAGGAGCGTTTAATCACTCCTGCAATGTGTAGCACTGAGCTGCAGTGAGAGAGTTCGTCGATCTCACTTATGGCACTGCTGAGTGAGAAAGCTCTATGTATTTGGTTTTTATCTCCTATTGAATTCAATGGTGTTCAGCTATATTCTGCGAACATCGAGAAGTTTGGTGAACATAGCAGAACCGAACCTTAAAAAGTTTGCTCATCACTAGTTGAAATGCAATCAATAAATGTTTCTGAATATAATAATAATAATTTTATTTATACATTGCCAACATATTCCTCAGCACTAGTGATGAGCGAATAGTGAAATATTCGGATTCAGGAAAAATTGGCATGAATAATTTTTAACTCATACCGAATAACAAATCCATTGCAAGTCAATGGTAAAGCAGAATATTTTTCTGCTGGACCCAACAAACAGGTCTGGGGGCCTGGGAAAAAAGCTGAAATGGATGGGAAAGAGCTAAAACTAAATGGGAACAGCATGTAGAAGATACCTGCAGGTCTTTCTGACTCACATATGATATCTTGGAAAAATGTTGTCAGATTGTTGAATCAGTTTTACAGATTTATTAGAAGACATAACAAACTGACACTATTTTTTTAAAGGGAAAATGTTAAACATTTTTTCCTTCATATAGCATGTATATCACATAAAAAAATAATACCTCTCCTTTAGCATATGTTCACATGGAGCGTTTTGGCTTTATTTTTTCCTTTAACATTTGCGTGGGCTCTCGCTCCTACATTTGGGAGGTCCCTTCCTCCTTCCAAATTGTTAGCTAGATAGTGGAATACATATTCCCTATCACTTTACAATGCCAGCTAAAACATGCACATTTTAATTTTGGTCTTCGCCCGTCACAACAGTTATGTCCACTACCATGTCATTATATGTCACTCGCTTCACATTTTCAGAGGGCCAGCAGGTGCCATGAAACCTGAGCTTTGTGAGTTCCATAGTTTGTTTTGGCCACCGGTTCCCAATGGAGCCACTGTCATAGTGGGTGAAGTCGCTGTAAGGTGAATATAATACAGGATTTGGAGGAGCTGTGTGCTCAGTGTCATTAAAGTGGATTCTACAAAACACCAAAAGCATTAGAATGAAATTCTGAATACAGTGTAAACACCTGAGGGCCTGTTATTGTCTAACAGGCCTGAAACCCATGTCAGGAACATGTTTAAGCCTCATTTTACTTGGAAGCAGCTTCCTCATGGGAAAGTGACAGGAGTGCCACTGACCTATCTGCACAAGTCTAAGTGCTTCTTCCTGAAACTACACAAACAGGCGGAATGTATCTTTTGCATGGTTTTGAGTAACAATGGAGTAATTACAAGATATGTCCCAGGGAGTGACGAGGTCTGTGAAGTGTATTACTCAGGTGACAGACAATGCTACAGAGCTCAGGTAAAGGCCTAAGCGTGGAAATGACATTGTTCCAATATACAGTGCCTTGCGAAAGTATTCGGCTCCCTGGAACTTTTCAACCTTTTCCCACATTTCATGCTTCAAACATAAAGATAACAAATGTAAATTTTTGGTGAAGAATAAACAACAAGTGGGACACAATTGTGAAGTTGAACGAAATGTATTGTTTATTTTACATTTTTGTGGAAATTCAAAAACTGAAAAGTGGGGCGTGCAATATTATTCAGCCCCTTTACTTTCAGTGCAGCAATCTCTCTCCAGAAGTTCATTGTGGATCTCTAAATGATCCAATGTTGTCCTAAATGACTAATGATGATAAATATAATCCACCTGTGTGTATTCAAGTTTCCGTATAAACGCACCTGCTCTGTGATAGTCTCAGGGTTCTGTTTGAAGCACAGAGAGCATCATGAAGACCAAGGAACACAACAGGCAGGTCCGTGATACTGTTGTGGAGAAGTTTAAAAGCCAGATTTGGATACAAAATAATTTCCAAAACTTTAAACATCCCAGGGAGCACTGTGCAAGCGAACATATTGAAGTGGAATGAGTATCATACCACTGCAAATCTACCAAGACCTGACCGTCACTCTAAACTTTCATCTCAAACAAGGAGATGACTGATTAGAGATGCAGCCAAGAGGCCCATGATCACTTTGGATGAACTGCAGAGATCTACAGCTGAGGTGGGACAGTCTGTCCGTAGGACAGTAATAAGTTGTACACTGCACAAATCTGGCCTTTATGGAAGAGTGGCAAGAAGAAAGCCATTTCTCAAAGATATCCATAAAAAGTGTCGATTAAAGTTTGCAACAAGCCACCTGGGAGACACACGAAACATGTGGAAGAAGGTGCTCTAGTCAGATGAAACCAAAATTGAACTTTTTGGCAACAATGCCAAATGATATGTTTGGCATAATTATAGGCAACACAGCTCATCACCCTGAACACACCATCCCCACTGTCAAACATGGTTGTGGCAGCATCATGGTTTGGGCCTGAAGTTCTTCAACAGGGAGAGGGAAGATGGTTAAAATTGATGGGAAGATGGATGGAGCCAAATACAGGACCATTCTTGAAGAAAACCTGTTGGAGTCTGCAAAAGACCTGAGACTGGGACAGAGATTTGTCTTCCAACAAGACAATGATCCCAAACATAAAGCAAAATTTACAATGGAGTGGTTCACAAATAAACGTATACAGGTGTTAGAATGACCAAGTCAAAGTCCAGACCTGAATCCAATCGAGAATCTGTGGAAAGAGCTGAAAACTTCTGTTCACAAATGATCTCCATCAAACCTCACTGAGCTTGAGCTGTTTGCCAAGGAAGAATGGGCAAGAATTTCCCGAAGTGACTTGCAGCTTTAATCGCAGCAAAAGGTGGAGCAACAAATTATTAAGTTAATGGGGCCTAATAATATTGCACGCCCCACTTTTCAGTTTTTGAATTTCCACAAAAATTTAAAATAATCAATAAATTTCATTCAACTTCACAATTGTGCCCCACTTGTTGTTGATTCTTCACCAAAAATTTAAATTTAGTATCTTTATGTTTGAAGCATGAAATGTGGGAAAAGGTTGAAAAGTTCCAGGGGTCGAATACTTTCACAAGGCACTATATTTAAGGCTGAGGCCTGAATATGTCTGTGGATCGTATTAACCCAGTCTCTTAGGCTGGTTTCACATTTGCGTTTTTTAGCGCTGGAAAAAAACGCATATGTGCGCATGCGTTTTTTCCCCTATATTTAACATGGGTGCGCATACCTGCGCGCTTGTAAGCGCATGTATGCGATTTTCATGCGCTGCGTTTTTTTGGGGTGTGCGTTTGTATTTTCCAGACGCAGCATGTTGCATTTTTTGGCCCTGCAAAAAAGCGCATGCGCACATATGCGCACGTTTTGCGCTAAAAATGGCCATTATAGCCTATGGATGCGCATATGTGCGCACTGGCATGCTCATGTATGCGTTTTTTTGCATATGCGTTTTTTTTTTTAACCATGGAATTTAGGGGTTTGGGTTAGAGTTAGGGTTAGTTAAGGGGGTTTAGGGTTAGGGTTAGGGTCAGGGTCAGGGTTAGGGTTGGGGTTTGGGTCAGGGTTAGGGTTAAGTATGGTTTGGTTAAGGGTTAGGGTCAGGGTTAGGGTCAGGATTAGGGCTAAGTATGGTTTGGTTAAGGGTTAGGGTCAGGGTTAGGGTTAGGGTTAGGGTCAGGGTTAGGGTTAAGTATGGTTTTGTTAAGTGTTAGGGTCAGGGTTAGGGTCAGGATTAGGGTTAAGTATGGTTTGGTTAAGGGTTAGGGTCAGGGTTAGGGTTAGGGTTAGGGTCAGGGTTAGGGTTAGGGTTAGGGATAAGTATGGTTTTGTTAAGGGTTAGGGTCAGGGTTAGGGTTAGGGTTAGGGTCAGGGTTAGGGTTAGGGTTAGGGTCAGGATTAGGGTTAAGTATGGTTTGGTTAAGGGTTAGGGTCAGGGTTAGGGTTAGGGTTAGGGTTAGGGTCAGGGTTAGGGTTAGGGTTAAGTATGGTTTTGTTAAGTGTTAGGGTCAGGGTTAGGGTCAGGATTAGGGTTAAGTATGGTTTGGTTAAGGGTTAGGGTCAGGGTTAGGGTTAGGGTTAGGGTCAGGGTTAGGGTCAGGGTTAGGGTTAGTTAGGGTTTAGGGTTTGGGTTAGGGTTAAGTATGATTTGGTTAAGGGTTAGGGTCAGGGTCAGGGTTAGGGTTAGGGTCAGGGTTAGGGTTAGTAAAGTCATGGTTTGGGTTAGTGTGAGGGGCCACCTAATGTTGGAAAAAAACGCAAACGCGGTAAAAACGCACTAAAAACGCATACAAACGCATAAAAACGCTGCGTTTTTTTCATGCATGCTCATAAAAATGCTTGAAAAAAACGCAGCAGTTGTATGCTTTTGTATGCATTTTTTCAATGCGTTTTTTTGCGGGAAAAACGCGCTGCAAAAAAAAGCAAGTGTGAAACTAGCCTTAGACGTGCATAAAATGCACAGAAACTGGGCAATTCCCCACCACCGTTTCTTAGGACCCAAATTTAGAAAATTTAAGGGAAGTGACAGTTAAATAAAGAGACACAAGGCTCATTTAGGAGCCTGGAAAAGCCACCAGTGGTCTTTTCCAGCATCGGTCAAAGTAAAGTGCTAACGACTATGTATGCCCTATCTAGCTAACAATTTGTGAACAGACATATATGCTGACAAGGGATAACTGAACACTCTGCTGGAACAACGAACTGGACGTGGTTGCTGACTGTTGTTTCTGTGCAATTGCAGGCTGTGGGCAGGAGGCATTAGCGCCTGCTTCCTGGACAGCAGATTGAGAAGCCCGCGACCCAGGGGAAGGGCCAATGGTTTCACCCTCAGATACAGAATTTTTATCCAGGCATTCCTCCCACCTACTGGGTTGCTGCATATATGAGTAGTATATGGCGTATGCTAACTAATGTATTATGTTGAATTTCCCTTTGTAAAAGGGATGTGTGAGTAAGATTTTCAAAGTAGCAGCCTATATAGAGAGAGCAAGTTTCATTACTTATATTATTCTGTAAGGCTGAAACCTGAAGAAGTGTGTGGAGCATATTGATGCATTGATGTTCCAAAATGTCCAAGTGCAGACCCAAATATCAACATCAGGCTACCAGACACATGCTTAAAGAGACCGTAAAAAGGGCAACACAATAAAAAAATTATAATATAATATAAAAAGTTTAAGACTAGAATTTTGACCATTACACAGTGTACAAAGGATTCCAAAAATTACCCCAAGGGGTCTGTATCATACACACTGAAAGAGACCATGATGGGGACCTCACAATAAAATTTGCAGTTATTATCATTGCTAGAGATATCGAGTACACGCTTCACCATTACACAACGTGCAAAGTTCGCAAAAAATTACCCAATGTGTCTGTATCATACAAGCTGAAAGAGGCTGTGATGGAGACTTCACAATACATTTTGCAGTTATTACAAGAGTTATTCAGTTCAAGTTTCACCATTGCACAATGTGCCAAGTATTCAAAAAATTACCCAACTACATTTTGCAGTTGTTATCCCAAGGGGTCTGTATCATACACGCTGAAAGAGACCGTGATGGGGACCTCACAATAAAATTTGCAGTTATTATCATTGTTAGAGATATGGAGTACAAGTTTCACCATTGAGCAATGTGCAGCGTTTAAAAAAAATTCCCCAAGGGGTCTATATCATACACACTGAAAGACATGAACCTCAAAATACATTTTGCAGTTATTACAAGAGGGAGAGCTGGGGAGTGCAAGTTTCACCATTGCACTATATGCAAAGTTTTCAAAAAGTAAAAAATATTACCTACGTGGGGTATACATCGATGACCACTAAGTACTTGTTGGAGAAGCAGGAGGAGGTAATTTCCTGAACATAATGGGTTTGAATTTTCATAAAATAGCCTGAGGATAAGGAATATAAAAGGACAACACTGAGCAGGATCTAAGCGCAATATTAAAAATATCACAAATAAAAGTGCAAAGCTGATGCACTCCCAAGACTTAGGTTAAAGTAACAGCGTATTGACCCTGGGGGGATACCAACCAAGGACCTGGTTACTCGGAATGCTGCACAGCTCCTGGTCCGCGAGGCGATCCTCAATTGTCCGCAGGTGAAAGTAAGAAGATGCAGAAAACCAGTCTAATGTCAGCGCTTCCAAAAATTATGTCATGTGCTAAAGTGGCTTATTAAAAAAGTTTTTTATTTTGCATATACCAAGAAAAAACAAGAAAAAAACAAGTAAAAACAACGTGTTTCAGCTTGAAAAGAGCAAAAATCTTCATCAGGTAAATTATACATCCCTGGTTGTATAATTTACCTGATGAAGGTTTTTGTTCTTTTCAAGCCAAAACGCTTTGATTTTACTTGTTTTTTTTCTTGGTATAGCAAAATGAAAAACTTTTTTAATAAGCCACTTTAGCACATGACATAATTTTCGGAAGCGCCGGCATTAGACTGGTTTTCTGCATCTTTTTACTATAATGGGTTTGGATGGTAAGGCATGGATGTTAAGATGTTATGAAAACTTCCAAAGAAAACCATTTGGGCTACATTTACAGTGGGGAAAAAAAGTATTTAGTCAGTCAGCAATAGTGCAAGTTCCACCACTTAAAAAGATGAGAGGCGTCTGTAATTTACATCATAGGTAGACCTCAACTATGGGAGACAAACTGAGAAAAAAAAATCCAGAAAATCACATTGTCTGTTTTTTTTTCATTTTATTTGCATATTATGGTGGAAAATAAGTATTTGGTCAGAAACAAAATTTCATCTCAATACTTTGTGATATATCCTTTGTTGGCAATGACAGAGGTCAAACGTTTTCTGTAAGTCTTCACAAGGTTGCCACACACTGTTGTTGGTATGTTGGCCCATTCCTCCATGCAGATCTCCTCTAGAGCAGTGATGTTTTTGGCTTTTCGCTTGGCAACACGGACTTTCAACTCCCTCCAAAGGTTTTCTATAGGGTTGAGATCTGGAGACTGGCTAGGCCACTCCAGGACCTTGAAATGCTTCTTACGAAGCCACTCCTTCGTTGCCCTGGCGGTGTGCTTTGGATCATTGTCATGTTGAAAGACCCAGCCACGTTTCATCTTCAATGCCCTTGCTGATGGAAG
Source organism: Dendrobates tinctorius (assembly GCF_039654945.1). Lineage (NCBI taxonomy): Eukaryota > Metazoa > Chordata > Amphibia > Anura > Dendrobatidae > Dendrobates > Dendrobates tinctorius. The sequence goes on from NW_027361773.1 coordinate 3,249,290, forward strand.
GAGGTTTGCACTCAAAATCTCACGATACATGGCCCCATTCATTCTTTCATGTACCCGGATCAGTCGTCCTGGCCCCTTTGCAGAGAAACAGCCCCAAAGCATGATGTTTCCACCACCATGCTTTACAGTAGGTATGGTGTTTGATGGATGCAACTCAGTATTCTTTTTCCTCCAAACACGACAAGTTGTGTTTCTACCAAACAGTTCCAGTTTGGTTTCATCAGACCATAGGACATTCTCCCAAAACTCCTCTGGATCATCCAAATGCTCTCTAGCAAACTTCAGACGGGCCCGGACATGTACAGGCTTAAGCAGTGGGACACGTCTGGCACTGCAGGATCTGAGTCCATGGTGGCGTAGTGTGTTACTTATGGTAGGCCTTGTTACATTGGTCCCAGCTCTCTGCAGTTCATTCACTAGGTCCCCCCGCGTGGTTCTGGGATTTTTGCTCACCGTTCTTGTGATCATTCTGACCCCACGGGGTGGGATTTTGCGTGGAGCACCAGATCGAGGGAGATTATCAGTGGTCTTGTATGTCTTCCATTTTCTAATTATTGCTCCCACAGTTGATTTCTTCACTCCAAGCTGGTTGGCTATTGCAGATTCAGTCTTCCCAGCCTGGTGCAGGGCTACAATTTTGTTTCTGGTGTCCTTTAACAGCTCTTTGGTCTTCACCATAGTGGAGTTTGGAGTCAGACTGTTTGAGGGTGTGCACAGGTGTCTTTTTATACTGATAACAAGTTTAAACAGGTGCCATTACTACAGGTAATGAGTGGAGGAAAGAGGAGACTCTTAAAGAAGAAGTTATAGGTCTGTGAGAGCCAGAAATCTTGATTGCTTGTTTCTGACCAAATACTTATTTTCCACCATAATATGCAAATAAAATGAAAAAAAAACAGACAATGTGATTTTCTGGATTTTTTTTTTCTCAGTTTGTCTCCCATAGTTGAGGTCTACCTATGATGTAAATTACAGACGCCTCTCATCTTTTTAAGTGGTGGAACTTGCACTATTGCTGACTGACTAAATACTTTTTTTCCCCACTGTACATAACATTGCTGTCATCCGTAGGGCTTACAAAGTTGAAGGAAATCCAGGCTTTGTTCAATTTTAGATAGAAACGGTTTTAGTCCCAAAATATTAAACAATTGGCACTTCAAAAGACATAAACTCACAAAGAAGGGTAACTGATGTCATGAAACAGCAGACCCAAAAGAAAAGAACCAAGAAAAAATACAAAATAATAAAATGTAAATTTTATTAATAATAATTTAAAAACTTCACAATTTAAAATTGGCACAAAATATTCACAAGCAGTGCAACCAGAAGGGGGCACCAGAAGGTCACTCCATATATAATTGTAATGTGAAAATAAATCACAAAGATTTAAATACTAGACATACCAATATAAATCACACATAATGTAAGATTACATATTGAGCCAAGTCCCTGTTCATCAACAGGTCATAGAAGCAGGCTGATTAAAGTATGCTACATAAGATGGTGCTAAGATTTCTCAGAGAGATTAACTAGCCCAGATACACACACAAAAGATCAGACACCCATATCATTAACCGCTAATGAGACCGCTAAAAATAATACCTGGAAACGTTACCTATGGATCTGGAAAGAGTGCCGTGTGTGCCCTCACGCCCCGATGCGCGTTTCACCCGCAGCTTCTTCTGGGGGCACCACCTGCTTGGCATTTAGAGCTTCCTCTTTGAGATTCTGCAGTGAATGTTGTAATAGACAGAGCAGTGGGATGGTTATGCTGATAATAGCGTCGTCAGCACTCACCATCTTGGTGCAGTACTCAAAATTTTGAAGATCCTCACATATGTGAGCAATCCACACCCACTCAGCAGTTGTTATGTGTGTGGGCTGATTGTTACTGTGATGGGCATTGAGATGCCGGAATTCAGACACTGCCCTCAGTCAGTGACAAGGCAAATTAAAATGCTGCTGCAGCGAAGCTAGACCGGCGACAGCCTCAGATGACTTTTGGAAATGTACACTGACACAACGTACCTTAGCAAATAGCCCCAGCAAGTCAGGGAATGTTTTTAAAAATTTCTATACAGCCAAGTTCAGCACGTGGGCCATGCATGCAACGTGTACCAGCTTGCCGAGCTTTAAAGCCGCCACTGTTGTGAATTCGCTTTCTGGCCTACCTCTGGTTAATACTGAAGGTAGTGGAGCTGGTCAAATTGACAGAGGGGTTGCGAGGTCTCTTTCTGGGCTCCCTCTGGTGGTTATTGGAGGTAATGGAGCTGATCTGATTAACAGAGGCTTGCCACCTGATAATGAGGACGACGATTGAAGATCTGGGGTTTCAGACTGGATTTAAGACAGCTGACTCCCTCTATCCCTGCTGGTGATTTTTTCCCGCCTCCTGCGGTCTTAGTTTTCAGCTCAGTCCCTGCATGCTCAGCTAAGTGTTCTTTTGCTATTCTGTTCACATTTGATCTGGTTTTGTCTATTTCAGTTTTGTGTGGGTCAGCCGAATCACCATCCATATGTTACTGCTTGTGCCAGTTTATTTTTGTCCCTTATTAGATTGTCCTCTCTTTGCTCTGCTTTCAGAATATACCAGAGTGCTGATATAGTGGGCGAAGTCATGCAACTTCAGTATTTTTGCATCAGATGTGTTGGACTTTTTTGCAGGGTTTTTGGCATGATTGCAGACAGTGTCTTTCCTTTCCTGTCCTGTTTAGTCAGTGTGGGCCCCATCATTTGCTCAGTCTATTCTCCTACCTGCGTTTGTGTTTTCTTCGTGACTCACCAACAATATATGCTTGGGGGCTATCTATTCCTTTGGGGTCTGCTCTAGGGCAGTTTGGATCTCCCCTTTCTTGCTTCGGGCTTGTTTGGCTCTCCGGCTGTGCCGAGGCGTCTGGGAACATCGTAGGCGCACTCCACAGCTACTGCTAGTTGTGTGGATAGGATCAGGGGTCTGCAATGCGCTTATTTACCAACTTCTCTGGTTTTCTGTGGCTTACAGTACCTTGGGCTTGCTCTCCTCCTCGGTGACCCAATCATTACACACCACCAAGTTATGCCCATTATCGCACACAACCAGACGTTGTTGGAGGTTCAGCGGGGAGAGCCACTAATTGGTCTGTTCTTTCATCCCTGTCAACAGCTTGGCTGTGTTGTGAGCTTCATCCCCTAAACAGATGTGCTTTAGCAGAGTGTGCTGCTGTTTCGCCAAGGCAGTGCTGCAGACTTCCCAGCTGGGGAGTGATGGGGAGGCTAGTTTTATTGAGGATGTTGAGGAGGAGAAGAGACAGGAACTGGAATAAGAGGAGACTGAAACCCTGATGGAAGCTGGGCTCGCTATTCTTGGTGTGGGTAAGATGTATGATGTCCCAGCCTCTGACTCTATCTCAGATTCCACCAGGATAACCCAGTTTGCTGTCAGAGAAATGTAGGGTCATTGTCCACAAGAACTTATCCACGTGTCTTTGGTTGGGTGAACTGTTATGAATGAGTCACCGTAGGAGGCAAAAGCAGAAATACAAGCTAAGTCCAGAAAACCAGAGAAGTTTGCAACTATCAGATTGCAGACCCCTGAACCTATCAACACAACTAGCAGTAGCCGTGGGGGGTTCCTACGATGCCCTAGACCCCTCGATCACAGCCGGAGAATTACATAGGCCTAAAGAAAGAAAGGGGTAATCTAAACTTCCCCAGAGCAGACCCCAAAGAAATAGGCAGCCCCAACATATAATGACGGTGAAGCAAGATGAAAATACTAACACAGACCGAAAGATAGACTGAGCAAAGACGGGGCCCCAAAACTACCTAGATAGGAAAGGACAGGAAGGCTGCTGTCTGCAATCTGCCAAAACCCTATCAAAGACATAAGCCAACAAGCTGATATGAAAAAGGCCCTGAAGCAGCTAGGCTTCAAAAACTAAATCAGCACTCAGGTATTTTCAGAAGACAGAGCTAAATGAATTCAGCACACCCCAGCAGGGAATGGCAGAAATCCAGAAAAGCAAAGCAAAACAAAGTCAAAGCACAAAAGCAAAAGGCCGAGCAGCAAACTTAGCTTTAGAGGAGCAGGAATTCAGACTGGTCTCCAAGGATCCCACAGAGAAATCACCCGCAGGGCAGAAGGGCGTCGGCAGCCTTATATCCAGTCAGTAACTCCACTCAGCCAGTCATCATCATCAGCCTCAGGTGTTTGATCACTACCTTTCTTTACCAGAAGAGGGAGTTCCTCGGGCCTCAGTAATGAAGGGGAAAATGAACTCACAACAGTACCTCCCCCTTGAGGAGGGGTCACCGAACCCTCAACTACGCCACCAGGGCGATCAGGGTGAGCCCGATGAAAGGCATGCACCAATCTTTTGGCATGAATATCAGAGGCAGAGACCCAGGAATTATCCTCCTGACCATAACCCTTCCACTTAACCAAATACTGGAGTCTCCGTCTAGCCAGACGGGAATCCAGTACTTTCTCTACCTCATATTCCATGTTACCTTCAACCAATACAGGGTCTGGAGGTGCCACCCCCGGAACAACAGGTTCAACAAACCTCTTCAACAAAGATTTATGGAACACATTATGGATTTTAAATGTGACAGGAAGAGCCAAACGAAAAGAGACCGGATTAATAATCTCCACAATCTTGTAAGGTCCAATAAATCTAGGCTTAAACTTAGGAGAAGCCACCTTCATAGCAATATTTTTTGATGATAACCACACCATATCACCAACCTTAAACTGGGGACCAATGGTCCTATGTCGGTTGGAAAACCGCTGGGCCTTTTCCTGGGAGAGAGATAACTTATCCACCACTTGGTCCCAGATCTGGTGCATTCTCTCCACCACAGTGTCAACACCTGGGCAGGCAGAGGGCTCCACCTGCCCTGAAGAAAATCGAGGATGAAACCCAAAGTTACAAAAAAAAGGTGACATCAAAGTGGCAGAACTAGCTCTATTATTTAAAGCAAATTCGGCCAAGGGCAAAAATGAAACCCAATCATCCTGATCAGCAGAAATAAAACATCTCAAATATGACTCCAAGGTCTGGTTTGTTCTCTCTGTCTGCCCATTGGTCTAAGGGTGAAAAGCAGAGGAGAAGGACAACTGAATTCCCAGCCTGGAACAGAAAGTTCTCCAAAATCTAGACACAAACTGGACTCCTCTGTCAGATACAATGTTCTCAGGAATCCCGTGCAAACGAACCACCTGTTGTAAAAACAGGGGCACCAACTCAGAGGAAGACGGCAACTTAGGGAGTGGTACAAGTTGAACCATCTTAGAGAACCTATCACAAATCACCCAAATAACAGTCATCCTCTGAGAGACAGGCATATCAGAGATGAAATCCATTGAAATATGGGTCCATGGCCTCTTGGGGACAGGCAAAGGCATCAACAACCCACTAGAGCGAGAGCACGATTTAGACCGGGAGCACGTCCCACAGGACTGCACAAAATTCCTGACATCACGAGACAAGGAGGGCCACCAAAAAAACCGACTCACCAGATCTCTAGTACCAAAAATACCTGGATGACCAGCCAAAGCAGAGCAATGAACTTCAGACATCACTCTCTTCTTCCACTGGTCAGGAACATACAACTTTCCACTGGGACAACGCTCAGGTTTGTCCTCCTGGAACTCTTCCAGAGCACGTCTCAAATCGGGCGAGATGGCAGAAAGAACTACCCCTTCGCCTAAGATGGTAGCAGGCTTGGTCACCACAGGAGAATCAGCAAAGAAGCTCCTAGAGAGGGCGTCTGCCTTGACATTCTTTGTTCCAGGAAGAAAAGAAACCACAAAATCAAAACGTGTAAAAAACAAGGCCCACCTAGCCTGTCTAGGGTTCAAGCGCTTAGCCGACTCTAGGTAAATCAAATTCTTGTGGTCAGTGAGGACCACGACTTGATGCTTAGCTCCCTCCAACCAATGTCTCCACTCCTCAAATGACCATTTCATGGCCAACAGTTCCCTATTCCCCACATCATAATTATGTTCAGATGGAGAGAACTTTCGGGAAAAGAAAGCACAGGGATTCATTTTAGATGTTACAGGATCCTTTTGGGACAAAACAGCTCCTGCACCAATCTCAGAAGCATCCACCTCTACCTGGAATGGAAGTGAGACATCAGGTTGCCGCAAAACCGGGGCAGAGGTGAATCTTCGCTTCAGCTCCTGAAAGGAAGAAACAGCCTCCGGAGACCAATTTAACACATCAGCACCCTTTTTAGTCAAAGCAGTCAATGGCTTGGCAATACTAGAAAATTTTGCTAAAAATTTCCGATAAAAATTAGCAAAACCCAAAAACTTCTGGAGGGCCTTCAAAGAAGTGGGCTGAACCCAATCGTGAATGGCCTGTACCTTAGCCGGGTCCATTTCAATAGTTGACGGGGACAAAATAAATCCCAAAAAAGAAATCCTCTGTACTCCAAAAAGGCATTTAGATCCTTTGACATACAGGGAATTCTCCCTCAAGATCCGGAACACAGTCCGAATATGTTCCACATGAGAATCCCAATCCTTGGAGAAGATCAAAAAATCATCCAGATAGATAATCAAAAATTTATCGACAAAATCTCGGAAAATATCGTTCATGAAGCACTGGAAGACAGAAGGGGCATTAGTGAGCCCAAAAGGCATCACCAGGTACTCAAAATGTCCCTCCAGAGTATTAAACGCCGTCTTCCATTCATCCCCATGCTTAATGCGAATAAGATTATACGCCCCCCTGAGGTCAAGCTTGGTAAACCAGCAAGCACCTTTAACTCTGGAGAATAGATCAGAAATCAGGGGTAACGGATACTGATATTTAACAGTAATTTTGTTGAGGGCACGATAATCAATACAAGGTCTTAATGATCCAACCTTTTTGGCTACAAAAAAGAAAGCGGCACCTAAGGGTGACGATGATGGTCTAATATGACCCTTCTCCAATGCCTCCTTAATATAGGATCGCATAGCCTCGTGCTCTGGTACAGATAAATTGAAGAGCCGACCCTTGGGAAATTTACACCCCGGGCTCAGTTCAATTGCACAGTCATAACTCCTATGAGGAGGCAGAGACGCAGACTCATTCTCACTAAATACATAATAAAAGTCCGCCAAATAATCAGGAACATCATGCGACTGAGGAGAGGTGGAAAACACCGGAGCCTCACTAAAGGCACACCGACAACCCCAACTCACCACAGACACAGATTTCCAATCCAAAACTGGATTATGAATCTGTAACCAGGGAAACCCCAGAACAATAGTATCATGCAGATTATGCAACACCAAAAATCTGCAATTTTCTTGATGGTCTAGGGCGACCCGCATTACCACCTGGGTCCAAAACTGGGGTTTATTTTTAGCCAAAGGAGTACCATCAATCCCCCTCAAAGGGATAGGCGTCTGCAGAGGTGTCATCGGAAATCCACAACGTTTAGCAAAGTCCAAGTCCAATAGGTTTAGGGCTGCTCCCGAATCCACAAAAGCCTTGGCGGAAAATGTGAACAGGGAGCAGATCAGAGTAATAGCCAGAAGAAACTTAGGTTGAACACCCCCAACAGAAAACGTGTGTGCAAAGTGTTTCTCTCGTTTAGGACAGACAGAAATAATATGCGAGGCATCTCCACAGAAAAAACACAACTTATTACGCCTTCTGAACTCCTGACGCTGCTCTCTGGAAAAAACTCTATCACATTGCATAGGTTCAGACATTTGTTCAACAGGTGGCAACACCTCTTGTGCAGCTTTGCGTTCGCGCAAACGCCGATCAACCCGAATGGCTAATGACATAGAATCGTCAAGACCAGAGGGAACAGGAAATCCCACCATAGTATCTTTTACGGCTTCTGACAACCCCTTCCGAAAGAGAGCAGCCAAGGCATTATCATTCCAGGTAGTAAGTACTGCCCACTTTCGGAATTTTTGACAGTACAATTCTGCAGAATCACGACCCTGGCTCAATGCCAGCAGGGTCTTTTCAGCCTGATCAATGGCATTAGGTTCATCATACAACAACCCCAAAGCTTGAAAGAATGCGTTCACATTAGTCAGAATAGGATCATCTGGTTTCAAAGAAAACGCCCAATCCTGGGGATCGCCATGCAGCAAAGAGATGACAATTTTAACCTGCTGCGCGGAGCTCCCTGACGAGTTAGGCTTCAAGGCAAAAAATAATTTACAATTATTTTTGAAATTCAAAAATTTAGACCGATCCCCAAAAAATACATCAGGTGTAGGAATCTTTGGTTCAGCAGCATGTGAATGAGCAAGGTAGGCGGAAATTCCCCGCACTTCCGCAGCGAGCTGCTCCACACGATCAGACAATTGCTTTATCTCCATTGAGAGAAAAAAAAAAATTCCCCCTACGGCCTCAGAGATATAGAGGAAAAAATATACACACTTTTTTTTTTTTTTCTTTACAATTCTTTCCTGCTATTGAGTACCCTAGAATCTGCGGTATGGCGGGTGATTCTGTTATGAATGAGTCACCGTAGGAGGCAAAAGCAGAAATACAAGCTAAGTCCAGAAAACCAGAGAAGTTGGCAACTATCAGATTGCAGACCCCTGAACCTATCAACACAACTAGCAGTAGCTGTGGGGGGTTCCTACGATGCCCTAGACCCCTCGATCACAGCCGGAGAATTACATAGGCTTAAAGAAAGAAAGGGGAAATCTAAACTGCCCCAGAGTAGACCCCAAAGCAATAGGCAGCCCCCAACATATAATGACGGTGAAGCAAGATGAAAATACTAACACAGACAGAAAGATAGACTGAGCAAAGATGGGGCTCCAAAACTACCTAGATAGGAAAGGACAGGAAGGCTGCTGTCTGCAATCTGCCAAAACCCTATCAAAGACATAAGCCAACAAGATGATATGAAAAAGGCCCTGAAGCAGCTAGGCTTCAAAAACTAAATCAGCACTCAGGTATTTTCAGAAGACAGAGCTAAATGAATTCAGCACACCCCAGCAGGGAATGGCAGAAATCCAGAAAAACAAAGCAAAACAAAGTCAAAGCACAAAAGCAAAAGGCCGAGCAGGAAACTTAGCTTTAGAGGAGCAGGAATTCATACTGGTCTCCAAGGATCCCACAGAGAAATCACCCGCAGGGCAGAAGGGCGTCGGCAGCCTTATATCCAGTCAGTAACTCCACTCAGCCAGTCATCATCATCAGCCTCAGGTGTTTGATAATCAGGCTCCCTACCTTTCTTTACCAGAAGAGGGAGTTCCTCGGGCCTCAGTAATGAAGGGGAAAATGAACTCACAACAGTGAACCCTCCTTGTGACTGCGTTGGCAAGAGCATAGCTGATATAGTAACATGTGCTTATGTAAAGACAGCACACCAAGAAAATAGTGGAAGCTGGGAATCGAGTACTGCCACCGCCATGACGTCGCGGAAACTCTCAGTTCCCACAAGCAAAAATGGCAACATATCCAGGGCTAGCAATCTGGCAATGTGGGTGTGTAATATTTGGGCCTGTGGGTGGGTGGATATTTCTGTTTTCTGTTAAATGTCTGGGGTAGGGACAACTGAATGCTGCGCTTGGACAATGAACTGGACATAGTTGCTGTCTGTTGTCTGTGCAACTGCAGGTTGTTGGCAGGAGTTATCAGCTCCTGCTTATTGGATAGCAGATTGGGAAGGTTTTAACACAGGGGAATGGGCAGTGGTATCACCCTTAGATACAGATTCGCTACTTATGCGTTCCGCCCACCTACTGGGGTGTTGGATGCCATGTGCTTCTGCATGCTAGTGGTGCTTAGGTTGGCAGTTTTCTTGCCTCTTCTTAGCTTGATTTGTCAGAATTTGCAAATTACAGTTGTTTTGTCTGAAGGAATTTTAAGAAAACAACTGCCATACATGGGAGCAACGCATCCTTTGTTTGTTATCTAGCCGAGTGGGGGGCACTGTGTAACAGCTGACGATATTCTCCCTCTGGTCAAACCACTACCTCTTCTTGCCTGCTTTTGTGCTACAGATCCATCCCTCTCTGCACTGCTGTGCTCGCTATGCCTCCCACTATGCCAGGTTGGGTCATAGGCCTCATCATCGACCACATTGTCTTCCAATTTCTCAATCAAAACCTCCTTCTGAGTTGCAATTTTATGCTGACCTGTTGGCAACTGTGCATCTTGATTATCCTCCACTTCTTCAGACATGTACTGACCTTCCCCAATGTGGCTTTCTCCTGGCCGTGAGTGCTCAAATGTTTGGGCTTCACTGCACTCCACCTCCTCATGACCCTCTTTAATGGTGCATGTTGAGAGGCATGAAAAATTACAAGGGGATATAAACAGTTCCTCAAAGTGGCCAGTGTTGGGTCATATGTCTCCTGGGACTCTTGATGGGGGAAGGAGGACCAGACTGAGGATTCAGAGGCCCAGCCACTGTGTGGCTATTTTTTTCAGATATCATCTTTCTTACACACGGCAATAGCCGACTCATGAAAATTACAGGTAAATTGTCATGTTTGAGTATCTCAACAGGCTTTGCATCAGTCGCACAACTGCTGGATAAAGATTCACTATTTATTAAAAAAAGAAAAACGAAAAAAGTGGTTTGGTACCGTGTTAGCCAGTAGAAAAAAATATATAAAGTACTCTCATCAGTGAGAGAAACAAAATAAGAATCTTGTGGGTATGATACCTTTTAATGTGTGAGAGAAACAAAATAAGAATATTGTAAGTGAGAGAAACAAAATATCAGCCTGATGAAGGGACATAAGCAGTCCCGAAAGCTTGCTTTGTAACAACATTCACTATTATTTGTTAGCCATTAAAAGGTATCATATCCACAAGATTCTTATTTTGTTTCTCTCACTGATGAGAGCACTTTATATATTTTTTTAAAAAAAGAAAATCAGTATTTTTTTTATATCGCTTTACTGACACACTGCAACAGCGGAAAAATGAAAATTATTGCCACTGGCAAATTGTTATGTTTGATTATCTCTGCCCTGATTGCGTCAGTTGCACATCTGCTAGATAAAGATAGTTTTATTTATTAAACCAATAGAAAATTAGTATTTTTTTATATCGCCTTGCTGAGACAAATGAGTTGTGCCCCAGTCGCAGAACTGCTACTGCAACTGCAACTACAGTATATGTTGGTACTGAGGAATATTATTTAGCTGTAAAAAAAATTCTTATGCTGCTACTCAAGAATATTATGTAGCTCCAAAAAATGTTTTTTAGATGCTGGTACTATCTAATTTTATTTGCCTATAAAAAGAGCTGATTTGTATATTATGGCAGTGGATGAAAGCCTGCCTATCTCTCCCTAATCCCACAGTCTGTTCCTAATTCTAATCTATACAGCAAAATGCAAAAGAGCAGAGATCTGCAGCATGTAATTTCAATGAGGATGTGAACTGATAACCCCCAGGTGCCGGCCTTTCACTCTCTCTCATTTTAAATCTTTCCCTATTCTATCTCCACCTAACAAAGAACTAATCTGCACCCTCTTGAGCTCTTAAAAGAGCTTTTTGGGATAAAAAAAAATCTCCCTATATGCTCCTTTCACTCTCCCTATGCTCACACTACTTTCTTCCTATGCTGTTTCTAACTGCAATGTGCGCAAGATGGTGCCAGCAGGGATTAAATATCCCCTATGGCGCTGTAAGGCCAGTCAATCACAGTAATGACACACCAAAGATGGTGCCAGCATTACTGTGATTGGCAAGCAAGCCCAGTATGTTCATTGGCTGCAAATAAAGCACCAAACATGACTGGTGGGTCACTGAGACAAATACCAAATTACTCACCAAGTAGCAAATCGCCCGAATAGCGTACTATTCATGCGAGTGACGAATAGTGCCAAATGTATTCACTCATCACTACTCAGCACTTTACAATTAACCGGGGACAGGTACAGACAATAAATAAAATGCAAAGTAGCACATAGTTCAACAGTTACAGGAGGAATGAGGGCCATGCTCACAAGCTTGCAAACTATGAGAAAGTAGGCGGGGACACAATAGGTAGAACATACTTGTTATGTACATTCCATTCATCATTATATTAAAATTATAATAAATAAGGATTTTCATATAAAGCTATACAGTATGTTCCAGTCATCAGCCAGTATCTGTCTAGGTGCAGTTACTGTGTATTGTTGGGTGCATGGAGGATGTGGAGACAGATGAATAGGAGGGAGCAGCTTATGAATAACATTTAGAAGGAGGTAATAGGGGAGAGTTAGGTTAGTGAGTTTAAGTGATAGGTTTGTCTAAAGAGATGTGTTTTCAAAGTATACTTAAAAACATGGGGGATATATATTAGTTGGATTGTTTAGGGTAGTGCATTTCAGAACACTGGTGAAGCATGACAGAAATCTTGGAGAAGAAGATGCGAGGTTTGGATTTTAGTTTTAGTCTTAAATTAGATATGGAATGGAGGGCAGGGGTAGGGTGATAGACAGAGATGAGCAATGAGATATAGCATGGTGCAGATTTGTGAAGAGATTTGTGGGTTAGAGATATGTTTCTGCTGTATTTTGTAGTGGATGGGCAACCAGTGTAATGACTGGCACAAGGTGAAGGCATCGGTGAAGCATCTGAACATAAATACAACCCTGACTGCCTCACACAGGATGGATTGGAGAAGAGAATGTTTGGAAGATCGATCAGTAAAGAGTTGCAGTTGTCCAGAAAAGAATGAATAAAAGCAACAGTATGATCTTTGCAGTTTCAAAGGTGAGAAAAGGTTGGATCTAGTTTTTAAGATGCAGCTAGTGAGTGATTGGAAATAGGAAATAAATTAAAGTTTTGTGTCAAATATGACCACAAGATACCGAGCTCACCGCTTAGGCATTATGTTTGAACCACCCAAGATAATTGCAATATCGGGTATAGGTAGATTAGTAGAGGGAGGATACACAAGAAGCTCAGTTTTAGACAGATTCAGTGTCAAATATAGGGATGACATGTTGTTAGAGACAGCAGACACACAATCCCTGGCATTTTGTGTTAAAGTGAGGGTGATGTCAGGAGAAGAGGTGTATAATTGGGCGTTATCAGCATAAAGATGATACCGGAAATCAAATCTGCTGATGGTTTGTTGAATGGGGTGGTGTATAGAGAGAAAATAAGGGAGTTTAGGGCTGAGCCTTGAGGAATCTCAATAGTAGGAGCGGTCAGAGGTAGGAGGAAAACCAGGAGAGAGCAGTGTCCATGAGGCTGATAGAGCAGAACATAGTGAGGAGGAGCTTATGATCCACAGTGTCAAATTCGGCAGAGAGATCCCTGAGAATTGGCAGGGAGTAGTGGTCATTGAATTTTGCTGTTTATAGTTCATTAGAGACTTTATTTAAGACAGTTTCAGTAGAATGTAAAGAGTGGAAACCAGATTATAAAGGGTCAAGATGAGAGTGATCTGGGAGATGGCGCATCATATGAGAGTGGGCCAAGCATTACAGGAGTTTAGCTATAAAGGAAAGATTACAGGTTTGTAGTTAGCAGCACAGTTCTGGACAAGGGTTGGTTTTTTAGTAAAGGGGTTATGATGGTATGTTTGAATGAAGAGGGAAAAATACTGAAAGAAAGATAAATATTTTAATTAGCTAGGTCGTCACAGCTATGAAGAGGGACTGGAGGAGATGTGAGGGAATAGGGTAACTGTTGAATTTTGCAGGGCGAGAAGAAACAAAGAGTCTGGTCGCTTCTGTGACTTGCTCGAAGATGGAAAGTGAGCTTGATGTGCAGAAGGGAAGGGGGTCCAGGCTCTGAGGGGATTGTGCAAAAATGTCCTGATGGATGTGGTTGGATTTTTGTAGGAAATAAGTGACCAGATTGTCAGAGCTGAGGTTGGTGACCGAGGCTTGTACTTTAGGGATCAGGAGGGAGTGGATGGTTTTGATTTTGGATTGTTGTCTAGTGATATGATGAGGCTGGTAAAGTAAACTTGTTTGACCAAATGGAGAGCATGATACATATATTTGGAGCATAATCTTATAGTGGATAAAGTCTTCTGCTTAAAGTGATTTTCTCTAAACGTCAGCACACATGATCAGCACTTGAAAAACATGTTTGCAGCATTTGCCAAGGTTGCTGGTGAGTACGTCGGGTCTTTCTGTGAGGAGCCCGTGCTTCATCAGCCAGTGCACTCTGCAATGTGTCATAATGTGACAATACTGAGTCTTGACAACATAGATATCACAACCCAACATGAGTCGGTCCAGCGGACGGCACAACACACACACAACCATAAAGGGGAGAAGAAGGTCCTAACAATAAGGAATGAGGGATGGTACACCTCCTGAGCTCCAACCTGAGCCTGTTCCTGCACTCCCTTAATGCCCTAAGCGGGTCCTTACCCCCACCGCTGTCACGTACCTTGTCCCTAACTGTCACCTCACAATATCCTGGCTAGTGCACTGGCCCACAAGGGGGGCTAGTCTCACCACTACAGATAGTAAAAACACAGGGGATAGTGACAAGCATGGGGCAGACAAGGTAGATACACAAAACTTAGCTGCAGACTCCGCTGTCAAGTTCCACATTGCAGAGGATATAGAAACAGGACCCCAAAATCCACAGAAGAAGCAGATTCAGCACTGAAACCAGAAAGCTGCAACTGCAAGTCAGGTCTACATAGAATAACTCTATCACCAACAGTCAGCTGATGCATCAGGTGACTATTTAAAGCATGGTGGGAGTTGTCAACCACCTACATCAGCTGATTAGTAGCACTGTAGATGCCAGCAAAGAAAACTGACATTAACCCTTGCTGGCCTGAAAGGAAAAAAGCTACATTTCAATAATAGTGAAACCACAACCGCCATGAATGCAAACCTGAATTGTGACAGTAGGGAGGTGATGGAAGCTAAAGATGACTGTATATTGTTGTTTATATTAATATATTCTATCTAGAATTGTCCTTGGTTGACCAAAGACAAACAGCTCTGGCAAAAATTAAGAGACCACTTCCAAATGTTCAGTTTGTCTTATTTTTCTCTTTATAGGTATATTTTTCAGTAAAACGTTCTTTTAGACTACAAACTTCTGACAACATGTCTCCGAATTTCCAAGCAATAATTTTTTTTTTCTGAAAAGGAGAAATGGTCAAAATTAAAAAAAAATGCTTTCAGACCTCAAACATTGCAAAGAAAACACATTCATAATCATTTAGAAACAACAATACTAATGTTTTAATTCAGGAAGAGTTCAGAAATCAATATTTTGTGGAATAATCATGATTTTTAAAAGCATCTTTCTTGGCATGCTTGCCACCAGTCTTCACACTGCTTTTGGTGCAAAAAATTAAGCAGATCTTTGTTTGATGGCTTGTGACTATCCATCATCCTCTTGATTATATTCCAGAGGTTTTCAATGGGGTTCAGGTCTGGAGAATGGGCTGCCCATGACAGGGTTTTGATGTGGTGGTCTCTTAATTTTTGCCAGAGCTGTGTATGATACATTTTTAGTTTAAGGAACAATGAACTTAAAAATATAGACAATGCACTTGGGAAAGCAGAACAATGTCACTAAGGGATGTAAGTTTAAGAAAAGCAGAAAAGCCTGAGAGAAACCATACCTGTTGTTCAGAAAAACAAAGTATTAGAATCACCTTGCAGTGTTGAATAGCTGTAGCTATGCACTGTGCGTGGATCATCCCTCCAAGCAATAATTATGCTTTTCTTTTGGGATGAAGCTCCATGTAATGTGCAAATACATGCTAAAGAAGTTATGTTAATTTTCTTTTCTCACACCTCAAGACTCTTTAATTCCTTGAATTGAAATGCTATTATTCAGCACATGAGCATAAGACAGAAATAGTTAGATAATTACAATGAAATATTATATGTAATGTTAATAGATTTGGAGACCGGAAAGGCAAAAAGCTTTCTCTTTTAAGTGCTGGGAAATAAAGATATTTATGCAGAATGGAAAAAAAAGCTTTCATGAATCACATTCCATGAGATCCAACATGTAATTATTCACCACATAAGCATGCTTTGGTTCTTGAAACTGAAAATATATTAAAAACTTAAGTTCGTTAATAAGAAAACAAAATTTCTTGATATACTCCTAAGTTAAGTGGCTGCTTAAATAATATCAGTCTGTAGAAGAACTGTCAGTGTAGGCACACAAAATATAATAGGCTTATACTGTATGAATAATTACAAGTTAACATGGTTAATTTTTGGGGAATTTTGTCCTTCTTTAAGGTTCCCTTAAAATAATGTGACCGCTCAGCATGGCCACCGGAAAACAATGAGAGTAGCGTGAGAGTAACTTCAGTAAGGTTACCGTAATTCACAGGCCAGTTCACAAAGAGGACACAGTGAGAACCGCTGACTGTGGCCTTCAGTAACCTTAATTACGTCACTGCTCGTCACTGCAGCTGGGTTCTCACACTACTCTCAGTGTGTTCTGGCGGCCGTGCTGAGCTGATGTCACCACTCCTCACAGCATACGGATGTAACAGAGTTGGGGATCATTGTGGATGGATGTATGGCGGACTACTTAGGATTATTATTTTTGGATATGGTAATAAATGAGGAAGAGACTGATGGGAGTGCTTTTTACAATTAAAGGACTTTTCTCTGTGTGTGTTTGTTACTTTTGACTATGGGATTAGTAATGGGTATGTCTGACAGATGCCTCTCCATTACTAACCCCTGGGCTTGATGTTAGTATACATTACACAGCTGACATCAATCACAAAACCATTCCCCATTTGCCAATGCACCAGGGTAATAAGGAAGAGCCAAGGGTAAGCTCTAGAATGGATGCGCCTTCTCTGGGCGGCTGAGGACTGGGGTTATTAGTTTGGGAGGGGGCCAATATCATTGGTGATATGACTTGTGTTTATTTGTGAAAAAAACGGAAATTTGGCTAAAATTTTGAACATTTCGCACTTTTCCAACTTTGAATTTTCATGCCCTTAAATCACAGAGATATGTCAATAAAAATACTGAATAAGGAACATTTCCCACATGTCTACTTTACATCAGCACAATTTTAGAACCAAATTTTTTTTGTTAGAAAGCTATAAGGGTTAAAAGCAGAACAGTGATTTCTCATTTTTATAACACCATCTTTTAAGTGACCACATCACATTTGAAGTCACTTTGAGGGGTCTATATGATAGAAGATACCCAAAAGTGACACCATTCTAAAAACTGCATCCCTCAAGGTCCTAAAAACCACATTCAAAAAGTTTATTAACTCTTCAGGTGCTTCACAGGAATTTTTGAAATGTTTAAAAAATGAGAATTTAACTTTTTTTCCCCAAAAAATTGTTTCAGATACAAATTTTTTATTTTACCAATGGTAACAGGAGAAATTGGACCTCAAACATTGTTGTGCAGTTTGTCTTGAGTACCTTGATACCCCATATGTCAGAAGGAGACTTGCACCATTTGACTTTTTCAATGTATAATTGGATGGAATTGAGATTGACCGACATGTCAAGTTTGGAGAGCCCCTGATGTGCCTAAACAGTGGAAACCCCCCACAAGTGACACCATGTTGGAAACTAGACCCCCCAATGAACGTATCTAAATGTGTGGTGAGCACTTTGAACCCTCAAGTGCTTCACAGAAGTTTATAACATAGAGCAGTAAAAATAAAAAGTCATATTTTTTCTACAAAAATCATCTTCTTGCAAAAAAATAGCTTTGCATCACCACATTTTGAGAGCTGTAATTTTTTCCATATTTTGTCCCACAGAGTCATTTAAAGTCTTGTTTTTTGGGGGGACAAATTGGTGTTTTTATTAGATACATTTTCATTTTTTTATGTTTTGGCACTTTTATACAATAAAAACTATTTTAACGAAAAATTTATTTTTGCATCACTTTATTCTGAGAGCTATAACTTTTTTATTTTTCCACTGATCGAGCTGTACGGTGGCTTGACTTTTGCAGGACAGAATGATGTTTTCAGATGTACAATTTTTATTTATATTCGCCTTTTTGATCGCGTGTTATTCCACTTTTTGTTCAGCAGTATTATGATAAAGCATATTTTTTTGCCTTGATTTTTCTTTTTTTATTACGTTCACTAAAGGGGTTAACAAGTGGGACAGTTTTATAGGTCGGGTCATTGCAGACGCGACGATACCAAATATGTGTACTTTTATTATTTAGATTTTTTTTCACCCAAATACTTATTTAGTGATAGAATATATATTGATTTTTTATTATTATTTTCGATTTTAACAAAATATTTTTACAATTATTTTAAACTTTTTTATGACTTTTTTTACTTTGTCCCACTATGAGACAATCATTTTTTGCAGGCTGATTGCTTCTATAGCATGCAGATGAAGCAGCATCACCATGCCAAAAGCTGTCAGCTCTGCACTCACAGAGAGACTTGCTGATCATGCAGTGCTCATGATGAACATGTTTGCTAAATCTGGTGACACGGATGTTATCATGATGATATCCAGTCACTATGACAATGTTCGGGACCCCTCGTAACACCACAGGCTCTCCCATCCAAAGGTAGACGGACTATCAGCCCTCTGCTGATTTTTGGAATGATGTGATCATGTTTGATCGCAGCATTTCAGGAGTTAAAGTGCCAGGAGCGGTCTTTGACCATTCCTGTCACCTAGTGCCGGGTGTCAGCTGTCAGAATCAGCTGACACCCGGCGGCGATCACCCGCGCACCCCTGTATACAGCCCATCGCGATGATGTAATATTCCGTCCATGGTCAAATTGGCCCAGGTCACATGAATGGGATATTATGTCAGATGTCAGAAAGAGGTTAAACATATTTTTAGTTAGATGTTAAAAGGGTTGAAAGTTTATCAGCAATTTTTCATTTTTCAAAATATGCAAAACCAATTTTTGTAGGGATCACATCACATTTGAAAAGACTTTGAGAGGCTTATGTGAAAGAAAATACCCAAAAATGACACCATTTTAAAAAATTCACTTCTCAAGGTGTTCAAAACCACATTCAAGAAGATTATTATTATGGTGAATCCAAGAAATAAAAGTAGTGTGGAAAGCAAAAATGACAATTTTAATTTTTCCCACAAAATATTGTTTAAACCCTAAATTTTACATTTTTGCAAGTGTAACAGGAGAAAATGGACCATACAATTTGTTGTGCAATTTTTCCTGAGTAGTGATGAGTGAACCTGTGGATGTTCGGGTTGAACATACAGTAAAAAGTTTGGTTTGAGTCTGATTTTGACCTCGACCTTGACTCTGGACCTGGACCCAATAAAGGTCAATATGGACCTGAATTTTGGTGCTTTAGAATGGCTGTAAAATGGTCAAAGTGAGGGTTAGGGGGATGCAAAAGGAAGCTAAATATGGTAAGAGCAGGACAATTGTCCTGCAAACAAATGTTTGTGCCATCATGCTAGAGAAAAAAAATCCTCCTCCAAGATGGTGCTGCCGATGTCTGTGCAGTAGCAGCTATCGGCGGTGCCATCTTGGAATTTTTTTTTTTTTGCTCTGTAGCAAGATGGTGCCGCCGGCATCCGCGCATTTGCAGCCATCGGATCACCGATAGCTGCCACTGCACAGGCTCAGTCAGCGTCATTTTCAAACTGATTTTTTCTTTTAGGAACTTTAGGATTACATCAAACAAATGTGTATATAATTCATTAAATATGCGATCATGTAGCAGTGCAGGTGCCACCGCTGGCACCAGCCCACAGAAGGGTTTTTTTATTTTTCCAAGATATGTATAATATACATTATGTAAACTAGAGGACAGGTCACTGAGGGATCAGTGACTTATGAGAAGCCATACACAAGAATACATAATCAGAGCACCACATGAAGAGCCCCCCACAGGCCGCCCTGGAGCACGAGCATATAATTAATTCAAAACTGAAAACTGAAAATAAAGATAACCACAAGATGGATTTAAACAGCCAAGATATAATTTTAATCAGTATAACGGCATCGACCTGACACTATCTGTAGGTTACTGTGCACGATCCTGCTGACAGGTTCTCTTTAAGAGGGAACCTGGTAGATCACAAAGTGAAGGAACAAGACGCACTCTCAGCCATTCAATCTCAAACCACCCACATGTGTAGTTGCAGAGTACACATGTGTAATGGAGAATCAGGTTTCTATTCCAGAGAAGAAAACTGATAAACGTGTACCACATCCATGGAAGGCAGCAGCCAAGCAAATTAACCACTTCTCAACTGAGTCAATAGCTGATATTGTGAGACAGAATAGCCATCCATGACAATTGAGGCTCCTTAATTCTTTAATTAAGTCTTTAATTAGCTTTATGCATGGTCACATACTAAGAGTAAAATTATTTTTAGGCACACTACTCATGCAGACAAAACTGCAGAGTATACAGAGGCTTTTGGGCACAGTACCCCCACAGAAGCTAATAGCAAATTTCACCCATAGAGATGTTTCCACATTTATCCCACAGAAGCTGTTAACAAATTTCACATCCAGACAATTGCCTACAGCACCCCTACAGGCAGGGTTGCAGAGTACACATAACTGCTTAGAGGCACATTACTTCCACAGATACAGATTAGACAATACACACAGCAGCTTTTGTTAAAGTACTCTCATAGATATGGGTTATAGAATACACACAGCAGCTTTTGACAGAGAATTGTCACAGACAGGGTTGCCTAAGAGTAGAAAAATATGTTTACACACACATCACCCTCATCGACACAGTTGAAGATTATAAAAACTTTTGGTTATGCATGGTACTATCACAGACATGGGTACAAAATACACATAGGGTGTTTTTGCAAAACTGTGGACACATAAAACCTAATACTGTTCAATTCAGCTGCATCCTCTTCCTATGCTAAGAAGAGAAGAAATAAAAAATAAGAATCTTAAAGCAGGAGGAAAATGTCCAAGTGGAGTTGGATGTGGCCAGCATTGGACAGGAGCACCTTGGGCCCACCAGAGAAAATTATTCTTGGGGCCCACTATGTAGCTACATAGAAATAAATACAAGACCACCAATTGTGTGGTAAACACGCTAATATCCAGGTATAATATAAGGTAGTACAAGTCTTAATTATGTAGCAGGAGTTGGGGTAGCCCCCCTCATAGAATATAAAGCAGCCACCTCATAGAATATAATGTAGCCCCCTCATACAGTATAATGAAGCCCCCTCATAGAATATATTGTAGCCCCCTCATAGAATATAATGTAGCCCCTTCATAGAATATAAAGTAGCCCCCTCATAGAATATAATGCAGCCCCCTCATAGAATATAATGTAGTCCCCTTATAGAATATACAGTAGCCTCCTCACAGAAAATAATGCAGCCCCCTCATAGAATATAATGTAGCCCCCATAGAACATAATGTTACCTTCCATAGAATATAATGCAGCCCTCATATATTATAATGCAGCCCCCTCAAAGAATATAATGTAGCCCCCTCATAGAATATTATGTAGCCCTCCATAGAATATAATGCAGCCCTCATATAGCATAATGCAGTCCCCTCATAGAATATAATGTAGCCCCCTCTTAGACTATAATGTAGCCCCAATAGTATATAATGTAGCCCTCCATAGAATATAATGCAGCCCTCATATAGTATAATGCAGCCCCCACAGAATATAATATAGCCCCCAGAGTATAATTCAGCCCCCTCACAGGGTATAATGCTGCCCCTCAAAGGTTATAATGCTGCCCCCTCAGAGGGTATAATGCTGCCCTACCTCATAGGGTATAATTCTGCCCTACTTCATAGGATATAATGCTGCCCCCTCATAGGGTATAATGCTTCCTCTTCATAGGGTATAGTGCACCTCTTAACAGGACTTAATGCACCCCCTCATAGGGTATAATGTGCCCCCTCAAAAGGAATAATGCAACCTGGACTCACTGATACTCACACAAAACTCACCTCTCCTCCTCACTCCCACACTGATTCCGGTGGTGGCTCTGCTCTGGTGTCAAGAGCAGCGCTGCCATCTGCCATACACACAGTGGGTGCAAGATGAAGTGACATCATCGGACACTGGCTGTGTCAGATGCAGAAGAGAATGATGGGAGAGGAAGCATCATCTGACGCTCTCTCCTCCATTATTGCTTTCAACTGTATCAGCATCTATTATGTCGATACAGTTGAATGTGACTCACACAGGTGGGCGGCGCTGGTGCCGGGCCCCCCAGGCATACTGTACCTTAGTGGTCACGTGGGTCCTGGTCTGCCGGACCTGATAGCAGGCAGCATTAACCGACTGCTGCGACTAACACTGTCACTGTCTATTAAAAAGAAATGAATATTCACCCCTCTCCATGCCCATGGGGGCGTAGGGAAGAGTAAATATTAATTTCTCTTTGGCAGCGGGGACAGGCTTTAGCCCCAACAGCCTGCTCCTGCCTCCTGTCACCCGCTGCTACTCCACTGACACTGGAGGCCCCCAATAGCAGCTGCATGGTTTGTTTCTTTTAGCGACAAGCCACTGGCTGGGGGCCCCTGGAGTAGCAGAGGCCCTAGGCAGCTGCTGGCTCTGTATGCCAGCAGTTGTCAGTTGCAGGACCCAACAGAGATTCCTCCAGTTCCCTGATGGGCCAGTATGACCCTGGATGTGGCAATATAGGTGGAGGAGGCAGGGCAGTATGGTGGCTCAGTGGTTAGCACTGCAGTTTTGCGGTGCTGAGTGTCAGAGACACCGCACTGAACTTGCTCACTGAGCCAGTGCGCGTGTCCTGAGTAAGCGAAAGCGTGCTCAAAGCTACCTGTGGAGCGGGCAGCAACCGAATAGATGCGTACTTCAGAGCTGCAGGGCCTGACGCACGTGACTGCTAGAGGCATGGCCTAAACTCCACAGAGCTAGGAGCTGCAAGACAATTCCTAGCAGAGTAACTGTGAGACAAAGTTACCAAGGGGCATAGACAGGGAGAATAGTCAGGACGTAGCCAATGAGTCACACACAGAGATAGCTGCAAGGTACCAGAGGGGTGAGCAGAGAGTGGTCAGGTCACAGGCAATGAGTCATACACAGATAGTTGCAAGGTACAAGAGGGGCGAGCAGAGAGTAATCAGGTCACAGGCAATGGGTCATACACAGATAATAACGCAGTACAAAATCAACAGGCAAACTCACAACGGGAAACAGAATCTGGTCAGAACCATATAAACAAGCTATAGCAATAAACAGGCACACGGGGGTCAGCACACTAGACCAAAGGCAAAAGTATAACTGGCAGGGATTGAAGCTACCCGGGGGTTTATGAAGCTCTCCCAGAACCAGAAAGAGGCCACAATCATTAACCCCAAGTGTGCAGGTCAAAACCTGCACAGAGCTCCAGACATTAACCCCCGGTGTGCAGCTCAAAAACCTGCATTGGGATCATGACACTGAGGTCCTAGTTTCAAATCCATCAAGGACAACATCTGTAAAGAGTTTGCATCTTGTCCCCATATTTGCATGGGCTTCCTTTGGGTTCTCTGTTTTTGCAGGGGAGTGCAGAGTACAAACAGCAGCTTAAAAAACAGTATGTCTAGAGGCGGGGGTGTAAAGTACACATCGTGGCTTAAAGGACTGTACTCTCACAAGGGAGGTACAAAGTACACACAGAGGCTTAATAGACAGTACACCCACAGACATGGGTGCAGAGTACAAAAAGCAGCTTAAAAGATAGTACTTCCACAGGCAGGGTAATGAAGAGAACCCATGGTGACTTTTAGCGCTGTACTGTCCAAACTACTACCACAGATACTGTATGGGTTGCAAAGTACACACAGTGTCCGCGTTTGCTTGACGGGAGTTTGGGTCCCTGCCCTGCATGTTTGGTGCTCTTTAGAGAGCCAATTAACATGCAGGGATTGTCTGACACACAGTGTAATGCTGCAGCCATGTTGGTTGTGGCATTACAGTGATTGGCTGGTCGCATAGCGTCATCAGGTCTATATCAGATTATTTGCTTTGAAAGCAATCCAGAGAACACCGTTTTTCTGCTCCATTTGCTTGTTGACACTGCAGAATGCAGCCAGATCCTTTCCATATTACAGCGTTAAAAATCCAGCTATTTTCAACTGTGGTTTGTCCGTCACACAAATCACATATCAGTGCGCTCAAAATTGTGCCATTTCAGGCCTCCATTTCAGATTTTTTGCTGTGTCTTAGCCAACTTATTGACATAAGTTTGCTGAAAAAAAGTTACCTACAGGCCAGATATTGCGAACTGTGGTTTGTCCGTCACACGGATCACATTACAGTACGCTCAATATTGTGCCATTTTAGGCCTCCATTTACATTTTTTGCTGTGTCTTACCCAATTTATTGACAGTAGTTTGCTGAAAAAAAATAGTTACCTACAGGCCAGATATTTTAAATTGTGGTTTGTCCGTCACATGGATCACATATCAGTGCACTCAAAATTGTGACATTTCAGGCCTCCATTTCAATTTTTTGCAGTGTCTTACCCAAGTTATTGACACCAGTTTGCTGAAAAAAAATATTACCTACACGCCAGATATATCAAACTGTGGTTTGTCCATCACACGGATCACATATCGTTGTGCTCTAAATTGTGCCATTTCAGGCCTACATCTCAATTTTTTGCAATGTCTTACCCAAGTTATTGACACCAGTTTGCTGAAAAAAAGTTAGCTACACGCCAAATTTTTTAAACTGGAGTTTGTCCGTCACACAGATGACATATCAGTGCGCTCAAAATTGTGCCATTTCAAGCCTCCATTTCAATTTTTTTGCAGTTTCTTACCCAAGTTATTGACAACAGTTTGCTGAAAAAATGTTACCTACTGGACAGTTTGTCCGCCACATGGAACACATATCAGTGCACTCAAAAATGTGCCATTTCAAGCCTCTATTTCATTTTTTTGCAGTGTCTTCCCCAAGCTATTGACACCAGTTTGCTGAAAAAAATAGTTACGTACGAGCCAAATATTTTAAACTGGGGTTTGCCCATCACACGGATCACATATCAGTGCGCTAAAAATTATACCATTTCAGGCCTCCATTTAAATTTTTTGCAATGTCTTACCCAAGTTATTGACACTAGTTTGCTGAAAAAAATAGTTACCTACCCGCCAAATATTTTAAACTGGGGTTTGCCCGTCACACGGATCACTTATCAGTGCGCTCAAAATTATGCCATTTCAAGCCTACATTTAATTTTTTTTGCAGCGCCTTACCCAAGTTATTGACAATAGTTTGCTGAAAAAAAATAGTTACCAACACACTAGATATATCAAACTGTGGTTTGTCCAACACACGGATCACATGTCAGTGCGCTCAAAATTGTGCCATTTCAGGCTTCATCTCAGTTTTTTGCAATGTCTTACCCAAGTTATTGACACCAGTTTGCTGAAAAGTTACCTACACGCCAGATATTTTAAACTGGAGTTTGTCCGTCACACGGATCAAATATAAGTTTACTCCAAATTCAGCCATTTGTAGTGAACGTTGAAAATATTGTCCTCCATTTAAAATGGCAAGGTGCATGGCAAGGAGTGGGAAACTGGATGTGATGGTGATGGTGCATACAGAGACCGAGGCCGTGGGCAAGCTGAAATTGTGCTATAGCAAAAACCCAGATCTTCTTGCCTGACCTTCCTGTCCTAAAAAATGTTACCTACTGGACAGTTTGTCCGCCACATGGATCACATATCAGTGGACTCAAAAATGTGCCATTTCAGGCCTCCATGTCATTTTATTTGCAGTGTCTTCCCCAAGCTATTGACACCAGTTTCCTGAAAAAAAATTGTTACCTACAGGCCAGATATTTTAAACTGGGGTTTTTCTGTCACACGGATTACATATCAGTGCATTCAAAATTGTGCCATTTGAGGCCTCGATTTACATTTTTTGCAGTGTCTTGCCCAAGCTATTGACACCAGGTTGCTGAAAAAAAATAGTTACCTACATGCCATATATTTTAAGCTGGGGTTTGCCCATCACACATATCAGTGCGTTCAAAATTATGTCATTTCAGGCCTCCAATTAAATTTTTTTGCAGCGTGTTACCTAAGTTATTGACACCAGTTTGCTGGAAAAAAAATAGTTACCTACTGGCCATATATTTTAAGCTCAGGTTTGTCCGTCACATGGATCACAAATCAGTACGCTCAAAGTTGTGCCATTTCAGGCCTTCATTTCAATTTTTTTGCCGTGCCTTACCCAAGTTATTGACACCAGTTTGCTGAAAAAAAAATAGTTACCTACACACTAGATATATCAAACTGTGGTTTGTCCAACACACGGATCACATGTCAGTGCGCTCAAAATTGTGCCATTTCAGGCTTCATCTCAGTTTTTTGCAATGTCTTACCCAAGTTATTGACACCAGTTTGCTGAAAAGTTACCTACACGCCAGATATTTTAAACTGGAGTTTGTCCGTCACACGGATCAAATATAAGTTTACTCCAAATTCAGCCATTTGTAGTGAATGTTGAAAATATTGTCCTCCATTTAAAATGGCAAGATGCATGGCAAGGAGTGGGAAACTGGATGTGATGGTGAGGTGCATACAGAGACCGGGGCCATGGGCAAGCTGAAATTGTGCTATTGCAAAAACCCAGATCTTCTTGCCTGACCTTCCTGTCCTAATTACTAGGAGACCGCAGCAGCACACCACTATTGAACCCAGAGCAGTGTCAAAAGGCTGTTGGTTGGATAGCGGATAATGCTTCAGTAACTTTGCCACCACCAGCACCACCCTGTCTTCCACATGGTCAAGTCTTGGTAGCCTTGAGTCTGGACCGCTTATTCCTCAACCTGATTCTCCTTCCTCCCAATATGCCAAGAGCACAGAGACAACTGATCCCACATTTGGACACTACGAAGAGCTGTTCACTTTTCCAGTGTGGTGGCCACAGACTGAAGGTGGGCAACTGTTCCCCATAACACCAACACACCAGAAGTTGCCAGTCAAACTGTTAGGTTTTGCTGAGTCTGGTTGTTTTTTAAAGACTTTGCTGATAACCCCAAACAGTCATTTGCACCACCTGCCAGGCCAGCATCAGCAGTGGTAGCAAAACTACCAGCCTGACCACCACCAACTTGATCAGGCATATGGCAGCAAAGCACCTCACTTTGTGGGTCTAACCCTAGGGTCCAGGAACAGTGTCTGCAGGTGACACTACTGCTTCTGCTGTTGTGCATGCAAGCCAATCTCCTGTCCATAGATCATGCGAAGATGTCTCTTGCCCTCTTGTCTCTTGCCCTGCACCTATCTTTGCACACACTCAACTAGCAACACCACCAAGCACGTCCATGTCCTTGTCCCAGTGCAGCGTTCAGTTGTCCATACCCCGGTCCTTGGAATGCAAGCACAAATACACAGCCAATACCCCACAGGCCACACTACTAATCTCACATGTTAAACTACTGCTTGCGCTTGAAATGTTGCCTTTTAAGCTCATGGAGACAGAAGCTTTCTGCAACCTCATGGAGGCAGACGTCCCTCGGTGCTCGGTCCCCAGCCGCCACTATTTCTCCCAGTGTGCCATCCCAGTATTACACAAGCACGTATCCCACAACCACAGACACGTAGACAAGTGCTTGTGGGCAGGGCCAGTATATCTTGCTGACGGCACACTGGGTTAACATAGTGGAAGTCAGGACACAGTCAGACCTTGGGATGGACCACTCTGTGGATTGTGGGCCCTACGTCAATCAGGGTTGCCCTCACAGTCTACAGCTCCTGCACATAATCCTCCTCCTCCTCATCTTCAGCCTCCATCTCCGAAATGACCACATCAGTCACAAGCTGGAAGCACTGAAGCACTGCCTCAGCCAAGCGGCAACAGACTGTGCTGAAGCTAATATGCTTAGGTGACAAACCGCACAATGATGAAAAGTTGTGGATAACTCTGAAAGAGCAGGCAAATCTGTGGCTCACACCACTGAATCTACAGCCAGGCCTGGTCATGTGTGACAATGGCCGGAACCTGATGTCAGCTCTGAGGCAAGGCGAGCTTACACACGTACCATGCCTGGTCCATGTGTTAAACCTCGTGGTTCAGTAGTTTATCAAAACCTACTGGGAGCTGCCGGATCTGCTTGTCAAAGTAAGCCACCTGTGTGCCCATTTTATAAAGTCAGCTACAGCTTCCACCGGCTTTTTCGTGCTTCAGCACCGTTTGCAGCTTCCGGCTCATGGACAGATGTCCTAATGCGTTGTAACTCTACACTGCAGATGTTGGGAAGTGTTTGTGAGCAGAAGAGGGAACTTGTTGACTACCAGCATCAATAAGGCCATCGGTATTCAGTTCAGACTCCACACATAAGACCTCAGGAGTGGACATGGATGTCAGACATATGTATCAACCTCCAAAACTTTCAGGACTCCACCAAGATGGTGAGCGGTGATGACGCTATAATTAGTGTCACCATCCCGCATCTCTGTGTTCTGGAATGCTCCCTGCTCACAAAGAGGAAGCATTGCAGGTGGAGCACGATGAGCTGGAGCAAGGAACCATATAGGGTGATTATACACAGCCCAGCCTTATCTCACCCCAACGTGGATTGGGTGACAGTGAGGAAGAGGAGGAAGAACAGGAGCTTGTTTCATTTGCATTATACCAAACAATCACCCCCTCCATCAATTGGTAGGTTGAGAGTGATTGTTTCATCAGTATTGCTGCACCTGTGTTGCTGCCATCTATAATTAGGTGCAGTGAACCCTGATAGTGCATTTGTTTGGAGGCCTGGGCTGGTAAAATGGGGCAGTACTAGAGGGTCCTTGTGATGGAATTATTAAAAAATCCCCATATGAAAATGCTGGCGGCAGAGAGGCGTCAGAGTTCACAGTTCGTTGGACAACCAAGAAGTACAGGTAAGAGAGATACAACTCCAATCCAGCAGAGGCAGGGGAACACTGGCAAAGTTTTGGGAGAGTTTTCTCAGACCCTCCCATCACACAGGCCCTGAGGCCCAGGGTAATCTCACATGGAGTGCAAAATTTTGGAAGATGTTGAAGGAATACCTTTCCTCTGTGTCTTATAATTATTGGGTATCCAAGCTGGACACGTGGCATGAACTGGCTCTGTACGCCTTGGATGTCATGTCCTGGGCTCCCTGCCGCTAGTGTTTTATCAGAGTGGGTTTTTAGTGTCACTGGTGGAATTATAACTCATAAGTGTGTCGCCCCGTCGCTGGCTTCACCCAGGGCTGTGAGGTACTCGGTACCGGGCCGGTGTCAGGGGGATGGTGTGTCACAGCAGCGGTGACCCGGTCCATGGCCCTGGGCCCCAATATCAATGGCAGTGGTGTTTGGTTGTAATGTAAAGTTCGTGACACCACCAGTGGTATTTGGCAGGTAAGGCTACTTTCACACATCAGGTTTTCGGCGTCAGGCGCGATCCGGCGTCGTGCCGGAACGCCGGATCCGGCAAATGTTTAGTAAAACCGGATGTGACGGATCCGGTTTTCTGCCGGATCCGTCTTTTTCTTGACAGACAAAACCGGATCCGTCTCATCCGGTTCATCCGTTTTTCTATCCATTTTTCGACGGATTACGCCGGATCCGGTTTTTAAAATTGACCCTTGTGGCCTTCCGAACGGGATTGGCTACTGGAAAACTATATATAGCATGTTCCTACAGCCCTTCTTTGACAGGTTGTAGAGGAGAAAGTGCAGGTTGGAGAGAAGAGCAAGTTTACTGGCGAAGATGGATGTTGTCATTGGAAATATTTTGAAGAATTTGGCGGATTTTACAGCGGAGGCAAATCGTTTGAGGGTGATTGTTCTGGAGAAGGAGAGAGCGAGACAGCAGCGCATCAGGCATCGTAGACGACGTTTGTGGATCCACCCCATCACAGCCAAGAGAATGACGCGTGGGGTCTATTCTACACTATGCATGGACCTTCGACGAAACCCGGATAAATTTTTTGGATATGTTAGGATGAAAATGGAGAATTTTGATTACTTGGTGGAGCGCATTGCACACCTCATAAGAAAAGCGGACACCTATTGCCGCTTCTCCGTTTCACCCGCAGAGCGTCTGATGGTGACTTTAAGCTAAGCCACATTTATTGGATATGATCGCATCAGAGCACACTTTCACTGCAATCTTGTTGGTGGTAATTTGTATCTCCAAGTGTTAGGTCAGTTTTGGTATAATGCTGTGATTTAAAACTAATTTATTGTCTGTTAATTCCCCACAGATTTCTTGCAACTGGAGAATCACTTTCGTCACTGCATTTCCAGTACAGACTCGGGATTTCCACCATATCTGGAATTGTGAAGTACACATGCCGTGCACTGTGGGACTCCTTAGCTGAAGAGTTTTTACCAGAGCCCACAACAGAGAGGTGGATTGAAATTGCTGACAAGTTTCAACAGATATGTCAGTTTCCAAACTGCTTGGGCGCTGTGGACGGGAAACATATCCGCATTGTAAAGCCAGCTGGATCTGGATCGGAATATTTCAATTACAAGAAATATTTTTCAATTGTCCTCATGGCCATCGCTGACGCGGAATACAAATTTATTGCGGTTGATATTGGGGCCTATGGCCGCTCCAATGACTCTCAAGTTTTCAAACTGTCTGCCATGGGGCGTAAACTGTATGGAAACACCTTCCAGTTCCCACCACCTAGACCGCTGCCGCAAACATCTGGTCCACCTATGCCATTTGTCTGTGTAGGGGATGAAGCCTTCCAGCTGTCAGAACACCTTTTGAAACCGTACTCTAGCAGAGGATTGACAAGACCAAAACGCATTTTTAATTACCGCCTCACAAGAGCAAGAAGAATGGTTGAATGTACCTTTGGTATTCTGACAGCCAAATGGCGGGTCCTATTGACTGCGATCAACCTCAAGACAGAAACTGTGGACGAGGTGATCAAAGCGTGCGTGGTACTCCACAATTTTGTTATATGCAAGGAACCCATTTCCATTGAGGACACCTCTGAAGAAACCACCTTGCAAGATTACCATGACATTACCACTAGAAGTTCTGTGACGGTTTCAGTAATGAGGGACAATTTTGCACTATACTTTATGTCACCTCAAGACAGAGTACACTGGCAGGATGACAGAGTGTGAAAGATTTGTGCCCCAAACTTGTGTACCTTCTGTACCAACAGTATATACCTTTGCCAACCAAAGTTGGCTATCTTGTCATGGTCTCTATTTTTAGCTTTAGGCCACAGGTGTGTACCTGGTTGTGTTTTATGCAAAGTATTTCACCTTTTAACAAAAGTTGTGTACATTGTTAGGAAATCACCAACAATAAACACAACTTTTTAGGTGAAATACTTTGCTTCAAACACAACCAGGAACACAACTGTGGCAAAAAGCTAAAATTTACCCACAGTTATATACCTCGTTTTGAATACCATTTCACCTTTTAAATACCCTGTATTTAACCTTTTTCGCCGCAGAAAGAAATGACAGACAACCAGTGTAAAATAATTTAACTTTTATTGAAAAATGTTTTTATTAGTAAACTTTTTTAAAATTTTAATAAACATGTTTAATAAAAATTTGAAACTATAAAACTGAAACCATAAAACTGGTCATTTTTATTTAAAAACACACATTATAATTCTGTGTAGTGTGTGGTGGAAATACTGCTGTAGGGGCTGCGGGACACTTCGACACTGGGAGTGTGGAGAGAGGACTGGGATCGTTATGGGGAAGGAACAGTTAGAGGTGAAGGTGTGGAAAAAACTACAGAATGGGTGGACATGTGGGAAGCAGAAGAGGTGGTGGGTGGTGGAGTGGAGGGTTGGGCAGGGACTGTAGGAGCAGATGATGTTGATGGCAAGTTGTATGGGGAAGGAGTTTGGTACGGGGCAGGTTGCTGGAAGTGGGGAGATGTCTGGTACGGGGCAGGTTGCTGGAAGTGGGGAGATGTCTGGTACGAGGCAGGTTGCTGGAAGTGGGGAGATGTCTGGTACGTGGCAGGTTGCTGGAAGTGGGGAGATGTCTGGTACGGGGCAGGTTGCTGGAAGTGGGGAGATGTCTGGTACTGGGGAGGTTGCTGGTACTGGGGAGTTTGCAGGTACTGTGGAGGTTGCTGGTACTGGTGAGGTTGCTGGTGCTGGGGAGGTGGCTGGTGCTGGGGAGGTGGCTGGTGCTGGGGAGGTGGCTGGTGCTGGGGAGGTGGCTGGTGCTGGGGAGGTGGATGGTGCTGGGGAGGTGGATGGTGCTGGGGAGGTGGATGGTATGTAATAGGAGGGGGAGGATGGAAAGTGGCTGGAGGTGGATGGTATGTAATAGGAGGGGGAGGATGGAAAGTGGCTGGAGGGGGTGTAGATGTAATAGGAGGGGGAGGATGGAAAGTGGCTGGAGGGGGTGTAGATGTAATAGGAGGGGGAGGATGGAAAGTGGCTGGAGGGGGTGCAGGTGGAGGAACTACTGTGGTGGGAGGAGGAGGAGGAGGTTGGGAGGTAACTTGCTGGAGAGCAGCGTGGCATGAATGCATTACATGCATCTGCTGGGCAGGAGAGAGCGTTTCCATGCGCTCCACAACAGACCTGAAAAAGGTGTGGTTTGGCGAAGATCTTGCTTCTGAATGCATGTTTTGCAGAAGTGTCTTCACCTCCAGAATGCTGGAGTTGATCTGCTGATAGCCTGTGGAGATTTGCTCTGACAAGACTTTTAGACAGTTCTGGAAAGATGCATTCAGATGCAAGAACTCTGGCGCATAAGTCTTTTCCTGACCCCTCTGCCGCTGCCGCCCAGTACCCGCAGGTGTACTAGAGGTGGCAGGGGCAGAAGGGTGGGGTAAAGGGAAAGCGATCTCCTCACCAGCAGCTTCATGTAATGTAGGCGGCCACGATGCTCCTGTGCTGGTGGATGGGACAGATGGGTCGAATGTGTGGGAAGGCTGGGAAGGTGCAGATGTACCGGGGCGGTCGAAGTGTCCCTCGGTGCCGGTCTCCTCAGGGATCGCCTCAGAAGGGTCCAATCGTGCAGGCTCCCGAGTGCTGCTCACCGTGCTGTGGAATAAAGAGAAAAAAAAACAATTAAAATACTGACATGGTATGGCCCTGGCTGAAAAAAAAATTTACATCTAACATTTTTTTTCACATGTGGTGTGTAATATTTACCTTCTGGTGACCATTGTTTCCCGGAGGAACGACAGGGCTTCTGTGTACTTGTACTTGCTCCTGCGTCCTCCAGATCCACTCGGGGCCCGCATCTCTTTATTGAACTCCTTCTTGAAACGATCCCTCACAGACCGCCACCGATTCACAATTCTGTTCCCTGAAACGAGAAAGGAGTGGTTAGTATACAACATCAGTGTTTCCCAAACTCCAGTCCTCATGGTCCCCAGGGGTCATGTTTTCAGGATTTCCATAGTAAATAGAAATCCTGAACACATGATCCGTGGGGACCACGAGGACTGGAGTTCGGGAAACACTGGTTTACATCAAGCAACCGGTACTGTATATACTTACGCTCTGTAATCTGGGCCCGAACATCGAGATCCTCCCAGCGGCCCACAAGGAGCGAACAGATTTCCTCCCAGAGTCGTCGGGTAACGATCAGGTCAGCGTGGCGGCGGTCAGCCATATTCCAGAGCGGATCCCTTTCTCTGACAAGATCGATGAGGCGGTCCATATCAATCCCTCCATCCTCAACGTCAGAGTCGGGAGCACGCTGTGAAGGCTGTTAAAGAAAAAGACAAAAATAACATAATTAGCCTCCACAAAAGAAATGAAATAAAAAGTGCAAAAAACAAAGCAAAAATATTTATACTTACACGCTGGTGACCGCCGCGTTGCTGTCGCCGACGACCCTGGGAGGCACTGCGAGCACCTCTTGGCCAAGCACCAGATTGGGAAGACTAGAGAAGAAAACAAAAAAAGTTATGTCTTTGGATGTAGGCATTTGTTTGCTGTGTGTGGTCTGCAGAACATTGTTTTCTATGTGTTGTGTGTAGTGTGATGTTGTGTTTCTGCGTTTGATGCAAAAAACTTACCAATTGTGAGCCCACTCCAGGTGTCTGTCCACCCCTTCCTTCTTCTTCTGGGAGCTCCTCTTCATCTTGTGATTCCTGTTTTGAAATAAAAGGCCATGAATAGACATATATTACAGAGAAGATGGATTTTGGAAATAAAAACTTACCGTCAAACGCTGACGATGCGAGGGAGGGCTCCCAGAAGATGATGTGCTGTCTTCCTGGTGGCCATACTCCATGCCTGTGGGTGGTGTTGAAGCTGCTGCCATTGCTGCTGCTGCTGCTGCATTTATTGGGCGGCTGTTGAATAAAGAGAAACAAAGGGCCAATGAATATCTTGATATTCAATAGCCCTAGTTTGGAGGAATGGGTTATTTGATAATTACCGTCTCTCCTCTGCTGCTGGCCTCCCCTCCTCAGCATGTTCTATTTGCTGCTCCATTTGGGGTGGTGGTGGTGCGGATGGTGCTGCAGTGGTCTCCTGCCTTCTCCTGCGCCTGGTTGCTGTCTTGGGTGGCATGTTGGGTGTGGCTGTGGGTCCCACTGTCTTGCTTTTATATATGTCTTGTGGGCAGAGCTACTGAGCATGCTCAGACCAAAAAACCGGATCCGGCGCATTGCGGCGCTCATAGGCTTTCATTGTATGAAAAGCCGGCGTGTCCGGCTTTTTCGCCGGAGACAAAAAACGTTACAGTAGACGTTTTTTCCAGACGCCGGATCGCGACACATTGCGACACATTGCCGGATCCGGCGATAACCGGATGAAACGCATGGCCATCCGGCGTGATCTGGCGCAAATGCAAGTCAATGGGGGGGAAACCGGATCCGGCATTGCATTTCGCCGGATCCAGGTTTCTGTCAAAAGCGCCGGATCGCGCATGACGGCGAAAACCTGATGTGTGAAAGAGGCCTAAGATGGTAAGCCAACGCTGCTTGCAGATCCACTGGGACTGATGGTGTGATGCAGCTAAGATGGTGTAGCTCCCCACAGGTGGAGCTGTAGTCCCAGGGCAGTGTATAGGTGCGATGGTGGAGTAGGGGCACAGAATGGTGTAGATGTTGATACCCCCAATGTAGCGGTGCTGATGCAGGAATGAATGGAGGATACCAGGGCTTGCAGTTTCAAAGCTTTACTCACAGTTCATAGTGCACACAGGTGCCCGCTTCGGTACCGTGTCCTCCAGGACAGAGGCCCAGCCAACCTCCAGGCAAGATAGGGCTTTCCCCGCCAGCACCCCTCCAACATGTGCCTTTGCTGAACGACTCCTCTATAGCGCCTATTTGTGTGAAGAGCTCCAGCACCGTGGTTCTCTGAAGTTCCTCCTGTCAGATGTTCCTAACAACTCTCTCACTTGTATGACAGATAGCTGTAGCCTGCTTCGGGGACTCCCTTCTCCTGAATCCCGGCTCTCTATCCGTTTTGCTGTTGTGTCCCAAGTCTTGGATGGGAGTAGTGCATTTACAGCCAACTACTCCACCGGTGTCTGCTGCAGAACCATAAGTGTCCACACAAGCTCGTGGACCGGGCCCCGGCCGTGCGCTGAGAACCTATAGGCAGCGTTCCTATCCTACCAACTCCTCCTCTCTGTTCTCCTTCCACTTCGTTCCGTACTTGTCTTTCTCTCTCTTATAGAAATTCAGGTTACAGTTCTACGTCTCTCTCTCTCTTTCTTCTCTTTCTTTCACCAGGGACCCTCACTCCTGACTGAGTGGCTTCCGTCCCGACTGACCTTCTGTCAGCCTCTCCTAACTCTCTCTGACGGCCCCCTAAGGGACTGCACTCGACTCCCCTCCGGGAGACTGACCCTCTGGGACTGACCTGTAATTCTATCTTTCCCAGTCTTTTTATACTAACTCCACCCACCTCCCAGCACATCTCGTGTTACGAAGCAGGGTTCCACGAAGGGTGCTCTGCTACCCCCAGCCTGAAGCTGCTAGGTGTCCCTGCTGAACTATCATGTGTGTGGAATGCAGGTGTTGGAGTGTTGCAGGGAGTTCCCATCTTACCTGGATGGTGGGGCACCACACCTTAGGAGAAGGTGCAGTACCTCTGTGGAGACTGAGCCTCAGGGGCGCCACATAAGCACATCCACCTGTCAACTGAAAATGCTGACAGGGTAACTCTTATAAAAATGATCATGGGCTGGATTGAACCAGACTTCTGAACACCACCGAATGATAGTTGCTTAACATAAACTCAATTTCAGTGTCTTTTTTGGGAGGTCTATTCCCATGCACCTCTTCACACCCACATAAGGATATACGCTTCCTGATTTGAGCTATTTGCGGTTGTCCTCCTTCGCCTCATCCTCAACCTCCACCACCATATCACTAAGGGAACCATGGTCTGTGATGCAACACTCACATAATTTTTTTAAAGGGGTTTATGGTGCTTGTAAAAAAAATGGTTATACATTATATTCATGTATACCCCCAAGGGTAACTGTTTGTCAGCCCATACACTTGCATGGGCATTACAAGTATAGGAGACCTGCTCCTTTCTAATGGGAACATTTTTTATGAGGCACTCCTCCATGTCTCGTCCAAGTGGCATTGGAGTGCCTCCAAAATTTTGGCAGACGATGCATTCACTGCATAGGCAAACACTATGGGATATCCACTTCCTAAAAATGGGAACATTTTTTCATAAGGCCCTCCTCTACATCTCTTCAAAAGGGCATTGGAGTGTCTTCAAATTTTTGGCTGCTCTTGCATTCATTGCATAGGCCAACACTATGGTAGAAACACTTCCTACTAATGGGAAAATTGTTTTCAGGAGGCCCTCTTGTATGTCACTTCAAGGGGTATTGTGGTGCGTCTAAATATTGGCCAGGCCTTGCAATTACTGCATAAGCAAACAGTATGGGATACTCACTTCCTTATAATGGGAGCATTGTTTTCAGGAGGCCCTCCTGAAAACAATGGAGGCTAGGCCTTACATTCACTGTATAGGCTAACAGTATGGGATACCCACTTCCTAATAGTGGGAGCATTGTTTTTAGGAGGCCCTCTTGTATGTGTGTTTGAAGGGGCATTATGGTGCACCCAAATTTTTTTGAGCTTTTGCATTCACTGCATAGGCAAACAGTATGGGAGACCCACTTCCTATGTATGAGAATATTGTATTTTAGGAGGCCCTCCTGTACATCTCTTCAAAGGGGTATTATGATGCGTCCAAATTTTGGGCAGCCTTCCAATCACTGCATAGGAAAACAGTATTGGAGACCCACTTCCTAATAATGGGAACATTTTTTCATTAGCTCCTCCTGTACATCTCGTCAAAGGGGTTTTTGGATGCATGCTAATTTTTTGGCAGCACTGCCACTCACTGCATATGCAATAACATTATAGGAGTGTGATAGAAATATATATTTATGTATTTCATCTAGATCTCACTTGCCTGCTATAGGCTATATGCTATATACTCATAAATACTCATATGCGCACATAGATACATATTCACAGCTATCTTGAACTTTGTAACCAGTTGCTGGAGATGACTTGCTACACCCCATGAGCCAGTCTGTGGAGCTGATGTTATCTCATGATAGCATTGTCTTGTGACATATCTCCCAGACATAGAGATGAGGAAGTAACAACAGATGTTCCAAGTCGATATTGGAGTCTTGCTGACATTGCAAGACAATGGACAGTAAATCATATGATGTTTGAGTCACCCCCATGCCGGACACCCATATATGTTCATGTATTTAAACCAACCAATTAGATGAGAAGTTCAGCCTTATGTAAATGGGGTAATCACCCTTTACTGCATGCATTTATAAATATATGTAAGTACAATAAAGCTTCCAGAGTTCTGCTGGAATGAGTTGTTGCTAACCAAGTGTAGCTTCCTCTTTTCCTTTGAGCGCTCAATAAGACTCTGTCTAATTAGGACAGGCCACAGCACACACAGGGATATATATCTATATTAATCAAATTTCCATAACGATTTTGGCGCCCAACGTGTGGCTATGGATGAAACGCACGGGGACCCTGCTGACCGGAGAGCACATAGTTACCGACTAAGGCCTTGGCTCATGGGGACGGAGATTTGCGCAACTCCATAAGTAAGGTAAGAAAATCTAGTTATCTTATCTGAAGGTCCCCTGTGCCCAGTCTGGGTCAGTAACTCTAGCCGGTCAGTGTGGTCACCTAACCCCCAGGTAGTGTAAAAGTCCATGCCTTAATCAAAACCCTGGGATATAAGCAAAGTGTCTGCTGTGGTCCTGTATGTCTTTAGATCCGGGAGAGAGCTGGTGGAAGCTGTGACTGATCGTGCTTGTGGTTGTTGAGAGACGGATAACAAGATGCTGAATCTCTCTGATTAAGTTAAGACGGTCCCCGCACCACACAGAGGTTTTAACTTAGGAGGGATATCACAGGTGAATACCTCTGGGTGTGCTGTCACGGTCCCCGCACCACACACGGAGGTGTCAGCTTCAAGGAGGTATCACAGGCGAATCTCTCGGCTGTCACGGTTCCCGCACACACACAGATGCTGACAGCCTGGAGAGATATCATAGGCTGATCATTGGAGAGATTGTCACGGTCCCCGAGTGCACGTGGAGGGTGATAATCTAGTGGGATATCACGGTGTCCACAGCGGAGGGTGATATATCCCGGTGCTAACCAAAGCACCCAGTGTGATTGGCAGTTATCGGTTACCAGCATCTGTTTGACATACGTGTCGCAAAAAAAAAGGGCGTCGATTTCTTCCCGGACGTCTATATGTGCATAAACCTGTGAATTTAATGCTGGTTTCCATGAAAAAGTTTTTTTGTTTTTTTTTCCTTTTCTTTTACACTTCCTCTTTTGGCTATAGGGTGTGTCCCTGTTATTTTTTCATATTCATTTGTTCTGTACTCTGCTATTCCCTGTTTTATCTTGCATTTGGTGGAAGTCATTTACTGTAGTGTGAGAATTTTTTTGGGGGGAAAGCTGTTTTTTTTTGAGTACACACTGTTGTCTCCGTTTTTTTTTTCCTCTTCCATTGTTCTCAGAAACTTTTATTGAGAGGCAGGAAGGGGGAAGTGTGTGTTCTGCATTCAGCACGGACACTTTTTATTGTTGGAAGTGTACTTGTAGTGATCTTTGATTTTTCGGAGAGTGGTTTTTTAAGTTTTATCAACTTTTTGATGTTTGTTTCCTTTTAAAAATCTTTTACTCCCTGATCATTTTTCCCTTTTTCTTTTGGGTTTTTCCATTTTTATTTTTTTTTATCAGTTTTTTGGATTTCCTTTCTTCATTTTTTTTTCTTTTTGTTAAAAAGAGGATTTTTACCTGCTTTTGGTTCTTTCCTTTTTCTCGTGTCAATTTTTGATTTTCCATTTTGTTCTTCTGCTTTTGAAGTTTTTTTTAATAAATATTTCGGATTAGTTTTTTGTTTTTTCCTTTCTTTTTAAGCAAGAAAAAAAGGGATGCAAAGTTTTTTTTTGAAGTTTTAATCACCTTTTTTGAAGTTTTTGGAACAGACATAGTTGGTGATATTTAGAAATTCAAATATGTGGTTTTGCAAGAACAGTTTTTCTTTAAGCTGTGGCATGGCATGATGTATTGAAAAGAAAAGGTAAGTTTAGCTAGTGAAGCTGGATTGCATTTATTAAAGTGACAGCGTATTTTACAGCGTAGAAGGTGCTGAGAGTTAGTGTGAACAGGAAAGGATTGTTTTTTACGTGTACAAAAGAAGAAAGTGTTTTCAGTGGAATTCTAATCTGTGCCGTCTGAGAGGCACCACAAGTCTAAGCATGCCTTCAGTGACTGCAGGAAAGGAGCAGGAGTCTGCTCCCCCCTCCATCTCCTCTCTCCCCACTCTTCCCTCCTCCCATCTCTATCCTCCCTCTATCTCCACTTCTTTCACGCCCACCTCTCATCCCCCTCGTCTTCACTCTCTGCTCTTCTTCTGTCTCCTTCCTCCTCTCCTCCATCATCTCTCACGTCTCCTCCTCTTCCCAATCTGTCCTCCACCATTCCCTGCTCTGCACTCTCTCTCTCCCTTCCACCTCTCCGTTCGTTGTCACCAGCTGGCCCAGTGCCAAATCCAGACAATGAGGTGTCCCTATCTCCACAGGGCACCCTCTCTAAAGAGACAGCTATGATACCGGGAGAAGAAAGTGAATCACTCCCCACACATAATAGGTGCCCCCCGATACAACAGCTAGCAGAAGGGAGGTGTGGACCATTAGAGACTGTACCTGCTAGGTCTGAGAATAAGGAACTTATGTGCCAGACGGAGCTGCAGTCTCAGGGGGGAAAGTACCCACACACAGAAGGACAAACTCACAATGGCACAGTTCCTCCTCTGATGAACATGAAGAGGGGGCACCATAAATGCTGCCTAGTACTAGGGGAAACTCACAGACACCAAGTAGGCAGGGGCAGATAGAGCCAGAACTCTTACACTATGTGCCTTTCACCCCTAGTCAGTTGTTCAGTATTCTGAGAAATCTGCCAGACCCAGATCTGAACCCCATGCCATTTTACCGAAGAATGCAGCAGAGTCACCAGACATATGCTGCAACCTGGAGTGATCTCTGGTCCATAATGGATATAAAAGCAGGTGAAACACTCTGGCCAATCATGAAGGAACACTTCAAGCTTCCATCAGAATTAGATGTGCATTCTTGGGAATCAGGATCAAAGCTATTTGAGCAGCTCAGAGAGTGGGCCAAAGCCAGACAAGCACTCAGCCTACATAACATGAGCCAGGCTGAGACAGAGTCTGTAGACAAGTTTCATGGCAGAGTGAGGCAAGTATTCCAAGTTTTAGGCTTCACTATTCATGATCAGATACATGGACAAATGTTGGCACAGGCCTTTGTGCATGGACTAAGAGAACCAATCAAGAAACTGCTGATAGTGGCCAGGCCTGAGTACAATAGCAGTAGATGACCTGCTCGCAGTAGCCAGAAGAATTGAGTCCCACCCAGGAGTGCGGAGGGCAGCCCTTCTTATGGTGGCCACTGATGTGGAAGAGCAACCACCCTGCAGGGACAGGAGACCTGTCAGGTGTTACAACTGTGGCAACCTTGGCCATTTCCGGAATGAGTGCACAGCACCCCGGCAACCCTGGGCATCACACAGAGGAATAGGCCAAGAAAGAAACACAGAAAGCAGTGAAGAACCCTGTCCATAGGACAGAGGCAAACCAGGTCCGCAAGACGTCACCCCCCTGACATGTGAAACCCCATCAGCGGACCCAATACCTCAAATCACTGGGGGTTGTCATATTTTTCCTTGTGGACACTGGTGCAGTCAGAAGTGTGATGAGGCATGTGGACCTCCCCGACCCCACAAGCCTATCATGTGTCTTGTGTGGAGACTGAAGGTCAAAGCAGACATTCCCAGCTTACAGACCCCTGAGCATGTGGACACAGCCAGGACACTCCATCCTGTTCCAGTTTATGGTGGAGACCAGCCCACCTCACCTGATGAGAGCAAACCTACTGCAGGAACTGAAGGTGACCAAAGTGTTCCATGAAGATGTGACCATGACATCTTCTCCACCCCAGAACCAAGAAGAGTCAATCATGCTGGTGGCCCGACAAGAGCCTCAAACAACCGGTGCAAGCCTACCCAAGGAGGTGCTGGACATAGTACCCGGAAGCCTATGGTCCAAGGGAGACTTCAAGCTGCGCCAGTGCGGGTGTCACTCAAGTCTGCAACCCCGTACGCTCACAAGGCCCAGCATCCCCTGCTCATCACCCGGAGCCAAACTGCCTCTGACCAACTGGAGGTATAAGTGGAACCACTGTTCAAGAAAACGGCCTAAGAACTTTGGCATGGGCCAGGAAACTCTCAACCCAGAGGGACCATACCCGCTTCATGGAATGGTTGCACTGCTTCCGGCTCCAGCACCAGAGGATCATCTTGGACAAGATTCTGAAGGTGCTCCCTGAAGTTTATCCAGGCTCTGGACCAGAAGACAGCCACTCAGCTCCTCAAACTGGTTAAAAAATGGTGACCTGAGTTCAAGCTGGGTGAAAGGAATGGCTGCTGGCTGGTAAAAAAGACATCCCAGCAAAAAAGACCCCCTGTGACCAGAGCAGGGGTTACCGCAATGACCGCCTTGGTGGAGAGCAAGAAAGCTCAGCTGGATGTCATCTCTGATGAAGAGGACCCCAGTAAATGGCTTATTTTCCTGCCAGCTCTGTGCCAGAAGATGGGAGTCCCTCACGGCATTGTGAAGAGCAAGGCCAGATTGAGCCGCCTCACCCATGGGAATCATCATGCAGTCCCAGCTTTTCTCGATCAAGGGGAAGACTGTGAAAGGAGAACCAGACTGGATTGAATGGTGCATAACCTGAGGGCTGTGAGCGAAGCAACGTGTTTGAAACCCCAGTTGTGCCAGATCTACACACACTGCCGAAAAGCGTGCCAGCCACAGCAACGGTGTTCACGGTGATGGATCTGTCCAAAGCTCCCCTCAATGTTCCCCCTCACCTGGACGACCAGTTCCTGAAAACGCACAAGGGGGGTGTAGAACACATGGACAGTGATACCCAAGAGGGCCCGGAACAGCCTTTCACAGCTCATCAAAACATTGTCCTCCATCCTCGTCAACTGGATTGCAGAACATGCGGAAGTCATCGACATCGCTATCTGCACAGCCCTTTCCTTGCCTCCTCTACTCTACCTGGCTGGAAAAACAGAGTCCAGTGGTGTCAAAAGCAAGTTACGTTCCTGAAGACACCGTATTGCCCGCCAGACGAAACGCTTAACAGATGAGATAACCGGAAGACTGCTGAGGAGAAGATGGCTCCCTCAACAACTCCGAAGATGCAGGCCTTCCTTGGTCTAGTCTCGTACTGCAGAACTTGGATCCCTGGTGATCCAGTCCTAATGCTGCCTCTGTGCAATGACATCAACGCATTGAAGCCTTCATCTCGTACAGGAAACTGAAAGACTCCATAGTCTCTGCACCAGCTCCAGGCTTCCCTGACTACGAGAAGCCATTCCGTCTTTACTGAATGGAAAAAAGAAGGTCATGCTACTGGCATCTTAAAACAGACCAACAGAGGAAAACCAGAGGCCTCTAGACTACTTCTCAGCTGACTTAGATCCAGTTGCAAGGGAGGGGCCCTTCTGCATGAAAACAAAATTTGCAGCACACGCCCTCCTGACAAGGCTGCTGATGTCACTCTTGGACACCCACTCTTCAGTGCTCTCAGCCGTTACCTGTCTCTACTCCCACTCCCAAGGGGGATGCGGATACAGACTCTTCAGAGAAAAAATCTGCAAGATACCGTAGATGGCTCCAGTTTTGCAGATGATGAAGGAAGGTTCCACACGGGATGTGCAGTGACCAGCAATCAAGACATCCTATGGTCCAGAAGTTTGTCAGCCCAAGAACCCAAGAAGCGGAGCTGAAAAAAGGCCTGCCAGATTGCGAAGGACAAAACTGCAAAGTCTATACCGATTCCCGGTACTCGCATGGCATAACACACGACTTCGGACCCATCTGGGCTGCAAGTGACTTCATCACAGCAAGCGGGTCAACCGAGAAGCATCATGGAGCCATCAGGGACCTGCAGGACGCTCTTCAACTACTAAAAGTGGTGGCAGTGTTAAAGGTCAAGGCACATGGAAAACAACACAGTAGAGACACGGGGCATCAACATGGCAGAAGAAGCAGCCAGAGGAAGATAATATGGAAAAATGGGAGAGGTTGTAGAGCCAGATGGCTACTACAGGACAACTGAAGAAGAGGAAACCTGACAAAATGACTTCCTGAAACCTGTACAAGAAGTAGCAGGACCAGACTCGAAAGGAGGAGAAGGAAAGATGGATGCTGAAGAGCCAAAGCACTGGGCTCCAAAAAACCCTGTCTACCTCAAACGTCTACCTCAAACGTCTACCTCAAATGTCTACCTCAAGACAGACCCAGTCTACCTCAAAGTATGTACCCTACGGTGGTTCAAAGGGCATATGGCCCCACACAGAGATGAAGACACAGATGAATGACCTGATTGGACTGGACTCCCACCTTAACAGCCAAATTTCCAGCAGCTGTCTGGCCTCTGACAAATACAACATCGGACAAGTAGGAAAAGTTCCCCCACATCATCTTGCCTGAAGATTTCCCAGTAAGGAACCAGTTGGCGAAGACTACTGCAAAGAAGCTACTCTCGAAAATAGTGTGCAGATATGGGGGTTCCAGAAGTGATAGCGAGTGATCAGGGACCCACATTCACAGCAAACCTGACACAAGAGATCTGATCAGCAGTAGGGTCAGACTTAGGCCTACACACTTCCCACCATCCCGCACCATAGACTAAGTGGGGCACTTAAGAGCAGCATGCTAAAAAATTGCCCAAGAGACAGACAAACCATGGCATTAGATACTCCCATAGGCTCAGAAAAAGGTGTCACTAAAATGAAATTTTATTTTGGTCTAAACCCAGGTTAGGGGTATTTTTTCCCTCAGTAGTTGACAATGCAATGTGATACTTTGTCTGCATGTATAATAAAATTTATCAAGAATCTAGCTAATGTCCATTCTCGAGTTTTTTCCTTCATTGCCAGGTCCAGATCCAGTGCCTGGTATGCACGCCCTGAAGTTAGGAGACTGAGTGTTGGTGGAAAAAGTCCGTAAGGAAAAGCACTCGATCCCAAAGTTGATGGCCCTTCTACAAGTGCTGACGTCACCAACCTGGAGGGAAAACCCCCACCTGGATTCACGCACCGCATTGCAGGGAAGCCCTCATACCAGAAGATACACCTGAGCCGGAATGATGCTGTGGATGTCCTACCTGACTGAATAAATTATCTACCTGATAGAAAATACACATCACTGACTGCAAAGACTGCTAACTAAGAGACTTTGATTACATTGCACCAAACCCCCGTTAGGGACAGATCTCCTTACCGCCCATTTGCGAAAGTCTGTACGGAGGGGGGCCATGTGCGCTAGGCATGCGTCAACCCACTGGCAGCATAAAAGAGTTGCAGCGCTTTGGGCCAGGAGCAGGATTTTAGGGCAAGTGATATGTATGGGGGGATTGTGATAGAAATATATATTTATGTATTTCATCTAG
This sequence comes from Dendrobates tinctorius, assembly GCF_039654945.1. NCBI lineage: Eukaryota > Metazoa > Chordata > Amphibia > Anura > Dendrobatidae > Dendrobates > Dendrobates tinctorius. Next base: position 3,294,119 of record NW_027361773.1, read on the forward strand.
AGCTCACTTGCCTGCTATAGGCTATATGCTATATACTCATATATACTCATATGCGCACATAGATACATATTCACAGCTATCTTGAACTTTGTAACCAGTTGCTGGAGATGACTTGCTACACCCCATGAGCCAGTCTGTGGAGCTGATGTTATCTCATGATAGCATTGTCTTGTGACATATCTCCCAGACATAGAGATGAGGAAGTAACAACAGATGTTCCAAGCCGATATTGGAGTCTTGCTGACATTGCAAGACAATGGACAGTAAATCATATGATGTTTAAGGCACCCCCATGCCGGACACCCATATATGTTCATGTATTTAAACCAACCAATTAGATGAGAAGTTCAGCCTTATGTAAATGGGGTAACCACCCTTTACTGCATGCATTTATAAATATATGTATGTACAATAAAGCTTCCAGAGTTCTGCTGGAATGAGTTGTTGCTAACCAAGTGTAGCTTCCTCTTTCCCTTTGAGCGCTCAATAAGACTCTGTCTAATTAGGACAGGCCACAGCACACACAGGGATATATATCTATATCAATCAAATTTCCATAACAGGAGACCCATTGTTTAATAATGGGAACAACAAAGCATAGCCGGCTGATGGCTCTCTAAGAATTGTGAGGTCTGACTGCTGGGTATTTAAGAATAGTAAAGGCTGCCTGATGGCCCTATAAAAATAGGCTTTGTGCTTTCAAAGTCCCTCCTTCATAAATGAAACAGGATGTGTCTGATGATGTGCCGCACACCACATGGCCAGATAAGTTTGTAAAATATTAAAATTACATTTCACTCGCACACCCTCGCAGAAATCTTCAACACCTCGATCTACACTCACTGTCTGAATCCCTCCTCCCTCTTACAGACATAAGTTCCCTACGCAATGTGGATGCCGCTGCCACTCTATATAACACCACAATAGCTGTAGCTTTGGAATCAGTTGCCCCTCTCAAACATACCAAAACTTGCAAAATCAACAGACAGCCCTGGCACACCAGTCTGACCAAAGAACTGAGGAGGGCTTCCAGGGCTGCTGAGCGGAGATGGAAAAAATCCCACTCCAATGAGGACTTCATCACATTCAAACAGTCCCTCACTACTTTCAAGGCCACACTCGCTGCAGCAAAACAAACCTACTTCTCATCTCTCATATCCTCCCTGTCTCACAACCCTAAACAGTTATTCAACACCTTCAATTCTCTCCTCCGCCCCCCAGCACCTCCTCCCTCTCCACTCATCTCAGCTGAAGACTTTGCCTCATTTTTCAAGGAGAAGATTGATAACATCAGAGACAGTTTTGGTCAACAACCCCCAGTGCCCTTCCTCCTACCTGCCCTGCCCTCCTCCCCAAAACCAACTTCTCCACCATTACAGAAGATCGACTCTCCACTCTACTCTCAAGATCACATCTCATTACCTGTGCACTTGACCCGATCCATCCCACTTCATCTCAAACCTCACCACAGTCTTCATCCCAACCCCAACCCATCTCTTCAACCTATCACCAACAACTGGTGTTTTCTCCTCAAGCTTTAAACATGTCTCAATTACACCTATCCTCAAAAAGCCCTCTCTTGACCCATCCTCTGTATCTAGCTATCGCCCTATATCACTTCTCCCCTATGCCTCAAAACTACTGGAACAACACGTCCATCTTGAACTATCCTCCAACCTCTCTTCTTGCTCCCTCCTTGACCACTTGCAATCTGGCTTCCGGCCACACCACTCCACTGAAACTGCCCTAACTAAGGTCACCAATGACCTACTAGCCGCCAAGGCCAAGCGACACTACTCTATCCTCCTCCTCCTGGACCTGTCCTCTGCCTTTGACACAGTGAACCATTCCCTATTACTACAGACCCTCTCATCTCTTGGTATCACAGACTTGGCCCTATCTTGGATTGCGTCATACCTAGCAGACCGGACATTCAGCGTCTCCCATTCGCACACCACCTCCTCACCACGCCCCCTATCCATTGGAGTCCCGCAAGGTTCAGTCCTAGGGCCCCTGCTCTGCTCCGTTTACACCTTCGGCCTCGGGCAGCTCATAGAATCTCATGGCTTTCTGTATTATCTCTATGCTGACGACACACAGATCTACATCTCTGGACCAGATATCACTTCCCTACTAAACAGAATCCCTCAATGTCTGTCTGCTACTTCAGCCTTCTTCTCCGCTAGATTTCTAAAACTTAATATGGACAAAACAGAATTAATCATCTTTCGCCCATCTCACATGACCTCCCCAGCGGACCAATCCATTAAAGTAAACGGCTGCCCACTCTCTCCAGTCCCACAAGCTCGCTGCCTTGGGGTTATCCTTGACACTGATCTCTCTTTCAAACCACATATCCAAGCCCTTTCCACTTCCTGCCGACTTCAACTCAAAAATATTTCACGGATCCGTACATTCCTCAACCAAGAATCTGAAAAAACCCTAGTCCATACCCTCATCATCTCCCGCCTTGACTACTGCAACCTCCTGCTCTGTGGCCTCCGCTCAAACACTCTCGCACCCCTCCAATCTATTCTTAACTCTGCTGCCCGAATAATCCACCTGTCCCCCCGCTATTCCCCGGCCTCTCCCCTCTGTCAATCCCTGCACTGGCTCCCCATTACCCAAAGACTCCAGTTCAAAATCCTAACCATGACATACAAAGCCATCTACAACCTGAGTCCTCCGTACATCTGTGACCTAGTCTCCCGGTGCTTACCTGCACGAAACCTCCGATCCTCACAAGATCACCTTCTGTACTCCCCTCTTATCTCCTCTTCCCACAATCGCATACAAGATTTCTCCCGCGCATCCCCCCTACTCTGGAACTCCCTACCACAACATATCAGACTCTCGCCTACCATGGAAACCTTCAAAAAGAACTTGAAGACCTACCTCTCCCAACAAGCCTACAACTTGCAGTAACCACCGATCCACCAAACTGCTGCATGACCAGCTCTACCCTCGCCTACTGTATCTTCACCCATCCCGTTGTAGATTGTGAGCCCTCGTGGGCAGGGTCCTCTCTCATCCTGTATCAGTCATGACTTGTATTGTTTATGATTACTGTACTTGTATGTATTATGTATACCCCTCCTCACATGTAAAGCACCATGGAATAAATGGCACTATAATAATAATAAATAATAATAATAATAATAATAATAATTTCCCAATGAATACATTTGTCATGGATGGATGGATGAAAGCAATGCTAACGTTCAAAAACTCATCAAAAACGCTATGTGTGAACATAGCCCAAGGTGTGGAGAAGCATTTTTTGGGGAGTTATTTATTTTGCCATATATACAAGTCATTACCCTGGAAAGGATGTTCCTTGACATATTTCCCAGGAAAATCCATTTGGTTTCTTTTTTATGTTTTATTGAGAGTCTGGAAAAGTGGCGTAAGACTCTGACAATATTGTTCACAGCAGTGACCTGGGAGTCAGAAATGCTTCCAGAGGTCTTCCCCATGCTGTTCCAATGTCATTTGAGCACTGTTCCCATCGATTTCTGCAATTTCAAGTTCCTCTTCAGACCGCCGGCCAGCTGCCGGAAAAATGCTTAAGTTTCCCATAGACTTATATTGGGTTTGTTGCTTGGGTTGAGCACCCGAGCATTCCAGTTTGCTCGACCTGAGCAACAAGCACCCGATCATTTTAGTGATCACCCATCACTAGTCACAATCTGATCCTCACTTCAGCTGTGTCTTATCCCTACACTAATGAAAGCATAATTGTGGCGGCACTCATGATCAGGCTAGAGTTGAGCGAAACGGGTCAGTCAAATTCATATGTCGCCGACTTTCGCTAAAGTCGGGTTTCATGAAACGAAACCCGACCATAGCGTGAGGTAGGCAATGAAGTTGGCGACCAGAGTGTCAAAGTCGCGTTTCAAATGATGCTTCCAGCGCCCTTTTTCAGCCAATGATGGATGACGCACATTGTGGGCAACGCGATGACATGGGCAGCGGTCACCACCATCTTTGAGAAGAGCATGCAAGTGATTGGCTTGCTTTGTGTGGTATCACAGGGGCTATAAAAGGGAGTTCACGCCGACCGCCATCTTACTTCTGCTGATCTTAGCATAAGGAGAGCTGCTGCTGCTGCTGATTCTGTAGAGAGAGCATTAGGCAGGGAAGAAGAACAAAAAACTGCTTCTGCTGGTAGCAATTTTCACTGTACAATACAACAGTTTGTGTGCAGTGACAGGGGAGGCTATATTTTTGTGCATCAGCTCTGTTGGTTATTAGGCTGCCTTATAAGGCTCCCTGATAGCTGCATTACAGTTTGCACACTGCTGTGCAAACTGATTTTTTAAAAGCAAGAATACTTTTCTTCCTCTTTTCTGCACAGTTACCAAGCATTCATTTCTCCACACTTTTGTGTGCAGCAGTCCTGCTTATTAGGCTGCCTGCTGCCATACTTGGACTGAGAGCATCATTGTCAGCCTCCTAAAATCTCTAGGGAGATTCAAATTCTCCCCAATACTATATACACCTTGTACTTTGTCATACACCAGCCAATTTCAGCCTGTTAAATTGAGGAGTAATCTATAGTGGGCCTGAGATAATAGTTCAGCCTCCTAAAATCTCTAGGGAGATTCAAATTCTCCCCAATACTATATACACCTTTTACTTTGTCATACACCAGCCAATTTCAGCCTGTTAAATTGAGGTGTAATCTATAGTGGGCCTGAGATAATAGTTCAGCCTCCTAAAATCTCTAGGGAGATTCAAATTCTCCCCAATACTATGTACACCTTGTACTTTGTCATACACCAGCCAATTTCAGCCTGTTAAATTGAGGTGTAATCTATAGTGGGCCTGAAATAATAGTTCAGCCTCCTAAAATATCTAGGGAGATTCAAATTCTCCCCAATACTATATACACCTTGTACCTTGTTTTACAGTACCATATAGCTGTTGGTATTTTAGGAGCATTTTCCCAAAAATGAGGAAGTATGGTGGAAGAGGCCGTGAACGTGGGCGGGGGTTGCCAGCTGGTACTGATGGTGGTGATGGTGGTGGTGCATCTGCTGGTAGTGGCAAAAGCACAATAGCACCTAAGGCAGGAGGTGTTGAGCCTGCGTCATCGTCTGACTCCACAAGGCCTCTAAGGCTCCCTTTTCTGGGAGTAGGTAAACTGCTTTTAAAGCCGGAGTTTCAGGAACAAGTTTTGGCTTACATTGCTGACACAGCCTCCAGCTCTATCGCCTCTTCTTCTGAAGTTTCAAAAAATAAAAGCACTGAGTCGTCAGTGGAGGCTCCTGGTCAGGAACAACACCTTTCCTTGTGTCCTTCATCTGTAAGAAGTGCGCAAAGACCTTTAGCCGAGGGAAAAATCTGAGAAATTTGAATACCAGTTGCATGCTTAGACATTTAACCACCATGCACTTGCAAGCGTGGACGGACTACCAAATCTCACGTACCACATGTGCACCTGCTCCGAATGAACGTAGTCAGCAACGCTACATCGCTTCCCCCACTGTAACCCCACCAGTTAGCACACCACCAGCAGCAAATGTTGAGGTGTCATATCAAGGCCAAAGCAGTCAGGGAATCACAATGTTATTGCTACGAAAGACTGAATCTAGGCCATCAGTAAGACCACCAACACCATCACCATCACCAACCCTCTCTCAGTCCGCCATGTCCACCGCTAGTTCCACCATATGCAGCTCTCAAGTCCAGCTCACCCTACTAGAGACTCTCAGTAGGACAAGAAAGTACTCATCCTCTCATCTGCGTACACTGTGTTTGAACGCCCACATTGCCAAACTAATCTAGTTAGAATATACTGTATCCAAACAAGAGATGATGCCCTACCAGTTGGTTAAAGCGAAGCTTCCCGTGAGCTCATGGCCTACGCAGTACCACGCTACGACCTACCCACTCGGCACTTCTTTTCTCGAAAAGCCATCCCAGCCCTCCACCTGCACGTGAAAGACCGCATTGTCCATGCACTCAAGCAATCAGTGAGTGGAAAGGTGCACCTCACAACAGATGCATGGTCCGGTAGGCATGGCCAGGGCCGTTACATGTCCATCACTGCGCACTGGGTTAATGTGGTGGATGCAGGGTCCACAGGGGACAGCAGTGGTGGGACAGTGCTGCCTAGCCCACGGTATAGGAAACAGTTGGCTGTAGGCGTTCGACCCTCCTCCTCCAGAAGCGAAAGCTCATCCACAGAGCGCAGTCGCACGAGCATTCCATCCGCAGCTGCCAGTGTTGCACATGAGGTGTCCCACTATCGAACAGCTAGTGGTAAGCGTCAGCAGGCTGTGTTGAAGATGATGTGTTTGGGCAACGACAAACACACCGCGGAGGCACTGGCCAACTACTTGCAGCAACAAACTGAGTCATGGCTGGGCAGTCTACATCTTGAGGCAGGCAAGGTAGTAGGCGATATCGGCCGGAATTTTGTGGCAGCCATAGCCCTTTCAAACTCAGACACATACCTTGCCTGGCTCACACCTTGAACCTGGTGGTGCAGTGCTTCCTCAATAATTATCCGGATTTAACAGCCCTGCTCCATAAGGTGCGAAGAGTGTGCTCGCACATCCGCCGGTCGCCCGTACACTCCAGTCGTATGCAGAAGCTGCAGCGTTGCTCCACCTTCCCAAGCAACACCTAAGCATCGACTTTGCAACAAGGTGGAACTCCACCCTGCACATGGTTGAGAGGCTGTGCGAACAGAGGCAGGCTGCAATGCATTTGTGGGAGGGTACACGGGCAGGCAGTTTGAGGGCAGACATGGAGTTGTCTGGTGTGCAGTGGTCGGAGCTGAAAGACCTCTGTGAAGTCCTTCAGTGTTTTGAGGAATGCTGGTAAGCGCAGATGACGCCATCATAAACATGAGCATTCCACTTATGCGTCTGCTCAAGCAAACTTTGACGCACATTAAGAAGCTGTCATCTGCAGCCGAGGAGGAAGAGGAGGGAAGCCTTGATGACAGTAAGCCATTGTCTGCTCAGGGAACTCTCCTGGATGAGGTGGAGGAAGAAGAGGAGGAGGAGGATGATAGGGATGATTATTTAGGGGAGGAGGATGCTCCTCAGGGGGCAAGAGAAAGTGTTGGCGTGGCAAGGTCAGGTACAGGGTTTGTGCGTGACTGGAGGGATGTGGATTTGCCAGAAAGTGCTCCTCCACCCAGCACTCGTAGCGCATCATTGACACCTGGAACATTGGCCAACATGTGTGATTATGCCTTGCAGATCCTAAAAAGGGACCCCGCATTGCCAAAATGATGAACGATGGCGACTACTGGTTTGCCAGCATCCAGGATCCACGCTATAAAGGCAAATTCCAAAACATCATGCCACAGGAGAACCTAGAGCTAATATTGGCTAACAAACAAACAGCTCTGGTAAACTGTTTGTTTGAGGCATTCCCAGCACACAGCAGTGGTGATGGTTCTCCCACGAGCCGTATGGGTCAATATGGAAGAGGTGTTCATGGTGCACACATCCGAAGTGGCGTTGGAGACAGGGGTTTCATGACCATATTGTGGACTGATTCTTCAAGTACCGCTCACACGACTGGTAATACTGCATCGATTGAAAGTGACAGGAGACAGCAGTTGTCAACTATGGTAACAAACTACTTCTCCTCCCATATCGATGTTCTCCCTCACAGGTCATTCCCCTTTGACTATTGGGTCTGTATACTGGACACCTGACCTGAATTGGCACAATATGCCTTACAGGAGCTCGTTTGTCCTGCTGCTAGTGTGCTATCTGAAAGAGTCTTCAGTGCTGCTGGATCAATCCTGACAGAAAAAAGGACCTGTCTGTCAACCCAAAATGTTGATGATATAACCTTCATTAAAATGAACCATGTATGGGTTTCAAAGGATTTTGTCCCACCTTCCCCTGATGACACATAGGTTGCCAGAAAAATGGGTCGCTTTTGTCCTCCTCTTCCTCGGACTTCTCCAATACCTCCATTTGCATCTGCTGAATGTCCAACATCAACATATGCCATTTTTTTCAACCTCCCTAACTGGGCTGCCTCACCCCCAGGGCCGGGGTCACCACCTGGCGCACGCACCCGTGCGAGTGCCGTTGCCCTGGACAGGTGGGAGAGCCCACTCTTGGGCAACGGCACTGGCACAGGGTCCCTCATAGTACAATCAAGTGTCTCTGACGGTGGGGGTGCACACCTGCCGTCAGACACACCGGCGTACTATGAGGGGCCCTGTGCCAGTACCACTGCCCATGAGTGGGAACCCACTGCTTGCTCAGGGCACCAGCACTTGCAATACTTACCTCTCCCTGTTCCACCGCTGTATAGTCTTGGCTGTTAAACCCTTCACTGGGACTGCCACTACAAATTTGGTGAACTGATAGATGATGGATAAGATGTAGCTGTGCCCTGTCCTGCTGGGCTCTATCTTCAGATGATCAATGGCTTCCATTTGTTATGGACGTCGACTCACAATGAGATGCAGTGGTGGTTTATCATCAGCTTTCACAGTTTTCCTACTCATAGAGGTGTGACATTCCCACCCACATTTTTAAATGTGTCCTCTCATGCCAATCCAATAGAATCGCCTACGGCCTGTGGCTTCTGTCTTTTGCACTCCAAAGTTACCTGACATGATAGGCAGTGAGGACCATGTCTACATCTATCCCTGTGATCACAATTTGATGGAGATGAGTAACGGTGATGGGTTCCACGGTTCTGCGATACAGCAACCCTTTCTTCACAAAGAACTGTTTTCGCTGTCTCCACAGACAAAGTAATTGAAGGTCAGCATCGCCTCTGAGAATTCTACCGGGAGTTTTTACCGTGATTAGTAATTCCAAAATTTCTGCAATCACTCGACTTTCCGTCTGTACTTGTATCCATCTCGTTTCCTCTGCGGAGAGTCTGGACTGTCTTACTGAGACTGAAATATATATGAAGATTTAAAAATACTCCAACAGTGTATACTGGTGTACACTTCGAATACATTACCCTTTTTATACTTTTTAGATTCTTATCTAATCCATACTGAGGCTGTGAGTGTCTTTGTCGGACTCCGGAAATATACTCAGAGATTTTAAATGTTTCAACTATGCTATATATACCTGTTATCCGGTGATACTATACCCTTTCTCAACTTTCTACAATCTTGTCGAATCCATACTGGGCCTGAGACCATCTGAGTCTGCCTCCTGATATATACACATAGATTTTTAATGTGTAAACTATGCTATATATACCTGGTATCCGGTGATACCTTTCTCAACTTTCTACAATCTTGTTGAATCCATACTGGGCCTGAGACGTCTGAGTCTGCCTCCTGATTAGAGATGAGCAGTGTTCGAGTCAAACTGTTTGCCAAGTTCAAATTCGAGCTGTTTTGGGCGGTGTTCGAGCCGTTCGTCGAACTCGAACACTTTGCTTAAAATTCAGCTGTTCAAGGTTCCGTTCAAGAACGGTTCGTTCACCAAAAGCCTAACTTTATTTTGATATTAATAATGGTTTTCAATGTTAATAGACAGTTTCATGGCATAGTAGTGGTGTCTGGTAGCCAGCGGTGTAGTACACCTGTCAAGGAGCTACACTGTGTGTGTTTCTAATAATTTTTTACCGCATCTTGTCCAGAAAATCCTTTTGGGCCTTGTAGCACTGTCTGCTACTCAGCAGAGGAGCCCATCCATGAACCTAGCTATGCCGCCTGTTTATGAAAGAACCAGTTTTTGACTGAATTTAGCCCAGTTAATACTTTGGGCCTAGTAACTGTGTCTGCTACTCAGCAGAGGAGCCCACCCGTGAACCAAGCTGTGCCGCCTGTTTATGTAAGAACCATTTTTTAACTCCATTTAGCCCAGTCAATACTTTGGGCCTAGTACCTGTGTCTACTGCTCAGCAGAGGAGCCAACCCGTGAACCTAGCTATGCCGCCTGTTTATGTAAGCACTGTCTGCTACTCAGCAGAGGAGCCCAGCTGTTAAGCAAGCTACAGCACCTGTGGTTCGGACACTTAATTTTTGCACATTCTTTCTGGAATGCCGGTTAGTCCTAATTCCGGAACTCTGGTTGACCTGCACTTACTGGGAAATCCTCGTTCGCTGGGAAGAATTGAAATCCCAGATCCCCATCACTAGCGGGGTTCAGCGGGTTATCCACACCTGTAAGCAACACACGCTCGTCCTTTCAGTGTAGTGCGCCTGCAGCCCCGGACATGTAAGGGCATGACAGACCTGTTATTGCTCGATCTCGCATGCCAAAGCCTCACGTGTCCCTCTAGTAAAATGGATGCGGACCACGGGGCATGCCGGAGTCTCGTTCGTTAACGGGATTAAGCTGACAAATCGCTAGCGCAACTAAAATCGGCCATGCACCACGACCCACAGAATCGAGAAAGCTTGCAATCTGTTCATCCTTTCCGTGGCTGGCATGGTTGAGGTTGCCCGTGTGGAGTCCAATTAAGCCGCAGGCTCCACTCCTTGTGGTGGTGCCCTTCTGGACATTCCTTTGAGGTTCATCTTTGCAACCATACTTCCCCCGAAAACCAAACACTTTGCCTTCATGGACGCTGTTCGGAGGGTCATGGGAATAACGCCACCCGATCGGCAGTTGGCATAATTTATGGTGGGAAGTCCGACGGTATATGATTATCTTCGATTTTAGAATTTTATAATTTTTTTTGTATTTTAGATTTTTATTCCACCCTTTCTTGACTTTATAAAGGCATGACATGCCTATATCTGTGTCTCCTCCTCCTCCTTTTACTCCCCCACCTCTTTTCTATATGTAGTTGCCCTTTTTCATAAGTTATTTGTGTCTTCTGAGCATTTTGTCTGCTTTGGGACACCTTTTAAGGTGTTTTGTATGTGTTTTCTATGTGTTTGTATGTGTTTGTGTTTGCCTGCCATTGTTTTCAATGGGGTTCGACGGTGTTCGTCGAATGTTCAACGAACATTCGACGAACTTGCCTCCTGTTCGACGAACCGAACTCGAACACTAGCGGGGTGGCTCAACACTACTCCTGATATATAGAAGTCCATTTTTAATTTTTAAACTATGCTATATATACCTGGTATCTGGTGATACTGTACCCTTTCTGCCAGGAAGTCCTCCTCCACCCACCACTCTAAGTGTATCATTGACACCTGGAACATTGGCCCACATGTGTGATCATTTCTTGCGGATCTTCTTTTTATATTGTGGTGTGATCCATCCTGAGCGTGTGACAGTCTGTGGGTACTCCTGCAATTTATATGTAGATTTAAAAATTACCCCAACACTGTATACAGCTCTACGCTTGTGATATATTACCCATTTACTGCTTGTTATATTCTGGTCTAATCCAAACTGACGAAGTGAGAGTCTGTTTCTGACTCTGGAAAAAAATACTGAGATTGACAATGACCCCTACACTGTATACAGCTGTACGCTTCAGATCCATTACCATTTTATGGCTTTTTATATTGTGTTGTAATCCATACTGAGCCTGAGAGTGTCTGTGTCTGCCTCCTGAAACATATACAGAGATTTAGAATGTTTAAACTATACCATATATACCTGCTATTTGATGATACTGTACCCTTTCTCTACTTTTTATATTCTTGTCTAATCCATACTGAGCCTGTGAGTGCCTCTGTGTGACTCATGAAATATATATGGAGATTTACAATTATCCTTTGACTGTATACAGCTGTATGCTTCTGATACAGTACCATATATCTGATGTTATTTTTGGTACATTTTCGCCAAAATTTGGAAGTATGGTGGAAGAGGCCGCAAACGTGGGCATGGGGGGGCCAGCTGGTACTGATGGTGGTGCATCTGCTGGTAGTGGCAAAAGCACAATAGCAGCTAAGGCAGGAGGTGTTGAGCCTGTGTCATGGTCTGACTCCAGAAGGCCTGGAAGGCTATCTTTTCTGGGAGTAGGTTAACCGCTTTTAAAGCCGCAGACTCCAGCTAATATGCCCTCCTCTTCTGAAGTTTCAAAAAATGCAAGCACTGAGTCATCAAGTGCTGGCTCCTGGTCAGGAAGAACCCCTTTCCTTGTGTCCTTCACCCCCACCAAAAGTGAATGATGCAGCAGGCCACACTTTACATTAGTCCATGTAGCTCTTTCTCACATACCATGCATGGGTTATCAAGTCAAATCGTGAATTCCCCAGTCCAAGATGAATCTTACATGGAGTGTGGGTCGCCAGCCAGGGCAATGGGGTTAATCAGTACCGGCCGGTGTCTTATAGGGAAGTGTCACGGTGGTGGTGACCCGGTCCATGGCCCTGGACGTCCATGCAAAGGGGTGAATAACATTTATAGGTGAATGATACGTGACGCCACCTGTGGTTTCTGATCAGATTGACCAGCGCTACAGTGTTGCTTCTCTGGGACAGATGTTGTCGTGCAGCTAAGATGTAGAAGCCCTGCACAGGTAGGGCCGTAGTCGCAGGGCAGATGAAAGAGTTGGTAGATGGTGTGCAGTGCAGGACGTAGCAGAGCGATGCAACAGGCGCAGGAGAAAGATGTAAAATATAAGTGAGAAAAAACAGCGACAAAAAAGTCCCACACAAAAGTTTACAAAATTGCAAAATAATTTTATTAGAATATATCAGGAATATTGGAGAAAAGTGGAGTAAGAGACAATAATGACCATAGATAGCACATGGGCAGAAGCATAGGGCACACCAAAGGTACATGGACAGAGGGATAAATATGATTTTATCAATGTAAAATGTAAAAATTAAGTGTTCACCATTATCCCATATAAGACAACCAGTTGTGGTGTACAAAATAGAGACATAAATATAACCTTCACAAATGGTGGAACCTGCCACCACATATAATGAATACTCGATACAATAGTCGCACCAAATAAATTCACTGCATAATATTACCTTTAGACTGCTCGGTAGTAGAAGTCCACCAAGGTGTACCCTCCCCGACGCACGTTTCTGCTAAATGGCCTTCATCAAGGGGTAAAAGGAAGTAAGAAACAGGAAGTATTTAAAGTAAAAGACCACCAGTGAAATTGTGAGAATTATGCACATGATCAGAGAAACCAATCGTGTAACATATTTCATCTCCCTCCCATAAAATGGCGTCCATCACCATGGAGAAGAAAATAACACAGACAACCATAGATCTATTTATAAAGTGCCAAAAGAAAAGAGAAAAAGAAAAAGAGAAAATATCCAGCCATCCCCATCATGATGTTAGAAACTAACTACCGCTACCCCAAATCAGAATGATTACAAAGCGCGATCAGTCAAAATCAATTGTGTCAGGTAGCCGTGGTAACTAAGGCCACAATCTGAGACAATAAATATCTTGCGCGCTGTGTGCTCAAGAGCACGTCACATCTGCTCCACACGACATGAGTGTAACCATGACAACCAAGACGCAGGGCGGTGTCGACGGCGAGTAGCCAGTGACGTCACCGTCACATGACTATTCACCCGGCAGCACCTAACGACAGAAACCGCCATGCATGCATGCCGGGATGACACAAGTCGTGCTCCATAGAAACAAGAGCGCGCAATTCCTTTACCTATACTTGGTAAGTGCCGTCCAGGACCCATAGTACAGTTGGAGGAGTTGGTCAGCCTGGAAGCAAATTAGGAATTCTCTCTCTGCAGATAGGTAGTGTGGCCTCCGTTCCAGCGCTTATCTGAGGTACTCGCAGTACTGAGTTCACTGAAGTTCCCCCTGTTGACTCTCTTTTGGAACTTTCTCGTATGTCAGGCTGCCGTAGCCTTTTCCTTCTGGCTCACACACGTCGCTGCTGGGGCCTCCGAGCCTTAGTTGGGAATAGAGCATTTACAGCTGCTACTTCCTCCGGTTTCAGCTGCAGGACCGTCAGCGTCCCTACAAACTCGGAGACCGAAATCCGGACCATGCGCTCCAGCTAGGAGTGAGCCTTAACTCTGCTGATCCTCCAGCTCCCCTTCTCACGTCCACACACTTCCCCTTCCCTTCACAGACTGCCCTAACTTCCCTCCTCCCGACTACAGAGAGCAGCTCCTCAGTAGTCAGGTTCAGAGCTCTCCCTGCTGGCCTGGAGTGGGAACTGTGCTGTGTGTTTGTTTAACTGCTAGAGAGATCCTTCGTTGCTCCAAAGCATGACATCAAACTCCCTAGGAGGAAGGTAATGCCACTGTGGCGACCGTACTCCTGGGGGTGCCACAAGTGCACTGATGCCCAGCCACTGCTAGATAATTCTGCTGGTACATTGACCCAGACCACTACATTCCCCTCGCAATCTACACAGCCAGAATCTGACCCTGATCAAACTCAGGTTCCCCTTCCCGCATACTATACCACCTTACACGGTGTCAAAAAGGAAGGTGCAGATGAAAGTGCAGGTTCCTTGAGCAGGTGGGGGGCATACTCATGGGCGACGGCACTGGCACAGGGCCCCTCATAGTACGCAAAAGTGTCTCTGCCGGTGGGAGGGCCCACCTGCCGTCAGACACACCGCCGTACTATGAGCGACCCTGTGCCAGTGCCGTCACCAACGAGTGGGACCCCCTGCTTGCTCTGGATCACAGCACTTGCAAAGTTGAAATACTTACCTCTCCCTGCTCCACCGCAGTGACGTCTTCCGCGTTTCCTGACAGTAACATTCATGTCAGAGAGTGTGATGACATCACGTTTGTACGCCCTCTGCCTAAACAGTCCAAGGGCAGAGAGATGGAAGATGGGGACGATGAGGAGTCCAGAGTACAGGGATTCCCTAGCGAGGAGACTTATTTAATTGTTTTAAAGGTTGGGAGCAATTTTTGGGGAGCACTATACTCTGGAGAATGATATATGGGGCCCACCATACACTGGAGCATTCCAAAGGTGGACATCAGACACTGGAGCAGCATTTACAGGGCCCATTATACACTGGAGCATTCGAAATGGGGCCCATTATATGTGGAGCATTATTTGGGCCCATAAGACACTGGAGCATGGGGCCCATCATATACTGGAGCATTGTAAAAGGGGCAGATTATATGTGGAGCATTATTTGGACCAATCGAACACTAGAGCATCATCCGTGAGGCCCTTCATATGCTGGAGCTTTCCAAATGGGGGACTTCAGACACTGGAACAGCATTTACAGGGCCCATTATACACTGGAGCATTAGAAATGGGGCCCATTATATATGGAGCACTATTTGGGCCCATAAGACAGTGGAGCTTCATCCATGGGGACCAACATATACTGTAGCATTATGTGGAGCTCATCATATGCTGTATGGAACATTATATGGGACTAATGATTCTGTATGGAGAAATATATGGGCCTCATTACTCTGTATGGCGCACTATGCGGTGGCCATAATACTGTATGGAGTAATATACTGTCCATTTTTGGAGTTATTGGAGAATTTAAAATGGATATCAGTCATGTGATGTAAGAAGTGAAGTATTTTTCATTGTACTATACCGTTATTTCTCTGCCGTATCAGAGTATCATGAATTGTGGCATGTGTTAAAGGAGCCCAGTGACACTCTTTGGCCCTGTGCCCACGAAAATCTGGAGCCAGCCCTACCCCCCCACATCTTTAGCCAAATAACCCCCAGTTTTCAATGCCTAACTATTATTATAAAGTAAATTAAGGTTGACAAGCTTAAGTAATAAGAATTGATGGTTTTGGCATTAAAATGGGCACTGTAGGTGTGGTTCCTGTCCTCCACTCACTGCCGACTTTTCTTCCCCATTGACTTGCATTGGGTTTCGTCTTTCAGTCGGCCTTTGACTTTTCACGATAATCGGCTGATTGCGTTTGACCCGACTTTTGCAAAAGTCGGGTTTCATGAAACCCGACTCGACCCTAAAAAGGACAAAGTCTCTCATCTCTAGATCTGGCCTTTATTCTGGCTGGGTCACATGATGTGCCAGCCAATCACAGCCATGCCAATACTTGAAATGGCTGTGATGGATCTGGAAGTGGTCACAGTCTAAAAGCTTTCAATAAGCTTTATTAGCTGGCGAACCTTAACAGAAAATTGGATATACTCTAAAATGTCTGTGTTCTGGGTTTGGTTCCGGAACTGGGTTTGGTAACTTTCCAGTTTGGGTTTGCTCTTCTCTACTTCTGAGCACATCGGTACCTGATGTGTATTGCAAAACTACTGTTTGGGGGGGGCGTGACTATGCCTTGAACGGGAGAGGACACCTATACAGAGAGCTCCTCACCATCCTGTAAAATCCTGACCGCTGGACCTCTTCCTGACACCGCATTCACAGCTACCTGGACCGTCTTGGATGCCAGGACCCCTGGGCACTCCGTGGCAGGTTGGAGGAAAGCTTCTGGGAGCGGGCCGCAGGGGAGATAGAAGCAGGCGGCTGGTCTCCCCATGGGGTGGCGACCATCTTGGGAGTGCAGCTCAGCTGCTGAGAGCTGCAGCGCGAACCCCCCATTGCTGCATCGCCGCCGGGCAGCAAAGAAGATCGGCTGGTAATCTGAGGGGACGTGCGGTGAGTGCCCTGGGAAAATGGGCCCCGCATGATATCCCTCCTCATCTATTGGCTCACTGCGCCGGTTGGCGCCATTACCAGAGGAGGCTCTGTGCGCCCTTTTCCATTGCGGCTGTCTCTGCGGGGTTCCTCCTCCCTCCCCGCGTCATTAAAATCTGGACGGTACCCGGCCACTATGCTGGTAATCCCTTTGGCGTCCCTCGGTGGCCTAATCCGCAATTCACGGTTGCCAGCCCCGCTGTGATTCCCATCTGTAGTGGGCAATACCTGGATTCCACGTTTTAATTGTCCCGCTAAACCGCACTGCGGACAATCATGAGCCGACTTAAAGTGTCAGGAGCTGTGGAAAAACTGAAGGAATTTGCTAGAGCCGATCCCGCTGAAAGTGCGCAACATAATAGAAGCACATCCTCTCAAGCTCAGCGCAAAAATCGCCATTCTGGGGGTGAGGAGGAGACGGAACAAGAGGAATTGACCCTTAAACAAGCATCAGAGTAGTTGATGCAGGCTATCTCATTGACCAGGACATCCCTGACGGAGAAAATTGAGGATGTTTATACAGAGGTGGGGAGACTCCGTCAGGATATGCAGGCTATGAGAGGACGCATTACGGTGGTGGAGACAAGGGTGTCCAAGGTGGAGGACACCATTACACCCACGGAGGCTAAATTAACCAAGGTGGCGGGCTCCATGAATGCTTGGAAGCAGAAGGCGGATGATCTGAAAAATAGAATGCGCCGGAATAATATCAGTATTGTTGGACTGCCTGAGTGCTCGGAAGGTCAGCATCCTGAGCAGTTTCTGGTAGAGTGGCTTAAGACCTCCTTGGGGGATGAATTTTCCTCAGTGTTCGCTGTTGAGCGAGCTCACAGAGTCCCTACAAGACCCCTGCCTCCGAGGGCCCCGCCTCGGCCGTTCCTGGCACGCCTGCTCAATTGCAAAGACAGAGATACCATTCTACGTCTCCCACGTCTGAAAAGTCCTATCAAGTTCAACAATGCTGTCGTTTCCATTTTTCCGTATTTCTCCATGGAACTGCAGAAGCAACGGGCACAATTCTTCGAGGTCAAGAAGCGGCTCAGGGACAGGAACATTATATATTCGATGATATATCCGGCCCGGCTTCTGATTGCCCATGAAGGCTCCTCCGTGTTTTTTACAGATCCGGCGGAGGCAACTGAATGGCTACGATCCCATAAGGAATCCCCTGCGAAAGATTCCTGATGTGGCGGCTGTAACCTTGGATCCTCTCAGTTAACGGTCTAATTGGAGCTCTCTCGGTGAGTTCCCAGATGCCAGCTATACCTGTATACAGTGATGGTATCCCCTTGTTTATCTTTTGATGGGGGCGTAAGACTCTACGCCTATGTTACTAGGTTCCAGTTTTGCCTTTTCTTTTTCAAAAGTTTTATTTTTTATAATTGTT
This sequence comes from Dendrobates tinctorius, assembly GCF_039654945.1. Classification (NCBI taxonomy): domain Eukaryota; kingdom Metazoa; phylum Chordata; class Amphibia; order Anura; family Dendrobatidae; genus Dendrobates; species Dendrobates tinctorius. The sequence continues at coordinate 3,311,967 of NW_027361773.1, forward strand.
TAGATAGAGGCCGCAGCCGATGTCAAATTCTGCTCTCTGTATGGGTTCTCTGCACGTGGTTCAGGCATCATCATGCATTATATCCAGATAGATGAGAATGGGTTCTGAGCTGATTTGTATGACCTGGAATGTAAGAGGCATAAAGACCCGTCCGAAAAAAATTAAAGTGTTCTCCCAAATTAGACATTACCATCCTCACGTTGTGGCTCTGGTGGAGACGCATTTGACCAGAGATACGGTTCGGTGGGTACAGAAACCGTGGGTGCAATGGTTTATACATGCTTTTCACACCAGCTACTCAAGGGGAGTTTCACTATTGGTTCATAAGGATGTTCGGTGGGAGGTCAGGGAGGCCCGGAGAGACCCCGAGGGACGATTTGTGTTTGTGCACGCGATGATTAATTCTCAGAAATATGTCATCCTTTGTATTTATAACGCCCCTCCGGCCAATATATCAATTATTCAGAAGGCATTGTGTTTTGCTTTGAATTACCCAGATGCACATGTCATCTGTATGGGAGATTTCAATTTAGTCATGAATAGCCATTTGGATAAATTAAGACTGGGTGATGGAATACAGGGTGGGGTTCCCCCCCCTGGGCATATCACAACTGTCACAATTCATGGCGGGTAGCGGGTGGCTAGGTCTATGGAGGGTGCATCATCCGGAGACAATGGAGTATACCTGTCATTCCTCCACTAAGCGCTCTCTGTCTCGTATAGACTACATTTTTGGGTCTGGCGGTCTGGCAGTCTGGCGGCGTGGGTGGATGATATTAAACATGGAAGTAGAGGGATTTCGGATCATAGTCCAGTTATTCTCAAGCTTAAATTTGGGCCATTGACTAATAGGATAACATGGAAGTTGAACCCTTTCTGGCTGAAGTTAACAACATCCCCTGATAGAACGATAGATCAATTACGTTGCTTCGTCTCGTCCCACCCGAACCCCGAAATATCAATGTATTCTGGGATGCTCTTAAAGCTTTTTTACAAGGTTGTTTATCCTCTGCAATTTCTCATATTAAGCGAGTGACATTGGAGGAGGATGGCGAGATGGAGCGACGTCTGAAAGACTCGGAGGCAGCCTATATATCTGATCAAACTAACAGTAATAGGGTAGAATGGCTGACCGCTCAAAGACTATATGCTCAATAAACTGATATCAAGACGAAGCGTAAATTATTCTTTGCCCGTCAGTCTTATTTTGAAATGGGGAATCAGGCGAGTAAATTTCTGGCCTACTTAGTACGACAGCATAATGCTACTAACACAATTCTACAGATTTGTGACTCAGATGGTACTTTGGTTTCCTCAACTCAAGAGATACTAAAAAGTTTTTCTGACTATTATGGTTCATTGTATAATTCTAAGACTGATGGGGATAGCCTGGAGTGTTTAAATTATTTGTTAGATATAGAATTTCCTAAGCTAAGTCCTTCTCAGCGGGCCTTTATGGATGCTGATTTTACTCTGGAGGAGGTAGAGGATGCCATAAGGGATATGGCCTCCGGGAAGGCCCCTGGACTGGATGGATTTCCTGTGGAACAATATAGGAAGTATCAGGATATATTGGCACCCCTTTTGTTGACAGTGTTTCGTGGGATTTGGGAGGGGGGCTGCATGCCGGAGTCCTTTTATGAGGCCAATATAATAGTTCTTAAAAAGGAGGGGAAGGACCCTTTAGATTGTGGATCTTATAGGCCTATATCACTAGTAAATGTGGATTATAAAATTTTTACAAAAATTTTAGCCAAAATAATTAATTCAATCATATTAGATCTTGTACACCCTGATCAGACACGGGTTTTATGCCGGGTAAGAGTACTTCCATAAATATCAGACGAGTCCAGATAATGAATGGGCATTGGCATCGCTGGATGCGGCCAAGGCCTTTGACTCGCTTGAATGGCCCTTTCTCCTTGCATGCTTACAGAGGTATGGATTTGGTGAAAGATTCCAAAAATGGGTTAATATCATATTCATGAAGCCCAAAGCTTGGGTCATCGTAAACATCTCCATATCTGAGCCATTCTCATTACATAGGGGAACTCGTCAGGGGTGTCCCCTTTCCCCGGCCCTTTTTGCTCTTGCTATTGAGGCGCTGGCAATATGTATAAGATCCTCCCCTAATATTGGTGGTATAGAAATAGCAGATCGGATAGATACCATAGGCCTATATGCTGATGATATGGTGATATTTATGGACAAAGCGGTAGAGACCCTGGCAAGAGTGATCACTACCATAAATAATTTCAGTAAATATTCTGGCCTATACATAAATTGGGAGAAATCTGCTTTGATGCCTCTTTCCCACACTCCAATGCCACGACTTGAGACTCTCTCCTTACTGCCCATTGTAACTAGTTTTAAATATTTGGGTGTTCATATCTCTCAGGGTAGTAAATTTGATCTGCAACTCAATATACAACCATTGCTGGAGATGGTCAGGGATAAATTCGAGATCTGGGGTAAAATTCCACTGTCTGTAGCCGGACGTATTAATTTAATCAAAATGATATTACTCCCCAAGCTTAGCTACTTTCTTCAACATAGTGCGGTGGTGGTGCCCAAATCCTTTTTTGCTAATTTAAATTCCCAAACCACATCCTATATTTGGGGGAAAGCCAGGCCTAAACTTAAATTAACCACTCTACAGGGGCCCAAGAAGGGAGGAGGGGCAGCGTTCTTTTTATATTATTTGGCTGGACAGGCCAAGGCCGTAAGTATATGGATGCCTGGAGGCCAGCTTCCGAATTCTGAGAGTCATCTACTTCATGCTGCAGGAACTGGTTGCCAACTGGGTTTTTTGGAAATGAGGAAAATAAATGTCTCGAGAATGTTACCCCTGCTTCGTCTGGCACGATCGATATGGAGACAGATCAAGGGGGTGTTTAGATTTGGGGATATTATAACTGAAATGCCCCTATGGAATAATGACTACTTCCCGGTGCTACTTAAACATCCATCTGCTGAGTTTTGGGCTCAATATAGTGTCTTGACGATAGGTGATCTATATGATCATGGAACATTGGTATCCTTTGAGCAAATACAAGTTAATCGTGGAGTCCCGAGATCCCAGTTTTTTCGCTATGTACAGCTAAGATCAGCTTTTCAATCATACATGAGATGTATGGGTATAGATAATGCCATTTCGTCTCTACCTCTGATAGGGATTCTTAAATCACAGGGCTCTCAAGGTCTCATCTCCTCTCTATATACATATTTGTTGTTAGTGGGGACAGAAAATGCTTTAGACTCCGTTAAAAAGAAATGGGAGAGGCTCATCCCGGATACACTGGATGAGGAATGGGAAGAAATCCTGGAGTCACCAATCTGGGTATCTCTGTCTGCCAACAACAGGATGATACAATTGTATATTATTAATTAATCATATTTGACTCCTATTCGACTCTTTAGGATGGGCCGATACCCGTCATCGGAATGTCTAAGATGTCATTCAATAGATGCAGACTTTATTCATATGATCTGGTGCTGTCCTGTTGTTGCGCAATACTGGAGCGAGGTGACGTCTTTATTAACACCCTTGGTACCAACCCCAGTTCCCCTTGAGCCACTGATTTGTCTGTTTGGAGTGTGGGATGAGGAGGCCTGGGGTCACTATGTGGGGATTTTTCTATGGGAAACACTGTTCATTGCACGGAAGATACTAGCATTACGGTGGATGGGGAATTCACCCCCTTCTCTTGGGTCCTGGATCACTCTGGTAAACTCGATTATTCCATATGAACGTACACTGTATCAAAATAGAGGATGCCTGGGGAAATTCAAAAAGATTTGGGAGAGATGGAACTCCTCTCACCTCACTTTACAGGGCTGGGAGGTCACACAGTAAACCGTTTAGTGTATAGAAGTAGCCTGCTGAACTGTTTACGTTTTGGTAGATGTAGGTAGGTGTAGAAGCTAGGCAGGTCTTTATTACTGATATAATAACACTACACCACTGTGATTTACTTGATATTATATCTGCTTTATTCACACACAATTGTTGCGCATATTATGCTTTATGTTTTCATGTTACCTGAGCATATATATACTATGTATCACGCTTAACATTTTGTACTAAATGTGTGTATTATATAACTGCTAATGGTTCAATAAACGAATTTAAAAAAAACAAACTACTGTTTGGGCAAACAGTAGGGCTGTGAATGAAAGGCGCACCATTTGACTTTTGGAATGCAAAATTGGCTGAAGCAAATAGCCATATCACAATTACAGAACACATGATATGCCTAAACACTGGAAACTGTCCACATGTGACCCCATTTTAAAAACTACACCATTCAGGGAATTTATTTACAGTTGTAGTTGGCATTTATACAACCCTAAGTATACGCATTGAGGAGAAAGGAGGTTACATTGCAAAAAAAGTTTAAAAAATTTAACCCCTTAACGACCGCCGATACGCCTTTTAACGGCGGTAATTAAGGGTACTTAAACCACAGCGCCGTGAATTCACGGTGCTGTGGAGTAAGTAAATAGTGCCCCCCAGTGTTGGATTTTCTCTGGGGTCTCGGCTGCAGGGGGTAGCCGAGACCCCAGAGAACATGAATCGGGTTGGTTTTTACCGACCCCGCTTTTGCGATCGCCATTATTTACCCTATAACGGCGATCACAAAAAAAAGCCGCAATATTGCATTTAATTTCTCTTTCCTCCGATGTGATCGCACATCAAAGGAGAGAGAAAGAGGGTCCCCAATCCCCCCCGGTACCTCTCCGTGGTCCTCTGTCCCATCCCGGCGGTCCTGCGTCCCGCCGACGTCCTCCGGTGGGCGCCGCCATCTTGGATCCGGGGAAAATGGCGGGCGCATGCGCAGTGCACCCACCGGGAATAAGCCGGCTCCGGCTGGCAGATTCCATTCATTCATTTTGATCACTATGATAATCTATCATAGTGAGCAAAATAAAAAAATAGTGAATAACCCCCCCGTTTATCACCCCCTTAGTTAGGCAAACAAAATGAAATAAAGAAAAATTTTTTTAATTTTTCCATTAGGGCTAGGGTTAGGGCTAGGGTTAGGGCTAGGGCTAGGGTTAAGGCTAGGGGTAGGGCTAGGGCTAGGGTTAGGGCTAGGGTTTTGGCTAGAATTAGGGTTAGAATTAGGGTTAGGGCGAATTAGGATTAGGGTTAGAATTAGGATTAGGGATTAGGGTTGGGATTAGGGTTAAGGTTGGGATTAGGGTTAGGGGTGTGTTGGGGTTAGGGTTGGAGCAATAATTGAGGGATTTCCACTATTTACCAACTTTGGGGGTCTAAAAATTGGGGGCTAAAAAATCACTTTTGTGGAAATAAAAAAGACTTTATTTTCATGGCTCTGTGTTATAAACTTCTATGAAGCACTTGGGGATTCAAAGTGCTCACCACACATCTAGATAAGCTCCTTGGGGGGTCTAGTTTCCAAAAGGGGGTCACTTGTTGGGGGCTTTCACTGTTTAGGTGCATCAGGGGCTCTGCAAATGCCACATGACGCCCGCAGACCATTCCATCAAAGTCTGCATTCCAAAATGGCACTCCTTCCCTTCCGAGCTCTCCCATGCGCCCAAACAGTGGTTCCCCCACATATGAGGTATCAGCGAACTCAGGACAAATTGCACAACAACTTTTGTGGTCCAATTTCTCCTGTTGCCCTTAGGAAAATAAAAAATAGAGGGCTAAAAAACATTTTTGAGGAAAAAAAATGATTTTTTATTTTCATGGGTCTGCGTTATAAACTTCTGTGAAGCACTTGGGGGTTCAAAGTGCTCACTACACATCTAGATGAGCTCCTTGGGGGGTCTAGTTTCCAAAATGGGGTCACTTGTGGGGGATTTCCACTGTTTAGGTACATCAGGGACTCTGCAAACGCAACATGATGCCTGCAGACCATTCCATCAAAGTCTGCATTCCAAAATGGCACTCCTTCCCTTCCGAGCTCTCCCATGCGCCCAAACAGTGGTTACCCCCACATATGAGGTAACAGCATACTCAGGACAAATTGCACAACAACTTTTTTGGTCCAATTTTTCCTGTTGCCCTTAGGAAAATAAAAAATAGAGGGCTAAAAAACCATTTTTGAGGAAAAAAAATGATTTTTTATTTTCACGGGTCTGCGTCATAAACGTCTGTGAAGCACTTGGGGGTTCAAAGTGCTCACCACACATCTAGATAAGCTCCTTGGGGGTCTAGTTTCCAAAATGGGGTCACTTGTGGGAGGTTTCCACTGTTTAGGTTCATCAGGGGCTCTACAAATGTAACATGATGCCCGCAGACCATTCCATCAAAGTCTGCATTCCAAAATGGCACTCCTTCCCTTCCGAGCTCTCCCATGCACCCAAATAGTGGTTCCCCCCACATATGGGGTATCAGCGTACTCAGGACAAATTGCACAACAACTTTAGTGGTCCAATTTCTCCTGTTAGCCTTGTGAAAATAAAAAATAGCGGGCTAAAAAATCATTTTTGAGGAAAAAAAATGATTTTTAATTTTCACGGCTCTAGGTTAATAAACTTCTCCGAAGCACTTGGGGGTTCAAAGTGCTCACCACATATCTAGATAAGCTCCTTCGGGGGTCTAGTTTCCAAAATGGGATCAGTTGTGGGGTTTTATACTGTTTAGTCACATCAGGGGCTCATCAAACGCAACATGACGCCCCCAGACCATTCCATCAATGTCTGCATTCCAAAATGGCACTCCTTCCCTTCCAAGCTCTCCCATGCACCCAAACAGTAGTTCCCCCCACATATGGGGTATCAATGTACTCAGGACAAATTTCACAAAAACTTTTGTGGTCCAATTTCTCCTCTTAGCCTTGTGAAAATAAAAAATAGCGGGTTAAAAAATCATTTTTGAGTAAAAAAAAATTATTTTTAATTTTCATGGCTCTACGTTATAAACTTCTGTGAAGCACTTGAAGGTTCAAAATGCTCACCACACATCTAGATAAGTTCTTTAAGGGGTCTAGTTTCCAAAATGGGGTCACTTGTTGGTGGTTTCCACTGTTTAGGAACATCAGGGGCTCTCCAAACACAACATGGCATCCGATCTCAATTCCAGCCAATTCTGCGTTGAAAAAGTCAAATGGGCTCCTTCCCTTGCGAGCTCTGCCGTGCGCTGAACAAGTGGTTTACCCCTACATATGGGGTATCGGCGTATTCAGGAGAAATTGCACAACAAATTTTGTGGTTCATTTTCTCTTTTAACACTTGTGGAAATAAAAAAAAATTGGTTCTGAAGTAATTTTTTTACAAAGAAAGTTAAATGTTAATTTTTTCCTTCCACATTGCTTTAGTTCCTGTGAAGCACGTAAAGGGTTAATAAACTTCTTGAATGTGGTTTTGAGCACCTTGAGGGGTCTAGTTTTTAGAACGGTGTCACTTTTGGGCATTTTCTGTTATGTACACCCCTCAAAATGACATTAAATATGATGTGGTCCCTAAAAAAATGGTTTTGTAAATTTTGTTGTAAAAATGAGAAATCGCTGGTCAACTTTTAACCCTTATAAGTTCCTAACAAAAAAAATTTTTGTGCTGATGTAAAGTAGACATGTGGGAAATGTTATTTATTAAGAAATTTATGTGATATATCTCTCTGATTTAAGGGCATAAAAATGTAAAATTTTAAAATTGCTAAATTTTCAAAATTTTTGCCATATTTCTGTTTTTTTCATAAATAAACACAAGACTTATCGAAGAAATTTTACCACTATCATGAAGTAAAATATGTCACGAAAAAATATTCTCAGAATCAGAGAGATCCATTAAAGCGTTCCAGAGTTATAACCTCATAAAGTGACAGTGGTCAGAATTGTAAAAATTGGCCTGGTCATTAAGCTGCAAACTGGCTCTGTTACTACGGGGTTAATTTTTAATAGGTCAAGTATATAAACAAATATTTTAGAAATTCAACCAAAAAAAAATGTAGTGCTCTGACAAATATAGCCAAATTAATAAATGTTATATAAGTACTGACAACAATCCCAAAATTGTATATTAGATGACAAGATCCCAAAAATACTCCATTCAGAATGTGTTATCCAGTGTATGCTGGACTTCTTTATATCAAATACAGCAAACAAAGTACTAAATCATCATGTGTAGATACAGAGTTCCACACATTTGTAAAGTGCGAGTGCATTAATTATAAAGTGGGGACCTGATTTACACAAACATAGTTAATAATCTGACAAGACAGTCTGAATGGGCCCTATTCATGTTCAGTATAGATCCTATTTATGAAAAGTCTGAAAACATACGGGACAAAGGAGATATATGACATTAGTACTTACAAAGTGACTGGTAACTTGCAGATTTGTACAGGGCGCTACAACCACGGCAATGTCGTTTCAACTATACTTTTTCAAAACATCCTTTTTGAAAAAGCTTAGGCATTTACAGGGTTATACAGCCGGGGAAGTGCAGGCACTTCACTTGGTTGTGACAGCTGGAGTTCGACTATCACGTAATTCAGCTCCCATCAGTGGGCACAGCTCCTCACCATGATGTATCGGTATGTCTAATTGTCGGAAGTACCAGCAAGATGTGATGTACCAGTACATCATATGTTGGGAAGGGATTAACAGACTTTTTTATTACATTTTGTAAGCATTAAAGATGGATGATACATGCTGATCTGTGAAAATCATTATATGTTTGCAGTGACAGCCAATTTAGACAGCCTTCCATTCACATTGCTACAGTATTACAAACAGGGATGAAAGGACCCATGGAAGTTCAGGTTCTTTGGGTTTGGGCAAACTTTTGTCCAAAGTTTGGTTCAGGTACCAGAACTTGACCCAAACTTGACCTCGAACCCCATGTAAGTCAAAGGGGACCCAAACTTTGGTGTTGTAAAGTTGCTATAAAATGGTTATAGTAAGGGCTAGGGGGCAGCAAAAACAATTGCTCTACAAACAAATGTGGATAGGGAAATTAGTTAAATTTACATAGAATAAAGGAGGTGGAGGTCCAAGTGGAGGATTGATCAATGCTTGCATGTGTATTTTATTGTACTTGTTAATAAATTAATAAAAAAGCAACAATTTAATAACCAGCCAAGGAAAAACAGCTGGTAATAATATGTTGGGAAAGAGTCAATACCCATGGAAATCTCATCCTATTAATATCAGCCCCCAGCTTTCTGCTTTGCTTTTGCTGGTTATTTAAGAGGTTAAAATAAAATATGAGGGGTCCCCCCTATTTTTACTAACCTGCAAATGTAAAGCAGACAGCTAGCGGCTGATGTTCTCCAAAGGTTGCACTAGAGAATCACTGGTCATTGTAAGAACACAAATGATGATTATGTCAGAACTAAAGGTATATTTTTTATTAATAAATGATTAACCCAGAGAATGTGTTGGGGATTCTTTAGCCAAATAAACTTTATTTTCCTGTGTGTGTGTCTTTTTATTTTTAAAAATGGGGTTAGTAATAAGTATGTTTGATTGATGCCTCTCCATTACTAACCTATCGAATTAATGCCAGCTGACATTACACAGCTGACATCAACCCCAAAAACTATTACCCCAGTTGCCAAGCACCAGGGCAATCAGAAAGAGCCAAGACTAAGGACCAGAATTGGTGCATCTAATGGATGCGCTATTTCTGGGCTGGCTGAGAGCTGATCTTATTAGGCTGGACCTTCCCAGCCTTTTAATATTAGTCCCAAGCTGTCTGCTTTACCTTAGCTGGTTACTAAATATAGAGTGACCTTACATCATTTTTTTGGCGGTCCCCACATTTTTAATAACCAGCCAAGGCAAAGCAGAAAGCTGGAGGCATTATAAAACCAGCTCACAAGCTGTCCGATTTCTCTTGGCTGGTTATTAAAAATACAGGGCAACCCCAATTTTTTTGCAACTATTTATTTATTTGACCCTGTCCCTACGGTAACCAAAGCATGATGGCGACACTATCCGTGAGCCAACATTTATACAGCTGGGTCAAATGTTGCGCCGAACAATCCCAGCCATAATTGGCAAGGCTGTGATGGCTCTGAAACTGCCCACAGTCTAAGAGCTTGTTGATTGGCTGCACTGCAGCCTTTCTAGATACTTTACCTGACACTGAAAAAAGGAAGATCTCAGCGCTCACATGTTGAATGAGTAATTGATGTTTTCTGAACAATGCAGTCAAGTTGCAAAGGTATTCTTATAAAGAGTAACATCAAGGAAATTACATCACATATGAAAAAAGCCATAATATAATACAAGTAGTCAAATACTATTTACACTTTACATTATCAAATATAATAGTACTCTTACAGTGGGGATAAAAATTATTTAGTCAGCCACCAATTGTGCAAGTTCTCCCACTTAAAAAGATAAGAGAGGACTGTAGTTCACATCATAGGTAGACCACAACTATGAGTGTCAAAATGAGAAAACAAATCAAGAATATCCCCTTGTCTGATTTGGCAAGATTTATTTTTCAAATTATGGCGGAAAATAAGTATTTTGTCACTCATTAACAAAAATGTCTACATTTCTGTTTTTTTCAGTCAAAATGGGGTGCAGAGGGTACATTAATGAGAAAAAAAATGAACTTTTTTGAATTTACCAAATGGCTGCCAGTGGCTGCCAAGGCAAACAGGATCATGGGTGCATTAAAAGAGGTCTTGATACACATGATGAGAGCATTATACTGCCTCTGTACAAATCTCTGGTTAGACCTCACATGGAGCACTATGTACAGTTTTGGGCACTGGTGCTCAGGAAGGATATAATGGAACTAGAGCGAGTACAAAGGAGGGCAGCAAAATTAATAAAGGTGATGAGGGAACAAAAAATACCCAGAGAGATAAGCAAAATTAGAATTATTTCGTCTAGAAAAAAGAAGACAGAAGGATGATCTAATAACCATTTATAAATATATAACGGGACAATACAAATATCTCTCCGAGGATCTGTTTATACCAAGGAATGTGACGGTCACAAGGGGGCATTCTCTGCGTCTGGCGGAGAGAAGGTTTTTCCACCAACAAAGAAAAGGATTTTTTACTGTTAGGGCAGTGAGATTCTGGAATTCCTTGCCTGAGGAGGTGGTGATGCTGAACTCAGTCGAGGGGTTCAAGAGAGGCCTGGATGTCTTCCTGGGGCATAACAATATTGTATCTTACAGTTATTAGGTTCTTTAGAAGGACGTAGATCTGGGGATTTATTCAGACGGAATATAGGTGGAACTGGATGTAGAAATGTCTTTTTTCGGCCTTGCTAACTTTGTTACTGTGTTACTATGCTGCAATGAAACAAAGAGTGAAAAATGTAAAGGGGTCTGAATACTTTCTATACCCACTGTACATGGCTTTTGGATGCTTTGTAGCATTGTGATCGATTAGTTGAGAATCTAATTGTTTTGAATTTTTGTTAAAGATATGATCATCTCTTTTTTTGTCGCAAACATAGTTCTACAAAGTAAGTACAAAGTGCATGACATTTTCATTTACAGCTATTTTATGAAAAAAAACAAGCAAACATTCTAGCACAGTCAGTCTGACATATAGTGTAATTTTTTAAAAAACTAAATTTAATATTTTAGAAAAATAACAGTTAATTTGATTTCATATCTATTTTCTTGTATATACACTTTATTTATAAAACAATAGTTATTCTTCTGGTGCCTTATTGTGTAATAATAATCTATTTCCCACATAAATGTGTTTTTAAAGGTCATGACATATTGATATAATTTATCTCACTAGCATTTCTACAACATTAAATAACAACGTCTGATACTGTTAACAAAATCACATGTCATTTGTTTTTTTTATTCTGTTGCAAAACAGATCTGCTAATGCCCTTGCTTGTCATCAATGGTTTTACTGTAGTTAAATGATATGGTCTACTAAGTACCTGAACAAGCCTTTAGTAAGACTCCCTCTCATTAAAAGTCACTTATTGATACTTTTGCAATGGTAATGGTTACTAGCCCGGGAGGAGTGTCAAAGCTTTAAGAAATGGCACATTAAACCTAATTTATACAGCTTCACACAACAGCAGATAAAATGTGTAATGTTATGCACTAGAGCTTGGAAGCATATTTGAAGTTGCATTAAAAAATGACATTCCTCAGAGAGAACTATAAAGCATCTTCAAATGTAACAGTTCTGCTCTGGACAATTTATCATCCTCTGTTACAGTAGCTTGCACAACTCTATAGTCATACCATAGCCAATTATTAATTATAATCACTAGAGTACCTGAAATAATGTTTTAGTATGAAGCAGCCAGAAAACGGCACTAAAGGAACTCATGTAAAAAAAATAGAATTTATTAAAATGTATATATATATATATATATATATATATATATATATATATATATATATATATATATATACAGTGGGGAAAAAAAGTATTTAATCAGTCAGCAATAGTGCAAGTTCCACCACTTAAAAAGATAAGAGGCGTCTGTAATTTACATCATAGGTAGACCTCAACTATGGGAGACAAACTAAGAAAAAAAAATCCAGAAAATCACATTGTCTGTTTTTTTTTCATTTTATTTGCATATTATGGTGGAAAATAAGTATTTGGTCAGAAACAAAATTTCAACTCAATACTTTGTGATATATCCTTTGCTGGCAATGACAGAGGTCAAACGTTTTCTGTAAGTCTTCACAAGGTTGCCACACACTGTTGTTGGTATGTTGGCCCATTCCTCCATGCAGATCTCCTCTAGAGCAGTGATGTTTTTGGCTTTTCGCTTGGCAACACGGACTTTCAACTCCCTCCAAAGGTTTTCTATAGGGTTGAGATCTGGAGACTGGCTAGGCCACTCCAGGACCTTGAAATGCTTCTTACGAAGCCACTCCTTCGTTGCCCTGGCGGTGTGCTTTGGATCATTGTCATGTTGAAAGACCCAGCCACGTTTCATCTTCAATGCCCTTGCTGATGGAAGGAGGTTTGCACTCAAAATCTCACGATACATGGCCCCATTCATTCTTTCATGTACCCGGATCAGTCATCCTGGCCCCTTTGCAGAGAAACAGCCCCAAAGCATGATGTTTCCACCACCATGCTTTACAGTAGGTATGGTGTTTGATGGATGCAACTCAGTATTCTTTTTCCTCCAAACACGACAAGTTGTGTTTCTACCAAACAGTTCCAGTTTGGTTTCATCAGACCATAGGACATTCTCCCAAAACTCCTCTGGATCATCCAAATACTCTCTAGCAAACTTCAGACGGGCCCGGACATGTACAGGCTTAAGCAGTGGGACACGTCTGGCACTGCAGGATCTGAGTCCATGGTGGCGTAGTGTGTTACTTATGGTAGGCCTTGTTACATTGGTCCCAGCTCTCTGCAGTTCATTCACTAGGTCCCCCCCCGCGTGGTTCTGGGATTTTTGCTCACCGTTCTTGTGATCATTCTGACCCCACGGGGTGGGATTTTGCGTGGAGCACCAGATCGAGGGAGATATTCAGTGGTCTTGTATGTCTTCCATTTTCTAATTATTGCTCCCACAGTTGATTTCTTCACTCCAAGCTGGTTGGCTATTGCAGATTCAGTCTTCCCAGCCTGGTGCAGGGCTACAATTTTGTTTCTGGTGTCCTTTGACAGCTCTTTGGTCTTCACCATAGTGGAGTTTGGAGTCAGACTGTTTGAGGGTGTGCACAGGTGTCTTTTTATACTGATAACAAGTTTAAACAGGTGCCATTACTACAGGTAATGAGTGGAGGAAAGAGGAGACTCTTAAAGAAGAAGTTACAGGTCTGTGAGAGCCAGAAATCTTGATTGCTTGTTTCTGACCAAATACTTATTTTCTACCATAATATGCAAATAAAATGAAAAAAAAACAGACAATGTGATTTTCTGGATTTTTTTTTCTCAGTTTGTCTCCCATAGTTGAGGTCTACCTATGATGTAAATTACAGACGCCTCTCATCTTTTTAAGTGGTGGAACTTGCACTATTGCTGACTGATTAAATACTTTTTTTCCCCACTGTATATATATATATATATATATATATACAGTATATACAGTATTATTCACAGCTCTGGCAAAAATTAAGAAACCACTGCACAAAATTTTCAGTTTGTCTGATTTTTCTCTTTATAGGTATATTTTTGAGTGAAATGTAAATTGCTCTTTTTTTCCATAAAATACTGACAACATGTCTTCGAATTTCCAAGCACTAAATCTTGCATTAATTTTCAGAAACTGAGAAATGGTCAAGAGAACAAAAAATGCTGTGCTTGCAGACCTCAAATAATGATATGAAAGCAAGTTCATAATCAGTTGGAAACAACAATACTAATGTTTTAACTCAGGAAGAGTTCAGAAATCAATATTTTGTGGAATAACCATGATTTTTAATCATAGCTTTCATTCGTCCTGGCATGCCTTCCACCAGTCTTTCACACTGCTTTTGGATGACCTTATGCCACTCCTGGTACAAAAATTTAAGCAGTTCATCTTTGTATGATGGCTTGTGAATATCCATCTTCCTCTTGATTACATTCCAGAGGTTTTCAAAGGAGCTGTGTGGCATGGCACATTGTCCTGCTGGAAAAAACAGTCCTCAGAGTTGGGGAACATTGCCTGAGCAGAAGGAATCAACTGTTTTTCCAGGATAACCTTGTATGTGGCTTGATTCATACGTCCATTGCAAAGAATAACCTGCCCAATTCCAGCCTTGCTGAAGCATCTCCAGATCATCACCAATCCTCCACCAAATTTCACAGTGGGTGCAAGACACTGTGGCTTGTATACCTCTCCAAGTCTCCGTCTAACCATTAGACGACCAGGTGTTGGGCAAAGCAGAAAATTAGACTCATCAAAGAAGATTTCCTTACTCCAGTCCTCTATGGTCCAATCCTTATGGTCTTTGGCAAACTTCAGCCTGTTCTTTCCGAGCACTTCAAACTAGCTGCCATTTGCTATTCCTTTTGTAGGTCACTTGATGTCATCCTGCAGTTGCTGAGTGACATTCAAAAAAGATAACCGTCATCTCGGTCAGTGGAGAGTTATTTTCGCCCTCTGCCGGTGTGTAGCTTTGTTGTCCCCAATGTCTGCTGCTTGAACTTGTTGTAATGGACTGCCATTTTAGATATTTTAAGGATGGAGGCAACATGATGCACACTGTATACCTCTGCTAGTAAAGCCAGAATTGAGCCCTTCTTTTCCTCACTCAAGACTGGCAAGGTTAAAAGTTAATTTTTCATTCTTATTACTTTTGGGATATTTCTAGCACTAGTTTTGCCATCCAGCCTTGTCCTATTGCAAGAGGATTGTGAATACCAAAGCAGGGTTTTTATACTTTCCCTTGTCAAATAAGATTTGGTTCATGGGATCACCAAATCAGAAGCACATTAATTAGAATGAGGTGTACTCTGGTTGGAATTCAACTGACACTGGAATGGCTGTATGTATGTGTATATATATATATATATATATATATATATATATATAGTGATAAAACACTCCAGGATCGCCTTTGCTGGGGTCAAGGGTCACGCGCGGTTAGCATGAAACTCAGGCGCACAGCCGAGGTCCGGGTATAACTGACACTGGGTCAGGTTTATTAAAGGTGAAAGCAATGCATAAAAGAAATAAAACATAAAACAAATCCTTGCCTGTCCGGCACTAACTAAACAAGGTACAACCTAATTACCAACTGGCGGGCTTCTCCCATCCAGCCAAACCACAGTTACAGTGGGCACTGCTTTCACTCACACGTGTCTCTCACACAGACAGGCTCTCTGTGTCACCAGGCTGAGACACTCACACAACCACCTGGCATCCTTTTATATCCGCCTCCCATTATTCATTAGTAACCAGGTGAGAGACTGACCAGACTAGGCCACATAGGAAAGGTATCTGGATGAGATATACCTGCCCTCATCCTGTATTCCCACAGGATTCTCACATATCCCCCCCTCTGCTCAGACCACTCTGGTCGAGCAATGACACCCGCATAACAATGCACTCGGGACAGGGCATCTGCATTCCCCATCTGTACCCCTGGGCGGTGCTCCACTGTAAAAGTCTAGGCCTGCAGGGCAAGGAACCACCGGGTCACCCGGCTATTCCGTTCCTTGTGCAAGTGCACCCTATTTCCAGGTGCAAATGTACGGATCTTGGCGCCCCTATCCTAGATCCTTTTCTGGGCTCCCTGAGCCTGCATCATGTGTTCTTTGACGATAGGCATAACAGCCACAATACGGTCCTGCATTTGAGTTACGTGATCTATCACCGTTTTAAATGGAGTGACCTGACCCTCCCAGGTTTCTTTTGCAACGTCTAACAGTCCGCGAGGACGTCGGGCGTACAATAACTCGAAAGGCGAGAATCCCGTGGAAGACTGGGGCACTTCCCTGATGGCAAAAAGCAAATACGGGAGTAAATAGTCCCAGTTCTTCCCATCCTTGTCTATCGCCTTTCTCAGCATTTGCTTCAGAGTTTTATTGAACCGTTCGACCAGCCGGTCTGTTTGAGGGTGATACACGGATGTGCGTAACGGTTCGATTTGTAACAACCTGCAGAGCTCCTTCATTACCCTTGACATAAAGGGGGTCCCCTGGTTTGTGAGTATCTGTTTTGGTATACCGACTCGACTAAACACATGCACCAGTTCCTTGGCAATCATCTTGGTGGCCGTGTTACGCAAAGGCATGTCCTCCGGGTACCGAGTGGCATAATCCAAGAGGACCAGGATATGTTGGTGTCCATGTGCAGACCGTGGAAGGGGCCCAACTAAATCCATCCCAATCCTCTCAAACGGGACTTCGATAATAGGCAGGGGGACCAATGGGCTACAGAACCGGGGCTTAGGTGCAGAGGCTTGGCAGTCAGGACAAGACTCACAATATACACGAATATCGTGATGCATGCCGGGCCAAACAAAACAATGTAATATCCTTTTGGTGGTTTTCTGGACTCCCAGGTGACCTCCCATCAGATGTCTGTGGGCCAGGTCCAGCACTTGCCGCCGGTAGGGTTTTGGCATGACTAATAGTTGCACCGTGTCTTCCCCATTTTTCTCTATCTGATATAGTAAATCATTCTCCAGGACCATGTAAGGATATGCAAGCCAAGAGCCAGGTTCTACGGGTACCCCATTTATCACTTTTACATTTGTACTAGCCTGAGAAAGGGTAGGATCCTTTATTTGCTCACTTTGGAAGTCATCTTTCTGGACTTCCAAATTCGGCAAACGGGGAGGTGGATGGCTGTCGGCCTCCTCCTCTTCCCTGGTCTCCTCCGTATCACCTGCCATGACTGAAAATGGGAACTGCAGGTCATTTCCAGCAGACTCTTCCCCTGAGTCTTCCTGGGGGACCCCTTCCTGGGGTTCGGGACCCACACTCGCCCTGGGAGAAGAATCACGTACCCTGCTACCCTGGGGCATCAACCGATTGTCCCACAACTGCCAGAAGTGGGGAAAATCCTGGCCCAAGATAACATCATGCAATAACGCAGGGACGAGTCCCACTTTGTGCTGCACAGACCCATAGGAAGTAGCAATGCATATGATCGTGGTGAGGTACGAACAGGTGTCTCCATGCACACACGTTACAGAAAATTTGTCTGATGGTCCAGTCGGGGCTGACACCAGACTGGCCTTCACCAGAGTCACCACACTTCCCAAGTCTAACAATGCCACCACATTTTTGCCATCAACAGTTAAATCACACAAGTGTTTTTCCACATCCCTTTGACCGGCATTCACACTCACTACCCGTGCAACCATAGACATGCGGTTTTTAGAGTCTGTGACGTCGCACTGCATGGGTTCAGTAGTGACCGGACACTTCGCAGCAATGTGGCCCATCTCTTGGCAGTGGAAACACTTAACGGGCCCCATGCTTAGACCATAGTTCATTACTCTCGGCCTCGCAGTGTGGGCAGTCCTGTTTTCCTCCCCCACTGTATTAGGGATTTTTTCTTCTCCCCCACTCCCTGGAACAGTCTTACCGGTTCCATGTGGAGATGATGAAGACCGAGGTGGGGTAGCGTCGTCTCGGAGTCCTTCCGCCACGGAGTAACGTTCAAACAAATCCACCTGTTGATCTGCCGTCGTAAGATTTCCATGGCTTACCCACTTCCTCAGGGCTGGCAGTAGAGCTCTCAGGTACTTGTCCATGACGACTCTCTGGATTATCTCTGGTGCTGTCAGCACCTCGGGTTGTAGCCACTTCTTCGTCATGTGGATCAGGTCGAACATCTGTGACCGCGGTGTTTATCCGGCTGATTAGTCCATTGATGCACTCTCTGGCACGGACAACTGTCGTCACTCCCAGCAGGGCCAAGATCTCGGCTTTCAGTTTGTCAAAGTCGTGCACGGCTTCAGGTTCTAAGTCATAATAAGCCTTTTGGGCCTCACCGGAAAGAAACGGGGCAATCAGGCAGGCACATCGTGCCTTTGGCCATTTTTCCCGCACCGCCGTCCGTTCAAACGTGGTCAGGTATGGCTCGACGTCATCTTCGGTCATCATCTTCTGCCAGTAGCGACTCAAGTGAATCACTCTTGACTCGGCTTCCAGGTTAACCTCAGGTAAGCTTGCCAGGCACTGCGCCACCTGCTGGAAAAGCGGACGATCGGTAGCTGTCATGTCCACCAACTCCTTAAGCTGGGCCATCTTCACCCGATTAGCTTCTTGCTGGATGGCGGTGGACTGTACCAGCGCTTTCACCACGTTCTCCATGTCCATGCGTCCAACGTGATGCCCGCATTCTCCACCACAATGTGATAAAACACTCCGGGATCGCCTTTGCTGGGGTCAAGGGTCACGTGCGGCTATCATGAAACACTGGGTCAGGTTTATTAAAGGTGAAAGCAATGCATAAAAGAAATAAAACATAAAACAAATCCTTGCCTGTCCGGCACTAACTAAACAAGGTGCAGCCTAACTACAAACTGGCGGGCTTCTCCTATCCAGCCAAACCACAGTTACAGTGGGCACTGCTTTCACTCATGTGTGTCTCTCACACAGACAGGTTCTCTGTGTCCCCAGGCTGAGACAGTCACGCAACCACCTGGCATCCTTTTATATCCGCCTCCCATTATTCATTAGTAACCAGGTGAGACACTGACCAGACTAGGCCACGTAGGAAAGGTATCTGGGTGAGATATACCTGCCCTCATCCACTACTCCCACATGATTCTAACTATATATATATATATATATACACTGTATATATATATATATACTGTATATATATATATATATATATATATACAGTGGGGAAAAAAAGTATTTAGTCAGTCAGCAATAGTGCAAGTTCCACCACTTAAAAAGATGAGAGGCGTCTGTAATTTACATCATAGGTAGACCTCAACTATGGGAGACAAACTGAGAAAAAAAAATCCAGAAAATCACATTGTCTGTTTTTTTTTCATTTTATTTGCATATTATGGTGGAAAATAAGTATTTGGTCAGAAACAAGCAATCAAGATTTCTGGCTCTCACAGACCTGTAACTTCTTCTTTAAGAGTCTCCTCTTTCCTCCACTCATTACCTGTAGTAATGGCACCTGTTTAAACTTGTTATCAGTATAAAAAGACACCTGTGCACACCCTCAAACAGTCTGACTCCAAACTCCACTATGGTGAAGACCAAAGAGCTGTCAAAGGACACCAGAAACAAAATTATAGCCCTGCACCAGGCTGGGAAGACTGAATCTGCAATAGCCAACCAGCTTGGAGTGAAGAAATCAACTGTGGGAGCAATAATTAGAAAATGGAAGACATACAAGACCACTGATAATCTCCCTCGATCTGGTGCTCCACGCAAAATCCCACCCCGTGGGGTCAGAATGATCACAAGAACGGTGAGCAAAAATCCCAGAACCACGCGGGGGGACCTAGTGAATGAACTGCAGAGAGCTGGGACCAATGTAACAAGGCCTACCATAAGTAACACACTACGCCACCATGGACTCAGATCCTGCAGTGCCAGACGTGTCCCACTGCTTAAGCCTGTACATGTCCGGGCCCGTCTGAAGTTTGCTAGAGAGCATTTGGATGATCCAGAGGAGTTTTGGGAGAATGTCCTATGGTCTGATGAAACCAAACTGGAACTGTTTGGTAGAAACACAACTTGTCATGTTTGGAGGAAAAAGAATACTGAGTTGCATCCATCAAACACCATACCTACTGTAAAGCATGGTGGTGGAAACATCATGCTTTGGGGCTGTTTCTCTGCAAAGGGGCCAGGACGACTGATCCGGGTACATGAAAGAATGAATGGGGCCATGTATCGTGAGATTTTGAGTGCAAACCTCCTTCCATCAGCAAGGGCATTGAAGATGAAACGTGGCTGGGTCTTTCAACATGACAATGATCCAAAGCACACCGCCAGGGCAACGAAGGAGTGGCTTCGTAAGAAGCATTTCAAGGTCCTGGAGTGGCCTAGCCAGTCTCCAGATCTCAACCCTATAGAAAACCTTTGGAGGGAGTTGAAAGTCCGTGTTGCCAAGCGAAAAGCCAAAAACATCACTGCTCTAGAGGAGATCTGCATGGAGGAATGGGCCAACATACCAACAACAGTGTGTGGCAACCTTGTGAAGACTTACAGAAAACGTTTGACCTCTGTCATTGCCAACAAAGGATATATCACAAAGTATTGAGATGAAATTTTGTTTCTGACCAAATACTTATTTTCCACCATAATATGCAAATAAAATGAAAAAAAAACAGACAATGTGATTTTCTGGATTTTTTTTTCTCAGTTTGTCTCCCATAGTTGAGGTCTACCTATGATGTAAATTACAGACGCCTCTCATCTTTTTAAGTGGTGGAACTTGCACTATTGTTGACTGATTAAATACTTTTTTTCCCCACTGTATAACAGTAAAGGAATTAAAGATGATCAAGCCATTTGAAATTTAAATTCTCCAAATTCGCCAATTTATCCTGAAAAATGTACAGTTGTGCTCAAAAGTTTACATACCCCAGCAGAATTTTTGCTTTCTTGGCCTTTTTTCAGAATATATGAATTATAACACACAATTTTTTCTCCAGTCATGGTTAGTAGTTGGGTGAAGCCATTTATTGTCAAACCACAGTACTGTGTTTTCTTTTTTTAAATCATAATGACATCCCAAAACATCCAAATGACCCTGATCAAACATTTACATAACCTAGTGATTTTGGCCTGATAATATGCAAAGAAGTTGACACAAATGGGCTTGAATGGCTACTAAAGGTAACATCCTCACCTGTGACCTGTAGCAAATGCCAGGAAAATTGTTTGGGATGAAAAGAAAAACCCACAAATAACATCAGCTGAAATACTGGACTCTCTGAATAATAAGGAGTCACTTGAAGAAAAATGGACTGCCTTAGACAAGATCTATGGGAAAAGGTAGGTGAACTGTATAAAACAGGAAAGGGATACAAAAAGATATTCAAGGAATTGATAATGCCAGTCAGTAGTGTTCAAACTGTGATTAAAAAAATGGAAACTCAGGGGCTCTGTAAAAACAAAACCACGTCAGGTGGACAAAATTTTAGTTGGTCTACAATTGCCAGGAAAATTTTTCGGGATGCAAAGAAAAACCCACAAATAACATCAGCTGAAAATCTGGACTCTCTGAAAACAAGCTGTGTGGCTGTTTCATGATGCACAATAAGGAGGCGCTTGAAGGAAAATGGGCTGCATGTTCGAGTTGCCAGAAGAAACTCATTACTGTGCAAATGCCACAAAGTATCTTGCCTACAATATGCAAAACACAACACAGACAAGCCTCAAAGCTTCTCAAACAAGGTAATTTGGAGAGATGAGATCAAAATTGAACTTTTTGGCTACAACCATAAACGTTACATTTGGAGAGAGGTCAACAAGGCTTATGATGAAAGGAACACCACTAGTGATAAGGGAGTTTACTCGTTGCCTGGGTTTTCCCGAGCATGCTTGGGTGTACTCCGAGTATTTTAGCGAGCTTGGAGATTTAGTTTTCGTCATCTCAGCTGCATGATTTGTGGCTAATGGACAGCCTGAATACATGTGGGAATTCCCTAACAAACAGGCATTCCTCACATGTATTCAGGTTGTCCAACAGCCACAAATCATGCAGCTGCGTTGACAGAAACTAAATCTCCGAGCACGCCAAAATACTTGGAGGACACCCGAGCATGCTCAGGAAAACCCGAGCAATGAGTATACTCACTTATCACTAAACACCATTCTTACTGTAAAGCACGGAGGTGAATCACTGATGTTAAGGGGATGTGTGAGCTACAAAGGCACAGGAAACTTGGTCAAAGTTGAAGGAAAGCTGAATGCAATTCATTATCAGCAAATAATGGAGGCAAATTTGCAATCATCATCCTTGATGCTGTCCATAAGACAAACTTGGACATTCCAACATGACAATGATGCAAAGCACACGGCCAAGTCGACCTGTCATTGGCTACAGCAGAACAAAATGAGTGGCTATCTCAGTCTCCTGGCCTCAATATCATTGAGCCACTCTGGGGAGAGCTCAAGCATACTGTTCACGCTAGACAGCCCAGGAATTTATAGGAACTGGAGGTTTTTTGCCAAGAAGAAGGGGGCAGCTTTACCATCTGTGAAAATGAAGAACATCATCCACAACTACCACAAAAGACTTCAAGCTGTCATTGATGTAAGAGGGGGAAATACACGGTATTATGAAATGGGGTATGTAAACTTTTGATCAGGGTGATTTGGATGTTTTGGGTTGTCATTATGATTTAAAAAGAGAAAACACAGTATGACAATAAACCACTAACCATGAGTGTAGAAAAAGTTTTGATGTTATCATTCATATTCTCTGAAAAAAAGGCCAAGAAAGCGAAAATTCTGCCTGGGTATGTAAACTTTTGAGCACAATTGTACATTTTTCAGGAAAAACTGGTGAATTTGGAGAATTGAAATTTCAAATGGTTTCTTCATCTTTAATTCCTTTACTGTTTATGTGCATGAAATTTAAGTGGATGCCTATAGGGTAGATATCACGATCCATTTTTGGATTTGTGGCAGCTCTGGTTCCACTCAATTAAAACTTTTTTTCCTTTTGGACCATCAGGGGTTAATGTCAGTTTTTCCCCCGCTGGCAATCTGGTATTACTGCAGTGCTGGTGGGTCAGCTGATGCAGGTGGTGACCACTCCCACCATCCTTTAAAAGGTCATCTGAAGCATCAGCTGACTGTTGGTGATACAGTTCCTTTCTGGAAACCAGCCTAGCAGGAGCAGCTCTCTGGTGTCAGCCACGTCTGGTGTTTGCTATTGTTATCTGTGGTGTGGAGCTTAGCAGCAGTGTGCATAAGCTAAGAGTGGTGTTTTTGTTACCTTGTCCCTTTGATGTTTGTCACTTCCCCCTGTGTGTATTATTCTACAAAGGTGAGGCTAGTGCTCATTCCCAGCCAGGGCACTAGCCAGGGCAGTAATAGGTAACTACTAGGGACGAGGTATCCTGATGGCAGCAGGGGGAAGGAAAAGCATAAGGCATTAGATGAGTGCAGGGACAAGCTCAGGTTTCAGCGCAGGTGGTGACCATCCATCATTCCCTGTCGGTAGGACCTTCCTCTCACCTGTCCCATATCTGTTGTATGTGTGTCATACTGTGACAATCACCTTGTGACAGTAGAGGGATGTTTATTCCTTCTGATGGCTGTTAAACACTGCGGCTGTAATTATTTGGCAAAATGTGTGCTCTAGATGAAAGTGTGTGCAACCATTTTTAGTCCAAGCACCGCACTGTCATATTTTTCTACATTTAAAGGCCACAAAAACATAAGCTGTTTAAAATGCTAACTGTTTACTGTTTTGTGAGTTATAGGCCAGGGGATAAGAACATTAAGGTGGATGCATTGTCTCGTTTCTGGGGAGACACAGTAATTGTGATTTTCGAGTGAACATCACAATTCGGCTGGCTGGACATCCTGATAGTAAAGCCACGACACATCTTACTCGTTTTTGTTGGTCTAGGGTACACCAGGATGTTTGAGATTATGTAGCTGCCTGCAGTACTTATTCACGTACATGCATACATGTCTGTTCAGAGCTCTTAAACCTTTCACCTTTGTCTGTAGATTTCATCACTGATCGACCTGTGTCGGCAGATAACACAGTATACAGTATATTGGTGGTGGTCAGGGTCAGAACACCCAGCTGCCTTGTGCCCCCGCTCCTGCAGGGGCCCCGAGCTAGTGGCTTGTCACTAATAGCGTCAGACTATGCAGCCGCTATGGGGCCCGGCGCCGCCACCCCCCCGCATAGCGCATTCAACTTATCGGCAAAGTTGAAGCAGTGAAAGAGGAGAGAGTGTCAGATAATGCTCCATCTTCCATCACTCTCCCTCTGCCTCTGTGTGTGCCAGCAGTGGAGCTGATGAAACACTGAGACACTTTGCAGAAACCAGAGCAGCTGGGGAACAAGGAGGAGAGGTAAATATTGTGTGTCTACTATACTGTGTGTTAGAAGAAGAAATGTGCCAAATTCCTTAGTAGGATGGCCTGGTGGACATATGTAAAAATGAACCGCCATATTAATGATCATTCCACTCCTTAAACATTATATCAAGTAGGAGAGCAAAGGGAGTACTGGATTAAAAGATTAATCATCATTTTATTAGGTAACAATCAATATGAATTAAGTACAAAAGGCGTTATAGTAAAAAACACAGGACACACAAAGAGGAGGGGGGGTCAGTAACCCATGCAAAAAACGCACATGCCTATAAATATATGTAAACAATAAAAGCCGCACAGTGTGGCAACCCTTCAAAAAGAAGGAAATAGGCCAGGCATGCAACCGCCATACAAAAACTCTCAAATAGGGGAAGTTGCGCTGCCAGCATGAGGCGCTTACCAAATGGAATGTGCATGCCTCATGCTGGCAGCGCACATTACACTTGGTAAGCGCCTCATGCTGGCAGAGCAACTTCCCCTATTTGGGAGCATTTGTATGGCAGTTGCATGCCTGGCCTATTTCCTTCTTTTTGAAGGGTTGCCACACTGTGTGGCTTGTATTGTTTGCATATGTTTATAGGAATGTGTGTTTTTTGCATGGGTTACTGACCCCCCTCCTCTTTGTGTCCTGTGTTTTTTGCTATAACACCTTTTGTACTTAATTCATATTGATTTTTGCCTAATTAAATGATGATTAATCTTTTAATCCAGTACTCCCTTTGTTCTCCTATTTTATATACTGTGTGTGTGTGGGGGGGCTGCATTATACTGTGTGTGGGGGGGTTGAATTATAATGAGTGTGGGGCTGCATTAAACTGTGTGTAGTGGGTTGCATTATACTGTGTGTGGGGAAGGCTGTATTATATTATGTGTGGGAGAACTGCATTTTACTGTGTGTGGGAGGCTGCACTATGCTATGTGTGTTAGGCGTCGAGTTTCCCCCATCACACAGGGGGAACCTCAAGCCATGTCCTCTGGGCCCCAGAGATTCCTGCTCAGCAGAGACATCTGTCACGGTGTCTTGCCCAGGCTAATGCAAGGCATCTGGTTGCTCCTTCAGGCTCTGCTATAACACCATGCTTGAGCCAGGAGCAAGCAGATGCTCCTGGAACTAAGTCCTGTATTTTGCCTACTGAGCATGCCCGTGGGACGACCTCTTATTGGAGGTTGGAGGTCACATGCGCAAGTCCCGTTCCTGCTCCGATTGGTCCACTGGGAAGGTCCCAGAAGGACGCCGCTATAAAAGAGTCGCAGGGCTGCTCCACCATGCGCTAGTATAGACTCTTATGGGTAGTTGCATGTGTGAAGATGGATGCATGAGACTGGTGACTGACACATTATGATCCCCTCCCTTTGGTTGTGTATGGTATAGGGGTTATGGAGTCAGAGTCAGCACCAGTAGTGGCATAGTCTATGTGCCACAGAGCATCCCGCTCTCCACATGAACGTTAGCTTCATATAGTGCCATCCAGCACAAGGCACCTCTGCACCGCACGAGCAGCAGCGTTCCTTACAGTGGCACTGTGCGCTGGTTAAGCGCTTTCTTCCCTGCTCTGGGTGGTTAGTGGCATCCGCCGGAGCGGTGCAGTGCACACTCGGTGCAATTAATATTAGTCTGTTCTCTTGCTGGCATTGCAGCTGCGGTCCTGAGCGCTAGTCTCTGGGGCAGAGTTCTGTGACTGTTAGCTAGTGCTCGCCCAGCCGAGCTTTGTGAGTATAAACAGGCTCCGGCAGTTGTTTCAGCGGCTCTGTGAGGTAACAGAGTTCGCTCCTGTGCATACTGGGTCAGCGGATATCCCGCCGGTGTTCACTTAGTTCTCCGCCATTACCGAGCAGCAGTTTATCATCTCTGCACGGTGAACCCCGGGCTGCGAACGCACCTTATACCATCTTTATTATTTGGGCGTTCCGCAAGCCCCTAAGAATGCGTTTGTGGGGCTGAACTATACTGTGTGGAAGGCTGCATTATACACTGAGGGGGTTGCATTATACAGTACTCT
This sequence comes from Dendrobates tinctorius, assembly GCF_039654945.1. Classification (NCBI taxonomy): domain Eukaryota; kingdom Metazoa; phylum Chordata; class Amphibia; order Anura; family Dendrobatidae; genus Dendrobates; species Dendrobates tinctorius. Next base: position 3,338,346 of record NW_027361773.1, read on the forward strand.
TGAAGGGGTTGCTTTTTACTCTGGTGGCTGCATTATACTGTGTGTGTGGGGCGCTGCACTATACTGTGTGTGTTTGTGGGGGGCTGAATTATACTGTTTGAGGGTCTGCATTGTACTCTGAGGGGGCTGCATTATACTGTGTATGTGGGGGCTGCTTTATACTGTGAGGGGGCTGCATTATACTTTGAGGGGATGCAGTATACTCTGAGGAGGAATGCATTATACCCTGGGGGGGCTGCATTATATTATCTGAGGGGTGCTGCATTATATGCTCTGAGGGGGGCTGCATTATATTCTTTGAGACAGGCTGCAATCTACTCTATGAGAGGACAGCATTACACTCTATAAGGGGGCTGCATTATACTCTGAGGAGGCTGCATTATATACTAAAAGGGCTGCATTATACTCTGAAAGGGCTGCATTATGCTCCACGAGGGAACTACATTATTCTGTGTGTCAGGAACGGCGGAACGCACTAAATAAAAAATAAATAATAAAGTGTGTTCGCCGCTCGGGGTCCACCGTGCAGTAGGTGATACACCGCTGCTAGGTAATGACAGAGGAGCAATATGGCGGTATGATGCACACGGGTTCAACTTCACCCGGAGTGTGCAGAGTGGGCTCTGTTCACTCACAGATGTGCTGCAACAAAAACATACAAAATGCTGAACCTGTTAGAGACACAGGCCTCAGGTAAATGCACACACGATATCTGGTCACAGGAGTAGGACCTAAGACAGAGGAGCTGCGTCCCTCTAGACCTACCGTGTGTGCGGTGTCGCTTCTGCGAATGCCAAGAAGGGCTGCAACTGCAGCGCGGCGTAGGACACTGCCGCTCGATGACAAAGACAGAAAGCAAGCACAATGTCGGACGCTAGCGTAGCGGTGCGGTGTGCACAGTGCCTTAAGGCTTGCCACTGGCTGGCGCTGACTGCTAAACTAATTCCCTATCCACATGCATAATATCAGAGGGAAGGGGTTTTATAATGAGTCAGTCACCAGAACCATACATCTGTCACCATTCACACATAGCAAGTATGGTCTATACTAGCGCATGGCCGAACGGTCATGCGCGCTTTTTATAGCCGTGCGGGACCTTCCAGGTCTCTGAGATGGACCAATCAGATCTGGAGCAGGACCTGGGCACATGACTCCCAATCTCCAATGGGAGATCATCTCGTGAGTAGAGTTGAGCGAAACGGGTCGAAAAATTTCAAAAGTCGCCGACTTTTGGCAAAGTCGGGTTTCATGAAACGAAACCCGACCCTAGGATGAGGTCGGCCATGAGGTCGGCGACTTACGCGCCAAAGTCGCGTTTCAAAAGTTTGTTTTGCACTCTTTTTCAGCCAATCAGGATCCACGGACACTGTGGGCAACGTGATGACATAGGCAGGGGTCACCACCATCTTTCAGAATGGCATGCAAGTGATTGGCTTGCTTTGGTGGGCGTCACAGGGGTTATAAAAGGGCGTGCACCCCGACCGCCATCTTACTTCTGCCGATCTTAGCATAGGGAGAGGTTGCTGCTGCTGATTCTGTAGGGAGCGCGTTAGGCAGGGAAGAAGAAAAAAAAACTGCTTCTGCTGCTAGCGATTTTGCCTGTACAACACACCAGTCACTGTGTGTGCAGTGCAAGGGGAGGCTATATTGTGGTGGATCAGCGGTGTTGGTTGTTAGGCTGCCTTCTAAGGCTTCCTGACAGCTGCATTGCTGTTTACCCACTGCTCTGCAAACTGCTTTTTTAAAAGCAATCGAATTTTTTTTTTGTCCTGCTGAGGTACTGAGCGTGCATTTTTTCACACCATACAGCGGTGTACGCTCCTCACACAGTACCGTGTAACGGCTGTTATCACAGCCACAGTGAAGCTATCTGTGTGTCACTCTGTGAGAATAAGTCGAGGACATGTTCCGTTCTTACAGACCTGCACCTACTAGTTTTGTCTAGCTTTCAAACAGTTAAATATATTTGCTGTTTGATCACATTCAAAACTATAGAGAGACAGCGTGTGTCAGTCCGTATACTTAAAAAACACGGAGCTTGACAATTTTACGTACACCGGACAGCCGTGTACGTGCATGCTCCTCTCAGTACCGTGTAACGGCTGCTATCACGGCCACAGTGAAGCTATCTGTGTGTCACTCTGTGAGAATAAGTCGAGGACATGTTCCGTTCTTACAGACCTGCCCCTACTAGTTTTGTCTAGCTTTCAAACAGTTAAATATATTTGCTGTTTGATCACATTCAAAACTATAGAGAGACAGCGTGTGTCAGTCCATATACTTAAAAAACACGGAGCTTGACAATTTTACGTACACCGGACAGCCGTGTACGTGCACGCTCCTCTCAGTACCGTGTAACGGGTGTTATCACGGCCACAGTGAAGCTATCTGTGTGTCACTGTGGAAGGATAAGTGGAGGACTTGTTCCGTTCTTACAGACCTACACTCTAGGGAGATTCCTATTCTGCCCAATTCTACATACACCTTGTAGTTTGTGATACACTAGCCAATTTCTGCCTGTGACATAGCGCTCTGATATTCAGTGGGCCTCACACAATCCAAAAGTGTCCAGTGTCCACTAGTGTGTGCAGAAATTCAAAATCTCCCTTATCCTGTAGTCACTTTTTTCACACCTGTGCCATCGAGCCTGTGACATAGCGCTGTCATATTCAGTGGGCCTCACACAATCCAAAAGTGTCCAGTGTCCACTAGTGTGTGCAGAAATTCAGAATCTCCCTTATCCTGTAGTCACTTTTTTCACACCTGTGCCATCGAGCCTGTGACATAGCGCTCTGATATTCAGTGGGCCTCACACAATCCAAAAGTGTCCAGTGTCCAGTGTCCACTAGTGTGTGCAGAAATTCAAAATCTCCCTTATCCTGTAGTCACTTTTTTCACACCTGTGCCATCGAGCCTGTGACATAGCGCTCTGATATTCAGTGGGCCTCACACAATCCAAAAGTGTCCAGTGTCCACTAGTGTGTGCAGAAATTCAAAATCTCCCTTATCCTGTAGTCACTCTTTTCACACCTGTGCCATCGAGCCTGTGACATAGCGCTCTGATATTCAGTGGGCCTCACACAATCCAAAAGTGTCCAGTGTCCACTAGTGTGTGCAGAAATTCAAAATCTCCCTTATCCTGTAGTCACTTTTTTTACACCTGTGCCATCGAGCCTGTGACATAGCGCTGTGATATTCAGTGGGCCTCACACAATCCAAAAGTGTCCAGTGTCCACTAGTGTGTGCAGAAATTCAAAATCTCCCTTATCCTGTAGTCACCTTTTTCACACCTGTGCCATCGAGCCTGTGACATAGCGCTGTGATATTCAGTGGGCCTCACACAATCCAAAAGTGTCCAGTGTCCACTAGTGTGTGCAGAAATTCAAAATCTCCCTTATCCTGTAGTCACTTTTTTCACACCTGTGCCATCGAGCCTGTGACATAGCGCTGTGATATTCAGTGGGCCTCACACAATCCAAAAGTGTCCAGTGCCCACTAGTGTGTGCAGAAATTCAAAATCTCCCTTATCCTGTAGTCACTTTTATCACACCTGTGCCATCGAGCCTGTGACATAGCGCTCTGATATTCAGTGGGCCTCACACAATCCATAAGTGTCCAGTGTCCACAAGTGTGTGCAGAAATTCAAAATCTCCCCTGTCCTATAGACACCTTGTACCTTGTTTTACATTACTATATAGTTTGTTGGATTTTGTCTACATTTCTACAAAAAATGAGGAAGGCTGGTGGAAGAGGCCGTGGAATTGGGCGGGGGTTGGCAGCTGGTAATGATGGTGTTGGTGGTGGATCTGATGGTAGTGGCAAGAGCAAAATAGGACCGAATGCAGGAGGTGTTGAGCCTGCGTCATCGTCTGGCTCCATAAGGCTTCGAAGGCTTAGTTTTCTAGGAGTTGGCAAACCGCTTTTAAAGCCAGAGCATCAGGAAAAAGTTTTGTCTTACATTGCTGACTCAGCCTCCAGCTCTATCGCCTCCTCTTCTTCAGTTGTAAAAAGTAAAAGCACTGAGTCATCATTGGAGGCTCATGTTCATGAACCACACCTTTCCTTGTGTCCTTCACCCCAACCAAGATTGAAGGATGACGCAGGCCATACTACTGATTACTCCATGGAGCTGTTTTCACATACCATGCCTGGATTATCAAGTGAAATGGTGAATTACCCAGGCCAAGATGAATCTGACATGGAGTGCACTGATGCACAGCCGCTGAAAGATGATTCTGCTGGTACATTCACTCAGAGCACTACATTGTCCTCGCAGTGTACAGAGCCAGATTCTGACCCTGATGAGACTCAGGTGCCCCTTCCCGCACACTATACCACCATACACGGTGACACAGAGGAAGGTGCACATGACATTGAAGAGGAGGTGATGGATGACCCAGTTGTTGACCCAGATTGGCATCCATTGGGGGAAGAGGGTGCTGCTTCCAATAGCTCAGATGAGGAGCATCCACAGCAGACATCGACATCGCAACAGCTGTTATCTGGCAGGCCCGGAGCACTCCAAAGACAGGTTCCAAAAATCAAAATAGTTGCTGGACAGCTTGTCCAGAGGGTCAAAAGATCACAGCGTGCTAGGCCGTAAAATGTCTGCCAAAGTAGGAAGAGTGCAGTGTGGCACTTTTTTGAACAAAATCCTCATGATCAGGCCAAGGTTATCTGTAAGAAGTGCGCAAAGACCTTTAGCCGAGGGAAAAATCTGAATACCAGTTGCATGCTTAGACATTTAACCACCATGCACTTGCAAGCGTGGACACAACACCAAAACTCAAGTGCCACATATGCAACTGATCACAAAGAAGGTAGTCGGCAACGCTACATTGTTTCCCCCACTGTAAGCCCACCGGTTAGCACAGCAGCAAATGTTGAGGTGTCGTTGCAAGGCCACAGCAGTCAGGGAATCCCACTGTTATATCAACAAAATACTGAATCTAGGCCATCAGAAAGAACACCAACTCCATCACCATCATCAACCCTCTCTCAGTCCGCCCTGTCCACCGCTACTTCCACCATATGCAGCTCTCAAGTCCAGCTCACCCTCCCAGACACCATGAGTAGGTCAAGAAAGTACTCAGTCTCTCATCCGCGTACACTGGGTTTGAACGCCCACATTGCCAAACTAATCTCGTTTGAGATGATGCCCTATCGGTTGGTGGAAAGCGCAGCTTTCCGTGAACTCATGGCCTATGCAGTACCACGCTATGACCTACCCAGTCGCCACTTCTTCTCTTGCAAAGCCATCCCAGCCCTCCACCATCATGTAAAAGACTGCATTGTCCATGCACTCAAGCAGTCAGTGAGTGGAAAGGTGCACCTCACAACTGATGCATGGTCCAGTCGGCATGGCCAGGGCCGTTACGTGTCCATCACTGCGCACTGGGTTAATGTGGTGGATGCAGGGTCCACAGGAGACAGCGGTGGTGGGACAGTGCTGCCTAGCCCACAGTATAGGAAACAGTTGACTGTAGGCGTTCGACCCTCCTCCTCTTCCTCCTCCTCCAGAAGCGAAAGCTCGTCCACAGAGCGCAGTCGTACGAGCACTCCATCTGCAGCTGCCACTGTTGCACAAGAGGTGTCCCCCTATCGAGCAGCTAGTGGAAAGCGTCAGCAGGCTGTGTTGCAGATGATGTGTTTGGGCGACAGACACACCGCCGAGGTGCTGGCCGAGTACTTGAAGCGACAAACTGAGTCATGGCTGGGCAGTGTACATCTTGAGGCAGGCAAGGTAGTTATTGATAACGGCCGTAATTTTGTGGCAGCCATAGCCCTTTCAAAACTCAGCCACATACCTTGCTTGGCTCACACCTTGAACCTGGTGAAGCAGTGCTTCCTCAAAAATTATCCGGAGTTAACAGCCCTGCTCCAGAAGGTGCGAAGACTGTGCGCGCACATCCGCCGGTCGCCTGTACACTCCGTTCGTATGCAGAAGCTGCAGCGATTGCTCCACCTTCCCAACCACCGCCTCATTATCGACATTGCAACAAGGTGGAACTCCACCCTGCACATGGTGGAGCGGCTGTGCGAGCAGAGGCAGGCCATAATGCATTTGTGGGAGGATACACAGCCAGGCACTTTGAGAGCAGACATGGAGTTGACAGGTGTGCAGTGGTCGAAGCTGAAAGACCTCTGTAAAGTCCTTCAGTGTTTTGAGGAATGCACACGGCTGGTAAGCGTAGACGACGCCATCCTAAGCATGAGCATCCCACTTATGCGTCTGCTCATGCAAACTTTGACGCACCTTAAGGAGCAGGCGTCTGCAGCCAATGTTGATGAGGAGGAAGAGGAGGAGGGAATCCTTGATGACATTCAGCCATTGTCTGCTCAGGGACCTCTCCTGGACGAGGTGGAGGAAGAAGAGGAGTAGGAGGATGATGATGGGGATGATTGCTTAGGGGAGGAGGATGCATCTTGTGGGGCAAGTGAAGATGTTGGCGTGACAAGGTCTGGTACAGGGTTTGTGCGTGACTGGAGGGATGTGGATTTGCCAGAAAGTGCTCCTCCAACCAGCACTCGCAGTGCATCATTGACACCGGGAACATTGGCCCACATGTCAGATTATGCCTTGCAGATCCTAAAAAGGTGACCCCCGCATTGCCAAAATGATGAACGATGACGACTACTGGTTGGCCAGCATCCTGGATCCACGCTATAAAGGCAAATTACAAAACATCATGCCACATGAGAACCTTGACCTAATATTGGCTAATAAACAAGCAACTCTGGTAAATCGGTTGCTTGAGGCATTCCCAGCACACAGCAGCGGTGATGGTTCTCACACGAGCCGTACGGGCCGGGGGCAGCTTGGCAGAGGTGATCATGGTGCACACAGCAGAAGTGGCGTTGGAGACAGGGGTTTCATGACAATGTTGTGGACTGATTTTTCAAGTACCGCTCACACAACTGGTAATACTGCATCGATGGAAAGTGACAGGAGACAGCAGTTGTCAACTATGGTTACAAACTACTTTTCCTCCCATATCGATGTTCTCCCACACAGGTCATTCCCCTTTGACTATTGGGCCGCTAAACTGGACATCTGGCCTGAATTGGCACAATATGCCTTACAGGAGCTCGCTTGCCCATCTGCAAGTGTGCTATCGGAAAGAGTCTTCAGTGCAGCTGGATCAATCCTGACAGAAAAAAGGACCCGTCTGTCAACCCAAAATGTGGATGATCTAACCTTCATTAAAATGAACCATGCATGGGTTTCCAAGGATTTTGTCCCACCCTCCCCTGATGACACATAGGGTGACAGAAAAATGCCTTGCTTTGGTCCACCTCTTCCTGGGACTTGACCTATTTCGCCTTTTGCATCAGCTGAATTTCCAACATCAACATATGCCACTTTTTAAAACTCCCTAACTGTGCTGCCTCCCCCCCCCATGGCCGGGGTCACCACCTAGCGCACGACACCGTGCAAGTGCCGTTGCCCTGGACAGGTGGGTAGGCCGACTCTTGGGCGCGGGCACTGGCACAGGGTCCCTCATAGTGCAATCAAGTGTCTCTGATGGTGGTGGTGCACACCCGCCGTCAGACACACCGCCGTACTATGAGGGGCCCAGTGCCAGTACCGACGCCCACGAGTGGGCCCCCCTTGCTTGGGCAGGGCCCCAGCATTTGCAATCTTTACCTCTCCCTGCTCCTCCGCTGTGTAGTCTGGGCCGTCAATTCCATACTGTGCCTGACACCGTCTGAGCCTGCCTCCTGATGTATAGACATATATTTTGAATGTGTACGCTATCCATACATGTTATCCGGGGATACGGTACCCTTTCTCACCTTTGTGCAATCACGTGCAATCCATACTGGGCCTAACACCATCTGAGCCTGCCTCCTGATGTATAGACATATATTTTGAATGTGTACGCTATCCATACATGTTATCCGGGGATACGGTACCCTTTCTCACCTTTGTGCAATCACGTGCAAGCCATACTGGGCCTAACACCGTCTGAGCCTGCCTCCTGATGAATTGACATATATTTTGAATGTGTACGCTATCCATACATGTTATCCAGGGATACGGTACCCTTTCTCACCTTTGTGCAATCACGTGTAATCCATACTGGGCGTGAGAACGGCTGGCGAGCTGTTAAGCAAGCTACAGCACCTGTGGTTTGCACGCGTAAGTTTTTCATTTTTTCAGGAATGACGGTTAGGCCTAATTCCGGAACTGCGGTTGACCTGCACTTACTGGGAAATCATCGTTCGCAGGTAATAATTGTAATCAGTGATCCCCATCACTAACGTTGTTCAGCGGGTTATCTGCACCTGTAAGCGACAAACGCTGGCCTTTTCAGTGTAGCGCACATGCAGCCACGGACATGTAAGGGCATGACACACCAGTTATTGGCCAATCTCATGTGCCAGAGCCTTACGTGTCCCTCTAGTAAGCCGGACTCGGACCGCGGGGCATGACGGAGTCTCGTTCATTAACGGAATTAAGCTTGCAATGTGTGCATCTTTTCTGTAGCTGGCATGGTTGAGGTTTCCCAGGTGGAGTCGAATTTAACCGTAGGCTCCACTCCTGGTGGTGCCCTTCTGGACAATCCTTTAAGGTTCAGCTTTGCAACCATACTGCCCACGTAAAACAAACACTTTGCCTTCATGAACGCTGTTTGGAGGGTCATGACTTGTGGGAATAACGCCGCCCAATCAGTTAACCTGCTAGAGAGATCCTTCGTTGCTCCCAAGCATGACATCACACTCCCTAGGAGGAAGGTAATGCCACTGTGGCGACCGTACTCCTGGGGGCGACACAAGTGCACTGATGCCCAGCCACTGCTCGATGAATCTGCTGGTACATTGACCCAGACCACTACATTCCCCTCGCACGCTACACGACCTGAATCTGACCCTGATGAAACTCAGGTTACCCTTCCCATATACAGTTCCATCTTACACGGTGACAAAGAGGAAGCTGCAGATGAAAGTGCAGGTTCGGCCCACCCGCCATCAGACACACCACCGTACTATCAGGGGCCCTGTGCCAGTGCCGTCGCCAATGAGTGGGCCCCCCCTGCTTGCTCAGGATCACAGCACTTGCAAGGTTGAAATACTGTGCAGTGAGATGGGAGATGGGGACGACGAGGAGTCCAGACTAGTACAGGGATTCCCTAGCGAGGAGACTTATTTGATTGTTTTCAATGTTGGGACAGCAATTTTTGGGGAGCACTATACTCTGGAGAATGATAGATGGGGCCCACCATACACTGGAACATTCCAAAGGTGGACATCAGACACTGGAGCAGCATTTACAGGGCCCATTATACACTAGAGCATTAGAAATGGGGCCCATTATGTTTGGAGCATTATTTGGGCCCATAAGACAGTGGAGCTTCATCCATGGGGACCAACATATACTGTAGCATTATGTGAAGCTTATCATATACTGTTTCAAACATTATATGGGACCAATGATTCTGTATGGAGAAATAGATTGGCCTCATCATGAGATGTAAAAAGTGAAGTATTTTTCATTGTACTATACCGCTATTTCTCTGCCGTATCGGAGCATGATGAGTTGTGGTATGTGTTATAGGGGCGCTCTTTCGCCCAGGGCACATGAAAACCTGGAGCCAGCCCTCCCCCCCCACAACTTTAGCCAAATAACCCCCATTTTTCAGTGCGTAACTTGTATTATGAAGTTAATTAAGGTTGACAAGCTTAAGTAAGAAAAATTGATGCTTTTGGCATTCAAATGGGCACTGTAGGTGTGTTTCCTGTCCTCCTCTCACTGCCGACTTTTATTCCCCATTGACTTACATTGGGTTTCGTGTTTCGGGACGACCCCAACTTTTCCCTATAATCGGCCGATCTTGCTCGACCCGACTTTTGGAAAAGTTGGGTTTCACGAAACGAAACTCGACCCTAAAAAAACAAAAGTCGCTCAACTCTACTCGTGAGCATTCCCAGTAGGAGCACAGAGGAACTTAGTCTCTGGAGCGGTCTGCTGCAAAGTAATCTTCTCTGCAGTAGATAGACAGCAGGAGACCGCGGAATGTGAGGCTCTGGATTCCTGCAGAGCAGACGCAGAAACCTGATGCCTAACATTGTGTGTGGGACTGCATTACAATCTGAGGGGGGCTGCATTATACTCTGAGAGGGGCTGCATTATACTCTGAGGAGGTCTGCATTATACTCTATCAAGGACCATGGGAAGTGCATTATACTTTATTGAGGACTATCTGTACCCATCGTTCCTCCTTAGCCAGAGTAAAAAGGCTGGGAAACAAACGTTGAACAGCTTCAATATTGTCGATCATGCTTATTTAGCGGCTGGAACTCAGCAAATCTAAATATAACAGAAATGTTTTTGTCCGATGGTGCAATATGTGGCATTTAGGACCCCACTTTAAACTTTTGCCCAGGGCCCCACTTTGTCTACAACCGGCGGTGGTTTATGGATTAAGTAAGATGGCTCATTTCATTGCGCTAACTGCATTGCCAAATGCCAAGAATTTGGCCTGCATATGGTCTCGCAATGGGTCTGTGGATCTCATCCCGGTACCTAATGGCAGTCAGGGTACCTTTGGCTAGCACATGGAGGCCTGTGCGACCCTCTAAAAAGATGCCTCCCCGCACCATTTCTGACCCACTGTCCATAGGGGTGGAGCCGCATATTCATGACTTTAATGAGCGGTACCATGTGACCAGCACAGGAAGAAGACAGGAAGGGAGATTCAGACAACGGGACTGAAATGTAACAGAGCCGGATGTGCAGATGCCAAGAGGGTGAGTAGGACAGGGGGAGGGTGAGCCATGCCATATTCACCTGTCCCCATTCCATCCCTGCTCTCAGTCTCCCAGGTCTTCTGGCTGTGACGTTCAGGTCAGAAGGCGTGATGACGTGTTTAGTGCGTGCCCTCTGCCTGAACAGTCACTGCAGAGAGCCAGCGATGCTAAGGAGCAGCTGGCAGCGATGAGAGGTGAGCATGTCATTTTTTTTTTTAAATCGCAGCAGCTGCATTATATGGGGCACATATTAATATGAAGCATGTTATTTGGCCACTATTAACCTTTGGGCAGCATTATATGGGGCATATATTAATATGGAGCCTCATTTTTTTTTTAACTGGAACCTAAGTCTTTGGCTGCAGTTATACAATCTATGTATATATGCAATATTTTTCTCTAGATTGTGGTATAACAATTTAACAATTTTTGTGCGGACACCCTTGTGGGATATGCTATCTATTACCATGTCTTTTTATATATTTTTTTACTAGTTTTTGTACTAATAAAGGTATTTTAAATCTATTTTATTGGCCTTATATATTTCCAGTCCATATGTTCGTTTTTTTTTCCTTTATCGGTGCACTTTAAGTTTCCAAATGGTCTGCCATTCATTTGCTTACTAAATATACACCACAGACACTTCGTATATTTCACTTTGGATTGGGGTGTACATATTTATTTAATTGAGTACGTGTTCAATCTAAATGAGGTCAGGTAGTGGAACAGGCTATGCATGAGGAATGATTTGCATTACTGACAGTGTATCTTACCCATTATAGCCAGATGTTGGAGTCAGAAAATCTTGTTTCTATGGCCAGTTTACCTTCATATGTAAGATCTGATAGAGATTTAGCTCCTGTTATTGGTTCATCTATTTCTTCAGTTTAAGTGGCTGAGATAGACCTGGTACTAATGTCTCCTACCTGAAATTTTTAACATTTTGTCACCACTCTCTCCCAAGTTAGGTACTTGAGCCTAATACATATAACCCTTGGTCATTTTCTGAGGGATTTTCAATGCTGAGGTACAGAACTATGCATTCCTCCTTGGGGCAATGAGTGGCAGAGATGGGGAGTATTGAACCTGGAAGGCCCCTCTTGCCCTTAAAGGGGGCTTTAGTCAGGGTCATGTGGGTTAATAGGTTGGCTCCCCATTGGTCTCCACGTTGCAGAGCCTGGGCTGGTTGATATCCCCAGTCACTTTTACCAGTGTGCCACCCAACAAGTGACCAATCCTCACAGTTTGACCCTTCTCCCATTTCAGCAGTGGTGATACAGATGAATTGTGTGCCTAAACAGATGTCAAACTGTACCATAGGGCCAGGGCAACCTACCATGAGGCAATAGTCAAATTGATATGTTACTTGTGAGGTAGAGACATTATTCCAGAAGGTCACTATGCCCTCCTCATGGGTGACTGCCCCCTGGTGACTGGCTATCCATTGGGCTAGATAAAGGATAAATGTCAGATGGATCAAGAGTGGCAGCCACCACTAGCCTCTGCATTGGGCACCTTCTTGCAGTGGGAAGCGTAGATCCATGTAGGCTTTCCTTCAAGCTTGTCCGCTATGGCAGTGGTCAACAGGACTTGGAACAGACCATCATTTCTGGGCTCTATTGAACTTCTTGGTGAGGACCCAGACATCGGGCAGGATCTGGTATGATCCCTCTAGGTCCTCAGAATCTGGAATGGATGAAAAAATTCAAGAATGTATTTTAGTTTTGCAAAATAGAAAAAACACGGCACTCAGTGTGGAGGGAGGTGCACAAGTCGGGTATCCAGCCAACTAACAATGTAGTACAAAAACTTGGCACTCAAAAGAAAAATTGATTTGACAGTTCCTTTATTGTAAAAGGCATCCAGTTAAATATACTTCTTTTACTTCTTTAAACGTTTTCGGTCATACAATTGACCTTCATCAGAAACAGAATTTTTTCACAGTTGGTTTTAACTGAGAGGAACTGTAATGGAAAATTCCATATATTATTATTAAAGAACCGCTGTCATAAGTAGGCACTATTCAGTACTGGGTATATTCATTAATAATGTGGAGAAACAGACGTCTGGGAAGCAGCAGCTACTGAGGATGAAAGGACACCATTCATGTAGGAAATCACCAGACCCACGGGTTTGACACCTTGGGTTATACAGGGACCGGTAGATCCAATAATTGGTGTGGGTGTCCAGAAATTTGTACTGTAATATATTCAGGAAACTATCCTGTATTGTTTGTGACAGGCGTGTATGTTCACAACTGGGTGCTGTGATTCTCCAAATGGTATGTCCTGCCCAGGGAGGCAAGTGTGTCACAGGGAGAGTGAACGTGCTGTTCAGGAGAAGCACTGAAGGTGCAGAGGAATAGCGCTTAGTCTGTGGCTGGACGCATGTGCTGCTGGTATGAGAGACGCGTCCAGCGGGTAGGTTGAATCCGTCAATGGATTCCTTGGTTAGACTGAAGAGAGTATCCTTGAGGCAGTCATACAGGGAATGAATGTGTAGCAAGACATCAAGTATCCATGGAAGGCAGTAGGATACAAGTCCAAGGAAGGACTGTAGCTGTGTTGCCTTTGTGGACAGAGGTATGTTCTGCCCAGCTGTCTTCCTGTCTTCAGTCAGGTGTTTTGTTTGGTGGCAGATGCAGTGTCCTACAAACACAACTTTTTCCTGTCAGAACTGCAATTTGTCTTTGGATGCCCTGCATCCATTGTGTGCTAGGAACTAAAGTAAGGAGATGACTTCCTCTGTGCTTCTGCCTTGGTGTCAGAGCAGCGGAGGAGATCATCAACGTACTGTAGAAAAGTGACAGTGGGATGTGTCAATTTCTAGGGCTCCAGGCTGAGGACATGACTTGGGTAAACATGGATGGAAAGGCTGTTTTGTGCCCCTTGATGCATCACAGTCCAAGTATATTGTTGACCCTCATGTGTGAAAGTAAACAAGTATTGGTTGTCAAGGTGTATTGGAACACTGAAGAAGGCATTGGCCAAATCAATCACCGTGAACCATGGGAAGGTTTATGGAATTGATGACAGCAGAGTGTGTGGGTTGGCACAATTGGTGTGTCCAGTACTGTGGCTTAATTGACAGCATGCAAGTCATGTTCCATGCAGAACGTGGTAGGTTGCCCCTTTGGTGTTTTCTTCTTCATTGGAAGCAATGGGGTATTGCAAGGTGAGTTGGTGGGGATGATTGCTCCATTCCTGAGGTAGATTTTGAGTTGTTGGGTATTAGCAACAGATTGTGGAATGGAGAGCGGTTATTGTTGTTTATGTGGTAGCAGGGCTCCTGGTTTCAGTTTCACTTTCACAGGCTGGACTTGGAACCTGCCAATATCTTCTTGGCCTTGTGCCCACAGTGTTTCCAGGATTTGTGCCATAAGCTTAGCATCTACTGGGTCTACCCTAATGTCCTGGAGGGAGAAGAGGCCATACAATTCTGCTGAGTGTTCCTGTGATGGTGGAGTGGTCAGAGTGACAGTTCTATCCTCATGAAATCGAATGCTGGCTTAGAGTTTGGACAGTAGGTATGATCCCAGCACATTTACAGGGCAGGTTGAGGTGGCTACTAGTTGAGAGAGCAAACTCTCTGTGGGTTGTTGGCCTATGTGTAGGGGTCAGGTTGGTGCAGGACCTGGCTGGCTGGTTCAGCGCTGAAATCTCATCTCCCGAGATCTTGGTGCCAAGATCTCCATCTGCGCATGCTTGACCCCCGGCAGCCATTTTCCTGGAGTCCATCGCACAGGAAACCATGGAAACTCTGGGCCTCTGGCCTTTCACAAATTGTAGGCAGAGCCACCACAGCACTAGAAGACAGCACCGCCGGACACCCCCGCAGCATCGGACACCCTCATAGCACCGCTGGGCATCCACAGCAATGGAGACACCCACAGCAGCACCGGGCAGCACCACCGGAAACCTCCGCAGCACCGCCGGACACCCGCAGTGGCTCGCCGCACATTGGACCCCCTCATCCCAGCCTGCAGTCTGCAGCATCACCCCACTCCTGCCTCCTCCAGCAGCGACCCTGGGACACACTTCACTGCAGCCACCATCCTCTGTCAGCAATAAGGTGCATGGGTTATAAGAAGCACCACCATTTTATTTCAAAAAATCCTATTTTTCTCCTCAAAATTTAGGGTGCGTCTTATAATCCGGATCATCTTATAATCCCAAAAATATGGTATATAAAATGTAAATATAAGGTTTATAAAGTAATATTTCTAATATGTGTGGAAACCTCAAGCTACATTTTGCAATGGATTTATTATTTTAGAAAAAATACTATACTACTTGATACTGTTGTTGCTGTTGTTTTAACCCCTTCCCAATGCAGTCAATTTTCATTCTTTTTTCATTTTTAACTCCCCTCCTTCCAAGAGCTATATATAACCTTTTAATTTTTATGTCAGCCATATGAGGACTTGGTGTTTCTTGTTATATAGTGTGTTGGAAAAAAACAATAAACAGAGAAAAAAATGCAAAATTAACCATTCTTTTGGATTTTATATGTATGGTGTTAATGCAGTAAAAATGATCTGGCAACAAAATTTTCCACATCAGTATGATTTTGTCGATACCAAACTTAATAGCTGTCTACAAATATCTCAAGGGCTGTCACATTGTAGAAGGATCATCTTTATTCTCATTTGCGCAAGGAAAGACTAGAAGCCATGGGATGAAACTGAATGGGAAGAGACACAGATTAGATATTAGAAAAAAACTTTTTGACAGTGAGGGTGATCAATGAGTGGAACAGGCTGCCACGAGAGGTGGTGAGTCCTCCTTCCATGGAAGTCTTCAAACAGAGGCTGGACAGACATCTGTCTGGGATGATTTCGTGAATCCTGCTTTAAGCAGGGGGTTGGACCAGAAGGCCCAGGAGGTCCCTTCCAATTCTACCCTTCTATGAAACTTGCATAGATATTTGATCAAACTAAAATGTTGAAAAAGGAATCAAAACTTTGTAAAAAAAAAAAATAATAAATTTGTACTGCCAGTTTCTGTGTCTCAAAACTTTTTTTTATTTTCATACTATAGCTATGTGAGGACTGGCCTGTTGTGTGATGAGCTGTTTTCAATAAAACTACTCTTATTGTTTTTGATTTGCATTTTTTGGTGGTGGCATGATGACTAAAAAAATTGCAAATTTGATGTTACAATTTTCTTTCTGTTTATTGTATTTACCATATGGGTTAACTAAGTTTATATTTTTAAACATAACATGCTTCTGGATGCAACAATACTAGATAAGATTATTATTTATTTCTTAATGTGGAGAAGGAAGGTGGAGGGGTGACTAAATCTTTTAAATATTTTGTAAAACTTTTATTTTGCTTAACTTTTAGTGCCACCTCTTAATGACTACTACAGCATTGCAATATGTAGAGAAAATTATGTTCTCCAATGAAGCCAGACATAGACTGAACTTCATACGAGAGCTAAGATTGTAGAGATAGGGGCCTTCAGAAGGCCCCCAGCTACTTTGACAGTTCATCAGCACTCTAAGATCAAAGATTGACAGTGGCTTTTAAATGTTTAACTATAAAGAAAAAAACCTGACCAGCACCTCCTAACTGTGAACAGGTGCAAGCTGCGATAGCTGCATTATATAGAAAAATAAAAACACAGCAGCACTCTATATGAGTCAATATATATGCAAACACTGAAGACATTGAATCTAAACTGTGTTATTACTCAGCAAGATGTACTTACAAAAATGAAGGTTCTTAGCTCTTAAATTGGCCAATTTATGTATGCCCATCAACCACAGCAAGGTGACCTCCCTCTGATGGGTCCCTGTGCTCCTGTACTTACCTCTCTTGAGCTATCAGCCTACAGTTAAATGGACAAACATGTCTTTCCCGGGCTATGAGCCTACAATTCAAATGGGTAAGTAGAACTGGTTAAAATCACCAGCTGGTAAATGGGAGAAGTGCATAGTCAAGCCGAAGGCAGTCACACCTCCAATAGTAAAATACAGAAAAAAAACTTGACCAGCACCTAAAAAGTGTGAACACGTGCAAGCTGCGATAGCTGGATTATATAGAAAAAGAAAAACACATCAGCACTCTAGAAGAGCCAAGACACAGGTGCTTCTCACAAAATTAGAATATCATCAAAAAGTTATTTTTTTCAGTTCTTCAACACAAAAAGTGAAATTCATATATTATATAGAGTCACTGCAAACAGAGTGATCTATTTCAAGTGTTTATTTCTGTTTATGTTGATGACTATGGCTTACAGTCAATGAGAAAACAAAAGTCATTATCTCAGTAAATTAGAATACTTCATAACACCTGCTTGAAAAATGATTTTAAAAACCAAAATTTTGGCCTACTGAAATGTATGTTCAGTAAATGTACTCAATACTTGGTCGGGGCTCCTTTGGCATCAATTACTGCATCAATGTGACGTGACATGAATGTGAAAAGCCTGTGGCACTGCTGAGATGTTATGGAATTCCAGATTGCTTTGATATCAGCCTTCAGCTCATCTGCATTGTTGGGTCTGGTGTCTCTCATCTTCCGCTTGACAATACCCCACAGATTCTCTATGGGGTTAAAGTCAAGCAAGTTTGCTGGCCAACCAAGCGCAGTTATGCTGTTGTTTTTAAACCAGGTATTGGTATTTTTGGCAGTGTGGACAGAAGCCAAGTCCTGCTGGAGAATTAAATTTCCATCTCCAAAAAGCTTGTCGGCAGAGGGAAGCATGAAGGGCTGTAAAATTTCCTGGTAGATGGCTGCGCTGACTTTGGTCTTGATAAAACACAGTGGACCTACACCAGCAGATGACATGGCTCCCCAAACTGTTGTGAGTTCATTTTCCCCTTCACCATTGATGTCTGATGAACTCCCTCTGCTGTTGAAGAGATGTAGTGAAATTGATTGGGTTGAGAAGAACCTGTCATCTGAACAGGTGGAGCCTGATTGGACACCCGGAATCACTGAGTGGATATAAGGCAGCCGACGCCCTACAGGGGTTGCTGGTGATCCTTTCTGCTCTGAGCTCTTGCAACCAGTTAGTCCTGTCTACTGAAAGCTAAGTTTTTGCTATCTTATTTTTCCATGAGATTTTGTCTGTTTGCTTCGTGTTTTGTGTTCAGCCTGCCTTTGTTGGGACGGGCTGAGCTCCATTTTTGTCTCTGATCAGTTTATCTCTTTGCTCTGTTTTCAGAATATACCTGAGTGCTGATATAGTGATTTTGAAGTCTAGCAACTTCAGGGCCTTTTTCCCTATCAGACGGTTGGGACATTTTTGGTAGGGTTTTTTGCAGATTGCAGCCAGCATCTTTTCTGTCCTTTCCTATTTAGTTAGTTGGGCCCCATCGTTTGTTCAACCTGTCTTTCTGTCTGTGTTTGTGTTTTCATCTGTTTTTCACCGACAATACATGTTGGGGGCTGTCTATTGCTTTGGGGTCTGCTCTGGGGCAGTTTAGACTTCCCCTTTCTTTCTTTAGACTTATTTAGTGCTCCGGCTGTGAACGAGGGGTCTAGGGCACCGTAGGAACACCCCACGGCTACTGTTAGTTGTAGTGAATAGGATCAGGGGTCTGCAATCTGATAGCTACCAACCTCTCCGGTTTTCTGGACTTAGCTTGTATTTTTGTTTTTTCCTCCTTCGGTGACTCATCATAACACCAAACCATCACTGATTTTGGAAACTACATACTAGGCATCAAGCATCTAGGATTGTGTGTCTCTCCACTCTTCCTGGGACCTTGATTTCCAAAAGAAATGCAAAATTTTCTTTCAACTGAAAACAACACCGTGGACCACTGAGCAACAGTCCAGTTCTTTTTCTCCTTGGCCCAGGTAAGATGCTGCTGGCATTGTCTATTGGTCATGAGTGGCTTGACACAAGGAATGCAACACTTGTAGCCCTGTCCTGGATATGTCTGTGTGTAGTGGCTCTTGAAGCAATGACTCCAGCAGCAGTCCATTCCTTGTGAATCCCCCAAATTTTTGAATGTCCTTTTCTTAACAATCCTTTCAAGGCTGCAGTTACCTCAGTTGCTTTTGCACCTTTTTCTACCAAACTTTTTCCTTCCACTCCACTTTCCATTCTTGTGCTTGGATACAGCACTAGGTGAACAACTAACTTGTTTAGCAAAGACCTTTTGTGGCTTTCCCTCCTTGTGGAGTGTGCTAATGACTGCCTTCTGGACATTTATCAAGTCAGCAGTCTTCCCCATGATTGTGTAGCCATGTGAAACAGACTAAGGGATCTTTTTAAATGCTTAGGAAGCCTTTGCATGTGTTTTTTGCTAATTATTCTTATTTAATTAGATAATGAATTTTGAGTTTTCATTGGCTTTAAGCCATAATCATGAACATTCACCGAAAAAAACACTTGAAATTGATCACTATTTTTATGACTCTATATAATATTTGAGTTTCACTTTTTGTATTGAAAAACTGAAATAAATCAACTTTTTGATGATATTCTAATTTTATGAGAAGCACCTGTATATGAAGACATTGAATCTAAACGGTGTTATTACTCAAAAGATATACTTACAAAAATTAAGATTCTTGGCACATAAATTTGCCATAAATTGGCCAACCACCTCGCTGTGGTTGATTGGCATACATGAGTTGGCCAATTTATGCACTAAGAACCTTCATTTTTGTAAGCACATCTTACTGAGTAATAACACAGTTTTGATTCAATGTCTTCAGTGTTTGCATATACAGTATCTTGCTGCTGTGTTTTTCTTTTTCCACATGATCTGATGAGTATGATGTGTATTAAGGGTGATAGTGTGTATCTAATGACTGAAATTCCAGGCCAGTAGCATTATTGTAGCGTTAGTCCACATTGAGAACTTTTCCATGCTGATCTATGAGGCAGCTTTGCCTTGGTAGAATGGGGGAAGTGCATGGGTACTGAAGTGTATACTGTAGATGCAGCGATCCAGCCAGCTGTAGAGCACTGCTTGCAGATACTAAAGTATAGAGCCTAAAAGTAGTGTGCATTGCGGACCTAGGTAATTTGACCAACCTGAGGCTGCAGGATGGCAAGTAATCTGGGCATTAAGCGGTACACAATAAAATTAAAAATCCAGTCTGTTATTGAGAACAGAGATGCTTTTTAATGACCAGTAATTTGCAAAGTATATTTTTTTTACAAGAACTTGAACTTTTAACCGTTAATGAAGATGAGACAATGCCTTTAAAGAGCAAAAGATTTTGTATTTGGCCTTCTATTCTGGAACACAAAGAATACATAAGGGACTCCAGTGCGTCATCTGCGACAGTCATATGAAGCGCTGTTCTTGAGATAAGAGATGACTGGTTTCATATGCATATAGTTTGCGCTACTTATTACCTTTTATTCATTCATTAGACTTTAAAAGAATGAAGAATGGTTTTGAAAGAAACAGAGAACTATAAATAATCAATCTATATCTTGGCAGGTTTTCAGAATTAATTTAATTTTCTTTCTACACTAATGTGCTTGAATGTCTAAATGGCAAATTAAATTTTATGCGAATAAATGTCAAGCTGTTTGACATATAACGATCTAAATCAACCAAATATATTAGATAAAGAGATTCTAAGACCAGGAGAAGATATCAGAAAAGTATGTGGGTGTATGTTTTAATAAAAGACTCAATAGCTAGAGATAATCGAATCTATGAATATTCAAATTTGCCAAATCACGCTGATTTTACAGGAAAGTTCAATTTAGACCCTAAATCAAATTTTTTTGTGCACTTGGGTCTCTCCAGACCCCACAGCATAATAAAAAGTAGAATGCAGAAATTCACCAATTACCTGTCCCACTAAACCTATAGCCATCATTAGCGTTGGAATGGAGTAGTTTGGGCCCACCAGAGAAAACTATTTATGGGCCCACCATGCGCAAGGGGTACTAGCTGCCTAGCTACTTAGTCTTCCCTTAGCTTCCATCTAATCAAGATGATAATCAGGGAATTTTTTCCAACTATATACCTGTCCAAACAATCACCTGACAAACCAGTAAAGCGCTAAAGTGCTCCTTTGTTGGATGCAAATATTTTTATGCTTGATTTAAAACCATCATCAGCAGATCATTTTGTGAAAATAAGTCAAGTGCTGCCGAGAACAATTATATTTTATAAGCACTGAAAGATTATATTAATTAGACATGTTCCCCATACAAACATCAGATACTTGACACATACACACCAGTCACATGCTAGACACAGTACACATACACACCAGTACTCAGAAAATATAAAGCTGCACTTTGGATTGTTTAGAATGGTAAATCTAGAAAACTGAAACTGCATTACTGCCATAGAAAATAGGTAAGTGCTATATTATGTACATATGGAATTTTGAAAAATTGGAAATGCAATATTGCTATAGGAAAATATACACACCAGTCACATGCTAGACACTGGACACACGCACACCAGTCACATGCTAGACACAGGATTAGAGATGGGTGGGCCTTTGTATATTTACGACTGGCCAAATAGTTAAAATAAAAGTGTGAGTTCTACAACTACAGTTCCTTTAAACTGGAGTTTCTCGCCATAGTCTGGGCGTTAACGGAGCGCTTCAAGCACTACATGGCTTCCCACTGACCCACCTTGAAACGGCTAAGCTAGGTGCGTTGGAGCAGCGATGGATCGCTCGGCTGTCCAACTACGAGTTTACCATCAAATACCACGCAGGGCATAAAAACGCTAATGCTGATGTGCTGTCCAGGATGCCCAACTTGCAGGATGGGGAGAAGATCCGGAGGAACTCAAAGAAGTCGAGATACCAGCCTTCCACCGCCCTGGTGTGGCCCAGTGCTCCCACTGCGTGAGGATCAAGCACTATGCCATGCAAGAGGCAACAATTAACCCATTGCCCCATTATGGATGGGCAGAACCGCAGGATAGCGATCCATCAGTCCGCCTAGTAAAGGAATTCCTGACCCAAGCTGATTCACACCCTGGTCCAGATGCTCCACAAGAGACTCAATAGTTGTGGAAGGAGAAGAGCAAGCTGTTCATTTATGAGGGGAAACTGTGCCAGAGAAGCGTCAACTCCCGAACCCACAAACTGGTCTGGCAGGTGTAGTCGCGAAGCGGGATGCGCCAATGGTCTTAAAAGCATACCACGATGGAGCAGGACACTTTGGGTGGAAGAAGTTGGTAGTCCTGCTATGTGAGCGATTCTACTGGGTTGGCATGAGGAATGCAATCAAGAAATGGTGTAGAGAATGTGGTCCATGCAACCTGAGATGGAAAGACTGTGATAGCCAGAGGGCTCCCCTACAGTCCATAATCACCAAACAACCACTTGAGCTGGTAGCCTTGGATCATGTGAAGCTGGCCCCAAGCCGGTCAGGCTATGTCTACGCCCTCACCATAGTAGACCACTACTCCCGGTTCCTGGTAGTAGTGCCAGTGAAGGATCAGACAGTGAAGACAGCAACCAAATCATTTCAACAACACTTTTGTCGCCCTTATGGTTACCCTGAGTGAGTGCTTACTGACCAAGGCCCAGCCTTTGAAGGAGAAGTGTTCCAGGAGTTCTGGAACCTGTACGGCTGCAAGAAAATAAAAACCAAGCCATATCATCCCCAGACCAATGGATTATGCGAGAAAATGAAACAGGTAGTAATAGACCTGTTGAAGACTCTGCCCCTGGACGAGTGTAGCCTGTGGCCAGAGACTTTACCAGATTTAGTAGACTTATATAACCATATCCCGGTGAACTCCACCAACTGTACACCTGTCTACCTGAAGAGGGCAAGACCTGGCAAGCTACCCATTGATTTGGACATGTGAGTTTTAACACCTGAGACAACATCACCAGATGCAGACTGGGATACAGAGCGGCAGCAACAATATCACAAGGTGCAAAAGTACATCACAAAACAATCACTGACCTCAGGGAGACCAGTCAAAGAAAACACTGCAGCAGCCGGCAAAGGTGCTCAATCAGTGAAATCCTAGGTGCATTGCTCCCTGGGAAATACATATATGCAAATAAAGTCCGTGGAGCCTCATTTAAGAGTCTCAAACACGGGACTAGCCCGATTTTCCTCCAGGGATGGACCCAGCCAAGGGGTGGCTCCTTTTGGAAACCACCATTACCACCATATTAAGTGGCCCTTTAAGTCAATATCCAGCTCTTTATGAGTTTAAAGATATGACAAGGGAAAAACCAAGGCCAGGTATCCATCCACAGACAGCTGTTTCGGGGTGTTGCCCCTCATCAGTGTGGAGTAGGAGGAAGATCTGGCTAGTCCCGTGTTTGAGACTCTTAAATGAGGCTCCACGGACTTTATTTGCAAGGTGCAAAAGTAAGTAGAGAAAAGTTTGTCCCAGGCAAGACAGAGGCAGGAAAGAAATCAGCACACCCCTGCAGTTCCCTTGTCACCTGGAGAACAGGTACTCAAAATGAAGATATGAGTTCACAAACTAGACGACCAGTGGGAGGCTGAGCCATACACCATTTTACCTTCAGACTTTCATAACACCAAGGTGTGCCTCATCATTAAATATGGAGGAGATACCTCAGTGGCAGTGTCAAGGGATTATCTAAAACCATGCCCTTACCAACTAAAGGAAAAGATTGAAGACCAAGACATTCCGCAACCAGTGGAAGAGGTGGAGGAAAATATCAGCACAGTATTCGGCGAGTTCCCTCCAAATTGGACAAGGGTGAACCAGGCCATAGTCGTGCCCGTTTTGACCTTTCCACAGCTAGCAGTGGCAGAAAGAGATGTGACTCAAGAACAGTCTGAAGACCAGCAGGCTCAAGCAGCAGATGCCACACCAGCAGCGGAGCAAGAGAATCCACCCCCTGCCAGTGGCAAATCTGTCATGCTCACTGTGAGTATCAGTGGTCGTAGAACATCAGGTGTACCCGTACTACGTAGTCACTCGCAGCGCAGCCAATAGAGAGTGCACTACACCGGTACCAGTGCTATGAAGGTCTACCCGTAGTATCCTAGATCAAATCCCCATAAGGTTCCGCATGTAAGAAGAGTACAAACGCATGGGCCATGCAAATAGTGAATAAGTCAGTAGGACAGTATTCACACCACCAAGAGACTAAAACACAGAGAAACACAGTACAACAAACGTGAAAAAAATACTCTGCTGTAAAAAAAAAAATCTAACAATAAACAGCAAGTGCTAGTAAAAAGATGATAACAAAGCAGGGTATTTAGTTGATACGTTTTTTGCAAAAAATGTATAATAAGCCGCTCTACCAGATGCCAAGGTATACCCTTCAAGGCAGTCCTAACCAATGTATTTAAAACATGACCATGTGAACAGTACCTATATGAGCAGGATTCTGAAAGGTAATGTCTGAAGTGGACATGCTGTGTGAGACAGCTTTATATGTGCATGGCCCCCAAGAGAGGGGTGGGAACCTCCTAAAAACTTACAAAAGCAAGAGACCAATTGAATACAAACGCATGGGCCATGCACATAGTGAATAAGTCGGTAGGACAGTATTCACACCACCAAGAGACTAAAACACAGAGAAACACAGTGCAACAAACGTGAAAAAATACACTGCTGTAAAAAAAATAATATCTAACAATAAATAATTCTGTCTGTCTGTCTGTTTGTAATGGAAATCCTACATCGCTGATTGGTTGCACGTGGCCAGAGGAGGAGGAGACAGCGATCTGCAGCAAGATCTTCTAGGGCAGTGTGCCTGGTGAAAAAAAGTCCAAAATAGATCACAGACCCCTCAGGTCATGAGGGGCATCCCCAAGGAAGGTGACAGAGTTAGATCCAAGATAATTTGAGCACCGAACCGGATACCGCTGATAGCGCTGACGTCACTGAAGGTGGAGGAAGATGGCGCCCGCAGCAATCCTCCACAGGAACTTCACCAACGATGTGCCCTGCCTTAATTTGATCAGAGGAGGGCGAAAACCCACCGGTTGGCAAGGGGAAAGCCTAAGGCATGACACAGATGCTCTTCAGAAGGAAATCTCCACACCACCCGAACACAGGGTAGCGGTGACGTCACCACAGAGGAGGAAGATGGCGCATGCAGCAGGCAGAGACGGAACCTTCACCAACGGTGTGACCAGGGAAAACAAGGTCAGATGAGGGTCCAGCCACCCCAGTCTGCAAGGGGCAATCCCAAAGTTGATCCCAGAAGCCTTTCAAAAGCAATTTTCTACACCGCCCGAACACTGGGTAGCGATGACGTCACCAATAGGAAAAAAGATGGCGCCCACTGCGCTCTATGACAGGACCTTTAGCAGTGATGTGCCCAGTGATAGCATAGATAAAAAAGGGCAAAATCCCCTCGGTTTGCACGGGGCAACCCTAAAGAAGGTGTATGTAGATGTCCTGAAGCAAAATTACATAGATGAAAAAACGCTATTTGTAGGTAGGAGCTGCGTTACCATGACGACCAATGTCCCATGCAGTTATATCCTCAGGTGAGAGGAGAGTTTCTCACAAATGACATAAAAACAGAAATGTAAATAAAAAGAGGTTTTAATATCTCAGAAAATAGTTTCTCACAGGGACAGTCAATAGATCATTACAGCTGACCAGCGTAATCATAGCAACCCCGCAGGTGCCATTGATAACAGATAGGCCAGAAAATGTTGCCAAAAACAAGAATTGTAAAAAAAATGTAAAAAGTCTGCATAAATATCTACTATATAATCGTCTAATTCTGTCTGACTGTCTCTCTGTTTGTAACAGAAATCCCATGTCGCTGATTGGTCGCGCCCGGCCGGCCGTGACCAATCAGCAACAGGCACAGTCCGACCGCGAATCGGCGCAGAATATCAACAACGCACGCCACCCCTACCGTCAGGAGATCTGCGACGCTAGCCGCTGATCTCCCGACGGTTGCCGTGGGTCAGCGGCGACACAGCAGGGAGATGACCGGTGCTAGCCTGATTGGTCATGGATGGCCGGGCGCGACCAGTCAGTGACAGGTGCAGTCAGCCCGCGAATTGCCGTGTGATTTGAACCACGCTTTTCTGATTGGTCGCACCTGGCAACTTTACCTGGAAAATCCTGTGTATTCATTGCATTATTCTTAAATCTTCATAAATAAACTACATACATATTCTAGAATACCCGATGCGTTAGAATCGGGCCACCATCTAGTCTAACAATAAACAGCAAGTGCTAGTAAAAAAGATGATAACAAAACAGGGTATTTACTTGATGCGTTTTTTGCAAAAAATATATACTAAGCCGCTCTACCAAGCGCCAAGGTATCACCATCAGAGCAATGTATTTAAAACCTGACCATGTGAACAGTACCTATATGAGCAGGATTCAAAAAGGTAATGTCTGAAGTGGGCACGCTGTGTGAGATGGCTTTATATGTACATGGCCCACAAGAGAGGGGTGGAAAACTCCCAAAAACTTGCAAAAGCAAGAGACCAATTGAATGCAAATGCATGGGCCATGCATATAGTGAATAAGTCGGTAGGACAGTATTCACACCACCATGAGACTAAATGTGAGTATTTTCTCACATTTGTTTTACTGTGTTTCTCTGTGTTTTAATCTCTTGGTGGTGTAAATACTGTCCAACCGACTTATTCACAATGTGCATGGCCCATGCGTTTGTATTCAATTAGTCTCTTGCTTTTGCAAGTTTTTGCGACTTTCCCACCCCTCTCTTGTGGGTCATGCACATATAAAGCCATCTCACATTGTTTGACCACTTCAGACATTACCTTTCTGAATCCTGCTCATATAGGTACTGTTCACATGGTCAGGTTTTAAATACATTGGTTAGGACTGCTCTAAAGGGTATACCTTGGCATTTGGTAGAGCAGTTTAGTATACATTTTTTGCAAAAAATGTATCAACTAAATATCCTGTAACATATTTTTAATAGCACTTGCTGTTTATTGGTAGATTTATTTTTTTTTTGCAGGAGAGTATTTTTTCACGTTTGTTGTACTGTGTGTTAGGCATCGGTTTCCTCTTGCTGCACAGCAGGAATCCCAAGCCTTGCATTCGGTAGTCTCCCATTCTTCTCCAGCCACAGAGGAGGCTGCTCAGCAGACTCGTCGACCTTGGCACTCTGCTCAGACCAGCTCTGTTGGTTTGGTTACTGCTGCCACCTCTGGTCCAGCTATAGCAACGCATGCTGGTCAGCAGCGAGCTACTCCAGGGACAAAGTCCTCCATTCGGTCCACTGAGCATGCCAGTGGGACGATCTCTCATTGGAGATCGGAGGTCACATGCTCAGGTCCTTCTCCATCTCGGATTGGACCATCAGAAAGGTCAGGAAGGTCCCGGAAGGACGCTGCTATAAAAGGTTCGCATGGCCTCTCGGCCATTCGCTAATATAGATAAAGATTAGACCATGTGGAGCGAGTGTTGTATGCATGTATGACTGTCTCTGGTGAATAACTCAATAAGAAACCCCTACCCTTGGTACTCATGTGTTGTGCAGCCTAGCCTATTAAGCGCCCAGGTCTAGGTGTAGGTAGAGGCAGAGTCAGAGACTGGAATCAGTGTCCACCGGTGGCTCTACATGCCACGGTACACGTGCTCGACACTCCACCATAGTCAGCGTCTATAGTGCTGTCTGCAGGTGCGATGCCACGTGCTCAGATGGTCTAGAGGCACTCTGACCCCGTGTCCTTGGGGCAGAGTTCTGTGACCGCATTCTGTGCACCCCTTGCTGAGCTCTGTAAGTTCTAACAGACTCCGGCATTTAAGGTCCACGGTACTGCGGCTCTGTGACGTAACAGAGTCCGCTCCTGTTCGCACCGGGTGACGTTAACCCACGTGTGACCTTTTGTATACCGCTATATACATCCGCCATTACTAAGCAGCAGTTTACCATCTCTGCACAGTGGACCCCGGGCTGCGAACGCTCCTTACTATCATTTATTATTTGGTGCGTTCTGCCAGCCCTAAGGCTACTTATACACTTGCGTTTTTTTGCGCTGCAGGAGCAGTGCAAACGCGCATAAGAACACATCATGCATTTTTAATGCGTTTTCTTGTTTTTTGCGCATGGCTTTTTTAAAAAAATGCATGTGTTTTTAAACGCAGATGTGTGTATGACCAAGCGCACCTCAGCGCTCCCATAGACTTTAATGTGTTTGTGGGTGAATTCCATGTGCATTGCGTGCGCATGCATTTTTTGTGAGACTGGTCGGACGCACCAAAAATGCAACAGGTTGCATTTTGTGCACCTGGGTGCACACTACAAAGAAACGCATGTGCATACAAATGCATGACAATGCGCACCCATATTAAATATAGGAAAAAAAACGCATGTGCATGTACAGTGGGGCAAAAAAGTATTTAGTCAGTCAGCAATAGTGCAAGTTCCACCACTTAAAAAGATGAGAGGCGTCTGTAATTTACATCATAAGTAGACCTCAACTATGGGAGACAAACTGAGAAAAAAAAATCCAGAAAATCACATTGTCTGTTTTTTTTTCATTTTATTTGCATATTATGGTGGAAAATAAGTATTTGGTCAGAAACAAAATTTCATCTCAATACTTTGTGATATATCCTTTGTTGGCAATGACAGAGGTCAAACGTTTTCTGTAAGTCTTCACAAGGTTGCCACACACTGTTGTTGGTATGTTGGCCCATTCCTCCATGCAGATCTCCTCTAGAGCAGTGATGTTTTTGGCTTTTCGCTTGGCAACACGGACTTTCAACTCCCTCCAAAGGTTTTCTATAGGGTTGAGATCTGGAAACTGGCTAGGCCACTCCAGGACCTTGAAATGCTTCTTACGAAGCCACTCCTTCGTTGCCCTGGCGGTGTGCTTTGGATCATTGTCATGTTGAAAGACCCAGCCACGTTTCATCTTCAATGCCCTTGCTGATGGAAGGAGGTTTGCACTCAAAATCTCACGATACATGGCCCCATTCATTCTTTCATGTACCCGGATCAGTCGTCCTGGCCCCTTTGCAGAGAAACAGCCCCAAAGCATGATGTTTCCACCACCATGCTTTACAGTAGGTATGGTGTTTGATGGATGCAACTCAGTATTCTTTTTCCTCCAAACACGACAAGTTGTGTTTCTACCAAACAGTTCCAGTTTGGTTTCATCAGACCATAGGACATTCTCCCAAAACTCCTCTGGATCATCCAAATGCTCTCTAGCAAACTTCAGACGGGCCCGGACATGTACAGGCTTAAGCAGTGGGACACGTCTGGCGCTGCAGGATCTGAGTCCATGGTGGCGTAGTGTGTTACTTATGGTAGGCTTTGTTACATTGGTCCCAGCTCTCTGCAGTTCATTCACTAGGTCCCCCCGCGTGGTTCTGGGATTTTTGCTCACCGTTCTTGTGATCATTCTGACCCCACGGGGTGGGATTTTGCGTGGAGCACCAGATCGAGGGAGATTATCAGTGGTCTTATATGTCTTCCATTTTCTAATTATTGCTCCCACAGTTGCTTTCTTCACTCCAAGCTGGTTGGCTATTGCAGATTCAGTCTTCCCAGCCTGGTGCAGGGCTACAATTTTGTTTCTGGTGTCCTTTGACAGCTCTTTGGTCTTCACCATAGTGGAGTTTGGAGTCAGACTGTTTGAGGGTGTGCACAGGTGTCTTTTTATACTGATAACAAGTTTAAACAGGTGTCATTACTACAGGTAATGAGTGGAGGAAAGAGGAGACTCTTAAAGAAGAAGTTACAGGTCTGTGAGAGCCAGAAATCTTGATTGCTTGTTTCTGACCAAATACTTATTTTCCACCATAATATGCAAATAAAATGAAAAAAAAACAAACAATGTGATTTTCTGGATTTTTTTTTCTCAGTTTGTCTCCCATAGTTGAGGTTTACCTATGATGTAAATTACAGACGCCTCTCATCTTTTTAAGTGGTGGAACTTGCACTATTGCTGACTGACTAAATACTTTTTTGCCCCACTGTATGCGCAAAAAGACGCAAGTGTGAGACCAGCCTATTGTGTTTCTCTGTGTTTTAGTCTCTTAGTGGTGTGAATACTGTCCTACCGACTTATTCACTATTTGCATGGCCCATGCGTTTGTATTCAATTGGTCTCTTGCTTTTTCAAGCTTTTGGGAGGTTCCCACCCCTCTCTTGAGGGCCATGCACATGTACTGTAAAGCCGTCTCACTTCAGCATGTCCACTTCAGACATTACCTTTCTGAATCCTGCTCATGTAGGTGCTGTTCACATGGTCAGGTTGGTTAGGACTGCTCTGAAGGGTGTACCTTAGCATTTGGTAGAGTGGCTTAGGCCTCTTCCACACTTCAGTTTTTTACAATCAGTCACAATCCGCCAGGTTTTGAAAAAAACGGATCCTCAATTTTTTTTTGAGGATCCGTTTTTTTCCCCATTGACTTGCATTAATGGCGGATTGTGACGGATTGCTGTCTGTTGCATCCGTTTT
This sequence comes from Dendrobates tinctorius, assembly GCF_039654945.1. NCBI lineage: Eukaryota > Metazoa > Chordata > Amphibia > Anura > Dendrobatidae > Dendrobates > Dendrobates tinctorius. The sequence continues at coordinate 3,368,429 of NW_027361773.1, forward strand.
TTTGAGGATCCGCCAAAAGCTGCTGTCCGTCAGCATCCTCAAAGATTTCAAAACGGAGCTTGTAACGTTTTTTTCTCTGGCGGATCCTCCAGACACTCATTTAACCCAAAATTCTTTCTGGGTGCCGGACAAAAATCTCTCTCTCTCTCTCTCTCTCGCCAGCGGTTCCTTTAAATTTCCTCATTTTCAGGATCCGTCTGAAAACGGATCCTGTGCCATCCATTCACATCAGTTGAGAACGGATCCGCTTCTCTAACTTTTTGGCGGATTTCAACTGATGCAAAAAACTGAAGTGTGAAAGAGGCCTAAGTATACATTTTTTGTAAAAAACGTATCAACTAAATACCTTGTTTTGTTATCATCTTTTTACTAGCACTTGCTGTTTATTGTTAGAATTGTTTTACAGAGTATTTTTTCACATTTGTTGTACTGTGTTTCTCTGTGTTTTAATGTAAGTAGATTGTGTAAATAAGATATTTAAATATGTAATGTAAGTACGTAACCATCAAGCATATGAGCCTACAGAGACTCTGTAAGAACTCTTGAGCAATCCTATTTTACTTGATTTAATGTACGATTGGATCACTGGACTATTTCTGACCAGGAGAATACTTGTATATAGTTACCAACCTGGCTCAGGAATGAACAATGGACATTGACACATGGACTAATCATCACCAGGACTATTTTTGAGCTTTGGTTTTTGTAATTTTTATTTTTGAAATCTTGTAAATAGTTGTGATTGTTCACTTGTTAATTTTTTTTATTATTTGTTTCCTCAGTCCAGGAGTAGTGAATTGCACTAGGGGGGAATTTGGCACCCCAGGAGTCTGGTTCCCACAGTGGCATTGCCTCCCTCTCAGGGAGCAATGTCATGCCTGGAAGCAAGGAGATGTCCCCTTTCCAGGTGTCAGTAGGAGAAAAGTCGAGCAGAACCTGGGAAGTGGAGCTGTGATTAAACTCTCCCCAGAGCTGAGCGCTAGGAATCGGATATCATAGTCCGTGGTTGCGTGGGTACTGAAGTCCCGGGAGCTAAATCCAGAGGGCAGGGTACTGTAGGACTCCTGGCCCGATCTAATACCCGGCGGCACAGCAGCATACCAGAGCCTGGAGCCGACACAAAGGAGCGGCACCTGTGATAGGCTTGAGCTGCCTGCCATGCGGGCAATGGTTTGTTTTTAAAACAGAGAGAGACAGTTAGCAGCAGGAGGGTTGTCAGCGAGGAGAAAGGGAGGACAGCGCAGAAGGAAGGGCTCCGCACCTACCTTGCCAGGTGTATCCAAAATTGCTTCCAGGCTGTCCGGCTCTCCATTTTGGTCTGTTACCAGTGCCCTGGTCTGTACTATCAACCATCAAGTAAAGTAAAAGAAAACTACAGTCGCTGTGACCTTCAGCGATCTTTTGTGCCCTGAGTCCTGCACCACAAGATACACAAAACCTGATATAAACATAATCAGTAGCCCTGGGACCCCACTCCACCTGTGGGGAGCTGAACCATCCTAGCTGCGTCACCATCAGTGCCTGCGGTCTCCTTTAGCAGTGTTGGCCATCTGTTGCTGATCACCACAGGTGGCGTGACATTAAATACCATATACATATTACCCATTTTTATGGCACAGCCAGGGCCACGAAGTCGAGTCATGGCCTCGTGACTTCCCCAAAGAACTCGGCACACAAAATTCAAATGAAACTCAAATGAGTAGAAATCAAAGTTTATTATTTTCAAAATATCATAAGGACCCAAAAAAAGGAATAAATGATAAATATTCCACAGAAAAAAATTCAACGTTTCGGCTATAGCGCCTTTTTCAAGAACTTATCTGCAGAATAAACAAACGATATATGCACATATTATATAAGGAACATACATACAATGAAGTACTAATCGTACTAAAATAAATCATAATCCACATAGAGCAGAGACTCAATAAATTGACCTTATGCATAATAAATCAATGTCATATACGCTTCAATAATCTTTATAGACCCAGAGTAATACCTGTGGAAATAATAATCCATGGACATCTGAATCAAATTCATCATACAAGCCACATGGGTGTGGAATGCCTTATAAGATAAAGAAAAAAGAAAAAATGATAGCACCATATTGAAAAAATTTTTGAAAAAACATAGCGCGCCACCAGGGAAAATTTACCAAGTCATGCCGATTCCAAATATACAATGCAATATATGAGAGTGCCGTATCCCGACATAAAATGATATGCTCCATATAAAATAATCTCAAAAAAAGGTCCTAATCAAAATACATTGTGCGCTCTATAAAAGTCCCATAAGCCTGCTTACGTCATCTCCAATCATTCGGCTTTTCACTTCGGCTTTTTCCGGTATATGCCGACGGCGCATGCGCAGTTCTCTCTGTGGGACGCTGACTCTTTCTCCGGAAGTTCTTAGTTTCTCCGATATAAGAGAGCCTTGTCCTCTCATGGCGGCGACGGAGCATACCGCACGGGTCACCAGGGGGCACCTGCACATAATCCACGGACTTTCAAATAGGTATGTTTGGACTGAGGTACATCTGGATATGGGACTTTTATAGAGATCACAATGTATTTTGATTAGGACCTTTTTTGAGATTATTTTATAGCAAATTTGGGCCATGTCATTGGACTGTCCATGACGGTTTTACTCTGTCTGTTATATATTTCATTATTATGTATTTATTTGACCTTGCAATGATTTCTGAAACTTGTGGCTCTTCTCTAATGTGTGCAATGTAGGCCACGTTTTGTCTCTTGTTTTCTTATGTATTTAAATTTTGGTGGGAATAATCATCATTCCCACCAAAATTCCCTCTACTCCTCTTTGGTCAGACCTCATCTGGAATATTGTGTCCAATTTTGGGCACCACATTTTAAAAAAGACATCAACAAACTGGAGCAAGTTCAGAAAAGAGCGACCAGAATGGTGACCGGTCTGCAAACCCTGTCTTATGAGGAAAGGTTGCAGGATTTGGGAATGTTTAGTTTGCAAAAGAGAAGACTGAGAGGAGACTTAATAGCTGTCTACAAATATCTAAAGGGCTGTCACATTGTAGAAGGATCAACTTTATTCTCATTTGCACAAGGAAAGACTAGAAGCAATGGGATGAAGCTGAATGGGAGGAGACACAGATTAGATATTAGAAAAAACTTTTTGACAGTTAGAGTGATCAATGAGTGGAACAGGCTGCCACGAGAAGTGGTGAGTTCTCCTTCAATGGAAGTCTTCAAACAGAGGCTGGACAGATATCTAACTGGGATGATTTAGCGAATCCTGCTTTGAGCAGGGGGTTGGACCAGATGGCCCAGGAGGTCCCTTCCAACTCTACGATTCTATGATTCTATGATTCTATGATTCATAATTTTTGTATATATATCTGTATGCCTTTTATTTATTATCTCATATTATTTCATTTATTTATTTTTGTCTTGTTTTTTCTTGTTTTTTCTAGTTTGATAATGCATGTGGGAAATCATCCTTACCCATATATGTTGGACGGTGGTGGCGGCTTTAAACTTTTCTTTTCAATATCAGTTTCCCGTTTGAGTTCGGTATTCCCCTGTAAGCCTGCTTACGTCATCTCACAATCATTCGGCTTTTCACTTGGGCTTTTTCTGGTATATGCCGACGGCGCATGTGCAGTTCTCTCTGTGGGACGCTGACTCTTACTCCGGAAGTTCTTAGTTTCTCCGATATAAGAGAGCCTTGTCCTCTCATGGCGGCGACGGAACATACCGCACGGGTCACCAGGGGGCACCTGCACATAATCCACGGACTTTCAAATAGGTATGTTTGGACTGAGTTACATCTGGATATGGGACTTTTATAGAGCGCACAATGTATTTTGATTAGGACCTTTTTTTGAGATTATTTTTTATGGAGCATATCATTTTATGTCGTGATACCGCACTCTCATATATTGCATTGTATATTTGGAATCGGCATGACTTGGTAAATTTTCCCTGGTGGCGCGCTATGTTTTTGAAAAATTTTTTTCAATATGGTGCTATCATGTTATTTTCTTTTTTCTTTTTCTTATAAGGCATTCCACCCCCATGTGGCTTGTATGATGAATGTGATTCAGATGTCCATGGATTATTATTTCCACAGGTATTACTCTGGGTCTATAAAGATTATTGAAGCGTATATGACATTGATTTATTATGCATAAGGTCAATTTATTGAGTCTCTGCTCTCTGTGGATTATGATTTATTATTTTAGTACGATTAGTACTTCATTGTATGTATATTCCTTATATAATATGTGCATATATCGTTTGTTTATTCTGCAGATAAGTTCTTGAAAAAGGCGCTATAGCCGAAACGTTGAAATTTTTTCTGTGGAATATTTATCATTTATTCCTTTTTTTGGGTCTTTATGATATTTTGAAAATAATAAACTTTGATTTCTACTCATTTGAGTTTCATTTGAATTTTGTGTGCCGAGGTTTTTTGTATTACATTCAGTGTTGGATTTTACCTCTGAGCACCAGACAGAACAGTGAGCACCCCGTTTATCTTTATATATTCCCCAAAGAACTGTCTGACCCAGTTCCGAGTACCCCACGGCCCTGGTGGGCGTGTCATCTCAAGCAACTTGAAAACATTGCTTTTTTCCTGCTTTCAGGTCTTCTCTGGACTGAAGAAGGCCTCTCCCCTTCTGATGACATCATTCCCTCCAAAAATCAACTCCGTTGTAGACGCTCTCGTGCTGTGTGCACAGTCGGTCTGTGATTGAGTGGGCATTGCGGTAAGTGCGTTATTCCATACCCAGTGCCGGCGGCAGTCTGCACTGCTCAGCAACAAGTGATGAGCACCGGAATACAATACAATACGCTGGCACCGGGATGCAAAAATGCAGTCACCGCTAGGTGCACCCAATTAGAATACAGGGCATGCAGCAGAAAAATGATGGAGGGAGGAGTTGTGGTGCTGGACAGGGGGCAGGCCCATCGTAGAATTCTCCAGTTTCAGTCCGACCCTGGCCATCATCTGGGCCTCTCCTGCTTTTTGCCTTCACTGGTAGCCTGTTGTGAATTCACTTTCTGGCCTGCCTCTGGTTGCTAGTGAAGGTAGTGGAGCTGGTTGTATTGACAGAGGAGTCGCAAGTTCTCTTTCCGGGCTTCCTCTGGTGGTTACAGGAGGTAATGGATGTGATCTAATTGACAGAGGCCTGCCACCTGATAATGAGGATGATGACTGGACATCTGGAGTCTCTGACTGGATTTAAGACAGCCGACTCCCTCTCTCCCTGCTGGTGATTTTTCCTGCCTCCTGAGGTCTTAGTTTCCAGTTCAGTCCCTGCATGCTGAAGCTAAGTCTTCTTTGCTATTGTTCACATTTGATTTGGTTTTGTCTATTCAGTTTTGTGTGGTCAGCCAGCCCCGGCTGGGGCTGTGCTGAATTTCCATCCTTATGTTACTGTTTGTGTCACTTTGTGTTTTGTCCCTTATTAGATTGGCCTCTTTTTGCTCTGCTTTCAGAATATGCCAGAGTGCTGATAAAGTGGGAGAAGTCTAGTGACTTCAGAGTTTTTGCTATCAGATGTGTTGGACCTTTTTGCAGGGTTTTTTGCATGATTGCAGACAGTGTCTTTCCTTTCCTGTCCTTTCTAGTTAGTGTGGGCCCCATCATTTGCTCAGCCTATTTTCCTATCTGTGTTTGTGTTTTCATCTTGTCTCAACGACAATATATGTTTGGGGGCTGTCTATTCCTTTGGGGTCTGCTCTGGGGCAGTTTAGATTTCACCTTTTCTTGCTTTAGACTTATTTAGTTCTCCGGCTGTGTTGAAGCGTCAAGAATCATCATAGGCATGCTCCACGGCTACTAATAGTTGTGTGGATAGGATCAGGGGTCTGCAATCTGCTTAGTTACCAACCTCTCTGGTTTTCTGTAGCTTAGCTTGGTCTTGTTTTCCTCCTCAGTGACCCAATCATAACAGTAGCCCACATCTTCATTGACATCCTTCACTTTGGGCCAGAGCTTGCAGCTTGACAAGGCCTCTGAAGGTACTGCATATGCTCTCATAGCAGATAGGTCATTAAATCAAGACGTTGTGAAGTGCAACATTAGAGGCTTAGTTGATCTGGAAGTCTCAAAGCAGAGAGAAGACTGTATAAGATGCACATGACTGGGGAAGGTAAAAATACAAGTTATGGTGAAGTGAGTATTATCTTTTTTCCATGTGATTTATGCAGCGTGAAGTGCAAAAAATCTGTATTCTAAAAAATGGAAATTTTTATTAAATTCAAAGATATTTTAATTCCACTCAAATAACTTTACTCATCTCTAAAAATAATGCAGCGCGACAGTTATCAAGACGCTTGAGCTGACATCATTAAAGTGAGCGGAGTTCATTGTTTTCCAACAGAAAGAAAAATCCAGAGATGAGGAGGGTCTGATATGTCCCTTAGCCAGGCTCTCAAATGTAATCATAGAATCCTAGAATCATAGAATGGTAGAGTTGGAAGGGACCTCCTGGGTCATCTGGTCCAACCTCCTGCACAAAGCAGGATTCACTAAATCATGCTAGACAGATGTCTGTCCAGCCTCTGTTTGAAGACTTCCATGGAAGGAGAACTCACCACCTCTCGTGGCAGCCTGTTCCACTCATTGATCACCCTAACTGTCAAACAGTTTTTTCTAATATCTAATCTGTGTCTCCTACCATTCAGTTTCATCCCATTGCTTCTAGACTTTCCTTGTGCAAATGAGAATAAAGATTATGCTTCTACAATGTGACAGCCCTTGAGATATTTGTAGAGACAGCTCTTAAGTCTCCTCTAAGTCTTCTTTTTTGCAAGTTAACATTCCCAAATCCTGTAACCGTTCCTCATAGGACACAGTTTGCCGACCGGTCACCATTCTGGTCGCTCTTCTCTGAACTTGTTCCAGTTTGTTGATGTCTTTTCTAAAATGTAGTGCCCAAAACTGGACAGATGCCATCTGACCAAAGAGGAGTAGAGGGCAATAATGACTACACGTGATATAGACTGTATGCTTCTGTTAATATATCCCAGAATTGCATTTGCCTTTTTTGCTGCTGCATCATACTGTTGACTCATGTTCAGTTTATCAAATTATAATCCATTAGTATACCCAAATCTTTTTCACATGTGCTGTTGTTTAGCCCTATTCCTCCCACTATGTATATGTTTTTTTCATTTTTATTACCCAGATGTAGTACTTTGCATTTTTTCTTGTTAAAAAACATTCTATTAGCTGCTGCACACTGCACCAGTTTATTTATATCTTTTTGAATCCTCTCTCTCTTCTCTAGTATTAGCTATCCCTTCTAGCTTTGTGTCATCTCATCAGCAAATTTAATAATTGCACCCTCAATTCCTTCATATAAATCATTTATAAAGATGTTGAACAATACAGCGCCCAGGAGAGAACCCTGCGGTACACCACTTGAGACATTCTTTCAACTGGATGTGCAGCCATTTACGAACACTCTTTGGGTCCGATCGCTAAGCCAGTTATGAATCCACTTAACAGTTGCCTTGTCCATTCCATACTTAGTCATTTTTTCAATAAGGAAAGTGTGAGATACTTTGTCAAAGGCTTTGCTGAAGTCAAGATATACTGTACCTACAGCATTTCACTGATACACCCAGTCAGTGATTCTGTCATACAAGGAAATTAAGTTAGTCTGGCATGACTTATTAGTTACAAACCCAGGTTGACTCTGGTTAATCACTTCATTCTTATCCTGGTATGTACATACATGTTGTTTAATAATTTATTCAAAGATCTTTCCTGGTATAGAAGCCAGACTCACCGGCCTATATTTCCCTGCGTTCACCTTCTTCCCCTTTTTGAAGATAGGAACAATATTTCCTCTTCCAAAGTATGCTGGGACTTCTATTCTCCAAGAATTTTCAAAGATTATGGAAAGTGGTTCAAAAATGTCTTCTGCTATCTCCTTCAGTAGTCTGGGGTGTAATTTATCAGAACCTGGAGACTTGAATTCATTTATGTTAGGTAAGTGTTTCCTCACTATATTTCTGTTTATATATATCCTGGATTCTTCTATTCCTTTAATAGGACAGTGAGGATCAGTTGATGTTACATTTCCTTTCTGAGAGAAAACAGATGCAAAATAGAAATTTAAAAGTTTGACCTTGTCAACATCCTTTCTTACCATTTCATCATTTTCATCCTTTAAAAATCCTATAGCATCTTTGACTTTTCTTTTACTTTTGACATATCCCCAAAATCCTTTTTTTTTTGGCTTTTGACGTCTCTTGCAAGCCTTAATTCGTTGTCAGCTTTAGAAAATCTGATTCGTGCCCTGCAGGTTCTGCAGACATCATTTTATTCTTCTTTAGATATGAATCCCTTTTTCCATTTGATAAACATTTCTTTGTTCCTTTTAGCATGTGTTTAAGTTCTGTGTTCATCCATCTTGGTTTCCTTAAATGCTTCGCATTCTTCCCTCTTTTTGGAATTGTTAATGATTGTGCTTTGAGAATCTAATTTTTCAAGATTTCCCATCATTCCTGGACATTTTTGTCCTTAAGGATATCCAGACATTGGATCCCTCTGATTGTCTTTCTGAGTCCCTTAAATCTGCCTTTCTGAAATCTAACCTTGAAGTCTGAGTCTTCACAGGTCTTACAACTCTAGATATCCAAAATTCTAAAATAGCATGGTCACTACCTCCTAGGGTCCCAGCCACTCTTACTTCCTCAACCATTTCCTCTCTCTTTATAAGGATTAGATCAAAAGTAGCATATCCTTATGTTTTCTCCCCTACCTTTTGGAAAATAAAGTTGTCAGCAAGAGAGGATAAGAATTTGCTTGACCTGTTAGTTTTGCCTGAGAGAGAGTCCCAACGAATGTCTGGATAGCTGAAACCACTGGGTCATATTTTTTGGAGATCTTGGCCATTTGATGCATAAAGAGTTTATCCATATTTTCATCTTGCACAGGCGGCCTGTAGTAATTGCCTACAATGGTGTCCTTTCCGTTGTTCTCTCCTTGTATTCTTACCCAAACAGTTTACATAGAACTCCCAGACTCTAAAGCTTCAATCTCTGTGCAGATGTACGCTTTTCTAACATAGAAAAGAAAAAAAGAAACCCACCAGGTAAGGAAGGAAGTAAATGGAAGAGACAACCAAAATAGTACAAAATAAAAATTGAAAAGTAAAAATAATAAAAACAAAATGGAGTTAAAATTGAAATTGCCTTTATTAACATGTGGCACAAAATAATACACATAATTAATTATAAAATTGATGGCATAAAAATTGTATATGTATATATCACAAAAGTTAATAAAACCACAAAAAGACCGCCAGCATAAAGTATATAATAAATATTTATATTGTAAAAATTAATAATATAGCACCATCAAATGGCTAAACAAAATTATAGGATTATATAATAAAATAGATCCAAGGTGGCAAAAAATAGAATACAATATTACAACCAGGTAGATAGCGTGGACATAGCCATGATAAAAATAATTGTTGCACAAATATATGTCCAAATAGACCAAACAAATAGCGTCATACAGGCTAGTGATAATAGTGCATAAATACCTGGAATGGGCTGATGGCGGTAACCGTGTGGAACAAAAACGCGCCCCGACATGCGTTTTGGATAAATATTGGAGAGACCAAAAGCCGCCGGGCGGCCAGCGTCATGTGACCAAACACTTCCGGGTCAAAGGACCCTGCGTGTCAAGTACATAGAGACACTGCCCCGCCACAGTCTCCTGGAATGCAAGCCGAGCATGGTCAGACCCGGAGCACAACTTGAAATAAAGAATTTACACCCTACAAACTTTGTTGTGTTTTATGTAATGTAGATATAAGTTATGGGCACAACAAAAGAGTGGTAGCAGGGATGAGAGATATAAAAAGATGAATTTCCCTGAAAATAAAATATGTGACATTGTACTATAGAGACAGACAAATAGAAATAAAATAAATAGATATTGTAAATATGCAAATACGTATAAAAGTGTATATATATATATAAATTAATATGAAATATATGAATTAAAAAAAAAATATATATATACTGTATATATATATATATATATATATATATGAGTATCACTATTTCATAATATCCACGGAAACCCAAAATAAATATAAATAAACAATATACCGTATTTTTCCGACCATAAGACGCACTTTTTTCCCCAAAAATTTTTGGGGAAAGTGGGGGGTGCGTCTTATGGTCGCAATACACGGTCTAACCTTGTGGCTGGTGGCAGCGGGCGGCGCTCTGCGGTGCAGTGGTGGCAGCGGGCGGCGCTCTGCGGTGCGGTGGTGGCGGCATTTCTTCGCAGCCCAGAGGTCCCCGCAGTTCCCTCGCTGGCCGCCGCCATGTTGCGGTGGCCTCCGGGAACATGGACGCCGGGAAGATGGCCGCCAGCCGGGGATGGCGCATGCGCAGCTTCAGATCTTGTCCCGAGATCTCGGGGGACGAGATCTCATTGCCGAGATTTGAATCTCGCCCCCCGAGATCTCGGGACGAGATCTGATCCCGCGCATGCGCCGTCCCTGGACCGGCGGCCATCTTTCCGGCGTCCATGCTCCCGGAGGCCACCGCAACATGGCGGCGGCCAGCAAGGGAAGTGCGGAGGCCTCCGGGCTGCGAAGAAATGCACTGGAGCACAGCCCGCTGCCACCACCGCAGAGCCCACCTGCCCCAGCCCCAGCACAGCTGCCCCTGCCTCAGCACTGCTGCCCCAGCACAGCTGCCCCTACCTCAGTACTGCTGCCCCTGCCTCAGCACTGCTGCCCCTGCCCCAGCACAGCTGCCCCTGCCCCAGCACAGCTGCCCCAGCACAGCTGCCCCAGCACAGCTGCCCCTGCCTCAGCACAGCTGCCCCAGCACAGCTGCCCCAGCACAGCTGCCCCTGCCCCAGCACTGCTGCCTCTGCCCCAGCACTGCTGCCCCTGCCTCAGCACTGCTGCCCCTGCCCCAGCACAGCTGCCCCTACCCCAGCGCAGCTGCCCCAGCACAGAGCCGCCACCGCACGAACCTGGACCACTGAATGACCCCTGTGACTACTTCTCCACCTGTGCCGAAACCCTTCCCAGGTAAGCTGAATTCGGACTGTAAGACGGACCCCCATTTGACACATTATTTTTTTTCCCCTATTTTCCTGCTGAAAATTGGGGTGCGTCTTATGGTCCGGTGCGTCTTATAGTCCGAAAAATACGGTACATATACTGTGGGAATGAAATATATAAGTATAAACATGTATAGTATATTATACTGATCCATCATAAATACGGTAATAATATAATAAATCAGTGAAAGAAAGTGAAAATAAAAAAGTAAAGCCAAAATACAAGAATGCTCATAAATATAAATAACGTATATACTCAAGTATAAGCCGACCCTAATTTTGCCACAAAAAACTGGGAAAACTTATTGACTCGAGTATAAGCCTAGGGTGGAAAATGCAGCAGCTACTGGTAGAATTCAAAAATAAAAATAGATACCAATAAAAGTAAAATTAATTAAGACATCAGTGGGATAAATGTTTTTGAATAGCCATATTAAATCAGGAGCCCCATATAATGCTCCATACAGTTCATGATAGGCCCCATAAGATGCTCCATACAAAATACACCCCACATAATGCTGCACAAAGGTTAATAATGGTCCCATAAGATACTCTCTAGAATAATATGCCCCATATGCTGCTCTATAAAAGTTATGGCCCAATAAAATGCCCCATAGAATATGCCCCCATAAGATGCTCCATAGATTATGCCGCCATATGATGCCCCCATAAGATGATCCATAGATTATGCCCCCATATGCTGCTCCATGGATTATTCCCCCATATGCTGCTCCATTTATTATGCCCCATATGCTGCCCCATAAGAAGCTCCATACATTATACCCCTATATGCCGCTCCATAGATTATGCCCCCATATGCTGCTCTATATATTATGCCCCTATATGCTGCTCCCATATGCTGCTCCATGGATTATGCCCCATATGCTGCTCCATAGAATATGCCCCCATATGCAGCCCCGTAAAATGCTCCATAGATTATGCCCCCATATGCTGCTCCATAGATTATGCCCCCATTTGCTGCTCCATATATTATACCCCCATATGCTGCTCCATAGATTATGCCCCCGTATGCTGCTCCATACATTATGCATATGCTGCCCCCATAAGATGCTCCATACATTATGCCCCCATATGCTGCTGCTGCTGCAAATAAAAATAAAAAAAATGACACACTCACCTCTCCTTTGCTGGGTGTCAGGTGCCGGTGTCGCTGCTGGATCAGGACCAGGCACCTGAGACATTCACCTGCCCTGCGTCCATCGCTGCTGCTCACCGCTATCTGCCATGTCATCTGTCAGTGACATTCAGGCAGCAGAGGGCATGGCGCGCACTAACCACGTCACCGCACCCTCTGCTGTCTGAATGTCACTGACAGAGCACACATCATACAGCAGCAAGCAGTGATGGAGCGGGGACAGGTGAATATAGCCTATACTTAACCCGTCCTGGTGCGGTCTCTGCAGCTCTGTTCTCCCACTGTCTTCCTTCCTGCCTTCAGCGGTCACGTGGTACTGCTCATTAAACTCATAAAAAAAAGACGGATATAAATAAACATGGTACCACTGAAAACGTCACCTTGTCCCGTAAAAAACGAGTCACCATACAGCTCCATCAATAAAATAGTTATAGCTCGCAGAATAAAGTGATGCAAAAATAATAATTTTTTTCTATAAAAGTTTTTATTGTGTAAAAATCCCAAAAACATAAAAAAGATATAAATGAGGTATCGCTATCATCGTAGTGACCCAAAGAATAAGGCCAGTGTCACATTAGAGAGAAATACGGACGAGTGAGAGGCGTTAAAAACACTCATTGCACACGGACCAATGATTCTCTATGGGGTAGCTCCCATCAGCTGTATATTTCACGCGTATATTTTACGGTCCATGCCAATCGCAGCATGCTGCGATTGTCAGCGTACTGTGCCCATAGTACACCAATGCAAGTCTATGGGTGAGCAAAAAAAACACATTACACACGGACCACATGTGTGACATGTGAGAAATGCGCAAGACTTCTCCTGGTGACAGGAAATGGGCCAATCCATTATCAGGAAGCTTAGACATGCAAATTAGCTCAAAAAACGCTCCAGACATCCAGGAAGTACGCCTCCATGGAGTCCAGCAGCATGTCTACCCACATTAATGTGGAGCTGTTAATTGTTTTGGTCCAGGAAAGGCCCGAAATTTGGGACCAACGGGATGTTCATTATTCAGACCGGGCAAGAAAAGAGGCGGCATGGAGCAGCATCTGTGGGCAGATGTTTATAAATTTTGGTGAACGGCCACGTGAGGAGCAGCAACAAATGAGTAAGTTATCGCCTTTTTTACCATTCATCTTAAAGGCCAGAACTAAGATTTTTTTCAAAGCAGCCCCTAAAATCCTATACTGTGTATGTAATTATCCTTGTTTGTAATAGAAAATTTAGAATATAAAGCACACCCTACTAGGCCACATGACTATGTGAAATGTTACTAAAGTTGCTTGGCACATTTCCCAAAAGTAAAATTACATTTTGCCTTCACATTGCAGTTGAGGATGTGATGAGATGCTGATGCAGCATCCGCGACCAGTACTAGCGGGAAAGACAGCAGAGGGCCAGGAGTGGGGCAGCAGCACCGACCAAGCGAAAATATATTTATTTTGACCGCTTGTCTTTTTTGGCACCAATTATGGATCTCAGACCGAAAGTACAGACATCACACCACATGACACGTATGCTTTTTAGGGTCAGAGCTACATTTTTTTATTACATTTCCTAACAGAACTCAATCCAGCCTCACAGAGAAGGAGACAGGGTCGGATTCTGAGGCCATTCTAGACCAGGTCGGGGGAGGTGAAGAGGTGGCTGGCCCATGTTCTGAGCATTCCATTTGTAACACCCAAGCTCCACCAGCACCAGGGCAAGCATCTGTTTCTGTACCTGGTCGAGAACCAGCAGATCCACCAGCACACGGCATTGTTGAAGAACCCGGCAACAGCAGCAGCCCTACTGTCCGTCTTGAGGGCTCCCCCCAGCCTGCAACCGTAGGCCGCCATGGGAGACGTAGAAGAGATAACACTGCCTCTGATACCCGGAGGCATGTAGACACAGGTGTCCTCAATTACCTGTCCAGGGCTGCCAAGGATGAGGGTGAAGAGGCATATTGTCATGAGAGAGGATGCCATAAAGGGTGCACATGTGGTCTAGGCCTATCCCCATTGTTCAGCACACCTTTAGCCACATCAGATGAGGAGCAATCATGTAGTCTAGTAAAGTTATGGAGGACCACACAAGCTTTGATGACCTCATTGACGTTGGCTTCACTCAGCTGAATGGCAGACTGGAGGACACGCCATTTGGCACAAAGAATGCCGAAGGCACACTCCACCAGTCTTCGGGCAAGTGATAGGCGCAAGTTAAAAATCCTGCGCCGGTGGTCAAGGTTTCTGCGTGGGTATGGCCTCATTACTTGCCTGGTCAATTGGAAGGCTTCATCCCCCACTAGGACATAAGGCACCGCTTTTTTATGTGAGCCTGGCAGCTGATGTGGTGGTGGTAGGCCCAACTGGTTATTGTGCAGCTGCCAACCCATAATGGAAGAATTGAAGACTCTAGAGACTCCAGTTCTTCCATAAGCCCCAATGTCTACAATTATAAACCTGTAGTTACTGTCAACCAGAGCCAACAAAAGTACAGAAAAATATTGTTTATAACTATAGAATTGGGACCCTGAGTTCAGCGGCTTACGCACACGGATGTGCTTCCCATCCAGGGCTCCAATAAAATTGGGGAATTGGCAGTGCGCCTCCAATCCCCTGGCAATCCTCAACCAGTCTCCCATCTTGGGCTCAGGCATGACCACTTGATGAAGTCTGGTCCAGATTTGTGAACATGAAGCCCGGACTATGCCAGAATATTGTCGATCACACAATCAAAAACTCCAGATAGAGTGAGGCATAAGAAAGCCCAGTTATGAGGAACCTACAATTAAACAAATGGAGAAAATATATACATTACTACATGCTAAAGGATGCACACATTACATATAGATCACCATAACAGTGGGTAACTAAGAAGCTACATATACACACGTAACACGGCTATGTAATGTGTAATAAAGCATCATAGTATTCTTACTTAGATAATAGATTTGGGAAATATTAAGAATGTAACTCAGCCAAAAAGGGGTCACCGAGTATGATAATTCGTTAGAAAACGAATCATCTACATACATTCTGTAGCTGAGGAATACATACCGTAACATAAGGAGAAGGCGCTCCTCAGCAGAGATACATTTGCGTATCCTGGTGTCCTGGAAGGTGATCCCTGGGCGCACTGTCTCCAACAAAACATCAAAGGTAGAAATGGTCATCCGACAATAGAGGAAAAACTTGTTGTGATGTTTCCTCAGAGATGCATAAAGCCTGTGAAAATGGCCTTTATTGAGGTGTTGTCTCAAATGCGGATGCACCCACATTCATCTCATCCTCCTCGGCTCCACAATCACTGGGTATGGCTGGCCAATGCGGCGGGACAAACTGAAGTGTGCCTGACATGTTTGCAAACAACCACCAAGACACCAACACAAGCACAGAACCAAAATGGGCAGATTGGAGGTTGGCACCTGGTGTAGAGGCAATAAATAGGGTTGCTGATGATGATTTAAATTGTGTGCAGGCCTCAAAACCATTAAATGTCCATTTTGCAAGGTTGCGAGAAAAAAATGGTATACGGATCACATACGGATTACTTACGGATGCTTACATGGGCAAAATACGCGGCCACACCCTGACAACGGATGACATACGGATCACTATTTAGGGACCATTTCTCCGTATTACGGCCGTAAAATACGGAACATATTTTTATACGTTGTGCGTGACTCCAGCATAAGCTGCCATACTAATTTTACCACATGCGGAACGATGAAAAAAAAAATCCTGAATTGCTAGTTTTTGTTCATTCTGCCTCCACAAAAATCGGAATAGAAAGCGATCAAAAAATGTTATGTGCCCGAGAATGGTACCAATGAAAACGTCAGCTTGTCCCACAAAAAACAAGCCCATACTTGACTTGATTGTCAGCTGGAATATGGAAAAATTATAGCTCTCAAAATACGATGATGCAAAAATTTCTTACAAAAATTCTTCCAAAAAAATAGCGTCTTTTAGTGTGTGACAGAAGCTAAACATGAAAAAAAGATATAAATCTGGTATTACTGTAATTGTACCGACCAAAGGAATATAGTCACCATATCACTAATACCACATGAGGAACGGCGTAAAATATAAAACTAATTTTTCACCTTTTGTGGATTTGTGCATTCTGCCTCCCAAGGATCGCAGTAAGGCAATCACAGTGGTTTACCCCCACATATGGGGTATCAGCGTACTCAGGGCAAATTGCACAACAACTTTTGGGGTCTAATTTCTCCTGTTACCCTTGTGAAAATAAAAATTTGGGGGTAAAAAAATCATTTTTTGTGGAAAAAAATATAATTTTTTTATTTTCACGGCTCTACATTATAAACGTGCTCACCACACATCTAGATAAGCTCCTGGGGGTCTAGTTTCCAAAATGGTGTCACTTGTGGGGGTTTTCCACAGTTTAGGCACACCAGTGGCTCTGCAAATGCAACATGACACCCGCAGACCAATCCATCAAAGTCTGCATTTCAAAATGGCACTCCTTCCCTTCTGAACCGTGCCATGAGCCCAAACAGTGGTTCCACCACACATATGGGGTATCTGTGTACTCAGGACAAATTGCACAACAACTTTTGGGGTTCTGTTTCTCCTGTTACCCTTGTGAAAATAAAAATTTGTGGGCAAAAATATCATTTTTGTGGAAAAAGATATGATTTTTTTATTTTCATGGCTTTACGTTATAAATTTCTGTGAAGCACTTGGGGGTTCAAAGTGCTTACCACACATCTAGATAAGCTCCTTGGGGGGTCTACTTTCCAAAATGGTGTCATTTGTTTGGGGTTTCCACAGTTTAGGCACATCAGGGGCTCTGCAAACGTAACATGACGCCCGCAGACCATTCCATCAAAGTCTGCATTCCAAAACGGCGCTCCTTCCCTTCTGAGCTCTGCCATGCGTCCGAACAGTGGTTCCACCCCACTGTTCTAGCTTCCAAAATGGGGGTTTCCACTGTTTTGGCACATCAGGGGCTCTCCAAATGTGACAGGCGTCCGATCTCAATTCCAGCCAATTTTGTGTTGAAAAAGTCAAACGGCGCTCCTTCCCTTGTGAGCTCTGCCATGCACCCACACAGTGGTTTACCCCCACATATGGGGTATCTGCTTACTCAGGACAAATTTCCCAACAGCTTTTGGGATCCTTTTACCTTTGGAAAAATAAAAATTGGGGATGAAAAGATCATTTTTGTGGCAAAAATATGATTTTTTAATTTTACTGCTCTATGTTATAAACTTCTGTGAAGCTCTTGAGGGTTCAGAGCTCTCACCACACATCTAGATAAGTTCCTTGGAGGGTGTAGTTTATGAAATGGGGTCACTTGTGGGGGGTTTCCACTGTTTAGGCACATCAGGGGCTCTCCAAATGCAACATGGCATCCGATCTCAATTCCAGCCAAAAAAGTCAAATGGCGCTGCTTCCCTTCCAAGCTCTGCCATGCGCCAAAATAGTGGATCACCCCCACATATGGGGTATCAGCATACTCAGGAAAAATTGCACAATAACTTATGGGGTCCTGTTACCCGTGGGAAAATAAAAACTGGGGGTGAAAAGATCATTTTTGTGGAAAAAATATGATTTTTTAATTTTAAGGCACTACATTATAACCGTCTGTGAAGCCCTTGGGGTTCAAATTGCTCACCACACATTTAAATAAGTTCCTAGGGGGGTCTATTTTCCAAAATGGGGTCACTTGTGGGGGTTTCCACTGTTTAGACACATCAGGGGCTCTCCAAATGCAACATGCCATCCGATCTCAATTCCAGCCAGAAAAGTCAAATGGCGCTGCTTCCCTTCCAATCTCTACCATGTGCAGAAATAGTGGTTCACCCCTACATATGAGGTATCAGCGCACTCAGGACAAATTGCACAATAAATATTGGGATCCTGTTACCCATGGAAAATAAAAATTGAGGGTGAAAAGATCATTTTTTGGAAAAAATATGATATTTTAATTTTATGGCTCTACATTATAACCTTCTGTGAAGCCCTTGGGGGTTCAAAGTGCTCAACACACATTTAGATAAGTTCCTTGGGGGGTTTAGTTTCCAAAATGTGGTCACTTATGTGGGGTTTCCACTGCTTAGGTACATCAGGGACTCTCCAAACGCGACATGGCGTCCACTCTCGATTCCAGCCAATTTGACATTCAAAATCTCAAATGATGCTCCTTCTCTTCTGAGCACTGCCAGGTGCCTAAAGTTTGGTCTTCCTCCACACATGGGGTATCAGTGTACTCAGGAGAAATTGCACAGCAAATATTATGGTTAATTTTCTCCTGAAACCCTTGACAAAAAAAAAATTGTGTCCAAAGATAAATTTTGGGGAAAAAAAGTTAAATGTTCTTTTTTTCCTTCCACATTGCTTCAATTCATGTGAAGTACCTAAAGGGTTAGTAAACTTCTTTTACACCCTGGAGTAGGTTTAAATTGAGAGAGGAAAGTACTATTAGATTCATTGGTATAGTAGCTCTTTACTAGTTCCCAATATATTTGGATAGAACAGGATCAGACTTTAAAATCGTCCAATATTTGTTGAGATAATGATGTAAAGTGTCAACCTGGCCATTAAATTGGGTTATAAATTGGACAGAATCATTTGATTTAGATGTACGATGAATTTAAAGAGCATTATGATGCGTGGTATGTTTAGCTCTGTTGTAAGCCATCTTGATGAAGCGCTTGCTATAACCACGGTTTAAAAATCTTTCTCTCAATTCAATGGCTTGCTTCTCAAAATCAGGATCATTTGAGCAAATGCATCACAGGTGTAAGAAGTGCCCAATTGGGATAGAATTTATTACAGCCTGTGAATGTGAAGAGGATGCATGATGCAAAGAATTAATTGTGGTTTGCTTTCAGAAAAGATGTCTGTAAACAATCATTCAAATCCCTCATAATTTGGACATCCAAAAAATCAATAGTGTCCTTATGGAAGTGGAATGTTAAATGCACATTGATCTGATTAGAATTCAAGAATTTAGTAAATTCATTCAAAGAGTTGGTAGAATCCTGCCAAATGAAAAATTATCGTCAATATAGTGCATTCAAAAAGTGATGTGCTCAACAGAAGTCAAATCATCAGACATAAAGTGGTCCCTCTCCCACAGTCCAAGGAACAGGTTGGCATTTTTCAAGATTTCCCATCATTCCTGGACATTTTTGTCCTTAACGATATCCAGACATTGGATCCCTCCGATTGTCTTTCTGAGTCCTTTAAATCTGCCTTTCTGAAATGTAACCTTGAAGTCTGAGTCTTCACAGGTCTTCCTCCTCTAGTTATCCAAAATTCTAAAATAGCATGGTCGCTACCTGCTAGGGTTACAGCCACTTTTACCTCCTCAACCATTTCCTCTCGGTTTATAAGGATTAGATCCAAGGTAGCAGATCCTTTTGTTTTCTCCCCTACCTTTTGGAAGATAAAGTTGTCAGCAAGAGAGGATAAAAATTTGCTTGACCTGTTAGTTTTGCCTGAGAGAGATTCACAACAAATGTCTAGATCAGTGTTTCTCAACTCCAGGCCTCAAGAGCCACCAACAGGTCAAGTTTTCAGGATTTCCTTAGTATTGCACAGGTGATAATTTCATCACCTGCTGAAGCATTAACAGCATCACCTGTGCAATACTAAGGAAATCCTGAAAACATGACCTTTTGGTGGGTCTTGAGGAGTGGAGTTGAGAAACACTGGTCTAGATAGTTGAAATCTCCCATGACCTCTGTTTCATATTTTTTGGAGAACTTGGCCATTTGATACATAAAGAGTTCATCCATATCTTCATCTTGCACAGGTGGCCTGTAGTAAATGCCTACAATGGTGTCCTTTCCATTTTTCTCTCCTTGTATTCTTACCCAGTATTGTGAGGAAAGAGGGAGACACAAGCGCAATTTAGGGTCTTATCCCACAAATAAAGTAAGCGGTTTGACAGAAAACTGCTCACCTGGTAGTAGGTATTCAAAGCATGTATAGATAAGGGCTGCTGCAGATCCACAAGTCGGTCACCGACTATCTGGAACAGAACTCTGCAAAGGAATACGTGGATTTCGTCGGCGCTGCCCAAATGATGAAATTCTGGAAGGTTAATAAAGTTTGACAGTGGTTTATTCTACGGTTTTTTGCAACCTCTTCTTCAGGATGAACCACCTGAAATCCACGAAATCCACGTATTCCTTTGCAGAGTTCTGTATTCTTACCCAAACAGTTTCCATAGAACTCCCAGTCTCTGAAGCTTTAATCTCTGTGCAGATATAAGCTTTTCTAACATACAATGTAACACCTCCTCACTTATCAAGTCTGTTTCTTAAGGGGGTTTTACACATAGCGATATCGCTAGCGATATCACTATAACGTCACCGATTTTGTGACGTTATAGCGATATCGCTATGTGTGATACTTACCTCTGACCGGCTCCCCCGCTGTCTGTCGCTCATCGCGCGAGATCGAGCGGCTCCATTTCTCGTCACCTGCTTCCTGCTGGGCTTCCTGCTGTGTGAGACGAGCGACGCTGGACGCGGGCGGGAGGACGTCAGGATCGCTGTGTGTGAAAGGTGAGTATCGTGCGCTGCGTCGCTGTTGCATCGCTGTGAGATCTTTCTGTGTGAAAGCTCACTAGCGATCATTTAGTGATACACCAGCGATCCTGACTGGGTCGGATCGCTGGTCGGATCGCTGGTGCATCGCTAAATGTAAAAGGGCTTTAACACTCAGTTTGTTACACTCAAAGTTTATACAATAAAGGCAGAGAACTCCAGGAGTCCAACAAAGCAGTTTAACCCTTGCAGCAACAGAGCAATGCAAGCCAGAAATACTAACAGGATGGGGAAGCCGTTCTAATTACCCCATGTGTATATGTCATCAGATACTGCAGATAGGGAGGAGGAAGAGTGTGTGGGCAGAGCTATGTGTGGGCAGTGCTATGTTTGCAGGTCTGTGTGTGGGTGTCTGTGTGTATATGTGCGTGTGTGCGGAGGTCTGCGGGTGTGTGCGTGGCTGTGTGTGTGTGTGTGCAGGGGTCAACGGGGGTCTACGGGGCTGTGTGTGTATGTGTGTGCGGGGGTCTGCAGGTGTCGGCGGTGGTCTGCGGGGCTGTGTGTGTGCTAGTCTGTATGTAGGCAGGCATAATTCGATGGGACTGTTAGTCCCATCCGGCTATGCCTGCTACAGTGACAGCTAGCCAATGATAGGACAGTAGTAGTCCCATCATCCAGCTAGTGTGTCCAAGTGTAAAAAAAAAAAATCCACACATAGAGTACATACTCACCATACAGCTAATCCCCGATGACCTCGGTCACCAGTAAAATAAAATAAAACAATAAAGGAATAGTGTACTCCCTGTTCCGACGTAATCCATTTAATAATGATTGTCCCACGATGTGACCGCTCTACAGGGGCTCTGGTGATACTATGGCTGCAGGTTTTCCTCCTGCAGTGCATCTCTCTGCCATCAGAGGTCACCTGAGTTCAGGCTGTCACTTGCGGCAACCCTGTGTGGGAAAATTCTCATGCAGCAATGCCGTAAAGTGAGAGCATGAACTCCAGTGAACAATAAGTGATAACACTGCAGGAGCCATTGTCTCCTGTCAATGTGTCACTGGAGGCCCTGTAGAGAGGTCACATCTCCTGATGTGACTGCTCTATAGGGGAGATCATCGTGAGACACTTGTTATTAAATGGATTATGTCGGAACAGGGAGTATACTGTTGGTTTATTATTGTTTTTCTTTACAGGTGATTGAGGGTGTCGCAGGAATTAGGCATGCAATAAAGATGGGAAACTGTTTCGTGGTTTTTTTCATTAAAATACTTTATTCTGGCTGTGTCTTTTTTTAACCCTTTACCAACTCTAGGATTAGTAATGGATAGGTATCTTATTGACGCCTCTCCATTACTAAGCCGGGCTTGATGTCACCTTACAATACAGAGGTGACATCAACCCCATGAATATTACCCCATATGCCACCACTACAGGGCAGTGGGAAGAGAAGACTAAGTGCTGGAATTGGTGCATCTTAGTGATGCGCCATTTCTGGGGCAGCTGGGGGCAGATATTTGTAGCCAGGGGGGCAATAACCATGGTCCCTTCCTAGGCTATGAATATCTGCCCCAAGTCATCGGTTTTCCCTCTCTGGCTCAGAAAATTGCACAGGAGCCAATGCCATTTTTTTCTGCTCTTTTTAATTAAACAGATATTGAGTTTAAGGCCAAGGTCTCACTTGCGAGAAATTCGCATGAGTCTCACACCTCATTACCCAGCACTGCTGCCGGCATTTGGGACCAGAGTGTGCGGCTGCATGTGTTTCTATGCAGCTGAATGCTCCGGTCCTGAGTGCCGGTGGCAATGCAGGGTATTGAGATGAGAGACTCATCTGAGTTTCTCACAAGTGTGACCCCGGCTTATGCAGATTTTGTGTGTGTATAGATATATAGATCTATAGATAGATAGACAGATCTATAGATACATAGATAGATAGATCTATAGATAATTTCAAAAAGTTGAGGAAGCACACCATGTCCAAAGTTTACAAAGTGCTCTTTAATAGCCCATGTGGTGACGTTTCGGTCCTGGAAAATAAAATTGTGTGGGCTCCCACGCAATTTTCAAAACCAGAACAGGGAAAGCTAGTGACTGGGGGCAGATGCTTATAGCCTTGGAAGGGAGTAATACCCATGGATCTTCCCAGGCTATTAAAATCAGCTCACAGATGTATATTTAGCCTTTACTGGCTATTAAAATAGGGACACCCCCAAAAAATGACGTGGGGTCTCCCTATAATTAAATTCCAGAAAAGGCTATGCAGACAGTTCCAGGATGACATTAATAGCCTAGGAAGGGGCCATGGATAATGCCCCCTAGCTACCAACATCAGCTCTCAACCACCCTAGAAATGGAGCATCTCTAAGATGCGCAAATACTGGTACTTAGCCTCTTTCTTCCCACTTGCCATGTAGCGGTGGCAAGAGGGGTAACAGTTGAGGGGGTTGATGTCACCATTGTTTTGTTTGGTGACATCAACTCCCTGGCTTAGTAATGAAGAGGTGTCAATAAGACACCCATCCATTACTAATCCTATAGTTGTTACAGGTTAAATAAAAACACAGCCAGTGTAAAGTATTTTAATGAAATAAAACACAACACAGTTTACCATATTTATTATATGCCTAATTCCTGCAAAGCCCTCACTCTCCTGCAAAAAAAATAGAATAATAAACCAACACAATACTCCCTGTTCCGATATAATCAATTTAATAACAAGTGTCCCACGATGGTCTCCCATGTTGAGCTGCCACATCGGGAGCCTCTGATGACACACTGAAGGGAGATAATACTCCCGCAGTGTAGTTCATTGGAGTTCGTGCTCTCACTTTATGGCACTACCGCTGTGTGAGAATTTTGTCATGCTGCGGTGCCGTAAGTGACAGGACGAACTCCAGTGACCTCTAGGCTGCGGAGTGATACACTGCTGGAGGATCACTTCCTGTCACTGTACACCAGAGCCCCTGTAGAGCGGTCACATCTCCCATTGTGACAGCTCTACATGGGAGATCTTTGTGAGACAATCGTTATTAAATGGATTACATCAGAACAGGAAGTATACTGTTGGTTTATAATTTTTTTTTGCAGGTGATCGAGGGCATCAGGGATTAACTGTTTGGGTAATATGTGTACTGTATATGTACAGTATGTGTTTGTTTTTTTAATACTATTCAACGCAACATTTCATGTAATGGTACAATCTCTGCTTGCTGTCTACTGCAACATTTCATTTAATGGTGCAATCTCTGCTTGCTGTCTACTGCAACATTTCATTTAATGGTACAATCTCTGCTTGCTGTCTACTGCAACATTTCATTTAAAGGTACAATCTCTGCTTGCTGTCTACTGCTGTCTACTGCAACATTGCATTTAATGGTATATAACAGTGCCTGCTGAATGTTTGCTAAATTCATTTGTTGCATGTAACTCAATACTTACTGCTGTATATCCATGTTGGGCCCAGTAGAGATGTTGGCAGGTGCAAGGTGTTACTAGCATATGGATGTAGCCAAGCCCTGTTCCTTTGATTGTCTAACATCCCCTGGTGTGCTAGCCAATTGGTAATTTATCCCAAATCAGTTCCCACAATCCCTCTCACCTGATCGTCCACTCAGTCCTATATATTCAGATGCTTCCTAGGGGGGGCACGTGTGCGGGGTTAGGCACGTGTCTCCCTGCAGCATAAGTATCACTGCAGCAAAAGTATCGTGAAGATGCAGTTATTAATATGGCAGTTAGTCATGGCAGGAGTCAGGACCCCTCACTATACACCTGTCTCTTTTGGGTATGTCTGCAGTGCTGAGTAAAGACTTTATTACTTGGATCTAGCTTTTCTATTAACTTTACTACTCCTCCACCATGTTTACATATGCCCTCACAGTGTTTGCTCCTTTAATACTCACTCTCCTTCGCTATCCCCAAACCCCAGCACCCTCTTACCAAATAATCATCTCCCCTTCCCTCCCCACCTAACCTCCTCTTTTGAACTGCTCCTCAACCTCAAATCTGTTCGAATGAAATATAAAACAAGCTGCCCACTCTACTCCCATCTGCTCTCCCTTTCTCTGCTTCTCCTCACTGCTGGCGACATATCTCCCAATCCTGGACCCCCACAGCTCATACCCCTCATTACTACCCCTCCCTATCGCTCCCTATCTAATAAGAACTACCGCAATCTTTCCAACTTAAAACCTGTGACATTGACACCCAACTCCCTGCTCCCTTTCTCAGGAGCACTTTGGAATGCAAACTCCATCTGCAATAAGCTCCATGTGATTCATGACCTCTTTCTCTCTCGCAATCTTGCCTTCCTCGGCCTCACAGAAACCTGGCTGACACCCTCTGACACCGCCTCCCCTGCTGCGCTGTGTTACGGCAGCCTCCACTTTATCCACACTCCATGCCCTGGCAATAGACATGGTGGAGGAGTGAGTCTTCTCCTTTCTTCCAACTGCACCTTTAACCCAATCCCACCTCTTCCCTCCCTTATCCTCCCCTCTTTTGAAGTCCACTCTGTCCGCATCTACTCTTCCTCCAACCTCCAAGTAGCCATCATATACTGACCTCCAGGCCTGACCATTGCCTTCATTGACCAATTCTCTACCTGAGTTCTTCATTTTCTTTCAACTGACATCCCCACTGTCATCATGGGTGACTTAAACATCCCCACTGATACCCTTCAGTAAGCAGCCTCCAAACCCCTGTCCCTTACTTCATCCTTTGGACTTACTCAGTGGTCCTCCTCAGGCACCCACACAGACAGACACACATTAGACCTGGTCTTCACCCGCCCCTGCTCTCTTTCTAACTTCACCACCTCACCTCTCCCTCTATCTGCCCACCATCTACTCACTTTCTCATCCCTGTCCTCCTCACCTGTCACCCATGTCCAGCAACACGTGCACACCCACAGAAACCTTGCACACCTAGACACCCACATGCTCTCTGACTCTATTCTACCACTGGCATCCATATCCTCACTCCACGACACAGATACTGCCACTGCTTTCTACAATGCCACTCTTGCATCAGCTATTGACGTGGTTGCCCCTCTCGTTCATGGCAGAATACGACATATCAACAGACAACCCTGGCACAATAACACCACTAAAAAGCTCCGGCAAGTGTCCAGGATTGCAGAGCGGCGCTGGAAGAAAACAAAAGTCAAGACAAGTCTTCATTGTTCAACCACCACAACACCTTTGTATACCAGACCAATGCCCAAACCCCATAACCTTACTCTCCAACATCACTGAAGGGGAGCTTAATTGTCTCTTCTCCAAATCGCACCTCACAACCTGTGCATTTGACCCCATTCCATTCCACTTCCTCCCCAACCTCACCACCACACTTATCCCAACTCTATCCCACCTCTTCAACCTATCACTAATGTCTGGTACCTTCCCTTCTGCTTTCAAACATGCCACAATCACGCCTATCCTTAAAAAAGCCAACCCTCGACCCAACTGCTATATCCAGCTATCGCCCAATATTGTTGCTCCCATTCGCTTCCAAACTCCTGGAGCAGCACATCCACGCTGAACTTTCCTCCCACCTATCATCTAACTTGCGCTTTGACAATCTACAATCTGGTTTCCGCCCCCATCTCTCCACTGAGACAGCCCTGACCAAAATTACTTATAACCTAATGTCACGTGGACCCATCCTGTGTTTGATGCGACCAGCAGGCCGGTATCTAAAACAACAAGACGAGGCACGTGATACGGTCCTGTGTGACGCGGCCCGCTGGCCGGTAACTAAAACAACAAGACACAGGGAAAGGGAAAACAGTTACAACGGTGGGTCCTGCGATAGGGAAAGGGGACGTGGAGACCTCCTGCACTCCCCTGAGTCAGTGTCCCTAACTCCTCCTAACATTCCCTATGCCGGTTCCGCACCGGGCGCTACTTAGGAACCTGTCGTCCTGGCACACCCTACACCTATCCCTAGCTAGGGAGTTGGGTGGCGCAGGCACTGGCCCCACCGCTGCACTAATATACACCAAGGAAAAACACAAACAGGGGAACACAACTTAGCTTTACTCTGTTGCACTTGTTCCTGCAACAGAGTCCAGCACCAGAATGCAGCTTTCCTCCTGAATAGCTGCCACCAAGCTCTGTCAGAGCAACAAGGAAATCCCCTCTGACTCCTTCCACACTATGACTAAGACAGTGCTGCAAGGAATTCTCTCCAGCTCCTTCCTTCACCAAGGATGGTTGAAATGAACACTATCACCAACACTGATTGCAACACCTGTGACTCTTTTATAGGTAAGAGTCAGCAATCACACCTGCTATAATCATGTGCAACTAAACTAAAGGAACAGTGTGCAATGACCCTAGCGGCCACCGGGGGGCAACCTTAGAACAAACGACACCACAGTGCAATAATCCTAATGGCCACCGGGGGCAAAAACAAAACCTAAGCACAGAAAAAAAAGGTTACCTTTGCTTTATATCAGTCCTGATCCCGCATGGATCATGACAGTACCCTCCCCTTAATGAGGGGCCTCTGGACCCTCAAGACCGCTCTCCATCAGGGAACCACCTAAAGCGGGGATGCCCAGACCCAGAGTTCACCCCAGCAACTACCTGCACGTCAGATTGATGACAAACGAGCCTGCTGGTATTGGCAACGATTCTGGAGGCACCACACATCTCCGAAGCGCTGACCTGGGGAACGGGTTGTGTATGTGTATGTTTAGTATGAGTGGGTAACACTCCACAACACACTTCCACTTGGATGTTTTTTGGTGGCCACCCATACACACTCGTTCACACACAGGTCCGTACCTGAACGTTTATTGCCACTCGTTCTTTTGTCACCATTTGGAGAACTCCTTTCTGGAATTGACAACAGAGGCGTCCCCCTGTGTCACCACACTCACACCCCTGTACTTCACCAAGGGATACACTACCCTCCAACCCCTTCCACCATGAGATCTGTGCCTCCCAGGGTTGGCCAATGGCTAGGGTTGAGACTTTCCCCTACTCTCCTGCAGCACATCTGCTGCTCTCACCGGAGAGGAAGAAGTCCGTCGAAGAGAGACGGCGGCAGAGACAGTAGATGCTAGGCAGCAGCCCTCACACGAGTGCCCCCAGCTGACCACTTCCCTTGCCCGCCAATCTATTACTGGGTTGTGTTTTTTCAGCCAAGGGAGGCCTGGCATTCCCTCCAAGATGTAGCATGACAAGGACTCCTCATGATGTCCTATACGCAGATGGATATTCTCTACGACCTTGGTCAAGCTCCCCTGGCTCAGTGGAACAGAGTTTATGGCCTGGACGCTTATAGGCTGGGCTAGCGTCCTACACCTCAGACCATGAGTCTGGACAAAGCGAGCATCCACCAGACTGACTCCTGCTCCACTGTCCACAAGCACCGGTATCACCTCCGGTACCCCGCCAGCCAAGACCTCTGCTGACATGGTACCTTGGGAGGGCAAAATGGAGGAAATGTATACTCCCTGGTTGCCTCCCTCCAAGCGACCAGAGGAATACGGCTTCTCAGATGGCACAGATAATTTGGCGCGCAATGGGCAAGCTTTGAGGCCATGACCAGTTTGCCCATAGTACAAACATGCCGACACCACTCCCCGAACCTAAGGCAGCTCCGAATACAAACTAGCTACTCCTACTTGCATAGGTTCGTCTGGAGACTTGGCATGAATTGGGCAGGCTCTCATAAAATGACCAGGCTTCCCACAGGAAAAACATACCCCCCACCACGACGAGCCGCAGACACCCCCTTTTTTGTATCAACAACATCGGGCTGTCTGGGTCCCTCCGTCTACACTGGTGGGTCCTCCTCCCTAGCGAGGACATCAGGGGGCACTTTTTGTATATGTCTTTCCCTAACGCGTCTATCCACCCGGATGGCAAGGGACATGGCGGCCTCCAGCGACCTGGGGGCGGTGTACTGCACCAGAGTATCCTGCAACTTTGGAGACAAACCCTGCACAAACTGACTCCTAAGTGCAGGGTCATTCCACTGAGTGTTAGTGGCCCACCTCCTAAACTCTGAGCAGTACTCCTCAGCAACCCGGGCTCCCTGTTTACACCTACAGAGTCGAGATTCCGCCAGGGCGACGCCATCAGGATCCCCATACACAAGCGCCAAAGCTGCAAAAAACTCGTCCACGGACACCAATGATGGAGAATCGTCCGGTAGGGAGAAGGCCCAGGATTGGTGATCCCCTTTAAGAAGGGACATAATGATTCCCACCCGTTGCTCTTCACTCCCTGATGAACGAGGGCGCAGCCTGAAATATAATTTGCAGGCTTGCTGGAATACCAAGAATTGATCTCTCCCTCCAGAAAACCTGTCAGGGAGGGATATCTTAGGTTCTGGCTGAGCCTGTTCCTGAACCAAGCCCCCAGAGCCCACCAACAGCCGCAGCTGCCGCACCAACCCTCCGCGCAGCCCCCTAATCTCATTAGTGAGGATCTGCAGCATTTGGTCAAAGAGCTGAGCTGGGTCCATGGCTCAGCAGAAAAAAGTTATGGTTGGTGATAATGTCACGTGGACCCGTCCTGTGTGACGCGACCAGCAGGCCGGTAACTAAAACAACAAGATGCGGCACGTGATACGGTCCTGTGTGACACGGCCCGCAGGCCGGTAACTTAAACAACAAGACACAGGGAAAGGGGAAACAGTTACAATGGTGGGCCCTGCGATAGGGAGAGGGGATGTAGAGACCTCCTACACTCCCCTGAGTCAGTGTCCCTAACGATCCTAACGTTCCCTATGTCGGTTCCGCACCGGGTGCCGCTCAGGAACCTGTCGCCCTGGCACACCCTACACCTATCCCTAGCTAGGGAGCTGGGTGGCGCAGGCACTGGCCCCACCGCTGCACTAATACACACCAAGGAAAAACACAAACATGGGAACACCACTTAGCTTTACTCTGTTGCACTTGCACCTGACAACAGAGATCACCACCAGAATTCAGCTCTCCTCCTGAATAGCTGCCACCAAGCTCTGTCAGAGCGACAAGGAAATCCCCTCTGACTCCTTCCACACCAGGGATAAGACAGTGCTGCAAGGAACGCTCTCCAGCTCCTTCCTCCACCAAGGATGGTTGAAATGAACACTATCACCAACACTGATTGCAACACCTGTGACTCTTTTATAGGTAAGAGCCAGCAATCACACATGCTATAATCATCTTAAATTTGCTGATGACACAAAGCTAGGAGGGATAGCTAATACTAGAGAAGAGAGAGAGGATTCAAAAAGATATAAATAAACTGGAGCAGTGGGCAGCAACTAACAGAATGGTTCTTAACAGGGAAAAATGCAAAGTACTACATCTGGGCAATAAAAATGAAAAAAGCATATACAGAATGGGAGGAATAGGGCAAAGCAACAGCACTTGTGAAAAAGACTTGGGTATAGTAATAGATCACAGACTGAATATGAGTCAACAGTGTGATGCAGCAGCAAAAAAGGCAAATGCAATTCTAGGATGTATTAACAGAAGCATACAGTCTAGATCACGTGAAGTCATTATTTCCCTCTACTCCTCTTTGGTCAGACCTCATCTGGAATATTGTGTCCAGTTTTGGGCACCACATTTTAAAAAAGACATCAACAAACTGGGGCAAGTTCAGAAAAGAGCGACCAGAATGGTGTCTGGTCTGCAAACCCTGTCTTATGAGGAAAGGTTGCAGGATTTGGGAATGTTTAGTTTGCAAAAGAGAAGACTGAGAGGAGACTTAATAGCTGTCTACAAATATTTAAAGGGCTGTCACATTGTAGAAGGATCATCTTTATTCTCATTTGCACAAGGAAAGACTAGAAGCAATGGGATGAAATTGAATGGGAGGAGACACAGATTAGATATTAGAAAAAACTTTTTGACAGTTAGAGTGATCAATGAGTGGAACAGGCTGCCACGAGAAATGGTGAGTTCTCCTTCAATGGATGTCTTCAAACAGAGGCTGGACAGACATCTGACTGGGATGATTTAGCGAATCCTGCTTTGAGCAGGGGGTTGGACCAGATGGCCCAGGAGGTCCCTTCCAACTCTACGTTTCTATGATTCTATGATTCTATGTGCAACTAAGCTAAAGGAACAGTGTGCAATGACCCTAACGGCCACCGGGGGCAACCTTAGAACAAATGACACCACAGTGCAATAATCCTAATGGCCACCGGGGGCAAAAACCAAACCTAAACACAGAAAAAAAAGGTTACCTTTGCTTTATATCAATCCTGATCCAGCATGGATCATGACACTTACTTACAGCTAAATCAAATGGACAATACTGTGTACTCCTGCTTCTAGACCTGTCCTCTGCATTCGACACAGTTGACCACTGCCTCCTACTACAGATCCTCTCCTCTTTCGGCATCAAAGACCTCGCCCTATCCTGGATCTCCTCATACCTTTCCAACTGCACATTCAGCATCTCCCACTCCCACACCACCTCCTCATCCCACCCTCTCTCTTTTGGAGTCCCCCAAGGCTCTGTTTTAGGACCCCTACTCTTCTCAATCTATACACTTGGTCGGGGGCAACTCATAAAGTTCCACGGATTCCAGTACCACCTTTATGCTGCTGACACTCAGATCTACCTCTCTTGCCCAGATGTCACCTCTCTGCTGTCCAGAATCCCAGCGTGTCTATCAGCCATTTCCTCCTTCTCCTCTCGCTTCCTCAAGCTCAATGTGGACAAATCTGAACTCATCATCTTTCCTCCATCTCACAGATCTTCCTTACCTGACCTAGCTATAGCAATTAATGACATCACACTTTCCCCAGTACCGGAAGTCCACTGCCTCGCAGTAACCTTTGACTCTGCCCTGTCCTTCAAACCGCACATCCAAGCTCTTTCTGCCTCCTGTCGCCTCCAGCTCAAAAATATTTCCAGAATCCGTCCTTTCCTCAACCCTCAATCTACTAAAATGCTTGTGCATGCCCTCATCATCTCCCGCCTCGACTACGGCAACATCCTTTTCTATGGTCTCGCTGCTAACACCCTCGCACCTCTCCAGTCCATCCTTAACTCTGCTGCCCGACTAATTCATCTCTCTCCTCGCTACTTCTCTGTTTCTCCCCTCTGCAAATCTCTTCACTGACTCCCATTCCCTCAGCGTATACAGTTCAAATTACTAATACTGATCTACAAGGCCATCTATATCCTGTCTCCCCCATATGTCCCTGAACTAATCTCCCTATACCTTCCCTCACATAATCTCCGGTCCTCCCAAGACCTCGTTCCCTCCCCCACACTTATTCGCTCCTCATCCAACCGCCTCCAAGACTTCTCCCAAATTGCCCCTGTCCTCTGGAATTCTTTACCCCAACAAGTCTGACTATCAACCACATTTGGATCCTTCAGATGGAAACTGAAAACCCACCTCTTCAAGAAAGCCTACAGCCTGCAATGACCCCTCTACCTCCTTCTCTCTCACCACTACCAGAGATATCACCTCAACCAACACAGGTACTGCTGCAACCCACCAACCTACTGTCTCCTTCCCACCATCCTGTAGCATGTAAGCTGGAAAGGGCGGGGTCCTCTCCCCTCTGTATCAGTCTGTCATTGTTAGTTTGTTTACTGTAAGTGATATCTGTAATTGGTATGTAACTTCTTCTCATGTACAGCACCATGGAATTAATGGTGCTATATAAATAATAATAATAATTAGAGGTGAGCGACTTTGCCTTTTTTCTCAAAAGTCGGGTCGAACGAAATCGGCCAATTATCGTGAACAGTCGAAGGCCGACTGAAACACAAAACCCAATGCAAGTCAAAGGGGAACCAAGGTCGGCAGGGAGTGGAGGACAGGAAACACACCTACAGTGCCCATTTTAATGCCAAAAACATCAATTCTTATTACTTAAGCTTGTCAACCTTAATTTACTTTATAATAATAGTTAGGCATTGAAAACTGGGGGTTATTTGGATAAAGTTGTGGAGGTGTAGGGCTGGCTCCAGATTTTTGTGGGCCCTGGGCCAAAGAGTGTCACTGGGCTCTTTTAACACATGCCACAATTCATGATCCCCTGAAAAGGCAGAGAATTAGCGGTATAGTACAATGAAAAATACTTCACTTCTTACATCTCATGACTGATATCCATTTTAAATTCTCCAATAGCTCCAAAAACGGACAGTATATTACTCCATACGGTATTATATTTCTCCGTACAGAATCATTGGTCCCATATAATGTTTGAAACAGCATATGATGAGCTCCACATAATGCTACAGTATATGTTGGTCCCCATGGATGAAGCTCCACTGTGTTATGGGCCCAAATAATGCTCCATATATAATGGGCCCCATTTCTAATGCTCCAGTGAATAATGGGCCCTGTAAATGCTGCTCCAGTGTCTGATGTCCACCTTTGGGATGCTCCAGTGTATGGTGGGCCTCATATATCATTCTCCAGAGCATGGTGCTCCCCAAAATTAGCTGTCCCAACATTGAAAACAATTAAATAAGTCTCCTCGCTAGGGAATCCCTGTACTAGTCTGGACTCCTCGTCGTCCCCATCTTCCATCTCTCTGCACTTAGACTGTTTAGGCAGAGGGCGCACAGACATGATGTCATCGTGCTCTCTGACCAGAATGTCACTGTCAGGAAATGCGGAAGACGTCACTGCGGTGGAGCAGGGAGAGGTAAGTATTTCAACTCTGCAAGTGCTGTGATCCTGAGCAAGCAGGGGGGCCCATTCGTTGGCGACATGGCCCCTCATAGTACGGCGGTGTGTCTGACGGCGGGTGGGCCCTCCCACCGGCAGCCCACCCTCCCACCGGCAGAGACACTTTTGCGTACTATGAGATGCCCTGTGCCAGTGCCGTCGCCCATGACTATGCCCCCCCACCTTCTCAAGGAACCTGCACTTTCATCTGCACCTTCCTCTTTGTCACCGTGTAAGGTGGTATAGTATGCGGGAAGGGGAACCTGAGCTTCATCAGGGTCAGATTCTGGCTTTGTAGAGTGCGAGGGGAATATAGTGGTCTGGGTCAATGTACCAGCAGAATCATCTAGCAGTGGCTGGGCATCAGTGCACTTGTGGCGCCCCCAGGAGTACGGTCGCCACAGTGGCATTACCTTCCTCCTAGGGAGTGTGATCTCATGCTTAGGAGCAACAAAGGATCTCTCTAGCAGTTAAACCAACACACAACACAGTTCCCACTCCAGGCCAGCAGGGAGACCACTGAACCTGACTGCTGAGGAGCTGCTCTCTGTGGTCCGGAGGAGGTAAGTTAGGGCAGTCTGTGAAGGGAAGGGGAAGTGTGTGGACATGAGAAGGGGAGCTGGAGGATGAGCAGAGTTAAGGCTCACTCCTAGCTGGAGCGCATTTGTCGGTATTCCGGTCTCCGAGTTTGTAGGGACACTGACGGTCCTGCAGCAGAAACTGGAGGAAGTAGCAGCTGTAAATGCTCTATTCCCAACTAAGGCTCGGAGGCCCCAGCAGCGATGTGTGTGAGCCAGAAGGAAAAGGCTATGGCTGCCTGCCATACGAGAAAGTTCCAAAAGAGAGTCAACAGGGGGAACTTCAGTGAACTCAGTACTGCGAGTACCTCAGATAAGCGCTAGAATGGAGGCCACTCTACCTATCTGCAGAGAGAGAATTCCAAATTTGCTTCCAGGCTGACCAGCTCCTTCTCCATCTGGGTCCTGGACGGCACTTACCAAGTACAGGAAAAAGAACTGCACGACTGTGTCTGTCATCTTTCTCCTGCGCTTGGCGCACGGCTCTGCTACATCCTGCACTGCACACCATCTACCAACTCTTTCATCTGCCCTGCGAATACAGCCCTACCTGTGCAGGGCTTCTACATCTTAGCTGCACCACAACATCTGTCCCAGAGAAGCGACACTGCAGTGCGGGTCAATGTGATCAGAAATCACAGGTGGCGTCACGTATCATTCACCTATAAACGTTATTCACCCCTTTGCATGGACACCCAGGGCCAGGGAACGGATTATCACCACCAACGTGACACATCCCTCTGAGACACCGGCCCAATACCAATTATCCCCACTGCCCTGGCTGGACACCCACACTCCATGTCAGATTCATCTTGAACTGGGGAATTCACGATTTGACTTCATAACCCAGGCATGGTATGATAGAAAGAGCTACATGGAATAATGTGAAGTGTGGCCTGCTGCATTATTCACTTTTGATGGGGGTGAAGGACACAAGGAAAGGGGTTCTTCCTGACCAGGAGCCAGCACTTGACAACTCAGTGCTTGCATTTTTTTGAAACTTCAGAAGAGGAGGGCATATTTGCTGGAGT
Source organism: Dendrobates tinctorius (assembly GCF_039654945.1). NCBI lineage: Eukaryota > Metazoa > Chordata > Amphibia > Anura > Dendrobatidae > Dendrobates > Dendrobates tinctorius. The sequence continues at coordinate 3,403,461 of NW_027361773.1, forward strand.
CTGTTTCAGCAATGAAAGCCAAAACCAGTTCCTGATGCTCCAGCTTTAAAAGCGGTTAACCTACTCCCAGAAATGTAGCCTTCCAGACATTCCAGAGCCAGACCATGACGCAGGCTCAGCACCTCCTGCCTTTGCTGCTATTGTGCTTTTGCCACTACCAGCAGATGCACCACCACCATTAGCACGAGCTGGCCCCCCCACGCTCACGTCCGCGGCCTCTTCCACCAAACTTCAAAATGCTGCAGAAAATGAACCCAAAATAACATCAGATATATGGTACTGTATCAAAAGCATACAGCTCTATACAGTCAAAGGATGATTGTCAATCTCCCTATGTATACCATCAGTCACACAGAGAGGCGCACAGGCTCAGTATGGATTAGACAAGAATATCAAAAGTAGAAAAAGTGTACAGTATCATCAGATAGCAGGTATATATAGTATAGTTTGAACATTCAAAATCTCCGTAGATATTTCAGGAGGCAGACACAGATGCTCTCAGGCTCAGTATGGATTACAACACAATATAAAAAGCCGTAAAATGGTAATGGATCTGAAGAGTCCAGCTGTACACAGTGTAGGGGTCATTGTTGTCATTCTCAGTATTTATTGCCACAGGCAGAAAATAGCTCTCACTTGGTCAGTTTGGATTAGACCAGAATATAAAAAGCAGTAAATGGGTAATGTATCACAAGCGTAGAGCTGTATACAATAGTGTTGGGGTAATTTTTAAATGTACATCTAAATTGCAGGAGTAACACCATGGATCACACCACAATAAAACAAGAAGATCCGCAAGAACATGTGGGACAATGTTCCAGGTATCATTGATACACTTAGAGAGGTGGGTGTAGGAGGACTTCCTGGCAGAAAGGGTACATTATCACCTGATACCATGTATAAATAGCATAGCTTAAACATTAAAAATGTACGTCTATATATTCAGGAGTAGTGTTGAGCCACCCCGCTAGTGTTCCAGTTCGTTTTGGTTCGTCGAACATGAGGCAAGCTCGTTGAATGTTTGTCGAACGTTTGCCGAACAACGATGAACACCATTGAAAACAATGGCAGGCAAACACAAACACATACAAACACATAGAAAACAATTACAAAACACCTTAAAAGGTGTCCCAAAGCAGACAAAATGCTCAGAATACAAAAATAACATATGGAAAACGGCAACTGCATATAGAAAAGAGGTGGAGGAGTAAAAGGAGGAGGAGGAGGAGACACAGATATAGGCATGTCATGCCCTTATGAAATCAAGAAAGGCTGGAATAAAAATGTAAAATACAGTATCAAAAAACAGTAAAAATCTGAAATCGAAGACGATCATATAACGTCGGACTTCCAACCATAAATTAGGCCAACTGCTCATCTGGCAGCATTGTTCCCACAAACCTCCGAACAGCGTCCATGAAGGCAAAGTGTTTCGTTTCCGGAGGCAGTATGGTTGCAAAGCTGAACCTTAAAGGAATGTCCAGAAGGGCACCACCAGGAGTGGAACCTGCGGCTTAATTCGACTCCACCCGGGAAACCTCAACCATGCCAGCTACAGAAAAGATTGACGGACTGCAAGCTTTGTTGATTCTGTGGGTGGTGGTGGATGTCCGTTTTTAGTTGTGCTAGCGATTTGTCAGCTTAATTCCGTTAACGAACGAGACTCCGGCATGCCCCCGCGGTACGTGTCAAGCTTACTAGAGGGACATGCGAGGCTCTGGCACGCGAGATTGAGCAATAACAGGTTTGTCATGCCCTTACGTGTCCGGGGCTGCATGCGCGCTACATTGAAAGGTCCAGCGTGTGTCGCTTACAGGTGCAGATAACCTGCTGAACCCCGTTAGTGATGGGAATCTGGGATTACAATTCTTCCCCACGAACGAGGATTTCCCAGTAAGTGCAGGTCAACCGGAATTCCGGAATTAGGCCTAACCGGCAAAAAATTAAGTGTCCAAACCGCAGGTGCTGTAGCTTGCTTAACAGCTGGGCTCCTCTGCTGAGTAACACACAGTTCTTACATAAATAGGTGGCATAGCTTGGTTCACTGGTGGGCTCCTCTGCTGAGTAGCAGACAGTGCTACAAGGCCCAAAAGGATTTTCTGGACAAGATGCGGTAAAAAATTATTAGAAACACACAAGGTGTAGCTCCTTGACAGGTGTACTACACCGCTTGCTACCACCTACCGCTACTATGGCATGAAACAGTCTATTAACATTGAAAACCATTATTAATGTGAAAATGAAGTTACGCTTTTGGTGAACGAACGGTTCTCGAATGGAACCTCGAACAGCCGAATTTTAAGCAAAGTGTTCGAGTTCGACGAACGGCTCGAAAACCGCCCAAAACAGCTGGAATTTTAACTAGGCGAACAGGTCGACTCGAACACCGCTCATCTCTAATCAGGAGGCAGACTCAGACGTTCTCAGGCCCAGTATGGATTCGACAAGATTGTACAAAGTTGAGAAAGGGTACAGTATCACCGGATAACAGGTGTATATGTAGCATAGTGTACACCTGAAAAACCTATGTCTATATATCAGGAGGCAGACTCAGACGGTCTCAGGCCCAGTATGGATTCAACGTGATTGTAGAAAGTTGAGAAAGGGTACAGTATCACTGGATAGCAGGTATATATAGCATAGTTGAAACATTAAAAATCTGCGTGTATATTTCCGGAGTCCGACAAAGACACTCACAGCCTCAGTATAGATAAGACAAGAAACTAAAAAGTAGAAAAAGGGTTATGTATTCAAAGCATACACCAGTATACACTGTTGGGGTATTTTTCAATCTTCATATATATTTCAGTTTCAGTAAGACAGTCCAGACTCTCTGCAAGAGGAAACGAGATGGATACATGTACAGATGGAAAGTCGACTGATTGCAGAAATTTTAGAATTACTAATCACGGTAAAAACTCCCGGGAGAATTCTCAGAGGCGATGCTGACCCTCAATTACTTTGTCTGTGGAGACAGTGAAAACAGTTCTTGTGAAGAAAGGTTTGCTGTATTGCAGTACCATGGAACCCATCACCATTACTCATCTCCATCAAATTGTGATTACATGGAGAGATGTAGACATTGTCCTCACTGCCTATCATGATCTGTCAGGTAACTTTGGAGTGCAAAAGACAGAAACCACAGGTCGTAGGCGATTCTATTGGATTGGCATGAGAGGACACATTTAAAAATGTGGGCAGGAATGTCACACGTGTGAAAACCGGAACTATGCTATATATACCTGCTATCCAGTGAGTCGGAAAACCGTGAAAGCTGATGATAAACCACCACTGCATCTCATTAAGAGTCGACGTCCATAACAAATGGAAGCCATTGATCATCTGAAGATGGAGCCCAGCAGGACAGGGCATAGGTACGTCTTAACCATCATCTATCATTTCACCAAATTTGTATTGGCAGTCCCAGTGAAGTATTTAACAGGCCAGACTACACAGTGGTGGAGCAGGGAGAGGTAAGTATTGCAAGTGCTGGTGCCCTGAGCAAGCAGGGGGGGCCCACTCATGGGCAGCGGTACTGGCACAGGGCCCCTCAAAGTACACCGGTGTGTCTGACGGCAGGTGAGCACCCCCACCATCAGAGACACTTAATTCTACTATGAGGGACCTTGTGCCACTGCCGTTGCCAAAGAGTGTGCCCACCCACCTGTCCAGGGCAACGGCACTCGCACGGGTGCGTGCGCCACGTGGTGACCCCGGCCCTGTGGGGGGATGCAGCCCAGTTAGAGAGGTGGAAAAAATGGCATATGTTGATGTTGGACATTAAGCAGTGGCAAATGTAGTAATTGGAGAAGTCCGCGGAAGAGGAGGACAAAAGCAAGCCATTTTTCTATCAACCTACGTGTCAGCACGGGAGGGTGGGACAAAATCTTTTGAAACCCATGCATGGTTAATTTTAATGAAGGTTAGATCATCAACATTTTGGGTCAACAGACGGGTCCTTTTTTGTGCCAGGATTGATCCAGCAGCACTGAAGACTCGTTCAGATAACACACTAGCAGCAGGGCAAGCGAACTCCTGTAAGGCATATTGTGCCAATTCAGGCCAGGTGTTAAGTTTACTGGCCCAATAGTCAAAGGAGAATGACCGGTGAGGGAGAACATCAATATGGGACGAGAAGTAGTTTGTTACCATAGTTGACAACTGCTGTCTCCTGTCACTTTCGATCGATGCAGTATTACCAGTCGTGTGAGCAGTACTTGAAAAATCAGTCCACAACCTGGTCATGAAACCCCTGTGTCTAACGTCACTTCAGCTGTGTGCACCTCGAACACCTCTTCCATGTTGCCCTCTACGGCTCATTCGAAAAACATCACCGCCGCTGTGTGCTGGGAATGCCTCAAACAAATGGTTTACCAGAGTTGCTTGTTTATTAGCCAATATTAGCTCTAGGTTCTCCTGTGGCATGATGTTTTGGAATTTTCCTTTATAGCATGGATCCAGGATGCTGGCCAACCAGTAGTCGTCATCGTTCATCATTTTGGCAATGCAGGGGTCCCTTTTTAGGATCTGCAAGGCATAATCAGACATGTGGGCCAATGTTCCAGGTGTCAATGATGCACTGCGAGTGCTGGGTGGAGGAGCAGTTTCTGGCAAATCAACATCCCTCCAGTCACGCATAAACCCTGTACCTGACCTTGCCACGCCAACATTTTTTCTTGCCCCCTGAGAAGCATCCTCCTCCCCAAAATAATCATCCCCATCATCCTCTTCCTCTTCTTCCTCCACCTCGTCCACGAGACTTCCCTGACCAGACAATGGCTGACTGTCATCAAGGCTTCCATCCGCCTCTTCCTCCTCAGCTGCAGATGCCAGATCCTTAATGTGCATCAAAGTTTGCATGAGCAGACACATAAGTGGGATGCTCATGCATAAGATGGCGTCGTCTGCACTTACCAGCCGTTTGCATTCCTCAAAACACTGAAGGACTTTACAGAGGTCTTTCAGCTTCGACCACTGCACACCAGACAACTCCATGTCTGCCTGCAAACTGCCTGCCCGTGTATCCTCCCACAAATGAAATACAGCCTGCCTCTGTTCGCACAGCCTCTGAACCATGTGCAGGGTGGAGTTCCACCTTGTTGCAACGTCGATAATTAGGTGGTGCTTGGAAGGTGGAGCAATCGCTGCAGCTTCTGCATACGACTGGAGTGTACGGGCGACGGGCGGATGTGCGAGCACAGTCTTCGCACCTTATGGAGCAGGGATGTTAACTCCAGATAATTATTGAGGAAGCACTGCACCACCAGGTTCAAGGTGTGAGCCAGGCAAGGTATATGTCTGAGTTTTGAAAGGGCTATGGCTGCCTCAAAATTCCGGCCGTTCTCACTAACTATCTTGCCTGCCTCAAGATGTAGACTGCCCAGCCATGACTCAGTTTGTCGCTGCAAGTAGTTGGCCAGTACCTCCGCGGTGTGTCTGTTGTCGCCCAAACACATCATCTTCAACACAGCCTGCTGACGCTTACCACTAGCTGTTCGATAGTGGGACAAATCGTGTGCAACACTGGCACCTGCGGATGGAGTGCTCGTGCGACTGCGCTCTGTGGACGAGCTTTCGCTTCTGGAGGAGGAGGAGGGTTGAACGCCTACAGCCAACTGTTTCCTATACCGTGGGCTAGGCAGCACTGTCCCACCGCCACTGTCCCCTGTGGACCCTGCATCCACCACATTAACCCAGTGTGCAGTGATGGACACGTAACGGCCCTGGCCATGCCTACTGGACCATGCATCTGTTGTGAGGTGCACCTTTCCACTCACTGATTGCTTGAGTGCATGGACAATGCGGTCTTTCACATGCATGTGGAGGGCTGGGATGGCTTTTCGTGAAAAGAAGTGCCGACTGGGTAGGTCATATCGTGGTACTGCGTAGGCCATGAGCTCGCGGAAAGCTTTGCTTTCAACCAACCGGTAGGGCATCATCTCTAACAAGATTAGTTTGGCAATGTGGGCGTTCAAAGCCAGTGTATGTGGATGAGAGGATGAGTACTTTCTTGTCCAACTCAGAGTCTCTGGTAGGGTGAGCTGGACTTGAGAGCTGCATATGGTGGAACTAGTGGTGGACATGGCGGACTGAGAGAGGGTTGGTGTTGGTGATGGTGTTGGTGGTGTTGCTGATGGCCTAGATTCAGTCTTTTGTAGCAATAACATTGTGATTCCATGACTACTTGCCCTTGCGACGACACCTCGAAATTTGCTGCTGGTGGTGTGCTAACCGGTGGGCTTATAGTGGGGGAAGTAATATAGCGTTGCTGACTACCTTCATTCGGAGCAGGTGCACATGTGGTACATGAGGTTTGGTAGTCCGTCCACGCTTGCACGTGCATGGTGGTTAGATGTCTAAGCATGCAACTGGTATTCAAATTTCTCAGATTTTTCCCTCGGCTAAAGGTCTTTGCGCACTTCTTACAGATAACTTTTGCCTGATCATTAGGATTTTGTTCAAAAAAGTGCCACACTGCACTCTTCCTACTATGGAAGACATTTTGAGACCTTGCACACTGTGCTAATTTGACCGTCTGGCCAAGCTGTCATGCAACTCTTTGGATTTTTGTAACACGTTTTTGGACTTCTACGGTCATGCCAGATAACAGCTGTTGCGATGTCTTTGCCTGCTGCAGATCCTCCTCCTCCTCTTCTGAGCTATTGGCAGTGGCACCCCCTTCCCCCAATGGATGCCAATCTGGGTCAACAACTGGGTCATCCATCACCTCCTCTTCAATTTCATGTGCACCTTCCTCTGTGTCACCGTGTAAGGTGGTATTGTATGCGGGAACGGGCACCTGAGTTTCATCAGGGTCTGATTCTGCCTCAGTACACTACGAGGACAATGTAGTGCTCTGAGTGAATGTACCAGCAGAAAAATCTATCAGTGGCTGTGCATCAGTGCACTCCATGTCAGATTCATCTTGGACTGGGGAATTCCCGATTTGACTTGATAACCCAGGCATGGTATGTGAAAAGAGCTCCATGGAGTAATTTGTAGTGTGGCCTGCCACATCCTTCATTTTTGGTAGGGGTGAAGGACACAAGGAAATGTGTTGTTCCTGACCAGGAGCCTCCACTGACGACTCAGTGCTTTTATTTTTTGAAACTTCAGAAGAGGAGGCGAGATAGCTGGAGGCTGTGTCAGCAATGAAAGCCAAAACTTGTTCCTGAAGCTCTGGCTTTAAAAGTGGTTTACCTACTCCCAGAAAAGAGAGCCTTCGAGGCCTTGTGGAGCCAGACGATGACGCAGGCTCAACACCTTCTGCGTTAGGTGCTATTGAGCTTTTGCCACTACCAACAGATGCAACACCACCACCACCATCATCGGGACCAGCTGGCAACTCCCGCCCACTTCCATGGCGTCTTCCACCATACTTCCTCATTTTTGTGAAAATGTACCCAAAATAACACCAGCTACATGGTACTGTAAAACAAGGTAGAAGGTGTATCTACTATTCGTCAGAATTTGAATCTCACTATAGATTTGAGGATGCAGAACTATTGTCTCAGGCCCAGTAGAGATTACACCTCAATGTAACAGGCTGAAATTGGATGGTGTATGACAAGGTGGAGGGTGTCTATAGGATCGTGAGAATTTGAATCTCACTATAGATTTGAGGATGCTGAACTATTGTCTCAGGCCCAGTAGAGATTACACCTCAATGTAACAGGCTGAAATTGGATGGTGTATGAGAAGGTGGAGGGTGTAAATAGTATTGGTGAGAATTTGAATCTCACTAGAGATTTGAGGACGCTGAACTATTGTCTCAGGCCCAGTAGAGATTACACCTCAATGTAACAGGCTGAAATTGGATGGTGTATGACAAGGTGGAGGGTGTATAGAGTATTGGTGAGAATTTGAATCTCACTAGAGATTTGAGGATGCTGAACTATTGTCTCAGACCCAGGAGAGATTACTCCTCAATGTAACAGGCTGAAATTGGATGGTGTATGTCAAGGTGGAGGGTGTCTATAGGATTGGTGAGAATTTGGATCTCACTAGAGATTTGAGGATGCTGAACTATTGTCTCAGGCCCAGGAGAGATTACTCCTCAATGTAACAGGCTGAAATTGGATGGTGTATGACAAGGTGGAGGGTGTCAATAGGATTGGTGAGAATTTGGATCTCACTAGAGATTTGAGGACGCTGACAATGATGCTCTCAGTCCAAGTTTGGACGCAGGCAGCCTAATAAGCAGGACTGCTGCACACACAAAAGGGTGGAAAAATGAACGCTTGGTAGCTGTGCAGAAAAGAGGAAGAAAAGTATTTTTGCTTTTAAGAAAGCAGTTTGCACAGCAGTATGCAAACAGCAATGCAGCTATCAGGGAGCCTTATAAGGCAGCCTAATAATCAACAGAGCTGATGCACAAAAATAGAGCCTCCCCTGTCCCTGCACACAAAGTGTTGTGTTGTAAGTGGAAATCTCTAACAGTAGAAGCAGTTTTTGTTCTTCTTCCCTGCCTAACGCTCTCCCTACATAATCAGCAGCAGCAGCTCTCCCTATGCTAAGATCGGCATAAGTAAGATGGCGGTCGGCGTTCACGCCCCTGTGACGCCACATAAAGCCAGCCAATCACTTGCATGCCCTTCTCAAAGATGGTGGTGACCGATGCCTATGTCATCACGTTGCCCACAGTGTGCGTCCTCCATCATTGGCTGAAAAAGGGTGCTGGAAGCATCTTTTGAAATGCAATTTTGGCACTCTGGTCGCAGACCTCATGGCCGACCTCACGCTATGGTCGGGTTTCATTTCATGAAACCCGACTTCAGCGAAAGTCGCCTTCTTTTGAATATGACCGACCCGTTTCGCTCAACTCTAATAATAATAATAATAACAGCACAGTAGCAGGATAATGGAACTACTACTGTCCCATTATCAGCTAATGATGTAATTGTAGCAGACATAGCCGGATGGGACTAGTAGACCCATCAAACCATGCCTGCCTTCACCTGGACCCGCACACACACACACAGCTGTGCAGGCCCCCGCAGACCCCTGCAGACACCCACACATGCACACACAGAAATACACAGACACCCGCAGACAGACACACACATCTTCTCCGCACACAGATAGCCTCCGCCCACACACATAGTCTCCGCCCACACACTCTTCTCCTCCCTATCTGCAGCATTTTTAGCATTTAACTCCGCAGCAAAACTGCAAATCTGCGGTTTTGCTGCAGATTTGACTGACTTAATGGAAGTCAATGGGTGCAGAAAAGAATTGACATGCTATGGAAAATAAAATGCTGCAAATCCGTGTGGAATTTTCTGCAGCATGTGCACACCAATTCTGGATTTTCCATTGTTTAACATTGGTTGTGCTCTACACTGCAGATTTTATGCAATTGCGCGTGTCCAAAAATGCTGTGGCTCCGCATCAAAATCTGCAACATGTGCACATAGTCTTACTGAATCAATGACGCCGATGCAGTTTGAAGATTGGGCGGGATTATGGAGGGAAGGGGTGAATTTTTTTTGCAATTTACATATGCTTGACTTGGCATTGCAAGACAATGCATTTGTTTGGGGCTTACAGTAAGACATCAGGCTACGTACAAAAATAAAAGTTACGTATCCTGAAAGTGCTGCCCAAACCCTATTTTAGGTTACTATTAGGATACTACAGAAAATGACCTGACAGATTAACTTTAAAGCTATTTGTCTATCAATGTACAGTATATCATTGTGGTTATAGCCTGAGGAAGAAGTGGTTTCACTTCAAAGCGCTTCAATAACAAAAGCCCCATTACTACAGCTCTTGTGCATTTTGTATCTTTTCTATAGGTCTACCAACAGTGCGGGAAAATCCACCTTTTCTTTATTATATCTTTGAACATGTTGAACTGTCTAGTAAACATTTCTCACGTTTAGAATAGTTTTGATGATTTATAACATATTACACACATTGTAATATCTTTTCAATTCAAATTCTTTCTCTTATTTGCTGCTCAGAAGTTATGCATATGTTTATCCTTCACAGATGAACATATGAGATACATGATTTTTTACAATATTTACATACAGATATAATAACCATTAATAAATTTCAAGGGGTTAAAATATTCTGGATCACACCACATGAAGTTTTTCATTTTATGCCCAAATAATTATGTCAATTGCATTACATTATAACAGGAAGATAAATATATCTCTTGAATAGCCATGTAGACACAAATCATATTCATGCTAGAGAAATCAATGCAAAACATCTAAATTATAGTTAATAAAATATTCATGGAACCATACTTCTACTCATACAGATGAATACACATGTATGCATGCCAGTATTCCTGTAAGTGCTAACTACCTCTGATATGATACATTATGCAACTAAGTGCAATTACACTTTGCTATAATTAAGAACAATTATAGCTTTTATTTCTCTACTTGTTCTCTTAAAGCACATTTGTAATAAAACTTTTTAAAGGTGACAAATATAATTGCACAGCCATATAATATTATCAATAATTACTTGGGCTTAAGTTTTTTCTTACCAGTTTGCATTTCTACAGTGAGACTTGTCATTTATAATCAGTAAAATGTGCAATATGAATATTCTGTCATTAACCTTTATGCCCCTCTAAATCTGCATTGAAATTAACAAAAAACTTTTATCTTCTTCAGCTTTCTTGCAAGCTGACATCAAATGGATTTTTTTATATTGTAACAAGGCCACCGGGGAAGATGGGGGGTAGTGGTGGCCTGGTGATTTAAAGAGTCAGTACATAGGCACAGTCCACTGAGCACACTATCAGCGAACATCCCCGATTCCTTGCACATAAACAGACGGATCCAACACAATACTTTCCCCACAGAGTTACCTTGTTTCCTCTACATCCACGGTAGTCCAGACGATGCGGAGTCAGGAGGCAACTGTTGTTTAATGGGGAATAACTTTAATATCCAGGGATGGAATAGAAGGGATGAAAAAGGATGGAATGGAAGTAATGAACAAGGGTAGAATGGAAGTAGAAGAGTACAACACTGGATCTTTGATCTCTCCCTGCCCTTTCCACAGCTGCACCCACAGCAGTTGCAGAGGCCTGAAGTTTTGGAGTAGTCCACATGCCGGGATTATCCCTACAGAAGCGGGGGCCCCTTCCAGAGTCTAGGGGCCTATGTTGCAGTTCTTCAATCCTTTGTCCTTAGTCTTTGGTCATTAGGACCCATTTTTTGAGTCCTCATAGGCCACTCTGGATCCTTGTCCCTTCCTCTGCTCAGTCCTTTATCAGGAGCAAAAAATCTCTCCCATCCGGGTGGTCTGGCAGTGCCACTCTTGCAAAGTCCTTCTGCCCTGGCCAACGATCCGGGAAGAACTAAGGAAGCTACAGCTTCCTTTCAGTTCTTGGCTGCTAGCCTAGCCCACATTCTTAACTATTGCTGTCCCTAACTAGACAGGCAGCAGCAAATACAAGGGAAACAGTAACCTTTAAAGGGAACAACACTCAACACATAGCAATTACAGGACATGCATTACAAAACATATAACACATATAAAATATTACAGGGACATAACATTTGCACATAAGAAGTGCACAGGGGGTCATACGGCAGAAGGAGAGGGCGCAACTGAGGGGACCAGCCATCTCCTTATACTCCCCCCCTCCTTAAGCATGGCCGTCCCCGGCCATGGCCACCTGGGTAAAATACATAAAATAAACAGTTCATAAATCACACATAGTCCTGTAGTGGCCGGTCATCGCTTTAACACGGGTGGCCACAGTCCTTGAAGTGGGCCGCGTTCAGACCCAACAGTCCTTCTGTGTGGGGGTCCATGTGACTCTGATCCTTCTGAGAACAGTCTCCCCCTCTCTCCTTTCAGCGGATCACGAGCCCCTTTTAGCTGTGGTGGGCTGCTTTTACAAAAAGGGGGCTAGTCCCAGGTTTGAGGTGGAGGCAGAGTTCAGGAACAAGCAGTCCAGCAGCAGCATCTGGAGTCCACCGCTATTAACCCCATACACCAATGGGTGTCAACAAAACTGTGAGGAGAGGGAAAACAAACAAGTGTAGCTCTTAACAGGTTGCGACTATAAACGGCATCGTCCTTGGTCACCATTCAAGGTCCATTGTCCTCTTTGGGATGCAAAACAGTTCCTCTTATTTTTTGGGTGCAATCGGCAACAGTGGACATTAGTCCTTAATGGGGTCGCTCAGTCTGCACATGACCACTAAGCTGCATAATGGGCCGCATTTGTCCCTTGTACTACCACATAAATATTGGACGAGGACCCACTTGAGGAGGAGGAGTACCCACTGTTCTTTCGGCTTCGCATCCCCTCCAGTGGTAGTCCTGTAGTTCCCTGAGCTTCCGGCTCCACTGACACATTGGTGGCTGCCTCACTGCTCCAAGATGCAGCTCTCTACTACTTAGCTGCAGGACCTGCAGCCACGGCAATCGGCCGCTGACCATGGGCCCCCCTGCGGTAAGTCATCCTCCCAGTTGGAGGTCTTCTGCATAGCCACCACATATGACCCTTGGGGTCCCTGCTTCTTAACAAAAGTAACATGGTCCTGTACTTGAAGGGGACCTCTGGAGATGACCCAGCATTCACATAGACCTTTTTTCCTGTCTGGACCTCCTGAATGAATCCATATCCTTTGGCCAGGTCAAGATGCCGGACCACACCACTGGTCATCTGGCCAGCTACAGCTCCCCCCCGGGGCACTTCAATTCTCTGACAAGGTGGCGCTCTCGCTGCTTCTCCTCCCTGAATCACACACCGCATCCACTGGGCCTCTCCTGCCAAGGGTGTCCGAGGCTCCTCCACATACATGCTGAGGACACTGAATGGGACAGGTGCAGGTCAGGGAGACACAGGAAGACAGATGATGTCCGGTGAGGATAGTGGGGCCACAGAAGGTGCAGGGGCAGCAGGCAGGGCGGTTGGTCCTTGGGACAGAAACTTCTTACTCACCGCTGCTGCATCCGATGACAGTCCTCCTGCGCGGCCACGGAAGCCAATGACTGTGGCTGTACCGATCCTCCTCAGTGCATACTCTAATGCCCTCTGAGCTCCTTCCGGTTCTGGCTCCTCCAGTTCTGCGGGTTCCTTGCTCTTCATATCAGCAGGTAATGGCATCTCATTTCTTGACAAGCAGTCCATCAATTTCAGGCTCCACCCATTCGTGAGTGGGGTCACTTCCTGCGGCTCCACCTGTTTCTCTAAGTTCAGCTGTCGGGGCGGGAGCTCTGTCTGCGCCCACACCCATTTTGGACAGGAATCCATCACAACAGGGTGTGACGTATTTTCTCCTGGTGCCAAATTCACTGCATGGCACCCATAAAAGGTGGCAATTAATTTATTTTCTGTGCCAACAGCCGCCATCTTTTCAGCGGTCAGCGCCATCTTTAAGTCCATAACATCCGCCATCTGCAATTCTGTCATGGTGATCAACACATCACAAGTCCCAATCTCAAAGTCACAAATCTCAGGATTGCTGTCAGCTGACAGCTACATATCTTCCAGTTCAGGCAGCACATCACACATTTCAGATTCACAGTCACAATCAGCTGCCATCTCAGTTTCTTCTATGAGAGACAGAATTCCAAAATGACAAGTTTAAGCATTCCATCCATCAGTCTTTAGGCTATGGGGTCCATCCTGCCGACTATGCCAAGTGTAACAAGGGCACCAGGGGATTAGTGATGGCCGGGTGATTTAAAGAAACAGTACTTAGGCAGAGTCCAGTGAGCACACTATCAGCGAGTACCCCCGATACCTTGCACATAAACAGACGGATCCAACACAGTTCTTTCCACAAAGAGTTATCTTATTTCCTCTCCGTCCATGGTAGTCCAGGCAAAGCAGAGTCAGGAGGCAACTGTTGTCCAACGGGGAATAACTTTAATATACAGGGATGTAATAGAAGGGATGAACAAGTATGGATGGAAGTAATGAACAAGGGTAGAATGGAAGTAGAAGAGTACAACAGCGCAGGTGTCCCACTGCTTCTAAGCCCTGCCATGTACCCAAACAGTAGTTTTCTTCCACATAAAGGGTGTTATCCTGCTTATGAGAAATTGCAATATATTGTCCATTTTATTCTGTTACCATTGTTAAAATGAAAAAATGGGGTAAAGCAACATTTTTGTGGAAAATAACAAATTTTCATTTTTTTGTTTTAATTTCTGTGTTTTCATTTTTTTGTTTTAATTTCTGTGAAGCACCTTAAGTTAACAAACTGTAGTTTTGAATACCTGGCAGGGTGTAGTTTTTCAACTGGGGTAAATTTTTGGCATTTAGGCCCCACAAGTCACTTCAAATTTGAAGTGGTCTCTAATAAAATAAGGTTTATAAATTTTGCTGGAAAAATTAAAGATTATTACTAAACTTTTAACCCTCTTACATTTCTAAGAAAACAATGTTTTAAAAATTATGCTGATGTAGAGTAGACATGTGTAAAATGTTACTAATTGATTATTTTTATTGATGTGACTGTTTTAAAGGCATAAAAATTCAGAGTTCAAAAATTACATTTTTTCACATTGTAATCAAATTTTATTTTTTTTTTCAGGATTAAACAAAAATCATATCAAACTAAGTTTACCAACTGTATGAGATACAATGTCTCATGAAATAATTTGTAGACTTAATAGCTGTCTACAAATATCTAAAGGGTTGTCACATTGTAGAAGGATCAACTTTATTCTCATTTGCACAAGGAAAGACTAGAAGCAATGGGATGAAACTGAATGGGAGGAGACACAGATTAGATATTAGAAAAAACTTTTTGACAGTTAGAGTGATCAATAAGTGGAACAAGCTGCCATGAGAAGTGGTGAGTTCTCCTTCAATGGAAGTCTTCAAACAGAGGCTGGACAGACATCTGACTGGGATGATTTAGCGAATCCTGCTTCGAGCAGGGGGTTGGACCAGATGGCCCAGGAGGTCCCTTCCAACTCTACGATTCTATGATTCTATGAAACATTCTCATAATCACTAGAATATGTTTAACCATTCCAGAGTTAATACCACATACAGTGAAACTGATCAGAATTGAAAAATTTGACCAGGTCAGGAAGGTGTAAACAGGCTTCGCCGTTAAGGGGTTACACTGTAAGATTATTAGGAATGAACATTCTTGAGAATAATCGTTAATTATAATCTGTAGTATAAACAGGTTAATGATCACCTGATGAATGAGCAAAAAGCTCTTCGGGTGAAATGATCTTTTGTACAGCCAAAAAATCAATGTTTTCAACTCAACATCATCTTGTGTAAATAGGATTTGCACTGCTGAGAACAATACTGAGAATGTACTACAAATTTTTCAGTGCAGATGATTTACCAAGGTGTTTGTGTATAAGCAGGCTATTAAAAACAGCTGATTGATAAATCTTTACTTATTGGCAGTTGTTCAGTGCCACTGGACAGTCTATGTGAGTGCTCCCTTACGTTATGCCAATTGCTTTTTAACCCCTTAGTAACCGAGTCAATTTTGACCTTAATGACCAAGCCAATTTTTAAAATTCTGACAAGTGTCACTTTATGTGGTAATAACTCTGGAATTCCTCATCATATCTCACTGATTCTGAGAATTTTTTTTATGACATATTGTACTTCATGATAGTGGTAAAATTTCTTAAATATGACTTGCATTTATTCATGAAAAATACAGCAATTTGGCAAAAATTGTGAAAAATTTAGCAATTTTCAAACTTTAAATGTTTGTGCCCTTAAGAGAGTTATGCCACACAATATAGTTCATATATAGTTTCTAATCCTTGTAAACAGGGAGGGAATGGTTGAGGAGGTAAGAGTCGCTGGGACCCTAGGAGGGAACAACCATGCTATTTTAGAATTTTGGATAACTAGAGGAGGAAGACCTTTGAAGACTCGGACTTCAAGGTTAGGTTTCAGAAAGGCAGATTTTAAGGGACTCAGAAAGAGAATCGGAGGGATCCAATGGCTGGATATCCTTAAGGACAAAAATGTCCAGGAAGGATGGGAAATTTTGAAAAATGAGATTCTCAAAGCACAATCGTTAAAGGGAACCTGTCATGCCCCAAGGGCGTTTTTAAGTAAAAGAGCCACCTTCAGCAGCACTAAGGCTGCATTCTGTGAAGGTGGCTCTTCTGTCTCTGATCCCCATAAACGCCGAAATATTAACTTTTATAAATATGTCCCCATACCTGTAATACGTCCCATAGGTATGCTGCGTCCCCCTGTAGCAGCCACCTCTCTGCCATCAATCATGCCCACCCTGCGCCGCCTCCTCCTGCCTTGCTGTCACTGTTACATGGCACAGTGCAGGTGCCTGCCGGCAACAGTTCTCGGGCATGCTGCCCGGGAACTGACATCAGGCTATCACACCTGCGTGTTTCGCAGGCACCAGATCCCGCCCCGCAGTGTGTTATGATGTATTCACACTGCGGGGCTGGGAATCTGTAGCCTGCAAAACGCGCAGGCGTGATATCCTGATGTCAGTTCCCAGGCAGCACGCACTGCGCATGCCCGAGAACTGTTGCCTGCGGGCGCCTGCGTTGTGCCATGTAATGGCGACAGCAAGTCAGGAGGAGGCAGCGCAGGGCGAGCATGATTGACCGTGGGGAGGCGGCTGCTACAGAGAGACGCACCATACCTATGGGTCGTATTACAGGTATGGGGACATATTTATAAAAGTTAATATTTTGGCATTCCTGGGGATCAGAAACAGAAGAGCCACCTTCACAGAATGCAGCCTTAGTGCTGCTGAAGGTGGCTCTTTTACTAAAAAACGCCCTGGGGGGTGACAGGTTCGCTTTAACAATTCCACGAAGAGAGAAGAATGCGAAGCATTTAATTAAACCAGGATGGATGAACACAGAACTTAAATACATGCTAAAAGGGATGAAAGAAATGTTTATCAAATGGAAAGAGGGAGGCATATCTAAAGTAGAATATAATGCTGCTTGCAGAACCTGCAGGGCATGAATCAGATTAATAAAGCTGACAATGAATTAAGGCTTGCAAGAGATGTCAAATGCAATAAAAAAAATAAAAAAGGATTTAGGGGATATGTCAAAAGAAAAAGAAAAGTCAAAGATGCTATAGGATTTTTACAGGATGAAAATGATGAAATGGTAAGAAAGGATGTTGAGAAGACTGAACTTTTAAATTCCAATTTTGCATCTGTTTTCTCTCAGAAAGTAAATGTAACATGAACTGATCCTCACTGTCCTATTAAAGGATTAGAAGAATCCAGGATATCTATAAACAGAAAGATAGTGAGGAAACACTTAGCTAACATAAATGAATTCATGTCTCCAGGTCCAAATGGCATTTTGCGAGCATGCAGTTTAGAGGAATTTGTTTTGCTCCAATCTCCTCCTTGTGAATTGTTTCTAAAACAATCCACAGG
Source organism: Dendrobates tinctorius (assembly GCF_039654945.1). NCBI lineage: Eukaryota > Metazoa > Chordata > Amphibia > Anura > Dendrobatidae > Dendrobates > Dendrobates tinctorius. The sequence goes on from NW_027361773.1 coordinate 3,420,815, forward strand.
AAGGAGATTGGAGCAAAACAAAATCTTCTAAACTGCATGCCCGCAAACGCCAGAAGCCTGATAAATAAGAGGGAGGAACTAGAGACAAAAAGGAGAACTAGAAGAAATAGGTGGAATAGAGTAAAAAGGCACAAATGTATTAAATATTGTATAAAGATAAAAGAGTGACATAGCGCATGACTTAATATCAGTAACACCAAGACAATGCAGGAAAACACAAGGTCACCCAGTCAGGAGATAAACAGTCCAAGTATATATGTATCAAGTGAACCATATAAACACAATGTGAGTCACAAGGCATGCTGACAAGTGAAGTCTCCTAAAAAGAGCCATACAGGAACAAATACCATGGCTCAAGGCAAAATGACAAGGCTTTTCAGTGACTGGGCGACCAAGGACCAGATTAGAAGACCCCGACGAGTATTTCGCTGTGACCCAGCACCGCTTTCTCCTCTTGAGAAAGCAGGCAAAGCAGGGCACATGCAAGGAAGCATGCCTGAGTGTAAGGCAAATGCAGAGGGTGTGCCAAGAAGCACGACAAAGCACAGAGCAGAGTGTAGGAACAGAGCATGTGCTAGCAAGCACAGCTAGACAGGGTACAGGAGCAGAGCACAAGACAGAGAACCGGTATGAAGCACAAGGCAGAGTAGATGGACGGAGCACAAGGCAGAGGACCCGAGTACAGCATGCAGCCAAGCAAGGACAAAACAGACCAAGCCAGGAAGCACAACAATAATAAGGCACCACCCATAGGAAGAGGTAGCCTGATATAGGACATGAGCACTTGGACTTCCGGGTCAGGTCATCCAGGACCATAGAGATGACAAGACTGGAAACAGAGCTGATAAGAGTGCGCGTGCGCACTAAGAGCATTGTGCAGCCATGGGGCTAAGTGTTATGATTAGGTCTCCGAGGAGTAAAGCAAGACCAAGCTAAGCCACAGAAAACCAGAGAGGTTGGTAACTAAGTGGACTGCAGACCCCTCATCCTATCGACACAACTAGCAGTAGCCGTGGAGCGTACCTACGATGATTCTAAATGCTTCGACACAGACGGAGAACTAAATAAGCCTAAAGCAAGAAAGGGGAAATCTAAACTGCCCCAGAACAGACCCCAAAGGAATAGATAGCCCCCAAACCTATATTGTCGGTGAGACAAGATGAAAACACAAACGCAGGTAGGAAAATAGGCTGAGCAAACGATGGGACCCACACTAACCAGGACAGGAAAGGAAAGACACTGCCTGCAATCACGCAAAAAAATCTGCAAAAAATGTCCAACACGTCTGATAGAAAAATACTGAAGTCACTCGACTTCGCCCACATTATCAGCACTCTGGCATATTCTGAAAGCAGAGCAAAAAGAGGCCAATCTAATAAGGGACAAAAACAAACTGGCACAAGCAGTAACATAAGGATGGAAATTCAGCACAGCCCCAGCCGGGGCTGGCTGACCACACAAAACTGAATAGACAAAACCAAATCAAATGTGATCAATAGCAAAAGAAAACTTAGCTTGAGCATGCAGGGACTGAGCTGGAAACTAAGACCTCAGGAGGCAGGAAAAAATCACCAACAGGGATAGAGGGAGTCGGCTGTCTTAAATCCAGTCAAAAACTCCAGAAGACCAATCTTCCTCCTCATTATCAGGTGGCAGGCCTCTGTTAATTAGATCAGCTCCATTACCTGATGCAACCACCAGAGGGAGCCCGGAAAGAGAACTCGCAACCCCTCTGTCAATATAACCAGCTCCACTATCTTCACTAGTAACCAGAGGTAGGCCAGAATTGAATTCACAACAGCGCGTGTGCACCCCAAGGGAACCCCCAGAGTGGCCGCGCCACTGGAAGTGGTGACATCGGGCACGGAGTCCCACCCCCAGGTGAGAGCAGTGTGACAGGAGGCATGGCAGTATCCCCCTTTGTGCCCCCTGTTTCTAAGGCTGGAGAAGAAGTTAGACAAAATCTTGGGTGCATGGATATTCTCCCTGGGTTCCCATGACCTTTCTTCAGGGCCAAAACCCTTCAAATAAATTAAGAAAAGGGTTTTCCCTCTTACCTTCTTCATGGCCAGAATGTCATTCACTTCAAACTCATCCCCCATGCCAACAGGATGGGGAGTGTGGCCTGAAGAGGGATGAAACCAAATAAGTACCACAGGATTGAGGAGGGACACATGGAAGGAACTGGGAATACGGAGCGAAGGGGGTATCTTCAGTTTGTGTGCAACATCATTAATATGCATGAGAATCTCAAGAGGACCAAAGTAACGGGGACCCAGTTTGTAAGATGGTACCTTAAGGCGAATGTATCTGGAGGAAAGCCACACATTGTCACCAGGGAGATACGGAGGAACGTCCAGGCGCCTCTTGTCAGCGTGTAGTTTCATCCTGTCACGTGCTTTCTCAAGAGCAGTTTTGGTCTCCTGCTATACCCTGGAGAACTCCATGGACAGAGAGTCAGCCGCAGGTACCCCCAAAACAGGAAGTACCGGTAGAGGCACACTGGTATGTTGTCTGAAGATGATGAAGAAGGGAGACTTGGTGGATGATTCACCAGAGTGGTTATTGTAGGCGAACTCAGCCCAAGGAAGTAGACTGACTCAGTCATTCTGATGAGCATCTGACAAGTGCCGGAGATAGGATGCAAGTATTTGGTTGGTGCTTTCCACCTGCCCATTAGTTTGGGGGTGATAGGCAGAAGAAAAATCCAGTGTCACCTTCATGAATCCACAAAGAGCTCTCCAAAACCGGGCAGTAATTTGAACCTCTGTCTGACACGATGTGCAGAGGGAAACCTTGAATTCTGAAGATGTGGGAAATGAAGATCTTTGCCAATTCAGGAGCAGAGGGTAGACCGGGAAGAGGAATGAAATAGGCCATCTTCGAGAATCGGTATACAACCACTAGGATCACAGTACAACCGGAGGACCGTAACAGATCGGTAATAAAATCCATAGCTATGTGCTGCCATGGAGCAAAAGGTACAGGAAGCGGGAGCAGAAGACTGGAGGGTGGTTTCCTGGGTACCTTGTTCTGAGTGCAGGAAGGACAAGAGGCCATAAAGTCTTTAACATCCTGGGAAAGGGATGGCCACCAATAGTAGTGAGAAATTAGGGAAAAAGATTGCTTGACACCAACGTGGCCGGCAATCTTAGACGAATGTCCCCAGTTCAACACTCATTTCTAGTTGTTCCCAGCCACAAAGGTTCTTCCCGGAGGTAATGTGGTCAACTTGACAGGGGCTACGGTAATTACTTTAGATTGGTCGATGATATGAGAAGGTTCCTCTTCGGTATCAGTCGACTGGAAAGACCATGATAACACATCTGCTTTAACATTTTTATCTCTGGGCCGAAAATGGAGTTCAAAGTTAAAGTGGGCGAAGAACAAAGACCACTTGGCTTGCCGGGGATTGAGACTTTGTGCAGACTGGAGGTACGCCAGGTTCTTGTGGTCCGTGAAGATTTTGAACGGATGTATGGCACTTTCCAGTAAGTATCTCCATTCCTTCAAGGCCAACTTAATGGCCAATAGCTCTTTGTCACCAATATAGTAATTCCGCTCAGTCGGGGAGAAAACTTTAGAAAAGAAGCCACAGGTGACTAGGCATCCAGAAGAAGACTTCTGCAGAAAAACTGCTCCGGACCCGGTAGAGGATGCGTCCACCTCGAGATTGAAAGGTTTACTAACCTCAGGACAATGAAGCGCTGGAGCAGAGGTGAAGGCTTGCTTAAAAGACTGGAAAATGTCTTCAACCTCAGGGGGCCAAGCATTCAGGTTAGCTCCTTTATGAATAAGGGATGAGATAGGGCGAACCAACAAAGAAAAATGGGGGATGAACTGCCGATTGTAGTGCTCAAAACCAAGGAAGCATTGGATTGCCTTCACACTATGGGACCATGGCCAATTGATAATGGCAGACACTTTCACCATGTCCATGCGTAGACCAGAGTCCGAGATAATGTACCCCAAGAATGGCAAGGATGTCTGTTCAAAGACACATTTCCCGATCTTGGCATAAAGGTGGTTCTCCCTCAAGCACAAGAGGACTTGGCGCAGGTTTTTTCTGTGGGCAGACAGATCTGGAGAAAAAATGAGGATATTGTCTTGGCAGAATACCACGCAGGAGTACAGCATATCCGGTAAAGATGTCATTCAGGAACTCCTGGAATACCGCTGGGGCATTGCAGAGGCTGAAGGGCATGACCAAGTACTCGTAGTGACCATCTAGGGTGTTAAAGGCTGTCTTCCACTCATCATCGGAACGAATATGGATCAAGTTGTAGGCCTCACGAAGATCCAGCTTGGTGAAAATTCATGCTTCTCTTTGCCGGTCAAAGAGTTCCAGGATCAGTGGCAGTGGGTACTTGTTTTTGACCGTGATGTAATTTGGCCCACGGTAGTCTCAAGGGAGGAGAGGAATCACGTATACCTAGGGAGGCCTCTCCTACCACTCCTAGGCAGAGAAGTTTCCCGGCTTCTTGGAACAGGAGTGAAGGAGATGAGAAGGACTCCCACAGTAAAAACAGAGTCCTTGTGCGAACCGCTCCTTGCGACGCCGTTCGGCCATCTTGAAACGGTCCACCAGCATAGGCTCAGAAGCGGGGGTCGCAGAAGAAGGCACAGGTCGTGAATGGGGAGGACTGCAAGTAGACGGAGAGAGATGAGGGGATCTTCTCTATCTGGCTGCCTCCCGGATACGCTCATGGAAGCGCAGGTCAATGCGTGTTGCAAAAGAGATCAGATCCTCTAAAGAGGTGGGGGTATCCTGACCTGCCAGTTCATCTGTAATCCGACCAGACAGGCCATGCAAGAAGGCCCCTGTGAGGGCCTTGTTGTTCCAACCGAGGTCGGAGGACAAGGTGCGAAAACCGATGGCATATTTTCCTACTGATAAAGTACCCTGATGGAGGTTAAAGAGAGACTCAGTGATGGAAGCCAGGCGACCCGGCTTGTCGAACACCTTGTGGAAGGTGTCCAAAAAGGTGGAAAGCTGAGAGACGAGTGGATCATCACGCTCCCAAAAAGGATTCACCAACACTAATGCCTCCCCCTCTAGGTGGGAAACTATAAAGGCTACTTTAACGTTATCGGTGGGATAGTGCTGCGGTAAGAGCTCAAAATGTAACCGGCATTGGTTCAAAAAACTCTAACACAACTTGGGGTCACCACTATATCGGGGTGGTTTATATAAATGGGGCAATGAGTACGAGACCAAGGCTTGGGCAGAAACAGAGGCAACAGACTGTAGGGAAAGAAGCCAGTTATCTACCTATGCCATATAATTGAGGATATGGGCCTGGGTGTAGCATTGCTGAATGAGCTCTTGTTGGAGACTGGCCAACTGGGAAGCATTCCTAGTTTTATAGGACTGTAAGGCCGACAAACAGGACTCCATAAATTTCAAAAAGGACATGATCCTAGTCTGGATTTCTTGTAGGAACACCAGTTCCTTTTGGGCAGAGGCCGTGGTACCAGCGCCGTCCATGGCCTGATTATGCTGTAATGACTCCTGGAGTTGACCCTCTGGGTCATGGCACTAACCCACACAGGGCGAGCTGACCTAGTGAGGACCACCCCCTATACAGGGAGTGTCAGGGGCAAGCCCATGGGGGTAAGGTACCATGACTTCTGGAACCAGGTGGCAGGCTCACAGGAGACACGAGAGAGTATGTCTGTAGGATGCAACGGTGAGTGTGCAGGAAACAGGAGTGTGCAAAGTGTGGACACAGGAATATGCAGGGTGCAGGACAATATAGGGTGAGTGTACGGAAGTACGGAGAGTTCAGGATAATGCAAGGCATGTACGCAGGAACATGTATGGCATACACAGACAAGCACGCCCGAGAGTGGGCAAAGCAGGGCTCATGTAAGGAAGCACGCTAAAGCACAGGGTTAGACAGAGCGTTTGCTAGCCAGGAAGCACAACAATAATCAGGCACCTCCCATAGGAAGAGGTAGCCTGATATAGGACATGAGCACTTGGACTTCCTGGTCAGGTCCTCCAGGACCATAGAGATGACAAGACTTGAGACAGAGCTGAGAAAAGTGCGCGTGCGCACTAAAAACATTGTGCAGCCATGGGACTAGGTACGAGAGGTGCGCGTGCGCACCCGACGGGACCCCGGAGCGGCTGCAGCCCCGGAAGTGGTGACATCGGGCACGGAGTCCGGTCCCCAGGTGAGAGCGGCATGACAGGCAGCGTGACAACAGGTTTCTGCTAATAGCTAAGAAAAAATTATCTTTCACAATTGGTACAGAATCCAACCAGAGGAGCAGCACTTTTAGACCTAATATTATCTAATAGACCTGACAGAATAACAAATCTGTAGGTATTCGGGCATCTAGGAAATAGCGACCACAATACTGTACAGTTTCATTTGTCTTTCGCTAGGGGTACTTGTCAGGGAGTCACAAAAACAAAACACTGAACTTTAGGAAGGCAACGTTTGACCAGCTTAGAGATGCCCTTAATCTGGTTGACTGGGACAATGTCCTAAGCAATAAAACTACAAATCATGAATGGGAAATGTTTAAGTACATTCTAAATAGGCACTGTAAGTGGTTTATACCTTGTGGGAATAAAGGACAAGAAATAGGAAAAACCCAATGTGGCTAAACAAAGAAGCAAGAGGGGCAATTAACAGTAAAAAGAAAATATTTAAACTATTAAAGCCGGATGGCATTGTTGAAGCTCTAAAAACCTATAGGGAGAAAAATACTTTATCTACAAATCTAATTAAAGCTGCCAAAAAGGAAACAGAGAAGCACATTGCTAAGGAGAGCAAAACTAATCCCAAACTGTTTTTCAACTATATCAATAGTAAATGAATGAAAAGTGAAAGTGTAGGCCCCTTAAAAAATTGTGAGGAAAGAATGGTTGTAGATGACGAGGAAAAAACTAATATATTAAACACCTTCTTCTCCACGGTATTCACGGTGGAAATTGAAATGCTAGGTGAAATGCAGAGAGACAAAGAAAACCCTATATTAAGAGGTGTGAAACCGGCTAAATAAGATTAAAATAGATAAATCTCCTGGTCCGGATGGCATACACCCATGTGTACTAAAGCCACCGTTACACACTGCGAAATCGCTAGCAATATCGCTGTAAAGTCACCGATTTTGTGACGTTGCAGCGATATTGCTAGCGATATCGCTGCATGTGATACTTACCTCCGACCGGCTCCCCCACTGGTTATCGCTGATCGTGCGAGAAGCTCCTGGACCATTCCTCGTCGGTCACTTCCTGCGGCGCTTCCTGTGGCGCCGACGAGCGACGCGTGGAGCCGGACGGGAGGACGCAGGATCGCAGCGTCTGACAGGTAAGTAGCGATCCCGGTCCCCAGCGATGTCGCTGGTGAGATCTGCCTGTGTGGAAGCTCACTAGCGACCACCTAGCGATGCACCAGCGATCCTGACAGAGTCATATCGCTGGTCGGGATCGCTGGTGCATCGCTAGGTGTAACGGTACCCTAAGAGAACTAAGTAATGAAATAGTCAAGCCATTATATCTTATATTTAGGGACTCTAAAGCGATGGGGTTTGTTCCACAGGACTAATGTATAGCAAATGTGATACCAATATTCAAAAAGGGCTCTAAAAGTGAACCTGGAAATTATAGGCCAGTAAGTCTAACCTCTATTGTTGGTAAAATATTTGAAGGGTCTCTGAGGGATGTTTTTCTGGATTGTCTCAATGAGAATAACTGTCTAACTCCATATCAGCATGGGTTTATGAGAAATCGCTCCTGTCAAGCCAATCTAATGAGTTTTTATGACGAGGTAAGCTATAGACTGGACCAAGGTGAGTCATTGGACATGGTATATATTGATAGTTACAAAGTGTTTGATACCGTACCACACAAGAGGTTGGTACACAAAATGAGAATTCTGGGTCTGGGGAAATGTGTGTAAATAGGTAAGTAACTGGCTTGGGGATAGAAGGCAGAGGGTGGTTATAAATGGTATATTCTCTAACTGGGTCGCTGTGACCAGTGGGGTGCCCCAGGGGTCGGTGTTGGGACCTATTCTCTTCAACATATTTATTAACGATCTGGTAGAAGGTTTACACAGCAAAATATCGATATTTGCAGATGACACAAAACTATGTAATGCAGTCAATACAAGAGAAGATAGTATTCTGTTACAGATGGATCTGGATAAGTTGGAAACTTGGGCCAAAAGGTGGCAGATGCGGTTTAACAATGAAAAATGTAAGGTTATACACATGGGAAGAAGGAATCAATATCACATTACACATTGAACAGGAAATCATTGGTTAAACCTGACATGTAGAAGGACTTGGGGATCCTAGTTAATAATAAATTTATCTGGAGCAGCCAGTGCCAGGCAGCCAGTGCCAGGCAGCAGCTTCCAAGGCAAACACGATCATGGGGTGCATTAAAAGAGGTCTGGATACACATGATGAGAGCATTATACTGCCTCTGTACAAATCCCTATTTAGACCGCACATGGAGTACTGTGTACAGTTTTGGCTACTGGTGCTCAGGAAAGATATAATGGAAGTAGAGCGAGTACAAAGGAGGGCAACAAAATTAATAAAGGGGATTGGGAACTACAATACCCAGAGAGATTAGCAAAATTAGGTTTATATAGTCTAGAAAAAAGACAAATTAGGGGCCAGTTAATTACCATGTATAAGTATATAAGGGGACAATACAAATATCTCTCCAAGGATCTGTTTATACCAAGGAAGGCAACGGTCACAAGGGAGCATTCTCTGTGTCTGGAGGAGAGAAGGTTTTTCCACCAACATAGAAGAAGGATTCTTAACTGTTAGGGCAGTGAGAATCTGGAATTCATTGCCTGAGGAGGTGGTGATGGTGAACTCAGTCAAGGGGTTCATGAGAGGCCTGGATGTCTTCCTGGAGCATAACAATATCTTACAGTTATTAGATTCTTTAGAAGGACGTAGATCTGGGGATTTAGCCTGATGGAATATGTGCTGAACTGGATGGGCAAATGTCTTTTTTCGGCCGTGCTATGTTACTATGTTACTATGTTATAGTTGGCCACATAGATCTCCTGTTGTCCCATCTTTTTCTATGTACAGTGCTTCTGATTGGGAAACATTATACTGTACTTGGTGAATAACCCTAAAAATGATCCACAAAAGGGATTATTTTTACTCTGCTTGATAAAACACATTGCTTCTTTATTTCCCATAAAGCAAACCTTTTGCTGATCCCAAAATATGAATAGTTTTGAATGCAAATTAAAAAGCCATTGCTTATTCTTTTAACCAATGGCTAACCTATTTTTTCTTCTGAATAGATTGGATAGGTTTTGGAATGTGTGTTTAACCCCCTCGCCCCGAAGCCTGTTTTCACCTTCCTGACCAGGCCAATTTTTACAATTTTAACCAATGTTACTTTATGAGGTCATAACTCTGGAACACTTCAACAGATTTCGGTGATTCTGAGAATGTTTTCTTGTGACATTTTGTATTTTATGATAGTGGTAACATTTATTTGGTATGACTTGCGTTTATTTGTGAAAAATATGGAAATTTGGCAAACATGTTGAAAATTTAGCAATTTTCAAAATGTAATTTTTATGCCCTTAAATCAGAGAGACATATGGTTAATAAATATCATTTGCCACATGTCTACTTTACATTAGCACAATTTTTAAAACATAATATTTTTTGTTAGGAAGTTATAAGGGTTAAAATTTGACCAGCGATTTCTCATTTTTACAACAAAATTTGCAAAACCATTTTTTTTAAGGACCACATCACATTTTAAGTGACTTTGAGGGGCCTATATGACAGAAAAAACCCAAAAGTGACACCATTCTAAAAACTGCACCCCTCAAGGTACTCAAAACCACATTCAAGATGTTTATTAAACCTTCAGGTGCTTCACAGGAATTTTTGGAATGTGGAAGGAAAAAATAAATGTTTACTTTTCTTTCACAAAAAAATTCCTTTAGAAGTATTTTTTTTTCACTTTCACAACGGTAACAAGAGAAAATGGACCATACAATTTGTTGTGCAATTTCTCCTGACCATGCTGATACCACATAATATGTGGGGGAAATCTACTGTTGGGCAAAATGCAGGGCTCGGAAGGATAGGAGCACCATTTCACTTTTTGAACGCAAAATTTGCTGGTATTATTAGCGGAAGCCATGTCATATTTGTAGAGCCCTAATGTGCCTAAACAGTGGAAACTCCAACATTTTACAGCAGTTTGGAAACTAGATCCATTAGGGAACTTATCTAGATGTGTATTGAGCACCTTGAATCCACAGGTGCTTCACAGAAGTTTAACGTTAGGCCGTGAAAATAAAAAAATCAAATTTTTCCTAGATAAATCTTTTTTTTAGCTCCAAATTTTGCATTTTGGTAAGGGTAACTGGAGAAATTGCTCCATACAATTTGCTGTGAAATTTCTCCTGAGTATGCCAATACCAAATATGTGAAGGAAAATAACTATTTGTGTGCACAGCAGGGCTTTGAAGTAAGGAGCACCATTTGGCTTTTGTATGTAAAATTTGCTGGAATAATTAACGGCTGCCATGTCATGTTTGGAGAGCGCCTGATGTCCCGTAAAAGTGGAAACCCCAACAAGTGACACCATTATGGAAAGCAGACCGCTTAGGGAACTTATCTAGACTATATTGAGCACCTTTAACCCATGGGTGCTGCACAGAAGTTTATACGGCGCATGTCGGGAAGGGTTTAAAGTATCTAACAAACAGCAAATCCTTTTCTTCACCCAAAAAAGGGATAATTTTCTTACTACCACTTGTCAAAAAGCAATGGCGTGTAAATTGCAATTTTTGAACCAATGTTACATATAAAGTCTATCAGTGGAGTATGTTATTAACCCCTTTACCTCCAAGGGTGGTTTGCATGTTAATGACCTGGCCAATTTTTACAATTCTGACCACTGTCCCTTTATAAGGAAATAACTGTGGAACACTTCTATGGATCCTGGTGATTCTGACATTGTTTTCTCATGACATATTGTACTTCATGAGAGTTGTAAAATTTCTTTGATATGACTTGTGTTTATTTCAGAAAAAAAATGGAAATTTGGAGAAAATTTGGAAAATTTCACAATTTTCCAACATTGAAGTTTCATGCCCTTAAAACAGAAATATGTCACTCAAAATAGCTAATAAATATCATTTCCCACATGTCTACTTTACATCAGCATAATTTTGGAACCAAATTTTTTTTCTTAGGAAATTATAAGGGTTAAAAGTTAACCAGCGATTTCTCATTTTTACAACACCATTTTTTTGGGACCACATCAGATTTGATGTCACCTTGAGGGGTCTATATGATAGAAAATACCCAAAAGTGACACCATTCTAAAAACTGCACCCCTGAAGGTGCTCAAAACCACATTCAAGAAGTTTATTAACCCTTCAGGTGCTTCATAGGAATTTTTGGAATATTTAAAAATGAACATTTAACTTTTTTCACAAAAAATTTACTTCAGATCCAAATTTTTTATTTTACCAAGGGTAACAGGAGAAAATGGACCCCAAAAGTTGTACAATTTGTCCAGATTGTGCTGATACCCATATATGCAGGTAAACCAATTTTTGGGTGCATGGCAGAGCTCGGAAGGGAATGAGCGCCATTTGACTTTTCAATGCAAAATTGGCTGGAATTGAGATCGGACTCCAAGTCGCATTTGGAGAGCCACTGATGTGCCTAAAGAGTGGAAACCCCCCACAAGTGACACCATTTTGGAAATTAAACCCCCTAAGGAACTTATCTAGATGTATGGTGAGCACTTAGAAGTCCCAAGTGCTTCACAGAAGTTTATAATGTAGAGCCGTAAAAATAAAAACCCTTTTTTTCAAAAAATGATCTTTTTGCACCCAATTTTTTATTTTTCCAAGGGTAACAGGAGAAATTGGACCCCAAAAGTTGTTGTGCAATTTGTGCTGAGTATGCTGATATTTGGTATGTGGGGGTAAACCAATGTTTGGGCGCATGGCAGAGCTCGGAAGAGAAGAAGCACCGTTTGACTTTTTCAACGCAGAATTGGCTGGAATTGAGATAAGATGCATGTCGCGTTTGGAGAGCCCCTGATGTGCCTAAACAGTGGAAACCCCTCAATTCTAACTCCAAACCTAACCCTACACATCTCTAATCCTAATCCCAACCCTAACCATAACCCTAACAACAAACCTAACCCTAATCCCAACCCTAACCCTAATCCCAACCCTAATCCTAACTTTAGTCCCATCCCTAACCCTAACTTTAGCCCAAACCCTAATCCTTACCCTAACCCTAATGAGAAAATAGAAATAAACACATTTTTTAATTTTATTCTTTATCCTTAACTAAGGGGGTGATAAAGTGGGGTTTGATTTACTATTTATAGTGGGTTTTTATAGCGGGTTTTTATGTTTGTCACACACTAAAAGACCACATTTTGAGAGCTATAATTTTTCCATACAGCATCAAGTGATTTCTTGTTTTTTGCGGGAAGAGTTGACGCTTTTATTGTTATCATTTTCGGGAGCATGACATTTTTTGATCGCTTTTTATTCTGATTTTTGGGAGGCAGAATGAACAAAAACCAGCAATTCATGAATTTCTTTTGGGGGCATTTAAACCATTCCACATGTGGTAAAATTGATAAAGCAGTTTTATTCTTTGGGTCAGTATGATGACAGTGATACCTCATTTATATTTTTTTAAGTTTTGGCGCTTTTATACAGTAAAAACTATTTTATGGAAAAAAATTATTTTTGCATCGGTTTATTCTGAGAGATATAACTTTTTTACTTGTATTTTGCAGGACAAGATGACGTTTTCAGCGGTGCCACGTTTATTTATATCTGTGTTTTTGATAGCGTGTTATTCCACTTTTTTTTCGGCAGTATGATGATAAATCATTGTTTTTTTACCTTTTTTTTTATGGTATTCACTAAATCGGTTAACTAGTGGGACAGTTTTATAGGTCGGGTCATTACAGATGTGGCAATACTAAATATGTGTACTTTTATAGTTTAGATTTTTTTTTATTCAAATATTGATTTAATGATAGAATAAATATTGATTTTTTTGTTTAGTTTTATTATTTTATTAAATATTTTTACAATAATTTAATTTTTTTCTTTTTATTCTTACCTTTTCACTGTGCCCCACTATGGGACACTCAGTTTCTGCAGGCTGATCGCTTAAATGGCATGCAGATCTGCATGCCATATAAGCTTTCAGTGCTACACACTGTGCACACTGACATCAGAGACTTCCTGACATGCACTTCTCATGATAGGAAGTCTCTGAGCTCTAGTAACCCAGATATCATCATGACGACAACGGGTTACCATGGGAGTGATCAGGACCCCGCGTCATGCCACGGGGTCTACAATCCAAAGGCAGAGGGCCTGACAGAGCTGACAGAGAATCAGCTGACACCCGACAGCAATCAGTCACGCTCACCCCATGAGCGCGGCTGATCGCCTATGACATACTATTCTGTCCATGGGCATTAAGTCCCAGGGCGCATGGACAGAATAGTACGTCCATTGTTACAAAGGGGTTAAGCAACCTGTTGGTTGCCACTCTTTACCATCTGCCATTTACTCATAGCCATAAATGGTGTGGTCACTTGGACATTTCTATGGCTATGCTTACATCAAAGAGCTTGAAAAGGGTTCCATACAGTTCAAGGAGACCTCAGAGTGTTACAAATGTGTTTTCTAAACAAATAGAGACTTTGCAGTATTGCAATTGGTTACAAATTTATTTGTCGCAAATCAAATTTTTGTGAAAATTAGACAAAGCTGAGGAATTCAAATTTGAAAATATTCACTTATTTCTAGTAGTTTATCAAAAAATATTAAGAAACAGTACACACATTATTTGCAACTTTTTAAATCTATCCCCAGTTTTCAATTTTAGGCATTTTTAGAATTTGGAACCACGTACATTGTTTTTAGATTTTTCAGTTTAATTTTTTTTTTTTTTTGCAATAACATGGGAATGTTGAGTTTTGGTTTCTGCATGGCAAGTTGTAGTTTTGTGAAAAGTATAATTATGAAGTGAAGCTGTTGTGAACTTAAAGACTAGAGTTGAGCGACTTTTGGTTTTTTAGGGTCGCGTTTCGTTTCGTGAAACCCGACTTTTCCAAAAGTCGGGTCGAGCAAGATCGTCCGATTATAGGGAAAAGTCGGGGTCGTCCCGAAACACGAAACCCAATGTAAGTCAATGGGGAATAAAAGTCGGCAGTGAGAGGAGGACAGGAAACACACCTACAGTGCCCATTTGAATGCCAAAAGCATCAATTCTTCTTACTTAAGCTTGTCAACCTTAATTAACTTCATAATACAAGTTACGCACTGAAAAATGGGGGTTATTTGGCTAAAGTTGTGGGGGGGGAGGGCTGGCTGCAGGTTTTCATGTGCCCTGGGTGAAAGAGCGCCCCTTTAACACATACCACAACTCATCATGTTCCAATACGGCAGAGAAATAGCGGTATAGTACAATGAAAAATACCTCACTTTTTACATCTCATGACGAGGCCCATCTATTTCTCCATACAGAATCATTGGTCCCATATAATGTTTGAAACAGTATATGATGAGCTCCACATAATGCTACAGTATATGTTGGTCCCCATGGATGAAGCTCCACTGTCTTATGGGCCCAAATAATGCTCCAAACATAATGGGCCCCATTTCTAATGCTCTAGTGTATAATGGGCCCTGTAAATGCTGCTCCAGTGTCTGATGTCCACCTTTGGAATGTTCCAGTGTATGGTGGGCCCCATCTATCATTCTCCAGAGTATAGTGCTCCCCAAAAATTGCTCTCCCAATATTGAAAACAATCAAATAAGTCTCCTCGCTAGGGAATCCCTGGACTAGTCTGGACTCCTCGTCGTCCCCATCTTCCATCTCACTGCACAGTATTTCAACCTTGCAAGTGCTGTGATCCTGAGCAAGCAGGGGGGGCCCACTCGTTGGCGACGGCACTGGCACAGGGCCCCTGATAGTACGGTGGTGTGTCTGATGGCGGGTGGGCCGAACCTGCACTTTCATCTGCAGCTTCCTCTTTGTCACCGTGTAAGATGGAACTGTATATGGGAAGGGTAACCTGAGTTTCATCAGGGTCAGATTCAGGCCGTGTAGCGTGAGAGGGGAATGTAGTGGTCTGGGTCAATGTACCAGCAGATTCATCGAGCAGTCGCTGGGCATCAGTGCACTTGTGTCGCCCCCAGGAGTACGGTCGCCATAGTGGCATTACCTTCCTCCTAGGGAGTGTGATGTCATGCTTGGGAGCAACGAAGGATCTCTCTAGCAGGTTAACTGATTGGGCTGCGTTATTCCCACGAGTCATGACCCTCCAAACAGCGTTCATGAAGGCAAAGTGTTTGTTTTACGTGGGCAGTATGGTTGCAAAGCTGAACCTTAAAGGAATGTCCAGAAGGGCACCACCAGGAGTGGAGCCTACGGTTAAATTCGACTCCACCTGGGAAACCTCAACCATGCCAGCTACAGAACAGATGCACACATTGCAAGCTTAATTCCGTTAACGAACGAGACTCCGTCATGCCCCGCGGTCCGAGTCCGGCTTACTAGAGGGACACGTGAGGCTCTGGAACATGAGATTGGCCAATAACTGGTGTGTCATGCCCTTACATGTCCGTGGCTGCATGTGCGCTACACTGAAAAGGCCAGCGTTTGTCGCTTACAGGTGCAGATAACCCGCTGAACAACGTTAGTGATGGGGATCACTGAGTGATTACAATTATTACCCGCGAACAATGATTTCCCAGTAAGTGCAGGTCAACTGCATTTCCGGAATTAGGCCTAACCGTCATTCCTGAAAAAATGAAAAACTTACGTGTGCAAACCACAGGTGCTGTAGCTTGCCAGCCGTTCTCACGCCCAGTATGGATTACACGTGATTGCACAAAGGTTAGAAAGGGTACCGTATCCCCAGATAACATGTATGGATAGCGTACACATTTAAAATATATGTCTCAGGAGGCAGGCTCAGACGGTGTCAGGCACAGTATGGATTGCACGTGATTGCACAAAGGTTAGAAAGGGTACCGTATCCCCGGATAACATGTATGGATAGCGTACACATTCAAAATATATGTCTCAGGAGGCAGGCTCAGACGGTGTCAGGCACAGTATGGATTTGACGGCCCAGATTACACAGCGGAGGAGCAGGGAGAAGTAAAGATTGCAAATGCTGGGGCCCTGCCCAAGCAAGGGGGGCCCACTCGTGGGCGTCGGTACTGGCACTGGGCCCCTCATAGTACAGCGGTGTGTCTGACGGCGGGTGTGCACCACCACCATCAGAGACACTTGATTGCACTATGAGGGACCCTGTGCCAGTGCCCGCGCCCAAGAGTCGGCCTACCCACCTGTCCAGGGCAACGGCACTCGCACGGTGTCGTGCGCTAGGTGGTGACCCCGGCCATGGGGGGGGAGGCAGCACAGTTAGGGAGTTTTAGAAAGTGGCATATGTTGATGTTGGACATTCAGCTGATGCAAAAGGCGAAATAGGTGAAGTCCCAGGAAGAGGTGGACCAAAGCAAGCCATTTTTCTGTCACCCTATGTGTCATCAGGGGAAGGTGGGACAAAATCCTTGGAAACCCATGCATGGTTCATTTTAATGAAGGTTAGATCATCCACATTTTGGGTTGACAGACGGGTCCTTTTTTCTGTCAGGATTGATCCAGCTGCACTGAAGACTCTTTATGATAGCACACTTGCAGCTGGGCAAGCGAGCTCCTGTAAGGCATATTGTGCCAATTCAGGCCAGGTGTCCAGTTTAGCGGCCCAATAGTCAAAGGGGAATGACCTGTGTGGGAGAACATCGATATGGGAGGAAAAGTAGTTTGTAACCATGGTTGACAACTGCTGTCTCCTGTCACTTTCCATCGATGCAGTATTACCAGTTGTGTGAGCGGTATTTGAAAAATCAGTCCACAACATTGTCATGAAACCCCTGTCTCCAACGCCACTTCTGCTGTGTGCACCACGAACACCTCTGCCAAGCTGCCCCCGGCCCGTACGGCTCGTGTGAGAACCATCACCGCTGCTGTGTGCTGGGAATGCCTCAAGCAACCGATTTACCAGAGTTGCTTGTTTATTAGCCAATATTAGGTCAAGGTTCTCCTGTGGCATGATGTTTTGTAATTTGCCTTTATAGCGTGGATCCAGGATGCTGGCCAACCAGTAGTCGTCATCGTTCATCATTTTGGCAATGCGGGGGTCCCTTTTTAGGATCCGCAAGGCATAATCTGACATGTGGGCCAATGTTCCCGGTGTCAATGATGCACTGCGAGTGCTGGTTGGAGGAGCACTTTCTGGCAAATCCACATCCCTCCAGTCACGCACAAACCCTGTACCAGACCTTGCCACGCCAACATTTTCACTTGCCCCACGAGATGCATCCTCCTCCCCTAAGTAATCATCCCCATCATCATCCTCCTCCTCCTCTTCTTCCTCCACCTCGTCCAGGAGAGGTCCCTGAGCAGACAATGGCTGAATGTCATCAAGGATTCCCTCCTCCTCTTCCTCCTCATCAACATTGGCTGCAGACGCCTGCTCCTTAAGGTGCATCAAAGTTTGCATGAGCAGACGCATAAGTGGGATGCTCATGCTTAGGATGGCGTCGTCTGCGCTTACCAGCCGTGTGCATTCCTCAAAACACTGAAGGACTTTACAGAGGTCTTTCAGCTTCGACCACTGCACACCTGTCAACTCCATGTCTGCTCTCAAAGTGCCTGGCCGTGTATCCTCCCACAAATGCATTATGGCCTGCCTCTGCTCGCACAGCCGCTCCACCATGTGCAGGGTGGAGTTCCACCTTGTTGCAATGTGGAGAATGAGGCGGTGGTTGGGAAGGTGGAGCAATCGCTGCAGCTTCTGCATACGAACGGAGTGTACAGGCGACCGGCGGATGTGCGCGCACAGTCTTCGCACCTTCTGGAGCAGGGCTGTTAACTCCGGATAATTTTTGAGGAAGCACTGCACCACCAGGTTCAAGGTGTGAGCCAAGCAAGATATGTGGCTGAGTTTTGAAAGGGCTATGGCTGCCACAAAATTACGTCCGTTATCACTAACTACCTTGCCTGCCTCAAGATGTACACTGCCCAGCCATGACTCAGTTTGTCGCTTCAAGTACTCGGCCAGCACCTCGGCGGTATGTCTGTCGCCCAAACACATCATCTGCAACACAGCCTGCTGACGCTTTCCACTAGCTGCTCGAAAGGGGGACACATCGTGTGCAACAGTGGCAGCTGCAGATGGAGTGCTCGTACGACTGCGCTCTGTGGACGAGCTTTCGCTTCTGGAGGAGGAGGAGGAGGAGGAGGGTGGAACGCCTACAGCCAACTGTTTCCTATACCGTGGGCTAGGCAGCACTGTCCCACCACCGCTGTCCCCTGTGGACCCTGCATCCACCACATTAACCCAGTGCGCAGTGATGGACACGTAACGGCCCTGGCCATGCCGACTGGACCATGCATCATTTGTGAGGTGCACCTTTCCGCTCACTGACTGCTTGAGTGCATGGACAATGCGGTCTTTCACATGATGGTGGAGGGCTGGGATGGCTTTGCGAGAGAAGAATTGGCGACTGGGTAGGTCATAGCGTGGTACTGCATAGGCCATGAGTTCGCGGAAAGCTGTGCTTTCCGCCAACCGAAAGGGCATCATCTCAAACGAGATTAGTTTGGCAATGTGGGCGTTCAAACCCAGTGTACGCGGATGAGAGACTGAGTACTTTCTTGACCTACTCATAGTGTCTGGGAGGGTGAGCTGGACTTGAGAGCTGCATATGGTGGAAGTAGCGGTGGACAGGGCGGACTGAGAGAGGGTTGATGATGGTGATGGAGTTGGTGTTCTTTCTGATGGCCTAGAATCAGTCTTTCGTTGATATAACAGTGGGATTCCCTGACTGCTGTGGCCTTGCAACGACACCTCAACATTTGCTGCTGTGCTAACCGGTGGGCTTACAGTGGGGGAAACAATGTAGCGTTGCTGACTACCTTCGTTGTGATCAGTTGCACATGTGGCACTTGAGGTTTGGTGTTGTGTCCACGCTTGCAAGTGCATGCTGGTTAAATGTCTAAGCATGCAACTGGTATTCAAATTTTTCAGATTTTTCCCTCGGCTAAAGGTCTTTGCGCACTTCTTACAGATAACCTTGGCCTGATCATGAGGATTTTGTTCAAAAAAGTGCCACACTGCACTCTTCCTACTTTGGCAGACATTTTGCGGCCTAGCACGCTGTGATCTTTTGACCCTCTGGACAAGCTGTCCAGCAACTATTTTGATGTTTGGAACCTGTCTTTGGAGTGCTCCGGGCCTGCCAGATAACAGCTGTTGCGATGTCGATGTCTGCTGTGGATGCTCCTCATCTGAGCTATTGGAAGCAGCACCCTCTTCCCCCAATGGATGCCAATCTGGGTCAACAACTGGGTCATCCATCATCTCCTCTTCTATGTCATGTGCACCTTCCTCTGTGTCACCGTGTATGGTGGTATAGTGTGCGGGAAGGGGCACCTGAGTCTCATCAGGGTCAGAATCTGGCTCTGTACACTGCGAGGACAATGTAGTGCTCTGAGTGAATGTACCAGCAGAATCATCCATCAGCGGCTGTGCATCAGTGCACTCCATGTCAGATTCATCTTGGCCTGGGTAATTCACCATTTCACTTGATAATCCAGGCATGGTATGTGAAAACAGCTCCATGGAGTAATCAGTAGTATGGCCTGCGTCATCCTTCAATCTTGGTTGGGGTGAAGGACACAAGGAAAGGTGTGGTTCATGAACATGAGCCTCCAATGACGACTCAGTGCTTTTACTTTTTACAACTGAAGAAGAGGAGGCGATAGAGCTGGAGGCTGAGTCAGCAATGTAAGACAAAACTTTTTCCTGATGCTCTGGCTTTAAAAGCGGTTTGCCAACTCCTAGAAAACTAAGCGTTCGAGGCCTTATGTAGCCAGACGATGACGCAGGCTCAACACCTCCTGCATTCGGTCCTATTTTGCTCTTGCCACTACCATCAGATCCACCACCAACACCATCATTACCAGCTGCCAACCCCGGCCCAATTCCACGGCCTCTTCCACCAGCCTTCCTCATTTTTGGTAGAAATGTAGACAAAATCCAACAAACTATATAGTATGTAAAACAAGGTGTCTATAGGACAGGGGAGATTTTGAATTTCTGCACACACTTTTGGACACTGGACACTTTTGGATTGTGTGAGGCCCACTGATATCTGAGCGCTATGTGACAGGCTCGATGGCACAGCTGTGACCTAAGGGACTAGAGAATAAGTGAGATTTTGAATCTCTGCACACACTTTTGGACACTGGACACTTTTGGATTGTGTGAGGCCCACTGATATCTGAGCGCTATGTGACAGGCTCGATGGCACAGCTGTGACCTAAGTGTCTAGAGAATAAGTGAGATTTTGAATCTCTGCACACACTTTTTGACACTGGACACTTTTGGATTGTGTGAGGCCCACTGATATCTGAGCGCTATGTGACAGGCTCGATGGCACAGCTGTGACCTAAGTGACTAGAGAATAAGTGAGATTTTGAATCTCTGCACACACTTTTGGACACTGGACACTTTTGGATTGTGTGAGGCCCAATGAATATCTGAGCGCTATGTGACAAGCTCGATGGCACAGCTGTGACCTAAGTGACTAGAGGATAAGTGAGAGTTTGAATCTCTGCACACACTTTTGGACACTGGACACTTTTGGATTGTGTGAGGCCCAATGAATATCTGAGCGCTATGTGACAAGCTCGATATCACAGCTGTGACCTAAGTGACTAGAGGATAAGTGAGAGTTTGAATCTCTGCACACACTTTTGGACACTGGACACTTTTGGATTGTGTGAGGCCCAATGAATATCTGAGCGCTATGTGACAAGCTCGATGGCACAGCTGTGACCTAAGTGACTAGAGGATAAGTGAGAGTTTGAATCTCTGCACACACTTTTGGACACTGGACACTTTTGGATTGTGTGAGGCCCAATGAATATCTGAGCGCTATGTGACAAGCTCGATGTCACAGCTGTGACCTAAGTGACTAGAGGATAAGTGAGATTGGATTGCTTTTAAAAAAGCAGTTTGCGGAGCAGTGGGTAAACAGCAATGCCAGCGTGTCAGGAAGCCTTAGAAGGCAGCCCAACAACCAACACCACTGATACACCACTATATAGCCTCCCCTTGCACTGCACACACAGTGACTGGTGTGTTGTGCAGGCCAAATCGCTAGCAGCAGAAGCAGTTTTTTGGTCTTCTTCCCTGCCTAACGCTCTCCCTACAGAATCAGCAGCAACCTCTCCCTATGCTAAGATCGGCAGAAGTAAGATGGCGGTCGGCGTGCACGCCCTTTTATACCCCCTGTGACGCCCACCAAAGCAAGCCAATCACTTGCA
Organism: Dendrobates tinctorius; assembly: GCF_039654945.1. NCBI lineage: Eukaryota > Metazoa > Chordata > Amphibia > Anura > Dendrobatidae > Dendrobates > Dendrobates tinctorius. The sequence continues at coordinate 3,442,241 of NW_027361773.1, forward strand.
TGCCCTTCTGAAAGATGGTGATGACCCGTGCCTATGTCATCACGTTGCCCACAGTGTCCGTGGATCCTGATTGGCTGAAAAAGAGCGCAAAACAAACTTTTGAAACGCGACTTTGGCGCGTAAGTCGCCGACCTAGTGGCCGACCTCATCCTAGGGTCGGGTTTCGTTTCATGAAACCCGACTTTGCCAAAAGTCGGGACTTTTGAATTTTTTCGACCCGTTTCGCTCAACTCTATTAAAGACTATTAATTCAATATTGGGGAAAAGCAAACAAAAAATATGTAACTTTTTTGTTTCTTTTTATGTTGTGTATTGCTAACTTAAAATAAGAAAAATCTAATTATAACTTAAATAAAACTAAAATTTAAAGAATTTAAAAGTGAAACTAAATGAAATGATTTTTTTCATCACACATGCTGTTGCCGTTATTGGGTTGAAAAAGTTTTTGATTCAGTTATATATTGGTCTCAGTAAATATAATTTATTTAAACAAGCTACTTTGTGTCTTTTAAAATACAGTATTTTAAGCAGATTGGGTGTATGGGTGAAAATTGGGGTGAGAATGCCACTGAGATTACAGTAGGACAGTAGGTTGCAGTGACCTCCAATTTAACTACCTAAGACCATTACGTTATTCCAAAATGCAGGAAGAGGTTCAAAATGTGATATTTTTTCAATGGCTGTCCTAAATGCTTAAGTGCTTTCAAGCACCACAACAAGGAAAGCAGTTCCAATTAATATCAGTTGGCTTAGGCTGTCCTATTAATGCACATACAATATGTGGCAGACCCAACCGAGCAGGAAACAACATAAACAACAGCTAGCTACCCTAAGCCTATGTGTCCACGCTAGCGTTTTTAAACGCTCAGGAAAAGGATCCCCTTTCCCAGAAAACGCGCGTCATTTTCTGCGCGTTTCTTGCGCGTTTTTTTACGCGTTTTTGACATGTTTTTTGACACGCGATTTCTGGGAACATTGGGGATGGCTAAAAACACTGAGCAATGGGGGAATTAATGAGCCTGCAGCGTTTTCAGCCGCTAAGTGATTCCTGAGCGGTTAAAAACGCATGCATTGGCACAAAAAGCCAAAAACGCATGCTAATTAATTTGGTGCTTCTTTTAAGCATTTCTGCAGCATCTGATCTGGCACAAATGCTGCGGAAACGCTTAACAAAACGCATCGTGGGCACACAGTTTAAACATCATGTTATAAAGAATTTGAGGACTTTCGAAAACTACGACTTGCTTGAATATGTGTAGCAATTTTTAATCTGGATTTATTTTTGCTCCTAGCTTCCACAATAAAACTACTATAATGTTCCATAAAACATTCGATAGGATTATGCAAAGTATTGACTAAATGTGATTACAAATAGAATATATAAAGAATGTGCTAGATAGCTAACGCTCGCTGAAAAAGTGTTCCCAGTATAGGGTATTATTTCAGTATTATTTTTAATCTTCAGGACATAATCTAATTATATATCTATTTTGAATTCAACATTTCAGAAGGGCTATAGCAATGCTAGAAAATTGAATTCTACACTGCTGAAATGAAGAACAACTGGTGAAATATTAGCACTAGGTTTGACAGATTCCAATAAAACTACTTAAAAGTACAGCAGAGAATACTGCAATATATCACCATAAAAAATATTAAAATGTGTTATTCCCCTGCTGTTTCTGATCAGCAATAATGACATTATTTTCATAAACTCTTGGGTATGTTTATGTCTTATGTCAACGTTGTTATATCATGCTTAGAACTAATACTGGGCACATTTATATATTATTTATTTCTGATATTTCCTAAAAGTGTATATAAAGGGGGCATCTTTTTATGTCATTTTTTAACTTTGTGTATATAAAATAGATTAATAACAGAGTAAACTGTTTCTAGAAGCCCATTTAACACAGATGGAAATGCACATGACCTTACTGTCAAGTTTAACATTTAACACAGATTAGTTTCTGATATTATTATCTTGAGGTTATTTATCATATGCCCTTTTAAATACACAAGAGGAAATCTTGTCATAAACTCAACAGGGCAGATGTTCAAATATTACTCAGAGCCCAGTGACAAAGATGCAGCCTTTTTGCAGGCAGCCTAAATCAAGCACTTTTCAGAAATCAGATCTATCATGCTTAATATCTTACTGCGTGAGCTTTATGACAATTCTGATCAAAGCAAAAGTCAGCACATTGAATAGGTTGCTTTGTCACAAAGGAAAAGCTTGCTTAGAAAACATAATTTTATAGCCATTGTCAAAAATATTTTTGATAAAAATGTAAATAAGCATATTTATTAATTTATTGCTAACCCCTTAAAGAGAACCTAGGACATTTAAAATAATGCTGTTAACCTGCAGATGTGGGGTTATGGGGATATGTGGCTTCACCATTTGGAGCCCTGATTGGGTGGCACAGTCACGGGTGGCAGGGGTGGTGCTGATATGGTTTCAATCACTGCTCAGTGTATACAGAGTGGTGGTTTTAATCATGCACTGACTGACAGCAGTTGAGTCAGCTGTCAGTCAGTGCTGGATGTGTGGTTGCAACAGTCGCTCTCTACGTATACACAAAGCGGTGACTGAAACTGTGCCAGTGCCATCCCTATACCTGGAAGCTGAAAGCTGAGCGAGGCATCATAGAAAGCCTTATAAAAATGCAATCTTTATTCCAAAATATTTAAAACATCACAACAGTGAGGAGACAAAAATAGAGAAATGTTTGAGACCAATGACCTAAACTACAGTCACAATATACAGTTGTGCTCAAAAGTTTACATACCCCAGCAGAATTTTTGCTTTCTTGACCTTTTTTCAGAGAACACAGTATGAATGATAACACCAAATCTATTTCTCCACTCATGGTTAGTGGTTGGGTTAAGCCATTTATTGTCAAAATACTGTGGTTTCTCTTTTTAAATCATAATGACAATCCAAAATATCCAAATGACCCAGATCAAAAGTTCACATATCCTGGTGATTTTGGCCTAATAACATGCACAGAAGTTGACACAAATGGGTTTGAATGGCTACTAAAGATAACATCCTCAACTGTGACCTGTTTGCTTGTAATCAGTGTGTGTGCATAAAAGCTGAGTGAGTTTCTGGGATCCAGACAGACTCTTGCATCTTGCATCCAGCCACTGATGTTTCTGGATTGTGAGTCATGGGGAAAGCAAAAGAATTGAAGAACGGGCCTATGGGAAAAAGTAGTTGAACTGTACAAAACAGGAAAGGGATACAAAAAGATATCCAAATAATTGATAATGCCAGCCAACAGCATTCAAACTGTGATCAACAAATGGTAAATCAGGGGCTGCAACCGAGTAGTTCCGGGGTTGTTCGGCGGGAGCTCAGGTCCCCTCCTAGCGTGTTTGGAGCAGCCATGTTGGTTGTGGCATTACAGTGATTGGCTGGCCGCAATGCGTCATCAGGTCTATATCAGACCTGGCGCCGCCATGCTTGCCACAGCCTGCTCCGGAATCAGTCAGTGTAGGGAGAATTGCTGCTGATTTAGGGAGAGATATGTTTGTTTCGTACTTAGTGTGGGTATACCATATCTAATACACCTATTCATCTCAACTAACAGTCCTTCTGAGGACTAATAAAGCTGCATATATATCAGTGCTAGGCAGGCAGGCAGTGTATGTGGCAGAATTCAGTGCATATAGCAAGAGAGTCCATTCCAGATCTGTCTGCTGCTCCTGCCTATTACAGATATTTGTAGACATAGCCCCAGGTATCAGGGGCCAGGATTTATTTACACACCACTATTGAACCCAGAGCAGTATCAAAAGGTTGTTGGTTGGATAGCGGATAATGCTTTCAGTCACTTTGCCACCACCACCACCACCCTCCTATCTTCCACACAGTCAAGTCTCAGTAGCCATGAGTCTCGAAGGCATATTCCTCACCCTGTTCCTCCTTCCTCCCACCGTGCCTGTAACACCAACATGACAAAAATTGCCAGTCCAACTGTTAGGTCTTCCCGAGTCTGGTTGTTTTTTAAAACTCTGCCGATAACCCCAAAAAGGTCATTTGCACCACCTGCCAGGCCAGCATCAACAGGGATAGCAAAACTACCAGCCTGACCACCATCAGTATGATCAGGCACATGGTAGAAAAGCACCTGACTTTGTGGGCCAAACCCCAGGGTCCAGGAACAGTGTCTGCGGGTGATACCACTGCTTCTTCTGCAGTTGTGCGTGCAAGCCAATCCCCTGTCCATAGTACATGCAAAGATGCCTCCTGCTCTGCATCTGTGGTTGCACACACTCAACCAGCACCAACATCAAGCACATCCACGTCCTTGTCCCAGCACAGCGTTCAGTTATCCATACCACAGTCCTTGGATTGCAAGCGCAAATATGCAGGCACCGCCCTGCAGGCCACACTACTATATTCACACATTTCATGACTGCTTGCACTCTAAATGTTGCCTTTTAGGCTCATGGAGACGATAGCTACCCCAACCCGGTGGCGGCAGCTGTCCCTTGGTACTCTGTCCTCAGCTGTCACTTTTTCTCCTGGCGTGCCATCCCGGCACTACACTAGCACGTGTTCCACAACATTAGCCGTGCCCTCAGCAATACAGTTACTGGGAAAGTTCACCTATCCATGGACACGTGGACAAGTGCATGTGGGAAGGAATGTACATCTCACTGACGGCACACTGGGTTAACATAGTGGAAGCTGGGACCCAGTCGGACCTTGGGATGGAAAATGTCCTTCCAATGCCGAGGATTGCGGGCCATACATCAATCAGGTTTGCCCCCACAGTCTACACCTCTTGCACCTCCTCCTCCTCCTCTTCATCCTCCATCTCCAAAAAGACCACATCACTCACAAGCTGGAAGCACTGCTACACTGCCTCAGCCAAGTGGCAACAGGTTGTGCTGAAGCTAATATGCTTAGGTGACAAACCGCACAATGCTAAAGCGTTGTGGACAGCTCCAAAAGAGCTGACCCTACAGTCAGGCATGGTCATGTGTGACAATGGCCAGAACCTGATGGCAGCAGCCAGGCATGGTCATGTGTGACAATGGCCAGAACCTGGTGGCAGCTCTGAGATGAGGCGAGCTCACACATGTACCATGCCTGGCACATGTGATTAACCCCCTGGTTCAGCGGTTTGTGAAAACCTACCCATAGCTTCTGGATCTGCTTGTCAAAGTACGTCACCTTTGTGCCCATTTTAGAAAGTCAGCTACAGTTTCTGCCACCCTTGCTGTGTTTCAGCATTGTGTGCAGTTTCCAGCTCACCAACTGGTGTGTGATATCCTCACACGTTAGAACTCTACACTGCAGATGTTGGTAAGGATTTGTGAGCAGAAGAGGGCAGTTGTTGACTACCATCATCAACAAGGAGAAAACTAAAAACAAAAAACAATATCCTGAAATAGAAAAGTAAAAAGAGTTAGGACTGTCCCACAAGGGTTGCCGTGACATGGCGGGCATTATTTTGATCAAAATTATGCTTACTAAATCCCCTTATTATTATTACTAGCTTCATCCAATTTTTGCAATTTATTTTTTACTTTTTTATTTCAGGATATTTGTTTTTGGTTTTCTCTGTGTAAAGGTCATGTGTTTATATGTATTCACATTTTGCATACACATTAATTTACTTTTTCAGCTCAGACCCAGTTTTTCATCATCAACAAGGCCATCGGTATTCAGTTCAGACTCCACACATAATACCTCAGAAGTGGACATGAATATTAGACATACATACCATCCTCCAAAACTTTGAGGACTCCACCAAGATGATGAGCGGCAATGACGCCAAAATTAGCAGAACCATCCCGCTTCTCTGTGTTATAAAACGCTCTCTGCTCACAATCAAAGAGTATGCATTGCAGGAGGAGCACAGTGAGATGGAGAAAGAAAAAATACAGGGTGATTACACACAGCCAAGCCTCATCTCATCCCAATGTGGATTGGGTGACAATGAGGAAGAGGAGGAGGAGGAAGAACAGGAGCTAGTTTCATGAGCTATAGACGTTACTACCTGCACAATTGTCATGCCGTCTGTTCATTGTGGATGGCCTGAGGACAGAGGAGGAGGAGAGCATGGCCAGTTTTGCCTGTTAGCAGTCTGGCATGCATGGCTGCTGAGTTTATGTTATGCTACCTTTCCTGTGACCCACGCCTTCTCAAAATTTTGGGTGACAGTAATTACTGGTCGGTGACCCACGCTACAAGGAGAACTTTCCATCTTTTATTCACAAGGTGGACAGGTCTACTAAAATTGGGCAGTACCAGAGAGCCCTTGTTGCAGAATTGATAAAAAAATTCCCATCTGAAAACGCTGGCGGCAGAGGTCACAATTTGTTGGACAACCAAGGAGTACAGGCGAGAGAGACACAAGTCCAATAAAGCAGAGGCAGGGGAACACTGTCAAAGTTCTGGAAGAAATTTCTGAGGCCCTCCCATCGCACAGGCCCAAAGGTGTGGGTTAGACTCACAAGATGTGCAAAGTTTTGGAAGATGCTGAGGGAGTACCTTGCTTACCGGACCAACGTCCTCCATGATTCCTCTGTGTCTTATAATTATTGAGTATCCAAGCTGGACACGTGGCATGAACTGGCTCTCTACGCCTTGGAGGTCCTGGCCTCCCTGCCGCTAATGTTTTATCAGAGTGGGTTTTTAGTGTCGCTGGTGTAATTATAACTGATGAGCGCATCCACCTGTCAAATGAAAATGCTGACAGGCTGACTCTTATAATAACGAACAAGGGCTGGATTGGGCCAGACTTCTCAAAACCACCGAATGATAGCAGCGTAACATAAACTCAAAGCCAGAGTCTTTTTTTGGGAGGTCTATTCCCATGCACCTTTTCACACCCACACATTGGTATACGCTTCCTGATTTTGGCTATTTGCTGTTTTCCTCCTCCTTTTCCTCATCCTCAACCTCCTCCACCATAGCACAAGGGTGACCATGGTCCGTGATGCAACACCCACATAATTTTTTTAAAATGGTTATACAATATGTTCATTTATACCCCCAGGTGCAAATGTTTGTCAGCCCATACACTTACTGCTTGGGCATTACAAGTATAGGAGACCTGCTGCTTCCTAATGGGAACCTTTTTATCATAGAATCATAGAATCGTAGCGGTGGAAGGGACCTCCTGGGCCATCTGGTCCAACCTCCTGCTCAAAGCAGGATTCTCTAAATCATCCCAGACAGATGTCTGTCCAGCCTCTGATGACTTCTATTGAAGGAGAACTCACCACCTCCCGTGGCAGCCTGTTCCACTAATTGATCACTCTTACTGTCAAAAAGTTTTTTCTAATATCTAATCTGTGTCTCCTCCTATTTAGTTTCATCCCATTGGTTCTATTCTTTCCTTGTGCTTATGAAGCCCTCCTCCACATCTCTTAAGAGGGTCATTGGAGAGGCTCAACATTTTTGGCAGCCCTTGCATTCACTGCATAGGCAAACACTATGGGAGAAGCCCTTCCTAATAATGGGAACATTTTTTTAAGGAGGTCCTCATCTACATCTCTTCAAAGGGGCATTGGAGTGGCTCTAAATTTTTGGCAGCCCTTGCATTCACTGCATAGGCAAACACTATGGGAGAAGCACTTCCTAATAATGGGAACATTTTTTTCAGGAGGTCCTCATCTAGGTTTCTTCAAAGGGGCATTAGAGTGGCTCTAAATTTTTTGCAAGAGGATCAGGATTTTTTTTCTTCAGAAAACAAGGTTTTTATACAACAGAGCAATAGGATATTTTCCACACAGTAAAAGGTTTTTTATGCAACATAGCAATAGGATTTTTTGCCTCAGAGGTCAAGGTTTTTATGAAACAGAGCAATATGATTTTTTGCCTCAGAGGACAAGGTTTATATAGCGTAGAGCAATAGTATTTTTTTGCCAGAAAATAAGTTTTTATGCAACAGAGCAATAGGATTTTTTTTTCTCAGCGTACAAGGTTTATATGGCACAGAGCAATAGAATTTATTTGCTGCAAAGCAGCTGGATTTTAAAGCATAGACCATAAGGCTTTTATGGCACAAAGCAACAGGCTGTTAGGGCAGTCTACACAACGCTGCTATGGCACGCAGGAACAGGCTTTAAGTGCCGTCTAGACAAGGCTGCTATGGCACAAAGAAACAGGCATTTAGGGCAGTCTACCCAGTCTACCCTAGGAGACCGGTACAAACCCTGAACTTTACAGTATGGGTTTGCTCATCACTAGCCATCACTTACTACATGCAACCACTGCCCACCCTCAGATAAAATGTCGAAAATGTACCAGCTGGACAATTTTGGAGATTGAAATGAATATGCTCCGATAACATCACTTTTGAAAAACAATTCTGTGATCTCAAGCAAGGTTCATATGAAGATGTTTTCACAAAAATACAAAATAAATACTGAAAGCTAAGCTCTTTTCCAGCCCACCAACAGAAACAAAACCAACAGGAATTTGTGATATTCATATGTATGTTCTATTTGAGATATAAGGAGATGCAGTACGTAAAACAGTTACCCAATATTAAGACATCTTACTTGCAGACAATATCCTATGCAATTACTTACCTGTAAACCCCAGTATTAGATTATGCAGGTCTAGGAACTTGAGGGATTTGTTGGTACAGTATGCAGTCATTACCCAGGGAAATGACTGGAAGGCCGGGGTTACACTTGCGTGTGTAATGCGAGAAACTCACATGAGTCTCTTGCATCAATACTCGACACAGCCGCCAGCACTCGGGACCGGAGTGTGCTGCTGCATCGAAATACATACAGCCACAAACTCCGGTCCTGAGTGCCGACGGCAGTACCGGTTATTGATGCGAGAGACTCGTGCGAGTTTCTCTCATTGCACACGCAAGTGTGACCCCGGCCAAAAGAACATTTTGGTTCTAAAACAACACGCCCCTCCACCCCAGGGATCAAAACCATGTGGAGACTATGTGGCCTGTAATAACATGGCGAAAGCTATCACTTTTTGTGATTCCATACGGAGTAAAGAATTTAAAATTACCCATGTCATGTCTTTTTCTACTAAAAGCATGATCTGTGTCTCCTGTCTCGGCTGTCATAAATGTTTGGGTCTCACCTCCACAAAATTAAGATGAACAGGCAGGGAGCATGTTTTAGCAGATCTAGCCTCCAAATAGAAGCATGATGGCTCAAATTTTATCTTGATTCTACAACACTTTAAGCTACATCATCAGTGTCTTGAAATTCATGGGCATCAACAAGATGATAGTATGTGTTTGTGGGTGTGATTGGAGGAAAACACTAGAAGAGAAAAAGACCAAATTGCTCTTTACTCTAAATACAGTAGTGCCAACTGGTCTCAAATATCAAAATATAATCAAAATATCAGTTTTAACCATTTTATTTGATGAAATGTCCATTAGAGCAAATATTACAGTCACACTTACCTTTATGTTATATGGCTCTTTGTTAATTGTTTTTTTAAAAAAAATAAATTGTTTTTAAATTATTACAAGGTGTCCAGATGATTATAAATTTATAGCAAACAATTAAGGATTGTTGACTTATCTGGAAAAACTACTGGATTAGGATATAGAAAATAGAAAATAAAGATGGCACACACCAACATAACTGACGTAGTGGGGTATAGAGTATAATATATTGCCAACTAAGGAAATAATAATAATAACCCCATAATATACATGATGTTATGGACTAAGTAGAGACCATTTGTCAAACAAATACATACAAGGGGAAGGAAGAAAGGAACAAACTTCCTGACAACAAACTGATAGAGAGAGTATAGTATTCAACATATTATAAATAGCAATCCTTTTGCAGCTTGCAGACACTTTTTGCATACTTATTTACTAAAACCTCTTTTAACTTATTGGATATCTGTATATAGTGTTATATTTGCATTATGAATACAATTAATTTTCTATGAATTACTAATTTATGCAGTAAGCAATTTACCTTTGGCTGGGTGACTTTAGCCAATTTTGTAGATTTTCAGAAATTGGAAGAGGCAAGTTCTATATGTATTCTAGTTTGATGGATTAATAAAATGCTATAATATACATAGGCCACAGTTAAATTTTAGAATTTGTGATTTTTATTTTAAATGAATCAGATGGCAGTTATATTGCATTCAATGCTAATTTACCTTAATATTGAATTCCTTTTATCCCTTCAAATTTAGCAGATAGGCCTTGAAGTATAGCCTGCCTTTAGGGAATGCTTGCAGCTAGGCAAATGGTTGATAATCAAGTCACTGGATTATGTCAATTATGCTTAATTAATTAGCAGAATCTTTGCCACTAAATTGCTGGAGATTACGAGATCTCATTATATCCAATATATCAAGTTTATAAACAGTTGCAAGTTGTAACTGAAAATCTATAGAGTTTCCAAGATTCAATCTAAATGAAAGGATTTTTTTGCCTCTTAGATTTTATGATTCAGTGAATAGAAGGTTTAGAGATCATTACAACTCAGTGATAAACTAGGGAAATAATGAATATGATTTGTAAAATACAAGTTTTTTCTGTAATATTCAGTCTATCCTGCAGTGTTTTATACATATATTTTCAAACAGCATGTTGTGGTTAATGCTAGAGATGATTAGATCAATTTTATGTAAATCAAATTCGTGTCAAATTTTGTGATATTGGTCGGTCATGGCTAGAGATGAGAGAATTTGTTCGGATTCAGTTCCGAATGCGATCAGAATTGAATATTATTTTTGCAATATTCGTTGAACACAGCTGAACGTCATTAGAGTCAATGGGAGTAGAAATTACCGAATATGTTTGGAACCTGTCATAAGACATACATTCAGCACAAATAGTGTTCAAATATGGCACAAATATGTCAAAATCAGATTAGGGGCCAAAATCTGAACAAATGTGCTCATCTCTAGTCATGGCAAACTTGAACACTTAGATTCATATAAATTGCCCCCAAAAGGCTCAGTATCATTTTATACACTGCAGAAGATTGCATCAGTCACAGAAGGCTCACATAACCTTAATATGCTTATGTGGTGGACAAGACTTAGTATTAGGTATTGGGTTCCTGCCACTGCACAGCAGGAATCCAGAGCCTTGCACTCGGCAGTCTCCCATTCTCCTTCGGCCGCAGTGGAGCCTGCTCAGCAGTCTCGCGGTCCCGGCGCTCTGCCCAGTCCAGCAGCGTGGGATCGGTTGCTGCTGCTACCTCTGGTTCAGGTAAGACAATACACCCTGGCCAGCAGCAAAAGACTCCAGAATCTAAGTCCTTCCGTCGCTCCACTGAGCATGCTCATGGGATGATTCCCCATTGGGGGTCGGGAGTCACATGCTCAGGTCCTTCTCCAGTTCTGATTGGTCCATCAGGGGGATCTGGAAGGTTCCAGAAGGTCTCAGCTATAAAACTCTCGCATGGCCGCTAGGTGCTAAATGTGTGGATGATGACGGATGCATGTACCTGGTGAATGACTTACTAAGATTCCCCTCCCTTGGATATTACGCTTGTGGTTAGGCTATCAGTATTAGAGTCAGCACCAGTCAGTGGCTAAGCTATAGGCCACAGTGCACATCAGTCCACAGCACTAGCGTCCGATGGTGTCGCCGACTATAGGGCACTATCGTTCTGCTGCAGTCACTGTCGCTCCGCTGCAGTCAGCCTCAGTTAGCGGTGTTTGCGGTTGCGATGCCACATGCTCAGTAGGTCAACGTCCCGTTGGCCTTGTGTCCTTGGGCCCGAGTCCTGTGACCATATACTGAGCGTCCTTCTCCCCGAGCTCTGTAAGCTTGAACAGGCTCAGTATTTGTGTTTAGCGGTTCGGCGGCTCTGTGAAGCAACAGAGTTCGCCCTGTGCACACCGGGTGACATTTAACCCTCGTGTGTTCTGCCATTATACCACCATTTTGAGCGTCCGCCATTATCTAGCAGCAATGTACCACCTACTATTATTTTATAATTTGGTGCGTTCCGCCAGCCCTAACATTATACTAGTGCCAGGGTCTGGCTAGAATGGCAGATAAACAGCAGGTACAGTAGCACATTTGGCAGCTGGGGGGCAGGTTGCCGACTCTTGAGCGTTCAACCTCAGCTGCAAATGTTACTGCGGCCGCTGCCCAGGCAGCCGCAGAGGCTGTCTCCCGTGTTCCCACTTCCATCCCTGCACCGATGTTATCCCACCTCCCACTGCCCGAGAAGTTCTCGGGCGATAGTGCCTCCTGTAGGGGATTCGTGAGCCAGTGTGCTATTCAGTTAGACCTGCTGGCCGCACGATTTCCTTCTGAGCGGGCTAAGGTCGGATTCATTGTTTCCTTTCTGACTGGCAAGGCTCTGGAGTGGGCCACCCCACTGTGGGAGCGTGGTCACCCTGCGGTTCAGAGAGCCTCTCAGTTCCTAGGTTCTCTGAGGCATGTCTTTCTGGGACCACGGGTCACACACGATACCGCGCTCCAGCTGTTGGCTCTGACACAGGGTTCATCCCCAGTCAACCAATATGCCATTCATTTTCAGACACTGGTTTCCGAGTTGGAATGGTCAGATAAGACCCTCATACCAAACTTTTGGAGGGGTTTGGCTGACCACGTTAATGATGCTCTGGCCACACAGGAGGTTCCCGACACTCTGGAGGAGCTCATTACCATCTCCACCAGTATAAATCTCCGCTTCTTAGAGCGAGGGTTGGAGCGCTTCAAGTCCAGACAGAGGTTTAGGTTGGCTCCAACTTTCTCTAAACCTCTGGAGCCATCCCATCGTACGTCTGAGTCGTCGGTGGTTCTGGAGGTGCCTCACAGGGCTGTAAGTTCAGCCCAGCTCGAGCCTCCATAGCTCGCGCTCACTGCCGACAGTCTGGTCACTTTGCCACTAGGTGCCCACTGCACTCGGAGAAACGTCCATGTCTAGTGGCAACAGCAGGAGGGCTACCAGACAGCACACTATTTTCCTCCAAGCTAACCTTCAAGGGGGTACTGGAGTCCGGCTCCTCCACTCTGGCGGTGGAGGTTTGCATAGATTCTGGAGCGGAGGGTAATTTTATGTCCTCAGCATTTGCTCTCCAGCACGCAATTCCCTTGGTTATGCTACCTCAGCCGGTCACCATCAGAGTGGTGAATGGCTCGACATTACCCTCGCAGATTACCCATCAGACTGCTCCATTAAGACTCTCTCTGTCTCCGTCCCATCACAAGACAGTTTCCCTCCTTGTTATGCCCGAGGGTGTCGATCAGGTTCTCCTGGGAGTACCCTGGTTGCGTTGCCATTCTCCCCATATTGAGTGGTCCTCGGGGAAAATTCTTAGTTGGAGTAAGTCCTGTGAGGGTAGATGTCTGAGCAACTGCTTTCAGGTTGCCACCACTGCGGCTCCTGCAGATCTCTCTTCACTCCCTAAACACTATCAGCAAAATGCTGATGTGTTCTCCAAGAAAGCGGCAGAGACTCTCCCGCTGCACCACCGCTACGACTGTCCTATTGATCTCTTGCCTGGTACAGAGCCTCCCGAGGGTCGTGTATACCCCCTGTCTCTCCCGCAGATGGAGGATATGTCACAATACATCAAGGAGAATCTGGCCAGGGGATTTATTAGGAAGTCGGTGTCACCAGCAGGGGCGGGATTCTTCTTTGTGCAGAAGAGCGGTGAATTGCGGCCTTGCATCGATTACAGGGGTCTTAACGCCATCACCGTTAAGAATAAGTACCCTCTGCCCCTGCCCATCGGAGCTGTTTGATAGGTTGCAGGGAGCAAGAGTATTTACCAAACTCAATCTGCGGGGAGCTTACAACCTGATACGCATACGTGAGGGAGACGAGTGAAAGACAGCTTTTAATACCAGGGATGGCCATTATGAGTATCTGGTCATGCCCTTTGGCCTATGTAATGCCCCGGTCATCTCCCAAGACTTTGTAAACGATATCTTTCGAGATATGCTTTCCTCTTCGGTGGTGGTCTATCTAGATGATATTCTTCTTTTCTCCAGATTTGGAGTCCCACCGGAGAGAGGTTTGCAAAGTCTTCGATCTCCTACGGGCAAACACCTTATATGACAAGTTGGAGAAGTGCGTGTTTGAGCAGGAGTCGTTGCCTTTCCTGGGCTATATCATCTCGGCCCAAGGGTTGGCCATGGATCCTGCCAAACTGCAGGCGGTAATGGATTGGCAGGAGCCTCACTCCCTTAAAGCGGTGCAGCGCTTTATGGGATTTATTAACTATTACCGCCAATTCATCCCGCATGTCTCGACTTTGGTAGCTCCCTTGGTTGCCCTCACCAAGAAGGGAGCGAATCCTAAATTGTGGTCTGAGGAGGTATCTAAGGCCTTCCTATCCAGCAAGTCTCACTTTGCTAGTGCTCCCATTTTACATTGCCCCAATGTGGATAAGCCGTTTATTTTAGAGGTGGATGCCTCGTCCGTCGGTGCTGGAGCAGTCCTGTTCCAGAAGGATGCTCAAGGTCGGAAGCATCCTTGCTTCTTCTTTTCCAAGACCTTCTCACCAGCGGAGAGGAACTATTCCATTGGGGACAGGGAGCTGCTAGCCATGAAATTGGCCTTTTCTGAATGGAGACACCTCCTTTACACTGACCACAAAAATTTGGTCTATCTCCAAACCGGTCAGCGGTTAAAATCTCGCCAAGCTCGATGGTCTCTCTTCTTCTCTCGGTTCCACTTCACCCTACATTTCCTGTCCAGTAAGAAGAATGTCCGAGTCGATGTGCTCTCTCGCTCTGTGGTATCAGCGGAGGAGGAGCCTCGGTTAATTGTACCATCGGAGAGTCTGAGGACAGTGGCTCCGGTCGCCCTTGAGTCTGTACCCCTGGGCAAGACTTTTGTCCCTGCCCGTTTGCATCCGGAGGTCCTCTCTTGGGCTCACGTGTCCAGGGTGGGTGGACACTTTGGTACCAAGCGGACAGTTGAGTTTCTGGTAAGGACATACTGGTGGCCACATATGGCTTGTGACATCAAAGACTACATACAGGCATGCATCTCCTGTGCCAAGAATAAGCCTTCCTGGCAACAACCTGCTGGGTTACTCTACCCCTTACCGGTGGCGGACAGGCCCTGGGAGATGGTTGGCATGGACTTTGTGGTTGGTTTACCCAAGTACAGTGGCAGCACAGTTATTTGGGTCGTCACCGACCATGTTTCTAAAATGGTGCACTTGGTGCTTCTCTCAGCTACCTTCTGCACGGGGTTTAGCAGTGCTATTCATCAAACATGTTTTCCGCTTACATGGCATGCCTGACAAGATTGTCAGTGACCGGAGTCCCCAGTTGGCATTTCGCTTCTGGAGAGAGCTCTGTTGCTTGCTCAGTATTGAACTGAATTTCTCCTCAGCCTATCATCCCGAGACAAATGGGTTGGTAGAGAGGGCCAACCAGATCCTGGTCACATATCTCTGACATTTTGTCTCGGCCAGGCAGGATAACTGGGCATCTTTGTTGCCATGGGCAAAGTTCACCTTGAACAACAGGGTGGCCGATTCCACCGGCCAGATGCCATTCCTCCTTAACTATGGCCAACATCCTCATGTCCCTGTGCCCATGCCCGTGTCATCCACCGACTCTAGGGTGGCAGACTGGGCGGTGGAGGCACGTGATATTTGGGATCGCACCCAGGATACCATTCGGGCCTCTAAGGAGAGAATGAGGTCCTCCGCAGATGCACATTGGCGTCCTGCTCCAACCTTATCCCCTGGCGACTTAGTGTGGCTCTCCACCCATAACATCAGGCTGCGAGTCGAGTCCACTAAGTTTGCTCCTCGCTACATTGGTCCCTTCAGTGTCCTTGAGCAGATCAGCTCTGTGGTCTATCGTTTGGCTCTTCCTCCACACTTGGCTATCTCTGACGCCTTCCACGTGTCCCTCCTTAAACCTGGTCACATGTCCCGGATCTCCGAGTCATCTGCCGGGACATCAGACCTGTCTTCGGACAAGTTTGAGGTCAATGCCATTGTGGGACGCAGGGTGGTGCATGGTAAAAAGATTTATCTGGTGGACTGGAAGGGTCATGGTCCAGAGGCTCGGACCTGGGAGCAAGTGGAGAACATCCATGCTCCGCTCCTTATTACGGCATTTGAGCGTAGCGAGGCTCAGAGGGGAGGGGGGCCCTAGGAGGGGGGGTAATGTTATTGGTCGGGTTCCTGCCACTGCACAGCAGGAATCCAGAGCCTTGCACTCAGCTCCACTGAGCATGCTCATGGGACGATTCCCCATTGGAGATTGGGAGTCACATGCTCAGGTCCTTGTCCAATTCTTATTGGTCTATCAGGGGGATCTGGAAGGTTCCAGAAGGTCTCGGCTATAAAGGACTCTCATGGCCGCTCGGCCATGCGCTAGTATAGACTCTAGTTGCTATATGTGTGGATAATGACAGATGCATGTACCTGGTGAATGACTTATTAAGATTCCCCTCCCTTGGATATTACCCTTGTGGTTAGGGTATCAGTATTAGAGTCAGCACCAGTCAGTGGCTAAGCTATAGGCCACAGTGCACATCAGTCCACAGCACTAGCGTCCGATGGTGTCGCCTACTATAGGGCACTATCGTACCGCGGCAGTCACTGTTGCTCCGCTGCAGTCAGCCTCAGTTAGCGGCATTTGCAGTTGCGATGCCGCACACTCAGTAGGTCTAGAGGGACGCTGGCCTTGTTTCCTTGGGCCCTAGTCCTGTGACCATATACTGAATGTTCTTTTCCCCGAGCTCTGTGAGCTTGAACAGGCTCGGTATTTGTGTTTAGTGGTTCAGCGGCTCTGTGAAGCAACAGAGTTCGCCCTGTGCACACCGGGTGATCTTTAACCCGCATGTGTTCCGCCATTATACCGTCATTTTAAGCATCCGCCATTATCTAGCAGCAGTGTACCACCTCTGCATGGTGGACCCTGGGCTGCGAACGCACCTACTATTATTATATAATTTGGTGTATTCCGCCAGCCCTAACACTAAGGAACCAGATAGGGGTATCAAGAAGGTGATATCAACAGAGGAGAAGGGTTATGGCCTTGTTGATACACATAAGAGGCAATGTGCAATGCAAAGATCCAACGAGGAAAAACATTCTTCTATGATCAGCTCGAGAGCGAATGGTTCCACATGTGCCGTTGGTGTAGAAGGACAAAAGTAGTGATGATAGAATAGTGAAATATTGGGATTCTGGAAAATTGCTCTGAAAAATTTCTAATATTCGGGTATTCATACAGAATAATGAATCCAATGCAAATTAAGCCAAATATTTTTCTGCTGGACCCAACAAACAGGTCTGGGGCCTGAGTGAAAAGCTGAAATGGATGGGAAAGTGCTAAAACTAAATGGGAACAGCATGGAGAAGATGCCTGCATGCCTTTCTGATTCACATATGGTATCTTGGAATAAAGTTGCCAGACTATTGCGTCGGTTTTACAGATTTATAAGAAGACCTACTGTAACGATAATGTAAAATATGATGTAAGATTTCCCTGCTGATCACATTTTCTGGAACAGTAAAGACTCTTCTATTCACACACTGAACTCTGCAATGCCAGTGGTGAGGGCTTGACCCCCCTTCCTTTCCTTAGTCTGCCAGCAGCTGCAAATTGCTGCTCACTCACAGCCTGTACACTGTCCAACCCCCTCCCCCCTCAGTCTGCACACACACTCAGTGTAACCTGAAATACCAGTGAATGATTTCCCACCTCACAGCAGGGCGCTTCTTTGTCTTCTCATTGTCATGATCCCAGTGCAGGTTTTGACCTGCACATCAGGGGTTAATGTCTTGAGCTCAGTGCAGGCTTGACCTGCACGCCGGGGGTTAATTATTGTAGCCTCTGTTTGGCTCAAGGAGAGCTTCTTATAGCCCTGGGAGACTCCAATCCCTGTCAGTTATACTTTTGCCTTTGGCCGAGTGTGGTGACCCCTGTGTGCCTGTGCCTTCTGATTGTCTTCTAGCTTGCTTATATGGTTCTGACCCGGTTCTGTCCCCTGTTGTGAGTTTGTCTCTTGATTCTGTACTGTTTATCTGCTTCTCTGGTTTCTGACTCATTGCCTATGTCTTGACTAGTCTCTGATTGCCCCTCTTGTACAGTACTGTGCTGCTATCTCCGTGTATGACTCATTGCTTATGTTCTGACTACTCTCTGCTTGTCCCTCTGGTACCGTGCTGCCCTCTCTGCGTATGACCCCTGTTTGTCTGATTTGAGGATCCCTGTAGTAGAATCCTGCACTTATCTCCAGCAGCAGGACGCTAAGCCCCCCCCTGCAGTCACATGATCGTAGGTCCTTCACTGCTTTCTACCTTCAGTGATACAGGTCCTGTGAGCCTGGAGCACACATCATCACCACTGCTTCCCCGCTCCACAGGTAATGTATCTTTGGGCACAGGTTTGTACTCAGGACATGCGCACTGGCTCAGTGAGCAAGTGCAGTGCGGTGTTCCTGACACTCATGTGCCCTGACTTCCCATAGACAATATTGAGAATCTAATCATTTGGTCATAAAATGGTTTGAGGTTGTGATAGAGAAATAAAAACTACATATCTGGGAAGTGCATTGACTAAGCGTCATAGCACATGTTTTTCCCGGTTCCAGTGCTAACAGAACCAGAGAAATGGATTTCTCCTGAACCAAGTGGAATAACTAGTCCGAGTTTGGAATCATTGGAAAGCTAATTTCAATATCAGATGAATGAGGGTTCTGCCGATATTCTGCTAGGTGCTCAAGCCCAGTTATGATTATTAGAAATTTTCAGAACCAAGTCTGTACTCTGAGAGAAGGGGAGGGCGGCCATAACTCAGCCCCTTTAGTGATGTCATAAGCCCAGACATGTAAGTTTGCAACTGAGACCCCCAGGTAGTTGCTGCCTGGATGCTGTTGTCTCAAGACCTCCACATGCATTGGGATGTGTCGCCCATCCCCCAGCCTGGTTTTGCCTGAAATGATCTAAGCATCATATTAGTGTTCATTTTCTGTTTTCATCCTCTTTATTTTGTAATTCGCATTGTACATACTTTTAAGTGTCTCATTTTGTGGAATCCTTTTTACACCTTCTGTAAACACTGCCTACCTTTTTTGTTGTAAATATTAAATTTATTAGTTCTGTCTCTTTGCTCTGTGGCAAATTCATTAGTGCCTGAAGTGATTACACTACTAATTTGGGTTGGCTTCGGATCCCTTTATTAATTATTATTAATTGAGTAATATGAATATCGAGATCAGAGCTGGTGGCAGCGAAGTGTGTTTTGGCTAGGTGGGTAGCGCTGGGAGTTACTGAGCGCGTTTTTTAAGCTGATTGTGTGGCTGCGGCCAAAGCATTTATAATTACCTCGCTGCAGTGGGCCTAATATCCATTGCACAACAAGTAGCCCGTCCTGCGACTAATTATCCTAGGTGCAGTTCTCTGACTGACCTGAGTGTAAGGGGCGCTGGAGAGCTGCAAGTTCCCAAGTGGAACTGGAAAGTGTGATAAACATAAATCCCGGCAGTTCGTGACATATGGTCACAGCAGTGGGATACCTACAATAAGCCCCTGCGATAAATTGTTAGGGCAAGACTAGCTTGCTGTTTTCCTCACATTGTTGGCAGCGGTGGGATAACTAAGATAACCCCCCTGCACATGTGATAGCCGTGTGTGGCCAAAGGTCATACAACCCCTTTTACCTGACATTTTGTGGCGGCGGTGGGATAACTAAGATAAGCCCCCCTGCACATGTGATAGCTGTGTGCGGCCAAAGGACATACAACCCCCTTACCTGACACCTAATTTAATTTTAAAGGGAAAAATGCTAAGAAATATTTTTTCCATCATAATTACTTGTATATAACATAAAGTAAAAATAAAAAAAGATTAAAAAAAATTATACCTCCCCTTTAGCATATGTTCACATGTAGTGTCTTGACTTTAGTTTTTCCTTTTACATTTGTAAGGGCTCTCCTACATTTGGGAGGTCCCTGCCTTATTTAAAATTGTTAGCTAGATAGTGGAATACATATTCCCTAGGACTTTACAATGGCAGCTAAAGCATGCCTATTTTAATTTTGGGCTTCGCCTGCTACCACCATCACATCCACCGCCATATCATTATGCAGCCTCGCTTCACAATTTCAGAGGGCCAGCAGGTTCAGTGAAACCTGAGATTTGTGAGCTCTACAGTTCATTTTGGCCACCGAATCCCAATGGAGCCACTGTCATAGTGGGTGAACCAGCTGTAAGGTGAATATAATAAAGAAGTTGGGTGGAGCTGTATGATGATCAGTGTCAGTAAATTGGATTCTAACAGACACCACAAGCATTTGAATTATATTCTGAATACAGTGTATGCAAGCGAGGGCCTGTACTGTATTGTGGTCAGTCTATCAGGCCTGAAACCCATATCAGGAACATGTACACGCCTCATTTTACTTTGAAGCAGCCTCCTCAAGGGAAAGAGACAGGAGTGCCTTTGACCAATCTGCACAAGCCTACGCACATCTTCTGGAAACTACCCAACCAGGTGGAATGTATCTTTTGCACGGTTTTAAGCAGCAACCAAGTAATTACAGGATACAGTGGGGCAAAAAAGTATTTAGTCAGTCAGCAATAGTGCAAGTTCCACCACTTAAAAAGATGAGAGGCGTCTGTAATTTACATCATAGGTAGACCTCAACTATGGGAGACAAACTGAGAAAAAAAAATCCAGAAAATCACATTGTCTGTTTTTTTTTCATTTTATTTGCATATTATGGTGGAAAATAAGTATTTGGTCAGAAACAAGCAATCAAGATTTCTGGCTCTCACAGACCTGTAACTTCTTCTTTAAGAGTCTCCTCTTTCCTCCACTCATTACCTGTAGTAATGGCACCTGTTTAAACTTGTTATCAGTATAAAAAGACACCTGTGCACACCCTCAAACAGTCTGACTCAAAACTCCACTATGGTGAAGACCAAAGAGCTGTCAAAGGACACCAGAAACAAAATTGTAGCCCTGCACCAGGCTGGGAAGACTGAATCTGCAATAGCCAACCAGCTTGGAGTGAAGAAATCAACTGTGGGAGCAATAATTAGAAAATGGAAGACATACAAGACCACTGATAATCTCCCTCGATCTGGTGCTCCACGCAAAATCCCACCCCGTGGGGTCAGAATGATCACAAGAACGGTGAGCAAAAATCCCAGAACCACGCGGGGGGACCTAGTGAATGAACTGCAGAGAGCTGGGACCAATGTAACAAGGCCTACCATAAGTAACACACTACGCCACCATGGGCTCAGATCCTGCAGTGCCAGACGTGTCCCACTGCTTAAGCCTGTACATGTCCGGGCCCGTCTGAAGTTTGCTAGAGAGCATTTGGATGATCCAGAGGAGTTTTGGGAGAATGTCCTATGGTCTGATGAAACCAAACTGGAACTGTTTGGTAGAAACACAACTTGTCGTGTTTGGAGGAAAAAGAATACTGAGTTGCATCCATCAAACACCATACCTACTGTAAAGCATGGTGGTGGAAACATCATGCTTTGGGGCTGTTTCTCTGCAAAGGGGCCAGGACGACTGATCCGGGTACATGAAAGAATGAATGGGGCCATGTATCGTGAGATTTTGAGTGCAAACCTCCTTCCATCAGCAAGGGCATTGAAGATGAAACGTGGCTGGGTCTTTCAACATGACAATGATCCAAAGCACACCGCCAGGGCAACGAAGGAGTGGCTTCGTAAGAAGCATTTCAAGGTCCTGGAGTGGCCTAGCCAGTCTCCAGATCTCAACCCTATAGAAAACCTTTGGAGGGAGTTGAAAGTCCGTGTTGCCAAGCGAAAAGCCAAAAACATCACTGCTCTAGAGGAGATCTGCATGGAGGAATGGGCCAACATACCAACAACAGTGTGTGGCAACCTTGTGAAGACTTACAGAAAACGTTTGACCTCTGTCATTGCCAACAAAGGATATATCACAAAGTATTGAGATGAAATTTTGTTTCTGACCAAATACTTATTTTCCACCATAATATGCAAATAAAATGAAAAAAAAAAACAGACAATGTGATTTTCTGGATTTTTTTTTCTCAGTTTGTCTCCCATAGTTGAGGTCTACCTATGATGTAAATTACAGACGCCTCTCATCTTTTTAAGTGGTGGAACTTGCACTATTGCTGACTGACTAAATACTTTTTTGCCCCACTGTATGTCCAAGAGAGTGACGAGGTCTGTGGTGTATATTACTCAGGTGACAGGCAGTGTGTCATGTCGGATGCTGTTCACACCACAGCATCCGGCAGGCAGAGGTAGTTCCACCTCCAGCCACTATAGCCTCAGTGGCGCCGGCCTGATCTTCAGGCTCTCGGGGGTTAATCCTGCTGGAGACCAGGTTGGATGGTTAGTCACGCCCACGGTCTTTAAATAGTCATGCTGGCCTATGGGCGTCGCCGATTATAGCTTGTGTTTCATACCAAGTGGTTCCGGTCTGGAGTGGAGGTGTTCAAGAGAGAGAGATTCATATCTGGTGTCGTATGATCCGTCGTTATCCTTTCTCCTTCCCATATTTGTGTTTAGTTGTGGCCTGTTCACATTACTGTTTATTCCTGTGTGTGTGCGGCGCAGTGCAGTTTAAGTTCTCCCTGTCTGTCATTATTTGTGTGGGAGCTTTGGTGGTGACTTCTCACTGGGTGGAGGGTGGAGGGTTAAGTGCAGGGCTGAGAAGGAGATAAGGAAAGGTCGGAGGCTCAGGCATTTGCACCTTCAGCAAAAACCCTGGGTTGAGGGTCAGACAGGGTTTCCCCTAGTAAAGGGACACCACAGGGGCCCCGGGTATTTCAGCCTTAGTTGAACTAAGCCCCCGTAACATTATAATCGGCCCACATTTTTTCAGGAGTCCATGGATCCATTAGATTCCATAACCCGCCAGTTGGCGGCGCTGTCCATACAGGTCTCCGAGTTGAATGGGGCAGTTCAGCAGCAGGGCCTGGTAGTAGCAAAGGTGCAAACGGCATCTGCAGGTATCGGTGCAGAGCCGAAGTTTCCGCTGCCAGAACGATTTTCAGGCGATCGCAGCAAATTTGTCGTATTTCGGGAGGCCTGCAAATTATACTTCCGCATGCGGCCAATATCCTCAGGTAATGAGGCCCAGCGAGTAGGGCTGGTGTTGTCATTACTGAGTGGTGACCCCCAAGCATGGGCATTTTCCTTACCACCTGACTCTGCTACATTTCATTCGGTCGATAATGTTTTTTCTGCCCTCGGGCTCATTTACGATGACCCTGACCGACTGGCTCTAGCGGAATCTAAAATCCGCGCCCTCCGCCAGGGGGAGCGCTTGGCAGAAGACTATTGTTCGGAATTTCGCCGCTGGGCTGTAGACACACAGTGGAATGACCCAGCACTGCGGAGCCAGTTTATTCATGGGGTATCAGGGAGGGTGAAACAAGCCCTCCTGATGTATGAGACTCCGGCATCATTGGAGTCTGCCATGAGTTTGGTGATACGTATTGATCGCCGTTTTCGTCAGGGGGCACAGGAGACGCTACCTCTGGGGGAAAACAGAGGTGCAGGTGTGGTTGAAGTAGATGAGTCCCCTGAACCTGTGCAGATTGCTGGCGTGGCACAGGTTCAGCCTCGCGCTCCGGGATTCCGGAAGCCCGGAGCATGTTTCTACTGTGGTAAAGGAGGTCATTATGTTAACGTTTGCCCGGTACTACCTAAGAGGGTCACACCGGCGGAAAACTGTTAAGCTCAGAGGGTATGGAGGAGACCCAACTGAGCGTATGCATATCCTCCATGATGGTATCTCAATGTATGCTCCCTGCCAAGGTTATTGTCGCCGGCAGAGAGCTACCTATATCAGTGTTTGTGGATAGCGGTTCCGCCACCAATCTCATAGATGAGGAGTTTGCACACACCGCCGGGTTTAAGATTGAAAAACTTCCTCACCCCATACAGGTGGTGACCATTAATGCTGTTCCCCTCCCTCAAGGGGAGATTACTGAGTTTGTGGCAGAGGTGAAACTCCACATTGGGGTCCTACATTCTGAGTCGGTTACATGTAGGGTCCTCCGTAATCTCCCAGCTCAAATGGTCCTGGGTTTTCCATGGCTGTCCAGGCACAACCCGGTAATTGATTGGAAAACTCAGGACATAGTACAATGGAGTGGTTTCTGCCAAGACAATTGCTTGGCCACATGTGTGTCCGCCGTGACGCCCAGCCTGCCGGAGGCTTTGCAGGATTTCGCGGATGTTTTTTCTGAGAAGGGTTGCTCAGAACTGCCTCCACATAGAGCCTATGACTGTGCTATTAGGTTAAAACCCGGGGCCAAATTACCTAAGGCCAGGATGTTTAATATTTCTGGTCCTGAGAGACAAGCTCTGAAAGACTACATCGCGGAGAGTCTGAGCAAAGGTCACATCCGCCCTTTGTCCTCGCCTGTAGCCGCGGGGTTTTTCTTCATTAAGAAGAAAGATGGGGGGTTACGCCCGTGTCTGGATTTCCGAGAGTTAAACCAGATTACTATCCGTGATCCCTACCCAATGCCGTTGATCCCGGATTTGTTCAACCAGGTAGCGGGGGCAAAATGGTTTTCCAAGCTGGACCTCAGGGGGGCGTATAACCTCATAAGGGTCCGTCAGGGGGATGAGTGGAAGACGGCGTTTAACACTCCTGAGGGTCATTTTGAGAATCTGGTTATGCCGTTTGGGTTGACCACCGCGCCTGCCGTTTTCCAACATTTTATTAATGATGTCTTTGCTCATGTCCTGGGGAGATTTGTGATTGTATACCTGGATGATATCCTCATTTATTCTAGCGATCGGGACACTCATTTGCAGCATGTTAGGCAGGTGTTACAGTTGCTCCGGGAGAACCAGCTCTATGCTAAGCTGGAAAAATGTTTATTTTTTGTCCAGGAGTTGCCCTTTTTGGGATATATTGTGTCCGCAGCTGGTTTTAAAATGGACACCGCTAAGGTGCAAGCGGTGTTGCAATGGGAGAGGCCGGAGAGTCTGAAAGCACTCCAGCGGTTCCTTGGGTTTGCGAATTATTATAGGAAATTTATAAAACACTTTTCGACTGTCGCCAAACCGCTCACGGACATGACAAAAAAGGGTGCCGATCTGGCGAACTGGCCTGAGGTGGCTATACGTGCATTTGAGCGTCTGAAGAATAGTTTTGCTTCAGCCCCCATTCTGGTGCAACCAGACGTGTCTAAACCTTTTGTGGTAGAGGTTGATGCGTCGGAGGTGGGAGTGGGGGCAGTACTGTCTCAAGGCTCGTCCTTGAGCGAGATGCATCCATGCGCCTACTTCTCCAAGAAGTTGTCGCCGGCCGAACGGAATTATGATATCGGCAACAGGGAGTTGTTGGCCATCAAACTGGCTTTTGAGGAATGGCGACACTTCTTGGAGGGGGCGGCTCACCAGGTCACAGTTATCACCGACCATAAGAATCTGCTCTACCTGGAGTCGGCCAAGCGTCTGTCTCCTAGGCAGGCTCGCTGGGCATTGTTTTTTACTCGTTTCAATTTTCTTGTGACGTACCGTCCCGGGGCTAAAAACACCAAGGCGGATGCTTTGTCTAGGTGTTTTCCGGGGGGAGAACCTCGGGAAGAGCCGGTACCCATCCTCCAGAAAGGGGTAGTGGTCTCGGCTCTCACGACTGAGGTAGAGGCGGAGATTGCCGAGGCCCAAGAGGAGGTACCACCAGGACTTCCCGCCAACAAATCATTTGTACCCCTGCATCTTCGGCCTAAGGTGTTGAAGGAACACCACGATTCGGTACTGGCTGGTCACCCAGGGGTGAAGGGCACCTTAGAGCTGGTATCGCGTCGTTTCTGGTGGCCCAAAATCCGGCAGGACGTGGTCTCGTACGTGGCAGCTTGCATCACGTGCGCTAGGGCTAAGTCACCCCGAACCCGTCCTGCTGGCACGCTACAGCCTCTGGGGGTACCCAATAGGCCATGGACAGAAATCTCCATGGATTTTATCACTGACTTGCCAGCCTCGGCAGGGAACACGGTCATCCTGGTGGTGGTTGACCGTTTTTCAAAGATGGCGCATTTTGTGGCGTTGTCCTCTTTGCCCAATGCTAAGACGTTGGCTCAGGTATTTGTGAAGGAGGTGGTCAGACTCCACGGAGTACCGTCTGACATAGTATCTGATAGGGGTACGCAATTTGTGGCGAGGTTTTGGAAAGCTTTTTGCTCAAGGTTGGGGATCAAGTTGTCACATTCATCGGCGTTTCATCCACAGTCTAATGGACAAACTGAGCGCATGAACCAAAATCTAGAACAGTATTTACGATGCTTTGTGTCCGACAACCAGGAGGAGTGGTCTACTTTCCTTCCTCTGGCCGAATTCGCATTAAATAATCACCGCCAAGAGTCATCAGGAGAGTCTCCATTCTTTTGTGTGTACGGTCAACATCCTCAGTTTTGTACCTTACGTCAGGGTGACTCCGGGGGTGTCCCGGAGGAGGATCAGCTAGGAGCCCAATTGTCATCAGTCTGGAGGCGGGTGAAACAGCGTTTGTTGAGCATGAGTGCCAGGTACAAACGGGTGGCTGACAGTAGACGCGTGCCAGGTCCGGACCTGTGTGTGGGTGAATGGGTGTGGTTAGCTACGAAGAACATAAAACTCAAAATCCCTTCTTTAAAACTGGGTCCAAGGTTTATTGGGCCTTTTAGGATTTCTGCCATCATTAACCCAGTAGCTTATCGGTTGGAACTTCCCGCGGTGTACAAGATACACAACGTGTTTTACAGGGCTTTATTGAAAAAGGTGGTAGGCTTGGTGGACACGACGCCGATGCCACCTCCAGTCATGGTGGATGGCGAGTTAGAGTTCGAGGTCGCCAAGGTAGTGGACTCTCGAGTAGTACGCCGTACTCTTCAGTATTTGGTGCACTGGCGGGGGTATGGTCCAGAGGAGAGGTCTTGGGTTCCAGCCTCAGACATACATGCGGATCGGCTGGTCAGTTCTTTTCACCGTCGTCATCCGGACAAGCCGGGTCCTATGAGTCTTGAGGGCCCTGGGGTCCCTCGTAGAAGACGGGGTACTGTCATGTCGGACGCTGTTCACACCACAGCATCCGGCAGGCAGAGGTAGTTCCACCTCCAGCCACTATAGCCTCAGTGGCGCCGGCCTGATCTTCAGGCTCTCGGGGGTTAATCCTGCTGGAGACCAGGTTGGATGGTTAGTCACGCCCACGGTCTTTAAATAGTCATGCTGGCCTATGGGCGTCGCCGATTATAGCTTGTGTTTCATACCAAGTGGTTCCGGTCTGGAGTGGAGGTGTTCAAGAGAGAGAGATTCATATCTGGTGTCGTATGATCCGTCGTTATCCTTTCTCCTTCCCATATTTGTGTTTAGTTGTGGCCTGTTCACATTACTGTTTATTCCTGTGTGTGTGCGGCGCAGTGCAGTTTAAGTTCTCCCTGTCTGTCATTATTTGTGTGGGAGCTTTGGTGGTGACTTCTCACTGGGTGGAGGGTGGAGGGTTAAGTGCAGGGCTGAGCAGGAGATAAGGAAAGGTCGGAGGCTCAGGCATTTGCACCTTCAGCAAAAACCCTGGGTTGAGGGTCAGACAGGGTTTCCCCTAGTAAAGGGACACCACAGGGGCCCCGGGTATTTCAGCCTTAGTTGAACTAAGCCCCCGTAACACAGTGCTACAGAGCTCAGGTAAAGGCCTTAGTGTGGCATTGACCTTGTTCCAATATATGTAAGGAATGGTCTTTGTCCAGCAATGGATAATTTAAAGTCCAAATGAATATGTATACCCTATCTATCTAACAAAGAGAAAACGGAATACTGCATTGGGACCAAAAAGGGGACGTGGTTGCTGAATTTTCTTAATGTATGTGCAACTGTAGGTTTTGGCCAAGAGGCTTCAGTGCCTGCTTCCAGGACAGCAGATTGGGAAGGATGTAACACAGGGGAATGGCCAATGGTTTCACCCTCAGACACAGATTTTGTACCCAGGCATTCCACCCACCTACTGGGGTGCGTCGTATGTCTGCATTATATAGCGCATGCTAACAGAGGTATTTTGTCGAATTTCCCTTTATAAAGGGATGTGTGGGTAAGATTTTTGACCTAGCAGCATATATAGAGAGCATGTTTCATTAATCATAATATTATTCTGTGTAAGGCTGAAACCTGAAGAAGTGTGCTGAGCATATTAATACATTGATGTTCCACAATGTCCAAGTGCAGACCCAAAAGTCAACATCAGGCTCCCAGATACACGCTTAAAAAGACCGTGAGAAGGGCAACACAATAAAAAATATAATAATAGAATACATAGAGATTAGAAATTTGACCATTGCACAATGGACAAAAGTTTCCAAATATTACCCAATGGGTCCATAATATACACGCTGAAAGTGATCGTGATGGGGACCTCACAATAATTGCTAGAGATAGGGAGTACAAGTTTCAACATTTTACAATGTACAAAGGTTTCCAAAAATTACCCAAGGGGTTTGTATCATACAAGCTGAAAGAGACTGAAATGGGGACCCCTCAATAAATTTTGCAGTTATTATAATTGCTAGAGATAGGGAGTCCAAGTTTCAACATTTCATAATGTACAAAGGTTTCCAAAAATTAACCAAGGAGTCTGTATCATAAACGCTGAAATAGGCCGTGATGGGGACCTTTCAATAAATGTTGCAGTTATTATAATTGCTAGAGATTGCAAGTAAAAGTTTCACCACTGCACAATGTACAAATGTTTACAAATTTAAAAAAATTACCCACTTGGGGTACACATATATGACCACTAAGTACTTTTTGCAGAAGCAGGAGGAGTAGGACACAATTTCCAGAACAAAATGGGTTTGGATGGTAGGGGATGAACATTAAGACAACGCCCAAAAAACAACATTTTG
Organism: Dendrobates tinctorius; assembly: GCF_039654945.1. NCBI lineage: Eukaryota > Metazoa > Chordata > Amphibia > Anura > Dendrobatidae > Dendrobates > Dendrobates tinctorius. The sequence continues at coordinate 3,471,017 of NW_027361773.1, forward strand.
GCTGCATTTACATTGGGTTGCTGTCATCTGTAGGGCTTACAAAGCCAGAGAAAATCCAGCCCTTTTTCAATTTAAGAAGAGTCAGGCTGTCTGCATTTTTCAATGAAAGTTGTGTGCACCTATCTGTTATGATTCCACCAGCCAAACTAAAAACCAGCTTAGACAACACACTTGCAGCAGGTCATGGCAGTACCTCCAAGGCTTACAAAGAGATGTCAGGCCAAGTGAGCAGAATTAGGAGGGATGCTGGTATGGTCACTTAACCCCTTAACAACAACCGATACACCTTTTAACTGCGGTTGTTAAGGGTACTTAAACCACAGCACCGTTAATTAACGATGCTGTGGAAAAAGTGTACAGCGCCCCCCAGAGTCGGATGTTCTCCAGGGTCTCAGCTGCCGGGGGTTGTTGAGACCCCAGAGAAAATGATTCGGGTTGGGATTTTACTGACATTGGGGTTGCGATCGCCATATAACAGCGACTGCAAAAAAAAAGTCCGATGTGCCATTTAATTACTCTCTCCTCTGATGTGATCGCACATAGGGTCCCTGATTTCCCCTCGGTACCTCCCAGTGTCCCTCTGTCTCCTCACCTCCCCCCACAGCTGCAGGCATCCTCTTCCGGTAAGAAAATGATGGGTGCATGCGCAGTGCACCTGCCGAGATCTGCCGGACGGCACCCAGCAACAATGGAAAGATTTTTACTATTGGTTCATTTTGGTCACCGTGATAGACCCTATCACAGTGATCAAAACAATAAAAATAGTAAATAGTGATGGGCGAGCACTAAAATGCTCGGGTGCTCGTTGCTTGGGTCGAGCAAATTGGAATACTCGGTTACTCGGACTGAACAACGAGCCCAATGTAAATTTAAGGGAGACCCGAGCATTCTTACCACGATCCCCCCCGGGGGTCCTTTAAAGGTCTAAAAATGTCTGAAAATGATGTAAACACTGCTCAAATGACACGGGGACATCATGGGGATCACCCCTGGAAGCATTCCTGACTCCTAGCTCACAGCTTTAAACAATGTTTTCAGAGTTTCATGCCATTTTTACCGGTGCACCAAAAAAATACCAAAACGAAACTAAAACGCGTTTTGCTGAGAAATATATTAAGGTACATCCTTTCCATGTTAATGACCTGTATATAAGACAAAATAAATAACCCCAGACCAAAATGTTCCTCCCCCACTTCGGCTCTTGTCAGACCCAGTCCTTTTGAAGTGTTTTTCAACTTTAACATTGCTTTCAACCAAAACAAATACATTCATTGGAAAATGTCATTGTATCATTTACCAACCCTAGCTGGCCATGTGGTGTGTGTCACATAAGCAGACATATCTTGTTTCATTTATTAAGGAGGGACTCTTAAAGTCACAGATCCTATTTTTACAGGGGCATCAGGTAGCATGAATCTGCTTAAAGTGCCATTATTAAGCAGTGGGTCTCCTAAACTGTTATAGCCTATGCAGTGAGTGGATGGGCTGCCAAGAATTACTATGGACCCCAATACCCCTTTCACGAGCTGTCCAGGATGGCTTCCATAAAAAATGTTGAAATGAATGCAAGGCCTGTCCTGCTACCAAATCATATGCACCCCAATACGCCTTTGATCCCACATACTGGATGGGCACAGGAAAATCCACTTCACATTATTCATTTTGCACTCCCATTCTGTTTTCTTATGGATTGACTGCAAATCCTGCCCTGTTACCAAGTCATATGCACCCCAATAACCCCAATCCCCCTTGGAAGAAACATGGAGGAGGGTCTCTTAATAAAAAATGTCCCATTAAAAAGGATTGGGTCTCCTAGACTTGTATTGCCCAAAAAACTAAGTGTGTTGGCTGCAAAACATGTTCCCCTGTGGGGTACACCTCAACGTTTTCCATAACTAGTATTTTACGCCCAGCAAAACCACCCACCCTTGTTCGTGTGATGACTCCTGGAGCAGACCCTCTGGGCCATGATTCCAGCCCACCTTGGGTGAGCTGACCTAGTGAGGACCACCCCCTAATACGGCGAGCATCAGGGGCAGGCCCAGGGGAATAAAGTACCATGACTGCTGGAACCAGGTGGCTGGCTCGAAGGAGGCATGAGAGACCGTGTTTAGCAGGACAAAGTGGTGGATGATATAGTAACTGACCCAAGCTAGCAGGAGGACATGGAAAGTGAGGATAGCAGCACACAAGAGGAGGGAGGCATAGCACCCCAACAGGCAAGAAGAAGCAGTGTGGTTGCCGTAGACAGAAGGCGGGCGACCATTATCCGTAACACCAACACAACGGAAGTTGCCTGTCCAACTGTTAGGTCTTCCCGAGTCTGGTTATTTTTAAAGACTCTGCCGATAAGCCCAAAAAAGGTCATTTGCACCACCTTCCATGCCAGCATCAGCTGGGGTAGAAAGATTACCAGCCTCACCATCACCAGCATATGATCAGGACCATGGCAGCAAAGCACCCAACTTTGTGTGCCGAACACCAGGGTCAACCAACAATGTCTGCAGGTGACACTACTGCTTCTTCCGCTGTTGTGCGTGAAAGCCAATCCCCTATCCATGGTGCATGCAAAGATGCCTCCTGGTGTTGCAGACACTCAACTAGCACCATCATCAAGCACATCCACATCCTTTCCCTGCACAGCGTTCAGATGTCCATACCCCAGTCCTTTGAACGCAAGCGGAAATAAGCAGCCAATGCCACAGTGCTAAATTCACACATTTCTCATTTGCTTGCGCTCGAAATGTTGCATTTTAGGCTCATGGGAGACAGAAGCTTTTCGCAACCTCATGGCAGTGACAATAACTAGGTACTCGGTCCACACCCGCCACTATTTCTCCCGGTCTGCCGTCACCACATTATGCAAGCAAGCATGTGTCCCACAACATTACCTGGGCCCTCAACAATGCTGTTACAGGGAAAGTGCACCTAACCACAGACACATGGACAAGTCCTTGTGGGCAGGGACTGTACATCTCGCTGATGGTACACTGGGTTAGCGTATAAGAAGTCGGACCCAGTCGGACATTGGGAGTCCATGTCACATGTATGGAGGAGACAGGTTGTGGAAGGCTTTGTATGTCATAGTTAGGGTTTTGAACTGTAGCCTACGGGCAATAGGAAGGCTGTGAAGGGCCTGTCAGAGAGGAGAGGCTGGGTAATAATGGAGGGACAGTTGGATTACTCTGGCAGCAGAATTTAGGATAGATTTGAGTGTTGCAAGAGTGCTAGAGGGGAGGCCAGAGAGTAGAAGGTTGCAATAATCGAGGTGGGAGATCATGAGGGTGTGCACAAACATTTTTTAAGTTTCTTGGAATGTATTGTTCCAGGAAATGTTTTAGAGTTGTAGTGGGCAGGAGGAGGCAAGGGCTTGGATATGTAGCTTGAAAGAGAGGGCAGAGTGGAGGATCACCCTGAGGCCACGAACATGCTGGACTATTTTTCCCAGTGTGCCGTCCCGGCATTACACAGGCACATGACCCACAACATTACCCGTGCCCTCCACAATGCTGTTACTTGGAAAATTGACCTAACCACAAACACATGGACAAGTGCTTGTGTTCAGGGATGATACATCTCACTGAGGGCACACTGGGTTAACATAGTGGAAGCCGGAACCCACTCCAACCTTGGTATGGTGCATGTTCTCCCAACCCAGAGTATTGCGGGGCCTACGTCAATCATGGTTGCCCCCACAGTCTACAGGTCCTGCACCTCCTCTTCCTCCTCCTTCGCTACCTCTTCAGCCTCCATCTACAAAAGTAGCACATCAGTCACAAGCTTGAAGCACTACAGAACTGCCTCATCAAAGCGGCAACAGGCTGCGCTGAAGATAATATGCTTAGGTGACAAACCGCACAATGATGAAGAGTTGTGGACAGCTCTGAAAAAGCAGGCAGATCTGTGGCTGACACCGCTGAACCCACAGTCAGACATGGTTGTGTGTGACAATGGCTGGAACCTGGTGGCTGCTCTGTGGTGAGACGAGCTCACACACGTGCCATGCCTGGCTCATGCACTTAACCTCATTGGTCAATGTTTTCTGAAAAGTGACACGGAGCTGACAGATTTGCTTGGAAAAGTACAGCGCTCTATGTACCCATTTTAGGAAGTCAGCTACAGCTTCATCCGCCCTTGACATGCTTCAGCAGCTCTTGCAGCTTCAGGCTCACCCACTGGTGTGTGATGTCCACAGGCATTGGAACTCTATGCTGCGGATGTTGAAAAGGATTTGTGAGCAGAAGAGGGCAGTTGTTGATTAGTCTACGAGCATCAACAAGGTTGATGGTATTCAGTTCTGACTTCACACATAAGATTTTAGGAGTGGACATGGATGTAAGACATATTTACCATCCTCCCAAACTTTGAGGAATCCACCAAGATGGTGAGCGGCAATGATGCCATAATTAACGTCTCCATCCTGTTTCTCTGTGTTCTAATATTAATATTTATATTTATTTATATAGCGAATATATATTTACAGTTTGACAGTTTCAAAAGCAATAGTCCTAAGTAACAACGATAACAATAATCCAATAATTAAACCAAAATAAAACTACCCTGCTGGTGACAGCTTACAATCTACACTAAGTAACAACGATAACAATAATTAAACCCCCAAAAAACAATCCTGCTAGTGACAACTTATATCTACAATGAGGTGGGGGGAGATAAAAACTACAGGGGTGTATTTACAATAATGTATTTACAATGATGTTTATAGAATGATATTACTGAGGTTAGTTGAAAGTCGTGGAGGCCTGAGGACAAGGAGGAGGAAGAGAGCATGGTTAGTCATCCTCTTGGTGAAGACACAGAAGTATTGGCTGTTAGCAGTCTTGCACAGTTTATGTTACGCTGCCCTTCCCATATCCCTCACATTCTCAAAATTTTGGGTGACAGACAAAACTGATTGGTGACACTTCTGGACCCACGCTACAAGAAGAACTCTTTATCTCTTCTTCCAGAGGCAGACAGGTGTACTAAAATGTTGGAGGACCAGAGGGCCCTTCTTGCGGAATTATTGGAATTATTAAAAGTATTCCCATATGAATACGCTGGCAGCTGAGGTCACAGTTCAATGGCCAAGCAAGGAGTACAGTTGAGAGAGACACAACTCCAATCCAGCACAGGCAGTGGAAAACTGGCAAAGTTCGGGGAGAGTTTTCTCAGACCCTCCCAACCACACATGGGTATTGGCTTCATGATTTGGTCTGTTTGGTGTTATCCTCCTCCTTATCCTCATCCTCCTCATAAAGTGATGTGCCAACATATTGCGCATCACTTTACATTTTAGAGGGGACTTGTACAAACAATGGACATTACAGCATAACAATAAATACATAAATCAAAACAGATACCAAGTGGAATGAGGACCCTGCTCGCAAGCTTACAATCTATGAGGAAAAAGGGGAGGCACGAAAGGTGGATGATAACAATTGCTTTCATTGTTCGGACTAGCCATAATGTAAGAAATCAAGAGTTCATGTAATGCTACATGAACCAGTTATCAACCTAAGTATATGACAGTACAGACACAGAGGGCTATTAAATGCATAAAGTGTGTGAGACCATGATAATAGGAACCTGGTTATGGTAAAAGTTTTAAATAGGCAGCACAGGGATAGTTAGATAAAGGTGTTGAGGGGGTAGGCCAGTCTGAAGAAATGCATTTTTAGGGCACGCTTAAAGCTGTGGGTATTGGGGATCAATCGAATTAACCTGGGTAGTGAGTTCCAAAAAATTGCCACAGCACCTGAAAAATTTGGGAGAAGGAAGTGGGAGGTTCTGATTATTGAGGATGTTAACCTCAGGTCATTAGCAGAACAGAGGGAACGGGTAGGGTGGCAGACTGAGATGAGGAGGCGATGAGGAGATGTAGGGTGGTGCTGAGCCATGGAGTGCTTTGTGGATGAAGTTTATACTGAATTCTGGAGTGGATGGGTAACCATTTAATGACTGGCACAAGGTAAAGGCATCGGTGTAACTATTGGTGAGGAATATGAGAAATATGATCCTGGCTGCAGCATTCAAGACAGATTGGAGAGGGAAGGGTTTGGTAAGAGGGAGACCAATTAGTAGAGAGTTACAATAGTCCAGATGATGTCGGGCATAGGTAGGTTAGTAGAGGGAGGAAACACAAGGAGTTAAGTTTTTGACAGGTTCAGTTTCAGATAGAGGTCCGTTGTCCGTTAGGGGCAGTATGCAAAGAGAAGAGGAGGGGGCCTAGGACTGATCCTTGAGGGACCCCATCAGTAAGGGGAAGATGAGTGGAGGAGGAGCCAGAAAAAGATACAGTGAAGGCGCTGTCAGAGAGATAGGTGGAGAACCAGGAGAGAACAGTGTCCTTGAGGCCTATGGAGCAGAGCATAGAGAGGAGCTGATGATTCACATTGTTGAATGCTGCAGAGAGATCCAGAGATCCAAGAGAATTAGCTTGGCGAAGTGACCATTAGATTTAGCTGTTAGTGACTTTTGTGAGGGCAGTTCCTGTACAGTGTAACGAGCGGAAGCTGGATTGAAGGGGGTCAAAAAGAGAGTTATCTGAGAGAAAGTAGATAAAACTGGAGTGGACCAGGCATTCCAGGAGTTTAGAGATGAAAGGAAGATTAGAGACAGGTCTATAGTTAGCGGTACAGTTTTGGTCGAGGGATGTTTTTTAAGTAATGGATGCATGATGGCATGCTTAAATGAGGAGGGAAATATACCAGAAGAGAGAGAGGTTGAAAATTTTTATCAGGTGAATGGTGACAGCAGGGGAAAGGGAATTGAGGAGATGTGATTGGATAGTGCAACTGGTGCAAGTAGTGGAGCGAGAAGATGCAAGGAACCTGATCACTTTTAATCTTATAATGTAGATCTAACAAAGTGGCAACCCAGTAGACACCACAATTTGGAATCATAGCTATATGGGGATCATGTTGCAGGTACTGCAGCAGGAATGCACTCATATGTCAGGCTTTTCCCTGAGGTCTAAGCCCATGCTGTGTTGGTGGCTGGGTAACACTGATGCTTCTTTCCTTTGTCCCCTCCCACCAACCACGAACAGCAGAGAGGGGATGATTATCCTTGTCATCTCCTGACAATTGCTCGCCCTTCACCTCTTCCTCCTCCATTTGTTCCTTGGCTCTTGCACCTTCAATAACAGTTACATCTGTTACATCTAACCCCCATCAATCGCAGTAATCCACCCTCCCTTGTCACCCACCTGTGTGACGACAGTCTGGAACTTTGAGACAAAGTTATCCCTCCGCATCCTCTACTGCTTCTTCCTCTTTCTCTGCGACCACCACCTTGTCTCGCATGCTATTCAAAGTCTGCTACAGCATATGGATGAATAGTAATGCTGATAATGGCATCGTCAGCACTATCCATCTTAGTAGCCATTTCAACACTGTGCAGAAGGGTGCAGAGGTCCTTAATCTGTGCCCACTCTGTAAACGTGATATGCTCCATGTCAATACTGCATTGGTCCAGGCTCTACGACATAACATACTGCATCAGGGCTCATTGCTGCTGCCACAGTCACTGCAACATTTGCAGAGTGGAATTCCACCATGTCAACACATCGCATATCAACCTGACATTTACAAAGACCTATGTATTGATGCAGGTCAATGACCTGAGGGGTGCAAATGGTGGAAGTCAGCAAACAGCTTCCGTACTTTCTGCAGCAACTCTCTCAGGCCAGGATAGTGGTGTAGAAAATGATTTACCACCAAGTTGAGGAAGTGAGCCTTGCAAGGCCGCCACCAGGTTCGCAACATTATCAGACATGGCCTTCCCTGGATGTAGGATCAGCAAAGACAGCCATTGCTCAAACTTGGCCTGGAACACTGTCCACAACTCTTCAGCTTTATGACTGCGGTCTTGTCACGTCCGCCATGTCCGCCATATCTGTTTTGCCTCATGAACCCCTGGAGCAGTGTGCACGCGCACCTTGCAGTCCTTCCGCTGTTCTCTGCTTTAGTCTGCTTTGCTATGTCTCGCCTTAGCTATTCTTTGACTTGTAGTCCTTCCTCTGTTCTCTGCCTTGCCTGTTTCGCCATGTCTGATCTTCTGCTTATTCTGAGCCTTGTAGTACTTCTCATGTTCTTGTCTCAGCCTGGTTTTCCACACTCTGACCTCTGGTGCTCTCTTGCACATTTCCAAGTCTAGTCCCAAGGTTCTCCCGGCTCTAGGTTTCGGCCTGCGCTCCACTGCTAGACTCTGTCCTCGCTCTCACCTGGCTCTGTTTCTGCCTATGTTCCGCTCCATGTTCCGTACCTTGTTTCTTGCCTAGTCTTGCCTTGTTCCTTGCCTTGTCCTTGCCTTGAACCCCGGCGTGGGTTCCCCTTGGCCGTCTCCTGTGCCATGGTAAGTGCCTCGTGCTTGTCTACAGCCTTGTGCACTGGCCAGTGTGGCGTGCCTCCTGCGTGGCTCCTAGCACGCAGCCCTTCCTTGAACCCTGGCGTGGCTCCTAGCACGCACCCTGCCTTGAACTCTGGCGTGGCTCCTAGCACGCACACTGTCCTGAACCTGGCATGGCTCCTAGCACAAAGGTTCCTTTGCCCACCACCTGTGCCTTAGTCGTGCCTCGTGCTGGCGTTACAGCCGTGTGCATTGGCCAGTGAGGTGTGCGTCCCGCGTGGCTCCTAGCACGCGTCCTGCCCTGAACCATGGCGTGGCTCCTAGCACGCACCCTGCCTTGAACCCTGACTCTGGTGTGTCTCTTTGCACGTGCAGGATTCTGTCTTGTACCTTGTGCCTCAGCATGTCTTTACACACGCGCTCTGTCTTGTACCTTGTGCTTTGACGTGTCCCTACACACGCACTCTGTCTTGAACCTTGTGCCTTGTTGTATCTCTACACACGCACTCTCTCTTGTACCTTGTGCTTTGGCGTGTCTCTACACACACACTCTGTCTTGTACCTTGTGCTTTGGCGTGTCTCTACACACGCACCCTGTCTCGTTTTGTGAACCCTGGCATGTCCCCTACACACGCACCTTGCCTTGCACCTCGCTTTGAACCCTGGCGTGTCCCCTACACACGCACCTTGCCTTGCACCTAGCCTTGAATCCTGGCGTGTCCCCTACACACGCACCTTGCCTTGCACCTAGCTTTGGACCTTGGCGTGTTCCCTAACACGCACCATGCCTGGATATCTGTCGTGCCTCCTTGCCTGCCTGCTGGTTTGCCTGCCGGATGCCTGGAACCTGCCGATCGCTGCCAGAGATTGTAAGCTGGATGACTGCGGCCTGATGTCCGGAGCTGATGTCCGCAGCCTGACGCCTTGATCATGTCGATCGTCGCCAGTGGTCCGGAGTCTGATGCCATTGTGCCTTTACCTGTACCTAGGCATGCCACCTGGCACATACTTTGCTATGGACCTTGGCGTGCCCACGCGCGCACCTTGCACGTTTTACTTGTTTTCACGTTTGCACTGAATGTAATCCTGAAGATCTTAATGAAGATACCTTGCACTTACGTTTTGTCTTGCTTCCTGCTCGTCCTTGTTGTCAGACACTCATCTAGTGTCCCCTGAGCCTGCCGTCTGGTCCCAGCAGTCGTGGTGGCTCACCCCCTTGGTCTTGCCCCTGACACTCCCTGTACAGGGGGTGGATTCTCACAAGGTCAGCTCGCCCTCAGTGGGTGGGTGCCACGACCCAGAGGGTCCACTCAAAAAATGGGCTCAGCAAGAGCTGAGTCCGTCACAGTTAATCAGGCCTTGGACTCCACTGGTACCTTGGCTTTCTTCTGATGAAGAATCTGACCTGATCTATGTCCTCTGAACTCGCTTGGAAAATGGCGGTACCCTGGCCACTCTTCTGATGTGAATCAGACCCGGCCCTTGTCCTCGGAACTCGTTTGGAAATGATGGCAGCCAGAGTAAGAAGACTTTCCTGTCTACTCACAGTCCTCCCCACTGGATCTCCGTGTCTCGTCCGCGACTCCTGTATCTTGACCGGTGCAGGTGCTCGTTTCAGATGTCGGATCAACGTTGTTTGGAGTGTTTGTGTTAAACTCTGGTTTCTGCCGAAGGGAAATTTTTTTTTTCCTTCTTTCCAGCCCCGGTAAGTAGGGGCTTAAAGAGGGGGGTACTGTCACTTCCGCGATGTCCGCCATGTCTGTTTTGCCTCATGAACCCCTGGAGCGGTGTGCACGCGCACCTTGTAGTCCTTCCGCTGTTCTCTGCTTTAGTCTGTTTTGCTATGTCTCGCCTTAGCTATTCTTTGACTTGTAGTCCTTCCTCTGTTCTCTGCCTTGCCTGTTTCGCCATGTCTGATCTTCTGCTTATTCTGAGCCTTGTAGTACTGCTCATGTTCTTGTCTCAGCCTGGTTTTCCACACTCTGTCCTCTGGTGCTCTCTTGCACATTTCCCAGTCTAGTCCCAAGGTTCTCCCTTGGCCCGGCTCTGGGTTTCGGCCTACGCTCCTCTGCTAGACTCTGTCCTCGCTCTGACCTGGCTCTGTTTCTGCCTATGTTCTGCTCCATGTTCCGTACATTGTTTCTTGCCTAGTCTTGCCTTGTTCCTTGCCTTGTCCTTGCCTTGAACCCCGGCGTGGGTTCCCCTTGGCCGTCTCCTGTGCCGTGGTAAGTGCCTCGTGTTTGTGTACAGCCGTGTGCACTGGCCAGTGTGGCGTGCCTCCTGCGTGGTTCCTAGCACGCAGCCCTTCCTTGAACCCTGGCGTGGCTCCTAGCACGCACCCTGCCTTGAACCCTGGCGTGGCTCCTAGCACGCACCCTGTCCTGAACCTGGCATGGCTCCTAGCACGAAGGTTCCTTTGCCCGCCTCCTGTGCCTTAGTCGTGCCTCGTGCTGGCGTTACAACCGTGTGCATTGGCCAGTGAGGTGTGCGTCCCGCGTGGCTCCTAGCACGCATCCTGACCTGAACCATGGCATGGCTCCTAGCATGCATCCTGCCTTGAACCCTGACCCTGGTGTGTCTCTTTGCACGTGCAGGATTCTGTCTTGTACCTTGTGCCTCGGCGTGTCTCTACACATGCACTCTGTCTTGAACCTTGTGCCTTGGCGTGTCTCTACACACGCACTCTCTCTTGTACCTTGTGCTTTGGCATGTCTCTACACACGCACTCTGTCTTGTACCTTGTGCTTTGGTGTGTCTCTACACACGCACCCTGTCTCGTTTTGTGAACCCTGGTGTGTCTCCTACACACGCACCTTGCCTTGCACCTCGCTTTGAACCCTGGCGTGTCCCCTACACACGCACCTTGCCTTGCACCTAGCCTTGAACCCTGGCGTGTCCCCTACACATGCACCTTGCCTTGCACCTAGCCTTGGACCTTGGCGTGTTCCCTAACACGCACCATGCCTGGATATCTGTCGTGCCTCCTTGCCTGAACCATGATTTGCCTGCCGGATGCCCGGAACCTGCCGATCGCTGCCAGAGATCGTAAGCTGGATGACTGCGGCCTGATGTCCGGAGCTGATGTCTGCAGCCTGATGCCTTGATCATGTCGATTGTCGCCAGCGGTCCGGAGTCCGATGCCATTGTGCCTTTACCTGTACCTAGGCGTGCCACCTGGCACGTACTATGCTATGGACCTTGGCGTGCCCATGTGCGCACCTTGCACGTTTTGCTTGTTTTCACGTTTGCACTGAATGTAATCCTGAAGATCTTAATGAAGATACCTTGCACTTACGTTTTGTCTTGTCTTGCTTCCTGCTCGTCCTTGTTGTCATACACTTATCTAGTGTCCCCTGAGCCAGCCGTCTGGTCCCAGCAGTCGTGGTGGCTCACCCCCTTGGTCTTGCCCCTGACACTCCCTGTATAGGGGGTGGATTCTCACAAGGTCAGCTCGCCCTCGGTAGGTGGGTGCCATGACCCAGAGGGTCCACTCAAAAAATGGGCTCAGCAGGAGCTGAGTCCGTCACAGGTCTCCAAGGAATATTCATTTTAACACTGCTTGATTGCATTGAGCCATGGCTGTGCAGTACGGAAGTGGTGGGGATTTGCTCTCCACTGTTGGAACGTGTCTCAGTAAGGCAGAGGTTGAGGGTGCAGGTGAAGGCCCTAGAGGAGGCAGAGGAGGAGGCAGAAGCAATGGAGGAAGTGTGAAATTTAGAGGTTTGTTCTTCAAGCCTTGGGGATTCCAAGCCTTGAGTATCAGCGACTGCCCCAACAGCCACCAGAGTCACCCAGTGCCCAGTCAGCACGATGTAACGTCCTTGGCCATGCTTACCTGCCCAAGTGTTTGTGATGAAATGCACTCTGGCAGACATAGATTTAGTCAAGGAATGAGTGATGTTGTCTTTGACATACTGGTGTAGTGCAGGCACAGCTTTCTTAGAAAAGTAATGGTGACTGGGTAACTGGTACTGACTTGAAGTGAAATGGTACTGAGTGACTGTGATGGCCATCAGCTTTTGGAAACAGTCTGTATCTCACAGGCGGAAAGGCAGCATCTCCATGGACAACAGATTGGAGATGATGGAGTTCAACTTTGTCAATTGTAGGTGGAAACAATCTTTTATGTGACCACAACTGAGGGACCATGAGCTGGCTGCAGTGCTGAGAGAGGGCGGAATACGGTGAACTGGACAAACTGCTGGACTGTGAGGGAGGTACAGGTGGAGATGTTATGGTGGATTGAGAAACTTGTGGTGTGCTCATTCTCTGCAATCAGTCAAACACAGCAGGCATGTCCACTTCAGCTACAGCTGATGGCAGGCTCAGCGGTCAGAGACCTGTGTCTCAATATTTGGCATGGTAACAGAGGAGTAGGAAGAAGCAGATGTGATTGATGGGGCGGCTGATGGTTGTTAAGGTCCTCATTTTAGCGCAGTGGGAACCCAGAGTTACAACTTTGATTGCACATGTGAAGGTTCATACATGAGTAGTCAAATTATTGCACTTTTTCCCTCTACTCAGTTTTTTTTGCAAAGTTGGAAGACTACATGAGTTGGCTCATCCTTTGCAGAGTCGAAAAAGACCCAGGCTAGGCAACCCTTGCCACCCCTGAGAGGTGCAGACCCATAAATGCTGCTGGTCACAGCCGCAGTTGTGGATGAGGATGCATTGCTAGTCATGGCTGCATCATTACGTGTCTGTGATGGTAGGTGCAACGTAACCTCCTCGTCTTCCTCCTCAGATGACCTACTCAGCTGTGTGCCTCTGTGTTCATGCCAATTTGGATTTACCACCTCATCATCATCCTCTGTGCTATTTCATTCCCAGCCCTTGGAGTCGCCCTCCTCCTCTTCTTGCCCTGACAGCACAGTACGGTCCACATGAGCCTCAGATATCTGAGTTTCATCAGGATCACCTTTAACTTGGGGGTTAACAACTGGTGACGAGGGTCAGGATGCTGTTTTGACCCTACCTCGTCCTGCCCTGGATCCAAGCTAAAAAATTGTGTGCATGGGTGCAGATTTCCTCCTCTTGACTATGTGAAGCATATGAGTACACTTCTGAAGATCATGGCAAAGAATTTGTGAATAGCTCATCAGACTCACCCACCTGTGGTCCCGTACAATCAGTTGTACGGTTGTAGAGTTGGGATGCAGTGGAAGCAAGGGTAATTTGGGTGTCACCTCTGTGGACTGTACTGGATGTGTTGTGGAGGAAGAGGAGGAGAGAACATTTGAAGCTGTGCTTTCCATTCACTCAAGCACATGCTCTTTCTGGGCCTCATCAGTAAAGCATACTGCTGTGCGTCTGCCAAACAAAGGTAGTGGAGTAGTCCATCTAGTAACAGAAGTTGTCAGTTGTCTTTGTGTAGGACATGACATTGTTGCTTCACTAGCACTATCACAAACATTACCACCTTTCCCACATACACACTGAACACCAAGCCTAATCCTCTACCCCCACGGTCTCGCTTTTTCCCAGTCATATTGACCAGATAGTGTGGTAGGATCACATTATTAGCAACAAAAAAATAGATTTTAAACTATGCACCAGCTCTGCCAAAAGCTGAATTTCAGCGGCAGTAAATGACAAGGTGAAATATTGTATGACGTGCTAAATCACGTTAGTCACAGAAGAAAGAATTTTTGAGTGTGGATGAGATCTGTATGACAAAGAAGATATGCTTCAAACAATTTTAAAATTAGATCTCCTCTCATGTATGATATGAGTAACACAAGAATTTTTGGGAGGCTTGCGAATGAGGCCTCTATAATATAGGCTAGATGCTACAAACAATTTGAAAGTTAGATGTCCTCTACTGTACAAAGATAGCATCAGAAAGAAAAATGTTGTCCTGTGGATGAAGAATCAATAACATAGACTAGATGCAACAAACAATTTGAAAGTTAAATGTCCTCTACTGTACAAAGATAGCATCAGAAAGAAAAATGTTGGCCTGTGGATGAAGAATCAATAACATAGACTAGATTCTACAAACAATTTGAAAGTTAGAGGTCCCCTACTGTATGACATTAGTAACAGAAGAATTTTTGGGAGGGCCTGTGAATGAGGCCGCTATAACAGAGTAGCTGCTACAAACAATTTGAAAGCGAGATGTCCCCTACTGTACGACATTAGCAACAGAAGAATTTTTGCGGAGCCTGTAGATGAGGCCTCTATAACATTGACTAGATGCTGCAAGCAATTTGAAATTGAGATGTCCCCTACTGTATGATGTTAGTAATGGAATAATTTTTGGGGTGCTGTGGATGAGACCTCTATAACAGACTAGATGCTACACACAATTTGAAACTAAGATGTCGACTACTGTATGATGTTAATAACAGAATAATTTTTGGGGGGGCCTGTGGATAACAGACTATATGCTACAAATATTTTGAAAGTGAGATGTCCCCTTCTCTATGACATTAGTAACAAAACGTTTTTTTTATGCCTGGGGATTAGTGTTGAGCATTCCGATACCGCAAGTATCGGGTATCGGCCGATATTAGCTGTATCGGAATTCCGATACTTAGTTCCGATACTTTTTTCATATCGAATACCGGAATCGGAAGTTCCCATAATGCTAGGAGCCCACTCGATTTGATTCAGCCAATGGGGATCCTCCGAAGTGTGGGCACATCCTGTTAGGCATGTAGGCATGTTAACTACTGGCATGGCTGTGATTGGCTGCTGAAATGATGTCATGATGCACTATAAAAACCACTGCAGCCGCCATTTCTGGTCACTCTGCTGTGAATTCAGTTAGGGACAGGCTGCTGTTGAAGACTGTGAGGGACAGTTAGAAATAGCGATTCTAAAAACAATATTGTGCTTTATCCAGGCTACATAAACCACCACTGTAGCTTTCTTTTGCCTAGCAGCAATGTTCACAGCTGTCTGCAAGGGCTGTGTGAGTACAGACCCACGCTGTGTAGTGTGTCCTGCAGGCACGTCTGCTTGTAGGCCGCCCAGCGTGTGTCTCTGCCTCATACACATTTTTCTTTTATTGCTGCTTTTTTTTTCTCCTGTATAGTGTGCTTCCATACGTATCCATATACGTTGGTTGCAAACACTAAAGGAGTGGACAGCGGAGCCTTTCAGCAGCCTTTCAGTGCTATAGCCCATTTCTCTGCACTGTTTTTGGCTGTCTGATAGGTCTCTCTGTGTGTGAGTGCAGCTCACGTTGCAGTGTGCTCTACAGCCACCGCTAGCTGTAGTCCGCTCAGCGTGCGTCACTGCCTCATACATAGTCCTTTTTTTGCAGCTAATTTAGCCAGATTTTTGCTCCTATATTAGTGTGCTTCCAACCGCATCCATTGTCATTGGTTGGTTGCAAACACTATATAGGATTAGATAGAGGAGCCTTTTTGCTGGCTTGTGCCCTTCAGGGCCAGCCAGACTAGTATCACCCTATTTTTTGGAGCCTCATCAATTGCATTGTAGGTTAGCTTCCTGCATTGTAATCGCTCCAAAAAGTTTGTGATACTATAGCTTTCAAACTTTGGTCACATCCTTTTCTTTCCCCCCCCCAAAAAAAAAAGGAAATAAAGTTCACCAAACACTCCACTTTACAGTTGTCTAGGCCACATTAGATCATATTAAAGTGTAGTACACACACTCTTAGCCAAATTAGTGTTTCTTATACTGGTTAGCAGGTGTTCAGGAATAAGAACACTAAGCCACCCCTTTTTTACTTTTCTGCCTATCTTTATCAGTCTACCAAGATGAAGAAGGCAGGGAGTAAGGCATGTGGTCGTGGCCGTGGAGTTTCAGCAGGGAGAGGACGGGGGGATTCAGCAGGGAGAGGACGTGGGGATTCGGTGTCTGCTGCGGCCACCAGTGACCTGGCATCCCCCACTTTTACCAGGCAACAGTCCTTCATGCGCAGCTTTGTAGGACCTCACCATACCCCACAAATTGAAGCCGTTGTCGGATGGATGGCAGCTAACGCATCCACTTCAATGACTTCCGCATCCTCCCAAGGCCAGAGCACTGAAGAGCAACCATCTGTCTCTTCACCACCTGCCAAATTGCCCAGGCAGTCTGAGAGCCCTGGACAGGAGCCATCTCAATCTTTACTTCTGTTCTCAGAATCTGTTGGCTTGGAAAGAGGTGGCCAGCCAAGCAGCATTCTAGAGCGTGAAGAAGAGGGAGTATGCAGTGATGCGCAACTGCTTTGTCCCTCTGAATCTGAAGAGGTGGGTGGGCCAGTGCCTATTGTCAGCACACCTCAGTGCTCATCTGATGATGATGAGACTCAGTTGCCAATTTCTGGTGCATATGGTGCTGGCGAGACAACCCAGGACCAGCCGGTGCTTGAAGAGGGGAGTGGAAATGATGAGGTCCTTGACCCATCATGGCGTCAGCCACAGGAAGGTGGTGGGAGCAGCTCTGAGGAAGAGATTCCCCAAACGGCCAAAAGAGGAGGGAGAGGGCGGGGGCAGACTTGGTTGCCTGTAGCCTCCACTTTGGCACCCGTGAGGAGCAATCCTCTTCCAAAACACAAAACGGGCGCTCCCAGGACTTGCAGTGCGTGGTCTTTTTTTGACACAGTTGCAGATGACATTTGCTTTGTCAAATGCAAGCTGTGTCATCAGAAAGTGAAACGAGGGAAAAATGTGAGCAACCTCAATACCACAAATATGTGGAAACATGTGCGTACCAAGCACGAGGTGGAGTTACAAAGACACACTGAAGATGTAGGCCAACCTTCAGCAGCACCTACCACCTCTTCAGCTCGTGTTGGGGCCTCTTCCTCCAGCTCACACACAGCTGGTTCGGCTTCCTCACTGGAACGCAATGGAAGAACCACTGCCACTGTTTCCAGAGACCCAGTGAAATTCCACCCACTGAACCACGTTCGCAGTCATCAGCACACTCCCAGGCCACTCACCAGCAATCGGTAGCACAGGCATGGGAGAAAAAGTGGCCATACTCGGCAAACCATCCCCGAGCACTGGCTCTGAATGCCGGCATTGCCAAACTACTGGCCCTTGAGATGCTGTCATTCAGGCTGGTGGAGACTGACACCTTCCGGAACTTTATGTCATTGGCAGTTCCACAATACAATGTGCCCAGCCACTTTTATTTCAGCAGGCAAGCCGTCCCTGCCCTGCAAAAGCATGTGGAGGGAAAAATTAAAAATGCGCTACTAAATGCCGTCAGTAGCAAGGTCCACCTGACCACCGATGCGTGGACCAATAGCCATGGACAGGGACGATACCTTTCCCTCACTGCCCATTGGGTCAATGTTGTGGAGCCAGGTACAGATCTGGAGAGTGGCTCTGTACGTATTCTGCCAACTCCAAGGATTGCAGGAATGCAGTCTGTACATATTCAGTCCTCCTCCTACTCTAGTTCCTCGGAATCAGCATTGCGTGAGCCTGTTAGGCCAGATATGAGCACAGGTGTGGCCAAACGTCAACAGGCCGTCCTTAAATTAATTTCTTTGGGGAATCGGAGCCACACAGCACAGGAGCTCTGGAATGCCATCAAGCAGGAGAGCGATGTGTGGTTTGTGCCAGCGAATCTCCAGCCAGGTTTGGTAGTGAGTGACAATGGCCGAAATCTAGTGGCAGCTCTGGGCCTAGGCAACCTCACTCACATACCATGTCTGGCACACGTGCTCAATTTGGCCCTGCAGAGCTTTCTGAGGGACTATCCGGATCTTGATGCACTGCTGCACAAGGTTCGCCTAGAGTGTGCTCACTTGCGGAGTTCCAGCATGGCAAGATCGCGCATTGCATCTCTGCAACGACGATTCCGCCTGCCAGAACATCGCATCATATGTGACCTCCCCACCAGGTGGAATTCAACGTTACATATGTTGGAGCGGTTGTGTGAGCAGCAGGCAGCAGTAATGGAGTACCAGCTGCATCAGGCACAAACAAGTCGCACTGTGCGCCGGACACACTTCACCACCACTGAGTGGGCCACTATGAGGGACATCTGCCAAGTTTTGCGTGCCTTCGATGACTCCACGCGGATGGCCAGTGCAGATGATGCACTAATCAGCATGACTGTCCCCCTCATCTGTCTGCTTCAAAAAACCTTACAAACACTAAGTGAGGAGGTTTTTGAAGAGGTCGAGGATGAGCAGTCAGAAATGCCATCTGCTTCTGGCAAATCTGCGCAACGTGCTTCCACACAAAGGCCCAGGCAGGTGACACTTAGTGAGGAGGATGACGAGGAGTCAATGGAGGAGGAGGAACACATCTCTCCAGAGGAGGGAGGTACACAAGGCTCTAGTAGTCAGTGTGTACAGCGAGGGTGGGGTGATGCTGAGCAGGTAGAGATGCTGCCTCAAGCTGGGGACAGCGTTTCCGGTCCAGTTGGCAGTCTGCAGAACATGGTTGATTTCATGCTGCAGTGCTTGTTAAATGACCGCCGCATCGCCAACATTCTCCACACGGCTGATTATTGGGTGTGCACCCTCCTAGATCCTCGCTACCGGGACAACTTACAAAGCCTCATACCACAGTTGAACCGGGAGCGAAAAATGCGGGAGTACCAAGAAACACTTGTGCAGGCCATCATGTTCTCCATTCCCCCCGCAAGTGTTGCTGGTAGTGCTTTTCAAAGCAGCCATGTGGGTAGAGGCAGTGGAGGAAGCTCTGCACAAAGAGGTAGCAGAGGCAGTGCCGCAGGACAAGGCAAGGCCAGTATGGCACAAATGTGGAAAAGTTTTGTGGGACCGCCACAAACGGCTACACCATCACAGACGGCTCCAGTCAGCAGGAGGCAACGTTTCCGTCAGATGGTGACAGACTACTTGTCGTGCCCTGTTAGTGTTCTCCCAGATGGCTCTTCCCCGTTCAAGTATTGGGTCTCTAAGCTGGATACATGGCCAGAGCTTAGCCAGTATGCATTGGAGGTGCTGGCTTGCCCTGCTGCCAGTGTATTATCGGAACGTGTCTTTAGTGCTGCAGGTGGTGTGGTAACAGACCGTCGCACGCGACTATCCGCCGATAATGTTGACCGGCTTACTTTTGTGAAAATGAACAAGGCCTGGATCTCACCTGAATTTGCCAGTCCTCTTCCAGAATAAATAATTGGCTGGCAACAGGATCCAGGTCTCCTGTTGTGTTCATGTTTCTATGACCTGAACTTTATTTCCTGGGCTACAGCAACGCCCGTTGTTGCTCAGAAGTGCTGTCCGCACAGACAAAACACTCGCTCATGTGTAAGTGGGGTTCGGTAACGTCAGCTGATCCCCTGCTGTGTGTATGGCAAAGTGTCCTGCTCCCTCCACAGTCAAACAACATCAGATTTACACCTGGCTCCAAGTAGGCCTCGGCCTACTACCTGATTTTCCCTGGGCTCCGACACCGCCAGTTGGTGCTCAGAAGTGCTGTGCGCACAGACAAAACACTCGCTCATGTGTAAGTGGGGTTCGGTAACGTCAGCTGATCCCCTGCTGTGTGTAAGGCAAAGTGTCCTGCTCCCTCCACAGTCAAACAACATCAGATTTACACCTGGCTCCAAGTAGGCCTCGGCCTACTACCTGATTTTCCCTGGGCTCCGACACCGCCAGTTGGTGCTCAGAAGTGCTGTGCGCACAGACAAAACACTCGCTCATGTGTAAGTGGGGTTCGGTAACGTCAGCTGATCCCCTGCTGTGTGTACGGCAAACTCTCCTGCTGCCTACAACTTCTGACTACCTCTGATTTAATATGTTCTCTGATTTATCCTCTGTCTCCACTCTGTTTTGAGTATTTCCTCCGGCCTACAACACCGCCTGTTTCTGCTCTCAAGTGCCGTCTGCACAATCCACACTTGTTCCTGTGTTACCTGGGTCCTGTAACATCTGCTCATCTCCAGAGGTGAGCACGGCAATGTCTCCTGCTTTGTCTACATTCCCACTACTTGTAGTGGAAATGTGGACAGAGCAGGAGACATTGCCTGACTCACCTCTAGGGAGAAGCTGCTGTTACAGAACCCCAGTAACACAGGATCAAGTGTGGGTTGTGCAGACGGCATTTCAGAGCAGCAACTGGCGTGGTTGGAAGCCAGAGGAAATACTAGAAACAGAGTGAAGACAGAGGCCTAATTGGAGTACGTTGACAGTTAGTAGTAGTCTAGAAACAATCGCAAACTGCCACCAAGTAGGCCTCGGCCTACTACCTGATTTTCCCTGGGCTCCGACACCACCAGTTGGGCTCAGAAGTGCTGTCCGCACAGAAAAACACACTTGTTCATGTGAAAGTGGGGGTCAGTAACGTCAGCTGATCCCCTGCTGTGTGGAGGGCAAACTGCTGCTGCCTCCAAATTGAAACAACGTCTGATCTTAAATTGCCTCCAAGTTGGCCTCAGCCTACAAAATGACTATCCCTGGGCTCCAACATCGTCAGTTGTTGCTCGGAAGTGCTGTCCACACAGAAAAACACACTTGTTCATGTGAAAGTGGGGGTCAGTAACGTCAGCTGATCCCCTGCTGTGTGGAGGGCAAACTGCTGCTGCCTCCAAATTCAAAATACCACAGCTTTACACCTGGCTCCTAGTAGGCCTCGGCCTGCACCCTGATTGTCCCTGGGCTCCAACAACGCTAGTTGTTGCTCGGAAGTGCTGTCCACACAGAAAAACACACTTGTTCATGTGAAAGTGGGGGTCAGTAACGTCAACTGATCCCCTGCTGTGTGGAGGGCAAACTGCTGCTGCCTCCAAATTCAAAATACCACAGCTTTACACCTGGCTCCTAGTAGGCCTCGGCCTGCACCCTGATTGTCCCTGGGCTCCAACAACGTTAGTTGGTGCTCGGAAGTGCTGTCCACACAGAAAAACACACTTGTTCATGTGAACGTGGGGGTCAGTAACGTCAGCTGATCCCCTGCTGTGTGGAGGGCAAACTGCTGCTACCTCCAAATTCAAACAACGTCTGATCTTAAATTGCCTCCAAGTAGGCCTCAGCCTACAAAATGACTATCCCTGGGCTCCAACATCGTCAGTTGTTACTCGGAAGTGCTGTCCACACAGAAAAAAACACTTGTTCATGTGAAAGTGGGGGTCGGTAACGTCGGCTGATCCCCTGCTGTGTGTATGGCAAAGTGTCCTGCTCCCTCTAACGTCAAAATACCTCAACTTTACACCTGGCTCCTAGTAGGCCTCGGCCTGCACCATGATTGTCCCTGGGCTCCAACAACGCCAGTTGGTGCTCGGAAGTGCTGTCCACACAGAAAAACACACTCGTTCATGTGAAAGTGGGGTTCGGTAACGTCAGCTGATCCCCTGCTGTGTGGAGGGCAAACTGCTGCTGCCTCCAAATTGTAACTACTTCAGATTTAAACATTCTCTGATTTGGCCTCTGTCTCCACTCTGTCTCTAGTATTTCCCCTGACCTCCAACACCGCCAGTTCCTGCTCACAGTTGCCGTCCACGCATTCCACACTTGTTCCTGTGTTACTGGGGTTCTGTAACGTCAGCAGATCCCCAATATGTGTCCGCCACTGTCTCCTGCGCTGTCCACCTTCCCACTGCAAGCGGTGGGAATGTGGACAGAGCAGGAGACAGTGGCAGACACACATCAGGGGATCTGCTGACATTACAGAACCCCAGTAACCCAGGAACACGTGTGGATTGGGCAGACGGCTGCTGTACGCATAAACTGGCGGTGTTGGTGGTCACGTGAAATCCTGGAAACAGAGTGGAGACAGATGCCTAATTGGAGCACGTTGACAGTCTGTTGTAGCCTGCAAACAATCTAAAACTGCCACCAAGTAGGCCTCGGCCTACACCATAATTCTCCCTGGGCTCCAACAACGCTAGTTGGTGCTCGGAAGTGCTGTCCACACAGAAAAACACACTTGTTCATGTGAAAGTGGGGGTCGGTAACGTCAGCTGATCCCCTGATGTGTGGAGGGCAAACTGCTGCTGCCTCCAAATTCAAACAACGTCTGATCTTAAATTGCCTCCAAGTAGGCCTCAGCCTACAAAATTACTATCCCTGGGCTCCAACATCGTCAGTTGTTGCTCGGAAGTGCTGTCCACACAGAAAAAAAACACTTGTTCATGTGAAAGTGGGGGTCGGTAACGTCGGCTGATCCCCTGCTGTGTGTATGGCAAAGTGTCCTGCTCCCTCCAAAGTCAAAATACCTCAACTTTACACCTGGCTCCTAGTAGGCCTCGGCCTGCACCATGATTGTCCCTGGGCTCCAACAACGCCAGTTGGTGCTCGGAAGTGCTGTCCACACAGAAAAACACACTCGTTCATGTGAAAGTGGGGTTCGGTAACGTCAGCTGATCCCCTGCTGTGTGGAGGGTAAACTGCTGCTGCCTCCAAATTGTAACTACTTCAGATTTAAACATTCTCTGATTTGGCCTCTGTCTCCACTCTGTCTCTAGTATTTCCCCTGACCTCCAACACCGCCAGTTCCTGCTCACAGTTGCCGTCCACGCATTCCACACTTGTTCCTGTGTTACTGGGGTTATGTAACGTCAGCAGATCCCCCAATATGTGTCCGCCACTGTATCCTGCGCTGTCCACCTTCCCACTGCAAGCGGTGGGAATGTGGACAGAGCAGGAGACAGTGGCAGACACACATCAGGGGATCTGCTGACATTACAGAACCCCAGTAACCCAGGAACACGTGTGGATTGGGAAGACGGCTGCTGTACGCATAAACTGGCGGTGTTGGTGGTCACGTGAAATCCTGGAAACAGAGTGGAGACAGATGCCTAATTGGAGCACGTTGACAGTCTGTTGTAGCCTACAAACAATCTAAAACTACCACCAAGTAGGCCTCGGCCTACACCATGATTGTCCCTGGGCTCCAACAACGCCAGTTGGTGCTCGGCAGTGTCTTTGGCACGGGGACTCCCTGTTGCCAAGTCTGGTTCCAGCACGCCTGCTGTTTCTGGGTAGTGTCAAGGTCACTATGCCACCAATCCGTTGTCCTGTCGTCTTGCGGCCGGGTTAGCCGACTCTACGGTGCCTGCAGTTTAGGTGACTCCTATGTGGGCTGCGGGAACTGGCACTGAAGGCTGGATCCGTAGTGCCAATGGGACATGGACCCCCTGTAGGACTGTAGGTTTCGGTAACTGCGGCCGGCTTGCGGCCTGGCTACTTTGCTTTGAATGGGTACCTTCTGCTACCCACCCGGATTCCAGCACTGTCTGCTGGTTCTCGCCAGAGCCTTTGGCCTAGGTGCCTCCATCTCGGTATCTGAAGTCCAGCACCGTCAGCTGGCCCTTGGTAGTGCTTTCTAGCACAGGTACCTTCTGCTTAGTAACCGTGGTCCAGCACCATCAGTTGGTCCTCGGTAGTGCCATTGGCTCTTGTAGCTTTTGCTACCCATCTGGGTTCCAGCACCGTCAGCTGGTTCTCGGCAGTGTCTTTGGCACGGGTACTCCCTGTTGCCCAGCCTGTTTTCAGCATGCCTGCTGTTTCCGGGTAGTGTCAAGGTCACTATGCCACCAATCCGTTGTCCTATCATCTTGCGGCCGGGTTAGCCGACTCTACGGTGCCTGCAGTTTAGGTGACTCCTATGTGGGCTGCGGGAACTGGCACTGAAGGCTGGATCCGTAGTGCCAATGGGACATGGACCCCCTGTAGGACTGTGGGTTTCGGTAACTGCGGCCGGCTTGCGGCCTGGCTACTTTGCTTTGAATGGGTACCTTCTGCTACCCACCCGGGTTCCAGCACTGTCTGCTGGTTCTCGCCAGAGCCTTTGGCCTAGGTGCCTCCATCTCGGTATCCGAAGTCCAGCACCGTCAGCTGGTCCTTGGTAGTGCTTTTTAGCACAGGTACCTTCTGCTTAGTAACCGTGGTCCAGCACCGTCAGTTGGTCCTCGGTAGTGCCATTGGCTCTTGTTCCTTCTGCTACCCATCCGGGTGCCAGCACTGTCTGCTGGTTCTCGCCAGTTTCTCAGCCTTCTTGTACCTTCTGCTACATTTCCAAGATCAAGCTTTTTGAAATTGTCTTTGGTAATCCTTATTGATCTCCATGACGACGACCCTGATGACGGCGACCCTGAAGACCACACCAAAGAAGACCAGAAATATGACCCTAAATAATAAGACCAAGAGGACAAAGAACATGAAGACAACCACCAAGATACAGAACAAAAGACAGAAGAACAAGAAGCAGAAGAAGCAAAAGCAGAACAGAAAGCAGAAGAACATTAAGCATAAGACTAAAAATCAGCATAGAAGAAATCAAAATTATAAGCAGAAGAAGACTAAGCAGTAAATGGAGGTGAGTCCGTTCCTCCTCTTGGTGCCCCTGGAAAATGCCTGCTGCTGCAGGCCAAACTGAACGCAGACAAATCCTGTTGTAAATCTTTTGTGGCAGGCAGAACGTAAGGTGTAATCTTATAACTTTTATAGATAAGTACTACAGGAATGCCTGTCACCATAAGAAAATGAAGACAAAGAAGAATAGGAAGAAGATGAAGAAATAGCATATTAAAATTAATAATAGCTGAATAAGAAGAATATGAAGAATGGAAAAAAAAATTAATGGGAAGAAGATGAAGAAGAAGAAGATGAATAAGGTGAAGAAAAAGTTGATGAAAAAAATGCTACTGCTGCGGATCATGAAGGAGAAAGTGTGAGAGAAGTACAAAAGAAGGTGAAGAGCATGGAAGTTGTGAAACATACAGTACATATCTGACAAAATATAAAAAAGGTTAACATAGTCAATATCTTTTTAACTCCGAACGTATTGAAAAAAAAAATTGGAATTAATGCTATGCCATGTGATTTGAATAAACCACTATGCTTTTAATGTCTCCTCCACCTCCCACAATACATTCTACATGATTCTTATTTGTTTTCAATTATGTAGAATTAGCCAACAAGGAAATAAAGGGCTTTTTTTAATTCCGATACCGGAAGTCCCATTGACTTGAATGGGACTTCCGGTATCGGAATCGGCGATACCCGATATTTTTTTCGTATCGGGCGATACCATCCGATACGATATTTTTGGGTATCGAACGGTATCGCTCAACACTACTGGGGATGCGGCTTTTATAATATAGACTAGATGCTACTAACAATACTAACAATATGAAAGTGAGAATTCCCCTACTGTATGACGTTAGTAACAGAAGAATTTTGGGGGGGCCTGTGGATGAGGCCTCTATAACATAGACTAGATACTACAAACAATTTAAAAGTGAGATGTCCCCTACTATATAATGTTAGTAACAGAAGAATTTTTTGGGGGCCTGTGGATGAGGCCTCTATATCACACAGTAGATGCTACAAACAATTTGAAAGTGATATGTCCCTTACTGTATGACGCTAGTAACAGAAGAACTTGTTGGGGCCTGTGGATGAAACCTCTAAAACAGACTAGATATGTCAAATAATTTGAAAGTGAGATGTCCCCTATTGTATTATGCTAGTAATAGAAGAATTTTGGGGGGCCTGTGGATTAGGCCTCTGTAACATAGACTACTATATGATGTTAGTAACTGAACAATTTTTCTTAGGGTGGATGACGCTTGCATAACCCAGAGGATATGATCTAAATAATTTTAGCCTGCTGTATCACATTTGTAAAACCAAAAAAATGTTTTTTTTGTGCAACAGCTCTGCACACAGAACAGTTTCAATGCCACTAAATTACAATGTGGGATATGGCAGGCTGTATCATGTTTAGCAACAGAAAAAATTATTTTTTTTTCATGTATATGAGATATGCAAACTGTGGAATTTCATCAGCACTAAATAGCTAAGTGAGGTATTGTTTCAGGCAGAGCAGCTGAAATTACAGAAAAATGTCATCATACCACTGAATGACAAAGTGGGATATGGCATGCGGTTTCACATTTAGCTAATGAAAAAATAAGATTTAGAATGGTATACTTGTGCATGGAGCACAGGATAAGCAGTGTACAACACTCTTGTATGACATGTGCCCTGCTGTATTTGTCTGTGGACCTCAGTAGTGGCAAAAAAAAAAAAATTGCTGGAATATAGATTTCACAGCCATACAGGACATTAGCTTGCTAAACTGTAAGAAACAACCACCTAGCTAACAATCTAAAATGTAGCTGCTAACAGAGTCAGCATCAGGAGCAGACTATCTGCACTGATACAGTGTCAAAATGCCGCAAAAACAAGATGTCTACTCTTATATGGAGAGGGACATGTGATTTCAGCAGCCAATGGCACAAGCTGTTGTGTCAGGGCATTGTGGATGTTTCCTGCACACTGATTGTTAATCTTCAATGTGTACACGTAAAATTATGAAAAAAATGACAATTTACAAGCATGCTATGCCTCAGAGCTCTGCAAACACCTAACCTCATCAAACATGTGCCCCATGCTTATCATACACCACCATTATTATAGCCAAAGTGAAATAGTGTGTCTGAGCAACCATATTAGCCTTAGCAATTTTGTTTAGCAAATGGGGCCTTTGTTTAGCAAATGGGGCCTGGTGACTGCTCCCCAATATTTGCCCAAATGATTTTGAGTTGCAAATGTGGACTCCTAGCTGCAACACAATTTTAGCCATAATGATTTTGATCAGCAAATGGGGCCTCCTGAGTCCTGGTTGCAATACAGTATTAGCCTAATGATTTTGATTAGGAAATGTGGACTCCTGCCTGCACAACACTATTAGCACAAACTAGTTAGATGCTGGAAGGTCAATTTCACACAGGACAGGATTTTATCGAACTGTCTCACAACCTGCAGCAGCACCAGCAGGTCCAGCATCTCTGCACTGCTAAGCCGGGGTCACACTAACCGACGCAAAATACGGTCCGTAGTTTACAGGCGTAATACGGATGAATGACCCCTAAATAGTGCTCCGTATGTCATCCGTAAGCAAGGTGTGGTCGCGCATTTTGCGCATGTCAGCATCCGTATGTAATCCGTATGGCATCCGTATGGTGAGATTTTCTCACAGGCTTGCAAAATGGACATATAATGGAGCCCTATGACAGGGTTTCTAACAGAAACCAAAGAATAGATATAGACACATAGAATGCATATATATATATATATATATATACAGTCATGGCCAAAAGTATTGACACCCCTGCAATTCTGTCAGATAATACTCAGTTTCTTCCTGAAAATGATTGCAAACACAAATTCTTTGGTATTATTATCTTCATTTAATTTGTCTTAAATGAAAAAACACAAAAAGAATTGTCCTAAAGCCAAATTGGATATAATTCCACACCAAACATAAAAAAGAGGGTGGACAAAAGTATTGGCACTGTGCGAAAAATCATGTGATGCTTCTCTAATTTGTGTAATTAACAGCACCTGTAACTTACCTGTGGCACCTAACAGGTGTTGGCAATAACTAAATCACACTTGCAGCCAGTTGACATGGATTAAAGTTGACTCAACCTCTGTCCTGTGTCCTTGTGTGTACCACATTGAGCATGGAGAAAAGAAAGAAGACCAAAGAACTGTCTGAGGACTTGAGAAACCAAATTGTGAGGAAGCATGAGCAATCTCAAGGCTACAAGTCCATCTCCAAAGACCTGAATGTTCCTGTGTCTACCGTGCGCAGTGTAATCAAGAAGCTTAAAGCCCATGGCACTGTGGCTAACCTCCCTAGATGTGGACGGAAAAGAAAATTTGACAAGAGATTTCAACGCAAGATTGTGCAGATTTTGGATAAAGAACCTCCACTAACATCCAAACAAGTTCAAGCTGCCCTGCAGTCCGAGGGTACAACAGTGTCAACCCGCACTATCCGTCGGCATCTGAATGAAAAGGGACTGTATGGTAGGAGACCCAGGAAGACTCCACTTCTTACCCCGAGACATAAAAAAGCCAGGCTGGAGTTTGCCAAAACTTACCTGAAAAAGCCTAAAACATTTTGGAAGAATGTTCTCTGGTCAGATGAGACAAAAGCAGAGCTTTTAGGGCAAAAGCATCAACATAGAGTTTACAGGAGAAAAAAGAGGCATTCAAAGAAAAGTACACGGTCCCTACAGTCAAACATGGCGGAGGTTCCCTGATGTTTTGGGGTTGCTTTGCTGCCGCTGGCACTGGACTGCTTGACCGTGTGCATGGCATTATGAAGTCAGAAGACTACCAACAAATTTTGCAGCATAATTTAGGGCCCAGTGTGAGAAAGCTGGGTCTACCTCAGAGGTCATGGGTCTTCCAGCAGGACAATAACTCAAAACACACTTCAAAAAGCACTAGAAAATGGTTTGAGAGAAAGCACTGGAGACTTCTAAGGTGGCCAGCAATGAGTCCAGACCTGAATCCCATAGAACACCTGTGGAGAGATCTAAAAATGGCACTTTGGAGAAGGCACCCTTCAAATATCAGGGACCTGGAGTAGTTTGCCAAAGAAGAATGGTCTAAAATTCCAGCAGAGCATTGTAAGAAACTCATTGATGGTTACCGGAAGCGGTTGGTCGCAGTTATTTTGGCTAAAGGTTGTGCAACCAAGTATTAGGCTGAGGGTGCCAATACTTTTGTCCGGCCCATTTTTGGAGTTTTGTGTGAAATGATCAATGTTTTGCTTTTTGCTTCATTCTCTTTTGTGTTTTTTCATTTAAGACAAATTAAATGAAGATAATAATACCAAAGAATTTGTGTTTGCAATCATTTTCAGGAAGAAACTGAGTATTATCTGACAGAATTGCAGGGGTGTCAATACTTTTGGCCATGACTGTATATATATATATGTATTCTATGTGTCTATATCTATTCTTTCGTTTCTTTATTAAAACTGTCAGTGTGAGTTTACTGAATTGCCGGCTTTGCTAAAAGACACCTGGTTCGTATTTCTCGCAAGTCACATGTTTGGTCCGTGTGTAATCTTTATTTTTTGCGCACCCATAGACTTGCATTGGCATACTACGGGCGTAGTACGCTGACAATCGCAGCATGCTGTTGGGAGCAAACTCATAGAGAATAATTTGTCCGTGTGTAATGCGTGCTTTTAACGCCTCTCACTCGTCCGTATTCCTCGCCAGTGTAACCCCGGCCTTACACTGAGAAAATGGCACCAGTAAAACAACATGTCTGCTTTTTATATGGAGACTGGCTGCCAGAATGTTCACACATCAAGATATTAAAATAAAATACACTCCACCGCTTTTCTGACCCATGCACACTCCCTCCCCTAATAAAACATGTACCCCACACTCATCAAACAGAAACACTATCCTAGCCAAAGGCCTAACAAAAGCATTAGTGGAAACGCAATCATTTACTGAAATGTGACTGAATTTTGCCGACTTTGAGTAAAAATTCTTGGGAAACTGAACACGGATCCATATAGGCTACGTTCTTGCTGAATTTGAGATTGGTGAATGTTTTCCGAGCAGGTTCACTCATCACTAGTTCTGATTTGCCTCTCTAGCAATCCTACGAGCAGCTCTTACTGAAATTTTGGTTTATCCTCCAAACTTTATCTTGAGCTCCACTGTTTCTGTTAACTGCCATTTCTTAATTACATTTTAAACTGAGAAAAGGGCAACTTGAAAAGGCTTTGCTATCTTCTTACGCCCTTCTCCTGCCTTGTGTACCTACATCATTTTTAGAGAGCTAGGCAGCTGCTTAGAAGAGCCCACAAGGTTAGAGGAGGCTGGCATTTTATAAAGCTAGGAAATTTACATCACCTGGCCTTTCTTATGAAGATCGATGATAGTGGACAAGCCATAACCCTAACAGGCTAATTAAGGTCTGAAACCTTGATCAAAATTATCTGAGCACACAAATCTCCTATGATGCCCAACCTTTTGGATCGGCCAATCTTTTTTGTAAATTCTAAAATGTATACTGTATATATACATAGTTTTGGAGGCTGAAGGAAGACCTTATGTCCATCTAGTTCAGCCTATTTTTAGTGCAGCTGTTCTGCATTGTTGATCCTAGGGAAGGCAAAAAGCCCACAGAGTAGAAGCCAATTTTCTCCATAGGGAAAAAATTTCCTCTCTGTGGAAATTCCTGCTCTGGCAAAAATTAAGAGACCACTTTCAATTTTTCTCTTTATAGGTATATTTTTGAGTAAAACATAAATTGCTATTTTAGTCTATAAACTTCTAAAAGCATGTCTCCGAATTTCCAAGCAATACATTTTGTTTTGTTTTTTTGTGACAAAGAAAAATGGTCCAAATTAAAAAAAAAACAGTGCTTTCAGACCTCAAATAATGCAAAGAAAACAAGTCCATAATCATTTAGAAACAACAATACTAATGTTTTAACTCAGGAAGAGTTCAGAACTCAATATTTTTTGAAATAACCATGATTTTTAATCATAGCTTTCATGCGTCTTGGCATGCTTTCCACCAGTCTTTCACACTGCTTCTGGCATAAAAATGTAAGCAGTTCTTCTTTGTTTGATGGCTTCTGACTATCCATCATCCTCTTGATTACATTCCAGAGGTTTTCAATGGCGTTCAGGTCTGGAGAATGGGCTGCCCATGACAGGGTTTTAATGTGGTGGTCTCTTAATTTTTGCCAGAGCTGTATATTTATTTACCTAAAACTCAAGGTAAATGTGTCATCTTTAAGTTTTTTGCCTTTTAGAGCTCATGTCATCTTCAACTTGCTTAACTGTTCACAATGACACTTATTTTGATCAGTGGTGCCCAAATTTTTACATGCCACTGTTGAACAGTTGAAATAAAAAACATCAAAAAAGTTAAAAAAAATAATTTCCATGAATATTGTCACCATTTCTGACAGAAATATCCATTTTCAGTTTATTGTAAAAAAATTAGCTTGCACAAAATAGATGGTAAGAAAATACAAATCTTTACAATTCCAATGACCAGTATAATTGAAGGTAATTACATGCACCTTCATAAGGCTTGCTGCAAGATTATCTGGTTTTCTGTTCACTCCAGTAGTAAATTACAAAAGAAACAAGCCTAGGTTATTGAATTTGAATTCATCACACATGTCTGTTACAGTCTAAATCAGATAACACATCCAATACATGAATCAATATTCACAACAAACTCATTTGTAATGTTTATTAATTGCTCTGTTGACAAGTGCAATCAACACTGGTAGACAACTAAAGCTATTTAAAAGTTAGAGCTCTATTTTTTACATGATAGGAATGAGAATTAACTAGTTCAAGTAGAGGATATTTTTGACCTTCAATGTTTAGCTACTAACTTGATTTTCTTTTATTTTTTACATTTTTTTGTTCTAATCATTTTGTTGGTAATCATGCAGTATTATTTTTTTAAAAATCCTTGTTGGTTGTATCTCTCATCATATTCAGTGTTTTTTTGGTCTGTAGTTTTGAGCAGATTGATATGCAGAAGATCAAATTCAAGTTGAATTTCTTGAAATCTGTGGTTCCAAATGAATTTGAACAATCTGCGGTTCAATTCATAAAGCTATGTTAAAAAAATCCTGGGTCCATTTCACACACGCTGCACATACAGTGTGCGGGCTAATGGCATCGGATGCGGCAGCATGGGCTTCCACATAATGCCTTGCAGCAATCCGATCAAATGTTGCAGCATAGCCAATCAGGGGGATTATCACAGGATGTATAAAACCTAGGGACAGCTTAATGCCATTTTATGCCTGTACTTTGTAGGGATAGGAATGCTCAGAGTACTCAGCATAATGATAGAAAAAGGCCTGCTGCGATTGTGGTGTACTACTTTAGTGCTGATGCACCAAATTGAAAATGGGCGTGATAGTCTCAGTCTGTGAAAAGAAATAAAAAATACATGTCACGTATAGTAAACTGCTGTAGCAGTCTCATCATCACCACTCATTGTGTAACTGTAAAATAATTCATCTTTGATGTACTGTAGCAACAGCACCTCAACGACTGCTGATATGCCTTTTAATGACGGTCATTAAGTGGCCTTATTCCTCAGTGCCAATTTTTAACGGCATTGAAGCACAAAAGTATAGTGTACATGACAGCTGATACCCTGCAGTATTGGCCCCAGTTGGTTTTGAGGGTTCAAAATGCTCACAATACCCCTGAATAAAACAGGCTGTAGATCCAAATTGGTGTCACTTGTGAGGGGTTACCACTATTTAGGCACACCAGTGGCTCTCCAAACACGACATGACACCTGCAGATCATTCCATCAAAGTCTGCAATCCAAAATGTAACTCCTTCCTCTCCATGCCATGCTGTATGCCCTAACAGTAGTTTTACCCGAGATATGAGGTATCAGCTTTCTCAAGAGAAATTCCACAAGTGTTTGCATCCATTTTCTCCTGTAATCCATGTCAAAATAAAAAAATAGGGACTAAAAATATATTTTTGTGGGAAAAATAAATTTTTATTTTCACAGCTCAATGTTATAAACTTCTAGGAAGCATTTGAGGGTTCAAGGTTCTCATCACACACCTTGATACATTCCTTCAGGGGTCTAGTTTCCAAAATGGGGCAGGTTTTCACAATTTAGGTACATCAGGTGCTCTCAAAACACGACATAGCATCTATTCTTGACACCAGCCATTTTTGCATTCAAAAAAGACAAACGGTGCTCCTTCCCTTTCGAGCCCTACCGTGCGCCCAAACAATAGTTTTCCTCCAGTTATGGGATATTTGCATACTCAAGAGAAATTGCAGAACAAATTTTGTGGTCCAATTTATTCTGTTACCATTGAGAAAAAAATGTAGGGTTGAAGTAAAATTTTTGTGAAGAAAAGTAAAATGGTCATTTTTTCCTTCCACATTGCTTTAGTACCTGTGTAGCACCTGAAGGGCTTGTAAAATTCTTAAATGTGGTTTTGAAGATGTTCATGGGTGCAGTTTTTAGAATGTTGTAAATTTTGGGTATTTTCTGTCATATAGGCCCCCAAAATCACTTCAAATGTGATGTGATCTGTAAAAAAATAAGCCGCAATGTAACCTCCTCATCTTCCTCCTTCTCCACCTCCACTGATGAGCTACTCAGCTGCGTGCCTCTGGGTTCACACCACATGGGATCTACTACCTCATCACCATCATCATCTCTGCTTTCCCACTCCTCACCCTGAGAGTCACCATCCTTCTCTTCCTGCCTTGACAGCACAGTACAGTCCGCACATGCCCCAAGTATCCGACTCTCATCAGGACCATCTCCACCGAGAGGGTTAACATCTAGTGATGAGGGTCTGGATTCTGCTCGGACCCTACTTCTTCCGGCCCTGGATCCAATGAAAATAATTTGGGGCTTCACTGCAGATGTTTTCCTCCTGTTGATTCTGGAAATCTTTGGAGCAGACCACTGATGCTCATGGTATAGAATGTGTTAACAGCTCTGCAAACTCACCCATCTGTGGGTCTCCATAGTCAGTTGGGCAGTTGGAGAGTTGTGACATGGGGGGGAAAACAAGGGTAATTGTGGTGCCACCTCTGAGCACTGTACTGTGTGTGATGTTAAGATGAAGGAAGTGGAGTGCCCCGCGGGGCCTGGGGGTACTCGGTACCGGGCCCGTTGACTTCAATGGGCGACGGTGTCACAGCGGCAGCGACCCGGTCCGTGGCCCAGAGGCGTCCAGTAATAAAATAGGGGAAAGTTGTGTGGTATTTATGTGGTGACAATGAAGATAAAGTTTATAGATGGTTAAATACGTGACGCCACCTGTGGTAATCTGGTCAGAGGTGACCAGCTCTGCGGTGTTGTTTCTCTGGGATGGATATTGGGCGCAGCTATGATGTTCTAGCCCTCCACAGGTAGGGCTGTAGTCCCAGGGCAAATATGTTAAATACATAGTAAAAGTGGCTGTAAATGTTGGGGTGCAGATAAATGAGAGAAAGACACAGAGGTGCAGTTTCTCTACCTTTTACTGGTAATAGGTTGCAGTCCGGAGTACCACATGCAGGTGATGGAATGAGTCCAACTCGCCTGGAGGCATTCAGGGGATCCACCTTGCCAGGTGGGGATTTAGGACCTTCCTTTCTGCGATTTGTGTGTGGGTCTCCGCTGTATATAACTATGCTGTGACCCTCTATTTGTGATGGTTTCACTAACCTGTATGGCTGTCAGCGTGAGCCTATTCCACGGGTACCGTTCTCTTCACCGTCGGCCCCAGGCTCCTTATCCGCTGCCGTGCCCTCAGGTGATTAATATGCACAGGAATTTACAATCCCCTGTACTTTCAGATTCAGCTATCAGGACTTACAGTTCCTGTCAGCCTAGGACTTTGATGTCCCGTTTCTCTTTATGAGCGCTTCACTCAGGGGTCTGCTATATGCAGTATTTTAGCTTCCCTAGAGTCTCTCAGTCTCTGCTCTTGTCCTTTCCCTCTTCACAGATCAGCTCTGCCTATCGAGCTCCTCTCAGATCAGCTCCCTGTCTTCCTCTGACAGGATCTTCCAGAAAGATCTCTTTACCTCACATCCTCACGTTTTAACTGTCCTTTCTCCTCACAGCTCACAGCTGTTTCGCTTCCATGACAACCCCCTCAGCTGACTTCTAGCTGACTCACCAACCGCCTCTGCTGGCCAGAATTTATAAGGCATCTCCCTTTTCTGACTTGCAGCAGGAAATTGTGATTAAATCTATGCTGACTGGCATGGGGGTCCCTTTCTGCCTCCAAGCAAGACTTCACCTCTTAGAGGGAGGCGATG
Organism: Dendrobates tinctorius; assembly: GCF_039654945.1. NCBI lineage: Eukaryota > Metazoa > Chordata > Amphibia > Anura > Dendrobatidae > Dendrobates > Dendrobates tinctorius. Next base: position 3,505,849 of record NW_027361773.1, read on the forward strand.
TCACTGTGACAACTGGATTCTGGGGTGTCACAGAAGAGCAGAAGAGGCCACTAGATGCAGCGCTTGCCATCCACTGGAGCATATGCTCTTTCTGGTCCACATCTACAAGATGGAGATGAGGGCTTCCCGCAAGCTCACTGCCTCATAGAAATCAATCAAAGACCCCCTGATGAAGGCAAAGTGCCAAAACGCACTTTGGGTATGATGCCTTTCAGGAGTGTGAGATCCATACCACCTTTGTAAGCATTAAAGCATTACTACTTTCATTTTACTCTTAATTGATCTTTACATATCTATATGTGGTCTGTTCTCTTTTTGCCCAGTACTATTGCTGTTTCAATGTGCCTGCATATTATCCTAGAAACCCTCTATATCCACACTATGGATTTTTGCTGATATCCTCCTTTTTACACTGAAGTTACTATTGTTCTTGTCTTTTATACCTCTGCACTAAGCACTTTATCATATGATAATTATTCCTTAGTAACTCCTTGTATGCATTTTATATTCTCGGTTGTCATGCATCTACCAGTTATTATCAATGTATTTTTTCACTGATTGATAACTTTGTATCACATTGTGATTGGCACCTCTTTATTGGCCTGATTACATCTCAGTATTTATTACTTATAGCCAATTATCTCATCTGGTTGTGTGGCCTTGATTTAATCAATTTTTTGTACACAGCGATTTTTTTGATCCCATTCATATTTCCTGTGTATTATTGTAACTAATAAATATTTGTGACCATACTATTTTGGACTTTATGGTCAGCTTTCTTCTCTTGCTTACTTAGATTATTACAGGGGATGGAAGGCCTCTCATATGATGAGAGGTTAGAAAAGTTGAACTTGTTTAGGTTGAAAAAAAAGATGTCTTAGAGGAGATCTCATTTATATGTTAAATACATGTGTACAAAGGTCTGGATCATGACTTTTTTCTTCTATGGACATTACAAAGTACCAGGGAACATTCATTATGTGTGGGGGAAAGGATATTTCAGCAGCTAAATAGGAAAAGGTTCTTTACAGTTATTAGAGTCATTAGACTGTGGAATGCCCTGCCGCAAAAGGTAGTAATGGATGATGCTATATCAGCATTTTCAGATGGGCTAGATGCCTTTCGCAATACAAATGTCATTGTGTATCTTAATCTAGTGATAGAGAATGTTTAACTGGTGGAGAAAGGTTGAACTTGATGGACCTACACCTTTTTTAAACCTATGTAGCTGTATAAAAAATATGAAACATTCTTTATATTTTAGATTTTCAGCTTTTAAACACTAGGGAGAAGAGCTTCTAACATTTGTTATGAAACCTGTTGCATTACTACTGCAGTAAATGTGGGCAGTATCTGCTTAATTGTGTCTGATGTTACTTCTCCACTCCCCTTCTATGTGTTAGCATAAAGATAAGGGAGACTAAAGCTTTGGATCACAGTGTAGAGCCATTTTGTTGGTGACTTCGATGTGATATTGAGATGTTGACAGTGTCATGATGAACCTAGCACTCATCTTACTTTATGCTTACTGATTAGAAAATTGAAATGGTGCCTCTTTGTGACAGTGCAATCTAAGCATGCAGTGAACAAATGTAATTCCTCCCTTGTGTTTTTGTGGTTCTTTACTTCAACATTCATTGCGTGGAGCAACATTTACCTTACATAATTTTTTTTTCTTGTAGAATTAATACAAGTTTGTAAAAAAAATGGTCTGTGCTGACATTTTATGAAACCTATAATATTTTTATTTTTCTGTCGATGGTTCTGTGCAAGGGAAAGTTTTTTACGTGGATTGCTGACCTGTTTATCGATACCAGTTTTGGGTACACACGTCGGTTTGATCACTTTTTATTGTATTTTTAAGAGAAGATGGCTAAAAAACACATTTTTTTGGCATTACGATTATTTTTCTGTTTATGGCATATACTATACATGTTTATTTATTTTATGTTTTGATAGATTGATCTTTCACACATGTGGCAATTCCAAATATGTTTAGTTATTTTTCTATATTTTAATGGAGAAATTGGGGGATTCAAATAAATTTTTTTAGAGCTTTTTGGTGACCAGTGGGGGGTGTAATCTACCACCAATTACCAGGACCAGATATGTTCTTCAACTATTGTTATATGTAATTGTTCTTGGGAAAGGTGAGTGGAAATCTCTCCCAGGAACCGACTGTAACTGTAGTTGAATACTCTAACAGCGTTTTATGAACCTATCTGTTCCTTGAGGAGCTTGCAACCCAGATTTTCAAAAAACCTATACATTCTTAAACTGCTGTTATTTTTTTTATTTTACTGAGATAGCTTGGTGGCAAGCTCTCCCAGTAGCAATTAAGTTCTTCTACTGCTGTTACTTGTATAAGTTCTTGGAAAAGCTTGGTGGACTGGCAATCTTTCTGAGAAACAGCTTTCTCAATGTGGGAATGGAAGGTAACTGCTCACCTTTACATGGTGGAGCAGTCATATAATTGCTGTCTGCAGCACTCTGAGCACTGAAATAAGGTGGCAGCAGGGAATTGAAGCCCAGCATATAGTGCTGGGCTACATTACAATAGCTTCGAGCTCCATCTATAACAGTGAATTGGGCAGTCCAGAGGGCTTGCGCAGTTTACAGTTGAGGCAGCCATAACTGAGGAAATAGTTTGGTGTCTGACTCTTGAATCCTATCCTTTATTGTTGTTATATTTGAAGTGTGCGAGTGCCGTGTACTGACACTTATACAACAGCAAATAAAAATGGAAAGCCACAGAAAATGAATAAATATGCCATAAAAATTAAATATTAAACAGTTCGTTTTCAAATGGTAATAATGTATATTTTTTAAGTAAAAACAAAATATAAAAATTAAGTAAAAAATTGTGATACAATCCCTTTAATCCTGGTGAGTAAATGAAAAAAATCGATATATATGAGTGAATGAATTTCATTTCATGCTTATAGAATGCACCCCAATTGCTGTTAAAAAAAGCCATTTATTAGGTGCTGATGTAGGGTCGGTGGTGGGGTGCCGAGCTGGGGGGGTGGTCCTACTTTTATACCGCGCAGAGATGACAACAGAGACACGATGGAGGCAGATTCTGGGTGCAACAGGTCCAAGTTTATTTCTTCACTTGCCGTCCGACTGACGGCACACCTCGCGGCCCTCCGTTTCCAGAGCCGCTTCTCACACCGTACACTGGAGACGTGTCTGCACACACCGTCCCCTCCTTTACTGTCGACGCTCCTGACAGTTCCGTCACTGTGGCCGCCTTAGGCCCATTAACCAACAGCGCTTCTACTTCTCAGTCGTCGTGTCACATATGGTGTCTTACACCCAGTACCTCGTCTCAACTGCGGTCCTTTCCTGTCAGGACCACCCCCCTGACGTCCTCTCTCCTCAGTCCCCCTGGTCTGGATTCTCCTCAGAGTGCACAGACTGTCGTAGTCCTCCTGTCACTTGAGCTCCCCCTGGGGACTGGAACCTTCTGGAACCCTCCCTCAGAATTTATAACTTCCCCGGTTCCTTGAAACTGTCACTAACTGTCACCACGCCCCCCATGACCAACGGTTTCTAAAGCCCTAAGCTGCTGTAAAGTCCTTTGCTCACACTCCACCCTGCCATCTAATGGTCATCCCAAGGTACTGCACGTCCACTACACTTTTCTAGTTGTTTCCCCACTGTAATCACTGTCTCCTACCTACACTGTGCAAACCTATCTTTCTTCACTCTGACTAGTCCGTCCGTCCGTCAGGTCACCTTCCCTACACTCCCCCTTCCTTTGTCCATTGTCGTCCTCGACAATCGTCATCCCTGCCTTCGTCGTTCTGAATCTACACCTACATTCTGTTGTCGGACCAGAAGTTGAGCCAAACCCACTATCTGCGGGGGCCGAACCATACTGGGAGCACTATGCTCTGAGCAGCCTACTGCTACTCACCAGCGCGCACGCCACATGACAACGTCTTTCAAATTGGGCAAGGTACACCCGTATTCTCTCTACGGCGTGTATCTTTCCCCTACTCTCCCCTACTGTTACCTTTCACTATCCGGTACGCCATGATCGAGGCCACTCACCTACCAGATCATTGCCGGCGCCCGCCTTTCCTTCTTCAGGGGTGTCCGTGGTGTTGGGGACCTGACCTAGGACGGCTGTCTTTCTCACGTCTTCCAACTCATTTTCCTTCTTTCAATTACATGTCATGGTCGGCGTCCCGGTCTCCCAGACCTCCTCAACTCTTAGATCCCTACCGGATCTCACACTTTCCTTTGGTCCCGCAGACCTTCCCTTAACCCGGACCTGTTGCATTTTACTTTGCATATTATACATCATACAACTTTATAATAGCACAAGTACCCCATTTTTTTATAATTTTTTTTTTTTTTTTTCTCTTGCTTTTAAAACCAAAATATAACATAACATTGCATTTCCTCTTTCTTCCTCCCCCCCTTCCTTGGACCTGGACACTCCTCCACTTTTCCGTATCCCCGTTCTGTCAGGTAAACATATTTTCGTATATAAAGAACATAGAAAGAAGAAAGAAAGAGAGAGAGAAAATAGTTGCATCAGTTAAACAACAACAAAACTTTTTTCTAAATGCAACTGTCCTTATAATCTGCACAACGGTGCATCGAACTCCTGACAGTCTATACCACTCTCAATGGACAGAGGTGAGGGCTCCACAGCCGTGGAGCCCCCGGGGATACTGAGGGTGTCCATTCAAGTCCTCTTCTTTTCCATGACGGCCTCTCCTTGAGTGTGGAGCAGGTTCCACACTTCCTGCTCCCGGGCCTTTTTCTTCCTGATCACCTCCGCTTCCCACACGGAGGGAACAGCACGGGCCCTGGAGTCCGGTGGGCGGGACTCCGCTGAAAAAGACCGCAAGACAGAAACGGCAGAAGATTTCTGCGGCCCAGCAGCCGCTGGGGTCAGGTGGCAAATGGGGAGAACCGGGTCCTCGGGGGCTGGAATCACAGGGCCCGCTAAATCGGTCGCAGCCGACTCCAGCAGCGGCATAACCGCGGCCTCAGGACAGGCCGCATCCACTACTTCCAACGGAGTCGGAGTAACGGCCGATTTCAACAATGCAGCTGCTATTAGCAGGGAAAGCGCAGCAGCATCTTCTTTGGGTGAGCTCTGCACTGGTGACTCCGGGCGGGGTAGTTCGGGGACATGAGCGGGGACCTCGCTCAGCTCTGCATACACCACGGGGCCCGTGGTAACTAGGCCTTCCGGTGCGCAGGGGGCCGCGTGCTGCAGCAGAATGGTGGGGGCCGCTTGCGGAGGCACTGGTAGGGCCGGGGGTACTCTCACCTTCCCCGGCGCTGCGGCCTCCGTTCCATCATCACGCAGTTTCCCCCGCAGCCTCCGTTCCTTGCTCCACTGTCCTGCGGGCCTTCCCTCCGGACTCGGGGGCTCCGCTGAGAAGTCCTCTGCTGGTATTGGTGACAGCCGTTCTCGCTGACTCCCCTCAGGCTCCGCTCCCCAGCTCAGCATCCCGCTGCCTGCCCATAAATCTGAAGATGACTTCTGGTGCAGCTCCATCTCTCGCCGCCATTGCCACTCTAGGCAGCCGATGCCCCGACACCCGCAGCATCTCATACCGTCCATTGGGCAGCACTCGAATGGCGTCAGACAGCCGCAGCCAAGTTTTTCTTCTGTGCCACTCCTCCTGCTGGGTGGGGCGTTGGCAGACCTTTCCATCCATCTGCCAGGGTCCAATATATGGAAACGTCGGTCTCCGGGCATATACTGCTTCCTTTTGGGGTACGTTGGAGGGGGTCCCAGTCCATTCTGAACAACTGCAAACACCCGGACCTCTCCTCTGCGCTGAAGTAATACCGCCATCTTGGGCAGAATCAGCTACTGCCTTGGATCCTCTGCAAGCAACACAGATCCGACACAGCGTCCCAATTTGTAATCCACAGGTCAGTAATTTTTAGTCCACAGGTGTTTATAATCCGAAATAGAGCAGTCCAAGTTTTCCTCAGTCCTTCAGTTGCAGGCCTGCCGCAGAAGATAGCGTATTAGCGGCGGCGATCCTGCCGACTACGCCAAATGTAGGGTCGGTGGTGGGGTGCCGAGCTGGGGGGGTGGTCCTACTTTTATACCGCGCAGAGATGACAACAGAGACACGATGGAGGCAGATTCTGGGTGCAACAGGTCCAAGTTTATTTCTTCACTTGCCGTCCGACTGACGGCACACCTCGCGGCCCTCCGTTTCCAGAGCCGCTTCTCACACCGTACACTGGAGACGTGTCTGCACACACCGTCCCCTCCTTTACTGTCGACGCTCCTGACAGTTCCGTCACTGTGGCCGCCTTAGGCCCATTAACCAACAGCGCTTCTACTGCTCAGTCGTCGTGTCACATATGGTGTCTTACACCCAGTACCTCGTCTCAACTGCGGTCCTTTCCTGTCAGGACCACCCCCCTGACGTCCTCTCTCCTCAGTCCCCCTGGTCTGGATTCTCCTCAGAGTGCACAGACTGTCGTAGTCCTCCTGTCACTTGAGCTCCCCCTGGGGACTGGAACCTTCTGGAACCCTCCCTCAGAATTTATAACTTCCCCGGTTCCTTGAAACTGTCACTAACTGTCACCACGCCCCCCATGACCAACGGTTTCTAAAGCCCTAAGCTGCTGTAAAGTCCTTTGCTCACACTCCACCCTGCCATCTAATGGTCATCCCAAGGTACTGCACGTCCACTACACTTTTCTAGTTGTTTCCCCACTGTAATCACTGTCTCCTACCTACACTGTGCAAACCTATCTTTCTTCACTCTGACTAGTCCGTCCGTCCGTCAGGTCACCTTCCCTACACTGAGTAGAGATGAGCGGCTTTGACTTTTTTTGGGTCGAGTCAGGTTTCATGAAACCCGACTTTCTGAAAAGTCGGGTCGAACGAAATCGGCCGATTATCGTGAAAAGTCGAAGGCCAACTGAAACACGAAACCCAATGCAAGTCAATGGGGAACCAAGGACGGCAGTGAGTGGAGGACAGGAAACACACCAACAGTGACCATTTTAGTGCCAAAAACATCAATTCTTATTACTTAAGCTTCTCAACCTTAATTTACTTTATAATAATAGTTAGGCATTGAAAACTGGTGGTTATTTAGCTAAAGTTGTGGGAGGGGTAGGGCAGGCTTCAGATTTTTGTGGGCCCTGGACCAAAGAGTGTCACTGGGCTCCTTTAACACATGCCACAATTCATGATCCTCTGATACGGCAGAGAAATAGCGGTATAGTACAATGAAAAATACTTCACTTCTTACATCTCATGACTGATATCCACTTTAAATTCTCCAATAGCTCCAAAAACGGACAGTATATTACTCCATACAGTATTATGGCCACCGCATAGTGTGCTATACAGAGTAATGAGGCTCATATATTTCTCCATACAGAATCATTGGTCCCATATAATGTTTGAAACAGTATATGATGAGATCCACATAATGCTACAGTATATGTTGGTCCTCGTGGATGAAGCTCCACTGTGTTATGGGCCCAAATAATGCTCCATATATAATGGGCCCCATTTCTAATGCTCCAGTGTATAATGGGCCCTGTAAATGCTGCTCCAGTGTCTGATGTCCACCTTTGGAATGCTCCAGTGTATGGTGGGCCTCATATATCATTCTCCAGAGTATAGTGCTCCCCAAAAATAGCTGTCCCAACATTGAAAACAATTAAGTAAGCCTCCTCACTAGGGAAACCCTGTACTAGTCTGGACTCCTCGTCGTCCCCATCTTCCATCTCACTGCACTTGGACTGTTTAGGCAGAGGGCGTACAGACGTGATGTCATCGCGCTCTCTGACCTGAATGTCACTGTCAGGAACGTGGAAGATGTCACGGCGGTGGAGCAGGGAGAGGTAAGTATTTAAACTTTGCAAGTGCTGTGATCATGAGCAAGCGGTGGGGCCCACTCACTGGCGATGGCCCTGGCACAGGGCCCCTCATAGTATGGTAGTGTGTATGATGGCGGGTGGGCCCTCCCACCAGCAGAGACACTTTTGCGTACTATGAGGGGCCCTGTGCCAGCGCCGTCGCCCATGAGTATGCCCCCCCACCTGCTCAAGGAACCTGCACTTTCATCTGCACCTTCCTCTTTGTCACCGTGTAAGGTGGTATAGTATGCGGGAACGGGAACCTGAGTTTCATCAGGGTCAGATTCTGGCTGTGTAGAGGGCGAGGGGAATGTAGTGGTCTGGGTCAATGTACCAGCAGAATTATCTAGCAGTGGCTGGGCATCAGTGCACTTGCGGAGACTCCAGGAGTACGGTCGCCACAGTGGCATTACCTTCCTCCTAGGGAGTGTGATGTCGTGCTTGGGAGCAACGAAGGATCTCTCTAGCAGTTAAATCAACACACAACACAGTTCCCACTCCAGGCCAGCAGGGAGACCTCTGAACCTGACTGCTGAGGAGCTGCTCTCTGTGGTCGGGAGGAGGTAAGTTAGGGCAGTCTGTGAAGGGAAGGGGAAGTGTGTGGACATGAGAAGGGGAGCTGGAGGATGAGCAGAGTTAAGGCTCACTCCTAGCTGGAGTGCATGGTCAGGATTCCGGTCTCTGAGTTTGTAGGGACACTGACGGTCCTGCAGCAGAAACCGGAGGAAGTAGCAGCTGTAAATGCTCTGTTCCCAACTAATGCTCAGAGGCCCCAGCAGCGACGTGTGTGAGCCAGAAGGAAAAGGCTATGGCTGCCTGCCATATGAGAAAGTTCCAAAAGAGAGTCAACAGGGGGAACTTCAGTGAACTCAGTACTGCGAGTACCTGAGATAAGCGCTAGAACGGAGGCCACACTACCTATCTGCAGAGGGTTTTTTCATTTTATCTTTTGTAGGTTTTTGTATGCTTTTTGCCATGTGAACATGCATTTATATGCTGCATGTGTACCAACTCAAACCAAGCTCAATTTTTGTGTTTTTTCTTTGTCTTTTTGCATTCTGTGCAAGCTGGGGTGTGGCCTCCCTCTCCTGAGCTGGAAATTGTATTTAAAGGCTGACTGGTGTCCTAGTGGTTGGGACCCGGTCTTTGTCTGCCCTTATTAACACAGATGTCAACTTTAACACATGATAAGATTATTAATACTAGACAGTGTAGATCCGCCCCGACCACAGAGTCACTTTATCGATGGTGGGACGGCTTTTATGCTATGTTTGATCAAATACAGTATTACTAAGAACTCTGTATGATTTAAATGCACTTTTGCTTTTTACTTATTTAATAATAGCAGGGTTTTTTTTTTCATTTTGTCTTTTGTAGGTTTCTATCTGCAGAGAGAGAATTCAAAATTTGCTTCCAAGCTGACCAACTCCTTCTCCATCAGTACTCTGTGTCCTGGATGGCACTTACCAAGTACAGGTAAAGGAACTGCACAACTGTGTCTGTCATCTTTCTCCTGCGCCTGGCGCACGGCTCTGCTACATCCTGCACTGCACACCATCTACCAACTCTTTCATCTGCCCTGCGACTACGGCCCTATCTGTGCAGGGCTTCTACATCTTAGCTGCACCACAACATCTGTCCCAGAGAAGCGACACTGCAGCGCGGGTCAATCTGATCAGAAACCACAGGTGGTGTCATGTATCATTCACCTATAAACTTTATTCACCCCTTTCCATGGACACCCAGGGCCATGGAACGGGTCATCATCACCACCAACGTGACACATCCCTCTGAGACACCGGCCCGGTTCCGATTAACCCCACTGCCCTGGCTGGCCACCCACACTCCATGTCAGATTCATCTTGGACTGGGGAATTCACAATTTGACTTGATAATCAAGGCATGGTATGATAGAAAGAGCTACATGGACTAATGTGAAGTGTGGCCTGCTGCATCATTCACTTTTGGTGGGGTTGAAGGACACAAGGAAAGGGGTTCTTCCTAACCAGGAGCCAGCACTTGATGACTCAGTGCTTGCATTTTTTGAAACTTCAGAAGAGGAGGGCATATTCGCTGGAGTCTGTTTTGGCAATGTAAGCCAAAACCAGTTCCTGATGCTCCGGCTTTAAAAGCGGTTAACCTACTCCCAGAAAAGGTAGCCTTCCAGGCGTTCTGGAGCCAGACCATGACGCAGGCTCAACGCCTCCTGCCTTAGCTGCTATTGTGCTTTTGCCACTACCAGCAGGTGCACCACCACCATCAGCACCAGCTGGCCCCCCCACGCCCACGTCCGTGGCCTCTTCCACCAAACTTCAAAATGTTGCAGAAAATGAACCCAAAATAATATCAGATATATGGTACTGTATCAAAAGCGTACAGCTCTATACAGTCAAAGGATGAATGTCAATCTCCCTATATATACCATCCGTCACACAGAGACTTTCACAGGCTCAGTATGGATTAGACAAGAATATCAAAAGTAGAAAAAGTGTACAGTATCATCAGATAGCAGGTATATATAGTATAGTTCAAACATTCTAAATCTCCGTAGATATTTCAGGAGGCGGACACAGACGCTCTCAGGCTCAGTATGGATTACAACACAATATAAAAAGCCGTAAAACGGTAATGGATCTGAAGAGTCCAGCTTTACACAGTGTAGGGGTCATTTTTGTCAATCTCAGTATTTATTGCCACAGTCAGAAAATAACTCTCACTTGGTCAGTTTGGATTAGACCAGAATATAAAAAGCAGTAAATGGGTAATTATCACAAGCGTAGAGCTGTATACACTAGTGTTGGGGTAATTTTTAAATGTACATCTAAATTGCAGGAGTAACACCATGGATCACACCACAATATAACAAGAAGATCCGCAAGAAATAATCACACATGTGGGACAATGTTCCAGGTGTCAATGATACACTTAGAGAGGTGGGTGGAGGAGGACTTCCTGGCAGAAAGGGTACAGTATCACCAGATACCAGGTATATATAGCATAGTTTAAACATTAAAAATGTACATCTATATATTCAGGAGTAGCGTTGAGCCACCCTGCTAGTGTTCCAGTTCGTTTTGGTTCGTCAAACACAAGGCAAGTTCGTCGAATATTTGTCGAACTTTCGACGAACAACGTCGAACACCATTGAAAACAATGGCAGGCAAACACAAACACATACAAACACTTAGAAAACAATTACAAAACACCTTAAAAGGTGTCCCAAAGCAGACAAAATGCTCAGAATACAAAAATAATATATGGAAAACGGCAACTACATATAGAAAAGAGGTGGAGGAGTAAAAGGAGGAGGAGGAGACACAGATATAGGCATGTCATGCCCTTATGAAGTCAAGAAAGGCTGGAATAAAAATGTAAATTACCAAAAAACAGTAAAAATCTGAAATCAAAGACGATCATATACCGTCGGCCTTCCCACCATAAATTAGGCCAACTGCCGATCGGGTGGCATTATTCCCACGAACCTCCGAACAGCGTCCATGAAGGCAAAGTGTTTGGTTTCCAGGGGCAGTATGGTTGTAAAGCTGAACCTTAAAGGAATGTCAAGAAGGGCACCACCAGGAGTGGAGCCTGCGGCTTAATTCGACTCCACCCGGGAAACCTCAACCATGCCAGCTACAGAAAAGATTGACAGATTGCAAGCTTTGTCGATTTTGTGGGTGGTTGTGGATGTCCATTTTTAGTTGTGCTAGCGATTTGTCAGCTTAATTCCGTTAACAAACGAGACTCCGGCATGCCCCTTCGGTACGCGTCAAGCTTACTAGAGGGACACGCGAGGCTCTTGCATGCGAGATTGATCAATAACAGGTCTGTCATGCCATTACATGTCCGGGGCTGCATGCGCGCTACACTGAAAAGTCCAGCGTGTGTCGCTTACAGGTGCAGATAACCCCCTGAGCCCCGTTAGTGATGGAGATCTGGGATTCCAATTCTTCCCCGCGAACGAGGATTTCCCAGTAAGTGCAGGTCAACCGGAATTCCAGAATTAGGCCTAACCGGCATTCCAGAAAAAAATCAAAAAATTAAGGGTCCAAACCACAGGTGCTGTGGGTTGCTTAACAGCTTGGCTCCTATGCTGAGTAGCACGGAGTTCTTACATAAACAGGCGGCATAGCATGGTTCACAGGTGGGCTCCTCTGCTGAGCAGTAGACACCGGTACTTGTCCGAAAGTATTCACTGGGCTAAATGGAGTTAAAAAATGGTTCTTACATAAACAGGCGGCACAGCTTGGTTCACGGGTGGGCTCCTCTGTTGAGTAGCAGACACAGTTACTAGGCCCAAAGTATTAACTGTGCTAAATGCAGTCAAAAACTGGTTCTTTCATAAACAGGCGGCATAGCTAGGTTCACTGGTGGGCTCCTTTGCTGAATAACAGACAAGGCCCAAAAGAATTTTCTGGACAAGATGCGGTAAAAAATTATTAGAAACACACACGGTGTAGCTCCTTGACGGGTGTATTACACCGCTGGCTACCAGACACCGCTACTATGCCATGAAACTGTCTATTAACATTGAAAACCATTATTAATGTGAAAATGAAGTTACGCTTTTGGTGAACGAACCGTTCTTGAACAGAACCTCGAACAGCCGAATTTTAAGCAAAGTGTTCGAGTTCGACGAACGGCTCGAACACCACCCAAAACAGCTGGAATTTTAACTTGGCGAACAGGTCGACTCGAGTACCGCTCATCTCTAATCAGGAGGCAGACTCAGACATTCTCACGCCCAGTATGGATTCAACAAGATTGTAGAAAGTTGAGAAAGGGTACAGTATCACCGGTTAACAGGTGTATATGTAGCATAGTTTACACATGAAAAACCTATGTCTATATATCAGGAGGCAGACTCAGAGGGTCTCAGGCCCAGTATGGATTTGACATGATTGTACAAAGTTGAGAAAGGGTACATTATCACTGGATAAAAGGTATATACACTCACTGGCCACTTTATTAGGTACACCTGTCCAACTGTGTGTTAAGACTTAATTTCTAATCTGCCAATCACATGGCGGCAACTCAGTGCATTTAGGCATGTAGACATGGTCCAGACAATCTCCTGCAGTTCAAACCGAGCATCAGTATGGGGAAGAAAGGTGATTTGAGTGCCTTTGAATGTGGCATGATTGTTGGTGCCAGAAGGGCTGGTCTGAGTATTTCAGAAACTGCTGATCTACTGGGATTTTCACGCACAACCATCTCTAGGGTTTACAGAGAATGGTCCGAAAAAGAAAAAAAATCCAGTGAGCGGCAGTTCTGTGGCCGGAAATGCCTTGTTGATGCCAGAGGTCAGAGGAGAATGGGCAGACTGGTTCGAGCTGATAGAAAGGCAACAGTGACTCAAATTGCCACCCGTTACAACCAAGGTAGGCAGAAGAGCATCTCTGAACGCACAGTGCGTCGAACTTTGAGGCAGATGGGCTACAGCAGCAGAAGACCACACTGGGTACCACTCCTCTCAGCTAAGAACAGGCATCTGATGGCTACTTTCAGCATGATAATGCGCCATGTCATAAAGCTCGAATCATCTCAGATTGGTTTCTTGAACATGACAATGAGTTCACTGTACTCAAATGGCCTCCTCAGTCACCAGATCTCAATCCAATAGAGCATCTTTGGGATGTGGTGGAACGGGAGATTCGCATCAGGGATGTGCAGCCGACAAATCTGCGCCAACTGTGTGATGCCATCATGTCAATATGGTCCAAAATCTCTGAGGAATGCTTCCAGCACCTTGTTGAATCTCTGCCACGAAGAATTGAGGCAGTTCTGAAGGCAAAAGGGGGTCCAACCCGTTACTAGCATGGTGTACCTAATAAAGTGGCCAGTGAGTGTATATAGCATAGTTTAAACATTAAAAACCTATGTCTATATATCAGGAGGCAGACTCAGACGGTCTCAGGCCCTCTATGGATTCAACGTGATTGTAGAAAGTTGAGAAAGGGTACAGTATCACTGGATAGCAGGTATATATAGCATAGTTTAAACATTAAAAATCTTCGTGTATACTTCCGGAGTTCGACAAAGACACTCACAGCCTCAGTATGGATTAGACAAGAATCTAAAAAGTAGAAAAAGGGTTATCTATTCGAAGCGTACACCAGTATGCACTGTTGGGGTATTTTTCAATCTTCATATATATTTCAGTCTCAGTAAGACAATCCAGACTCTCCGCAAGAGTAAACGAGATGGATACAAGTACAGACGGAAAGTCGACTGATTGCAGAAATTTTGGAATTACTAATCACGGTGAAAACTCCCGGGAGAATTCTCATAGGCGATGCTGACCCTCAATTACTTTGTCTGTGGAGACAGCGAAAACAGTTCTTGTGAAGAAAGGTTTGCTGTATCGCAGTACCATGGAACCCATCACCGTTACTCATCTCCATCAAATTATGATCACAGGGACAGATGTAGACATTGTCCTCACTGCCTATCATGATCTGTCAGGTAATTTTGGAGTGCAAAAGACACAAGCCACAGGCCGTAGGAGATTCTATTGGATTGGCATGAGAGGACACATTTAAAAATGTGGGCAGGAATGTCACCCATCTGTGAGTCGGAAAACCGTGAAAGCTGATGATAAACCACCACTGCATCTCATTGCCGACGTCCATAACAAATGGAAGCTATTGATCATCTGAAGATAGAGCCCAGCAAGACAGGGCATAGCTACGTCTTAACCATCATTTATTACTTCACCAAATTTGTATTGGCAGTCCCAGTGAAGTATTTAAAAGGCCAGACTACACAGTGGTGGAGCAGGGAGAGGTAAGTATTGCAAGTGCTGGTGCCCTGAGCAAGCAGGGGGGGCCCACTCGTGGGTGGCGGTACTGGCACAGGGCCCCTCATAATGCACCGGTGTGTCTGACAGTGGGTGTGCACCCCCACTGTCAGAGACACTTGATTCTACTATGAGGGACCTTGTGCCAGTGCCGTTGCCAAAGAGTGTGCCCACCCACGTGTCCAGGGCAACGGCACTTGCAGGGATGCGTACATCAGGTGGTGACCCCGGCCCTAGGGGGGGAGGCAGCCTAGTTAGGGAGGTGGAAAAAATGGCATATGTTGATTTTGGACATTCAGCAGCTGCAAATGGAGTAATTGGAGAAGTCCGCAGAAGAGGACAAAAGCAAGCCATTTTTCTGGCAACCTACGTGTCAGCAGGGGAGGGTGGGACAAAATCCTTTGAAACCCATGCATGGTTCATTTTAATGAAGGTTAGATCATCAACATTTTGGGTCGACAGATGGGTCCTTTTTTCTGTCAGGATTGATCCAGCAGCACTGAAGACTCGTTCAGATAACACACTAGCAGCAGGGCAAGCGTGCTCCTGTAAGGCATATTGTGCCAATTCAGGCCAGGAGTCAAGTTTCCTGGGCCAATAGTCAAAGGGGAATGACCGGTGAGGGAGAACATCGATATGGGAGGAGAAGTAGTTTGTTACCATAGTTGACAACTGCTGTCTCCTGTCACTTTCAACCGATGCAGTATTACCAGTCGTGTGAGCGGTACTTGAAAAATCAGTCCACAACATGGTCATGAAACCCCTGTGTCCAACGCCACTTCAGCTGTGTGCACCACGAACACCTCTTCCATGTTGCCCCCTACGGCTCATTGGAAAAACATTACCGCCGCTATGTGCTGGGAATGCCTCAAACAAACGGTTTACCAGAGTTGCTTGTTTGTGTTTGTTTGCCAATATTAGCTCTAGGTTCTCCTGTGGCATGATGTTTAGGAATTTGCCTTTATAACATGGATCCAGGATGCTGGCCAACCAGTAGTCCTCATAGTTCATCATTTTGGCAATGCGGGGGTCCCTTTTTAGGATCTGCAAGTCATAATCAGACATGTGGGCCAATGTTCCAGGTGTCAATGATGCACTGTGAGTGCTGGGTGGAGGAGCACTTTCTGGCAAATCAACATCCCTCCAGTCACACACAAACCCTGTACCTGACTTTGCCACGCCAACATTTTTACTTGCCCCCTGAGAAGCATCATCCTCCCCAAAATAATCATCCTCCTCCTCTTCCTCTTCTTCCTGAACCTCATCCACGAGACTTCCCTGAACAGACAATGGCTGACTGTTATCGAAGCTTCCCTCCTCCTCTTCCTCCTCGGCTGCAGACGCCTGCTCCTTAATGTGCATCAAAGTTTGCATGAGCAGACGCATAAGTGGGATGCTCATGCTTATGATGGCGTCGTCTGCGCTTACCAGCCATGTGCATTCCTTAAAACACTGAAGGACTTTACAGAGGTCTTTCAGCTTCGACCACTGCACACCAGACAACTCCATGTCTGCCTGCAAACTGCCTGCCCGTGTATCCGCCCACAGATGAATTACAGCCTGCCTCTGTTCGCACAGCCTCTGAACCATGTGCAGGGTGGAGTTCCACCTTGTTGCAACGTCAATAATTAGGCGGTGCTTGGGAAGGTGGAACAATCTTCGCACCTTATGGAGCAGGACTGTTAACTCCAGATAATTATTGAGGAAGCACTGCATCACCAGATTCAAGGTGTGAGCCAGGCAAGGTATGTGTCTGAGTTTTGAAAGGGCTATGGCTGCCACAAAATTCTGTCCGTTATCACCAACTACCTTGCCTGCCTCAAGATGTAGACTGCCCAGCCATGACTCAGTTTGTCGCTGCAAGTATCGGCCAGTACCTCTGCGGTGTGTCTGTTGTCGCCCAAACACTTCATCTTCAACACAGCCTGCTG
This sequence comes from Dendrobates tinctorius, assembly GCF_039654945.1. Lineage (NCBI taxonomy): Eukaryota > Metazoa > Chordata > Amphibia > Anura > Dendrobatidae > Dendrobates > Dendrobates tinctorius. The sequence goes on from NW_027361773.1 coordinate 3,522,451, forward strand.
ACGCTTACCACTAGCTGTTCGATAGTGGGACACCGAGTGTGCAACACTGGCAGCTGCAGACGGAGTGCTCGTGCAACTGAGCTCTGTGGACAAGCTTTCGCTTCTGGAAGAGGAGGAGGTGGGTCGAATGCCTACAGCCAACTGTTTCCTATACCGTGGACTAGGCAGCACTGTCCCACCGCCGCTGTCCCCTGTGGACCCTGCATCCACCACATTAACCCATTGCGCAGTGATGGACACATAACGGCCCTGGCCATGTCTACTGGACCATGCATCTGTTGTGAGGTGCACCTTTCCACTCACTGATTGCTTGAGTGCTTGGACAATGCGGTCTTTCACATGCACGTGGAGGGCTGGGATGGCTTTTCGCGAAAAGAAGTGCCGATTGGGTAGGTCATAGCGTGGTACTGCATAGGCCATGAGCTCGCAGAAAGCTTTGCTTTCAACCAACCGGTAGGGCATCATCTCTAACGAGATTAGTTTGGCAATGTGGGCATTCAAAGCCAGTGTATGCGGATGAGAGGATGAGTACTTTCTTGTCCTACTCAAAGTCTCTGGTAGGGTGAGCTGGACTTGAGAGTTGCATATGGTGGAACTAGCAGTGGACATGGCGGACTGAGAGAGGGTTGGTGATGGTGTTGGTGGTGTTGCTGATGACCTAGATTCAGTCTTTCGTAGCAATAGCATTGTGATTCCATGACTGCTTTGCCCTTGCGACGACACCTCGACATTTGCTGCTGGTGGTGTGTTAACCGGTGGGCTTACAGTGGGGGAAGCGATGTAGCGTTGCTGACTACCTTCATTCGGAGCAGGTGCACATGTGGTATGTGAGGTTTGGTAGTCCATCCACGCTTGCAAGTGCATGGTGGTTAAATGTCTAAGCATGCAACTGGTGTTCAAATTTCTCAGATTTTTCCCTCAGCTAAAAGTCTTTGCGCACTTCTTAGACCTCTTTCACACATCAGGTTTTCGCCGTCAGGCGCGATCCGGCGCTTTTGACAGAAACCGGATCCGGCGAAATGCAATGCCGGATCCGGTTTCCCCCCCATTGACTTGCATTTGCGCCGGATCGCGCCGGATGGCCATGCGTTTCATCCGGTTTTCGCCGGATCCGGCAATGTGTCGCGATCCGGCGTCTGGAAAAAACGGCTATTGTAACGTTTTTTGTCTCCGGTGAAAAAGCCGGACACGCCGGATCCGGCGCGTCCAGCTTTTTCACGCAATGAAAGCCTATGAGCGCCGCAATGCGCCTGATCCGGCGAAAGCCGGATCCGGTAGCCGGATCCGGTTTTTTTGGTCTGAGCATGCTCAGTAGCTCTGCCCACAAGACATATATAAAAGCAAGACAGTGGGACCCACAGCCACACCCAACATGCCACCCAAGAAAGCAACCAAGCGCAGCAGGAGAAGGCAGGAGACCACTGCAGCACCATCAGCACCACCACCACCCCAAATGGAGCAGCAAATGGAACATGCTGAGGAGGGGAGGCCAGCAGCAGATGAGAGACGGTAATTATCAAATCCCCCATTCCTCCAAACTAGGGCTATTGAATATCAAGATATTCATTGGCCCTTTGTTTCTCTTTATTCAACAGCCGCCCAATAGATGCAGCAGCAGCAGCAGCGATGGCAGCAGCTGGAACACCACCCACAGGCATGGAGTGTGGCCACCAGGAAGACAGCACATCATCTTCTGGGAGCCCTCCCTCGCATCGTCAGCGTTTGACAGTAAGTTTTTATTTCCAAAATCCATCATCTCTGTAATATATGTCTATTCATTGCCTTTTATTTCAAAACAGGATTCACAAGATGAAGAGGAGCTCCCAGAAGAAGAAGGAAGGGGTGGACAGACACTTGGAGTGGGCTCACAATTGGTAAGTTTTTTGCATCAAACACAACATCACACTACACACAACACATAGAAAACAATGTTCTGCAGACCACACACAGCAAACAAATGCCTACATCCAAAGACATAACATTTTTTGTTTTCTTCTCTAGTCTTCCCAATCTGGTGCTCGGCCAAGAGGTCCTCGCAGTGCCTCCCAGGGTCGTCGGCGACAGCAACGCGGCGGTCACCAGCGTGTAAGTATAAATATTTTTGCTTTGTTTTTTTGCACTTTTTATTTCATTTCTTTTGTGGAGGCTAATTATGTTATTTTTGTCTTTTTCTTTAACAGCCTTCACAGCATGCTCCCGACTCTGACGGTGAGGATGGAGGACTCGATGTGGACCACCTCATCGATCTCGTCAGAGAAAGGGAGCCGCTCTGGAATATGGCTGACCGCCGCCACGCTGACCTTATCGTTACCCGACGACTCTGGGAGGAAATCTGTTCGCTCCTTGTGGGCCGCTGGGAGGACCTCGATGTTCGGGCCCAGATTAAAGAGCGTAAGTATATACAGTACCGGTTGCTTGATGTAAACCAGTGTTTCCGGAACTCCAGTCCTCGTGGTCCCCACGGATCATGTGTTCAGGATTTCTATTTACTATGGAAATCCTGAAAACATGACCCCTGGGGACCATGAGGACTGGAGTTTGTGAAACACTGATGTTGTATACTAACCACTCCTTTCTCGTTTCAGGGAACAGAATTGTGAATCGGTGGCGGTCTGTGAGGGATCGTTTCAAGAAGGAGTTCAATAAAGAGATGCGGGCCCCGAGTGGATCTGGAGGACGCAGGAGCAAGTACAAGTACGCACAAGCCCTGTCGTTCCTCCGGGAAACAATGGTCACTAGAAGGTAAATATTACACACCACATGTAAAAAAAAATGTTAGATGTAACTTTTTTTTTTCAGCCAGGGCCATACCATGTCAGTATTTTAATTGTTTTTTTTTCTCTTTATTCCACAGCACGGTGAGCAGCACTCGGGAGCCTGCACGATTGGACCCTTCTGAGGCGATCCCTGAGGAGACCGGCACCGAGGGACACTTCGACCGCCCCGGTACATCTGCACCTTCCCAGCCTTCCCACACATTCGACCCATCTGTCCCATCCACCAGCACAGGAGCATCGTGGCCGCCTACATTACATGAAGCTGCTGGTGAGGAGATCGCTTTGCCTTTACCCCACCCTTCTGCCCCTGCCACCTCTAGTACACCTGCGGGTACTGGGCGGCAGCAGCAGAGGGGTCAGGAAAAGAGTTATGCGCCAGAGTTCTAGCATCTGAATGCATCTTTCCAGAACTGTCTAAAAGTCTTGTCAGAGCAAATCTCCGCAGGCTTTCAGCAGATCAACTCCAGCATTCTGGAGGTGAAGACACTTCTGCAAACCATGCATTCAGAAGCAAGATCTTCGCCAAACCACACCTTTTTCAGGTCTGTTGTGGAGCGCATGGCAACACTATCTCCTACCCAGCAGATGCATGTAATGCATTCGTGCCACGGTGCTCTACAGCAGGTTACATCCCAACCTCCACCTCCCACCACTGTAGTTCCTCCACCTGCACCCCCTCCAGCCACTTTCCATCCTCCCCCTCCTATTACATCTGCACCCCCTCCAGCCACTTTCCATCCTCCCCCTCCTATTACATCTGCACCCCCTCCAGCCACTTTCCATCCTCCCCCTCCTATTACATACCAGCAACCTCACCAGTACCAGCAACCTTCCCAGTACCAGCAACCTCCCCAGTACCAGACATCTCCCCACTTCCAGCAACCTGCCCCGTACCAAACTCCTTCCCCATACAACTTTCCATCAACATCATCTGCTCCTACAGTCCATGCCCAACCCTCCACTCTACCGCCCACCACCTCTTCTGCCTCCCACATGTCCACCCATTCTGTAGCTTTTTCCACACCATCACCTCTAACTGTACCTTCCCCACCACGATCCCAGTCCTCTCTCCACACTCCCGTTGTCGAAGTGTCCCGCAGCCCCTCCAGCAGTATTTCCACCCCACACTACACCGAGTTATAATGTTTTTTTTGTAATAAAAATACCCATTTGGTTGGTTTCAAACCTTTATTAAAAAAGTTTTTTTAACTTTAAAAACAGTTTACACAAAAAACAATATTTTAAATAAAAGTTAAATTATTGTTTACACTGGTTGTCTGTCATTTCTTTCTGCGGCGAAATATGTTTAAAAAAAAGGTTAAATACAGGGTATTTAAAAGGTAAAAAGGTATTCAAAACCAGGTATATAACTGTGGGTAAATTTTAGCTTTTTGCCACAGTTGTGTTCCTGGTTGTGTTTGAAGCAAAGTATTTCACCTGAAAAGTTGTGTTTATTGTTGGTGATTTCCTAACAATGAACACAACTTTTGTTAAAAGGTGAAATACTTTGCATAAAACACAACCAAGGAACACACCTGTGGCCTAAAGCTAAAAATAGTAAGACCATGACAAGATAGCCAACTTTGGTTGGCAAAGGTATATACTGTTGGTCCAGAAGGTACACAAGTTTGGTTAGGGCACAAATCTTTCACACTCTGTCATCCTGCCAGTGTACTCTGCCTTGAGGTGACATAAAGTATAGTGCAAAATTGTCCCTCATTACTGAAACCGTCACAGAACTTCTAGTGGTAATATTTCCAATGACAACATCCATCTTCGCCAGTAACTTGCTCTTCTCTCCAACCTGCACTTTCTCCTCTACAACCTGTCAAAGAAGGGCTGTAGGAACATGCTATATATAGTTTTCCAGTAGCCAATCCCGTTCGGAAGGCCACAAGGGTCAATTTTAAAAACCAGATCCGGCGTAATCCGTCGAAAAACGGATAGAAAAACGGATGAACCGGATGAGACGGATCCGGTTTTGTCTGTCAAGAACAAGACGGTTCCGGCAGAAAACCGGATCCGGCACATCAGGTTTTACAAAATATTTGCCGGATCCGGCATTCCGGCACGATGCCGGATCGCGCCTGACGCCGAAAACCTGATGTGTGAAAGTAGCCTAACAGATAACTTTTGCCTGATCATTAGGATTTTGTTCAAAAAAGTGCCACACTGCACTCTTCCTACTATGGAAGACATTTTGAGACCTTGCACACTGTGCTAATTTGACCGTCTGGCCAAGCTGTCCTGCAACTCTTTGGTTTTTGTAACACGTTTTTGGACTGCTATGGTCCTGCCAGATAACAGATGTTGTGATGTCGTTGCCTGCTGCGGATCCTCCTCCTCCTTTTCTGAGCTATTGGCAGCGGCACAATCTTACCCCAATGGATGCCAATTTGGGTCAACAACTGGTTCATCCATCACCTCCTCTTCAATTTCATGTGCACCTTCCTCTGTGTCACCGTGTAAGGTGGTATAGTATGCAGGAAGGGGCACCTGAGTTTCATCAGAGTCTGATTCTGGCTCAGTACACTGCGAGGACAATGTAGTGCTCTGAGTGAATGTACCAGCAGAAAAATCTACCAGTGGCTGTGCATCAGTGCACTCCATGCCAGATTCATCTTGGACTGGGGAATTTACAATTTGACTTGCTAACCCAGACATGGTATGTGAAAAGAGCTCCATGGAGTAATCGGTAGTGTGGCCTGCCACATCCTTCACTTTTGGTAGGGGTGAAGGACACAAGGAAAGGTGTTGTTCCTGACCAGGAGCCTCCACTGACGACTCAGTGCATTTATTTTTTGAAACTTCAGAAGAGGAGGCGAGAGAGCTGGAGGCTGTGTCAGCAATGCAAGCCAAAACTTGTTCCTTAAGCTCCGGCTTTAAAAGTGGTTTACCTACTCCCAGAAAAGAGAGCCTTTGAGGCCTTTTGGAGCCAGACGATGATGCAGGCTCAACTCCTCCTGCCTTAGGTGCTATTGCGTTTTTGCCACTACCAACAGATGCAACACCACCACCACCACCATCGGGACCAGCTGGCAACCCCCGCCCACTTCCATGGCGTCTTCCACCATACTTCCTCATTATTGTGAAAATGTACCCAAAATACCACCAGCTATATGGTACTACAGTATATTACATATTACAAAACAAGGTTAGAAGGTGTATCTACTATTGGTGAGAATTTGAATCTCACTATAGATTTGAGGATGCTGAACTATTGACTCAGGCCCAGTAGAAATTACACCTCAACGTAACAGGCTGAAATTGGATGGTGTATGACAAGGTGGAGGGTGTCTATAGTATTGGTGAGAATTTGAATCTCACTATAGATTTGAGTACGCAGAACTATTGTCTCAGGCACAAGAGAGATTACACCTCAATGTAACAGGCTGAAATTGTATGGTGTATGACAATGTGAAGGGTGTCTATAGGATTGGTGATAATTTGAATCTCACTAGAGATTTGAGGACGCTGAACTATTGTCTCAGGCACAGGAGAGATTACACCTCAATGTAACAGGCTGAAATTGGATGGTGCATGACAAGGTGGAGGGTGTCTATAGGATTGGTGAGAATTTGGATCTTACTAGAGACTTGAGGACGCTGAACTATTGTCTCAGGCCATGGAGAGATTACAACCCAATGTAACAGGCTGAAATTGGATGGTATATGACAAGGTGGAGGGTGTCTATAGGATTGGTGAGAATTTGGATCTCACTAGAGATTAGAGGACGCTGACAATGATGCTCTCAGTCCAAGTATGGACGCAGGCAGCCTAATAAGCAGGACTGCTGCACACACAAAAGGGTGGAAAAATGAAAGCTTGGTAACTGTGCAGAAAAGAGGAAGAAAAGTATTTTTGCTTTTAAAAAAGCAGTTTGCACAGCAGTTTGCAAACAGCAATGCAGCTATCAGGGAGCCTTATAAGGTAGCCTAATAACCAACAGAGCTGATGCCCAAAAATACAGCCTCCCCTGTCACTGCACACAAAGTGTTGTGTTGTAAGTGGAAATCGCTAACAGCAGAAGCAGTTTTTTGGTTCTTCTTCCCTGCCTAACGCTCTCCCTACAGAATCAGCAGTAGCAGCAGCTCTCCCTATGCTAAGATTGGCAGAAGTAAGATGGCGGTTGGTGTGCACGCCCTTTTATAGCCCCTGTGACGCCACACAAAGCAAGCCAATCACTTGCATGCCCTTCTCAAAGATGGTGGTGACCGATGCCCATGTCATCGCGTTGCCCACAGTGTGCGTCCTCCATCATTGGCTGAAAAAGGGCACTGGAAACATCTTTTGAAGCGCGACTTTGGCGCTCTGGTCGCCGACCTCTTGGCCGACCTCACGCTATTATCAGGTTTTGTTTCATGAAACCCAAATTCAGCGAAAGTCGCCGAATTTGAATATGACCGACCCGTTTCACTCAACTCTAGCGCTGAGGTCTAACAACCCCAAAGCAAATAAGTAATGTGATTTTGCACTAAAAACAGTCACTTAACCAGCCACCTTTCTTTGCTACCAAAGCTCCTTCTATCATGCTAGGTTCCGGCCCAGGCATTGGTCTCCTTTTCATTCTTCACTTATGCTGTGTGCTTGGGTCGAGCCTCAACGTCACAATCCATCACATTAGAATATGTGTTGAGCCAACATATAGCCGAAAATGTCAGAAAAGAGTGAAGAGGAGACTGGAGTGGAGGTTTAGGAAGCCAAGGAGAGACTAGTGGGGAGCAGTGGAAGTAGGGATGGTGAGAGATTATGTGAGAATTGTTTATTTTTTTAACCACATCCTGGCCAATATAAATCCAAATAAAGTAATGGCTGTTGGATTTCTTTGAATTGAAGTCCCAAAAATTCGGATTCTCTAGGATGTGCAATCTTTGGGAAATTCTAAACTTATTCAAATAATTTAGAATTGATTGGCTTATCCTTAAAATAAAATCCTTATGTGGTTTGGTTTTATCTGAATGTATTTTCTTTCATAAAAATAAAAATAGAATAAAAGAAATACATTTTTGACAATAAAATTTTTAATTGTATGTTTGAAACAGATAATTGATATTCGATTAAATGGAGCATCAACCTTTGTAAAAGTCTGGCACAAGTTGCTTCAGTTTTGGCTGATCATCACTTGGTAAATATTTTCAACTTACTCCTATAATCCTCAGTAAGGCGTTCTTTTCCTAGAACTTGGTGAAGGACAGAACACTATGAGCAAGAAGTGGAGCAAATGGATTAGAGTTTATGTTTGCAAACTCTAGATTAGAATTGAAATACTTTGAAGGCAAGAGGAGAGTGTTGATATGGAAGGAATGAGGACAATCTTGAAATTGATCTAGGATTTGTCAGAGAGGATTTGTGGATGGTAGTGTAGGTAAACTGAAGCATTTGTAGGATAAAGCAAAGCTGAATCTGTCAATAGTGCTTTGGATAGATTGCAAAGGTTGACTTATACTTTTATAAATCATACTAATCCTGTGAGCAAGGTGGTAAACTCTTAGTAACCCTTGATTTATTTGTTATTGCCTAAACAATAAAATATTCCTTAACCAGCACTTTCTACAAATTCATAAAAAACTTTGCCATATAATTAATGATTAAGTGCTATGAAATAGTTTATCCAGCTATTTACCATTCACATGTAGAAGAGCATCAAAATAGGATTACATTTTCTATGTAATACTCTAAATGCATGGTGAAAATAAAAAACACATGTAAAACAATCATTTTGAAAAAAACATACAGAAAAAAATTATGCATAAAACATATTTTTATTTCTAAAGGTTCAAAGCATTGTCCTCAATTCATACATGCATTGCAATTCATATGCATTTATTGGATTAAAACTATGTGCAGCAATACGTAGCTAGCTGTTATTAAATGTGAGTCTATCTCTTAATCTACCTGTGTGTATATATATATATATATATATATATATATACATACATACACAGTGTATATATATATTTATATATATATATATATACACACACAGTGGATACGGAAAGTATTCGGACCCCTTTAAATTTTTCACTCTTCATTTCATTGCAGCCATTTGGTAAATTCAAAAAAGTTCATTTTTCTTCACATTAATGTACACTCTGCACCCCATCTTCACTGAACAAAACCAGAAATGTAGACATTTTTGAAAACTTATTAAAAAAGCTGCAATATCACATTGTCATAAGTATTCAAACCCTTTGCTCAGTATTGAGTAGATGCACCTTTTGCACTAGTACAGCCATGAGTCTTCTTGGGAATGATGCAACAAGTTTTTCACACCTGGATTTGGGGATCCTCTGCCATTTTTCCTTGCAGATACTCTCCAGTTCCATCAGGTTGGATGGTGAACGTTGGTGGACAGCCATTTTCTGGCCTCTCCAGAGATGCTCAATTGGGTTTAGGTCAGAGCTCTGGCTGGGCCAGTCAAGAATGGTCACAGAGTTGTTCTGAAGCCACTCCTTTGTTATTTTAACTGTGTTCTTAGGGTAATTGCCTTGTTGGAAGGTGAACTTTTGGCCAAGTCAAAGGTCCAGAGCACTCTGGAAGAGGTTTTCATCCAGGATATCTCTGTACTTGGCCACATTCATTATTTGATCAATTGCAACCAGTTGTTCTGTCCCTGCATCTGTAAAAACACCTCCTTAGCATGATGCTGCCACCACCATGTTTCACTGTTGGGATCGTATTGGGCAGGTGATGAGCAGTGCCTGGTTTTCTCCCCACATACCGCTTAGAATTATCATCAAAAAATTCTATCTTCATCTCATCAGACCAGAGAATCTTATTTCTCATAGTCTGGGAGTCCTTCATGTGTGTTGTAGCAAACTGTATTTGGGTTTTCATATGTCTGGCACTGAGGAGGGCCTTCCATCGGGCCACTCTGCCATAAAGGCCCAACTGGTGGAGGGCTACAGTGATAGTTGACTTTGTGGAACTTTCTCCCATCTCCCTACTGCATCTGTGGAGCTCAGCCACAGTGACCTTGGGGTTCTTCTTTACCTCTCTCACCAAGGCTCTTCCACAATTGCTCGGTTTGGCTGGACAGCCAGGTCTAGGAAGACTTCTGGTGGTCCCAAACTTCTTCCATTTAAGGATTATGGAGGCCACTGTGCTTTTAGGAACCTTGAGTACTGCAAAAATTCTTTTGTAACCTTGGCCAGATCTGTGCCTTGTCACAATTCTGTCTCTGAGCTCCTTGGCCTGTTCCTTTGACCTCATGATTCTCATTTGGTCTCACATGCGCTGTGTGCTGTGAGGTCTTATATAGACAGGTGTGTGCCTTTACAAATCAAGTCCTATCAGTTTAATTAAACACAGCTGGACTCCAATGAAGGAGTAGAACCATCTCAAGGAGTAGCACGAGGAAATGGACAGCATGTGACTTGAATATGAGTGTCTGAGCAAAGGGTCTGAGTATTACCATGTGATGTTTCAGTTTTTCTTTCTAAATAAATTTGCAAACATTTCAACATTTCTTTTTTTCAGTCAAGATGAGGTGCAAAGTGTACAGTAATGAGAAAAAAATGAACTTTTTTGAATGTACCAAATGGTTGCAATGAAGCAAAGAGTGAAAAATTTAAAGAGGTCTGACTCTGAATACTTTCTGTACCCAATATATATATATATATATATATATATATATATATATATATATATATATATATGTATATATATATATATATATATATATATATATATATATATATATATACATCCTTCTCACCCCCCAATGGGAGTGGTCTTTTTTGTCTCTTCCTCATTCTCAGGTCCTCTACCAGAGGCCTGGGATTTTGAAGGTTCTATGCTTTTCTGGACAGAGAGTTCAGATGTTGCTTCTGGGATCTGTTGTAGCCAGTTTTCCAAATTAGGGGTCACTGAAAGGAGATGGAAAAAACCCACTCCAAAGAGCACTTTATTACATTCAAACAGTTCCCTTCTATTTTCAAGTCCATACTTACTGCAGCAAAATAAACCTACTTCTCATCTGTCATATCCTTCCTGTCTCTAAACCCTAAACAGCTATTCAAAACTTTCAATTCTCTCCTTTGTCCACCAGTGCCTCCTCCATCTCCTCTCATCTCAGCTGAAGACTTTGCCTCATTCTTCAAGCCAAAGATTCATAACATCAGAGAAAGCTTTGACTTACAGTCCCCACAGTCCTTGCTTATGATTATTCAGCCCTCCTCCTCCAAAACAGACTTTTCTGCCATTATGGAAAAACAACTTTCCTCTCTACTCTCCACATCACATCTCACCATCTGTGCACTTGATCCATTTCTGTCCCACCTCATACTAAACCTCACCACAGTCTTCATCTCAACCCTAACCCATCTCTTCAACCTATAACTAACAACTGGTTGCTTTGACTCTTGCTTCAAACATGCCTCGATCATGCATCCTCAAAAAGCCCTCCCTTGACCCAATCTCTGTGTCTGGCTATCACCCCATATCTCTTCGCCAATAAGCCTTAAAACTACTGGAACATCAAATCTATCTTCAACTGTCCTCCCACCTCTCCTCCTGCTCCCTCTTTCACCCCTTAAAATCTGGCTTCTGACCTCATCATTTCACTGAAACAGCCCTTACTAAATTCTCAAATGACCAACTAAACACCAAATTTAAGCAACACTACAATATCCTCCTCCTCCTGGACCTGTTCTCTGCCTTCAACACTGTGGCCCATTCCTTCTTACTACAGATTCTCTCATTTCTTGGCATCACAGGCGTGGCCCAATACTGGATCTCTTCATACCTAACAGATTGTACATTCAGCGTTTTCTAATCGCATACCACCTACTCATCTCTTCTCCTATCTGTCAGTGTTTCCCAAGGTTCAGTTCTAGGACCCCTGCTCTTCTCCTTCTACACCTTCGACCTGAGACAACTTAGAGTCCCACAGCTTGTAATATCATCTCTATGCTGACAACACAGAGATCTACCTCTATGGACCGAATACCACCTCCTTAATAACCAGAATTCCACAATGTCTGTCCACTATCTCATGCTTCCTCTCTGCTAGATTTATAAAGCTTAATATGAAAAAACAGAATTGGTCATCATTCCCACATTTCGCATTTCACTCAACGCCTTCAACAGACATATCCATCAAAATCAATGGCTGCTCTCTATCCACAGTCTCACAAGCTCCTGCCTCTGGGTATTCCTTGACTCTGATCTGTCCTTCAAACCACATAGCCAAGCCCTTTCCAATTTCTGCTGACTCCAACTTCAAAATATTTCCCAGATCCATATATTCCTTAATCAAGAATCTGCAAAAACACTAGTTCATGCCCTCATCATCTACACACTTGACTACTGTTACCTCCTGCTCTGTGGCCTCTCTTCTGACATTCTCGCACCCCTTCAATCTATCCTAAACTCAGCAGAAGACCCCTGGCTGTTATGACAGCCCATTGACTCCCTGCTATTATGTCATGGGTGCATCAATGAGAACTTGGAAGGATGCACTCCCCTCAGAGATTGACAGCGGGATTTAAAAGGCTACACTCACAGTTGTTAAAGGCACATAATGGCTCATTATTTGAGCCATCATGATTGGGGAAAGATGCAAGCTCGGCATGTGAGCCCGCATCAAAAGGCAGGTATATGGCGTAATTGTACCTTATATGGTGTGAAGGGGTTAAAGTGTACATTCACCTATGTTCACCTATGTCTTGCAGTGTATATTTTGGTCTAACCTTTGTGATATGCTTGGTAAGTAAATATACTGTGATCAGCGGTGGAATTCAAATTTTTAGCAGATTCAATAGTTTAATAGCAAAAATATATGATTGGTACTCTAGAAAATTAATCCAAATTCTAGATCAATAAAATATTTGTAATATTCCATATGCACTATTATGCATTATGATGAATCCCGATTGGTTTGCGGCTGACGCCATAAGCCCTTTCTATAGCTCTTCAGCAGTTTGTGTGATTTCTATTTTTGTCCTATCCATGTGACTGAAGCGACAAACTGCTTTTTGAGGGACCTCAAAGTTTCAGGAAATTCAAATTGGAGTTGATTATCCACTGATTTTTTTCTATTCTATCTATCTATCTATCTATCTATCTAACTATCTATCTGGTCCGTCAATTACCAAATTACATCTTCTATAACTAGTCAATCTCATTTTTGTAGCTCCATTTGAAGTGTTTTTCTTGTATACCTTCTCACTAATTGTACTACACCAACTCATACTCCAGGTGAATTCTTTGGTTTTGCTGTAGTTTTTTTAGCACATTGCACAGAGGCGTGGTCTCCCTTTTTGAGATTTAATCTATCAACTTGCTATGGACAAGTTGCTGAACATTCGGGGCCTCGTTCCTCTGCTGTATCCTTATTCATATTGAGGTCAACTGACTCAAGATAAAATTTTAATACTAACGAAAGTCTAATACACCTTATTGCAGTGGGATGGTTTATATGCTTTTTAATTGAAATAGCGTTAACTAAGTACCTTATGTTACTTACATGTACTATTACTATTTACTTATTTTCTGCCTTAGGTTATATGCACAATTTGATTTTTCCTTGGGTTTTGTCTGTCAAATGGCCAAAGTATGAGCGAGCACTTAACATTGCAGGTATACAAACAACATGTTTGTCTAAGGTTGACAATGTTAAAAATGATAGCATGTTTTTCTTTCTACCTGACTCCTTTGCAATGTTGTTAGGATGTTACTTTACACATTTTGTATGGACCTTACATAGTGCTTTGGGATTGTGCAATATGTACAGTCATGGCCAAAGGTTTTGAGAATGGCACAAATATTATATTTTCACATGATCTGCTGCCCTCTGGTTTTTATGTGTGTTTGTCAGATGTTTTTATCACATACATAAATATAATTGCAATCATATTATGAGTAGCAAAAGGTTATATTGACAGTTAGAATGAGTTAATGCAGCAAGTCAATATTTGCAGTGTTGACCCTTCTTCTTCAGGACCTCAGCAATTCTTCCTGGCATGCTCTCAATCAACTTCTGGATCAAATTCTGACTGATAGCAGTCCATTCTTGCAAAATCAATGCTTTTATTTTGTCTGAATTTGAATGTTTTTGTTTGTCCACCCGTCTCTTGATGACTGACCACAAGTTCTCAATGGGATTAAGATCTGGGGAGTTTCCAGGCCATGGTCCCAAAATCTCTGTTTTGTTCCCTGAGCCATTTAGTTATCACCTTTGCTTTATGGCAAGGTGCTCCATCATGTTGAAAAAGGCATTGTTGATCGCCAAACTGCTCTTGGACGGTTGGGAGAAGTTGCTCTTGGAGGACATTCTGGTACCATTCTTTATTCATGGCTGTGTTTTTAGGCAAGACTGAGAGAGAGCCCATTCCCTTGGCTGAGAAGCAACCCCACACATGAATGGTTTCAGGATGCTTGACAGTTGGCATGAGACAAGACTGGTGGTAGCGCTCACCTGGTCTTCTCCGAATAAGCCGTTTTCCAGATGTACCAAACAATCGAAAAGGGGATTCATCAGAGAAAATTACTTTACCCCAGTCCTCAGCAGTCCACTCCCTGTACCTCTTGCAGAATATCAGTCTGTCCATGATGTTTTTCCTGGAGAGAAGTGGCTTCTTTGCTGCCCTCCTTGACACCAGGCCTTGCTCCAAGAGTCTCCGCCTCACAGTGCGTGCAGATGCACTCACACCTGCCTGCTGCCATTCCTGAGCAAGCTCTGCACTGCTGGTAGCCTGATCCCGCAGCTGAAACACTTTTAAGAGACGGTCCTGGCGCTTGCTGGTCTTTCTTGGGCGCCCTGGAGCCTTTTTGGCAACAAGGGAACCTCTCTCCTTGAAGTTCTTAATGATGCGATAGATTGTTGACTGAGGTGCAATCTTTCTAGCTGTGATACTCCTCCCTGTTAGGCCATTTTTGTGCAGTGCAATGATGACTGCACGTGTTTCTTTAGAGATAACCATGGTTAACAGAAGAGAAACAATGATGCCAAGCACAAGCCTCCTTTTAAAGTGTCCAGTGGTGTCATTCTTACTTAATCATGACAGATTGATCTCCAGCCCTGTCCTCATCAACACCCACACCTGTGTTAATGGAGCAATCACTGAAACGATGTTAGCTGGTCCTTTTAAGGCAGGGCTGCAATGATGTTGAAATGTGTTTTGGGGGATAAAGTTCATTTTCTAGGCAAATATTGACTTTGCAAGTAATTGCTGTTAAGCTGATCACTCTTTATAACATTCTGGAGTATATGCAAATTGCCATTAGAAAAAATGAAGCAGTAGACTTTGTAAAAATTAATATTTGTGTCATTCTCAAAACTTTTGGCCATGACTATATGCAGTTTCAGAAAAGGGTGCCAAGGACCCACCAGTAACACTGACTCTAGGGACCCACAGGACAGCTAGATGAAAATATTACATTACCCTCATTCATAACATTACCTTATCTTTTATATAACAATACACTGTGTAGTTTGTTAAGTTAATGAAGACATGCTTTCCTTGTCTGTACACTGTAAAACAATGGAATTGTGCCAGCTATAACTCATATAGGTGGAATGGGGACCCCACTCCGCCACAGAGGCCCCCCAGGTTCCCCTGCTGGCCAGTCTGAACCTGTATGTATGTGATAAACTCAACAATGCTGCAAGTTTATAGCTAAAATATATGACTGTATCTATTTTATGGAAATACTCTCTGATGTGAGTATAATGCATTAATGCCCTAGGTTTTAATGTATTTTACCGGGGTTTTTTGATGGTACTATTCTGGCTCAGAGTGCAAGGTAGGTTGAAGTTAAAGTGACATTATAAAGAAATTAGCATATTTGTTGATTTGGCTTCATTTGTATGATTAGCTAAGAGCACTACTTGTCTGCCAAAATGTAATGCAGCAGAAATTACCTGTAGCCTTTAAGTCAATCATGCCGGGAGCTGTTATAACCTGTATACTGATGGTACGTTTAATCGTATACTCTTTTTACTGCTAGTGTCTGTCTGGTAATAATTTCCACTGAAATCTATCTTTCAAATAAACATTATATAAAGTGTTTTTCAATTATTTATTACAGAGTTCTGATCCAATTCCAAAAAAAGAATCTTTCAACCTTATCTGTTGCATTTTCCCTATTAACACCCTGCAATGGCTGCTTAATCCCATAGATAACATGAGTTAGTGAAAAGGGGTTGAAATTAATTGGACACTGAATGAAATTCTAGAAATGTCAGAATATTAAACTCTATTGCACACATGGGACCCATTCACTGAAAGCTTTACTTGAATATTTCCCATGAGTTTCTATTCAATTTAATTGCATGTGAAGATTTTGAAGAAAAGAGACAAATGGTGACAATAATGAGAATGTATAAAAAGAAATCCTGCAATAGCATGAGTTTACTGTATTTCACTCACAGGTGAGGGCTTGTACAGTAACATTAAAAATGCATAGGTCTGACGACAGCAAAAAAAATAATAGCGCATTAAAAAGGAAGACAAAGAGGAAATGACTTCCTGACATGTGAAATGACATATTTAGATGTAAAAGGCTCTTAATACTATTAAATTGCATGTTTTTTTCTCAATGTGAGCCATTGCTTGCTGTAGTCAATTATTTATAATAAGACCACTAATTTTAACTTTTTTTTCCCATTTTGCTGTTTATTCATTAGCTATAGATTTCAACAAGTTATAGTAATTACTAAAACAATTTCTGTTGAACTAAAAAAAAATTTTCCACCTGGGTAGAGTCCTGCAAAAAGAAATGTGGAAAAAAAATTTTCAGTTCCACAGAATTTGTCTGATGTATCGCCATCTTTTTTGTCTGATGACCTTAAAACGGTATCCATTTTGTCTTCTTTGCAGGATCCTCATTTCAACTCCAGTGCTGTCCAGGACTCTGACATTTTGTTTTGTCCCCAAATGCTTCATATTACCCTCTCCAATCATGTGCACCCTGTTTAGATTTATTTCATTCTCTAGTTGAAAAAGACCTAAAAAATTTTGATAAAAAAACAAAGAATCGCACTTTAAACACAATTTGACTGTTCAACAAGTTAGTGCCATTTCTGATTTGCAAAATATCCTCAATGTGGTGATTCGCCAATCAGACAAAGGGGGTTGCACTGTCATTTTGGACACGGTTCTTTACATGCATTGTGTGAATTTGGTTCTAAATGAGAGTAACACATATTTTCCACTTTCTGCTGATCCTACCTCCGTTTATAAAACAAAATTGTCTTTTTTAATCCAGCAAGCTATATCGTCTGGTGCTATTGACACAAAGATTGGCAGATGGCTGCTACCTGAACATCCTATTTTGCCAATTTTCCATGGTCTACCTAAAACACACAAAGAGGTTTTTCCTCCCCCATTAAGACCCATTATCTCAAGCATAGGTTCTCTCAATGAAAATCTCCGTTCCTGGGTGGACAGCCATTTGCAACCTTTAGTGTCAAGAATCCCTGGTTATATGAAAGATTCCACTTCTGTTTTAATGGCGTTTGATAGCATACAGTGGAAAATAAATTTTTGCTTTTTCACATGTGACGTTGTCAATCTCTATTCTTCTATCCCTCACAACCTTGCTTTACAAGCCATCGACCATCATTTAAATTGTTTCAGTAATTACTCTGTGGAACTTAAATCTTTTTTGGTTGATGCACTTACATATTTGTTCAAACATAATTTTTTTATGTTTCATAAAAAGTTTTTTTTGCAATTCTTGGTGCCCCAATGGGCTTAAAATTCTCCCCTTCCCTGGCCATACTATACATGGTATGGTGGGAAGAAAAATATTTTTTTTCTGACATCAACCATTTTTCTCCCCATATCCACTGGTTCGGTAGATATGTGGATGATTTGATCTTTATTTGGAAAGGTCCACAAAAAATTCTAGATTCTTTTCATGTTTTTTTGAATACTAATAATTACAATTTATCATTTACTGTTAGCGGCATTGGCAACGAGCTGTCCTTTCTTGATATTTGGTTATCGGGCAATATTCAGGATCAAAAAATTCACACTTCTGTTTTTCGAAAAAAGTTTCAGGTAATACATTGCTTCTTTCTACTTCTTCACATGACAGACACACCATTAAAGTAATCCCCTATGGGGAGTTCAACAGAACCAGACGTCTATGTTCTGAATATAATTCTTTCCTCAATGAAAGCCGCACCGTTTCGTAGCGCCTTCTGAACAGAGGCTACAATGAACGTGCAAGCAAACATGCTTTCAATCAGGTATCTGAACAACCTAGATTTTTTTTTCCAAAAAAACAAATTCTTCTAGCTCTGTAATCACGTTTTCCACATCTTATAGTCCTCAATTTAATGCAATTAAGACAATTATCCAGAAATATCTCCCTGTTCTAAACCAAGATGTCAAATTTAGTTCTATTATTAGTCAAGGATGCCGTTATGTAGCTAAAAGGGGCTCCAGTCTCAGTAATATGCTTTCTCCTAGTCTATTCCAAGAGCATTCATGCAAAAAATCATGGTTATCTGTGGAAGGTTTCCACAAATGTGCAGATAGCTGCTGTAATTTTTGCAGCTTTGCCCATGATAAAACTAAACAATTTTTTTCTTTTTCAGTCCCTGGATTTGTTCAAAAGATTTCTTCATTTATTAATTGCAATTCCCAAAGTGTCATCTATTGTATCTTTTGTAACATATGTAATGTTCAATATATAGGATGTACTTCTAGAAAACTCAAAAAAAGAATTGATGAGCACCTCTCTAATATTTCTGGCAAAAAAGCTTGTTACTCTGGTGCTGTCAAACATTTTGTGAATCTTCACCATGGAAATTCCTCATCCTTTAGATTTTTTGCTTTTGAAAAAGTGTTAAATCCTGTACGTGGAGGTGACAAACAAAAAATGCTTTTCATGCAGGAAGCTTTTTGGATTCTGAAACTTAATACCAGATTTCCTCTGGGTATGAATTCCAAAAATGATTTATTTTATACTTATTGAGTTGCTATATATGTGATCTAATTTACTTGGTTCATGAATGAATTACTACACATCCATTGACCTGTTGTACACCTGATTTAACCCATTAATTTGTCTCTCATTTGCTTTCCCATTTTCTGTCTTTTGCACAAGTGTTTTTCACGACTGTGTGTTTTTTAACTTTTTTTTTTTTTTTGCAATAATGCTTGTTGCTCCGGGGCTGTCAAATATTTTGTGAATTTTCACCATGGTAATCCTGCATCTTTTAGATTTTATGCATTTGAAAAAGTGTTAAATCTTGCACGTGGAGGTGACAAACAAAAAATGCTTTTCATGCGGGAAGTTTTTTGGATTCTGAAATTCAATGCAAAATTCCCCCTTGGTATGAATTCTAAAAATGTTTTATTTTATATTTATTGAGTTGCTATATATGTGATCTAATTTATTTTTGTTCCTGAATGAACTGCTATAAATTCATTGATCTGTTCTATATGCGAGTTAACCCATTAATTTGTCTTTCAGGTGCTTTCTCACTTTCTGTCTGTTGCACATGTGTTTTCATGATTGTGTGTTTTTTCATTGGTTTATTCATGTATATATAATTGTGGCTGTACCTGTTTTATGTATCCTATGACTAAGAGTGCACACCAGGCACTCAAAACGCGTCAGGCAACTTGTTTTTAATATGGCTTGATTTGCCATAATAAAATTTTTTTTTTTTTCTTTATTCCTGTAGTGCCGTCAATCTTCTTTTTTTCCCAGCAGGGAACAATGCCATCAGTTAGGGTTATTCAGTGAGCAAATCAAGAACTATAAAGCACTCATGAGGCTCCGCAAAGAGGCCCTAAAAAGGGTAAAGGTTAGTGATAAGCGAGTGTACTCGTTGCTCGGGTTTTCCCGAGCATGCTCAGGTGTCCTCCGAGTAGTTTAGGGTGCTTGGAGATTTAGTCTTCGTCGTCTTATCTGTATGATTTTCTACTTGCAAACAGGCATTCCACACATGTATTCAGCCTGTCTGCAAGTCAGAAATCATGCAGATAAGACGATGAAAACTAAATCTCCCACAAAACAAAAAAACAGGGATGGGCTATGCAAGGGGGATCACCACAGACAAATGGTTGGCGTTTAAATAGACAGTTTTTTTATTTTAATTTAGACATGTATAAACCACACAAAAGATAAAAACATAAAAAAGTCACACATGTGACTTAACAAACACATAACTGGCTCGCAATAGAGCCTTCACCCTAGAGGTATACTCCACAGAGGACTTGCCTGTATAAACAGCATACCAAAAGGTGACCAAGTGTATCGAGAAGTGAGGAGGGTTGTACAATCCCTCAGTCCAAAACACTTGAAATTATTCGGAGGTAAATGTGACCCCTAAATAGGTTGAGTATACAAAGTACACTTGGTCACCATGACCCAGAATGCCTATCAGGAAGAAATTGTAAAACATACATATAGTCATCATCAGATGGGTGCAACCCCAAATTCAAAATAAACCCAGACAGGCATAAAAACCTTAGTAGAAGGAACCTATAACCATGAGTAATGGTATGTAGAGTAACCAAAAATTGCAGAGTCCATGTGGGGCAACCTCAGGGAGAACAAGATACCCGACGCGTGTCGCCACCCACAGTGGCTTCGTCAGGGGTACTGAGTGTAGCTTCAACACATCTTTATATGTGCACGGAGTGAGAGAGTTAATAGCGTACAGCTGTATCACTCACCAGAGTAACCCAGAGATGTGTTATGTTCTATTTCTATTGACTGGCGCATGCGCAATAGCACTGTATACCGGCTGTGACGTATTTCCTGCCATCACACGCTGGCGCCTGCGCATTGTCTCTCAATATGGCCACTGGACGGCTCCCTGCGCTCACAGGATACTTACACATCTCTGGGTTACTCTGGTGAGTGATACAGCTGTACGCTATTAACTCTCTCACTCCGTGCACATATAAAGATGTGTTGAAGCTACACTCAGTACCCCTGACGAAGCCACTGTGGGTGGCGACACGCGTCAGGTATCTTGTTCTCCCTGAGGTTGCCCCACATGGACTCTGCAATTTTTGGTTACTCTACATACCATTACTCATGGTTATAGGTTCCTTCTACTAAGGTTTTTATGCCTGTCTGGGTTTATTTTGAATTTGGGGTTGCACCCATCTGATGATGACTATATGTATGTTTTACAATTTCTTCCTGATAGGCATTCTGGGTCATGGTGACCAAGTGTACTTTGTATACTCAACCTATTTAGGGGTCACATTTACCTCCGAATAATTTCAAGTGTTTTGGACTGAGGGATTGTACAACCCTCCTCACTTCTCGATACACTTGGTCACCTTTTGGTATGCTGTTTATACAGGCAAGTCCTCTGTGGAGTATACCTCTAGGGTGAAGGCTCTATTGCGAGCCAGTTATGTGTTTGTTAAGTCACATGTGTGACTTTTTTATGTTTTTATCTTTTGTGTGGTTTATACATGTCTAAATTAAAATAAAAAAACTGTCTATTTAAACGCCAACCATTTGTCTGTGGTGATCCCCCTTGCATAGCCCATCCCTGTTTTTTTGTTTTGTATTGTTCTCTGAATGGGCTTGGTTGGATCCTACTGTGCTATACATAGACGGTGGTGCCCCTATTTCTTGTTCTGAAAACTAAATCTCCCAGCACGCTAAAATACTTGGAGGACACCAGAGCATGCTCGAGAAAACCCGAGCGATGAGTATACTCGCTCACCACTAGTAAAAGTCCATTCACAGAACTAAAAAGAAGGAGCACCAGGATGACCCCAAATAATGACTTTACATGCATTGACATATTCATTAGACAGCTGGAGAATAATTTGTCCCACGTAAATACCCACTTCATGTCTCCAACCTTTCTGAGAAGTAATCCATGGCTCTTCAGCAACTTGAGATAAGCAAAGATCTCATTATCAAATTATCTGATAAAGGAGGTAACCTTGTACTCCTAGACCACTTGAGATATCTTGATATGTACTATTCCATCCTGAATTATCAGAGAACATATGAGACATTAACAAGTGACCCAACACATATTTATACCAGACAACAACTTGACATCCTTGAGACCACCAGAAAGAAAGCCTTAGTTTTTGACAACAAGAATAAATTACTAGCATATATTTTACCCACATTTAATGCCTTACCAAAGATTCATAAGGGTCTTTACCTATTGTAGGACCACCCAATAGTATTAGGCATTGAATCAACAACTCAAAATGTGGGTATCTATATTCATAGGGTGTTAAGTCCATTTTTGTCTCCTTTGACATTGAGGCCCTCTACAGTAGTATCCCACATGAGATGGGTATTTTGGCAGCAAGACATTATCTAAATACCAGAGCAGTACAGTGCTCAGAACACAACCAATTCCTCTTGTTACTCACCCTGAGTGACACAATTACTTCATATTAAACAGCAAGTACCTCCACCGGCTTATGCTCATGGTGATGGGGTACCCTTGTGATCCAATCTGTTCTTGGGCTGGTAACATTTGTATTCAGGGAACAGGATAAATGGTGGCATTTGCATATCAGCATCTGGGCCAGATACATTGATGACATCCTTACTCTTTGGTCTGGCTCAGTGGCTGACTTTTGGTCATTTGTTGACTGTCTCAATGTTAACTTAATAGATGTGAAGTTTACTTATGAATGTGGTTCCAGCGAGTGATCAACTAGCTCAAAATATAAGAATGAGTATAGCAGCGGACCAGTCATGTATAAACTAGAAAGATAAAACTAATCTACTTTATTTCAAAACTTATTAAAAAGGACTATAGTCCCTATTAAAAATGCACATGTACAAAGACACAAACAACAACAAGACACAAAAAACCGCTCTTAGAGATGCGGACAATAAGATACCCAAACTTTAGTCGGATTTTCTAGTCTAAATGTCTCCATACAAATCTCCTATTCAAAGACAATTAAACTGAATCTCTCCTTTATATAGCTTTTTCCGTTTGAAATAGTTTGGGACTGACAACAACACTCCTCTGTAAGTTCTGTGATGTTGTAAACTGTCTATGGTCTGTCTAGTGTCCAGAAATCAATATAGTAATTGAAAATCCACATCTACCGTTATTGCTCGTAATGATCATAGACAAGTTATAATAGTGACAACCTGTAAAGTATAAGTGGCATAACGTGCAATCTGAGATTCTTAACTCTATGTAAACATATTCATTGCTCATATAGCATGTACTTCATTACATATGAATGTGTCATGAAAGAAATGACATTTCTAGAGTTTACCATTTTTGTAGGAAGCACTGGGAATTTCTGTTAGTGGATCCAAACTTTAGACGAATAATTCCATCAACCCCCAATATTACATATAGAAAGTTGAGATCCATTGGTGACCACCTAGTGCACAGTCTCTATCAAAGGCAAAGGCAAAGCAGGGACATGGCTAGATAGACAGACCTGCGGATACTTCAAATGTGGGAACTGTTGTACATTCAAATGGATGGACACCTGTTAAACATATAAAAGCTCATAATTAAGTAAAATCTTCTTCATTATTGATTTTGACCACTGCAAATCTTCTGGAGCAGTATATAAAGCCACATACACTTGCCCCTTGATTATATCTGAAAAACCACAAGGGAATTGAGAAGACAGATTGGTGAGCATCTGTAGGATACTCTCAATAAATGTGATACCCCGATCACATGACACATCAAAAATTTTCATTATGGATGCCTGAGTGATATCTCCTGAATGGTGGAATTGATTAGGCCTAAGGTGAGTGGAGGTAATCTAGACAAAATAATCATTAGGAAGGAGTTGGAATGGATTTTTAAGAATCAAACTTTGGCCCCTTGAGGATTAATTGAACAGATTTCCTATACTTGCTTTCTGTTAGGGCTGGCGGAACGCACCAAATTATAAAATAATAGTAGGTGCGTTCGCAGCCCGGGGTCCACCGTGCAGAGGTGGTACACTGCTGCTAGATAATGGCGGACCCTCAATATGATGGTATAATGGCGGAACACACGCAGGTTAAACGTCACCCGGTGTCCACAGGGCGAACTCTGTTGCTTCACAGAGCTGCCGAACTGCTACGCACAAATACTGAGCCTGTTCAAGCTCACAGAGCTCTGGGAGATAAACGCTCAGTATATGGTCACAGGACTTGGGCCCAAGGACATAAGGCCAGCATTCCTCTAGACCTACTGAGGGTGCTTCGTCGCAACCATGAGCGCCTCTAACTGGGGCTGACTGCAGCAGAGTGATAGTGACTGCCGTGGTACTATAGTGCCCTATAGTAGGCGACACAATTGGACGCTAGTGCTGTGGACTGATGTGCACTGTGGCCTATAGCATAGCCACTGACTGGCGCTGACTCTAATACTGATACCCTAACCACATGCGTAATATCCAAGGGAGGGAATCTTAATAAGGCATTCACCAGGTACATGCATCCGTCATCATCCACACATAAAGCAACTAGAGTCTACACTAGCGCATGGCCGAGTGGCCATGCAAGTCTTTTATAGCCGAGACCTTCCAGAACCTACCAGATCCCCCTGATGGACCAATCAGAACTGGAGAAGGACCTGAGCATGTGACCCCTGATCCCCAATGGGGAATCGTCTCATGAGCATGCTCAGTGGAGCGACGGAAGGACTTAGATTCTGGAGTCTTTTCCTGCTGGCCAAGGTGCATTGTCATTCCTGAATCAGAGGTGGCAGCAGCAATCGATCCCACGCTGCTGGTCTGGGCAGAGCACCGGGACAGACGAGACTGCTGAGCAGGCTCCAATGCGGCCGAAGGAGAATGGGAGACAGCCGAGTGCAAGGCTCTGGATTCCTGCTATGCACTGGCAGGAACCCGACGCCTAACACTTTCCATGAGATACTCTCGTTTCTGTAATCTTTAAATGTGTTTGATATTAGATAGCTTATCCATGGTTCTACCATGCATCACTTTATGTGATAACTCCATTGTAGATGCTTATCTATATCTTGATACTCCACTCAAACATGTTTCTTTTATTGAGCACAGATTAGCCCCACCCCTTCACTGCCCATATTATTATCCATATTTGAATTTTCTCTCTGGTAATCTCTATAGTATTTTTAAGTGAGACTTCAAGATTATCTCGAAAATTAGGCCCTTTTATCCATTGACTATAATGAAAACGTTGTGAGTTTTCCTTTCTTTCAAGATGTATAACAGCCTGGAACCTCATTGTACCTATCCAGAGTCAATTCAGGAAGTTATGTCAGGCCAATGCCCTCCAGCCTGAAGTGCAGCGACTGACGTCCTCTTGCTTCACACTTGGATCCTGCACGTTTGCGCAGTACAGGCGTGTGCATTCCAGCATGAAATGCACAGATTGGCTCCATGCTGGCTTCACACTCACAATAGTATCAAAGAGGTCCTACAATCTCTAGTGTCTAGAAAGAGTTCACTCCACTCTGTAAATGTGCAGGACCACATTGGGGACTGGGAAGACCCGATTAATGGTCTAGGAAGGCTACCTGCTGGGTGCTAAGTTTTATATCAGTCTTAACTTGGAGCAATATTTAAAATAAGCCATTCATAAGAATAGAAGCACAATAATTGACCTTTGATCACATCTTAGCAGTATTTTTATACATCGAGCTTCTTGATGAACCTACAAGATGGGGAAATGCATCAAGACACAGAGGCAACCATCTTTATGAACAACTAAAGATAAGTTATTTAACATATTTGAGTTTAATTCTGATGTACTCCCCTTGCACAATGCTCCTTTTATAGATAAGTTTATCACTGGAATGTTTAATAGGGACCAGTAGGGTAAAGAAGGGTGAGCAATTATTGCCATGTCTCGTATATCTAGGGTGCAAATCTCTGCAGTCAGGCAGGTACAGCCTAGGGGAACATCCAGGGTCTTATAGACTTTATGGTATGACCTGTATTATAATGTTTTCTCTATCCAGTAAACCTGATCAATAAACTTTATCATATCTCCTATTATTGTATGTCTATGTATTTATATGTCTATATACATCCCTTATTGGACTCAGATTCTTATAGTGGAAATAGACTGGTTCTATTACATATATGAACTACTGGATTAATCTACTTTATTCAGGCAACCTATATCCTGCCTATCAGCTGTGGACAAGCCTCGTGGTCCAAATACAATATTCTAGCACCTTTAGCAAGTGTTTTTCGGATGTGATTTTAAAAGCCATTAGTAAATATTATTTTTAAGGGTATTTATGTTCACTTTTCCAATTATTCCCTTTTATACTATATATATATATATATATATATATAATATATACTACATCTCAGATATCTCAAAATACTCAACATTTTTAGCTAAATTAATGTTTTTGGGGTCAGGCGTACAGGCATGGGCAGACAACACAGGCATTGACCGAATGGAGAAAATTGTTAAAAACAAAAACCAATAAATCAAGTCATGAGAGAATATGAACCACCTAGGTGTTTTGTATCCTCCTATGAAGTGTTTTATTGGTTTTTAACCCCTCTAGTTTTCTGTTCTTGCATGTTCGTTTTTTGCTCCCCTTCTTCCCAGAGCCATAACTTTTTTATTTTTACATCAATATGGCCATGTGAGGGCTTGTTTTTTGCGAGCCGAGTTGTAGTTTTGAACCACACCGTTGCTTTTACCATATAGTGTACTGGAAAACAGGAAAAAAATTCCAAGTTTGATGAAATTGCAAAAAAATGGAATTCCACAATTTTTTTTTTTTTTTTTTTTTTACTGTGATCACTAAATGCTAAAACTGAACTGCTATTGTGATTCTCCAGGTCAATATGAGTTTGCAGAAACCAAATATGTATAAGTTCTTTTTTATTTAAGTGGTAAAAAGAAAATCCAGAAAAAAAAATCATGCTAAAAATCAGGATCAAGGGTCAGGAGAGGGCTTATTTTTTGCGTACCGAGCTGACATTTTTATTAATACCGTTTTTGGATATATATGATTAGAGTTGAGCAAAACAGGTCGGTCAGATTCAAAAGTTGCCGACTTTCGCCAAAGTCGGGTTTCATGAAACGAAACCCGACCAAAGTGTGAAGTTGGCCATGCGGTCGGCGACCCAAGCGCCAAAGTCGGGTTTTGCTGAATGCTTGCACGTGACTTTTTTCAGCCAATGAGAGAAGCATAGTGTAGCGTAGCTGGAGTGGGAGTGGGAAAGAGAGAGAGAGAGAGAGAGGGAGAGAGAGAAGAGAGAGAAGAGAGAGATTTTGCCGCCTCTAGGGTTAAAATTCATGCCAGGTGTGTTTACAGTCCTCCACTCACTGCTGACTTTTCTCCCCATTGACTTGCATTGGGTTTCATATTTCACAACTTTTCACGATTTTTCCCTATAGTCGGCCGATTTCATTCGACTCGACTTTTGAGAAAGTCGGGTTTCATGAACCCGACTCGACCCTAAAAAAGGCAAAGTCGCTTATCTCTAGATATGATGTTTTCATTGCCCATTGTTGCATTTTATTGAAATGTTGTGTTGACCAAAAAAACGTAATTCTGGCATTTTGATTTTTTTCTCATTATGCGTTTACCCATCAGATCAATTCTTTTTAGATTTTGATAGATCGGGCATTTCTGAACATGGCAATATCAAATATAATTTTGGTGACAATTGTATTTTTTTTTTCATTGTTTTATTTTGAATAGGGCAAAAGGGGGTGATTTGAACTTTTACATACTGTATTTATTATGATTTTAGAAACTTTTTTAATTTTTTTTTCCTTAGGAGACTTGAAGCTGCAATCTTCTGTTGCTTGTGCTGCACACAATATGCTATGTATAGCAAAAATGATCATCAGCAATTCAGCAATGACAACCACTGGGGTCTCCTGCAGACCCAGGGTTGTCATGCCCACCCATTTGTGCTCCACGGTCATGTGACAGGGAAACAACCGGCGGAGCTAATGATGTGCATCTGGTTTGAGAAAGCTAAAAGCCATTGCCAGAGATTAACAGCAACATTTAATAAGTTAACAGCAGTGGGTGGATCGCGATTCCACTCGCGGCAGTTAGGGGCACATGTCAGCTGATCAGATCAACTGTCATGTGTTGTAAAAGGTGAGAGCTCAGCACCACAGCCCACACCAAAGAGGTGGAGGCTACTTGGAATATACCTGGATTTAAACTACCTTTACCCTTTCTGCCTACTTGAGTGACACAAGCCCTGTGGACCTTCGCTTCGGACAATTCCTGAATCCATGGACATTTCATACTGTAGAGTTGGTGAGCTGATGGCATTTTTTTTTTGATTCCCCTGTTAGGACCTTGTGTACAATTGGACCAAATATAAACCTAGCACTCAACTTAAAGGTATTTGCAAGGCGGTTTATTGTAGTACACAAAAAAAGACACCGCATCTGGAGGCACGTTTGCCCCTCTCCTATATACTGACAAGCTCATTACCTTAGAGAGATTATTCTCCTCAATGCTTAAAGTACCATCGTCCTTTCTGATAGATGCCTATAAGCTCTACACAATCTATATACCACACGTAACTGAAGAAGGTCACATTGACCAAAACGTCTTTTTTCGTGTACTACAATAAACCGCCTTGCAAATACCTTTAAGTTGAGTGCTAGGTTTATATTTGTTGCTTTAACGGTTTGGGAACCTAACCTTTGCACCATCTTGAGTTGTGCTCACGGTGTTCTTTCTATACTTGTGTACAATTGGGACCCACATACAGGAATGGGCAGAAAGGACAAATATTGTTGTAAACAAGATTGTTGGGTTTTAATTAGTTCACATTTTCTTTATGTTTTTGTTTCACCATTATTCTTGATATATATATATATATATATATATATATATATATATTTTCTGTAAGGGGGAGATAAGGGGGGAAATAATGGGATTCATTACCCTATTAGGATACTGTGCAAGAGTGGGCAATTGAGCACGGATGTACAGAAAAAGACATACACTATATTAAAATGTTAAATCTATTAAATCTTTTAAAAGACTAGGCTTGTTTCAATTGTGATGTTGTATAAAGCATCAATTTATATATAGTGGGGAAAATAAGTATTTCATACAATGCCGATTTGCTAGTTTTCCCATCTACAAAACATGGAGAGGTCTGTAATTTTTGTTGTAGGTACATTATAACTGTGAAAGACAGAATCTTAAAAACTGAACATCCAGAAAAGCGCATTGTACATTTTTTATATAATTAGTTAGCATTTATTGCATGAAATAAGTATTTGACCCAATAGAAAAACAGAATTTAAAATTTGGTACAGTAACCTTTGTTTGCAGTTACAGAGGTCAGATGATTCCTGTTGTTCTTGACCCAGTTTGCACACACTGCAGCAGGGATTTTGGCACTCTCCTCCATACAGATCTTCTCTGAGTCGCTGGACAACATTGAGTCTCCGCTACCTCCAAAGATTTTCTTTTGGGTTCAAGTCTGGAGACTGGCAAGGCCACTCCAGGACCTTGAAATTCTTCTTACGGAGCCATTCCTTAGTAGCCCTTGCTGTGTGCTTTGGGTCATTTTCATGCTGGAAGACCCAGCCAGGACCCTTCTTCAATGTACTTACTGAAGGAAGGAGGTTGTTTGCCAAAATCTCATGTTACATAACCCCATCCATCCTGCCTTCAATACAGTGCAGTCATCCTATCATCTTTGCAGAAAAGTATCTCCAATGTATGATGTTTCCCCACCATAATTCACGATTGGGACATTATTCTTGGGATTGTAATCATCTTCTTCCTCTAAACACGGCGAGTAGACTTGATACCAAAAAGTTCTATTTCTGTCTCATCTGACCACATGACCTTCTCCGATGTTTCCTCTAGACCATCCAGATGGTCACTGGCAAGCTTCAAACGGGTCTGGACATGTGTTGGCTAGAGCAGTGGGACCTTGTGTACTCTGCAGGATTTTAATCCATAGTGTGTTAGCAATGATAATGTTTGACACTGTCGTCTCAGCTGTCTTCAGATCATTGACCAGGTCCTTTCATGTAGTTCTGGGCTAATTTCTGGCCTTTCTCAAAATCATCCTTACCCCAAGAAGCAAAATCTTTCATGGCACCCCAGACCAACAAAGATTGACAGTCATTTTGTGTTTCTTCCATTTTCTAATAATTATGGCAACAGTTAGCTTCTCACCAAGCTGCTTGACTATTGTCCTGTAGCCCATTCCAACCTTGTACAGGTCTACAATTTTGTCCCTGGTGTTCATGGTGGAGATGTTGGAGTGTGATAGATTGAGTGTGTGGACAGGTGTCTTTTATACAGGCAACAAGTTCAAACAGGTGCAATAATTGCAGGTAATGGGTGCAGAGTAGGAGGGATACTTAAAGAAAAACTAACAGGTCTGAAAGAGCAGAATTCTTACTGGTTGGTAGATGATAAAATACTTATTTCATGCAATAAAATGCAATTTAATTATTTAAATTCATATAATGTGATTTTCTGTTTTTTATTTTTAGATTCTGGCTCTCACAGTTGAAGTGTACCTACAAAAAAAATTACAGACTTCTCCATTCTTTGTAGGTGGGAACACTTGCAAAATCGACAGTGTATCAAACACTTATTTTCTCCACTGTATGGCTATCCAATCTAAAAAACCTACTAAAACTGATTAAAAATTGCTAGGAAGGGGGAGAAAAGGGGGAGAAGAGGGGTGATGACCCTAGTATTGGTCTATCTTGTCCCTATCTTGCTGTAGAGGTTGTTATCCTAGAAACGCAAATGGACGCTTACCCTAATAGGACCTAGCAAGCCCCACAAGCCAGGACCGACAGTTAATCCCAAAAGTACAATAGCCACCTTCAGCATCTAAATTGATCAAAACTAGAGTTGAGTGAAACAGGTCGGTCAGATTCAAAAGTCGCCGACTTTCGCCAAAGTCGGATTTTATGAAACGAAACCCGACCACAGTGTGAAGACGGCCATGCGGTTGGCGACCCAAGCGCCAAAGTCGGGTTTCGCCGAATGCTTGCACGTGACTTTTTTCAGCCAATGAGAGAAGCGGAGCGTAGCGTAGCTGGAGTGGATGTGGGAGAGGGAGAGAGAGAGAGGGAGGGAGAGGGAGAGAGAGAAGAGAGAGAGAGAAGAGAAGAGAGAGAGATTTCGCCGCATCTAGGGTTAAAATTCATGCCAAGTGTGTTTACAGTCCTCCACTCACTGCCGACTTTTCTCCCCATTGACTTTCATTGGGTTTCATGTTTCACGACTTTTCACGACTTCTCCCTATAGTCGGACGATTTCGTTCTACTCGACTTTTGAGAAAGTCAGGTTTCATGAAACCCGACTCGACCCTAAAAAGGGCAAAGTCGCTCATCTCTAGTCAAAATACAATATCAGATGTAGCACTGGTAAGGTTATCTACAACATTAGCCGCTATAGATAAACAGTCCAAATAGTCACAGCGATCACTAGATCCATTGCAATAAATAGACCCAGTGTGACCCACTAAAATAATCTAATTATTAGCATTAATCATATAAGGCATATAATGAATTGAACACAAAGTGATCACTTTCACAAATAGACTTTGTCTAGATATCCATCTCTTTTAGAATCCTAGTCAACTTTTTACATTAAGATAAGTTGATTCTCCATTGGCCGTTAGCGTGGTTAGGAGTAGCTTCAAATCACACTCTGTCCTTTACCATATTCTGCTGCTATTAGGAGCAGGTATTACTCAGACTCAGATCCATGTTGAGTGCAGCAGGCCGGTGTGGTAAAGTGCCTAAGGGTAACCCAAAACTAGTTGCAAAATGATGTTTGCTAGCTTGGTAATGTGTTCCCAGACATTTTAATCAAGTACAATTGGTTATAGGAAAAGATTCTTCTGGCTTCAAATAAATTTATTCAGAATCACGAATAAGGCCTCAACAGTGCGCTACTTCCACTCATGCCCCATTTCAACATTTCTAATATGACATCACTTTTTAAGATGAGAAAGAAAAAGTTTTAAGTTGTACTCTTTATTTTCAAGAAAATTTTTAAATGACATATCACTTGATTCCCTGCCTTTTCTTTTCACCTGCCTCCCCTCTACCACCTCTTAACTGCCAGTACAAAAGTGTTAAAGAGTTCTGCACCAACTGCATTTTCTTGTTTTGAAGACAGTACTTCTATGATGCCCAAAGCACATCGCTTTCATAACCGTCACTTCTGAGACTATTCTCTTCAGCATTTACTGTATTTTTGGATGAAAACTCATACCTCCTTATTTTTCATGTCTAAATAACCTCTTATTTTGTTAGCTGAAAATTATTGTGTGTTTTTCCAAGTTGTATTTATCATAATTTTTTTATTTTATCGATTAATAAGATTAAAATAGAAAAAAAATATATATGTTAAGTTTTCTAACTAAAGTAGAGATGAACGAATCTTTTGCCATCATCACCAAATTTTTGAGAGCAACTAAATTTGGTGCAATCAATTTTCTTTGACTTGCAATTAATACAATAGCCTGTAAAGGCCCATATAACACAATGATATTTCCTAGAATCGTAGTCGGCCCTTTTCACGTTCTGTAATGCAAATATAGTCTTAGAAGTTTCAAAGCAACGACAAAATATAAATGGCTATGGGTAAACAAATGGTAAGGGCAGAGACAGACTGCCGTATTTCTCATGGGAGAATCGCTTTGTAAACCTAATCCTGGCTGTCGGCTCTCCTTACCTGAACTTGACAGCTGCATAGTAATCCATCATGCTATCTTGCTCAGGTCAGGAGAGGTGCCGGACCAGTCCGTGCAGTGCGATGCCATTCTCGTACGAGTTAATATGGCCGTCTGACTCAGCCCTGTTTTTTACTGATGTGCTGTCACACTCTGTGGAATTGTTCACTGATTTATGGTTTTCTTAATCCATCTCTTTGATTAAATTAGAAATGAGAAATTCAAAGTGAGCTGAAATTGCAAAAAAAGTGCAATTCCACAGTTGTTTTTTGAGTTTTTTTGCCATGTTAACTAAATGCTAAAACTGACCTATTAATATGATTCTACTAGTCATTACGAGTTTGTATACCAAACATGTATAGGTTTTTTTTTATTTAAGTGGTGAAAAAAATCCATAGTTTGCTAAAAAAAAACGCCATTTTCTGAGACCCCTAGCGTCTTCATTTTTGGGGATCTGTGGCAGGATGAGGGCTTATTTTTTGTGTGCTGAGCTGATATTTTTATAGATACCATTTTGGTTTTGATGCAATTGTGTTATCGCCTGTTATCACATTTTGTTGCAATGTTGCAGAGACCAAAAAAACGTAATTCTGGCATTTTGATTTTTTTTCCTCAATATGCCGTTTATCGATCAGATTAATTCTTTTTATACATTGAAACAGCGGGTGATTCTGAACCTGGCGATACCAAACATTGTGTCTTTTTTTAAATTGTTTTATTTGGTTTTATTTTGTATAAGGCGAATAGGGGGTGATTTGAACTTTTAGAATTTTTCTATTTTTTATATTTTTAAAAACATTTTTTAAAACTTTTTAATTGCTTCAATAGTCTCCATGGGAGCCTAGAAGCTGAGATCATCCAATCGCTTGTGCTACACAGGCCAGGGCTGCCGCTCTGCTCTGTGTAGTGTGAGACAGAGACAGGTGTCACATGTAGGGGGCGCTGTGTGTTCTCCCCCAGGATGCACATGGAGGAGTACTGAGGTCATAGGAGTGCATGCAATCACAGGTGTAGCTATGATTGCAATGCAGAATAAAAGTGAGTATAGGTCTTGGACATGCTGGTTGTCCAAGGAAGATTTAGGGAAAACCTGCTCTGGGTTTTTGTGTTTAGAAACAGACTACAGATGGTAGTGGTGCAGTCTGTTTCATTCCCAGCCCGGGTTTTCCATATGGCCCACAGGCACAGATTCCAGTAGAGAACCCTGCAGTTTTTGTGTGTCAGTGTGGGTGTTAATTTGGACTGGCAAGTGTGCAGAGCAGAAGGCAACACACGCAAGTGGAGCCAAACAGCCAAGGTAGCTGAAAGGCCTGGCAACACAGCGTAAACAGCGGTGCAGTCACCAACTGCAATCGGTCTCTGAGGTGGACTGGCTTGTTTATTTGGCTGCAATCTGACAGACTATCTTGTTTCCTGGCTGCAATTTGAAGGATATCCCTTTGTTTGTCTACTTTATGAGCATTCTGAACATTAAAGAGATTTTTGTCTTGGAACTTTACTGTGGTCACTGCCTGTCTATCACACTGCACCAACCCCACTGCACTACATATGGTGGAGAAAGCGGGCAGTGTGAACGGACAAAATGGACAAGCTTTTGAAGCAGTTGGTCCTCAGTCAGCAACTGCAGCAGCAGGAGCATAAGCAACAGCAATGGCAGCAGCAAGATGCACTGCAGTTGCAGTGGCAGCAGGAGCAATTGCAGTTACAGCATCAGGAGCTGGATCAGCAGCAATGGCAGCAGGAGTAGTACAATAACAATGGTCAATGCAATTTTTCTGGCAAAAGGTTTTAAAACATATTTTAAGTCAATTTTGGCTGCTGATTACAAATATGAACTCCGTTTTTGGCTATCACATCAGGATTTCAAGATATTTTCAATTTTTGATGAAAATTACTCCTATCAAAGGTTTTTTTTATGATAGAATCACATGATTTTCGGTACTACATTTTGTATATTTTTAATCAAGGAATAACAAAGATTACAAACTCTATGTACAGCAAATCAAATATACTTACAGAATTAAACTACAAAATATAAAAACACATACAGTGGGGAAAAAAAGTATTTAGTCAGTCAGCAATAGTGCAAGTTCCACCACTTAAAAAGATGAGAGGCGTCTGTAATTTACATCATAGGTAGACCTCAACTATGGGAGACAAACTGAGAAAAAAAAATCCAGAAAATCACATTGTCTGTTTTTTTTTTCATTTTATTTGCATATTATGGTGGAAAATAAGTATTTGGTCAGAAACAAAATTTAATCTCAATACTTTGTGATATATCCTTTGTTGGCAATGACAGAGGTCAAACGTTTTCTGTAAGTCTTCACAAGGTTGCCACACACTGTTGTTGGTATGTTGGCCCATTCCTCCATGCAAATCTCCTCTAGAGCAGTGATGTTTTTGGCTTTTCGCTTGGCAACACGGACTTTCAACTCCCTCCAAAGGTTTTCTATAGGGTTGAGATCTGGAGACTGGCTAGGCCACTCCAGGACCTTGAAATGCTTCTTACAAAGCCACTCCTTCGTTGCCCTGGCGGTGTGCTTTGGATCATTGTCATGTTGAAAGACCCAGCCACGTTTCATCTTCAATGCCCTTGCTGATGGAAGGAGGTTTGCACTCAAAATCTCACGATACATGGCCCCATTCATTCTTTCATGTACCCGGATCAGTCGTCCTGGCCCCTTTGCAGAGAAACAGCCCCAAAGCATGATGTTTCCACCACCATGCTTTACAGTAGGTATGGTGTTTGATGGATGCAACTCAGTATTCTTTTTCCTCCAAACACGACAAGTTGTGTTTCTACCAAACAGTTCCAGTTTGGTTTCATCAGACCATAGGACATTCTCCCAAAACTCCTCTGGATCATCCAAATGCTCTCTAGAAAACTTCAGACGGGCCCGGACATGTACAGGCTTAAGCAGTGGGACACGTCTGGCACTGCAGGATCTGAGTCCATGGTGGCGTAGTGTGTTACTTATGGTAGGCCTTGCTACATTGGTCCCAGCGCTCTGCAGTTCATTCACTAGGTCCCCCCGCGTGGTTCTGGGATTTTTGCTCACCGTTCTTGTGATCATTCTGACCCCACGGGGTGGGATTTTGCGTGGAGCACCAGATCGAGGGAGATTATCAGTGGTCTTGTGTGTCTTCCATTTTCTAATTATTGCTCCCACAGTTGATTTCTTCACTCCAAGCTGGTTGGCTATTGCAGATTCAGTCTTCCCAGCCTGGTGCAGGGCTACAATTTTGTTTCTGGTGTCCTTTGACAGCTCTTTGGTCTTCACCATAGTGGAGTTTGGAGTCAGACTGTTTGAGGGTGTGCACAGGTGTCTTTTTATACTGATAACAAGTTTAAACAGGTGCCATTACTACAGGTAATGAGTGGAGGAAAGAGGAGACTCTTAAAGAAGAAGTTACAGGTCTGTGAGAGCCAGAAATCTTGATTGCTTGTTTCTGACCAAATACTTATTTTCCACCATAATATGCAAATAAAATGAAAAAAAAAACAGACAATGTGATTTTCTGGATTTTTTTTTCTCAGTTTGTCTCCCATAGTTGAGGTCTACCTATGATGTAAATTACAGACGCCTCTCATCTTTTTAAGTGGTGGAACTTGCACTATTGCTGACTGACTAAATACTTTTTTTCCCCACTGTATATGGAACACAGATGAATGGCAAATGGCAGTTATTTGAACTTTCTTTTCTTGGCTGATCTGTGATGTACAGCTTCTAGATTGTCTCTCATCAAGCTCCAGCAATAGTCAGCCATCATATGTGAGTCCCACCGGCCTTGATACCGTTCTTCCATTGTTTTAATGTCCTGATGAAAACGCTCCCCTTGTTTCTCGCTCACATCCCCAGGGTTCTCTGGAAAAAAGTCCAAATGGCTGTGTAATTAGTGAATATTGATACTCATTCTACATCCAATATTTGGATCATTTGAGCACTGTCTTTTGCGAGATGTAGAGGCCATTGTTAGATCAGCAAAACATCCTGCAGAG
This sequence comes from Dendrobates tinctorius, assembly GCF_039654945.1. NCBI lineage: Eukaryota > Metazoa > Chordata > Amphibia > Anura > Dendrobatidae > Dendrobates > Dendrobates tinctorius. Next base: position 3,558,816 of record NW_027361773.1, read on the forward strand.
AAATACAAGATAAAAGTTGTTAGCTACCTGAGTTGTTCATTGAATTTCTGTCCCCCCTGCCACACCTTAGGTATTGATTCACAAACAAAAAATAGAAAAACAGCAGCATAAAAACTATAAATATCAAAATTCATTGAAAATGTCAATACATAAAACAGTACCTGCACACGACTATTGTGTACGTTGAAAACTGCTTGTTTACTTTCTTATCATAACAAATGGGAATTATGCATGTTCAAAGAAAACAAAGATATTCTCACTTTAATTGGGAGACTAAATGAAAACTAAATTTACCTTAGTGAACCGTATAAACCAGCACTTTTCATACACTACTTATATTTTTCATGGAATTCATGAAAATGGGCTATATACCTATAGCGCAAAAACATGATGTGATAGAGAAATTATAAGATCAGATTTGAATTCAGCACCCTCAAATTAGTCTAAAACTGTTCTTAACCCCTTCCTGACATCAGACGTACTATCCCGTCCATGGGACCCGGGCCCCTATGCCCATGGACGGGATAGTACGTCTACCGCGATCAGCGGCGCCCACGTGGTGAGCGCCGCTGATCACGGCCGGGTGTCAGCTGATTATCACAGCTGACACCCTGCACAATGTGTCAGGGGCGGTCACGGACCGCCCCCGACAGGTTAACCCCTTGCACACCGCGATCAAACATGATCGCGGTGTACCGGGGGTTAAAGGGAAGCACCGGCAGGGAGGGGGCTCCCTCCGTGCTTCCCTGAGCCCCCCACGGCAGCGCAATGTGCAGCGCTGCTGCCGGGGGCTCCTTTCCTGCAGGCCCCCGAATCCAAGATGGCGACGGGGGCCTTCGGGGGCCTGCAGGAAGCTGGCTTCCTCAGTGCCTGCAAAGCGCAGGCATGAGGAAGCCTTGTGCACTGCCTATGACAGATCGCCGATCTGTCACAGTGATCTGTGATGTGACAGATCAGCGATCTGTCATAGAACAGTGATGTCCCACCTGGGACTATTTAATAAAGTAAAAAAAAAATTAAAATAAAGTGTTAAAATAATTTAAAAAAAATCGCCAAATAAATTACAAAAAAAAAATATTCCCCCAAATAAATCCATTTTTTGAAAAAAAACCAAAAAAAACAATAAAAGTACACATATTAGGTATCGCCGCGTCCGTAACGACCCGCCCTATAAAACTGTCCCATTAGTTAACCCCTTTAGCAAACCCCTTAAAAAATAAAAATAAAAAACGAAGCAAAAAATAATGATTTATTATCATACCGCCAAACAAAAAGTGTAATAACGCGCGATCAAAAAGTCGCATATAAATATCTATGGTACCGCTGAAAACGTCATCTTGTCCCGCAGAAAATGAGCTGCCACACAGCATCATCAGCGAAAAAATAAAAAAGTTATAGCTCGCAGAATAAAGCGATGCAAAAATAATTATTTTTTATATAAAATAGTTTTCATTGCATAAAACCGACAAAACATAAAAAAATGAACTAAATGAGGTATCGCTGTAACCGTACTGACCCGAAGAATAAAACCGCTTTATCAATTTTACCGCACAAGGAACAGTGTAAACGCACCCCCTCCAAAAGAAATTCATGAAACGCTGGTTTTTGTTCATTCTGCGTCCCAAAAATCGGAATAAAAAGCGATCAAAAAATGTCACGTGCCCGAAAATGGTACCAATAAAAACGACAACTTGTCCCGCAAAAAATAAGACCTCACATGATTCGGTGGGTCAAAATACGGAAAAATTATAGCTTTCAATATGTGGTGATGCAAAAACTATTTTTACAATAAAAAGCGTCTTTTAGCGTGCGACAGCCGCCAAACATAAAAACCGCCATAAATAGTAAATCAAACCCCCCGTTATCACCCCCTTAGTTAGGGAAAAATAATAAAATTAAAAAAATGTATTTATTTCCATTTTTCCATTACGGTTAGGGTTAGGGCTAGGGTTAGGGTTAGGGTAGGGTTAGGGTGAGGGTTAGGGCTAGGGTTAGGGCTAGGGCTAGGGTTAGGGCTAGGGTTAGGGCTAGGGTTAGGGTTAGGGTTAGGGTTAGGGCTAGGGTTAGGGTTAGGGTTAGGGCTAGGGTTAGGGTTAGGGCTGAGATTAGGGTTAGGGGTGTGTTGGGGTTCGGGTTGGAGTTAGAATTGGGGGTTTCCACTATTTGGGCACATCAGGGGCTCTCCAAATGCAACATGGCATCTGATTTCAATTCCAGCCAATTCTGAGTTGAAAAAGTCAAATGGTGCTCCTTCCCTTCCAAGCTCTGACATGCGCCCAAACAATGTTTTACCCCCACATGTAGGGTATCAGCCTACTCAGGACAAATTGCAAAACAATTTTTGGGGTCCAATTTCTCCTGTTACCCTTAGGAAAATAAAAAATTGGGGGCAAAAATATCATTTTTGTGGAAAAAAATGATTTTTTTATTTTCCATTCCGAGCATTATAAAATTCTGTGAAGCGCTTGGGGGTTCAAAGTGCTCACCACACATCTAGATAAGTTCCGTGGGGGTCTAGTGTCCAAAATGGGGTCACTTGTGGGGAGTTTCAATAGTTTAGGTACATCAGGGGCTCTCCAAACGCACATGACACCCGCAGACCATTCCATCACAGTCTACATTCCAAAACGTCACTACTTCCCTTCCGAGCCCCGACGTGTGTCCATACAGTAGTTTTCTCCCACATATGGGGTGTCAGCGTACTCATGACAAGTTGGACAACAACTTTTGGGGTCCAATTTCTCCTGTTACCCTTGGGAAAATAAAAAAATTGGGGACTAATTGATCATGTTTGTGGAAAAAATACGATTTTTTTATTTTCATGCCTGGGCATTATAAACTTCTGTGAAGCCCTTGGGGGTTCAAAGTGCTCACCTCACATCTAGATAAGTTCCTTAGGGGGTCTAGTTTTCAAAATGGGGTCATTTGTGGGGGGTTTCCACTGTTTAGGTACATTAGGGGCTCTCCAAAGGCAACATGACACCCGCAGACCATTCCATCAAAGTCTGCATTCCAAAACATCACTACTTCCCTTCCGAGCCCCGACATGTGTCCATACAGTAGTTTTCTCCCACATATGGGGTGTCAGCGTACTCAGGACAAATTGGACAACAATTTTTGGGGTTCAATTTCTCCTGTTACCCTTGGGAAAATAAAAAAATGGGGACTAATTGATCATGTTTGTGGAAAAAATACGATTTTTTTATTTTCATGCCCGGGCATTATAAACTTCTGTGAAGCCCTTGGGGGTTCAAAGTGCTCACCACACATCTAGATAAGTTCCTTGGGGGGTCTAGTTTACAAAATGGTGTCATTTGTGGGGGGTTTCCACTGTTTAGGTACATCAGGGGTTTTCCAATCGCGACATGGTATCCGATCTTAATTCCAGCCAAAAACGTCAAATGGCGCTGCTTCCCTTCCGAGCTCTGCCATGCGCCCAAATAGTGGTTTACCCCCACATGTGGAGCATCAGCGTACTCAGGACAAATTGCACAATAACTTTTAGGGTCCTGTTACCCTTGGAAAAATAAGAATTGAGGGTGAAACGATCATTTTTGTGGAAAAAATATGATTTTTTAATTGTACGGCTTTATGTTATAAACTTCTGTGAAGCCCTTGGGGGTTCAAAGTTCTCACCACACATCTAGATAAGTTCCTTAGGGGGTCTAGTTTCCAAAATGGTGTCATTTGTGGGGGGTTTCCACTGTTTTGGTACATCAGGGGTTTTCCAATCGCGACATGGTGTCCGATCTTAATTCCAGCCAAAAACGTCAAATGGCGCTGCTTCCCTTCCGAGCTCTGCCATGCGCCCAAATAGTGGTTTACCCCCACATGTGGGGTATCAGCGTACTCAGGACAAATTGCACAATAACTTTTATGGTCCTGTTACCCTTGGAAAAATAAGAATTGAGGGTGAAACGATCATTTTTTTGGAAAAAATATGATTTTTTAATTGTACGGCTTTATGTTATAAACTTCTGTGAAGCCCTTGGGGGTTCAAAGTTCTCACCACACATCTAGATAAGTTCCTTAGGGGGTCTAGTTTCCAAAATGGTGTCATTTTTGGGGGTTTCCACTGTTTTGGTACATCAGGGGTTTTCCAATCGTGACATGATGTCCGATCTCAATTCCAGCCAAAAACGTCAAATGGCGCTGCTTCCCTTCCGAGCTCTGCCATGCGCCCAAATATTGGTTTACCCCCACATACGGGGTATCAGCGTACTCAGGACAAATTGCTCAATAACTTTTAGGGTCCTGTTACCCTTGGGAAAATAAAAATTGGGGTTAAAAGATCATTTTTGTGGAAAAAATATGATTTTTTAATTGTACCGCTGTACGTTATAAACTGTAAAGCCCTTGTGGGTTCAAAGTTCTCAACACATATCTAGATAAGTTCCTTGGGGGGTCTAGTTTCCAAAATGGGGTCACTTGTAGGGGGTTTCCACTGTTTAGGTACATCAGGGACTCTCCAAACGTGACACGGCGTCCGATCTGAATTCCAGCCAATTTTGCATTGAAAAAGTCAAACGGCGCTCCTTCCATTCTGAGATCTGCCATGCACCGAAACAGTCATTCCCCCCACATATCAGGTATCAGCGTACTCAGGACAAATTGCACAATAATTTTTGCAGTCCAATTTCTCCTGTTACCTTTTGTAAAATAAAAAAAATTGAACCTGAAGTACTTTTTCTGTGAAAAAAAGTTAGATGTTCATTTTTTTTTAAATATTCAAAAAAATTCCTGTGACGCACCTAAAGGGTTAATAAATTTCTTGAATGTGGTTTTGAGCACCTTAAGGGGTGCAGTTTTTAGAATGGTGTCACTTTTGGGTATTTTCTATCATATAGACCCCTCAAAGTGGCTTCAAATGTGATGTGGTCCATAAAAATAAAATGGTGTTGTAAAAATGAGAAATCGCTGGTCAACTTTTAACCCTTATAACTTCGTAACAAAAAAAATTTTTGGTTCCAAAGTTGTGCTGATGTAAAGTAAACATGTGGGAAATGTTAGTTATCAAGTTTTTTGGGTGCCATATCTCTGTGATTTAAGGGCATAAAAATTCAAAGTTGGAAAATTGCAAAATTTTCAAAATTTTCGCCAAATTTCCGTTTTTCTCACAAATAAACGCAAGTTATTTGAATGAAATTTTACCACTAACATGAAATACAATATGTCACGAGAAAACAATGTCAGAATCACCGGGATCCACGTAAGCGTTCCAGAGTTATGACCTCATAAAGGTACAGTGGTCAGAATTGTAAAAATTGGCCCGATCATGAACGTGCAAACAACCCTTGAGGGTGAAGGCGTTAAAGTCCATGCCAGAAAAAAATTTTCTTTTTTTTTTGTTGACCAGTGTAATCATCAGTGACTGTTGTATCAACAGCAGGAAAATACTAATTAGCTGATTCTGCAGCAGGTGGCAGCTATGCGATAGGAACCCTTAACAGTGACCCCGATCCATTCTGAGGCCCAGTACAAAGTCCAAACAGCACTGAGGTAGATGAGTCCTGAATATGACATGGAGGCTTTCCTCACCATCTTTGAGCACAATGCAGAGTGGGAGAGCTTGCCGATGACCCAGTGGGCTGAAGTAGTAGACCCCTTCCTGATGGGAGATGCCCAGGAGGCCTAACTGGACCTCAGTCGGAACAATGCACTGGATTATGAGATGCTGAAAGGTGAGATCCTTGCCTAACTGGGGGTTAACACAGGTGTACAGGCTCAGCGAGTGTACCAGTGTGTTGTGAACTCCCTTGCTCGGATTTCTGAGCCAAAGCTCCCTCTGCTCCCTCTGGTGATTACTGAGAGTAGTGGAGCTGGCCAGGTGGATGGAGGGTCTCCACCTGACGATGATAATTGGGAATCTGGGATTGCTGGCTGGGAACAAATAATGGAGCTGGCTGCGTGACAATCCTTTGCATCTTGTTACGGTCACGTGTGTCTGGACGCAGCGACTACCGCAAGGCGAACCCATGTGACGCAGGTGACCCTGGATACACCACCTCCAGTGGGGCGAATTTAAATAATAAACACGTGCAGCTGGATACACCACCTCCAGCTGGCGAATTTAGACATGACACGTATATACAAGTCTGGAAACCCCGCCTCCAGTAAGGCTAATTTAAACAATAAGGGAAACCTGGGAAACATTAACAATGGTGGGCCCTGCGATAGGGAATAGGGAAGCGGAGACCTCCTGAGCTCCCCTGAGCCAGAGTCCCTGCACTCCCACCGTTCCCTATGCCGGTTCCACACCGGGCGCGCACAGGAACCTAAAAACCCTAGCTCGCCCTGACCTAAACCCTCACTAGGGAATTGGTCGGTGCGGAAACTAATCCCACCACTGCACTAAAACACACATGAGGAAAGATGACAAAACAGGGGAAACACCACTTAGCTTTGCTCTGTTGCGTACGCTCCTAGAAAGAGAGCCCACCACCTGTGTGCATCTTCTCCTCCACCCGGATCCATCACCATAACTGGATCCTTCACCATAGTGCAGCCTTGGAGCAGAGTTCACCACCAGTTGCAGCTGTCCAGTAACAGAGTCCCAAAGATGAGTTCAGCTCCTGCCCAAAAAGTCCAGCATGCTTGAGTCCAGCTCTCAGCAACCAAGTCCCGCATGCTGAGTGCAACTCTCTCTATAGTCGTCACTCCCCCAAGCCATGCAAGCACTTCCTGCCAACACCATAAACTGTGACTCCACCATGCCATGCCAGCCCTTCTTGCAGACCACCTAGCTGCACTCGTCCCCTCTGGCTGGGCTGCGCAGGACTCATGTTCAGCTCCTTCTTTCACCCAGGCTTCCTTGTGAATGACTAACACACAATATGAACAACCGTGATTGAACACCCTGACACTCATTTATAGAGCATTCACACCTGTTACCTAATCACGTGCACTTAACCAAAGAACTAAAGTGTGATACCACTACCCACCACCGGGGCAACTTAGAATGAACGACACCACGTGTAATAATTCTAATGGCCACCGGGGGCAATCAACCCACTTTGGCACCAAGCCAAAGGAAAAAAAGTTCACTTTGCCATTTAAACCTGTCAGATCCACGCTGGATCATGACACATCTATTCTGGTTGTGTCTTTTTTTGCTTTGCTGCTAGGGTTCAGCGTGCTCCCTGCTGGGGGCAGCGCTGGGCCCTGCTTCATATGTTGCAGCTTGTTCAGTCCCCTGTTATGTTAGTATCTTTTTGCTTGCTGCCAATTTATACCAGAGTGCTGATCTAGCGGGGGTGAGATCGTGTGATCTCAGGTTTTTTTGTATATCAGAAGTGTTGGACTTTTTCAGGGTTTTGTGCGTGATTGCAGACAGTATCTTTTTCTGTCCTGTCTTGTCTAGACAGCTTGGGCCCCACCGTTTGCTCAGTCTATTCTCTGCCTGTGTCTCATCTTGTCTCACCGACAATATATGTTTGGGGCTGTCTATTGCTTTGGGGATCGGCTCCAGGGCAGTTTAGATTTCATCTTTCTGTCTTTAGGCTTAGTTAGTCCTCTGGCTGTGATGAAGCGTCTAGGGCATCATAGGAACGCTCCACGGCTACTGCTAGTTGTGCGGATAGGATTAGGGGTCTGCCATCCACTTATTTACCAACCTCTCTGGTCTTCTGGTGGCTTAGCCTGTTCCTGCCATCCTCCTCAGTGACCGATTCTTAACACCAGTGGTCTTTTGTAGAGTCTCGTCCTGCCAGGTCTCAGGCATAAAACTTGCTGAAGCTGGTGAAAAAATGGCCCCAGCCTTAGACCTTGATCCCGGCCCAGATGGTAAAGAGGGAGGTGGTCAAACGGCTAGTGAGAGCTCTGCCAGCAGCCATACAGCGCTGGGTGGGGCAAGGGGACCAGGGCACTCTGGACCAGGTGATTGGACTAGTTGAGTGGCACACAGCCACTCAGGACTTTATACAGGACACTGCTCCATTTCGGCTGTCATGTAAGGCTCCGCCAGCCCAGGAGCCTGAGAAAAGTCCACAACCCTCTGTTGGGGCTAACCTGGACTGAGCCCTTGATGAGGGGGTAACCCGGAGTGAGGGTGACAAAAGTCCCATTTCCCCTAAAGCAGTCCCAAATTATAGTCATGCCACAGTGATCAAGTGTTGGTGGTGCCAGGGGCCCAGGCATGTGGCTGCCAACTGCCCACTGATATCTGAACCCATGGACTGCAGGTATACTCGCCGTATGTCTATGTATGCTCAGTCAGTCTGTACCACCACTGCAGGCACTGCCAACAGCGAACCTCAGCTGTGCAAGGTACTCGTGAACGAGTACCAAACACAGGCTTTCCTGAACTCTCGGAGCTTGGTGACTTTGGTCCATGGGTCCCTTGTCACCGGGTAAAACCCCAAAGGACAGAAAGTGGGGGTGATGGGTATCCCTGGGAAATCCAGGAGTACTCGACTGCAAAGGTTAATTTTTCCACACCGTGTGGGGACATTACCATGTGGTGGGAGTGGTGAAGACCCTTCCATATAAGACTGTGTTGGTAAGAGACTTGCCCCTGTTTTGGTCCCTGTGGGAGGCCAGCGTTAACCCTCCCAGTTTAAATGCTATATCTGGAGCAGAATCCAAGGATCCCAAGTCAGGGAAACCTGCAATAGGAGTCTCCAACCTAGGGACAGAGTGTAACTCCGATAGGCATCCCCTAGAGGTATTGGCAGGAGAGGCTGAGGAGACCCCACCAAACTCCGAGCTGAAAATGTCCCCTGGTAAATTTGGGACAGTCCAGTTCCAGGGGTCCACGCAGAGACGCGTAAATAAAAAGAAAGCCTGGAGGAACTGGGAGTGTGTGGTTGCAGAGGCGACTAAGGATGTATGCACGAGGAACTCTCTGGCACTGGCCAAGGATGTAGCCAGGGGTCAGGGTAAAATGGATAGAGCTCTTGCTAGACAGCAGCATTGGGAGGCTCATGTGCAGATGCGACATGGTACAGATGTATGCCCAGAGTTGCCGGGGTGGACCTCGGCATCTCGGTGAGGTGTAGTCACCGAGGCACGGGTAAGGGTACAGAGGAAACAGTACCAAGGGCCCGAGGGCAGGTACTTAGGTTATGGGATGAGCTGCGGGGTTAGTGAACACCAAATAAAAAGGTCGAGCCCACCCAAAGCTGGCCCAAATCTACTGTTAGTCAGGAATGTGTGGGTGTGTCTTTTGCAACAGAGAACGGGAGGTGGGTGGTCACATAATGAAGAATGGAGGAGAAACGCGAATGGGAGAGATGCTTGTATCAACTAATGGTTCCAGTTCCTACTTTGATTTCTTAGTACAGTGTCGGGCGGAGGTGTCACAGGATCATGCGGATGCTCTGTCACGCTCCCATGTGGGATGACAAGTGTTCAACCCCACAGGTTTGAACAGGGAAGGGGATGTGAGATAGTGACTGGTGTCACATGTAGCGGGCACAGTGTGTTCCCCCCAGGATGTGCAAGGAGGCGTACTGTGAGGCCTTGAGAGTGCATTGCAGTGACAGGCGTAGCTGTGATTGTAATGCAGAATAAAAGTGAGTATAGGTCTTTAGCAAAAACCTTCTCTGGGTTTTTGTGTTTTGAAGCAGACTACAGATGGTAGTAATGTAGTCCATTTCATTCCCAGCCCGAGTTTTCCATGTGGCCCACGGCCACAAATTCCAGTTAAAAACCCTGCAGTAAAGGGTTTGGGTGTGTCAGGGTCAGTGTTAATTTGGAATGGCAAGCATGCAGAGCAGAAGGCTCTGCAGAGCTCCACCTGTGTGAGGCAACACAAGCAAGAAGAGCCAAACAGCAAAGGTAGCTGAAAGGCCTGGCATGACAGGACGCACAGCTGTGCAGTCACCAATGGCAACCAGTCTCAGAGGTGGAGTGGCGTGTTTATTTGGCTGCAAGCTGATGGACTATCTTGCTTTCTGGCTGCAATCCAGAGGATATCCCTTTGTTTGTCTAATTTTTGAGTACTCTGAACACTAAAACACTAAAAAGACTTTTGTTTTGAAATTCACTGTGGTCACTGCCTGTCTATCACACTGCACCAACCCCGCTGCACTACAGTAGCAGAAATGCTCACTCTCTAGTAGCACTGACCACTGGGCAGCGCTCATAGCCATCTGGCAATGACAACCACAGAAGCCCCAGAAGACCTTGGGTTGTCATGACAACCCATCGGTGATCCACAGTCATGTGACACGGGCATCAATGCATGCTTCCACCAGCGTGTGCATGTTAAATGCCACTATTGGAGTTTGACAGCGGCATTAAACATGTTAAAAGCCGCAGGTGAATCGCAATTCCACCAGTGGCTGTTAGGGGCACATGACAGCTGATCAGATGAGCTGTCATGTGCACGAAAAGGTGTGGGCTTGTCAGGAATATCACACTGCACTTGCTCACTGAGCCAGTGCGCGTGTCCTGAGTAAGACAAACTGTGCTCAGCAATACCTGTGTAGCAGGCAGCAGCAGAGAAGGTGCGTGCTTCAGACCAGCAGGACCTAAAGCACGTGACTGCTGGGGGTGTGGCCTAAACCTCAGAGAGCTAGGAGCTGCAGGAAAACTCCTAGCATTGTAACTACGGGACAAAGTTACCAAGGGGCATAGACAGGCTGGGGTAAAAGCACGAAACCAGAGGATAGACAGAATGGGGAGTCAGGATGTAGCCAATGAGTCATACATGGAGATAGCTGCAAAGTACAAGAGAGGCGAGCGAAAAATAGTCAGGTCACAGGCAAGGAGTCATACACAGAGAGGGTAGCGCAGTACAGAATCAACAGGCAAACTCACAATGGGGGACAGAACTGGGTCAGAACCATTTAAGTGAGCTAGAAGACAACGAATAGGCACAGGCACACAGGGGTCAACACACTCGGCCAAAGGCAAAAGTATAACTGATGGGGATTGGAGTTTCCCCAGGGCTATAAGAAGCTCTCCCTGAACCAAAGAGAGGCCACAATAATTAGCCCCAGGCATGCAGGTCAAAGCCTGCTCTGGGCTCAAGACATTAACCCCTGACGTGCAGGTCAAAACCCGCACTGGGATCATGATAGTACCCCCCTCTCAACGGGGGGCCTCTGGACCCCCAGGCTTCCCCAGGTATTTGGCATGGAAAGCCCGAACCAGGCGATCTGCATGTACAGAGTGAGCAGGGACCCATGAGCGATCTTCTGGTCCATATCCCTTCCAGTGGACCAGGTACTGCAAGGAGCGGCGCACCCGCCGAGAGTCCACATTATATCCGACCTCATACTCCAAGTGATCCTCCACCAACACTGGAGGGACAACAGACTCAGAATCCTCCTTGACAGACCCTATGGGTTTCAACAGGAATTTATGGAACACATTGGATATTTTTAAGGACGCGGGGAGATGCAACCTATATGCCACTGGGTTGACTATCTCCATAGTCTCGTATGGACCAATGAACTTTGGTCCCAATTTAGCTGATGGTACCTTCAAGTTGATGTTACGTGTGGAAAGTCAAACCTTCTCCCCCACCTGAAACATGTGTCCAGGGGCTCTCTTATTGTCAGCAAAATATTTGTACCTCTCCTGGGGCCGAGAGATATTACGCTGGACTTCCGCCCAAGAGGTCTTTTAACCATTGAACAGACCCCTCTGCCCCTGGACAACCGGAATCTACCTGTGAAAACTCCCCAAAATGAGGATTAAACCCCTAATTAATCAGGAAAGGGGACATGTTGGTGGACTGACTCACCCGGTTGTTAAAAGCGAATTCCGCCAATGGTAACACATCACACCAATCATCCTGTTTAGCGGAGGTCAGACACCTGAGAATTTGTTCCAGGGATTGATTGGTGGGTTCTGTCTGACCATTACTCTCCGGGTGATATGCCGACGAGAAGGAGAGTGAGATGCCCACTTTCATACAGAATGCCCTCCAAAATTTGGCCACAATCTGCACACCTCTGTCAGACACCACATTCAGGGGTACCCCATGCAATCGGACCACATGCTGCACAAACAACCTTGACAATGTTTCTGCTGAGGGTAATGCTGCCAAGGGAATGAAATGGGCCTGTTTTGAAAACCTATCCACCACCACCCAGATCACGGTATATCCCCTGGTAGGTGGAAGGCCGGTAATGTAGTCCATGGAGAGATGAGTCCATGGCCTATTAGGAACCTGTAAAGGTATGAGTTCCCCAGCTGGCCGGTTATGCAAGCTTTTGGAACAAGCACACACATCACAAGCAGAAAAGAATTTCTCGACATCAGACCTCAGTGAAGGCCACCAAAAAACCCTGGCTACTGCCTCTCTAGTGGCCGTGATACCGGGATGAGCACTCAGCCTAGACTCATGAAACTCCTGCAGAAGTCTAGGCCACAATTAATCTGGAACAAACAATTTATCCCCTGGCCTGGTTGCTGAAGCTAGGAACTGAGCCCTTAAAATTTCTTGTTCCAATTCCGATGAGAACCCGCCACTACCACCCCTGGGGGAAGAATGGAGGACGGTGGCTCGGGGGGAGACGCTGGGTCAAAACTTCTGGACCGGGCATCCGCTTTAACAATTTTGGACCCCGGTCGAAAAGTAATGGAGAATTGAAATCGTGAAAAAAAAGTGACCAACGGGCTTGTCTAGGAGTAAGCCTCTTAGCAGATTCAAGGTATGCCAAATTTTTGTGATCCGTAATAACAGTGATAGGGTGAGCCGCCCCTTCCAAAAATTGCCTCCATTCTTCGAATGCCAGCTTGACCGCAAGAAGTTCTCTATTGCCTACATCATAGTTTCTCTCGGCTGAAGAGAACTTCTTGGAGAAGAAAGCACAGGGTTTGAGATTAGTAAGGGTGGCCGGACCCTGGGACAGCACCGCCCCCACCCCCACTTCAGAAGCATCCACTTCCACATTGAATGGTTTGGACAGGTCTGGTTGGACCAACACCGGGGCGGACATGAAACATCTCTTAAGAGCTGAGAAGGACTCCTTAGCGAGTACAGACCAATTTTTTACATCAGCCCCCTTCTGGGTAAGATCCGTGAGTGGTTTAACCACTTGTGAGAAACCTTTAATGAATCTCCGGTAATAGTTCACAAATCCTAAGAAGCGCTGGAGCTCCTTGAGATCTTGAGGCTGAACCCAGTCAGCAATCGCCAGCACCTTCTTAGGATCCATACAAAACTCTTCACAAGATACAATCAGCCCCAAAAAAGACAGTTCCTGTATGAAAAACGAACACTTTTCCAATTTAACAAACAATTGGTTCTCCCTGAGTCTCTGGAGAACTGTCCGTAGGTGTTGCAAGTGAGACTGACTGTCCAGGGAATACACCAAAATGTCATCCAAATAAATGATAACAAAATGGTCTATCAGGTCAGAAAACACAACATTGATGAAGTTCTGGAAGATAGCAGTTGCATTAATTAAACCAAACGGCATTACCAGGTTTTCAAAGAGTCCTTCAGAAGTGAGGAACACAGTTTTTCACTCGTCCCCTTCCCGAACCCTTATCAGATTGTAGGCCCCCTGGAGATCTAACTTGGAGAACCATTGGGCCCCAGATAACTGGTTACATAAGTCTGGGATGAAGGGCAGCGGGTAAGTGTTCCTAACCGTTATCTTGTTAAGCTCCCGAAAGTCGAGGCACGGCTGCAAACCACCATCTTTCTTCTTCACAAAGAAGAATCCTGGGTCTATGGGTGACACAGAAGGCCTGATATGCCTTTTGGGGAGACTCTCAGCTATGTACTCCTTCGTGGCTTGGCACTCAGGCCCGGACAAATTGAACAATCGAGCCTTAGGCAACTTGGCTCTGGATACTAACTTAATGGCACAATCGTAGGGTCTATGTGGTGGCAGCGCCTCAGCCTCACTTTCGGAAAAAACGTCTTTGAAATCCTCCAGGTACTCCGGAATACCTTCCAGACCTACAGATGACACAGATACGGATTTAACAGAGTTAACAAGAGGTTGCAATATTTATCCTTGCATCCCCATTGAGTGATCTCCCCTGTCACCCAATCAATGGTAGGATTATGGCGTTGAAGCCAAGGCATCCCCAGTACCAGTCCCGCAGGCAAGTTATCTAACACAAGACAGCTTAATTTTTCCACATGAGTGGGACCCACTTTTAGAGAAAAAAGTTCAGACCTGAAACAGATACCATCCTGGGTAAGAGGGGAGGAGTCAATTGCCACAAGTTTAACAGGATCCTGAAGACTGACTGTCCCTATCTTATTAAGAGTCATAATTCGGGTATCAATCAGGTTCACAGCAGAACCACAGTCAACAAAAGCAGTAGTCTGAACCGGACCATTACCAAATTCCAGTTCCACCTGAAGCACCATTTTTGCATGCAAGGAAAATTGTACCTGAAGGTCTGGGTAGCCTCCTCGACTACTAACCAGACCTAGTAGTTTCCCGCCATCTTGGAGGATGATGGACAGGAGGGGCAGTCCTTCTTCCAATGTTCAGATTCCCATAATGGAAGCAGAACTGCTTTTCCCGGCGGTGTCTTCTTTCCTTCTCCTCACAGGTGACAGCGCTCACCTCCATAGCTACAGGAAGAGTCCGGGTCTCACCTCCACTGGAGAATAATGGTGTTTCAAGTTGCATAACACCTCTTGCCCGCAGTCTGTGATCCATGCGAACCGCTTGGGTCATGGCATCCTCCAGGGAGTCAGGTGGAGGATGGAGTGCCAGGGCATCCTTCAGACGTTCACACAGGCCTTTACGGAAAAGTCACCGAAGGGCGGCATCACTCCAAGAAATCTCAGCTGCCCAACGTCTAAATTCAGCACAGAACCACTCGGCCGACTGCTTCCCCTAACATACACTCATCACCTTGTCCTCAGCTAAACGCGCTCTATCGGGCTCATCGTAAATAAGCCCTAAGGCCTCAAAAACTACATCCACAGTCATTCTCTCCAGGGCAGAAGAGGAAAGAGAAAATGCCCAGGCTTGTGTGGCCCCCCCTAAGCAGGGACATAACCACCCCCACTCTCTGTTTCTCATCCCCAGAGGAGCGGGGTCTCAAGGAGAAAAAGAGCTTACAACCCTCCTTAAATGCTCTAAAATCATTTTTGTTACCAGCAAACGTATCTGGCAACTTAACCGGAGATTCGGGTGGGACTAAAATTGCATCTCTATTCCCCACCTGCTGAAAGCCTGCGGAAAGCACCCCTTGAACCGAGTCCGCAACCTGCCGTTGGGACTGGGCCAGAGCTTGGTGTTCCAAACTTAGCTTCTGCAGCGACTGGGTCAAGCATTTCACCTGCTCAGATAAAGCATGCATTGGGTCCATGCTGCAGAAGTGAGGGAAAAAAAAAAGTTCACGGTCAGTTATAATGTCAGGAATACCGCACTGCACTTGCTCACTGAGCCAGTGCGCGTGTCCCGAGTAAGACAAACTGTGCTCAGTGATACCTGTGGAGCAGGCAGCAGCAGAGAAGGTGCGTGCTTCAGACCAGCAGGACCTAAAGCACGTGACTGCTGGGGGCGTGGCCTAAACCTCAGAGAGCTAGGAGCTGCAGGAAAACTCCTTGCAGGGTAACTACGGGACAAAGTTACCAAGGGGCATAGGCAGGCTGGCGTCAAAGAACGAGATAGCACGACAAAACCAGAGGATAGACAGAACGGGGAGTCAGGACGTAGCCAATGAGTCATACACGGAGATAGCTGCAAAGTACAAGAGAGGCAAGCAAAGAATAGTCGGGTCACAGGCAAGGAGTCATACACAGAGAGGGTAGCGCAGTACAGAACCAACAGGCAAACTCACAACGGGGGACAGAACCAGGTCAGAACCATATAAGCGAGCAAGAAGGCAACGAACAGGCACAGGCACACGGGTCAACACACTCGGCCAAAGGCAAAAGTATAACTGATGGGGATTGGAGTTTCCCAGGGCTATAAGAAGCTCTCCCTGAACCAAAGAGGGACCACAATAATTAACCCCAGGCATGCAGGTCAGAGCCTGCTCTGGGCTCAAGACGTTAACCCCTGCCGTGTAGGTCAAAACCTGCACTGGGATCATGACAGGGCTAAGCGCCGGACCCGCACCAAAGAGGGGGAGGTGACCAATGTTAGATATATCCATCACTGGACTTTAAGGGGTTAAACACTCTATGATAGAACATTTGACATGATAACTTCAAGGCATTAGAAAGAAGCCTGCTGGGCAGCATTTGAGATCATTTGAGATTTCTTTGGCTGATGCAATCTTCTGCAAAGTGTAAAATTGTGGCAGACAATTTCTAATGATTATGGGAAGTAAACTGAAAATTGTTCAAATATGCAGAGTTTATTAAATGCCTTAAAAATTTGAAACAAGTTTGATTTTCATCGATTCACTCCTCCACAAATATATATGTGATGTTTTCTGGTTTATATAAAACCTTTGTATATGAACTTAAGCTGATAAAAAGACTCAGTAGGGCCTGCTTTAGGCCAGAATCACAGTAGTGTACAGCATCCAATGAAAGAGCAGTGGATGCTATGCTATAGGCTAGTGACACTCTGCTCAAACTCTGCTGTGATCGTGAGCTGAGTGTCATTTTGCTGTTATCTGAACCTCTTGCATGCGCAAATCAGATCACAGTTGAGGAGAAGAAGGAGAGGATATTTGCTCCATCTTCTCTATTGCCTGTCTCGGCATCCGAGTGCAGTCCAATGTTTTACACAGACCCATTGACTTGTATAGGTGAGTGCAGAATCCAGTACAAAACAGACTCATAAAATCACCAAAGGAATATAGTCACATTAATTTGTGTACATGTATTCCCTTAAAATACTTTATTGATAATTAAAATTAAAAACACCTGTTCCCGCGAAAAGAAATGGATCAAAAGTCCACAAAAATATGCAAAAAAAATCACAAAAAGCCCTATATAAGGACTACAATAGCCTATCTGCAGATAGGCTATTGTAGTCCTTATATAGGGCAGAATCCAGTACAAACTTATTACCCTCACCCATAAAGCTCAGCACCACCCTACATCTCCTCCCTTGTTTCAGTATACCATCCTACCCGTGCCCTCCGTTCTGCTGATGACCTGAGGTTAGCATCCTCAATAATCAGAACTCCCACTCCCGTCTCCAAGACTATACACGTGCTGCGCCAATTCTTTGGAATGCACTTCCCAGGTCAATACGATTAGTCCCCAATCCCCGCAATTTTAAGCGTGCCCTGAAAACTCATTTATTCAGACTGGCCTACCGCCTCAACAAATTAACATAATCTATCCCTATTGGGCACAGCCAGAAGTTTTTACCATAACCAGGTTGCCCGCATCATGTTCCCACATGCTTTATGCATCCATTAGCCCTCTGCATCTGTACTGTTACACACTTAACATTGTGGCTGGTCCATACAATCAGAGCAATTGTTACCACCCACCTTTTGTGTCTCCCCTATTTCCTCATAGATTGTAAGCTTGCGAGCAGGGCCCTCATTCCTCTTGGTATCTGTTATGATCTATGTGATTATTGTTATGCTGTAATGTCTATCGTCTGTACAAGTCCCCTCTGAAATGTAAAGTGCTGCGGAATATGTCGGCACTATAGAAATACAATTTATTTTTATTATTATTATTTTCGGATGCAATCGCAGCATTCTTCCACTATTTTCTCTTGCTAAATTGGCATGAGAACATAATCGCAGATCTGAGTTGCCCCATAGAATAAGGCCACTTTCACACTTGCGTTTTTTTGCGCTGCGCACCGTGCGCAGTGCAAATGCACATAAATAACGCATCATGCGTTTTTGTGTGTTTTTTTGCGGTTTTGTGCGCTTTTTTTTTAAAAAAAGCATACTTTTTCTTGCGCTGACGTGCGCATTACCATGCGCACATCAGCACACCCATAGACTATAACGGGTGGTTGGGTGGAAAAAAAAACACATTGTGTGCGCATGCATTTTTTGGGGCAAGTCGGACACTCAAAAAATGCAGCAGAGTGCATTTTGTTCGCCCGAGCGCACACTACAAAAAAACGCATGCGCATACAAAAGCGTACAAACGCATGTGTATGCGCACCCATGTTAAGAATAGGAAAAAAAACGCATGCGTTTTTTTGCGCAAAGAAACAGCGCAAAAAAATGCAAGTGTGAAACCAGCCAAACAATTTTCCGAGTGCTATGTGAAGTTTTACCACATAGTACTTGGCCAAGTTATATGTTCTTGTGAGCGAGCCCTTAGTTTTCATTCAGTACACAGTGATTAGTGGCTGTAAACACATCCTGGCACTTACTGGAAGCCAACTCACCACTGATGCCCTGCTGAGCTGGCACTCAGTCATTGTCAGGGTATGGTTACAGCCATTGCTGGCTGAGTACTGAGCGGCGACTGAAGTGGCATCAGCATGTCTGTTTGACTGAAAGCTGGAGAATGCTAGAAGGAGAAAAGCTAATTTCCTCCCGGTAGCCGGGCTTTCAGTACGGTAGCTGCACAGCTTTAGAACGCTATTAACTGGTAGATTTACCGCATTTCTGCAGTGTTTTTGACATGACAGGTTTCCATTAAGGAGGTGAAGTTGAAGACATTGCAATGTTGCATTATATTTGCTTTTTTCTAAATTGTATTCAGAGTGAGGGAAAAAACAGCATATCCAACATTTATTATTATTATTATTATTATTTTGAATTGATTTTTTCTTTACAGCATTAGTAATACACATTGTTTGACTTTTTTAATCGTTTATAAATAATATAAGATATTTTACATGAAAACAATCTCATTGCTTGCTTTGCCAAAACATTTAATACAAACTGAACAAAACTTGAAACCCGTCCAAACATTTGTACAAATCTTCTTATGGATATTGATTTGAAACAAGATAATAGTTCCAAAGCATAGCCTATTAAAAAATGGGAATGTACCTTGCAATTATTGTTGACAGCTTGCATAATGGATGCATTTGGACCTGAATCATTGGTCTTGGATTATGAAGCAGGAAGAAAATACAGTACATGGAAACATAATGACACCAAAGTCCAGGTTTCAGCTAGAGTTTGTTATGTTCATGGTTGGGAAAACTGTTATCTCACATCAAATGCAGAATGCGAAGGTTGCAGTAAATAACAATGAAACATTTATGGAAAAAATAAGATATGTGATACAATCAAATAAGATCTAGACAATAGGAAGAGAAATGGCAAGCTTCAGGTTTTTTATTCTCTCTATGTCTTTATGACTGTCTAGTAAATATAATGTATATGCTATTATTTCTTAATAGTCTGCTTATAAACAGGAATGTGTTTTACATATGAATATGCTTTTCTTACAGCATCAATGCTATGTATTGTTAATAATAAATTCTCATAATTTTAGTTATAAAATGTCCTCTTGCTTAAAACTGAATTTGGAGAATTCAGCTGCTTGTTCCATCCACTTTCCATGGGCACAATGATATCACTTCATCGCTTTCATTTTGCAATGCTTTAAAACACACTGCAGAAACCTTGACCAGCATGGAAACAGAGAAGAGTGCGTAGTTTTCTTTTTTTTTGCATTTTACCAATGTACTTGTAAGGGTCTGTTATTCTGTGTGTGACATTATGTGGAGGTCGTCCTAGTGTGAAGGGGGATGTGGGGCCATCATAAAGTGTCAGGAGCTTTGGGCACAATCAGCTGTATGTGAGGCAGTTATAGGGGGACATTATACTTTGTGGAAGACTCAATTCTGGCCATTATGCTGTGTGGGACTGTGAGGCTGATCATACTATTTGAAGGGCTGTGTGGGGCCATTATATTTTGTGAAGAATTGAGTGGGGCTATTTTACTGTATGAAGGACTGTGTGTGGGCCATTACACTGTGTGGTCCATTATAATGTGTGGGGGTCTTTATTCTGCGTGGAGGTTGTGTGGTGTTCACTATACTGTGTGTAGGGTTGCGTGAGCCATTATACTGTGTGCAGGGCTGTGTAGGTGCCAGTATACTATTTTTGGCTCTCATACTGTTCAGGAGTCTTTATACTGCGTGGAAGGCAGTGTGGGAACCATTATACTGTGTGGAGAGCTGTGTGAGCTCCGATATACTGTGTGGAGGGCTACATAAACAACATTATTCTGTCTAAAAGACTGTGTCAGGATTATTATGTTGTGTGGAGAGCTGTGTGGGGGCCTATATGCTATAGAGGGTTGTGTGGGAGCCTTGAACTTTTCACCTCAATTAACTCCCACCTCACCTACTGTTTCAACCCCTGCCTTGCCCTACAAAGCTGAGTTAGGGGGTCACTGTGCCCATGGTTCCACTGGGGATACGTTTTTCTTTTGTGGTGTCTTAGTAAACATTGGTCAACACAAAAAAGATCATCAGCAAAGGTAATATGTCTGTTTTATGGAGTTTGATGTGCTGATTCCAAAAATATGCTTAGTTTTGCTCTATCAAATAAAGTTTCTGCACCACAGATAGGGGAGTCTGAAGAGCTGTTCACACATTCTATGCCATGGTCATCAGAAGTGTACTCAAAATCTTCAAAGAGTCAAGAGGAGGAAATCTGCACTGATGCCTAATTATTTTTTTAGCCTGGATCCAAGGCAGGATGAAGTAGGGTCCTGTAACGAATGGAAGCGGAGGCAGAGATGGTGAAATTCACATTTGTTTTTTATTTTTAAAGTGGAACCTCAGGACCATGGTCCAGGGGGCTCCGAAGGGGGCGTAACTAGTGAGCCCCGGGTACCCATAGTAAAATCCCTCAGACAGGACCAGAATGGAATACCCGGAGGACTCAGGTGCTACCTCCAGTTAGACCCCGGACAATAGGCAGCTTGTCCCAGCAGGACCAAAAGGGATAACAGATACAATAGCAGAGTCTGCAGTGAAGTGGGTCCTGGATCCGGGTAGTTGGTAGATAGCAGGCTCAAGTCATCTTGTCACAGTCCACGGACTCGGATGGCTGTTGGTGGAACGGGATGGCTTTTGCACAGATGATTGCAGAGATAGCCAGGGTTATCAGAATACAGATAATCTGTGGAGACAGCATGAGAGAATGCACAAAGACTGCAAACGCAGCACAGACAGGTTAGGAACTGAACCGGATGTAGCAATGGTAGATACTCGTTTCTCCGGCACTCTCCCTATGAAGGAGAGACCAGAAATAGCAGCCAGTGTGCTGCCATTGGATGATTGCCAAATTTGAAAAATGCACGCTGTCCCTTTAAGAAGCCAGAGGAGCTCACACACATGCTCTAATAGCTTTGCCTGAAGACCTGCTGACAGGATGCCAGGAGATGGGGAAGGGGAGAGAGCAGGATGCCAGGGAGCAGCATGAGACATTCAGGGAGCTTGCTGCTGCACAGGGACAGCATGCAAGGCACGAGGTGAGTGGCCTGAATGGGGTGCAGCGTCAGACCGGGGTGCAGAGCCAGCACGGGGACCGGGTGTAACAGGTCCAATCAGCATTCTGACCCTCGTTATCAGATGTTAACCCCCGAGGGGGGAGGTGATCCTGATGAGACTCATATCTGAGGCTCACTCAGACTGTACTGTACTGTCAGGGCAGGAAGAGGAGGACGACTGCAAGGGTGAGCAATGTGATAACACAGAGGATGTTTATGATGAGTAGGTCATCTGAGGAGGAAGATGAGGAGGTTATGTTGCACCGTACGATGCAGACACAGTGATGCAACCACAACGAGCAATGCATCCTCAGCCATAACTGTGGCTGTGACCAGCAGCAACTGCAGGTCTACACCTCGCAGGGGTGGCAATGTTGCCTAGCCTGGACATCTCACGTAATCTGCTAACCTTGCAAAAAAAAAAAAACTGAGTAGAGTTAAAAAGTGAAATAATTTGACTACTACATGCATTAACCTTCACATGTGCAATCAAATTTCTGGGAATCTCACTGTGCTAAAATGCGGACCAGCAGTCCTCAACAACCATCAGCCACCCCCATCAATCTCATCTGTTGCTTCTTTCTACTCCTCTGTTACTGTGCTAACTAATGAGATGCAGGTCTCTGACAACAGAACCTCAAGTTCTTTACCAACTCCAGTCACGCTGACTGAGAACCCGCCGTCAGCTGTAACGGAAACAGACATGCCTGCTGATCTTGACTGATCTCAGAGAACAAGCACACCACAACTTTCTCAATCCACCGTAACATTTCTGCCTGCACCTCTGTTACGGTTGAGCAGTTTGTCCGGTTCACCGTACTCCATCCTCTCCAAGCACTGCAGCCAGCTGAACTCCATCATCTCCAATCTGTTGGCAATGGAAATGCTACCTTTCGGCCTGGTAAATGCAGACAGTTTCCGAAAGCGATGGCCATCGCAGTCCCAGAGTACCAGTTGCCAAGTCGCCATTACTTTTCTAAAAAAGCTGTGCCTGCGCTACACCAGCATGTCTCAGACAGCATCACCCATTCCTTGACTGAATCACTGTCAGCCAGGGTGCATTTCACCACAGATACTTGGACGAGTAAGCATGGCCAAGGGCGTTGCATCTTGCTAACTGGGCATTGGGTGACTCTGGTAGCTGTGGGGAAAAGTACTGCTACACTATTATTGGAATCCCCAAGGCTTGCAGGACAAACTTCTTTTTTAAAAACTTCCTCTACTGCTTCTGCCTCCTCCTTTATCTCCTCTAGTGCCTCCACCTGTGCCCTCAACCTCTGCCTTAATGAGAAACACGTTCCAACAGTGCAAAGTGAATCCCAACCACATCCGTACTGTGCAGCCAGGGGTCAATGCACTGAGGCTGTGTTAAAATTAATATGCCTTGGAGATTGTAGTCATACAGCTGAAGAGTTTTGGACAGCTCTCCAAGCCCAGTTTGATCAATGGCTGTCTCTGTGAACCTTCATACAGGGAAGGCCATGTCCGATAACGGTGCGAACCTGGTGGTGGCCTTATGATGAGGTAAGCTCACACATGTGCCCTGCATGACTCACGTCCTCAGCCTGGTGGTACAGCATTTTCTCTGCCACTCTGCCAGACCTAGGTGAGCTGCTGCAGAAAGCACTGAAGCTGTGTGCTCACTTCTGCCATTCACACCCCTCAGGTCATCGGCTTCCATCGATACAGAGGTCTTTGTCCATGCCAGTTAACAGGTTGATATGCTATGTGCCAACAAGGTGGAATTCCACTCTGCAGATGTTGCAGCGACTGTGGCAGCAGCAACGAGCCCTGACAGAGTATGCCATGTCATATAGCCTGGGTCAATGCAGTACGGACGTGGTGCATATCACATTTACGGAGTGGGCATAGATTATGGACCTGTGCACAGTTCTGCAGAGTTTCGAAATGGCTACTGACATGGTAAGCACTGACAATGCCATCATCAGCATCACCATTCCGGTTATCTATTTGCTGGAGCAGACATTGAATAGCCTGTGGGAGGAGGTGGTGGTCTAAGAGAAAGAGAAGGAAGCAGGAGAGGATGTTGAAGGGATAAAATTGTCTTAAAGTTCCTGACTTTCCTCACACGGGTTGGTGCCAAGGGAGGGTGGATTACTGCATTCGAGGGGGGCTGGCTGTTATTGAAGGTGCAAGGTCCGAGGAACAAATGGATTAGGAAGAAGTGTTGGGCGAGCAACCATCAGGAGATAAAGAAGATAATCATTCCCTCTTTGTTGCTCAAGGTTGGCAGGAAGGGACAGAGGAAAAAAGCACCAGTGTTACCCAGCCACCAATACAGCATGGGCTTGGACCTCATGATAGAGCCTGACATAAGAGTGCCTTCTTGTTGCACTAGCTGCAATATGATCCCCATATAGTTATGATTAGAAATAGTGCTGACTACTGGGTTGCCACTCTGTTAGATCCATGTTATAAAACCAAATTTTGCCAGATAATTTAAACTTAAAATCAAAGCTGTAAATGCTGGTGCAGACCCTGATACCTCATGCATGACCTATGGCTGACTACTGCTTTGCCATTATCAACTTTGCAGTGTGGGTGAATTGATGCCACTTTGAAGGGTGTCTGCCCCTAATTTTAACTTATTGAGGAGCTTTTTGCCCCCCTTGATGGTGTTGTCTATGCGTTTGGTTTTGCCTCCCATTGAATTTAATGAGCTTCGGATACATTCGGCAAACTGTTCCGCGAACATTGGTTTGTTCGCCTTATCCGAACCAAACAGAACTTTCAAATGTTTGCTCATCTCTAATCATATCTAAATCCTGCCCCATCTGTTCCATGATCTTGCCCCATGTATCCCATGATCCTGTCATATTTCTCCATTCTGCTCCATGTGTTCCATGATCCTACCTCATCTGTCTCCATCCTGCCTCATGGTCTTGCCCCATGTGTCCCATGATCCAGTCCCCTGATCCTGCCCCATCTGTCCCATGATCATGCCCCATCTGTCCCAATATGTTGCCCCATCTGTCCCAAGATCTTACCCCATCTGTCCCATGATCCTACCCCATTTGTCCCACGATCCCGCCCCATCGGTCCCATGATAGTACCCCATCTGTCCCGATCCTATCTCATATGCCGATGATGCTGCCCCATCTGTCCCATGCTCCTGCCTCATCTGCCCCATGATCCTACCCCATTTATCCCATGATCTAGCTCAATCTGTCCCATGCTCTTGCTTCATCTGTCCCAGACTCCTGTCCTATCTGTACCGTTATCATGCCCCATCTATCTCGTGATCCTGACTCATCTGTCCCATGGTCCTGCCCCATCTGTCTTATGATCCTGCCCATCTGTCCCATGGTCCTGTCCCATTTGTCCCATGATCCTACCCCATCTGTCCCATGGTCTTGCCCCATCTGTCTTATGATCCTGCCCATCTGTCCCATGGTCCTGTCCCATTTGTCCCATGATCCTGCCCCATCTGTCCCATGGTCCTGCCCCATCTGTCTTATGATCCTGCCCATCTGTCCCATGGTTCTGCCCCATCTGTCATATGATCCTGCCCATCTGTCCCATGATCCTATCCCAAGTGTTATGAATGGGTCACCGAGGAGAAAAAAGCAAGACAAGCTAAGCCACAGAAAACCAGAGTAGATGGTAACTATGCAGATTGCAGATCCCTGATCTTACCACACAACTAGCAGTAGCCGTGGAGCATGCCTACGATGAACCTAGACGCCTCGTCACGGCCGGAGGACTTCATAAGCCTAAAGCAAGAAAAGGGAAAACTAACTGCCCCAGAGCAGACCCCAAAGGAATAGATAGCCCCCACACATGTATTGATGGTGAAACAAGATGAAGGCACAAACACAGGCAGGAAAATAGGCTGAGCAAATGATGGGGCCCAAACTAACTAGACAGGAAAGGAAAGGGAAGACACTATCTGCAACCTGCAAAAAACCCTACAAAAATAATGTCCAACACTTATGATAGCAAAATGAACCCTGAAGTCACTAGACTTCTCCCACTATATCAGCACTCTGAAATATTCTGAGACAGAGCAAAAAGAGACCGAACTAGTAAGGAACAAAAAGCCAATTGGCAAAATACTGATAAATAAGAGTGGAAATTCAGCTCAGCCCTCAGCCGGGGCTGTCAGACCACACAAAAAACCGAATAGACCAACAAAATCAAGTGTGAACATTAGCAGAAAAACTTAGCTTTAGATGACTGGAACAGAGCTGAAAACCAAGAGCTGACAAGTCAGAAGGAATCACCAGCAACTGAATAGGGCGTCGGCTGTCTTAAATCCAATCTGAGAATCCTGAGATCCAATCGTCATCCTCATTCTCAGGTGGCAGATCTCCACGATCAAACCAGCCGCACCACCTCCCGTCACCACCAAAGGGAGTCCAGAAGGGGAACTCACAACTGGTGAACCAGAGAATGAACTCACAACACCCAAGTGTCTGATGATCCTGCCTCATCTGCCCCATGATCCTGCCCCATTTGTCCCATGATCCTGCCCCATCTGTCCAACGCTCCTGCCCCATCTGACCCATGATGCTGCCTCATCTGTCCCATGATCCTGCCCTATGTGTCCCATGATCCTGCTGAAACTGTGTACAATACATATTGCAGCTTTGCCGCTTTCAGTACAAAAAATAATTTACCTGGCCGCGGTCCAATGTCATCATCTCCTTTATCCATTTGATGCACAAACTCACCGGTGCATGACAGTGACGTCATAAGCCAGCGACGTGTGCGCTGATAACAGCTGCCGGACTGTGATTGGCTGGTGGCTTTTAACTATTGCCATGCGGGCCCACATAGTATTAGATTTTAACTGAACGTGCATTCAAGAATGCACGTTAAGTTACTGAACCGACAGGATCCTCCTGCCCATGGAGCCCAATGAGCTGAGGGGGCCCCCAGTGCAGTATTATCTTTATGGCAGCTCTGCGTATCTATTTAGTAAACTCGGTTCTACTCCCATATCTCTGTAGTAAGCTCAGTTCTGCTCCCTTACCTCTCTAGTAAGCTCGGTTCAGCTTCCATACCTCTATAGTAAGCTTGGTTTAGCTCCCATATAGCTGTAGTAAGCTCGGTTCTGCTCCCTTATCTCTGTAATAAGCTTTGCTCCGCACTCATATCTCTGTAGTAATCTCGGCTCTGCTCCCATATCTCTGTAGTAAGCTCGGTTCTTCTCCCTATCTCTGTAGTAAGCTCGGTTCTGCTCCCATATCTCTGTAGTAAGCTGAGTTCTGCTCCCATATCTCTGCAGTAAGCTCAGTTCTGCTCCCATATCTCTACAGTATGCTTAGTTCTGCTCTATAATCTCTGTATTAAGCACGGTTCTGCTCCCATGACTCTGTAATAAGTTTGGTTCTGTTACCATATCTCTGTTATAAGCTCAGATCTGTTCTCTTATCTCTGTATTAAGCTTGGTTCTGCTCCCATATCTCTATAGTAAGCTTGGTTCTGCTCCCAAATATCTGTAAGTAAGGTCAATTCTGCTCCCTATCTCTGTAGTAAGCTCGGTTCTTCTCCCATATATCTGTAGTAAGCTCGGTTCTGCTCCCGTATCTTTGTAGTAAGCTTAGTTCTGCTCCCATATCTCTGTAATAAGTTTTGTTCTGCTACCATATCTCTGTAGTAAGTTCGGTTCTGCTCACTTATGTCTGTATTAAGCACGGTTCTGCTCCCATATCTCTGCAGTAAGTTTAGTTCTGCTACCATATCTCTGAAATTAGTTTGGTTCTGCTACCATAACTCTGTAGTAAACTACTTTTCTTTTCCATATCTACAGTATATAGTATTCTTGGCTCCATTCTCATAACTATGTAGTCAGTTAGTTCAGTTCCTAGGTCCAGGTAATCAGCTTGCTTCTGTATCTATGTATGCAGTAAGCTCCGTTCTGTTCCCATATCTACAGTATGTACTAGCCTGTTACCTTTGCTGTTTTAATGCAGCAGCCAGAGATAAGTAGGCCAAAGGTGGGCCACCACAACTGAAGGTCCACTGCCTTGTGATTGCCACCCAGGCTGAAATGGGCCAGCCAGCTCCAGCATTGAAGGTTAATAATATTTTGCATTTAAAAAAGACCTGTCATTAGAGATGAGCGACTTTGCCTTTTTTCGGGTCGAGTCGGGTTTAATGAAACCCGACATTCGCAAAAGTCGGGTCGAACGCAATCGGCCAATTATCGAAAAAAGTCGAAGGCCGACTGAAACACGAAACCCAATGCAAGTCAATGGGGAAGAAAAGTCGGCAGTGAGTGGAGGACAGGAAACACACCGACAGTGACCATTTTAATGCCAAAAACATCAATTCTTATTAATTAAGCTTGTCAACCTTAATTTACTTTATAATAATAGATAGGCATTGAAAACTGGGGGTTATTTGGCTAAAGTTGTGGGGGGGTAGGGCTGGCTCCAGATTTTCGTGGGCCCTGGGCCAAAGAGTGTCACTGGGCTCCTTTAACACATGCCACAATTCATGATCATCTGATACGGCAGAGAAATAGCGGTATAGAACAATGAAAAATACTTCACTTCTTATATCACATGAGTGATATCCATTTTAAATTCTCCAATAGCTCCAAAAATGGACAGTATATTACTCCATACAGTATTATGGCCACTGCATAGTGCGCCATATGGAGTAATGAGGCCCATATATTTCTCCATACAGAATTATTGGTCCCATATAATGTACGATACAGTATATGATGAGCTCCACATAATGCTACAGTATATGTTGGTCCCCATGGATGAAGCTCCACTGTCTTAAGGACCCAAATAATGCTCCATATATAATGGGCCCCATTTCTAATGCTCCAGTGCATAATGGGCCCTGTAAATGCTGCTCCAGTGTCTGATGTCCCCAATTTGGAAAGCTCCAGCATATGATGGGCCTCACGGATGATGCTCTAGTGTACGATTGGTCCAAATAATGCTCCATATATAATCTGCCCCATTTACAATGCTCCAGTATATGATGGGCCCCATGGATGATGCTCCAGTGTCTTATGGGCCCAAATAATGCTCCATATATAATGGGCCCCATTTCTAATGCTCCAGTGTATAATGGGCGCTGTAATTGCTGCTCCAATTTTTGATGTCCACCTTTGGAATGCTCCAGTGTATGGTGGGCCCCATATATCAATCTCCAGAGTATAGTGCTCCCCAAAAATTGCTCCCAACCTTTACAACATTTAAATAAGTCTCCTTGCTAGGGAATCTCTGCACTCTGGACTCCTCGTTGTCCCCATCTTCCATCTCTCTACACTTGGACTGCTTAGGCAGAGGGTGTACAGATGTGATGTCATCGCTCTCTCTGACCAGAATGTCACTGTCAGGAAACGCGGAAGACGTCACGGCGGTGGAGCAGGGAGAGGTAAGTATTTCAACTTTGCACGTGCTGTGATCCTGAGCAAGCATGGGGGGCCCACTCATTGGCGACGGCACTGGCACAGGGCCACTCATAGTACGGCGGTGTGCCTGACGGCAGGTGGGGGTGGGCCCGGGCCCTCCCACCGACAGAGACACTTTTGCATACTATGAGGGGCCCTGTGCCAGTGCCGTCGCCCATGAGTATGCCCCCGCACCTGCTCAAGGAACCTGCACTTTCATCTGCACCTTCCTCTTTGTCATCGTGTAAGGTGGTATAGTATGCGGGAAGGGGAACCTGAGTTTCATCAGGGTCAGATTCTGGCTGTGTAGAGTGCGAGGGGAATGTAGTGGTCTGGGTCAATTTACCAGCAGAATCATCTAGCAGTGGCTGGGCATCAGTGCACTTGTGGCGCCCCCAGGAGAACGGTCACCACAGTGGCATTACCTTCCTCCTAGGGAGTGTGATGTCATGCTTGGGAGCAATGAAGGATCTCTCTAGCAGTTAAACCAACACATAACCCAATTCCCACTCCAGGCCAGCAGGGAGAGCTCTGAACCTGACTGCTGAGGAGTTGCTCTCTGTGGTCGGGAGGAGGGAAGTTAGAGCAGTCTGTGAAGGGAAGGGAAAGTGTGTGGACGTGAGAAGGGGAGCTGGAGGATGAGCAGAGTTAAGGCTCACTCCTAGCTGGAGCGCATGGTACGGATTCCGGTCTCTGAGTTTGTAGGGACACTGACGGTCCTGCAGCAGAAACCGGAGGAAGTAGCAGCTGTAAATGCTCTGTTCCCAACTAAGGCTCGGAGGCCCCAGCAGCGATGTGTGTGAGCCAGAAGGAAAACGCTACGGTTGCCTGCCATACGAGAAAGTTCCAAAAGAAAGTCAACAGGGGGAACTTCAGTGAACTCAGTACTGCGAGTACCTCAGATAAGCACTAGAACGGAGGCCACACTACCTACTGTATCTGCAGAGAGAGAATTCCTCATTTACTTCCAGGCTTACCAACTCCTTCTCCATCTGTACTCTGGGTCCTGGATGGCACTTACCAAGTACAGGTAAAGGAACTGCGCGACTGTGTCTGTCATCTTTCTCCTGTGCCTGGTGCACGGCTCTGCTACATCCTGCACTGCACACCTTCTACCAACTCTTTCATCTGCCCTGCGACTACGGCCCTACCTGTGCAAGGCTTCTACATCTTAGCTGCACCACAATATCTGTCCCAGAGAAGCAACACTGCAGCGCTGGTCAATCTGATCAGAAACCACAGGTGGCATCACATATCATTCACCTATAAACGTTATTCACCCCTTTACATGGACGCCCAGGGCCACGGACCGGGTCACCACCACCATGACACATTCCTCTGAGACACCGGCCCGGGAACCGTTTAACCCCACTGCCCTGGCTGGCGACCCACACTCCATGTCAGATTCGTCTTGGACTGGGGAATTCACGATTTGACTTGATTACCCAGGCATGGTATGTGAAAAGAGCTCCATGGAGTAATCTGTAGTGTGGCCTGCCGCATCCTTCACTTTTGGTAGGGGTGAAGGACACAAGGAAAGGTGTTGTTCCTGACCAGGAGCCTCCACTGACGATTCAGTGCTTTTATTTTTTGAAACTTCAAAAGAGGAGGCGAGAGAGCTGGAGGCTGTGTCAGCAATGTAAGCCAACACTTGTACCTGAAGCTCTGGCTTTAAAAGCGGTTTAACTACTCCCAGAAAAGGGAGCCTTCAAGGCGTTGTGGAGCCAGATGATGATGCAGGCTCAACACCTCCTGCTATTGTGCTTTTGCCACTACCAGCAGATGCACCACCACCACCATCAGTACCAGCTGGCAACCCCCGCCCACTTCCATGGCCTCTTCCACCATACATCCTCATTTTTGGGAAAATGTACCCAAAATACCACCAGCTATATGGTACTGTAAAACGAGGTATAAGGTGTATATAATATTGGGGAGAATTTAAATCTCCCTAGAGATTTTAGGAGGCTGAACTATTATCTCAGGCCCACTAGAGATTACACCTCAATTTAACAGGCTGAAATTGACTGGTGTATGACAAGGTACCAGGTGTATATAGTATTGGGGAGAATTTGAATCTCCCTAGAGATTTTAGGAGGCTGAACTATTATCTCAGGCCCACTATAGGTTGCACCTCAATTTAACAGGCTGAAATAGGCTGGTATATGTAAGGTACACGGTGTATATAGTATTGGGGATAATTTGAATCTCCCTAGAGATGTTAGGAGGCTGAACTATTATCTCAGGCCCACTATAGATTACACCTCAATGTACCAGGCTGAAATAGGCTGGTGTATGACAAGGTACAAGGTGTATATAGTTTTGGGGAGAATTTGAATCTCTCTAGAGATTTTAGGAGGCTGAACTATTATCTCAGGCCCACTGTAGATTACACCTCAATTTAACAGGCTGAAATAGGCTGGTGTCATGGTCACGTGTGTCAGGACGCAGATGTTTCCGCAAGGCGGACCCATAACACACGTGACCCTGGATACACCGCCTCCAGTGGGGCGCATTTAAATAATAAAACGTGCAGGTGGATACGCCGCCTCCACCTGGTGAATTTAGGTATTACACGTTATACATACAATATCTGGAAACACCGCCTCCAGTAAGGCGCATTTAAATAATAAAGGGGGGAACCTGGGTAACTATAACAATGGTGGGCCCTGCGATAGGGAATGGAGAAATGGAGACCTCCTAAGCTCCCCTGAGCCAGTGTCCCTGCACTCCTTACATTCCCTAAACAGGCTCCGCACCTGTCGCCGCACGCGTACCTTAACGCCCTTGCTCACCCTGACCCTAAACCCTCACTAGGGAATGGGTCGGTGCGGAGACTAATCCCACCACTGCACTAATAACACACATGAGGAAAGAGACAATACAGGGGAAACACCACTTAGCTTTGCTCTGTTGCGTGCGCTCCTAGCAACAGAGCCCACCACCTGCGTGCATCTTCTCCACCACCCGGATCCATCACCATAACAGGACCCTTCACCTTAGTGCAGCCTTGGAGCAGAGTCCAACACCAGTTGCAGCTGCTTAGTACCAGAGTCCCAAGGAAGTGTTCAGCTTCTGCCACGAAGTCAAGCATGCTTGAGTCCAGCTCAGCGGCCAAGTCCCACATGGTGAGTGCCACTCTCCATAGTAGCCACTCCACCAGACCATGCAGACACTTCCCGCTGACTCCATCACTGCGACCCCACCACGCCATGCCAGCCCTTCGTCCAGACACCATAGTTGACACATGTCCCCCCTGGCTAAGCTGCGCAGGACTCCTCCTCAGCTCCATCCTTTCACCAGGCTCTCACAAACTCAGAATAAATGAATCAGTATCACCAGCAGTGAGTGAACACCCTGAGACCCCTTTATAGAGTCCAACACCTGAATTATAATTAAGTGCACATTAACCTAAAACTAAAGCTAAGGTGCGATACCACTCACTACCGCCGGGGACAGTCAAAACACCTTTGAACTTAACCAAAGTAAAAAAAGTTCACTTTGTGCATTTAATACCGCCAGATCCAACACTGGATCATGACAGCTGGTATATGTCAAGGTACAAGGTGTATATAGTATTGGGGATAATTTGAATCTCCCTTAGAGATTTTAGGAGGCTGAACTATTATCTCAGGCCCACTATAGATTACGCCTCAATTGAACAGGCTGAAATAGGCTGGTGTATGACAAGGTACAAGGTGTATATAGTATTGGGGAGAATTTGAATCTCCCTAGATATTTTAGGATGCTGACAATGATGCTCTCAGTCCAAGTATGGCAGCAGGCAGCCTAATGTGCAGGAGAATAATGGAGTCCAAACTAAATTGATATATGTAAATTTATTAATACAAATTGAAGACACATAGATGAGAAACATGACATGTATACAAATGTATCAAAAATGGTCAAATAAATTGTTTAGCCTGAAACTGAAAAAACAGAACAGACTGGTGATACAAGTAAACAGCCAAAGTAAGTGACACAATGGAGAGTAAATGACATTATGTCATCTCATATGAGGTGGAAAAAAGGCAAATAGTCACAGCAAAGAGGCCCCCCCGAGGAAGCGGTATCTGTACTGCGAAACGTAAGTAGGGGCTCTCTCTGGCGTTCTACATATGACATGATGGGTATGTTTCTTTTGTGTGTCCACATGGGGTTTTGGCATAATACATTTTAGCACTTTAATGTTGTTGGTCCCATTGTTTTGGCATTTAGTAGCTTTAGCTGCACTTTTTGACCCGGTGGTGATTTTTGCAGCCGCAACTAACACAAACATAGTTTGGCGTTGTCAGCCATCGTGACTGTATACAATCAGCTCGTGCTACTCGTGGCTGCACCTTCGACCACCGTGCCTATTATTTACGTGTTAGGGCATTGTGCAATATAACTAGATAATCATTATTGATTTACCTACTTTGTTTTTACTGCACGGTCACCTTACCAATTGGGGCCTCTTTGCTGTGACTATTTGCCTTTTTTCCACCTCATATGAGAGGGACATAATGTCATTTACTCTCCATTGTGTCACTTACTTTGGCCGTTTACTTGTATCGCCAGTCTGTTCTGTTTATTCAGTTTCAGGCTAAACAATTTATTTGACCATTTTTGATACATTTGTATACATGTCCTGTTTCTCATCTAGGTGTCTTCAATTTGTATTAATAAATTTACATATGTTAATTTAGTTTGGACTCCATTGTTCTCCTGTTTTTTCATTTGATTGGGAGTCGTCTCTATGGATATGTTATGAGGCATCATTTGTGCATTTACAGTTATGCATTGAATATGTATTTTTGGAGCCTTTTTCTTCAGCCTAATAAGCAGGACTGCTGAACACAAAAGTGTGGAAAAATGAACGCTTGGTAACTGTGCAGAAAAGAGGAAGAAAAGTATTTTTGCTTTTAAAAAAGCAGTTTGCACAGCAGTGTGCAAACAGCAATGCAGCTATCAGGAAGCCTTATAAGGCAGCCTAATAACCAACAGAGCTGATGCACAAAAATACAGCCTTCCCTGTCACTGCACACAAAGTGTTGTGTTGTACAGTGAAAATCGCTACCAGCAGAAGCAGTTTTTTTTTTTCTTCTTCCCTGCCTAACGCTCTCCCTTATTCAGAATCAGCAGCAGCAGCTCTCCCTATGCTAAGATCGGCAGAAGTAAGATGGCGGTCGGCGTGCACGCCCTTTTATAGCCCCTGTGATGCCACACAAAGCAAGCCAATCACTTGCATGCCCTTCTCAAAGATGGTGGTGACCGGTGCCCATGTCATCGCATTGCCCACAGTGTGCGTCCTCCATCATTGGCTGAAAAAGGGCGCTGGAAGCATCATTTGAAACGCGACTTTGGCGCTCTGGTCGCCGACCTCGTGGCCGACCTCACGCTATGGTCGGGTTTCGTTTCATGAAACCCGACTTTAGCGAAAGTCGGCGACTTATGAATTTGACCGACCCGTTTCGCTCAACTCTACCTGTCATCATTTCAGAAGTGGCCAGGTTTTATTCTTATTTTTTTCTTGCTGCTCCACTTCCTTGTTCCTTTTATTTTAATTTTTAGTATGCTGTATGGTCACAGTGATATGGGACTTTTTGTTTAATGCCTGCTCTGCATTATTACCCTGTGAGCAACGCCACCTTGGTAAAGACCATAAAAATTAGCACAAATTGAAAGGATCATATCTCTGAAGCTGTATTGGGAGATACAGAAAATAGACTACTCAGAGAAGTAACAGAGAAATGGACTACTCAGAGAAGCAGTAGGAATAAAAGAAGAGCTTTTTGATCTGGTGACAGGTCTTCTTAAAAAAAAGATCATCTTCAAATTATTAAAACTGACTAGATGCAGAGTTGATAGTACAAAATAAACAACAATCGTACAATACCTTCAAGGAAGAGTTTGACTATAAATGATCAGGAACACAAATCTGTAGAACATTTTACAAAGTTATGTGATGAGGTTTTGCTCTGAAAAATACATCTATCATCTAGTGAATGGAAAAGAAAGAAACACATTGTTTGATTTTTTTTATGAGAAACAACATGATAAACAAATCTGAAAATCCCTCATGTAAAAAGAATGTATGGAAGTAAAACTCTCTAAGGCATCAGCTATACCCAGAAGGAAAAATACGCAGCTTGCTGTAATCCGTAAATGATTGCTGGAAAAGACTGTCAGCTTCTAACTTGATCTATGTTTGTTCCAAACAAAGCTGAAAGAGGAAGGCGATAGTTAATAAAGTCAGATTTAACTTACAGCAATGCCTGCTATAAAGAGGGACACAAAAAGGTTAAATTTGATCAGTTGGTTCAGATTACAATGGCTTTTCAAAATGGCTTTTCAAAAGTAGTTTGGAAGCAATGACGTGAAATTGTGAAACGATTGATTTTAGGGGTGAGAGAATCACATGGCAAGTATGTGTGAAAGAAGTATGTTGGTGCTATGTAACAATTATATTGTTCTCGTTGTGTGATATTTGTGAATTTAGTCTACTTATTTATATTGATAATGTAATGAATGTTCGATCAAAAATCTCACAGATGTGTGGATCTGAAGATAGCTTTTCTGTATTCCAGGGGAGTTCAATATTCTTGGTATTTAAATATTCAAATTATAATTAAACATATTTTGTTAGAGATTTTATGTGTAGAAATACTTATCAGTATGAAAGATTATTTCCTTCAATCAGTACATACCGCAGCGATTGATGCTTATACGTTTCTGGGCAATGCTTGTAAGGAGGTGTACAGTATAGTTTTAGAGAAACAAATCATATTACCATAGTTGTATCAGCTGCAAAATTGATCAAATAAGGATGTGTACCTGAAACATTGATTGTGCTCCAGAATCTACATGCAAAATATTAAAGGGAGCACTTAAGGGAATCTGTCAGCAGGCCGTGTACTGATGATCAATAGAATGAGGCCGGGGTCAGACTTGCGAGAAACTCGCACTAGTCTCGCATCTTAATACCCTGGCACTGCTGCCGGCACTCGGGACCAGAGTACGCGGCTGCATGTATTTCTATGCAGCTGAGCTCTCCGGTCCTGAGTGTCAGCGGCAGCGCGGGTATTAAGATGCGAGACTCGTGCGAGTGTCTCGCAAGTGTGACCCCGGCCTCAGACTAGCTCCTGCGTGAAAAGTGGTCCAACCACAATCTCAGCACTGATTAGCAGCTTTCAGTCATTATAAAATGTACACATAAGGCCTGTTTCACACTTGCTTTTTTTTGCAGCGCGTTTTTCCCGCAAAAAACGCATTGAAAAACGCATACAAAAGCATACAACTGCTGCGTTTTTTTCAAGCATTTTTATGAGCATGCATGAAAAAAACGCAGCGTTTTTATGCGTTTGTATGCGTTTTTAGTGCGTTTTTACCGCGTTTGCGTTTTTTTCCAACATTAGGTGGCCCCTCACACTAACCCAAACCATGACTTTACTAACCCTAACCCTGACCCTAACCCTAACCCTGACCCTAACCCTAACCCTAACCCTTAACCAAACCATACTTAACCCTAACCCTGACCCTAACCCTTAACCAAACCATACTTAACCCTAACCCAAACCCTAACTAACCTTAACCCTAACCCTAACCCTGACCCTAACCCTAACCCTAACCCTGACCCTAACCCTAACCCTAACCCTTAACCAAACCATACTTAACCCTAACCCTGACCCTAACCCTTAACCAAACCATACTTAACCCTAACCCAAACCCTAACTAACCTTAACCCTAACCCTAACCCTGACCCTAACCCTAACCCTAACCCTTAACCAAACCATACTTAACCCTAACCCTGACCCTAACCCTAACCCTAACCCTTAACCAAACCATACTTAACCCTAACCCTGACCCTAACCCTTAACCAAACCATACTTAACCCTAACCCTGACCCTAACCCTTAACCAAACCATACATAACCCTAACCCTGACCCTAACCCTAACCCTAACCCTAACCCTGACCCTAACCCTAACCCTAAACCCCCTTAACTAACCCTAACTCTAACCCAAACCCCTAAATTCCATGGTTAACAAAAAAAAACGCATGTGCAAAAAAACGCATACATAAGCATGCCAATGCGCACATATGCGCACCCATAGACTTATATTGGGTGTCTTGCTGTAAAAAAACGCATTGCGCGTGCATGCGTTTTTTTGAGGCAAATCGGACGCACAAAAAATGCAACAAGTTGCATTTTGTGCGCCCGAGCGCATACCGCAAAAAAACGCATGCGCGGTAAAACGCGTACAAACGCATGTGTATGCGCACATAAGCGCATCCCATGCAAAGTATAGGAAAAAAAACCGCATGCGCTATTTAGCGCTAAATTACCGCGAAAAAAAACGCAAATGTGAAACCAGCCTTAAGCTGTAGTATGGGGGAGGTTAGCTTCTGAGCTCTGATACATGCTACATCTAAAAACTCTAATTGTAGCACAACTGCTGCACCCTATTCAAGTCTCATCTGTGTGCATTTTTAATACTTGACAACTGCCTTCTCCATGAATTGGTAGGTATGTGAGTGGTTGATAAATCAGTATTTTTGTGCCTGTTTTGCCCCTGCCTTTATCATGGGGGTCTGCTGTATTCTGCTAGTGCAAATCTGACTTTTTTGTTGGTGTGTCTAATTCTTTTTCTGTAATGTTGTTTAGCTAGGTAAATGCCCAGAAAACTAGATGTAACTGGGTCACCCTCCCAGGGCTGTGGGGTACTCGGTACCGGGCCGGTGTCAGCGGAATGTGTCACAGCGGCGGTGACCTGGTCCGTGGCCCTTGGCGCCCAAGTAATAGGGGAATGGAAATGGTGGAATGTAATTGAATGAATAGTTTGTGACGCCACCTGTGGTGTTCGGCAAGTGAGATGTTAAGCCGACGCTGCATGCAGATCCACTGGGACTGATGGTATGGTGCAGCAAAGATGTAAAAGCTCCCCACAGGTGAAGCTGTAGTCCTAGGGCAGTGTAGATGTGGTTGGCACGGGGATGTAGCAGTGCCGGAAGGGTAGGAAGCAGACAAAGACACAGCGGGGTGCAATTTCTATACCTTTACTTGATAAATGCAGTCCAGGGTCCTGATTACAGATGGTACTGGAGCAGGCTAGCCGGGAAGCAGCTCAGGATTCTCTCTCAGCAGATGGGCTGTGCAGTCTCCTTCCTAGCGCTTATCTGAATGAAGTACTCCTAGTACTGAGTTACACTGAAGTTCCTCTAAATTCTCTTCTACTCTCACTCCTCGTATGGCAGACAGCTGTAGCCGCTATTCCTCTCTTGGCTCACTCCGTGCTGTTGTGCCTCCGAGTCTTAGATGGGGGTAGGGCATTTACAGCCTCCTACTCCTCTGGTTTCTGTTGCAGGACCGTTAGTATCCGTACAACTGTGGAGACCAGGCTCCAGTTCATGCGCTCTCACTGTGAGAGAGCTCTCCTTCCTCAGCTCAACCTCCAGCTTCTCTCCACATGTCTGCAGACATGGACCTCCTCACACTAACTGACCACTCCTTCCTCCTGGCCCTCAGAGAGCACTCCTTTCTTCATTTCCAGCTCAGAGTCCCCCCTGCTGGCCTGGAGTGGAACTGTGTTGCATGTATAGGTTAACTGCGAGAGAGAGCCTTCACTGCTTCCAAGCCTGGCATTACCCTCCATGGAGAAAGGCAAAGGCACTGTGACGGCCATACTCCTGGGGGTGCCACATAACAACAATCTGCAGCATTGTTTTGGCATACGCAGTTTTTAAAATGTACTGGTAAAACAGATATGCACAAACTTAAGTGTGCACTTACTTTTTTTTTGCGTTCAAAAAGAAGTGTGAAGTAATATTGCCAGATACACATTCCAAACGACAGCACCTGCAGCAAAGCACTGTATTTGTGTGGAATGTGCAGGTGTAAAATAGGACAAGTAAGCAAAAACCTAACATTTTTTTTTACAACTCACACTTTTGTAAGGGGGCTTTCACATTACTTTCTTTGCCATTTTCTGTTGTCCTATCAAGGCTTGCGTTCGAATCCTCAACAAAACATATTTCCGACATATGCACTGACGGGGCCCATGGCTATAATAGTGCAGATGGAGTCACGGTGTACTCAGTTATGCATCATTTTCGGGCATAATCACCTACTGGAGGCAGACACGTAGGCACAGTCCACCTGTCTACTACGTCTAGGTGTCCGTAGTCTACTATGTTTGGGTGTCCACCTC
The DNA here is from genome assembly GCF_039654945.1 of Dendrobates tinctorius. Lineage (NCBI taxonomy): Eukaryota > Metazoa > Chordata > Amphibia > Anura > Dendrobatidae > Dendrobates > Dendrobates tinctorius. The sequence continues at coordinate 3,597,656 of NW_027361773.1, forward strand.
CAATAGGCTTACATATGCCGAAATGGTGCAGGACAGAGCACATGGTGACTCTGTCTGCAACATTATGGTCAATGGCCTCGTTGGCGCATATGACAAAACCAGTTTTACGGAGGGTTCAAATGTAAGCCTCAATGGGACAACTGAACATGGTGAAGAACGCAGTGTGAAAGGGACCCAAAGCAGATAGTCACATTCCAATGTCTGTAATGTTGGGATTTTTATTTTGAACTTGCTAGAAAACAACAATTACACCCTTCACAAAAAAGAATATACAAGAAACGCAAAGAGTTGTTGTGTATTTTTAGTCAGTGTCACGAGCCAGCAAGTACACTTGCTGATTTCATTTTTTTTTTTTTTTTGCAGTAGAAATAATCGGACAGATTACATTCAACTGCATCCCTGGTTTATAGATTTCAAGATTGACTGAACGATGTCCAATACAAAATAATATTGTAGTACCAAATGACTGAAAAAAATGCACGATTTAATTCAGAGGCTGCTGAAAATGATGCACACTCCCCTACTTGAAGATATCACTCTAAGATTAATTCACTCAGTTGCTGACAACTCTACTATTGTCACCCTCTATCAATTGAATCTGTGTATTATTTTCATACTACTATCACTCCTAGTTTCTACCTTCATAGTACTGCAGTAGTTGTCATTTCTGTTTTAGGTCTTTCTTTTCCTATCTCTAATGCTGAGCTACGCTGTCTTAGTTCCTCTCTATACAGTAAAACCATAAAAGCCTACAAATTTCCCTTCTTCAGCTTTTATACAGGCTTTGATGACCCATTCTGATTGGATGCACTATGCCATGTCACGCTATAGTTGCAAGGCATTATGCCAAAACTGCCCCTGAGGTCAGGTGAGCACTCTCTGGCTGATGCAACACTTGGCAATGTGTAAAATTGCATCAGGCAATTTTTGAGTAAATAAAAACATGAATTGTTGGAATTTCATTAAATTTGCATCAACTCAATTTGCTCATCTCTATAATATCCCATTATGTGCTTTTGCTGTGTTTGAAGTTTTCTCTAGTTTAATATCTCTGAATAAGATAAAGTTGTGCCAGGTGATATGAATAAAAGCAGAATGTAGATGAGAAAATGTTATTCCCAAAATAAACCCTGGAAACATCTTCATAAAAGAAGAAAGAATATGTTAAGGGCCTAATATTTTATTTAGGAGAATAAAGACACACGGATAAGGATAGATAAACAGCCACTAGTGCTTATGTTTTCAGATAAAGGAGAAAGGATAAAAAATCTAGCATACATAAAATAATGGCTTTCTACCAGATTATTTTTATTATAGAGGTCTTTATATTAAAAATTTTCAATATGCCCATAGAAAGTAGGAAATCTTGATTTTTATGTTTGAATAAGGCCTCCTTCACACATCCTCATGTTTTCTGTACTGGAAAAAACAGTACCGCTGTTATCCATGTTCTTGTGTACATATGTGCCATTTGTGTGCGTCATTCATGTGCCGTCTGTGTGAACAATCCATGTGACATGTACCAGAATAGAATACATAATAAAAATTACAGATGTTTAGGTTTTCAAGATGTGCAAATAGATACAGGTATTTCTCACAAAATTAGATTTATTGCCCGCATCTCTACCTGCAGTCCCTTTCTCCCTGAAGTGACATCAACGTACTCACTGCCAAGGATCCCGTCCTGGCCCTTCTGGGTTTGCTGACCCGGGGTGCACGCATTCCTAGAAGGTCTCCAAGCACTGTGCTTAGAGCGCACGTGCACCCTTCCTCTTCCTTAAAGGGGCAGTGCGCATTCCTCTGAAGTGTCCCCAGACAATGGCTGGAGGTGTATTTCTACTTAACTGCCTCCTCCAACATGGAGGTGCCTGTGCAATGTTGTGAGTTTGTTCCTAAAACGCTTGTCTGTTCTCAGGCCCCTGTAGTTGTATCCAAGCCTGCTGCACCTGCCAGTGCTCACGTCAGTGGCAGCACAGCCAGATGCACCTGCCAGTGCTCACCTCAACAGCAGGAGAGCCAGCTGCACCCGCCAGTGCTCACCTCAATGGCAGCATAGCCAGCTGCATCCACCAGTGCTGACCTCAACGGCAATAGAGGCAGCTGCAACCGCCAGTGCTCACCTCAATGGCAGCAGAGCCAGCTGCACCCACCAGTGCTCTCATCAACAGCAGCAGAGCCAGCTGCACCTGCCAGTGCTCATCTGTCCATTAGACTGTCCTGTCTGCATCTGTGGTTCCTGTCATCTTCTCTGCCTATCTGTATCTGTTGGCTATTCCAGCTATCCACTCCAAGGGGTCAGCCATCATCTACCCAAGGTTAGTCCTGGAGTAGCACCTAGATCACCTCCCTTGTCTCTCCACAGACTGTGGTGTCGTTAGCTGCTGTGTGTCCATGGTCAGATTGGGTGAGGCTCCTAGTCACATCACTCCAGGTCTTACTTTGGCTTTGGCACAGTGGTTCCACCACCCAGCCCATTACATTAGAATATCATAAAAAAAGTTAATTTATTTCACATCTTTAATACAAAAAGTGAAACTCATATATTACATAGTGTCATTACAAACAGTGATCTATTTCAAGTGTTTATTTCTGTTAATGCTGATAACTATGGCTTACTGCCAATGAAAACCCAGAAGTCATTCTCAGTAAATTAGAATAATTAACAAAAAACACCCGCAAAGGCTTCCTAAGCGTTTAAAAAGGTACCTTTGTATGTTTCAGTAGTCTCCACAATCATGGGGAAGACTGTTGACTTGACAGAGGTCCAGAAGGCAGTCATTGACGCATTCCACAAGGAAAGTAAATTTTGCATTTAATTTGGAAATCAAGGTCCCAGAGTCTGGAAGAAGAGTGGAAAGGTACACCAACTAAGCTGCTTGAGGTCTAGTGTGAAGTTTCCACAATCACTGATGGTTTGGGGAGCCATGTCATCTGCTGGTGTAGGTTCACTGTGTTTTATCAAGGCCAAAGTCAGCGCAGCCGTCTACCAGGAAATTTTAGGCCACTTCATGCTTCCCTCTGCCGACAAGCTTTTTGGAGATGGAAATTTCATTCTCCAGCAGAACTTGCCCCCTGTCCACAATGCCAAAATTATCAACACCTGGTTTAAAAACAACAGTATCACTGTGCTTGATTGGCCAGCAAACTCGCCTGACCTTCACCTCAAAGAGAATCTATGGGGTATAGTGATGAGCGAGTATACTCGTTGCTTGATTTTTCCTGAGCATGCTAGGGTGATCTCTGAGAATTTTGGCGTGCTCCGAGATTTAGTGTTTGTCAATGCAGCTGCATGATTTGTGGCTGCTAGACATGATGAATACATGTGTGGAATTCCTAACAAACAGGCAATCCCCACATGTATTCAGCCTGTCTAGCAGCCGCAAATCAAGCAGCTGCATCAACAAACACTAAATCTCCGAGCACGCCAAAATACTCAGAGATCAACTGAGCATGCTCGGGAAAACCCGAGCAATGAGTATACTCGCTCATCAAAAATGGGGTATTGTCAAGAGGAAGATAAGAGACACCAGACCCAACAATGCAGACAAGCTGAAGGCTGCTATCAAAGCAACCTGGGCTTCCATAACACTTCAGCAGTGCCACAGGCTGATCGCCTTCAAGCCACGCCGCATTGATGCAGTAATTGATGCAAAAGGTGCCTCAAACAAGTATTGAGTGCATTTACTGGAAATACATTTCAGTAGGCCAATAATTCATATTTTAAAATAATTTTTCAAGCTGGTATTATAAAATATTCTAATTTAGTGAGATAATGACTTTTGGGTTTTCATTGGCTGTAAGCCGTAATCATCAAATTTAACAGAAATAAACACTTGAAATAGATCACTCTGTTTGTAATGACTGTACAGTATATAATATATGGGTTTCACTTTTTTTTATTGAAGAACTAAAATAAATTAAACTTTTTGATGATATTCTAATTTTTTGAGAAGCAGATACATAGATAGGTAGATAGATGGACAGATAGATAGATAGATATGTGGTAGACAGTTATTAGGTATGAGCGAACGTGCTCGGTAATACTTGGTTATAACTCGAGTATCCTGGTGCGTGGATGTACGCGTTACTCGAGTAATGGGCAGTGCTCTATGCAAAACTCAAATCCCCAAACCACATTTTTGGCACCTGTTACACAGCCAATAAGCATTTGGGATTGCTTGTGCCTCACTGTAATGTAGTAGCCATCTTGGCTGTGGTATAACTGTGATTGGCTGGCCATGTGAAATCATCAGGGGCTTTAAAAGAACAGGCACTGCCCAGCTTGGTACACTGATGCCATTGCACAGCTCGGTGACACTTTGTATTGGAGGGAGAGTGCTTATCTATGCCTATGTGTGTACACAGTATAACGACTCAGAGGCCTGTAGTGTTGATACTGGTGCTGAAGCCATGAGACTAACAGCCTTTCTATGGGCTAATGGTTTGCTTTGCTGTTTGCATTACATACTGATGGAACCTGAAAACCTATCTCTTCAGGAAAGCCTACAGCCTGCAATGATCCCCGCTGCCTCCTCACCACTACTGGAGCTACCGCCTCACCATCACTGGAGCTGCTGCAACCCTCCAACCTACTGTCTCCTTCCCCACCATCCTGTAGCATGTAAGCCCGAAAGGGCAGGGTCCTCTCTCCCCTCTATATCAGTCTGTGATTGTTAGTTTGTTTACTGTAAGTGATATCTGTAATTTGTATGTAACCCCTTCTCATGTACAGCACCATGGAACCAATGGTGCCTTATAAATAAATAATAATAGTACAATCAGCTCTTAGCCTAGGGAGGAAGAGAGAGTTGCAGGAGCAGGAAGAATGACAGAATCCAGTCTGCAGACAGTGATTAGGGCTATGCAGTCCATAGGCAAATATTTAGATGTAATTTTTTTGGGGGGGGGGAAATTGAACATATTTTGATCCATCGAGTATTGCGTAATTTATGTTACTTTTTTGTGTTATATAACATTCAAAAAATTAATAAAAAATGTCCCTGGGTTAAATATCTAACCCATACACTATTCTGTGTTCTGGATTATTTTTTTCTATATAACAATCCAAAAATGTGTTAAAAAAATAGCTGGATTGCATTTCTCACCCATTCACTATTCCGTGGTCAGGGGTAAATTTCTGTGATATTATATAACACTACAAAAAAGCATTTAAATATTGGCTAGGTTACAGTTCTCATCCATACACTATTCTGTGATCTGCGGGACATTTTCCGTGATATAAAAATGAAAAAAGCATTAACAATTTTAGCAGTCTTGCATTTCTCACCCATACAATTTCACATGTTTTGTGGTATATTTCTGTGTTATATAACACTCTAAATAAGCATTTCAAAATTTTTCTGGATTAAATTTCTTACCCATACAGTATTACATGTTGTGTAGTACATTTCTATAGCATATATCACGCTCTAAAACTGTTAAAAACCATGAAAACATTTTTCTGGATTGAATTTGATTGTCATGCATACACTTTTGCGTTCTTTCTGTTGCATGATGGTGGTATTAAACTCCAAATAACAGCTTCAGGCGACCAATTTTTTCCTTTATTAAAAATAAACTTGGTTTCAAGAGACCTAGCAAAATGCGTAAGGTGTGCGGTAAGGGACGGGGAATAGGAAGTGCTGATAATGGTGCATGGAGATCCCAATGACGTGGGGCAAGTGCGACTGCGCCTGTTGCTGGAGCGCAAGAAACACGCCCATCTATGACACATGGGTTCCTGTTTACTTTTCAAGGGGCACGATATGCCACTGCTGGAGCCAGGACAGTGCGAACAGATGGTCAGTTGGATAGCAAATAATGTTTCCAGCAGGCTTGGCAGCACTACCCAGTCTTCCACATTGTTCAGTATCACCAGCCTAAAGTCAGGATCAATTAATCCTCACCCTGATCCTCCTTTCTCCCACCATGTTAATGTTGCATCCCAGAAGACTAGTGATCCCACATTAGGACACTCTGAAATTCTGTTTGCCACAACATTTCTTGATTGTGGCCTCTCAACCTGCATGCTCCGAGATGGACAGGAGGACATACTGTTTAGTGATGCATAAAAACAAGACTAGCTTTGCCACAAGAAGATAACGGTGGGGAATGGTAAAGTTTCGCTAAGGATGAAGATGATTATGAGACACAGTTGCCGCTAAGACTTGCTGTTGTTAAGTCACAAAGTCAGGAGGATCAGTGTTCTGTGATGGAAAATGAGATGGCGGATGATGAAGTCACCAACCCAACCTGGGAAGCAGGCATGCAGAGCAAGGCCAGCAGCGCTAAGAAGTGGAGATCAACAGTACTGAAACAGATAGGAAGAGACAGTGGGGTGACCAGAGGAAGAAGGCGGGCAACTGTTCTGCAGAGTACTGACACTGAATTTCTCCATCAAAGAGTTTGATGTTCCCTAGTCTGGGACTTTTTTTAAAGAGTTCTACAACAAACAAAAAAGGCCATTTGCAACCTGGTTCATGACAAGATCAGCAGGAGCCTGACCACTAAGCACCAAACCACCACTAGCAAAATCAGGTACATATCATCTAAGCACCTGACTCTGTGAGCTGAATAACTTGGTCTATGATTGGTGCCATCGGGTGACACCACTGCCTCTTTCCCTCTGCTAGGTGCTTCCCCTGTCCAAAACATTGGCACAGAAGCCTCCTGCCTTCACCTATACTTACACATTCTAGCTTACACATTCTTGTCCCATCACAGTGTTCAGCTGTCCCTACCCGAGGCCTTGGAACCAAAAGAGAAAGTTTGCAGCCAACCACCAACATTTCCAGGCTGCTTACTGAAGAAATGTTGCTGGTTTGGATTGTTGCCAAGGAGGATTTCGGCCGACTCATGGCGGCAGCTGTCCCACAGTAGTTCGTTGTCAGCTGCCACTTTTCCTCCCAGTATGGTGTCCCCGCCTTGTACCACCACGTTTCCAGGATCATCATCTTGTCCTTACCAATGCACTAACTGGAATTGTCCACTTAACAACTGACATATAGAGAAGCGCTTGTGACCAGGAATGCTACATTTCCCTGATGGCACTCTGGGTGAGCATTGTGGAGGCTGAGGCCAAGTCACACCCTGGTATGGCACATTTACTACCAATGCTGGGGATTGCTGATCCTACTTTGAAAAGGGTTTCCTCCACCTCCTACAGCAGTTCCTGCACCCACCCCTGCTCCTCCTCATCCTCCATCTCTGATGTGATATCTTAGAGCACATCGTTCACATCAGCCAGAGCTGGAAGTTATGCAGCATTGCTTCAGCAAAGTGGAAACAGCCTCTGCTATTTTGCTGCACACCACGGCAGAGTTACTTAAAGGAATAACAGACCAGACAGATCTGTGGTTTTTGTCACTGAATCCTCCAACCTGGCATGGTCGTTCGTGATGGGCTGTGACGTGAGGTGAAGATCCGCCCACAACCCAGTTAATCAGGGAGACTTGAAGTGAAGTTGAAGTGACATCACGGGACATCAGAGACAGCTGCAGCTGAGGGTCAAGTGTTGGGGATGAGCAGACAGCAATAGTGCCGCTCCCAGGCACATTTGGAAACCCAATATATTTGAACAAAGCCTTATTTCCAAGGTTTAAATTCATCTGCCCACAACATATTGTAGTGGATAACCTCACATATACAGCCTCAAAGTAACATTGACAAACTCTTTGAAAAGAGCTTGTAAGCACTGTGCATGTTAGGCCAGCTTCTAGATGGCATTGGTCCTTGATCCCATAGTGAAGAAGCTGTAAGCAATAAATGATAAAAGTAGGGCTTGTGGGAGAACAGGGTCAAATTTTAACAAAACATGACTTATAAAGTTGTATGTTTTGAGAAGCACTTTACTAACATAATCATCTTAGAAAATATCAAAACCCTTTAAAGTGTTTTCTTAGTGTTGTCTTCTTGGACATTGATCAGAAATATACATTGTACTAAAATTTACTGGCTTTAATATCCCGTAGTCGATTCAACAACATATTTGAAAGAGATATAAGACACCCGTTTCAGATAGAACAATTTCACTTTAATGGTGTTTACCGTGAGATTATTTTTGCATATGTTATTGAAGACTGCTATTTGTTGGGTCCATTAATTTCTAAGTAATGCCAAACATCCAGACTGAGTCTCAGACATGTTCACAAGTGCCACTTAAATATGTATTTTTACCTCACTGTAGCTGTAACAGAAGAATTGCTCTGATGTATGTTAGATAAATGATATTATTTTGTTTAGCTGCTTTGCAATGTCTTATTTTAGCAACTGCTGACATTAGCTATGGGTTGCAGTGAGAATTTTGTGCTGGTGTTAATTAAGGATTGGTGTAAAATTACCACCCCAGAATTAGAGTGTGAAGGTTAAAAAAGGCATAAAATAAATTCCTCTTGTTACTGTTCCAGGATTGGAATAGGAGACATGTGCTGTTTTCTTTATTATTAAATTACAAGTGGACCATAGAGAAAATGGGTGTATACAGTATGTGATGTAACACTTTCTTCAGCTGTAGAACAATTCCTCAGCAGACCAGATCATGCAATCACGTTTTAAAGTACATCATTCTATCATTATTGTTTTATTATTTTATTTTGAAAAACTTCAACTTTTAATTTCAATAAAAACAAGCTTGAAAAAAGACTACCATTCTTAAAGGGATTGTAGGTTTTTTTTACTTTTTTTAACTAAATGCTTGTAGATTTATAAAATCATAAATTAAGCTGTTGTGCAGGGTTGCAAATACTGCAGCTCTTATAGAGGCCTCTTCATTACTGATAGTGATGAGCGAATATGTTTGGAAAATGATTGCCAAACATAAATTCGCACAAATATGGCACATTCGGATTTGTGATCAGAAACACGAGCATTTTTCTTAGAATCAGAAAAAGTTGGTAAAATTCGGTAAAAATGTGGGAAAATAATTGCGTTGCCACTAAAGTATTTTAAAGCAGATAGCAGATGGATAGATAGATAGATAGATAAAAAGCCGGCAATTCAGCAGCTACATACAGTAAAATCACAGTGGGACTCGACAGAATAGAAGAGATAAATTATATACAGCATATACACATAGAATAGATAGATATACAGATGTCAGTGACATATGCAATTAGTACAACACGTGTGCAGCTTGCTGTACATGCATTTAATTATTAAAAGATTATTTTTCTGAAAACTATGGCGTGGGCTCCCTCGTAATTTTCTTAAACAGCAGAGGAAATGTCGACAGCTGGAGGCTGATGTTTATAGCCTGGGAAGGGGGTAATTCCTATGCAGCTTTCCAGGCTATTAATATCAGCTCATAGCTGTATACTTAACCTTTACTGGCTACTAAAATGTAGGACCCCTCAAAAAATAATGTAGGGTCTCCCTGTAACAACCTTGCTGGCATCACTGCATGATCTCCTATCCCCCGCACACCAACTTACTCACTGTTCCAGGTCATGCTGTGATTTCTGTCTGCTTCTAGCCCCATGCTTTGTGCCTCTTGCTTCCTGTCTGCTCTCTGCATGCTTCCTGGCTGTGTGCATAATGGGGCGGTGCCGGCACTCATCAGCTCTCAGCCACACCAGAAAAGGCACATCTATAAGATGCGCCAAATCTGTGCTTAGCCTCACTCATCCCACTTGCCCTGTACCAGTGGCAAGTGGGGTAATGGTTAGGGGGGTTGATGTCACCTTTGTATTGTCAGGTTACATCAACCCCACAGGTTAGTAATGGAGAAGCATCTATAAGACGCTCTCATTACTAACCCAATAGTGATATTATAAAAAAAACACACACCCACACAGAATAGTCTTTAAATTGAAATAATGTCACTGACTCCTTTATTGAATCTAAATTAAACCATACTCACGGAATGCCTTATCCACTGAAGCCAATGTCTCCTGCAACAAAAATAAAATAATAAACCACAATATTCCTCACCTGTCTCCCAAGAAGATAATAATTTATAATATACCACGATGATCTTGATTACTTTGAGAGGAGTCACTGCTTTCAAAGACAGACAGCTACACACTGACACAGAAGGTAATCACTGAGCTGCCATGAGAGAGGTCACACGAGTTCATCAGCTGATGAGCTCTGGTGATCTCACTTATGGCACCTCCGCTGCGTGAGAAATTTCACTGGAGTTCATCATGAAATTGTGTGACCTCTCTCAGAGCAGCTCAGCGCTTTACACTGTGGGAGTTATGATGCTCCTGTTAGTGTATTGCTGGTGGCCGGGTATAGCAGTCACATTTCCCGATGTAACTGTTCTGCAAGTGAGATCGCCGTGGGATGCTTGGTATTAGGTGGACTATGGCGGACAGGTGAGTATATGATGGTTTATCATTTGTGATTTTTTTATAGGAGTCATGGGGATTGGGCATAAAGGCGAGTATATGTTGCTTTTTATTTACATTTTTTATAGGAGACAAGGGTGTCGGGGATTTGCTGTTAGGTGAGTATAATGTGTTTTGTTATTATTATTTGAAGATGTATTTAATTAATTTACATTTTATTTTAACTTTAAGCATAGGCGCTGGCTGACGAGAGACTACTTCTCCCATCAGTGGCACCTGCTGTCAATGTTACAGTATCTGTGACAGCAATATCTCTCCAGGGTCACGCCGACATCTGACAGCATGAACCCGCAGGAGGTGTTAAGCCTGCGTCATGGTCTGGCTCCGGAACGCCTGGAACGATACCTTTTCTGGGAGTAGGTTAACCGCTTTTAAAGGCGGAGCATGAGGAACTGGTTTTAGCTTACATTGCTGAAACAGACTCCATCAAATATGCCCGCCTCTTCTGAAGTTTCAAAAAATGCAAGCACTGAGTGGTCAAGTGCTGGCTTCTGGTCAGGAAGAACCCCTTTCCTTGTGTCCTGCACCCCCACCCAAACTGAATGAGGCAGCAGGCCACACTTCACATTAGTCCATGTAGCTCTTTCTATCATACCATGCCTGGGTTATCAAGTCAAATCGTGAATTCCCCAGTCCAAGATGAATCTGACATGGAGTGTGGGTGGCCAGCCAGGGTAGTGGGGTTAATCGGTACTGGGCCGGTGTCTCGCAGGGATGTGTCATGGTGGTGGTGACCCGTTCCGTGGCCCTGGGCGTCCATGCAAAGGGGTGAATTACGTTTATAGGTGAATGATACGTGATGCCACCTCTTGTTTCTGATTAGATTGACCAGCGCTGCAGTGTTGCTTCTCTGGGACAGATGTTGTGGTGCAGCTAAGATGTAGAAGACCTGCACAGGTAGGGCCGTAGTTGCAGGGCAGATGAAAGAGTTGGAGATGGTGTGCAGTGCAGGATGTAGCTGAGCCGTGCGCCGGGCACAGGAGAAAGATGACAGACACAGTCGTGCACCTCCTTTACCTGTACTTGGTAGGTGCTGTCCAGGACCCAGAGTACAGATGGAGAAGGAGTTGGTCAGCCTGGAAGCCAATTTGGATTTCTCTCTCTGCAGAAAGGTAGTGTGGCCTCCGTTCTAGCGCTTATCTGAGGTACTCGCAGTGCTGAGTTCAATGAAGTTCCTCCTGTTGACTCTCTTTTGGAACTTTCTCATATGGCTGGCAGCCGTAGCTTTTTCCTTCTGGCTCACACATGTCAATGCTGGGGCCTCTGAGCCTTAGTTGGGTAAAGAGCATTTACAGCTGCTACCTCCTCCGGATTCTGCTGCAGGAACGTCAGTGTCCCTACAAACTCGGAGACCGGAATCCGGACCATGCGGTCCAGCTAGGAGTCAGCCTTAACTCTTCTCATCCTCCAGCTCCCCTTCTCACAACCACACACTTCCCCTTCCCTGCACAGAATGGCCTAACTTACCTCCTCCCAACCACAGAGAGCAGCTCCTCAGCAGTCATGTTCAGAGGTCTCCCTGCTGGCGTGGAGTGGGAAATGTGTTGTGTGTTGGTTTAACTGCTAGAGAGATCATTCGCTGCTCCTAAGAATGACATCACACTCCCTAGGAGGAAGGTAATGCCACTGTGGCGACCGTACTCCTGGGGGCGTCACAAGTGCACTGATGCCCAGCCACTGCTAGATGATTCTGCTGGTACATTGACCCAGACCACTACATTCCCCTCACACTCTACACAGCCAGAATATGACCCAGAAGAATACCACCTTACACGGTGACAAAGAGGAAGGTGCAGATGAAAGTGCAGGTTCCTTTAGCTGGTGGGGGGGCATACTCATGGGCGACGGCACTGGCACATGGCCCCTCATAGTACGCAAAAGTGTCTCTGCTGGTGGGAGGGGAGGCCCACCCCCACCCGCCATCAGACCCACCCCCACCCGCCTTCAGACACACCGCCACATACCGCCGTACTATTAGAGGGGCCCTGTGCCACTGCTGTCGCTAACGAGTGGGCCCCTCCTGCTTGCTTAGGATCACAGCACTTGCAAAGTTGAAATACTTACCTCTCCCTGCTCAACCGCCATGACGTCTTCCGCGTTTCCTGACAGTGATAGTCTGATCAGAGAGCGCAATGACATCACGTCTGTATGCCCTCTGCCTAAACAGCGAAGTGCAGTGAGATGGACGATGGGGACGATGAGGAGTCCAGACTAGTACAGGGATTCCATAGCGAGGAGACTTATTTAATTGTTTTCAATGTTGGGAGCACTATACTCTGGAGAATGATAGATGGGGCCCACCATACACTTGAGCATTCCAAAGGTGGACATCAGACACTGGAGTAGCATTTACAGGGCACATTATACACTAGAGCATTAGAAATGGGGCCCATTATGTTTGGAGCATTATTTGGGCCCATAAAACAGTGCAGCTTCATCCATGGGGACCAACATACACTGTAGCATTAAGTGGAGCTCATTATATACTGTTTCAAACATTATATGGGACCAATGATTCTGTATGGAGAAATATATGGGCCTCATTTCTCTGTATAGTGCACTATGCGGTGGCCATAATACCGTATGGAGTAATATAATGTCCGTTTTTGGAGCTATTAAAAATGGATATCAGTCATGAGATGTAAAAAGTGAAGTATTTTTCATTGTACTATGCCGCTATTTCTCTGCGGTATCGGAGCATCATGAGTTGTGGTATGTGTTAAAGGGGCGCTCTTTGGAACTGGAAACATGGAGCCAGCCCTACCCCCCCCACAAATTTAGCCAAATAACCCCCATTTTTCAGTGCTTAACTAGTATTATGAAGTAAATTAAGGTTGAAAAGCTTCAGTAATCAGAATTGATGCTTTTGGCATTCAAAAGGGCACTGTAGGTGGGTTTCCTGTCCTCCACTCCCTGCCGACTTTGCTTCCCCATTGACTTGCATTGGGTTTCGTGTTTCAGTTGGCCTTCGACTTGTCACGATAATCGGCCGATTTCGTTCGACCCGACTTTTGCGAAAGTCGGGTTTCATGAAACCCGACACGACCAGAAAAAAGGCAAAGTCGCTCATCTCTAGTGGAAACAAGTGCGGACTAAACACGTGGTGGAGTTACAAAGACACACTGAAGACGTAGGCCAACTTACAGCACCACCTACCACCTCTTCAGCTCGTGTTGTAGCCTCTTCCTCCAGCTCACACACAGCTGGTTCGGCTTCCTCACAGGATCGCCATGGAAGAATCTCTGGCACTGTTGTCCAGAGGCCCAGTGACATTCCACCCACAGCACCACGTTCCCGTTCATCCTCACACTCCCAGGCCACTCTACAGCCAACTCCAAGGATTGCAGGAATCCAGTCTGTACACATTGACTCCTCCTCATACTCCAGTTCCTCAGAATCAGCGCTGCAGGAGCCTGTTACGACCGATATGAGCACAGCCGTGGCCAAATGTCAACAGGCTGTACTGAAATTAATTTCTTTGGGGAATCGAAGCCACACAGCGCTGGAGCTCTGGAATGCCATCAAGCAGGAGAGCGACGTGTGGTTTGTGCCAGCGAATCTCCAGCCAGGCTTGGTAGTGTGTGACAATGGCCGAAATCTGGTGGCAGCTCTGGGCCTAGGCAACCTCACTCACATCCCATGTCTGGCACATGTGCTCAACTTGGTCGTGCAGAGCTTTCTGAGGGACTACCCGGATCTTGATGCACTGCTGTACAAGGTCCGCATAGAGTGCGCTCACTTGCGGCGTTCCAGCATTGCAAGATCGCGCATTGCAGCTCTGCAGGATTACGCCTTCCGGAACATCGCATCATATATGACCTACCCACCAGGTGGAATTCAATGTTACATATGTTGGAGCGGTTGTGTGAGCAGCAGGCAGCAGTAATGGAGTACCAGCTCCATCAGGCGCAAACAAGTCGCACTGTGCGCCGGTCACTCTTCAGCACCACTGAGTGGGCCTCTATGAAGGACATCTGCCTCGTTTTGCGTGCCTTCGATGATTCCACGCGGATGGCGAGTGCAGATGATGCACTAGTCAGCATGACTGTCCCCCTTATCTGCCTGCTTCAAAAAACACTGCAAGCACTAAGGGAGGAGGTTTTGGAAGAGGTGGAGGATAAGGAGTCACAAATGCCATTTGCTTCTGGACAGTCTGCGCTACGTGGTTCCTCACAAAGGCCTAGGCAAGGGACACTTTGTGAGGAGGATGAGGTGGAGTCAATGGAGGACGAAGACATCTCTCCAGAGGAGGGAGGTACACAATGCTCTAGTCAGTATGTACAGCGAGGGTGGGGTGATGCAGAGCAGGCAGAGATGACACCTCAACCAGGGGACAGCGTTTCTTGGGCAGTTGGGAGTCTGCAGCACATGGTTGATTTCATGCTGCAGTGCCTGAGAAACGACCGCCGCATCGCCCACATTCTCAACACGGCTGATTATTGGGTGTACACCCTCCTAGGTCCTCGCTACTGGGAAAACTTACAAAGCCTCATGACACCGTTGAGCAGGGAGCGTAAAATGCGGGAGTACCAAGAGACAATGGTGCATTCCATCATGTTTTCCATTCCACCCGAGAGCAGAGCTGCTAGTGCTTTACAAAGCAGCTCTGTGCGTCGAGGCAGTGAAGGAAGCTCTGCACAAAGAGGGAGCAGAGGCAGCGCCTCAGCACAAGGCAAGACCAGTATGGCCCAAATGTGAGAAAGTTTTGTGTGCCCGCCACAAATGTCTACACCATCACAGATGGCTCCAGTCAGCAGGAGGCAACGTTTCTGTCAGATGGTGACAGACTACATGTCTTGCCCTGTCAGTGTACTCCCAGACGGCTCTTCCCCCTTCAAGTTTTGGGTCTCTAAGCTGGATACATGGCCAGAGCTTAGCCAGTATGCATTGGAGGTGCTGGCTTGCCCTGCTGCTAGTGTATTATCGGAACGTGTCTTTAGTGCCGCAGGTGGTGTACTAACATAGTAACATAACATAGTAACATAACATAGTTTTGAAGGCTGAAGGAAGACCTTATGTCTATCTAGTTCAGCCTATTTTTAGTGCAGCTGTTCTGCATTGTTGATCCTGGGGAAGGCAAAAAACCCACAGAGTAGAAGTCAATTTTCTCCATAGGGAAAAAAATTCCTTCCCCTAAGCTCGGTCAACCATCTACCTATAATATTCTGTTATTCGTAACCTTCTATACTGTTACTCACAAGAAAAGCATCCATTCCTTTCTTAAATTCATTCAGTGAGTTGGCCATCACCACTTCTTCAGGAAGAGAATTCCAGAGCCTCACTGCTCTTACCGTGAAGAACCCTCTTCTATGCTGGTGCAGAAATTGTCTTTCCTCCAAACGAAGAGAATGCCCCCTTGTTCTTGTCACAGTCCTTGGTACAGACAGTTCATTGGAGAGATCTCTGTATTGCCCTCTGATGTACTTGTACATATATATTAGGTCTCCCCTAAGTCTTCTCTTTCCTAGAGTAAATAGACCTAATTTTGATAACCTTTCTGGGTATTGTAGTGAACCAACTCCATTTATCATTTTAGTAGCCCACCTTTGAACCCTTTCAAGTTCAGTAATGTCTTTCTTGAGCAACGGCGTCCAAAATTGCACACAATACTCCAAGTGTGGTCTGACGAGTGATTTGTACAGAGGGAGAATTATGTTTTCATCTCGTGTCTCCAGACCTCTTCTAATGCATCCCTTGACCCTATTTGCTTTGGTGGCAGCTGCCTGACACTGGACACTCCAATTTAGCTTCTTATTGACTAAGATGCCTAAGTCTTTTTCCATGTCTGATTTCCTCAGCAGTTTCCGATTTAGTAAGTAATTATAGCATCTGTTTCTCCTTCCCATGTGTATAACCTTACACTTATCTGTGTTAAACCTCATTTGCCATTTTTCAGCCCAATTCTCCAAATTACTCAAATCTGTCTGTAGTTGCAAACTGTCCTCCTTTGTGTTAACTACCTTACATAGTTTTGTATCATCTGCAAATTCTGATATTTTACTGTGTAAGCCATCCACTAGATCATTAATAAATATATTAAATAGTAGGGGGCCCAATACAGTACCCTGTGGTACCCCACTAGTAACCCTGGCCCATTCTGAGTATGCACCATTAATAACCACTCTTTGTTTTCTATCACTAAGCCAGCTACCTACCCATCTACACACATTTTCCCCTAGCCCAAGCTTTCTCATCTTACTTACCAATCTTTTATGTGGGACAGTGTCAAATGCTTTAGAGAAGTCGAGATAAATCACATCCAATGATTCTCCTTGGTCCATTTGAGAGCTTACATGCTCATAGAAGCTGATCAGGTTAGTTTCACAGGAGCGATCCTTCATAAATCCATGTTGATATGGAGTTAAACATTTATTAACATTGAGATAGTCCATAATGGTATCCCTTAAAAACCCTTCAAAAATTTTACCCACAACAGATGTTAAACTTACTGGCCTATAGTTTCCAGGTTCCCTTTTACACCACTTTTTGAATATTGGTACCACATTTGCTTGCCTCCAATCAAAAGGAACAGACCCTGTTTCTATAGAGTCTTTAAATATAAGGAATAGAGGCCTGTCTATCACATTACTTAACTCCCTTAATATCCGAGGGTGAATGCCAACAGGGCCTGGTGATTTGTCAATTTTAATCTTACTAAGGCAGTTCTGCACTTCTTCCTGGGTTAGGCAGGTAATACTTAATGGGGAGTTTACATTATCACTCTGCATTTCCCCTGGCAAATCCTTTTCCTGTGTGAACACTGTTGAGAAAAAAGTATTTAAAACATTTGCTTTTCCCACATCGCTCTCTATGATTTCACCCTCATTGTTCTTTAAAAGGCCGACACCATCAATTTTAATCATTTTACTGTTTATATAATTAAAGAATAGTTTGGGGTTTGTTTTACTTTCCTTAGCAATGCGTCTCTCAGTTTCCATTTTTGTTAAATGTATTTGTTTTTTACACATTTTATTTTTTTCTCTATAACTTTTTAATGCTTCTTCATTGCCTTCTTGTTTTAGCTTCTTAAATGCCTTGTTCTTGTTATTTATTGCCCTTTTTACATCCTTATTTAGCCACATTGGTGTTCTCCTGTTCCTAGCCCTTTTATTTCTGTACGATACGGCTAGCTCGCAGTGGGTGAGTAAAACTGATTTAAATATTTCCCATTTATTTTCTGTGCTCCTATTTTTGAGGACATTGTCCCAATCAATTCGGCGAAGGTCCTCTCTAAGCTGATCAAACTTTGCTTTCCTGAAATTCAGTGTTTTCGTAACCCCCTTCCAGGGCACCTTACTGAAGGTCAAGTGGAATTGTATTATATTGTAGTCACTGTTCCCTAGGTGTCCATCGACTCGTACTTCTGTTATTCTATCTGGCCTGTTGCTTAAAATTAAGTCCAGAAGGGCTGTCCCTCTAGTTGGGCCCTGCACAAGTTGTGACAGATAATTATCCTTGGTTACTGACAGAAATTGGTTTCCTTTCTGAGATATGCAGGTTTCAGTTTCCCAGTCTATGTCGAGGTAGTTGAAGTCCCCCATAATAATCACCTCATTGTGATTTGCTGCTTTGTCTATTTGTTTCAATAATACATTTTCAGTGGTTTCTGTTATATTTGGTGGCTTATAACAAACCCCTATGAGGATTTTATTACTTTTCTCTCCTTCTATCTCCACCCATAGAGACTCCACCTCTTAATTTCCCTCTTGTATATCTTCTCTTAGTGTGGGCTTTAAAGTGGACTTTATATATAGACAGACTCCACCCCCTTTCCTTTTTTAACGATCCCTCCTAAACAAATCATATCCTTGCAAGTTAGCCGCCCAGACATAGCTGTCGTCTAACCATGTCTCAGTTATTCCTACTATGTCGTATTTTTCCTCATACATTACCAACTCCAGATCTTCAATCTTATTGGTCAGGCTTCTTGCGTTGGTCAGCATGCAGGAAAGAAGTTTTGCTTCATTTTTCTTAGCTTCCTTCTGAGTACCCTCTCTTGGGTCCTCTGTACCACATCTAGTATCCTTGATTAGTTTGTCCTTCTGCTGCATGTTCTTGTGCTGTTTTACCTCCCATCCCCTCTTCTTCTAGTTTAAAGCCCTCCTGATGAGTGTGGCAAGTCTTCTGGCAAATGTGTGTTTCCCAGGTTTTGTGAGGTGTATCCCATCTCTTGTGAGAAGTCCATCATAGAGGTAATTCACGCCATGGTCCAAGAATCCAAATCCTTGCTGCCTGCACCACCGTCGTAGCCAGTTCTTCACCTCTAGTATCCTATTCCATCTTCTGATGCCATGGCCATCGACTGGGAGGATTGATGAGAAAACAACCTGTACGTTCCGTTCCTTTATTTTCTTCCCCAGAATTTCAAAGTCTTCGCAGATAGTTGGTAGGTCATTTCTTGCCGTGTCGTTTGTGCCTACATGTATCTGTAGGAAAGGGTAGTCATCCTTTGAGTTGAAGATAGTTGGTATCCTGTTGGCCACATCCTTGATTTTTGCTCCTGGGAGGCAGCATACTTCTCGTGCGGTTATGTCCGGCCTGCAGATAGTTGCCTCCGTGCCTCTTAGTAGTGAGTCACCCACAACTACCACTCTTCTTTTCTTTCCAGACGCACTGCTTGTTGCACGTGAGTGTTTTTGAGTGTCATTTGTTTCTGCTTTTGTAGAAAGAGTAACTTTTGTTGATAGTTTGTCTTCTCTTGTAGATACGGTATCATCCTGAGCTGTGCCATTTTCTTTCTCCAGCATGAGGGCTTCATATTGGTTGCTAAGCTGTGTGGGTGGTGATGACCACTTGATCCGTTTGCTTCTTTTCGTCACATGGCTCCACTTTTCAGCCTCTGTATGTGCTTTCAAGCTTTTCTCACTTTCCAAATCCTGAATGGTTGCTTCTGTTTAATCCAAGAAGTCCTCATGTTCTTTAAGTACCTTCAATGTAACTATTCTTTCTTCCAGCCCCTGCACCTTTTCCTCTAAGAGGGCAACAAGTTTGCACTTCTGACAGGTAAAGTTGAGTTTTTGGGCCGGAAGATCCGTAAACATGTAGCATGTGTTGCAGGTGACCATGAGGATTTTCTTCTCTTCCATATTGCTGATGCAGGCTATGATGCGTGGAAACTCGCGCGCGGTTTTGCGATTCTTCCCAGAATGCACCGGAAATATGCAGAAGAGCTTCCTGCTTCTCCAATCCCCAGCTTAAGGTGACTCTTCTCCTCTTCCCAGAATGCACCGGAAATATGCAGATGAGCTTCCTGCTTCTCCAATCCCCAGCTTAAGGCGACTCTACTCAGAATGCACTGGAAATATGCAGATGAGCTTCCTGCTTCTCCAATCCCTGGTTTTGCGATGTCCTCAAACAGCGAGACCCGGCAAGTCCCAGCGATCGATCAGCTTAAGGCGACTCTTCACCTATTCCCAGAATGCTCCGGAAATATGCAGATGAGCTTCCTGCTTCTCCAATCCCTGGTTTTGCGATGTCCTCAAACAGCGAGACCCGGCAAGTCCCAGCAATCGATCAGCTTAAGGCGACTCTTCTCCTCTTCACAGAATGCACCGGAAATATGCAGATGAGATTCCTGCTTCTCCAATCCCTGGTTTTGCGATGTCCTCAAACAGCGAGACCCGGAAAGTCCAGAGATCGATCAGCTTAAGGCGACTCTTCTCCTCTTCCCAGAATGCACCGGAAATATGCAGAAGAGCTTCCTGCTTCTCCAATCCCTGCTAGTAGTGGGAATGTGGACAGAGCAGGAGACATTGCCGGACACACATCAGGGGATCAACTGACATTACTGAACCCCAGTAACACAGGAACAAGTGTTGATTGTGCAGACGGCACTTCTGAGCAGCAACTGGTGGTGTTGGAGGCCAGGGGAAATACTAGAGACAGAGTGGAGCCAGAGGCCTTATTGGAGCAAGTTTAAAATCAGTAGTAGTCTACAACAGATATTAAACTTGATGAAATTAGGCCTCAGCCTACACCCTGATTGACCCTGGGCTCCAGTGTTAGTGGGGTTCAGTAACACCAGCTGTTCCCCTACTGTGTGTACGGCAAAGTCTCCTGCTCCCTCCACATTCAAACTACATCACATATAAAACTAGCTGCAATTAGGCCTCAGCCTGCTCCATGATTGATCCTGGGCTCCAACATCACCAGTTGTTGCTCGGAAGTGCCGTCCGCACAGAAAAAAACACTAGCTCCTGTGTAGTGGGGTTCAGTAACGCCAGCTGCTCCCCTGCTGTGTGTACGGCAAAGTCTCCACATTCAAACTACATCCGATTTTCAACTTGCTCCAAGTAGGCCTCAGCCTGCTCCATGATTGATCCTGGGCTCCAACATCACCAGTTGTTGCTTGGAAGTGCCGTCCGCACAGAAAAAACACTAGCTCCTGTGTTAGTGGGGTTCAGTAATGCCAGCTGCTCCCCTGCTGTGTGTACGGCAAAGTCTCCTGCTGCCTCCACATTCAAACTACATCCGATTTTCAACTTGCTCCAAGTGGGCCTCAGCCTGCTTCATGATTGATCCTGGGCTCCAACAACGCCAGTTGTTGCTCAGAAGTGCCGTCTGCACAAAAAAAAAACACTAGCTCCTGTGTTAGTGGGGCTCAGTAACGCCAGCTGCTCCCCTGCTGTGTGTAAGGCAAAGTCTCCTGCTGCCTCTACATTCAAACTACCTCACATTTTACACTTGCTCCAAGTAGGCCTCAGTCTACACCATGATTGATCCTGGGCTTCAACACTGCCAGTTATTGCTCGGAAGTGCCGTCCGCACAGAAAAAACACTAGCTCCTGTGTTAGTGGGGTTCAGTAATGCCAGCTGCTCCCCTGCTGTGTGTCCGGCAATGTCTACTGCTGCCTCCACATTCAGAGTACTACTGATTTTTAACCGTGCTCCAATTAGGCCTCTGGCTCCACTGTCTCTAGTATTTACCCTGGCCTCCAACACCACCAGTTGTTGCTCAGAAGTGCCGTCTGCACAGAGAAAAACACTAGCTCCTATGTTAGTGGGGTTCAGTAACGCCAGCTGCTCCCCTGTTGTGTGTCCGGCAATGTCTACTGCTGCCTCCACATTCACACTACTACTGATTTCAAATGAGTCACTACTAGTAGTGGGAATGTGGACAGAGCAGGAGACATTGCCGGACACACATCAGGGGATCAACTGACATGACTGAACCCCAGTAACACAGGAATAAGTGTTGATTGTGCAGACTGCACTTTTGAGCAGCAACTGGCGGTGTTGGAGGCCAGGGTAAATACGAGAGACAGTGGAGCCAGAGGCCTAATTGGAGCACGGTTAAAATCAGTAGTAGTCTACGACCGATATTAAACTTGATGAAATTAGGCCTCAGCCTACACCCAGATTGACCCTGGGCTCCAACATCGCCAGTTGCTGCTCAGAAGTGTCTTTGGCACGGGTACTCCCTCCTGCCCAGCCTGGTTCCAGCACGCCTGCTGTTTCCAGG
Organism: Dendrobates tinctorius; assembly: GCF_039654945.1. Lineage (NCBI taxonomy): Eukaryota > Metazoa > Chordata > Amphibia > Anura > Dendrobatidae > Dendrobates > Dendrobates tinctorius. The sequence goes on from NW_027361773.1 coordinate 3,619,466, forward strand.
GAGTGTCAACGTCACTTTGCCACCAAAACGTTGTCCTGTCGTGTTACGGTCGGGTTAGCCGAGTCTATGGTGCCTGCAGTTTAGGTGCTTCCTATGTGGGCTGCGGGTTCTGGTAATAAAGGCTGGTTCCGTAGTGCCAATAGGACAAGCGCCCCCTGTAGGACTGTGGGTTTCGGTAACTGTGGCTGGCTCGCGGCCTTGCAACTTTGTTTTTCATGGGTACCTTCTGCTACCCCTCCGGTTTCCAGCACCGTCAGCTGGTTCCAGGCAGAGCCTTTGACCTAGGTGCCTCCTTCTCGGTATCCGAGTTCCAGCAGCGTCTGCTGGTCCTTGGTAGTGCTTTCTAGCACAGGTACCTCCAGCTTAGTAACCGGGTTCCAGCACCGTCAGCTGGTCCTCTGTAGTGCCATTGGCTCTTGTTCCTTCTGCTGCACCTCTGGGTTCCAGCACCGTCAGCTGGTCCTCGCTAGTTCCATTTGCTCTTGCAGCTTCTGCTACCCATCCGGGTTCCAGCACCGTCAGCTGGTTCTCGGCAGTGCATTTGGCTGAGGTGCCTCCTTCTCGGTATCCGAGTTCCAACAATGTCTGCTGGTCCTTGGTAGTGCTTTCTAGCACAGGTACCTCCTGCTTAGTAACCGGGTTCTAGCACCATCAGCTAGTCCACGGTTGTGCCATTGGCTCCTGTTCCTTCTGCTACCCCTCCGGGTTCCAGCACCGTCAGCTGGTTCTCGGCAGTGTCTTTGGCACGGGTACTCCCTCCTGCCCAGCCTGGTTCCAGCACGCCAGCTGTTTCCGGGAAGTGTCAACGTCACTTTGTCACCAATACTTTGTCCTGTCGTGTTGCGGTCGGGTAAGCCGACTCTATGGTGCCTGCAGTTTATGGGCTTTCTATGTGGGCTGCGGGATCTGGCAACAAAGGCTGGTTCCGTCGTGCCAATAGGACAAGCACCCCCTGTAGGACTGTGGGTTTCGGTAACTGCGGCCGGCTCGCGGCCTTGCAACTTTGTTTTTCATGGGTACTTTCTGCTACCCCTCCGGGTTCCAGCACTGTCAGCTGGTTCCAGGCAGAACCTTTTGTCTAGGTGCCTCCTTCTTGGTATCTGAGTTCCAGCAACATCTGCTGGTCCTTGGTAGTGCTTTCTAGCACAGGTACCTCCTGCTCAGTAACCGGGTTCCAGCACCGTCAGCTGGTCCTCGGTAGTGCCATTGGCTCCTGTTTCTTCTGCTGCCCCTCCAGGTTCCAGCACCGTCAGCTGGTCCTCACTAGTTCCATTTGCTCTTGCAGCTTCTGCTACCCATCCGGGTTCCAGCACCGTCAGCTGGTTCTCGGCAGTGCCTTTGGCTGAGGTGCCTCCTTCTCGGTATCTGAGTTCCAGCAGTGTCTGCTGGTCCTTGGTAGTGCTTTCTAGCACAGGTACCTCCTGCTTAGTAACCTGGTTCCAGTACCATCAGCTGGTCCACGGTTGTGCCATTGGCTCTTGTTCCTTCTGCTGCCCCTCTGGGTTCCAGCACCATCAGCTGGTTCTCGGCAGTGTCTTTGGCACGGGTACTCCCTCCTGCCCAGCCTGGTTCCAGCACGCCAGCTGTTTCTGGGAAGTGTCAATGTCACTTTGTCACCAATACATTGTCCTGTCGTGTTGCGGTTGGGTTAGCCAAGTCTATGGTGCCTGCAGTTTAGGTGCTTCCTATGTGGGCTGCGGGTTCTGGTAATAAAGGCTGGTTCCGTAGTGCCAATAGGACAAGCACCCCCTGTAAGGACTGTGGGTTTGGGTATCTGCGGCCAGCTCGCGGCCTTGCAACTTTGTTTTTCATGGGTACCTTCTGCTACCCATCTGGGTTCCAGTACCGTCAGCTGGTTCTCGGCAGTGCCTTTGGCTGAGGTGCCTCCTTCTCGGTATCCGAGTTCCAGCAATGTCTGCTGGTCCTTGGTAGTGCTTTCTAGCACAGGTACCTCCTGCTTAGTAACCGGGTTCCTGCACCGTCAGCTGGTCCTCGGTAGTGCCATTGGCTCTTGTTCCTTCTGCTGCCCTTCCGGGTTCCAGCAACGTCAGCTGGTCCTCGCTAGTTCCATTGGCTCTTGCAGCTTCGGCTACCCGTCCGGGTTCCAGCACCGTCAGCTGGTTCTCGGCAGTTCCTCAGCCTTCTTGTACCTTCTGCTACATTTCCAAGTTCAAGCGTTTGGAAATGGCTTTTGTTTATTATCACCCTGGATCTCCCTGACAACCCTGAAGACGACGACCCTGAAGACCACCCTGAAGAAGATGACAACCACGAAAACGATGACTCTGAAGACGATGTCCCGGAACACCACCCCGAAGAAGACCAAAAAGATGACCCTGTAGAAGATGACCAAGAGGACAAAGAACATGAAGACAACCATCAAGATACAGAAAAACAAGAAACAGAAGACCAAGAAGCAGAAGACCAAGAAGCTGCAGAACAAAAAGCAGAAGAACATTAAGCATAAGACTAAAAATCAGAGCAAAAGATAATATCTAAAGTATAAGCAGAAGAAGACTAAGCAGTGTATGGGGGTGAGTCCGTTCCTTCTTGTGGTGCCCCTGGAAAATGCCTGCTGCTGCAGGCCAAACTGAACTCGGACAAATCCTGTTGTAAATCTTTTGTGACAGGCAGAACGGAAGGTGTAATCTTCAAACTTTTAAAGATAACAACTACAGGAATGCCTGTCACAAATAAGAATATGATGAAGAAGAAGAATAGGAAGAAGATGAGGAAGCACAATGTCATGAACTCATTTTCTGCTCCACCAGTTGAGAGTTCCCCTTCCGTTCTCCCTCTGGTGGTGACAGGAGGTAGTGCGGTTGGTTTAAGTGGTAGTGATTTGCCACCTGATGAGGAAGATAACAATTGGATCTCTGGAGTATCAGACTGGATATAAGACAGCCGACAGCCTACCCGGGTGCTGGTGATTCAGTCTGCTTCTCAGGTCCTGGACTTCAGCTCTCTTCCAGTCTTCTCCAGCTAAGTTTGTTTTTTGCTATTGTTCACACTTGCGCTTGTCGGTCAATTCAGTTTTTTGCCCCCCTGCTGGGGTTATGCTGAAATTCCACTCCTAATTAATCAGTATTTGCCAATCTGCTTTTTGTCCCTTATTAGATTGGCCTCTTTTTTGCTCTGTCTCAGAATATTTCAGAGTGCTGATATAGGTTTAGAAGTCTAGTGACTTCAGGGTTAATTTTGCTATTAGAAGTGTTGGACAATATTTTTGTAGGTTTTTTTGGCAGACTGCAGATAGTGTCTTTCCTTTTCTGTCCTTTTTAGTTAGCCGGGCCCCATCGTTTGCTCAGCCTATTTTCCTGCCTTTGCTTGTATTTTCATCTTGTTTTACCGTCAATACATGTGGGGGGCTGTCTTTCCTTTGGGGTCTGCTCTGGGGCAGTTAGTTTTCCTCTTTTCCTGCTTTAGGCTTATGTAGTTCTCCAGTTGTGACGAGGCATCTAGGACCAACGTAGGAATGCTCCACGACTGCTGCTAGTTGTGCGGTTAAGATCAGGGATCTGCAATCTGCATAGTTACCAACTTCTCTGGTTTTCTGAGACTTAGCATGTTGTCTTTTTTTCCTCCTCGGTTTCCGGTTCATAACAGAATCACCAGCCATACCGCAGATTCTAGGGTACTCAAAAGCAGGAATGAATTGTTAGAGAAAGAAAAAAAAAGTGGCAGAATTTTTTTTTTTTTCTACTATGTATTTTTTCCTCTTTTTCTCTGGGGCCGTAGGAGGATTTTTTTCCTAATGGAGATTAAGCAACTGTCTGATCGTGTGGAGCAGTTTGCTGCTGAAGTACAGGGAATTTCCACCTACCTTATTCAGTCACATGCTGCTGAACCCAAGATTCCTACTCCTGATGTGTTTTCTGGGGATCGGTCTAAATTTCTGAATTTTAAGAATAATTGTAAATTATTTCTTGCTTTGAAGCCTAACTCATCGGGGAGCTCTGTGCAGCAGGTTAAAATTGTCATCTCCTTGCTGCGCGGCGATCCTCAAGATTGGGCTTTTTCTCTGACACCTGAAAATCCTATTCTGACTATTGTGGATGCATTTTTTTAGGCCTTGGGGTTGTTGTATGATGAACCTAATGCCGTTGATCAAGCTGAGAGAACCCTGTTGGCATTAAACCAGGGTCAGAATCCTGCAGAGTTGTACTGTCAAAAATTCCGAAAAGTGGGCGGTCCTTACTACATGGAATTGGCATTGGCAGCTCTCTTTCGGAAAGGTTTGTCAGAGACCATAAAAGATGTTATGGTGGGATTTCCTGTTCCCTCTGGTCTGGATGGCTCTATGTCATTAGCCATTCAAGTTGATCGGCGTTTACGTGAAAGTAAAACTACACGGGAGGCGCTGCCACCTTTTGAACAAATGTCTGAACCTATGCAATGTGATGGGGTTTTGTCTAGGGCGCAACGTCGGGAGTTTAGAAGGTGTAATAAGCTGTGTTTTTTCTGTGGAGACGCCTCTCATACTATTTCTGTCTGCCCTAAACGAGAGAAATGTTTTGCACACACATTTGCTGTGGGCAGTATACAACCTAAGTTCATTTTGGCAATTACTCTGATCTGCTCCTTGTCCACGTTTTCCACTAAGGCTTTTGTGGATTCAGGAGCAGCTCTGAATCTGATGGATTTGGACTTTGCTAAACGTTGTGGTTTGTCCATGACGCCTCTGCAGATGCCCATTCCTTTGAGGGGTATTGATGCCACCCCTTTGGCGGAGAATAAACCTCAGATTTGGACCCAGGTGATAATGCGAGTTGCCCCAGACCACCAAGAAAATTGTAAATTTTTGGTGCTGCATAATTTGCATGATACTATTGTCCTGGGGTTCCCCTGGTTGCAAACTCATAACCCAGTTTTGGATTGGAAATCTGTGTCTGTGGTGAGTTGGGGTTGTCAGTGTGTTCTTAGGGACGCTCCTGTTTTCTCCACCTCTCCTCAGTCTCATGATATTCCTGATTATCTGGCTAATTTCTCTGATGTTTTTAGTGAGAGTAAGTCTGCGTCTTTGCCTCCTCATAGGAATTATGACTGTGCAATTGAGTTGATGCCTGGGTGCAAATTTCCCAATGGTCGGCTTTTCAACTTATCTGTACCCGAACATGATGCTATGCGATCCTATATTAAGGAGTCTTTGGAGAAGGGTCATATTAGACCATCGTCGTCACCGTTAGGTTTTTTTTTGTGGCCAAGAAAGATGGTTCATTAAGACCCTGTATTGATTATCGTCCCCTTAACAAGATGACGGTTAAATATTAGTACCCGTTACCTCTGATGTCTGATTTATTCTCCAGAGTTAAGAGTGCCTGCTGGTTTACTAAGCTTAACCTCGGGGGGGCGTATAATCTTATTCGCATTAAGCACGGGGATGAATGGAAGACGGCGTTTAATACTCCGGAGGGACATTTTGAGTACCTGGTGATGCCTTTTGGGCTCTCTAATGCCCCTTCTGTCTTCCAATCCTTTATGAATGATATTTTCCGAGACTTTGTGGATAAGTTTTTGATCATCTATCTGGATGATATTTTGATCTTTTTTAGTGATTGGGATTCCCATGTGGAACATGTCCGGACTGTGTTCCGGATTTTGAGGGAGAATTCTCTGTTTGTTAAGGGATCGAAGTGCCTCTTTGGTGTACAGAGGATTTCATTTTTGGGATTTATCTTGTCTCCATCGACTATTGAAATGGACCCGGCCAAGGTACAGGCTATTTATGATTGGGTTCAGCCTACTTCTTTGAAGGCTTTCCAGAAGTTTTGGGGTTTTTCTAATTTCTATCGTAAATTTATAGCTAATTTTTCTAGTATTGTCAAACCAGTGACTGATCTGACCAAGAAAGGAGCTGATGTGCTGAATTGGTCTCCTGAGGCTGTCTCAGCATTTCAGGAGCTTAAGCGGAGATTTACTTCAGCTCCAGTTTTACGGCAACCTAATGTCTCACTTCCATTTCAAGTGGAGGTGGACGCTTCTGAGATTGGTGCAGGAGCTGTGTTGTCCCAAAAAGACCCTGTAACTTCTAAGATGAATCCCTGTGCCTTCTTTTCTCGAAAATTTTCCCCATCTGAACGCAACTCTGACGTGGGGAATCGGGAATTGTTGGCCATGAAATGGGCATTTGAGGAGTGGAGACATTGGTTGGAGGGAGCTATTTGTGGTCCTCACCGATCACAAGAATCTGATTTATCTGGAGTCGGCCAAACGCTTGAATCCTAGACAGGCTAGATGGGCCTTGTTTTTCACGCGTTTTAATTTTGTGGTCTCTTTTCTTCCGGGCACTAAATATGTTAAGGCGGACGCCCTTTCTAGGAGTTTCTTTGCGGATTCTCTTATTGTGACCGAGCCTACTACCATTCTAAATGAGGGTGTAGTTCTTTCCGCCCTTTCTCCCGATTTGAGATGAGCCCTGGAGGAATTTCAGGAGGGCAAACCTGAACGTTGCCCTATGGGAAAATTGTATGTTCCTGACCAGTGGAGGAAGAGAGTAATGTCTGAAATTCATTGCTCCACGTTGGCTGCTCATCCAGGTATTTTTGGTGCCAGAGATTTGGTGAGTCGGTCTTTTTGGTAGCCTGCCTTGTCTCGTGATGTCGGGAATTTTGTGCAGTCCTGTGGGACTTGTTCTCAGTCTAAACCCTGTTCTCGTTCTAGTGGGTTGTTGATGCCCCTGCCGGTGACCAAGAGGCCATGGACCCATATCTCAATGGATTTTATTTCTGGTCTTCCTGTATCTCAGAGAATGACTGTTATCTGTGTGATTTGTGATAGATTTTCTAAGATGATCCATCTTGTACCACTCCCAAAGTTGCCATCTCCTTCAGAGTTGGTGCCCTTGTTTTTACAACAGGTGGTTCGGTTGCATGGGATTCCTGAGAACATTGTGTCGGACAGAGGAGTCCAGTTTGTTTCCAGATTTTGGAGAGCCTTTTGTTCCAAACTGGGATTTCAGTTATCTTTCTCTTCTGCGTTTCATCCCCAGACCAATGGGCAGACTGAGAGAACAATCCAGACTTTGGAGTCCTATTTGAGATGTTTTATATCTGCTGATCAGGATGACTGGGTCTCATATTTGCTTTTGGCCGAATGTGCGCTGAACAGTAGAGCTAGTTCTGCCACTCTGATGTATCCTTTTTCTGTAATTTTGGGTTTCATCCTAGATTTTCTTCAGGGCAAGTGGAGTCTTCGACCTGCCCAAGTGTGGACACTGTGGTAGATAGAATGCAGCAGATTAGGGACCAAGTGGTGGATAAGATGTCCCTCTCTCAGGAAAAAGCGGTTTCCAACCGGCATAGAACCATTGGTCCCCGGTTTAAAGTGGGTGATATGGTTTGGTTGTCGTCAAAGAATATTCCTGTGAAGGTTGCATCTCCAAAGTTCAAGCCAAGATTCATTGGACCTTATAAAATTTTAGAGATTCTTAATCCTGTTTCTTTTCGATTGGCTCTTCCAGTTACGTTTAAGATCTATAACGTATTTCACAAGTCACTGTTGAAGAGGTTTGTGGAGCCAGTAGATCCTATGGCGGCACCTCCTGATCCTGTATTGGTTAAAGGCAATGTGGAATATGAGGTAGAGAAAATATTGGATTCTTGTTTGGCTAGACGGAGACTCCAGTACTTGGTCAAATGGAAGGGTTATGGCCAGGAGGATAATTCTTGGGTCTCTGCTTCTGACATTCATGCCGATAGATTGGTTCGTGCCTTTCACCGGGCCCATCCTGATCGGCCTGGTGGCGTGGATGAGGGTTCGATGACCCCTCCTAAAAGGGGGGTACTGTTGTGAATTCGCTTTCTGGCCTACCTCTGGTTATTAGTGAAGGTAGTGGAGCTGGTTCTCTTTCTGGGCTCCCTATGGTGGTTACTGGAGGTAATGGAGCTGATCTAATTAACAGAGGCCTGCCACCTGATAATGAGGAGGATGACTGGAGATCTGGAGTTTTCTGACTGGATTTAAGACAGCCGACTCCCTCTATCCCCGCTGATGATTTTTTCTTGCCTCCTGAGGTCTTAGTTTCCAGCTCAGTCCCTGCATGCTCAAGCTAAGTGTTCTTTTGCTATTGTTCACATTTGATTTGGTTTTGTCTTTTTCAGTTTTGTGTGGTCAGCCAGCCCCGGCTGGGGCTGTGTTGAATTTCCATCCTTATGTTACTGTTTGTGCCAGTTTGTTTTTGTCCCTTATTAGATTGGCCTCTTTTTGCTCTGTTTTCAGAATATACCAGAGTGCTTTTATAGTGGGCGAAGTCTAGTGACTTCAGTATTTTTTCTATCAGACATGTTGGGCATTTTTTAAAGGTTTTTTTGCGTGATTGCAGACAGAGTCTTTCCTTTCCTGTCCTGTCTAGTTAGTGTGGGCCCCATCATTTGCTCAGTCTATTTTCCTACCTGCGTTTGTGTTTTCATCTTGTGTCACCGACAATATATGTTTGGGGGCTATCTATTCCTTTGGGGTCTGCTCTGGGGCAGTTTAGACATCCCCTTTCTTGCTTTAGGCTTATTTAGCTCTTCGGCTGTGTCAAGGCATCTAGGATCACCGTATGTATGCTGTTATGATGAGTCACCGAAGGAGGAAAAAACAAAATACCAGCTAAGTCCAGAAAAACCAGAGAGGTTGGCAGCTATCGGATTGCAGACCCCTGAACCTATCCACAACAACCAGCAATAGCTGTGGGGGGTTCCTACAGTGCCCTAGACCCCTCGATCACAGCTGGAGATCTACATAGCCTAAAGACAGAAAGGGGAAAAACTAAACTTCCCCAGAGCAGACCCCAAAGCAATAGGCAGCCCCCAACATATAATGACGGTGAAGCAAGATGAAAACACTAACACAGATAGAAAGATAGGTTGAGCAAATGATGGGGCCCAAGCTAACTACATAGGACAGGATAGGAAAGCTGCTGTCTGCCATCCGCAAAAACCCTATCAAAATGAGCCAACCGACTGATAGGAAAAACAGGCCCTGAAGTCGCTAGGCTTCAAAAGACTATATCAGCACTCAGGTATATTCTGAAGACAGAGCAAAAGATCAACAGATCAGAGACAAAAATGGAATTCAGCTCACCCCCGGCCGGGGATGGCAGAACTCCCAAAAAACAAGGCAAAACAAAAGCAAAACTGAAGAGTACAAAGCAGAGCAGAAAAACCTTGCTTTGAGACGCAGGAATCAGACTGGTCTCCAAGAATCCAGCAGGAAAATCACCAGCCAGGAAGAAGGGCGTCGGCAGCCTTATATCCAGTCCTCAATTCCAGCCACCCAGTTATCATCTAGCTGCCCAGGTGTTTGGTAATCAGTCTCACTACCTTCCTTCACCAGAGGAGGGAGTTCATCAGACCTCAATAGCGAAGGGAAAAATGAACTCACAACAGTACCTCCCCCTTGAGGAGGGGTCACCGAACCCTCATCCATGCCACCAGGGCGATCCGGGTGAGCCCGATGAAAGGCACCCACCAATCTTTCGGCATGAATATCAGAGGCAGAGACCCAGGAATTATCCTCCTGACCATAACCCTTCCACTTAACCAAATACTGGAGTCTCCGTCTAGCCAGACGGGAATCCAGTATCTTCTCTACCTCATATTCCATGTTACCTTCAACCAATATAGGGTCAGGAGGTGCCACTACAGGAACTACTGGTTCAACAAACCTCTTCAACAAGGACTTATGAAACACATTATGAATTTTAAATGTGACAGGAAGAGCCAACCGAAAAGAGACCGGATTAATAATCTCCAAAATCTTGTAAGGTCCAATAAGGCTTAAACTTAGGAGAAGCCACCTTCATAGCGATATTTTTTGATGACAACCAAACCATATCACCCACCTTAAACTGGGGACCAACGGTCCTACGCCAGTTGGAAAACCGCTGGGCCTTTTCCTGGGAGAGAGACAACTTATCCACTACTTGGTCCCAGATCTGGTGCATTCTCTCCACCACAGTGTCAACACCTGGGCAGGCAGAAGGCTCCACCTGTCCTGAAGAAAATCGAGGGTGAAAACCAAAGTTACAAAAAAAAGGTGACATGAAAGTGGCAGAACTAGCTCTATTATTTAAACAAATTCGGCCAAGGGCAAAAATGAAACCCAATCATCCTGATCGGCAGAAATAAAACATCTCAAATATGACTCCAAAGTCTGGTTTGTTCTCTCCGTCTGCCCATTGGTCTGGGGATGAAACGCGGAGGAGAAGGATAACTGAATTCCCAGATTGGAACAAAAGGCTTTCCAGAATCTGGAAACAAACTGGACTCCTCTGTCAGATACAATGTTCTCAGGAATCCCGTGCAAGCGAACCACCTGTTGCAAAAACAAGGGCACCAACTCAGAGGAAGATGGCAACTTTGGGAGTGGTACAAGATGGACCATCTTAGAGAATCTATCACAAATCACCCAAATAACAGTCATTCTCTGAGAGACAGGCATATCAGAGATAAAATCCATTGAAATATGGGTCATGGCCTCCTGGGCACCGGCAAAGGCATCAACAAGCCACTAGAGCGAGAACAAGGTTTAGACCGGGAGCAAGTCCCACAGGACTGCACAAAATTCCTGACATCACGAGACAAGGCGGGCCACCAAAAAGACCGACTCACCAGATCTCTAGTTCCAAAAATACCTGGATGACCAGCCAATGCAGAGCAATGAACTTCAGACATCACTCTCTTCCTCCACTGGTCAGGAACATACAACTTTCCACTGGGACAACGCTCAGGTTTGTCCTCCTGAAACTGTTCCAGAGCACGTCTCAAATCGGGCGAGATGGCAGAAAGAACTACCCCCTCGCCTAAGATGGTAGCAGGCTTAGTCACAACAGGAGAATCAGCAAGGAAACTCCTAGAGAGGGCATCTGCCTTGACATTCTTAGTGCCCGGAAGAAAAGAGACCACAAAATCAAAATGTGTGAAAAACAAGGCCCACCTAGCCTGTCTAGGATTCAAGCGCTTGGCCGACTCCAGGTAAATCAAATTCTTGTGGTCAGTAAGGACCACGACTTGGTGTTTGGCTCCCTCCAACCAATGTCTCCACTCCTCAAATGCCCATTTCATGGCCAACAGTTCCCGATTCCCCACATCATAGTTACGTTCGGATGGGGAGAACTTTCGGGAAAAGAAAGCACAAGGATTCATTTTAGATGTCACAGGATCTTTTTGGGACAACACAGCTCCTGCACCAATCTCAGAAGCGTCCACCTCCACCTGAAACGGGAGTGAGACATCAGGTTGCCGCAAAACCGGTGCAGAAGTGAATCTTCGCTTCAGCTCCTGAAAGGAAGAAACAGCCTCCGGAGACCAATTCAGCACATCAGCACCCTTCCTAGTCAAATCCGTCAATGGCTTGGCAATACCAGAAAAATTAGCTATACATTTCCGATAAAAATTAGCAAAACCCAAAAACTCCTGGAGGGCCTTCAAAGAAGTGGGCTGAACCCAATCATAAATTGCCTGTACTTTTGCCGGGTCCATTTCAATAGTTGACGGAGACAAAATAAATCCCAAAAATGAAACCCTCTGTACCCCAAAAAGGCATTTCGATCCCTTGACATACAGGGAATTCTCCCTCAAAATCCGGAACACAGTCCGAACATGTTCCACATGAGAGTCCCAATTCTTGGAGAAGATCAAAATATCATCCAGATAGATAACCAAAAATGTATCCACAAAGTCTCGGAATATATCATTCATGAAGCACTGGAAGACAGAAGGGGCATTAGTGAGCCCAAAAGGCATCACCAGGTACTCAAAATGTCCCTCCGGAGTATTAACCGCCATCTTCCATCGATCCCCATGCTTAATGCGAATAAGACTATACGCCCCCCTGAGGTCAAGCTTGGTAAACCAGCAAGCACCTTTAACTCTGGAGAATAGATCAGAAATCAGGGGTAACGGATACTGATATTTAACAGTAATTTTGTTGAGGGCACGATAGTCAATACAAGGCCTTAATGAACCATCCTTTTTAGCCACGAAAAAAACCCAGCACCTAAGGGTGAAGAGGATGGTCTAATATGACCCTTCTCCAACGACTCCTTAATATAGGATCACATAGCCTCGTGCTCGGGTACAGATAAATTGAAAAGCCGACCCTTGGGGAATTTACACCCCGGGTTCAGCTCAATTGCACAGTCATAACTAGAGTTGAGCGATACCAGCCGATACTTGAAAATATCGGATCGGAATGGATCGGCCGATCTTAAAAAAAAGTATCGGTATCGCCGATTCCGATACCGGGAACCAATGCAAGTCAATGGGGCCAAAATATCGGAATTAAAAAAAACCCTTTCTTTCCTTGTAGGTTAATTCTACATGAAGAAAAACAACTAAGAATAATGTAGAATGTATTGTGGGAGGTGGAGGAGACATTAAAGCCATAGAGGTTTAGCCCAATCAAATGGAATAGCAGGAATTAAACTTTTTTTTTAAAGATGTTAGGAGTTACAAAGATATTGACTATGTTAGCCTCATTTATATTTTGCCAGACATGTATGTCTTCTTCTTCTTTCTTCTTTCTTCTTCTTCTTCTTCTACTTCCTTTTTTTACATTCTTCTTCTTCTTCTTCTACTTCCTTTTTTTACATTCTTCTTCTTCTTCTTCTACTTCCTTTTTTTACATTCTTCTTCTTCTTCATCTACTTCCTTTTTTTACATTCTTCTTCTTCTTCTTCTACTTCCTTTTTTTACATTCTTCTTCTTATTCCTTTTTTTACATTCTTCTTCTTCTTCTTCTACTTCCTTTTTTTACATTCTTCTTCTTCTTCTTCTTCTTCTTCTTCTTCTTCTTCCTTTTCTTACATTCTTCATATTCTTCTTATTCAACAATTATTATTCTACATATTCAGCTTCTTCATCTTCTTCCTATTCTTCTTCATCATATTCTTGTTTGTGTCAGGCATTCCTGTAGTTGTTATCTAGAAAAGTTAGAAGTTTACACCTTCCGTTCTGCCTGTCACAAAAGATTTACAACAGGATTTGTCCGCGTTCAGTTTGGCCTGCAGCAGCAGGCCTTTTCCAGGGGCACCACGAGGAGGAACGGACTCACCCCCATACACTGCTTAGTCTTCTTCTGCTTATAAATAAGATAATATCATTTGCTCAGAGTATTAGTCTTATGCTTAATGTTCTTCTGCTTTGTTTTTTTTATGCTTCTTTGTCTTCTCTCTCTTGTTGTTCTGCATCTTGGTGGTTGTCTTCCTGTTCTTTGTCCTCTTGAACCAGCTGACGGTACTGGCACCCGGAGGGGCAGCAGAAGGAACAAGAGCCAATGGCACTACCGAGGACCAGCTGACGGTGCTGGAACCCGGTTACTAAGCAGGAGGTACCTGTGCTACAAAGCACTACCAAGGACCAGCAGACGTTGCCGGAACTCGGATACCGAGATGGAGGCACCTAGGCCAAAGGCTCTGACGAGAACCAGCTGACGGTGCTGGAACCCAGAGGGGTAGCATAAGCTGCAAGAGCAAATGGAAATAGCGAGGACCAGCTGACAGTGCTGGCACCCGGAGGGGCAGCAGAAGGAATAAGAGCCAATGGCACAACCGAGGACCAGCTGACGGTGCTGGAACCCGGTTACTAAGCAGGAGGTACCTGTGCTACAAAGCACTACCAAGGACCAGCAGACGTTGCCGGAACTCGGATACCGAGATGGAGGCACCTAGGCCAAAGGCTCTGACGAGAACCAGCTGACGGTGCTGGAACCCGGAGGGGTAGCATAAGCTGCAAGAGCAAATGGAAATAGCGAGGACCAGCTGACAGTGCTGGCACCCGGAGGGGCAGCAGAAGGAATAAGAGCCAATGGCACAACCGAGGACCAGCTGACAGTGCTGGAACCCGGTTACTAAGCAGGAGGTACCTGTGCTACAAAGCACTACCAAGGACCAGCAGACGTTGCCGGAACTCGGATACCGAGATGGAGGCACCTAGGCCAAAGGCTCTGATGAGAACCAGCTGACGGTGCTGGAACCCGGAGGGGTATCAGAAGTTACCCCTGAAAAGCAAAGTTGGCATGCCGCAAGCTGGCCGCAGTTACCGAATCACACAGTCCTACAGGGGGTGCTTGTCCTACTGGCACTATGGAACAAACCTTTCTTACCAGAACCCGCAGTCCACATAGGAAGCACCTAAACTGCTGGCACCCTAGCCTCGGCTAACCCAACCGCAACACGACATGGCAACTTGGGGTGGCAAACTGACATTGACACTTCCCGGAAACAGCAGGCAGGGCTGGAACCAAGCTGGGCAGGAGGGAGTACCCGTGCCAAAGTCAGTTAAGAGCAGCAACTGGCGATGTTGGAGCCCAGGACAAGCACTTAGCAGGCTGAGGCCTGATGTGCTGTCAATTGGGAGGCAGCAGGACAGATTGCCATCAGAACAGCAGGGGAACAGCTGACGTTACTGAACCCCACAAACACAGGAGCTAGTGTTTTACTCTGTGAAGACGGCACTTCCGAGCAACAACTGGCTGTGTTGAAGCCCAGGGACAAGCACGGAGCAGGCTGAGGCTGCATTGAAGAAATTTTAAGATCGGTTGTAGACTACTAATTTGAACCAAGCTCCACTTAGGCCTGTGGCTTCACTGATTTTCGTATTTCCCCTGTCCTCCAACCCCGCCAGTTACAGCTCCGAAGTGGCGTCTGCACAATCCACACTTGTTCCTGTGTTACAGGTGTTCAGTCCGGTCAGTTAATCCCCTGATGTGTGTCCGGCAATGTCGCCTGCTCTGTCCACATTCCCATAATGGGAATGTGGACAGAGCAGGCGACATTGCCGGACACACATCATGGGATTAACTGACCGGACTGAACACCTGTAACACAGGAACAAGTGTGGATTGTGCAGACGCCACTTCGGAGCTGTAACTGGCAGGGTTGGAGGACAGGGGAAATACGAGAGACAGTGGAGCCACAGGCCTAATTGGAGCACGGTTAAAAATCAGTAGTGGTACGACTGTGTAGGCAGCAGGAGACTTTGCCATCCACACAGCAGGGGATCAGCTGACATTACTGAACCCCACTGAGACACGGGAGCAAGTATCTCTTTCCGTGTGGACGGCACTTCCGAACTACAACTGGCTGTGTTGAAGCCCAGGAAATAGGAGGGTGTAGGCAGAGGCCTACTGTATTTTGAATGAGGTGACAGCAGGAGAGACTGCCATCCACACAGCAGGGGATCAGCTGACATTACTGAACCCCACTGAGACACGGGAGCAAGTATCTCTTTCCGTGTGGACGGCACTTCCGAACTACAACTGGCTGTGTTGAAGCCCAGGAAATAGGAGGGTGTAGGCAGAGGCCTACTGTATTTTGAATGAGGTGACAGCAGGAGAGACTGCCATCCACACAGCAGGGGATCAGCTGACGTTACTGAACCCCACTGAGACACGGGAGCAAGTATCTCTTTCCGTGTGGACGGCACTTCCGAACTACAACTGGCTGTGTTGAAGCCCAGGAAATAGGAGGGTGTAGGCAGAGGCCTACTGTATTTTGAATGAGGTGACAGCAGGAGAGACTGCCATCCACACAGCAGGGGATCAGCTGACGTTACTGAACCCCACTGAGACACGGGAGCAAGTATCTCTTTCCGTGTGGACGGCACTTCCGAACTACAACTGGCTGTGTTGAAGCCCAGGAAATAGGAGGGTATAGGCAGAGGCCTACTGTATTTTGAATGAGGTGACAGCAGAAGAGACTGCCATCCACACAGCAGGGGATCAGCTGACATTACTGAACCCCACTGAGACACGGGAGCAAGTATCTCTTTCCGTGTGGACGGCACTTCCGAACTACAACTGGCTGTGTTGAAGCCCAGGAAATAGGAGGGTGTAGGCAGAGGCCTACTGTCTTTGTAATGCGGAGACAGCAGGAGAGACTGCCATCTCCACAGCAGGGGATCAGCTGGCAATGATGAACCCCACTAACACTTGAACGAATGTGTTTGGCTCTGTGGAGACGACACTTCTGAACACCAACTGACGCTGTTGGAGCCCAGGATTAGGCGAGGAGCAGGCTGGGGCCTACTGGATTTTGGCAGGTGAAGGCAGCAGGAGACATGCCATCTCCACAGCAGGGGAACAGCTGGCAGTGCTGAACCCCACTAACACTCTAACGAAGGTGTTTGGCTCTGTGGAGACGACACTTCTGAACACCAACTGACGCTGTTGGAGCCCAGGATTAGGCGAGGAGCAGGCTGGGGCCTACTGGATTTTGGCAGGTGAAGGCAGCAGGAGACTTGCCATCTCCACAGCAGGGGAACAGCTGGCAGTGCTGAACCCCACTAACACTCTAACGAAGGTGTTTGGCTCTGTGGAGACGACACTTCTGAACACCAACTGACGCTGTTGGAGCCCAGGATTAGGCGAGGAGCAGGCTGGTGCCTACTGGATTTTGGCAGGTGAAGGCAGCAGGAGACTTGCCATCTCCACAGCAGGGGAACAGCTGGCAGTGCTGAACCCCACTAACACTCTAACGAAGGTGTTTGGCTCTGTGGAGACGACACTTTTGAACACCAACTGACGCTGTTGGAGCCCAGGATTAGTCGAGGAGCAGGCTGGGGCCTACTGGATTTTGGCAGGTGAAGGCAGCAGGAGACTTGCCATCTCCACAGCAGGGGAACAGCTGGCAGTGCTGAACCCCACTAACACTCTAACGAAGGTGTTTGGCTCTGTGGAGACGACACTTCTGAACACCAAATGACGCTGTTGGAGCCCAGGATTAGGCGAGGAGCAGGCTGGGGCCTACTGGATTTTGGCAGGTGAAGGCAGCAGGAGACTTGCCATCTCCACAGCAGGGGAACAGCTGGCAGTGCTGAACCCCACTAACACTCTAACGAATGTGTTTGGCTCTGTGGAGACGACACTTCTGAACACCAACTGACGCTGTTGGAGCCCAGGATTAGGCGAGGAGCAGGCTGTGGCCTACTGGATTTTGGCAGGTGAAGGCAGCAGGAGACTTGCCATCTCCACAGCAGGGGAACAGCTGGCAGTGCTGAACCCCACTAACACTCTAACGAATGTGTTTGGCTCTGTGGAGACGACACTTCTGAACACCAACTGAAGCTGTTGGAGCCCAGGATTACGCATGCCGCATGCAGAGGCCAATGGGCAGCGGTTTTTATGGAGGTTGTGGACTACTACTGATTCTAACCATGCTCCACTTAGGCCTCTGGCTCCACTGTCTCTACTATTTACCCTGGCCTCCAACCCCGCCAGCTACATCTCTGAAGTGGCGTCAGCACAATCTACACTTGTTCCTGTGTTACTGGTGCTCAGTCCCGTCAGTTGATCCCCTGATGTTTGTCCGGCAAGTTCGCCAGCTCTGTCCTCATTCCCACTACTGGTTATGGGAATGTGGACAGAGCAGGAGACCTTGCCGGACACACATCAGGGGATAAACTGATGGGACTGAGCCACAGGAACACAGGAACAAGTGTAGATTGTGCTGACGCCACTTCAGAGATGTAGATGGCGGGGTTGGAGGTCAGGGGAAATAGTAGAGACAGTGGAGCCAGAGACCTAAGTTGGGCACGGTTAAAAATCAGTAGTGGTTTGAATGTTGATGGAGCTGGTGACTTTGCCGTCCACACAGCAGGGGATCAGCTGGCATTACTGAACCCCACTAACACAGGAGCTAGTGTGTTTCTCTGTGCAGACGACACATCTGAGCGACAACTGGCTGTGTTGAAGCAAAGGGATTATAGTTCAGGTGGTAGAAAAATGAACACACCAGCAGACCTGGATACAGTTGCCAACCACTAATTTAGTCTGTAAGAGGAATGGCAAAGTCTTTGGAGATCCAGGCCTTGTTCATTTTCAGAAAAGTCAGCCGGTCAACATTATCGGAAGATAGTCGCGTGCGACGGTCTGTTAGTACACCACCTGCGGCACTAAAGACACGTTCCGATAATACACTGGCAGCAGGGCAAGCCAGCACCTCCAATGCATACTGGCTAAGCTCTGGCCATGTATCCAGCTTAGAGACCCAAAACTTGAAGGGGGAAGAGCCATCTGGGAGTACAGCGACAGGGCAAGACATGTAGTCTGACACCATCTGACGGAAGCGTTGCCTCCTGCTGACTCGAGGCGTCGCTGATGGTGTAGACAATTGTGGTGGACACACAAAACTTTGCCACATTTGGGCCATAGTGGTCTTGCCTTGTGCTGCGGCGCTGCCTCTGCTCCCTCTTTGTGCAGAGTTTCCTCCACTGCCTCGACGCACAGAGCTGCTTTGTAAAGCACTAGCAACAATGCTGTCGGGTGGAATGGAAAACATTATGGACTGCACCAGTGACTCTTCGTACTCCCGCATTTTACGCTCCCGGTTCAATGTTGGTATGAGCCTTTGTACGCTGTCCCGGTAGCGAGGATCTAGGAGGGTGTACACCCAATAATCAGCCGAGACGAGAATGTGGGCGATGCGGCGGTCGTTTCTCAGGCACTGCAGCATGAAATCAACCATGTGCTGCAGACTCCCAACTGCCAAAGAACCGCTGTCCCCTGTTTGAGGCGTGACCTCGGCCTGCTCTGCATCACCCCACCCTCGCTGTACATACTGAGTAGAGGTTTGTGTACCTCCCTCCTCTGGAGAGATGTCTTCCTCCTCCATCGACTCCTCCTCATCCTCCTCACAAATTGTCCCCTGCCTAGGCCTTTGTGAGGAAACACGTAGCGCAGACTGTCCAGAAGCAGATGGCATTTGGGACTCCTCATCCTCCACCTCTTCTGAAACCTCATCCCTTAGTGCTTGTAGTGTTTGTTGAAGCAGGCAGATAAGGGGGACAGTCATGCTGACTAGTGCATCATCTGCACTCGCCATCCGCGTGGATTCATCGAAGGCACGCAAAACGAGGCAGATGTCCTTCATAGAGGCCCACTCAATGGTGCTGAAGTGTGAACGGCGCACAGTGCGACTTGTTTGCGCCTGATGCAGCTGGTACTCCATGACTGCTGCCTGCTGCTCACACAACCGCTCCAACATATGTAACGTTGAATTCCACCGGGTGGGTAGGTCACATATGATGCGATGTTCCGGAAGGCCAAATCGTCGCTGCAGAGCAGCGAGGTGCGATCTTGCCGTGCTGGAACGTCGCAAGTGAGCGCACTCTATGCGGACCTTGTGCAACAGTGCAGCAAGATCCGGATAGTCCCTCAGAAAGCTCTGCACGACCAAGTTAAGAACATGTGCCAGACATGGGATGTGTGTGAGGTTGCCTAGGCCAAGAGCTGCCACCAGATTTCGGCCATTGTCACACACTACCAAGCCCGGCTGGAGATTCGCTGGCCCAAACCACACATCGCTCTCCAGCTTGATAGCATTCCAGAGCTCCTGCGCTGTGTGGCTTCGATTCCCCAAAGAAATTAATTTGAGTACAGCCTGTTGACATTTGGCCACGGCTGTGCTCATATCGGTCGTAACAGGCTCCTGCTCTGCTGTTTCTGAGGAACTTGAGTAGGAGGAGGAGTCTATGTGTACAGACTGGAGTCCTGCAATCCGTGGCATTGGAAGAACACGTACAGCGCCACTCTCCAGATCCGTACCCGGCTCCACAACATTGACCCAGTGGGCAGTGAGGGAAAGGTATCGTCCCTGTCCATGGTTACTGGTCCACGCATCGGTGGTCAGGTGGACCTTGCTACTAACGGCGTTTAGTAGCGCATGTTTTATTTTGCCCTCAACATGTTTCTGCAGGGCAGGGACGGCTCGCCTGCTGAAATA
The DNA here is from genome assembly GCF_039654945.1 of Dendrobates tinctorius. Taxonomy (NCBI): domain Eukaryota; kingdom Metazoa; phylum Chordata; class Amphibia; order Anura; family Dendrobatidae; genus Dendrobates; species Dendrobates tinctorius. The sequence goes on from NW_027361773.1 coordinate 3,639,171, forward strand.
AAAGCGGCTGGGCACGTTGTATTGGGGGACTGCCAATGCCATTAAGTCCCGGAAGGTGTCAGTGTCCACCAGCCTGAATGACAGCATTTCAACTGCCAGAAGTTTGGCAATGCCAGCATTCAGAGACTGTGCTCGGGGATGGTTTGCCGAGTAAGGGCGCCTTTTATCCCATGCCTGTGCTACCGATGGCTGTGATGGATGGGAACGTGCTGCTATGGGTGTAATCTGACAGGGTCTCCGGACAACAGTGGCAGAGGTTCTTCCTTGGCGATCCTGTGAGGAAGCCGAACCAGCAGTGTGTGAGCTGGAGGAAGAGGGCCCAACACGAACTGAAGAGGTGGTAGGTGGTGCTGTACGTTGGCCTACGTCTTCAGGGTGTCTCTGCAACTCCAACTCGTGCTTGGTGCGCACATGTTTCCACATATTTGTGGTATTGAGGTTGCTGACATTTCTCCCTCTTTTGACTCTCTGATGACACAGCTTGCATTTGACAAAGCAAATGTCATCTGCAACTGTGTCAAAAAAGGACCACGCACTGCAACTCTTGTGAGCGCCCGGTTTGCCTTTGGAAGGAGGAATGCTCCTAACGGGTGCCGAAGTGGAGGGTACAGGCAACCAAGTCTTCCCCCTCCCTCTGCCTCCTGTTTTGGCCGGTAGGGGAATCTCTTCCTCCGAGCTGCTCCCACCACCTTCCTGTTGCTCACGCCATGATGGGTCAAGGACCTCATCATCTTCCCTCCCCTCTTTAAACAGCTGCTTCTCCGGGGTTGTCTCGCCAGCACCGTACGCACCAGAAAGTGGCAACTGAGTCTCGTCATCATCTGATGCGTACTGAGGTGTGCTGACCATAGGCACTGGCCCACTCGCCTCTTCAGATTCAGAGGGACAAAGAAGTTGCGCATCACTGCATACTCCCTCTTCTTCACATTCAGGAATGCTGCTTGGCTGGCCCCCTCTTTCCAAGCCAACAGATTCCGAGAACAGAAGTAGAGACTGTGATGGCTCCTGTCCATGTCTCTCTGACTGCCTGGGCACTTTGGCAGGTGGTGAAGAGACAGATGGTTGCTCTTTGGTGCTCTGACCCTGAGAGGATGCGGAAGTAATTGAAGTCGATGCGTTAGCTGCCATCCATCCGACAACGGCTTCAATTTGTTCCTCCCGCAGCAGTGGGGTACGTTGAGGTCCTACAAAGCTGCGCATAAAGGATTGTTGCCTGCTAAAACTGGGGGATGCTGATCCACTGGTGCCCGCAGCAGGTCCAGAATCCCCACGTCCTCTACCTGTAGAATCCCCACGTCCTCTCCCTGCAGAATCCCCACGTCCTCTCCCTGCTGAAACTCCACGCCCACGCCCACGCGCCTTACTCCCTGCCTTCTTCATCTTGCAAGACTGCTTAAGATAGGCAAAAAAGTACAAAGGGGGGCCTTAGTGTGCTTATTCCTGAACAGCTGGTTACAGGTACAAGAAACACTAATTTTATGAAGTGTGTGTGTGTGTGGACTAGACTTTAATAGGAGCTGATGTGGCCTACACAAGTTCAAAATGTAGTGTTTGGTGAACTTTTTTTGTGGTTTCTTTGTTGGAAACAAACTCAAAGTATGTGAACAAAGAATTGAAACTGATAGTATCACCAACTTTTTGGAGCTATTACAATGCAGGCAGGTAACCTACAATGCAAAAGATGAGGCTCCAAAAAAATTGGGTAATACTAATCTGGCTGCGCCGGCAGGGCACAAGCCAGAAAAAAAGGCTCCTCTATCTACTCCTATATAGTGTTTGCAACCAACCAATGTTGATGGATACGGATGGATGCACACTAATAGGAGAAGAAAAAATGAGCTGCACTCAAAGACAAATATGTGTGAGGCAGTGACGCACGTTGAGCGTCCTACAACCAGACGTAGCTGCAGGACACTCTACTCAGCGTGAGCTGCACTCACACACAGTCAGAGGCCTCTCAGACAGCCGTCAACAGTGCAGCTAAGTGGGCACTGGCACTGACAGGCTGCAGAAAGGCTCCGCTGTGTACTCCTTTATAGTGTTTGCAACCACCGTAGATGGAGACGGATGGATGCACACTAATAGAAGAAAAAATGAGCTGCACTCAAATAAAAATATGTGTGAGGCACTGACGCACGCTGAGCGTCCTACAGCCAGACGTAGCTGCAGGACACACTACTCAGCGTGAGCTGCACTCACACACAGTCAGAGACCTCTCAGACAGCCGTGAACAGTGCAGCAAAGTGGACACTAGCACTGAAAGGCTGCAGAAAGGCTCCGCTGTCTACTACTAGTGTTTGCAACCAACGTATATGGATACGGATGGAAGCACACTAGATTGAAATTATGTAAAAAATGCAGCTCAAAAAATAAAAGATGTATGAGGCAGCAGTGATCACACTGGGTGGCCTACAGCCTGACGTGGCTGCAGGACCCACTCCACAGCGTGAGCTGCACTCACACAGCCCTTGCAGACAGCTGTGAACACTGCTGCTAGGGCAAAGAAGGCTACAGTGGTGGTTTATGTAGCCTGGGTAAAGCACTAGATGTTTGGTGGAATCGCTATTTCTAACTGTCCCTCACAGTCTTCTACAGCAGCCTGTCCCTAACTGAATTCACAGCAAAGTGACCAGAAATGGCGGCTGCGGTGGCTTTTATAGTGCATCATGACATCATTTCGGCAGCCAATCACAGCCATGCCAATAGTTAACATGCCTACATGCCTAACAGGATGTGCCCACACTTCGGAGGATTCCCATTGGCTTAATCAAAGCAAGCAGGCTCATAGCATGATGGGAACTTCCTATTCCGATTCCGATTCCGGAATCCGATATGACAAAAGTATCGGAACTAAGTATCGGAATTCCGATACCGCTAATATCGGCCGATACCCGATACTTGCGGTATCGGAATGCTCAACACTAGTCATAACTCCTATGAGGAGGCAAAGACGCAGACTCATTCTCACTAAATACATCATAAAAGTCAGCCAAATAGTCAGGAACATCATGCGACTGGGGAGAGGTGGAGAAAACAGGAGCATCACTAAGGGCACACCGACAACCCCAACTCACCACAGACAAAGATTTCCAATCCAGAACTGGATTATGGATTTGCAACCAGGGAAACCCCAGAACAATGGTATCATGCAAATTATGCAACACCAAAAATCTGCAATTTTCTTGATGGTCTGGTGCGACCCGCATTACCACCTGGGTCCAAAACTGAGGTTTATTCTTCGCCAAAGGAGTAGCATCAATCCCCCTCAAAGGGATAGGCGTCCGCAGAGGTGTCATAGGAAATCCACAACGTTTAGCAAAATCCAAGTCCATCAGGTTCAGAGCTGCTCCTGAATCCACAAAAGCCTTGGCGGAAAATGTGGACAGGGAGTAGATCAGAGTAATTGCCAGATGAAACTTAGGTTGAACACCACCCACAGAAAACGTGTGTGCACAACGTTTCTCTCGTTTAGGGCAGACAGAAATAATATGCAAGGCATCTCCACAAAAAAACACAGCTTATTACACCTTCTGAACTCCTGACGTTGCACCCTAGACAAAACTCTATCACATTGCATAGGTTCAGACATTTGTTCAACAGTTGGCAACATCTCTCGTGTAGTTTTGCGTTCACGTAAACGCCGATCCACCTGAATGGCTAATGACATAGAATCGTCAAGACCAGAGGGAACAGGAAATCCCACCATAGTATCTTTTACATTTTCTGACAAATCCTTCCGAAAGAGGGCTGCCAAGGCACCATTATTCCAGGTAGTAAGGACCGCCCACTTTCGGAATTTTTGACAGTACAACTCTGCCGAATCCCGACCCTGGCTTAATGCCAACAGGGTCTTTTCAGCCTGATCAATAGCATTAGGTTCATCATACAACAACCCCAAGGCTTGAAAAAATGCGTTCACATTATTCAGAATAGGATCATCAGGTTTCAAAGAAAACTCCCAATCCTGGGGAGTTCCCCAACGAGTTAGGCTTCAAGGCAAAAAATAATTTACAATTATTCTTGAAATTCAAGAATTTAGACCGATCCCCAAAAAACACATCAGGAGTAGGAATCTTTGGTTCAGCAGCATGTGAATGAGCAAGATAGGCGGAAATTCCCCGCACTTCAGCAGCGAGCTGCTCCACACGATCAGACTATTGCTTCATCTCCATTGAGAGAAAAATTCCCCCTACGGCCTCAGAGATATAGAGGAAAAAATATGCACACAAAAAAAAAAAAAAAAAATTCTGACACTTTTCTTTTTCCTTTTTTTTTTTTTTTACAATTCTCTCCTGCTATAGAGTACCCTAGGATCTGCGGTATGGCTGGTGATTCTGTTATGATGAGTCACCGAAGGAGGAAAAAACAAAATACCAGCTAAGTCCAGAAAAACCAGAGAGGTTGGCAGCTATCGGATTGCAGACCCCTGAACCTATCCACAACAACCAGCAGTAGCCGTGGGGGTTCCTACGGTGCCCTAGACCCCTCAATCACAGCCGGAGAGCTACATAGCCTAAAGACAGAAAGGGGAAAAACTAAACTGCCCAAGAGCAGACCCCAAAGCAATAGGCAGCCCCCAACATATAATGACGGTGAAGCAAGATGAAAACACTAACACAGATAGAAAGATAGGTTGAGCAAATGATGGGGCCCAAGCTAACTACATAGGACAGGATAGGAAGGCTGCTGTCTGCCATCCGCAAAAACCCTATCAAAATGAGCCAACCGACTGATAGGAAAAACAGGCCCTGAAGTCGCTAGGCTTCAAAAGACTATATCAGCACTCAGGTATATTCTGAAGACAGAGCAAAAGATCAACAGATCAGAGACAAAAATGGAATTCAGCTCACCCCCAGCCGGGGATGGCAGAACTCCCAAAAAACAAGGCAAAACAAAAACAAAACTGAAGAGTACAAAGCAGAGCAGAAAAACTTAGCTTTGAGACGCAGGAATCAGACTGGTCTCCAAGAATCCAGCAGGAAAATCACCAGCCAGGAAGATGGGCGTCGGCAGCCTTATATCCAGTCCTCAATTCCAGCCACCCAGTTATCATCTAGTTGCCCAGGTGTTTGGTAATCAGTCTCACTACCTTCCTTCACCAGAGGAGGGAGTTCATCAGACCTCAATGGCAAAAGGAAAAATGAACTCACAACAGTATGCTCCACGGCTACTGCTAGTTGTGTGGATAGGATCAGGGGTCTGCAATCCGCTTAGTTACCAACCTCTCTTGTTTTCTGAGGCTTGGCTTGGTCTTGCTTTCCTCCTCGGTGACCCAATCATAAAATCATAACAGTGTCCGTTCATATGGTTGCAAACAGTATGCTGTCTGATACTTGTGCAAGTCAGCCCTGATACCATTCTATGTACTCTATATAATGTGTCTCCCTTTTGATGCCTGCTTATATGATTAAAATCAGTAGGCTGGTTGTTATTTATGCAAGCCAGTCTGGTTACTTTTTTATGCACTTTATATAATTCTGACATAAGTTATGTGCTTGCCATATACTATATATAGGGCCCCTTATACAATTGGGCTTTAATTGATAAACTTAGAGCTAAGTACCTCTCATTGTTCCGCTTCCTTTTTGTATACAGAATCAGGCTGTCACTTTTTAGCTCATGTGCTCTCTACTTGGTTTCTCTAATAAAGTTTTTCACTTTTGATATAATATTACCTTCTTGGACTATTTCATTGCGTTTTTTTCTGTGGTTCAACCATTGAGGTGCAGGCGGTGCACACGAGTGTTGATTCTCTCATGCAAGATAATCAGATCGATTATGTAAATGACACACTGATCAAACTCTGATCGGAGTGGCAGCTTAATGTGATCCGATTCTCTCTCAGATGAGAGAATTGTAGCACAGATGAGGAGAAGATGGAGAACAAGATTTCTCCATCTTCTCCATTGTGTGTCTGCGGAAATTAGACTGCACTTGGATGTCATCTGAGTGCAGTCTGATGTTTTCCACGCACCCATAGACTTGAAGGAGTGGGTATGATCCAATTCGTGCAGCAATTCTAAGCACGATGCAATTTTTTTCCCATGCCGTATGGCATGATAAAGCAAAAACTGATCATCACGGCCCCATATAACAATATTCGTCCAACTGCTATCCAATAAATCATTGGATAGCACTCGGCCGATATATACGCTTGGGAAATTGAGCCCTAAAAATAACTAACATACTAGGGGGCCATATTAAAGATCCTGATATGTATGTTTATAAAAATATCAAAACTTTGAAAATACAGTGCCTTGCGAAAGTATTCGGCCCCCTGGAACTTTTCAACCTTTTCACACATATCATGCTTCAAACATAAAGATACCAAATGTAAATTTTTGGTGAAGAATCAACAACAAGTGAGACACAATTGTGAAGTTGAACGAAATTTATTGATTATTTTACATTTTTGTGGAAAATAAAAAGCTGAAAAGTGGGGCGTGCAATATTATTCGGCCCCTTTACTTTCAGTGCAGCAAACTCACTCCAAAAATTCATTGTGGATCTCTGAATGATCCAATGTTGACCTAAATGACTAATGATGATAAATATAATCCACCTGTGTGGAATCAAGTCTCCATATAAATGCACCTGCTCTGTGGTAGTCTCAGGGTTCTGTTTGAAGCACAGAGAGCATCATGAAGACCCAGGAACACAACAGGCAGGTCCGTGATACTGTTGTGGAAAAATTTAAAGCCGGATTTGAATACAAAATGATTTGCAATACTTTTAGGCTGCGTTCACACGTGGCGTTTTTTTCGCGTTTCCGCGGCTGTTTTAACCGCGCGATTTTGCCGCGAAAACGCGAAAAATAAGCATCCCATGCATTCCTATGGGATTCCGCAATGCTGTGCTAATGCTGCGGTTTTTACCGCGGCGGAATCGCTTCGCGGTAAAAACCGCAGCATGCTCATTAATTTGCGGAATCGCGGCGATCCCGCACCCATAGGAATGCATTGTTCCGCTTACTTCCCGCATGTGGCTGTGCACACCATGCGGAAAGTAAGCAGAACAATTGCGGATGGTACCCACGGTCCGGAGGAGAGGAGACTGTCCTCTGGGCTTTGGGTACCATATCCCTGTAAAAAATAGAATTTAAAATAAAAAATATTGTTATTCTCACCCTCCGGCGTCCCGCGCAGCCTTCCCGCCTCTCTCCACGATCTCGTTCCCAGTAGTCCTTTGCGAAAATGCCCGCGATGGTGTCCGTTCTCGCGGTATCGCGAAGTCTCGCGGTCATTCGCGCGACGTCATCGCGAATTACCGCGAGACATCGCGATCCCGCGAGAACGGACGTCATCGCGGGCATTTTCGCAAAGGATTACTGGGAACGGATGCGCGGGACGTCGGAGGGTAAGAATAACACCATTTTTTATTTTTTTTACATTTTATCTTTTACTACTGATGCTGCATAGGCGGCCTCAGTAGTAAAAAGTTGGTCACACTCGTCAAACACTATGTTTGACGAGTGTGACCAACCTGTCAATCAGTTCTCCCAGCGATGCTACAGATCGCTTGGAGAACGCTAGCATTTTGCAAGCTAAATACGCTTGCAAAATGCTAGTTTTTCTGCGGGAAAATCGCGGGAATTTAAAATGCGGTTTTCCCGCGGACTGGAATTCCGGAATTCTCGCTGTAATTTCCGCGAGAGTTCCGGTACGTGTGAACTTAGCCTAAATATCCCAAGGAGCACTGTGCAAGCAATCATATTGAAATGGAAGGCGTATCATACCACTGCAAATCTATCAAGGCTCGGCCGTCCTTCTAAACTTTCATCTCAAACAAGGAGGACTGATCAGAGATGCAGCCAAGAAGCCCATGATCACTCTGAATGAACTGCAGAGATCTACAGCTGAGGTGGGACAGTCTGTTCATAGGGCAATAATCAGTCGTACACTGCACATATCTGGCCTTTATGGAAGTATGGCAAGAAGAAAGCCATTTCTCAAATATATCCATAAAAAGTGTCATTTAAAGTTTGCAACAAGCCACCTGGGAGACACACCAAACATGTGGAAGAAGGTGCTCTGGTCAGATGAAACCAAAATCAAGCTATTTGCCAACAATGCCAAACAGTATGTTTGGCATAAAGGCAGCACGGCTCATCACCCTGAACACACCATCCCCACTGTCAAACATGGTGGTGGCAGCATCATGGTTTTGGCCTGCTTTTCTTCAGCAGGGACAGGGAAGATGGTTAAAATTGATGGGAAAATGGATGGAGCCAAATACAGGACCATTCTTGAAGAAAACCTGTTGGAGTCTGAAAAAGAACTGAGACTGGGATGGAGATTTGTCTTCCAACAAGACAATGATCCCAAACATAAAGCAAAATCTACCATGGAATGATTCACAAATAAATGTATTCAGGTGTTAGAATGGCCAAGTCAAAGTCCAGACCTGAATCCAATCGACAAACTGTGGAAAGAGCTGAAAACTGCTGATCACAAATGATCTCCATCAAACCTCACTGAGCTCGAGCTGTTTGCCAAGGAAGAATGGGCAAGAATTTCAGTCTCTCGATGTACAAAGCTGATAGAGACATACCACAAGCTATTTGCAGCTGTAATCGCAGCAAAAGGTGGCGCAACAAAGTGTTAAGTTAAAGGGGCCGAATAATATTGCACGCCCCACTTTGCAGTTTTTGAATTTCCACAAAAATTTAAAATAACCAAGAAATTTCGTTCAACTTCACAATTGTGTCCCACTTGTTGTTGATTCTTCACCAAAAATTTACATTTGGTATCTTTAGGCTTGAAGCATGATATGTGGGAAAAGGTTGAAAAGTTCCAGGGGGCCAAATACTTTCGCAAGGCACTGTAAAATAAAAAAAATGTATTTAAATAAGTATAATCTGTCAAAAGAAAATGCAAAATTATCAAAGCTGACTTTAAACTTATTTTCACATATTTATAGCTCTTTTCCATCTTTCAACATTGTGACAATGCATTTTCATCCAATGCAAATAATATTTCTGCTAGAAGAGGTTAAGACTTTGAGACCAGTGAAACATACTATATCTTGACAACTTGTCCAATTGATTTTTTTCTTGTCCTGCTCAGTATTGTGTAGGTCTGGCACTTTCAAGATTCAACTGAATACAGATTTCCCTTTAACTCCGGATAATGGTTATTTGGTATCAGGGTTGACAATAAAATTCATATAATCACTAAGAGTGATCATGAGCATCCTATTGAGCAAAGCCACCTGCTTACTTTCTCCCTGCTGAAATCAAATATGTTTCCTCTTAATTACATAGTTTGTTCTTTATTTAGCATAACTATGTTTTGAGATATACTGATAAAAGTAATTGTTAAACTGTATATGAGGCTGTACAGACATGTGAACTGAATTGAAAACAATAGCAATGGTACTTTTATAGCACAAATGCTGGTGCTATGGACATAAACAAAACTGGATATGTAAATTTGGATGCATTGCAGTACTTTTTAATGTGAAGTTTTAAAATTGCAATCCATCTTATACATTTGCTATAATATAACATTTGCATAATACTCTGACCAGTAAGGTATAATAAAGGTGTTATACCCCAATTCCAAAATAGCTGAGTGGCTGTGTAAAATGCCAAATAAGCAAGAATGCAACAATGATAAATTAATAATATTATTATTATTTATTATTATAGCGCCATTTATTCCATGACACTTTACATGTGAGGGGGGTATACACAATAAATACAAGTACAGTAATCTTAAACAATACAAGTCACGACTGGTACAGGAGGAGAGAGGACCCTGCCCACGAGGGCTCACAATCTAAAAGGGATGGGTAAGGATACAGTAGACAAGGGTAGAGCTGGTCGTAGAGTGATTTGGTGGATCGATGGTTACTGCAGGTTGTAGGAGCTTGTCAGAAGAGGTAGATCATCAGGTTCTTTTTGAAGGTTTCCATGGTAGGCGAGAGTCTGATATGTTGTGGTAGAGAGTTCCAGAGTAGGGGGGATGCGCGGGAGAAATCTTGTATGCGATTGTGGGAAAAGGAGATCAGTGGGGATTAGAGGAGATCTTGTGAGGATTGGAGGTTGTGTGCAGGTAAGTACTGGGAGACGAAGTTACAGATGTAAGGAGGACTCAGGTTGTGGATGGCTTTGTATGTCATGGTTAGGGTTTTGAACTGGAGTCTTTGAGTAATGGGCAGCCAGTGCATGGATTGACAGAAGGGAGAGGCCGGGGAATAGCGGATGTTACGGGCTGGCAGAACGCACCCAATAAATAAAGCTTAAATAATAGAAGAGGTGCATTCGCAGCCCAGGCCCACCGTGCAGAGGTGACCAACTGCTGCTGAACAATGAGGGAAAGGCATGTAGGAGGAAAGCCGGACACCAGTGGGTAACCACTGAGCCGGTACTAGCAGGCACGAGCTCTGTTACTTCACGTTACACGTACCAGCCGGCGAACAACCGCAACCTGTTAGCGTCACAGGTCACGGTGGTGTGAACCACTGCTTGCAAAGTGTGCAGCGTCCGCCCTAACGGACGCCACTAACCAGCCAAACACTGATGCTGGAAAGCTCACACACGGCGCTACCGTAGCGGACGCTGCGGTAGCAGTGGCCAAGGAGGTCTATACTTGCCGACGCCCTAGGCGCTAGCCGTAGATGAGCAGCAACACTGCGGTGCTATGCAGTGTTAGAGCTAATGTGCTGACTCTAATTCCTAACTCTAACTCATGCGTAATATCCAAGGAGTGGGGAATTATAATGCATCAGCCACCAGGCTCATTCATCTATCATCATACATACACTAAATACATTAGCCTCAGAGTCTATCATAGTGCATGGTGGGGTGGCCATGCTAGCCTTTTATAGCCATGCCCTTCCGGGACCTTCCTTATCCTCTAGATGGACCAATCAGATCTTGAGAAGGACTTGAGCATGTGACTCCCGATACCCAATGGGAGATCGTCTTATGAGCATGCTCAGTAGACTGAAGGAAGGGCTTAGACTCTGGAGTCTTTTGCTGCTGGACAGGTTGCATTGCAATATCTGGACCAGAGGTGGCAGGAGCAGCCGAACCCACAATGCTGGTGTGGGCAGAACGCCGGGATCGTGGAGTCTGCTGAGCAGTCTCCACTGCGGGCGGACGAGAATGGGAGACCGCTGATGGCAAGGCTCGGGATTCCCACTGTGCAGCACCAGGAACCCGACTCCTAACAGCAGGGAGACAGGTGCATTAGTTGAGCAGCAGAGTTTAGAATAGAATTGGAGGGGTGTGAGAGTGTTAGATGGGAGGCCACAGAGCAGGAGGTTGCAGTAGTCAAGGCGGGAGATGATGAGGGCATGAGCTAGGGTTTTTGCAGATTCTTGGTTGAGGAATGTACGGATCTGTGAAATATTTTTGAGTTGAAGTCGGCAGGAAGTGGAAAGTGCTTGGATATGTGGTTTGAAAGAGAGATCAGTGTCAAGGATAACCCCGAAGCAGCCAGCTTTTAGGACTGGAGAGAGTGGGCAGCCATTTACTTTAATGGATAGGTTCGTTGGGGGGGGTTGCGTGAGATGGGGAAAGATGATGAATTCTGTTTTTTCCATATTATGTTTTAGAAATCTAGCGGAGAAGAAGGATGAAATAGCAGACAGAAATTGAGGGATTCTGGTTAGTAGGGAGGTGATATCTGGTCCAGAGATGTAAATCTGTGTATCATCAGCATAGAGGTGATACTGAAAGCCATGAGATTCTATGAGCTGTCCTAGGCCGAAGGTGTCAATGGAGAAGAGCAGGGGCCCTAGGACTGAACCTTGCGGGACTCTGACAGATAGGGGGTGCGGTGCAGAGGCAGTGTGCGAGTGGGAGATGCTGAATGTCCAGTCTGTTAGGTATGAGGTGATCCAAGACAGGGCCAAGTCTGTGATACAAAGAGATGAGAGGGTCTGCAGTAATAGGGAATGGTCCACTGTGTCAAAGGCAGAGGACAGGTCAAGGAGGAGGAGGACAGAGTAGTGTCGCTTGGCCTTGGCGGTTAATAGGCCATTGGTGACCTTAGTTAGGGAAGTTTCAATGGAGTGGTGTGGCCAGAAGCCAGATTGTAAGTGGTCAAAGACGGAGCAAGAAGAGAGATGGAAGGACAGTTCAAGATGGACATGTTATTCCAGTAGTTTTGAGGCATAAGGAAGATGTGATATAGGGTGAAAGCTAGAAACAGAGGATGGGTCAAGAGAGGGTTTTTTGTGGATAGGTGTGATTGAGGCATGTTTAAAGCTTGAGAGGAAAACACCAATTGTTAGTAAGAGGTTGAAGAGATGGGTTAGGGTTGGGATGAAGACTGTGGTGAGCTTTGGGATGAAGTGGGATGAGATTGGGTCAAGTGCATAGGTGGTAAGATGTGATCTTGTGAGCAGAGTGAAGAGTCAATCTTCTGTAATGGTGAAGAGGTTGGTTTTGGAGGTGTAGGGCTGGGCAGCTAGGAGGAAGGGCTTTGGGGGCTGTCGATCAAAACTCTCTGATGTTATCAATCTTGGGCTTGAAAAATGAGGCAAAGTCTTCAGCTAAGTTGAGTGGAGAGGGAGGAGGTGCTGGGGGACGGAGGAGAGAATTGAAGATGTTGAATAACTGTCTAGGGTTTTGAGACAGGGAGGATATGAGAGATGAGAGGTAGGTTTGTTTGCTGCAGCGAGTGTTGCTTTGAAAGTAGTGAGGGACTGTTTGAATGTAATGAAGTCCTAATTGGAGTGGGATCTTTTCCATCTCCTCTCGGCAACCCTAGAAACTCGCCTCAGTTCTTTGGTCAGGCTGATGTGCCAGGGCTGTCTGTTGATTTTGCGAGCTTTGATATTTGTGAGAGGGGCAAATGATTCCAAAGCTACAGCTATTGTGGTGTTATATAGAGTGGCACGGGCATCCGCATTGTGTAAGGAACTTATGTCTGTAAGAGGGAGGAGGGATTCAGACAGTGAGTGTAGATCGAGGTGTTTAAGATTTCTGAAAGGGTGTGCATGTTTGTGGGGTGGGGATTGTGGACCTGGAGAGAAAAGGGAAGAGAATGTAAGTAGGTTGTGGTCAGAAAGAAGAGGTGAGTTAGAGAGGCTAGATAGGGAGCAGAGGCAAGTGAAGATGAGGTCCAGTGTATGGCCATCTTTGTGAGTGGCTGCAGAAGACCATTGAGTGAGGTCGAAGGAGGTAGTGAGGGATAGAAGCTTAGTGGCAGCTGAGAGGGAAGTGTCAATGGGATGTTGAAGGTGCCCAAGATGATAGTGGGGTTGTCAGTGGAAAGGAAATGAAATAGCTAGGTGGTGAAGTGGTCAAAGAAGGTGGTGGCTGGCCCTGAGGGGCGGTAAATGACAGCTAGTTGGATGTTGGAGGGGGAGTAGATGTGCACAGAGTGCACCTCAAATGAAGGGAGGGTAACAGAGTGTGGTAGTGGGATGGGATGAAGGAGCAGTTATCTGACAGGAGAAAACCAACTCCTCCACCATGCTTGCTGCTGGGGCGGGGGTTGTGGGAAAGGTGTAATCCACCATACGGAAGTGCAGCAGGAGAGGCTGTGTTAAAAGGGGTGATTCAGGTTTCGGTGATGGCGAGGAAGGAAAGTTTGTTAGTAATAAAAAGATCATGGATGTAGGAAAGTTTGTTGCAGACAGAGCGAGCGTTCCACAGAGCTTAGTGGGACAGGGGAAGCAGGGGCTGAGCGAATGGGCATAAGGTTGGAGAGGTTATGGAAAATTGTGATAGAGCATGGACAGGAGGTAGAAATGACTTTGGGAATGTGGTGAGGAGGACCAGTGTTATGATTAGGTAACCGAGGAGGATAACAGGGGAATAGGCGAGGCAACCAGATAACCAGAGAGGTTGGTAACTTAGCGGATGGCAGACCCCTAAACTGACAACACAACTAGAATTAGCCGTGGGACGTACCTACGATGCTCTAGACGCCTCGGCACAGCCAAAGGATTAACTAAGCCTAAAGAGTGAAAAGGGAAAGCTAAACTGCCCCGGAGTAGAACCCCAAAGGAACAGATAGCCCCCGAACATATATTGCCGGTGAGTAGTGTTGAGCATTCCGATACTGCAAATATCGGATATCGGCCGATATTCGCTGTATCGGAGTTCCGATATTTTTACAATATCGAATAACGGAATCGGAAGTTCCCATAATGCAATGAGCCAGTTGTGTTAGCCATGTTAACTAATGGCATGGCTGTGATTGGCTGCTGAAATGATGTCATCATGATGCGCGGTCTGTGCCGGCCTGCCGGGGGTCTGTGCGGGCCTGCCGGGGGTCTGTACGGGCCTGCCGGGGGTCTGTGCGGGCTGCCGGGGGTCTGTGCAGGCTGCCGGGGGTCTGTACGGGCCTGCCAGGGGTCTGTGCGGGCCTGCCGGGGGTCTGTGCGGACTGCCCGGGGTCTTTGCGGGCCTGCCGTCGGTCTTTACGGGCATGTTGGGAGTCTGTGCGGGCCTGCCCGGGGTTGTGTGTGTGTGCAGGCATCGTCCGATGGGACTACAAGTCCCATCGGGCTATGACTGCTACAATGACAGTGATTGACACATTAGCCAATGATGGGACAGTAGTAGTCCCATCATCCGGCTAATGTGTTGAATGTAAAAAAAAACCCATACATACTACATACATATTACATATATACAACATTCATACAACATGCATACATGCTACATACTACATACATACTTCATATATGCTACATTCATACAACATACATACATACTACATACATACTACATATATACTACATTCATACAGCATACATACATACTACATAATACATGCATACTATATATATACTACATTCATACAACATACATACATACTACATACTACATACATACTACATATATACTACATTCATACAACATACATACATTCTACATACTACATACATACTACATATATACTACATTCATACAGCATACACACATACTACATAATACAAGCATACTACATATATACTGCATTCATACAACATACTACATACATCATACTACATACATACTACATATATACTACATTCATACAACATACATACATACTACATAATACATACACATTACATATATACTACATTCATACAACATACATACATACTACATACATACTACATATATACTACATTCATACAACATACATACATACTACATATATACTACATTCATACAACATACATGCTACATACTTACTACATACATACAACATACATACAACATGCTACATACATACAACATACATACAACATATATGCTTCATACATACTGCATACATACTACATACAATACATTCATACATTCATACAATACATACATATAGACATACAGTACATATAACATAGAGTACATACAACATTCATACAACATACATACATACTACATACTACATACATACTTCATATATACTACATTCATACAACACACATACATACATACTACATACATACTACATATATACTACATTCATACAGCATACACACATACATACTACATACATACTACGTATATACTACATTCATACAGCATACATACATACATACATACTACATACATACTACATTCATACAACATACATGCATACTACATAATACATGCATGCTATATATATATACTGCATTCATACAACATACATACATACTACATACATACTAAATATATACTACATTCATACAACATACATACATACTACATACTACATACATACTACATATATACTACATTCATACAGCATACATACATACTACATAATACATGCATACTACATATATACTACATTCATACAACATACATACATACATACTACATACATACTACATATATACTGCATTCATACAACATACATACATACATACTACATTCATACAACATACATACATACATACTACATACTACATATACACCACATATATGCTACATTCATACAACATACATACATACTACATAATACATACACATTACATATATACTACATTCATACAACATACATACATACTACATACATACTACATATATACTACATTCATACAACATACATACATACTACATATATACTACATTCATACAACATACATGCTACATACTTACTACATACATACAACAAACATACAACATGCTACATACATACAACATACATACAACATATATGCTTCATACATACTGCATACATACTACATACAATACATTCATACATTCATACAATACATACATATAGACATACAGTACATATAACATAGAGTACATACAACATTCATACAACATACATACATACTACATACTACATACATACTTCATATATACTACATTCATACAACACACATACATACATACTACATACATACTACATATATACTACATTCATACAGCATACACACATACATACTACATACATACTACGTATATACTACATTCATACAGCATACATTCATACATACTACATACATACTACATTTATACAACATACATGCATACTACATAATATATGCATGCTATATATATACTACATTCATACAACATACATACATACTACATACATACTAAATATATACTACATTCATACAACATACATACATACTACATACTACATACATACTACATATATACTACATTCATACAGCATACATACATACTACATAATACATGCATACTACATATATACAACATTCATACAGCATACATACATACATACTACATACATACTACATATATACTGCATTCATACAACATACATACATACATACATACTACATACATACTACATTCATACAACATACATACATACATACTACATACTACATATATACCACATATATGCTACATTCATACAACATACATACATACTACATAATACATACACATTACATATATACTACATTCATACAACATACATACATACTACATACATACTACATATATACTACATTCATACAACATACTTACTACATACTTACTTTATACATACAACATACATACAACATGCTACATACATACAACATACATACAACATATATACTACATACATACTGCATACAATACATTCATACATTCATGCAATACATACATATAGACATACAGTACATATAACATAGAGTACATACTCATCATCACTTGTCAATTTGATCCCCAAAGCCAGTGTCATCTCACTGTAAAAATATTAAAATAACAAACAACCAATATACTCCCTGATTCGCAGAAATCCACGAGTGTCCCACGACGATCTCCTGCAGTGCATCACTGAGAGGTTACTATAGTTCACTGGTCTCACTTTATGGCAAAAGCTGCGTGGGAACTTTATCACACAGCAATGCCAAAAGTGAGACTAGGGACTCTTTTTTTTACAGTGGCGGAGGAATACAGTGCGGAAGGATACCTACCTCCCCTCATTGTATTCCTGGTGCCCCTAGAGAGCGGTCGCATCAGCTGATGCTGCTGTTCTCCCCGGGAGATCGTCGTGGGACACTCATGGATTTCTGTGGATCAGGGAATATATTGGTTGTTTGTTATTTTAATATTTTTTACAGATGACACTGGCTTCGGGGATCAAAGTGACAAGTGATGGTGAGTATGTACTCTATGTTATATGTACTGTATGTCTATATGTATGTATTGTATGAATGTATGAATGTATTGTATGTAGTATGTAGTATGTATGTATGTTGTATGTCTGTAGCATGTTTTATGTATGGTGTATGTCTGTAGTATGTATGTAGTATGTACTATGTATGTATGTTGCATGAATGTAGTATATATGTAGTATGTATCTAGTATGTATGTATGTATGTTGTATGAATGTAGTATATATGTAGTATGTGTGTAGTATGTATGTATGTATGTTGTATGAATGTAGTATATATGTAGTATGTATGTAGCATGTATGTATGTTGTACGAATGTAGTATATATGTAGTATGTATATGATACAGATAGAATAGAGTACTGTCTGCAATCACGCAAAAAACCCTAGAAAAACTCCAACATGTCTGATATGCAAAAATACTGAGTCCACATGACCTCTCCCCCACTAAATCAGAACTCTGGTGTAACTGGACGCAAACAAAAGATACTGATATAACAAGAGATTAGAAATACTGCAAAGACTGACATAAGCTGTGGCAAATGAAACAGAGTCCAGCACAGGTCCCAGCAGGGAATCAGGCTAGACTCACACCAGCAAGGCAGAAATCAGAGAAAAGCAAAAAATGGGTCAAATGCAAAAAGATTCAAGCAGACAAATAACTTATCTGAAAGATGCAGGGCGAAGCAGGAGGCAAGCAGACTTCCAAAAAGCTCAGGAAGAAAACCAAATCACCGGCAAGAGCTGAGGGAAGATTGCTCACTTAAATCACTCCAGTCTGTAACACCTGACCTCCAATCATCCTGCTCAGGTGATTGACTTCTGTCAGCCAAACCAGCTCTATTACCAGCAGCAACCACCAGAGGGAGCCCAAACTCAGAAGCCAGGTCAAAAGTGTTCAGAACAGACCAGGATTTGGAGAGATATCACCAGCAGTGAGAAGGAGCCAAGAAACTATTAGCAGGTGGGAGCACAAGAGGGCATGTGTGGGCTGTCTGTATTTGGAGACATAGGATTGTATGTTGAGAAACAGATCTGAGGAAGAGGTGACATAGATGGGGAGGATTGAAGAAGAGTTGAACAGTTCCTTGCTTGGTGAAAGGATTAGGGGGGTTAGCATAAAGTGAAGGATTATAGGGATCAGAATGAAAACAAACAGAAACATTGTTTACTGTGATTATTTTTCCTATTACCTTCAGTTCCCTCTGGTTCAATACTGGATTAATTCATATCTCACACTTGTAAGATACACACTTATAGGATACACACTGCAGACTAAAGTCTTGGCAGACTTATGCTATGCAATATATGTGCTACAAAGTGCAATCAGGTGTGAAGCAGAATGGAGTGGTCTGTGCTCATCTTGGTCAGACAATTAAGAGTCGACCAGATGCATATGATCAAACCAAAGAAAACAAGGTCATAAATAACACTGGAGTAAAGCAAGGGTTAGTTGAAAGACATACTGAGTGAATACTAGGAGCAGAGGTAAGAAGTCTGTGTGGAAAGCTGAGTGACGTACCAAGTGAATACTAGGAGCAGAGGTAAGAAGTATAATAGCCATATTTTGTTCACAACAGGTCAAAGGACAAATATCAAAACTTGGAAGACAGAGATTTTCCATTGAAAATATTAACTTATTTAGAAAATAATGTTAGACCCATGCACACACCCTGACAGTACTGTAGATAACTGCTGCAGGCAGGGCATGACTCTAAGGCCGGAGTCACACTGGCGAGGAATACGGGTGCGTGAGAGGCGCAAAAAGCACGCATTAGACACGGACCAATGATTCTCTATGGGGTCACTCGCACCAGGCGTATATTTCACCTCCGTATCCTACGCTCCGTGCCACTCGCAGCATGCTGCGATTGTCAGCGTACTACGCCCGTAGCACGCCAATGCAAGTCAACGGGTGCGCAAAAAATACGGATTACACACTGACCACACGTGTGACCTGCGAGCAATACGCAGGTCTTTTGGCTGGTGAACAGGAAATGGGCCAATCCATCATCAGGAAGCGTAGACATGCAAATGAGCTCAAAAAGCGCTCCAGACATCCAGGAAGTACGCCTCCACGGAGTACAGCAGCAGCATGGCGTCCACTTACATAAATGTGGAGATACTAATTGTGCTGGTGCAGGAGCGTCCAGAAATATGGGACCCACGCGACGCAAACTATGCGAACCGCACACGAAAGGAGGCGTCATGGAGGCGCATCTGTCGCCAGATGTACCATGACTTCGGTGACAGACCACGTGAGGAGCAGCAGAAAATTCGTAAGTGCAACCATAAAAATATAATTAACGTTAGCGCGCGCTATAAAATGACACTACAATCAGCCCCCCCCCCCTTCCTGGGCATGTAATTTTAGCCTCATGAGGCCGTTACATTAGGATGTGACACGTGGCTTCACACAGCCATAATTAGGGGTTAGGCCACAAGCTCCTCATCCTCCTAGCCACAAAAATTATTTTCAGGGGAGCTAATGAGACCCTGGGTATCGGCCCAATTACATATGCCACCATGGGTAGAACGCACACCCCATAAGGCCCCATGCCTAGACTACTGTTTGAAAATGTGACCACTCAAATATGTGATTTTGACAATCTTTCCTGTCACATTGCAGTGGAAGATGTGATGAAACGGTGGAGAAGCATCCGGGACCAATACCGCCGGGAACGCCAGCAGCGGTCCAGGAGTGGGGATGCTGGCCATGTCAAGCGGAAATATATATATTATGACCGGCTGAACTTCCTCGCCCCAATTCTGGCTCTGAGACCGTAAGTACATACCTCACACCACATGACACAAAAACATTACACAAATACTTTACAGGGACAAAAATATTGATGTATTTTTGCCTCTGTTCTATTTCATAACAGAACTCAATCCAACCTTACGGATCGAGGAACGGCCTCAGAGGCAGAGCCCGTTATTGATCCTGTAGGGGATGAGGTGGCTGGTCCATCTTCTCCCCCTACAAGAAGGATGTCTGAAGAGGAGGCATCACATGAGCACACAATGGCTGCCCGACACAACACACCACCAGGACGGTCTGCAGCTGCAACCTCACCCATCCTGGAAGAGATGGGCAACTTGAGCAGCAGCCCAACTGCCCAGATCAGGCCCTCCCCACAGGCTGCTCTAGCAACACGGCGAATAAGAAGAAGGCGCCAGGTCGCCATTCAAGAGAGCAGGACCAATGTGGACACTGGGGTGCTGAATTACCTGTCCAGAGTCACTACAGATGATGGTGAGGAGGCCTATGCACGTAGCCTCACCCTTTATCTCCGTGCCCTTACCCGTGAGGTCAGGCTCCGTATTAGGGGGTGTATTCAGATCCTGCTTGATGCAAGCACCCCCCCAATACCCCATATGAGGTGTTTGAATTTCTGGAGAGGTGGCAGCTCTCACCAAGAAATTTAATGCGCATGAGACCATCCACACAGATGCTTGCTCAAGCAGGGTCTGAACAGCCCCTAATACGTGGGCCAACACCTCAACCCCTTCCTCCCCCTACCCATCCTTCTATTCCGCAGCCCCAAATGTCTTCAGCAAGCCAACCCCACCAATATGGCCACTTGTACCCACCCAGTGTTGGAGGCTGGTCCCAACCTGGTTGGGGACGATCTGGCTATCTTGGTGGGTATGAGCCACGGGCCTACCATAGCCAACAAGAAGCCCCTCACCATCATCATTATTACTCTGGGCAGTATCACCAACAGGCCCAGGAGGCTGGACAACAACAGCATCATGGGCAACAGTATGGCCCCACACAGGGCGATGTTGGCCACAATGTCCAGCAGCACCCACAGGCTGTTCCTCCCCGTTCCCCTTCCCCTACATATGAGGATTTATGAATCCAAACTTTGGAGATGTCCAGTGACATGTAACTGGTGCTTCTAATCTAGAGAAAAAAACAGGTGTTCTCCTTCACCAACATTTAGAACATAATTTAACACTCACATTTGTAAACAATGTTTTCCAAACATATGAAACAATCCATCATGACAGGCAACGCTACCTCACGCCTTTCACACAGATATTACATGTGTGTATAAAAGAGAATATTTAAATGCGCTATACTGTTACCTGAAAGGATGAAAATACACTAATCACTTGTTAATGCATAGGAAAGGTGTGCTTGCCTTTAGTTAAGTAGTCAACTTTGTTATTAGCATTCTCTAGTAAACCAATTTGAGGCGAACAGCATTCACAATATCACGCTCTCTCTATGTCTTAACAAGTGAGTTTTGTATTTTCATCCTTTCCAGTATAGCATGCTTAAATATTGTCTGTTCTACAGACAGATAATATCTGTGTGAAGGATGTGAGGTAGCCTTGCCTGTCATGGTGGAATCTTTCTATGTTTGGAAAACATTATGAGGAAATGTGAGTGTTATCTTATTGACTTTATTTTGGTGATGGAGCTCACCCTTTGTTGCCTAATCCAGGTTAATGTAGGCATGCAGCAATGTTGTTATTGCATAATGTTTGTTGCAGTTATTTTCTGTTATGTTAATGTTACATCAAGTTAACGAAGGCCCAAAGGGTCATTTTGGCCATTGCCAAATTTGTGTTATGGCAAAATTATGTTTGCCTTTATGCAAAACCCAAAAAACAAAAAGGCAAAACTAAAAATTTGTCTACTCTAGTTAACGTCTCTGTGTGATTTCTCACTATCCCTCACAACATACTAACAGACACCAACCAATGCAAAGAAACACTCATAGAATCATAACAAGGCTTGAGTAATATATATTTAGACACACTTTGAACCAAAAATAATTAGAACATAGACACAGCATTCTCTTGCCAAGAAGTAGCCCCCTCAGGTGAGATAAAGTAATTAGTGAATATATCACGCACTTTGAGGCCAGAGAGCGGTCTACGTTGAGGGATGATAGGTGGTCTCACCCTGCGCACATTGTCCGGCCTACGCACAACACCATCAGAGGAGGAGCAATCATGTATCCTGGTGAAGTTATGCAGAACAACACAGGCTTTCACAACTTCATTCACATTTTGCTCACTCAACTGAATGGCAGACTGGAGTACCCGCCATTTGGCACAAAGAAACCCAAAGGAACACTCCACCAGTCGCCTAGCACGTGATAGGCGCAAGTTCAAAATTCTGCGCCTGTGGTCAAGGTTGCGCCGGGGATATGGCCTCATGACATTACGTGATAACTGAAAGGCCTAATCTGCCACAAGGACATAAGGGACTGATTGTTCGGGGGAGCCTGGTAGCTGGCGTGGTGGTGGTAGATCCAACTGGTTGGTGCGTAGCCGCCGACCCATTATGGAAGTATTGAAGACTCTAGAGTCTCCCGTCCTTCCATAGGCCCCACTGTCCACAATTATAAACTTGTATTGAGGGTCTACCAGAGCCAACAATACAACAGAAAAGTATTGCTTATAATTGAAGAATTGGGACCCTGAGTTCGGCGGCTTACGCACCCTGATATGTTTGCCATCCAGGGCCCCAATACAATTTGGAAACTGGCAGTCCTCCTCAAAGTCCCTTGAAATCCTTAACCAGTCTTCCATCCTGGGCTCGGGTAGGACCACCTGATGGAGTCTTGTCCAGATTTGTGCACATGTAGACCTCACTATGCCTGAATTGGTGGACTTTCCAATGAGAAACTTATGGTGGAGGGCGGCATAAGACAGGCCAGTGGACAGGAAGCTGTAGAACAACAGAAATAGTCCAGGTTAGAATGGCTAAAGTAAAAAAAAATCAGTTACATGCCGACCAAACTTGGTAGGAAATGAGAGAGAACAACACACACATATTTGGTGGCACAATGACTAAGTGATATGCAGTACATATTAGATGTAACATTGTGCTGTGTCAGGTGAAACATATTTTGAGTAAGATGAGGGTATTAAACATTGTCCAAGAAGGCCAAAAAACAAATTAACACACACATTATGAACATAGAGAATGTGGTTGTGGAGTACATACCGTATTGTGAGTAGAAGTCGCTCCTCTGCAGATATGGCTTGGCGCATCCTAGTGTCCTGAAATGTGATCCCAGGGCGCACTGTCTCCAAGAGGCGATCAAATGTGGAAATGCTCATTCGACAGTACTGGTAAAATTTTTCCGGATGCTCCCGCAGAGACGAATAGAGGCGGTGAAAATGCCCTCTTGTGAGTCGTTGCCTCAAAAGTGGATGTACCCACATGCGTCTCCTCCTCCGCGGATCCACTTTCACAGGATATGGTTTGCCTAAGCGCCGTGACAAAAGCCAGGTAAAGAGAACCTGCTCGGTTGTATTGAATGTCAGACCCTCTGCCATGCTGCACAAAGAACACCAACACACCTCGTGAAAGCAAGGTGAGAAATGTACAGAATGTAGGCAGCCACCTATTTCTGAGTGTCTAAATAGGGTGCAGGCTAATGATTTAAATTGTTTGCAGGCCCCAAAACCGTTAAATGTCCATTTTGCAAGGCTGCGAGAAAATCTCGCCATACGGATTGCATACGGATTGCATACGGAGACACACATGCGCAAAATACGCGACCTCTCCTTGCTTACGGATGACCTACGGACCACTATTTTGTGGTCATTGATCCGTATTACGCATGTAAAATACGGAGCGTATTTTGCGCAGGTTAGTGTGACTCCAGCCTAACTAACTTTTCCTGCCCAGCCCTAATTTGTAAATGCAAGCGACCATGAAGGTTTTTTTTTTTTTTTTTACCTTTTTCATAGTCCAATTTATTAACTTTACATCCAATGACCATACTGATTACTGTTGCTTCATATTCATTTCCGGTCATGAACAAATGTTTGTAGCTACTTCACATTGTAGCATTTTAGCGCTACTTATTTTAGATGAAGGAAATAGTTAAAATAAAATATATTTTAAACATTAAAAAACTGAAAACCATTTCACACTGGTATACATGTTTTAATTTTTGCATACTGTGTTTTCCAGTTTGGAAATGGTACAATATATAGCTATACTGTGGTTAGTAGCAGCATTTTGACACAGGGTTCCTACCCCTGACATTTGTTTTTATTTGGTCTTTTTCAGCCACAGGTAATAAGTGTGCTTTAACTGCAAATTTGCAAACAAATTTTCATAAATTGAGACACATAGCTGTGCAACACATCTGTTTAAACTGTCAAACAGGAGATGCATACACATCACACTAATACTGGGGGGCAGTCTGTTGTTGAATTATCCTTTTTGCCCATAACATGACTCCTGCCTAGAATTTGCTTGCAGTAACACAATCGT
The DNA here is from genome assembly GCF_039654945.1 of Dendrobates tinctorius. Taxonomy (NCBI): domain Eukaryota; kingdom Metazoa; phylum Chordata; class Amphibia; order Anura; family Dendrobatidae; genus Dendrobates; species Dendrobates tinctorius. The sequence goes on from NW_027361773.1 coordinate 3,663,950, forward strand.
CTCAACAGTAGTTGTATTACCAAATGGAGATCCCATTTGACCTCCTTTGCCTCTAGCAAATGTATTAGTGGGGAGGAAGCGGAAGTTATAATATAATCTGTGAAATCACAGATCTCAATAACAGCAGCATGATGTAGCATTTAACAGCGACACCATGATAATATCTATGTTGTACATAACAGAATTTCCATGACACCTATTTTTGTTCTTTCTCATTGTCCCAGAGCACCCCAGGGACTAAGTAACTTAACACAATAGAATAACTTCTTCCAGTAGATTTATTGGAAGAGACAAGCAGTAAGTCTTTGCGCTCAGATGACATGGGGCTGCAGGAAATGGAGAACGCAATTTTAATGCCAAGCTTTGTTACTAGCTATGCGAGCTGTGGTGGTGGTGGCACTGGCACTGGTACTTGGACTCCGCTCGGAGACAAATCTCAAGGTGGGAAATAAGTGGACAATAAGCCCATGCCATTTTCTACTCAGAGGCAACTGTTAGTCAAATCAGGGATGACAATGATGATCATGATCACTATTCTGTGCTGGACTTGGGAACAAGACATGGTTGCCTAGTATATGAGGTCATCAGAGGAAGAGAGGGCTGGCCTAAGCAATAGCCAGTGCAGGTGAAAATGTGACTAAAAGATTCTCAGGGGCAAAAACCATTTCTTCGGCAGTCAACTCTGGAGCAGTTGATGCCACACATATTGTTGTTGAAACAAAGCTTTTTTCATGCTGGTTTATCATGTGTGTGAGTTCTTTTGCACATTGAGGAAATCCACGTTGAAGATGAGTTGCTGCTGTGCATCAAGGGGCAGGTCGTGCTGCCTGGATCCCCTTAAACTGCAACCTTCTGGCTGCGTTACGATCGGGCAAAGTACAGTTGTACTCAAAAGTTCACATACCCCAGCAGAATTTTTGCTTTCTTTGCCTTTTTTCAGAAAATATGAATGATAACACCAATCCTTTTTCTGCACTCATGGTTAGCGGTTGGGTGAAGCTGTTTATTGTTTAACAACTGTGTTTTCTCTTTTTAAATTATGACAACTCAAAACATCTAAATGACCCTGATGATAAGTTTACATACCCCATTTCTTAATACTGTGTACTGCCCCCTCTAACATCAATGACAGCTTGAAGTCTTTTGTGTTAGTTGTGGATGAGGTTCTTTATTTTCTCAGATGGTAAAGCTACCCACTCTTCTTGGCAAAAAGCCTCCAGCTCCTGTAAATTCCTGGGTTGTCTAGCATGAACTACGCACTTGAGATCTCCCTAGAGTGTCTCAATGATATTGAAGTCAGGAGACTGAGATGGTCACTCCAGAACACAGAGGTTGAGAAAACAGGTCACAGGTGAGGATGTTACCTTTAGTAGCCATTCAAACCCATTTGTGTCAACTTTTGTCTCCTATTGTGGTGGTTTGCCTCTAGGGATTTTCCCTGTGCTTCCAGTGTGGACTTACTTTTGGATATCCTTTCCGTACATATTACCTACACTGGTATATCCTTTAGCACAATGCACTTGCACTTTTGAGGTTACCCATTTATCTACAATTGTTCATTTGGCCTGTGGTTTCTTTTACCTGTTTAACATGGTTCCATCATTTTGGCTTACCGGTGTCATTTCTCTGTTATTTTGTATGTTTTTTACATCATGTTTTATTGTTATATCAATAAAGTTTTTTACTTTTAGTATTTCGTCTCTGTTAGTGCTTTTTTCTTATGTGATTTCCAGTTCTTGCACAATGTTGCAGTCTCAGGAGGCCCAATTTGCTAATCCAAGGCATTTGCGATAAAACTGTGTTTCAGTGACAAATCAGAAGGCAAGATTTTCACTTAAAAATCATTAGGCATAACAGTTTTGTTCATTTAGTGACAGGTGTCTGACAGCTGTGGGCCTACAGTTGTGAAGCAGCAGGTTACAAGAGGGGAAGGCTGCATACAACATATGTGGGAAAAAGTGAGGTTGTGGTGGGAGGGGGAATATAGTTGGTGTTCAACATGTACTTGGGTTAGATGTTAATGTTAATGAAAGCTCAAATGAACAAACACCTTCTTGTCCTATCCAAAGGCCTCTGACAACACCTTACTGGACAGGTTACTCGACTGCCTTTCTTTGACAGCCACACAGCAGTATGCCTTGTAGATGAGGTTCAAAAAGAACATACACTACAGTGGAAGAAAAGCGCTGCATTAAGTGGCCTCTCCTCCTCTTCCTCCACCTTAACATCACACAGAGTATAATCCTCGTAGGTGGCACCCCAATCAACTTTGTTTCCCTCGTGTCACAAATTTCCAAATGCCCAACTAACTGTGGGGAATCATAGTTGATTCATTCTACAGAGCTGTTCACACATTCTATTCCATGGGTATCATAGGTCTTATGTGGCGCCCCTGAGGCTCAGTCGCCACAGAGGTACTGCACCTTTCACTCTCCTAAGGTGTGGTACCCCACCATCCAGGTAAGTTGGAAACTCCTGACCACGCTCCAACACTCGCACCCCACACAATAGAGTAGTTCAGCACAACCACATTGCGGCTCTGTGCTTAGAGAGAAGCAGAGCGCCTTTGGTGGTTCCCTGCTTGGAACACTAAACGTGCTGGGAGGCAGGTGGAGTTTAGGATACATAAAAGAGTGGGATGGTTTAGGATTACAGGTCAGTCTGACAGGAGGTCAGTGAGGAAGGAAGCCACTTGGGAGGAGTGGGGATCCCTGGAAGAAGGGATGGAGGAAGGAGTGCTGCAGCTGCTTCAGTGACCTGAGCCAGCTGGCACGGGAAAGGAAAAGAAAGAAGGAGAAAGGCGTAGAACTGAAATCTGAACTTCCATAGAAAGGAAAGACAAGTACGGAACGTAGGAGTAAAGGCAACACAGAGGACGTGGGTTAGCGGAAGAACCCTGCCTAGAAGTCCTGAGTGCAAGGCCGGGGCCCGGTCCCCGAGGTTGTATGGACACTAATGGTTCTGCAGCAGACACCGGTGGAGTAGTAGGCTGTAAATGCACTACTCCCATCTAAGACTTGAGGGCACAACAGCAACACAGATAGAGAGACGGGACTTAGGAGTAGAGAGTCCCTGAAGCAGGCTACAGCTGTCTGCCGTGCAAGTAGAGTTCTTGGGAACATCTGTCAGGAGGAACTCCAGCGTACCACGGTACTGGAGATCTTCACATTTAAAGGCGCTATAGAGGAGACATTCAGGAAAGGCACATAAGTTGGCAGAGTGTGGAAGGGAGCTTTCCATCTTGCCTGGAGGTTGACTGAGTCCCTGACCCGGAGGACACCGCACAGAAGCAGGCACTACTGACTGTGAGTAAAGCTTTGGAACTACATGCCCTGGTGTCCTCCATTCCTTCCTGCGTCCGTCTGCCTGACACTGCTACATCCCCTGCGCCGGACACTACACCACCTAAGTGTCCCCACATCTACACTGCCCTGGGACAACAGCCCTGCCTGTGGAGGGCTATGGCATCATTGCTGCCTCACACCATCTGTCCCGGAGGATCAGTCTGCAGCGTCGGCTTAACACCTCCCTTGCCGAACACCACAGGTGGCGTCACAAACTATTCACCATTAACCTATCTTCCTATTACTTGGGCGCCCAGGGCCACAGTCAGGGTCACCACTGCTGTGACACATCCCACTGATGCCGGCCCGGTACCGAGTACCCCACAGCCCTGGGAGGGCGACCCAACTTGGCGTCACGAACAGGATGATGAGACCCGATGCCATCGGGTGCTGTGCGCCTAAGATTTGTTGGACTTGGAACTTTTGAGAATGTGTAGAAGACCCAATTTAATAGACTGTGAAATGAACATTAAAAATCACCGTTGGAGTGGAGAAGAAGGGCATGAAGAGATGGGAGGTGCTAGGAAAAGAGTCTTGGGCCTCCCCTGCCTGAATTACTATGTAACAGCAACATGGCCCACCCCCCGAAGGGTTCGTATACTGGCTTGGTATGGAGGCACTGGAAGAAGACGCTGCCCCCCGGAAGGAGGGGCAGAAGCCAGTGGCGGGAAAGGGGCCGAGAGAGGAGGGAGAAGAACGCCAGAACGCCATGATGAAAAGAGAAGAGAAGACAGAACGGGGGAGGAGAAGCCACTCGCCCCCAGGCCGCCCCTGCAGAGGCTGCGACCGCTGATACATCCTCTGCAGCGGCCGCCACCACCTTACAACCGATATTGCCATTGGGTGAGTCCTGTCCGGAGGATATATATGAGGGCTCTGGAACAGAATGGAGGGCCGGGACTGCGTCTCCGTCTGGACCGGGCGCTGTTGCACCGGCCTTGACCGACGACCCCGGCCGAGGCCGGCCTTGCCCCTGCCCGGATTCAACTGCGGCCCATCCCATCAACAACTCCGGGAGTTGCGGCTGCCGCTATCTACTACCCGGTGACGGGACCGGAACCTCGCCCGGAGGCACTAAGTATGATCACCGCCCCCGATCTGACCCTAGTCCTGGGAACAGAACCCACAGATAGGGATGGCCCAATTGACCTCCGCTGGCAGCCTCAGGCTGTGGTGCTGCCACCCGAAGTCCCAATGGACACCGAAGAATCGGATTCTGAGGAACCAGCCATAGCGCCGGCTGAGTCACCAACAGCAGCAGAAGCACCATCGGAGGTAGCGGATATGCCATCCCCCGCAGGCAGTAGACGTTTCTACGGCCCTTTCAATTACCCCGACCAGTCCCTATCTCACCCTGTGGGAAGCAGAGTACATGCGACTAGCAAGTAACCAGCAGGATGGAGACACCCAAAGTATTTCATCTGGTAGCAGTACCCCATCAACAGCTTCCAGAACCCCAGGAGGGGACCAGCACTAAAAACTTGCACTAACTCTTATGACCCAGGAGGGTTTGTTTGCATCGTTGTGCCTCTTGTTTTTTTGACCATCATGGTTAGTTTTTGCTTTCCCAGTGTTGCCCTGGGTTATTGGCAGTCTTCATATTGAACTAGCGATCATGAACTTGGAGTGATCCAAAAACTTTTACTTGTAAATAGTTGCACCTCTTTAGGTGCCCTCTCTTGGTTTTACATATGGACACTTTGTGAAGATGATGTCTACCTCAAAGGACACTGCAAGAGATCCCGGCTGGGAGTGGTGTCCATCACTTACAAGAATAATTGTTGAAAGTTTTAATGTGAAGTATTTCATAATGTGTCTTATGATAGCTTTTATATAGAATGAGAAATGTTTTGATACAGAAATGAGAGATTTGAATAAAGAGTTGAAAATGTAAATGGTGAACCAGGTATCACGGTTGTCACTTGAAAGAAAGTAAAAAATGTGCACTAGAAAGAGAAAAGAAATGTGTACTAGAGAAGGAAAAATGAAAAATACTGAAGTGATAGTGAGTTACAGATAATAGCACTTAGAATTACGTAAAGTATGAAGAATTGCACTTTTTGACTTAGAATTGTAGGTAGTTAATTGATAACTGTTTGCAACGTTCAAGAATGAGTGCCTCTCATATTGGGAAGTATAGTATAAGAAATGTTTATTCAGCATTGCAAAAATTTGTATTTTCCTGTGCTGTCAACTTTGTTTACCTTGCAGCCCGTGGACGTGCTGTGTTTAACGGGTGGGTATGTGACACCACTGAGGCTCAGTCGCCACAGAGGTACTGCACCTTCCTCTCTCCTAAGGTGTGGTACCCCACCATCCAGGTAAGTTGGGAACTCCTGACCACGCTCCAACACTCGCACCCCACACAATAGAGTAGTTCAGCACAACCACATTGCAGCTCCGTGCTTAGAGAGAAGCAGAGCACCTTTGGTGGTTCCCTGCTTGGAACACTAAACGTGCTGGGAGGCAGGTGGAGTTTAGGATACATAAAAGAGTGGCATGGTTTAGGATTACAGGTCAGTCTTACAGGAGGTCAGTGAGGAAGGAAGCCACTCGGGAGGAGAGGGGATCCCTGGAAGAAGGGATGGAGGAAGGAGTGCTGCAGCTGCCTCAGGGACAAGAGCCAGCTGGCACGGGAAAGGAAAAGAAAGAAGGAGAAAGACTTAGAACTGAAATCTGAACTTCCATAGAAGGGAAAGACAAGTACGGAACGTAGGAGTAAAGGGAACACAGATGACGTGGGTTAGAGGAAGAACCCTGCCTAGAAGTTCTGAGCGCAAGGCCGGGGCCCGGTCCCCGAGGTTGTATGGACACTAATGGTTCTGCAGCAGATACCGGTGCAGTAGTAGGCTGTAAATGCACTACTCCCATCTAAGACTTGAGGGCACAACAGCAACACGGATAGAGAGACGGGACTTAGGAGTAGAGAGTCCCTGAAACAGGCTACAGCCGTCTGCCGTGCAAGTAGAGTTCTTGGAAACATCTGTCAGGAGGAACTCCAGTGTACCACGGTACTGGAGATCTTCACATTGAAAGGCACTATAGAGGAAACGTTCAGGAAAGGCACATAAGTTGGTGGAGTGTGGAAGGGAGCTTTCCATCTTGCCTGGAGGTTGACTGAGTCCCTGACCCAGAGGACATGGCACAGAAGCGGGCACTAGTGACTGTAAGTAAAGCTTTGGAACTACATGCCCTGGTGTCCTCCATTCCTTCCTGCGCCCGTCTGCCTGACACTGCTACATCCCCTGCGCCGGACACTACACCACCTAAGTGTCCCCACATCTACACTGCCCTGGGACAACAGCCCCGCCTGTGGAGGGCTATACCATCATTGCTGCAACACACCATCTGTCCCGGAGGATCTGTCTGCAGCGTCGGCTTAACACCTCCCTTGCCGAACACCACAGGTGGGGTCACGAATTATTCACCATTAACCTATCTTCCTATTACTTGGGCTGGGCAGGTAGTAGGTGTACAACTGTGTGGCTGCCAAAGAAAAGTAGTGGAGTAGCCTGTCCAGTAACAGAAGTTGTCAGTTGTGTTTGCATAGGACGTGATGTTGTTGGTTCACAAATGCTTTCACTAACATTTCCACGTACACCTTGAACAACAAGCCCAATCTCCCTTCCATCACAACCTTGCTTTTTCCCAGTCAAGTTGCTCAGATAGTGTGGTAGGAGCACAGTATCAGCAACAAAAAATTAGATTTTTTTCTCTGCACCAGCTCTGCAAACAGCTGAATTTCATTGGCACTTAGCATCATAAGCTGCCTCTCTGCGCTGTGCTAGTGACAAAATGGTGCTAACACAAGATGTACACCAGAGAGGGATATGTGATTTCAGCAGCCGATGACACAAGCCGTTGTGTCAGGACATTGTGGATGTTTCATGCGCTCTCATTGGCTAGCCACAATGTGCACACATAAAGTTAGAAAAAAGAATTTTAAAATCACGTCACTCCTCTGAGCTCTACCCACCCCTTACCTTCTTCAAACACATGCTCCACGCTCATCATACACGACCACTATCCTAGCCAAAGTGCTCAAAATACTTTAGTAGTAATTCAAATATTCTCTTGCACTTTTTAACTAATGTTACTGATTTTATAAAAATTAGCTTGTGTTTCTGATCACGAATCCAAGTGTGCCATATTTATGCCAAATTTATGTTTGGCGATCATTTTTTGAAAATATTCGCTCATCTCTGTTCTTGACCAAGTTTGCACAAACTGCAGCAGGGATTTGGGCCCACTCTTCCATACAGATCTTCTCCTGATCTTTCAGGTTTTGGAGCTGTTGCTGGGCAAAAATGAGTTTCAGCCACCTCTAAGGATTTTCTATTGGGTTGAGCTCTTGAGACTGGGCCAGTCCATGACCTTAAAATGCTTCTTATGAAGCCACTCCTTAGTTGTCCTGGCAGTGTGTTTCGGGTCATTGTCGTGCTGGAAGGCCCAGCCTCGACCCATCTTCAATGCTCTTATTGAGGGAAGGAAGTTGTTAGCTAAAATCTCACAATACATGACCCCATCCATCCTGCCATCAGTACAGTGCATTAATTCTGTCCCATTTGCAGAAAAGCACCCCAAAGTATGATGTTCCCCCACCATGCATCATGGTTGGGACTGTGTTTTTATGGTCGCACTCATGCTTCTTCCTCCAAGCATGGCAAGTGGCGTTGATACCAAAACGTTCTATTTTTGTCACATCTGACCACATGGCCTTTTGAGATGTCTCCTCTGAATTATACAGGTGGTCATTGATGAATTTCAAACAGGCCTGGACATGTGACGGTGTGAGTATGGTGATCCTGCGTGCCCTGCAGGATTTTAATAAATGACAGCATAGTGTACTATCATACAAATGTTTGAGACTGTGGACCCAGCTCTCTTCAGGTCATTGACAAGGTCCTCTCATATAGTTCTGGGCTGATAACTTTCTCAGAATCATCCTTACCCCACTAGGCGAGATCTTGCATGGAGCCCCATTCTGTGTTTTTTTCCATTTTCTAATAATTGTGCCAACAGCTATTGCCTTTTCACCATGCTGCTTGCCTACAGTCTATAATCAAATTAATCAAACCAATGTAAAGAAAAAGGAAAAAGGAGTGCTAATGAAGTCTCATAAAATAAATATTTTATTAATATAGATTAAAAAGGGTTTAAATAAATATCACAAGAAGGAATTGTATCAAAACAAACAGAATACTCCTGTAACATAGTGCCAGAGCACATATATACTATATGTCATATACAAATATCATGAAAGAAAGAAAAAAGGTTAACATTAATAGGGGTGCCCAAACTTTAACATATGACTGTATATATATATAAAACATCAGAATATTTGCATTTTTCTTTTGCTATTACTGTACATGTCATTACTATTTTTGCACTTGCACCTTATTGCATTCTATTACTTGCAATTTGATATACTCTACCTTCCATTATATACTGTATGTGTAGACGACATGCCACTAATTCTTATGTCTACTCTGCTTCTGATTTTGCTTATACTGCATATATATAGTATATATATGTAGTGTATATATATATCTAATATATAAAGCTCAAGTGTGTGTATGTATGTATGTATGTATGTATTGTAGCAGGGCTAAGGGTCGTGTAATCGATGGGCGATATGTGCCTCATAAATGGCTTGTCTCTATAATGTAAAGCTTACCGGATATTATTATTGTTGTTGTTTGGAAGAACTTGTCTCCTGGTTGTCTCCCGCTGCACCTGAGTGAGTCACATCCCTACAATTGGTGGAGGATGCGGGCAGCGGTCCCAGCAGAGACTTGAGACAGTTGCTGCATGTCCTGGGTGAAGTTTGCAGCGGGGCAACAAGCACTGCCGGGAATCATGGATGACCTGCTGAAACACCTGGTCCAGTCCTAGGCACTGCAGCAGGAAACCAACAAGCTGTTGTTACAGCAGATCCAGCAAGGCCAGCAGGAGCAGCGGCAGCAGTTCCAGCAGAGCCAGCAGGAACAACGGCAGCAGATGCAGCTTCTGGCATCCGCCATCCAGGAGGGCAGGACGAGCGCCCCAACCCCAGGTCGGGCTGATGCCACCAACGTCGAGAAGGCGGTAAGACGCGCATTACAAAAAATGACCCCTGAGGATGATGTTGAGGCCTTCCTGACGGTGTTTGAAAGGGTGGCTGAGAGGGAAAAACTTCAGCCAGAGCGGTGGGTGGAGGTACTGGCCCCATACCTAACGGGGGGAGCCCCAGAAGGCGTACTTTGACCTGACGGTACAAGATGCCAGAGAGTATCCCAAATTAAAAGCGGAAATTCTCGCCCTCTTGGGGGTAACAATGACTACCAGGGCACAGAGAGTGCATCGTTGGGCCTATCACCAGGACAAACCCCCGCGCTCCCAAATGTTTGACCTGTTGCACCTGGTCCAGAAATGGCTGCAGCCAGAGTCAGCTTCCCCGGCACAGATGGTAGAGCGAGTTGTGATGGATCGGTTTGTGCATTCTCTGCCGAGACCTCTACAGACTTGGGTTGCCCAGGGTGATCCCCAAAATGCTGATGAACTGGTTGGGCTGGTCGAGAGATACCAGGGGATGGAAGGTTCCTTGGGGAAGCAGCCCATTCCGTATTGGGGGTCCCAGCAGGCGGCGGAGTCACAAAAAGGGGTGGTGCGTCCAAGGTCAAAAGGGGCGGGGGAGGCGGTGCCCAAGGTCCCCTCGGGTGTTATTTGCTGGAAGTGTCATGAGCCAGGACATATAGCGGCCCGTTGTCCCCAGACCACCGAGCAGATGGACTGCAGCATGGGACGCCGTAGTTCATACTACGCATATCCAGCCTGCAGTGTGAACTCGCTACCTAACAAGGGGCCACAAGCGTGTCCCGTGAAGGTGAACGGTCGAGCAGTAATGGCGCTTCTGGACTCCGGGAGCTTGGTGACCCTTGTGAGGGCCAGTTTTCCTCTAAACATACTCCCGGGTAAAAAGATTGGTGTTCGGTGCATACATGGCGATGCAAAGGACTACCCTATGGCTAGAGTGAAGATAGAAACGGCGCATGGCACTGAGACGCATGAAGTTGGCGTTGTTCGAGACTTGTTGCATCCTATAATTATTGGCCGGGATTTCTGTCTGTTTTGGGATCTGTGTGGGGATGGGTTCTGAGGGTGCTAGCAAGAGCAGGGAACCAATCCACTCCACTGAGGTATCGCCACCACCTGAGGCAGATGGGTTTCCTTTAGGTGTCCTTGTTGGGGATGAAGAGGAAGGGTCCCCTGTACCTGACATCCCGGAGTTAGGGGTGGCCGGGGAGAATTTTGGGACTGCCCAACATAGGGACCCCACGCTAAGGGAAGCCTTTAACAATGTCACCGTCATTAATGGGGTTGCACAAGAGCCGGGAGCAGACACAAGGTTTCCCTATTTTATGTTGAGTTGGGAATTGTTGTACGGGTCACGAAAATAAGGGAGGAAGGGGTGGAGCAGTTAATGGTACCAGGCCCCTATAGACGGAAAGTGTTGGACATGGCCCATTCACACATCTTGGGGGGACACCTGGGGGTGGAAAAAACCCAGGAACGGATTGTACAGAGGTTCTATTGGCCTGGGTGTCACCGGGAAATAGTAAACTATTGCAGGTCCTGCCCGACATGTCAGTTAACTGCCCCCACATCTCATTTTCGGAACCCTCTTGTGCCACTGCCCATTATTGAGGTGCCATTTGAGAGAATTGCCATGGACTTGGTCTGTCCCTTAGTTAAATCAGCTCGGGGCCATCAGTATATATTAGTCATCCTGGACTATGCCACACGCTATCCTGAGGCCATTCCCCTGAGAAACTCCTCCGCGAAGAGTATAGCCCGCGAGCTGGTCCATGTGTTTTCCCGGACGGGTTTGCCGAAGGAGATCCTGACCGACCAGGGGACACCTTTTATGAGCAAGGTGATGAGAGAATTGTGCAGAGTCTTGCAAATTTCCCAGTTAAGGACTTCAGTGTACCATCCGCAGTCAGATGGCCTTGTTGAGAGGTTTAACAAGACACTGAAGAGCATGCTGAGAAAAGTCATAGAGGAAGATGGTAGAGACTGGGATTGTCTCTTACCGTATTTACTGTTTTCTATCCGTGAAGTTCCCCAGGCCTCCACGGGGTTCTCCCCCTTCGAGCATCTGTACAGCCGGCATCCGCGAGGTCTCCTAGATATAGCCAAGGAAACCTGGGAAGCCGAAGTCACGCCCCACAGAAGCATCATTGAGCATGTGGCACTGATGCAGCAGAGGGTTGCGAAAGTGATGCCCATTGTTAAAGAACATCTCCGCCAGGCACAAGAGGCTCAGGCCAGGGTCTACAACCGGTCAGCCAGAGTGAGGCAGTTCAATCCGGGAGACCGAGTTCTCGTGCTAATCCCGACGGTGGAAAGAAAGTTCTTGGCCAAGTGGCAAGGGTCATATGAGGTGGTGGAGAAGCTGGGAGACGTAAACTGCAAGATCCACCAACCCGGAAGACAGAAGCCATACCAGGTTTACCATGTTAACCTTATCAAGCCATGGCAAGATAGAGAGCCAGCGGTAACTCCGTGCTTGCTGGGCAACCTAGAAGGGGAGGTTGGAGCCGTTACCATAGCGGAGACTCTGTCGAAGGCCCAGAAACAGCAGTGCCGGGAGTTACTCCAGAAAAACCGCGACCTGTTCTCAGAGTTGCCGGGGTGCACGAAGGTGGTGGAGCACAAAATTCTGACCGAGCCACATGTGCGGGTGAACGTGAAACCCTATCATATTCCTGAGGCCCGGCGAGAGGTAATCTCCAAGGAGGTTCAGCGTATGTTGAAGCTCGGGGTCACTGAGGAATCCAAGAGCGGCTGGTCGAGCCCGATTGTCCTGGTCCCAAAACCTGATGGTGAATGGAGGTTCTGCAATGATTACCGAAAGCTGAATGAGGTCTCCAAGTTCAACGCTTATCCCATGCCACGCGTTGATGAGCTCATCGAGAGACTTGGACCGGCCAGATACATAACCACTTTGGATCTGACAAAGGGATATTGGCAGATTCCCATGGCACAGGAAGCCAAGGAGAAGACGGCATTCTCCACACCAGACGGGTGCTTCCAGTATGTCTGGATGCTGTTTGGCCTACAGGGAGCTCCAGCAACCTTCCAGAGGGCGATGGATAGAATCCTTGCGCCTCATAAGCTATATGCTGCCGCATATCTAGATGATATCGTCATCTTTACCCCGGACTGGGAGACTCACCTGGAGAAGGTCCAAGCAGTGTTTGATGCTCTAAGAGAGGCAGGGTTTACAATAAACCCAAAGAAGTGTGCCTTGGGGAGAGAAGAAGCCAAGTACCTCGGATATGTAGTGGGGCATGGCGATATCAAACCCCAAATCAATAAAGTGGAAGCAATTCAGACATGGCCGAGACCTCTGTCAAAGAAGCAAGTTAAAGCTTTCCTGGGGATTGTGGGATATTACAGGAGGTTCATCCCAAACTTCGCCACAATGGCTGCACCTCTAACTGATCTGCTTAAGGGGACGAAGTCAGTGATGGTCAGCTGGTCCAAAGAAGCAGAGTCAGCCTTCAAAGAAATGAAGGGAGCTCTTTGTAAGCAACCCGTTTTGGTGGCCCCAGACTTTAAACGTAAATTTGTCCTCCAGACAGATGCCTCAGATGTCGGGGTAGGAGCAGTCCTCTCCCAAGAGATACGTGGGGAGGAGCATCCTGTTCTCTACTTGAGTAGGAAGTTGACTTCTTGTGAGAGAAATTACTCGGTTGTAGAGAAGGAGTGTTTGGCCATTAAATGGGCAGTGGACACATTACGGTACTACCTGGTGGGACGGAAGTTTAGGTTAATATCCGACCATGCCCCACTCAGGTGGATGAGGGAAACAAAGGGCAAGAATGCTAGGGTCACCCGCTGGTTCTTAGCCCTACAAGACTTCAGCTTCCATGTAGAGCATAGGGCCGGGAAGCTACATGGGAATGTCGATGCCCTCTCCAGAATCCCTTGCCTGGTAGGTGAAAGTGCCAAGCCCTACGGCTTTAGGCAGAGGGGGGAGATATGTGGCAGGGCTAAGGGTCGTGTAATCGATGGACGATATGTGCCTCATAAATGGCTTGTCTCTATAATGTAAAGCTTACCGGATATTATTATTGTTGTTGTTTGAAGGACCTGTGGTGAGGTCACAGTCAGGTGACCAGTCAGCTGCTGGGTTCGTGGGTGTGGCTACAGCCTTATAATGTGGCCTGCTCCTGAACCAGGGAGCTGTATGTGGGGAGGACTACACCTCCCAGCAGGTGCTGAGACTCGCGGTCTGAGTCTGCAACCACGAACGTTTATGTTTTGTTTGCCGAAGCTAGAGGCTATTTTTGGTGACACGCTGTTTTATGGTTTATGACAGAAATAAACCTTATGAACTTTGGAAGAACCTGTCTCCTGATTGTCTCCCGCTACACCTGAGTGAGTCACATCCCTACAGTATGTATGTATGTGTGTATGTCCTGGATTGGCATCCGCACCGTCGCAGCTACAGCCACAAAATTTGGCACAGTCACACGTCTGGACCCCGAGAGCGTCATAGGCTATGTTGTGAGGTGAAATTTTAACCCCGCGCGTTCCAATTCACCAAACAATTTTGCCCCTATCTACATAATGGGGAAAAAGTGTGTGTATCAAGCCCTGCCCCTCATTATGATGTCATAATGGTTGCCATGGCGACGCTGATGTCAGCATAGGTTGCAAGCCCCACCGCTCATTATGATGTCATAATGGTTGACTATGGGATGGAATATGTGTGATGGGTATATGGGCACTGGACTATGGGATGGAGGATATGTATGATGGGTATATGGGCATGGGACTATGGGATGGAGGATGTGTGATGGGTATATGGGCACTGGACTATGGGATGGTGGATATGTATGGTGGGTATATGGGCACGGGACTATGGGATGGAGGATAAGTATGATGGGTATATGGGCATGGAACTATGAGATGAAGGATGTGTGATGGGTATATGGGCAATCGACTATGGGATGGCGAATATGTTTGATGGGTATATGGGCATGGGACTATGGGATGGAGGATGTGTGATGGGTATATGGGCCTATGGGATGGAGGATGTGTGATTGGTATATGGGCACTCGACTATGGGATGGAGGATATATATGATGGGTTTATGGGTATGGGACTATGGGATGGAGAATAATTACAATTTGCTATAACTAACCACAGTTAGTTACTAGAATAAAAGAACTTGGCACTCAGATGGTAAATGGAGTAAATATTTTGTGTTATTTGCATCCAGATTATGCGTGTTAAACGTTTTCGATCCGATAATGGATCTTCATCAGAACTTCTCTGTATTTTGGTATATGTAAAGGGGCAGTAAGGAGCTTGGTATAGTGACCTAAGTCGCTTATTTTGTGGCGCTGCTCCCTCTGGCCCAAATGAATTGCGGTGTGACCGCTGAAGTGGAGGACGCCAGGAAACTTGCGGTGTATACGCTGAGATGGAGGACGAAAAATACAGAGAAGTTCTGATAAAGATCCATTATAGGATCGAAAATGTTTAACACGCATAATCTGGATGCAAATAAAAAAAAGATTTACTCCATTTGCCATCTGAGTGCCAAGTTCTTTTATTTTACTACGTGGGCTGGAAACCCTACTTGTGCACCTGTTCCTATTTGTGAGAGTGCCTTGTTGCTTCTACACAGTTAGTTACTATGCCTGGGCAGCGCCGGGCTCTTCAGCTAGTCTATATAAAACTGAACGTATGCGTCAGATTTCTGTCGCTGCACAGCGGGAATCCCGAGGCTTACTTCCAGCGGTCTCCCATTCCTCTACAGCCACAGAGGAGGTTGCTCAGCAAACTCATCAGTCCAAGCACTCTGCCCAGACCAGCTCCGTGGGTTTGCTTGCTGCTACCACCTCTGGCACAGCTATGGCAATACATGCTGCTCAACAGCGAGATTCTCTAAGGACTAAGTCCCCATGTCAGGCCACTGAGCATGCCCGGTCAGTGATCTCCCATTGGAGATCGAAGGTCACGTGTTATGAATGAGTCACCGAGGAGGAAAAAACAAAAAGCAAGATAAGCCCAGAAAACCGGAGAGGTTGGTAACTAGCGGATTGCAGACCCCTGATCCTATCCACACAACTAGCAGTAGCCGAGGAGCGTGCCTACGGTGGTCCTAGATGCCTCGTCACGGCCAGAGAACTAAATAAGCCTAAAGAAAGAAAGGGAAAAGCTAAACTGCCCCAGAGCAGACCCCAAAGCAATAGATAGCCCCCAACATGTATTGTCGGTGAAACAAGATGAAAACACAAACACAGATAGAAAGATAGGCTGAGCAAACGATGGGGCCCTCACTAACTAGAAAGGACAGGAAAGAAAAGCTGCTGTCTACAATCACGCAAAAAACCCTGCCAAAAAATGTCCAACACGTCTGATAGAAAAAAGCCCTTAAGTCGCTAGACTTCAATTCCCTATATCAGCACTCAGGTATATTCTGAAGACAGAGCAAAAGAGATCAACTGATCAGAGACAAAATGGGGATTCAGCCCAGTCCCAGCCAGGGCTGGCTGAACACAAAAACTAAGTAAACCAGACAAAAACTCATATGAACAATAGCAGAGAAAACTTAGCTTTAAGAAGGCAGGAATCAAACTGGAAACCAGAAGCCACAGTCAGGAAAAATCACCAGCAAGAAACTAGGGAGTCAGCTGCCTTAAATCCAATCAGAAACTCCTGATGTCCAATCGAAGTCCTCTTCCTCAGGTGGCCGGTCTCTGCCACTTAGATCAGCTTCATTACCTCCCTTCACCAACAGAGGGAGTCCAGATAGAGAACTCACTACTCCTCTGTCAGCACAGCCAGCTCCATAACCCTCACCAGAAGCCAGAGGCAAACCCGAAAATGAGCTCACAACAGTCACATGCTCAGGTCCTGCTCCTGTTCGGATTGGCCCACCCGAGATGCCAGGAAGGTCCCGGACGCTCGTGGCTATAAAAGGTTTGCATGGCTGCTCGGCCATGCACTAGGATAGTCTGTATTTACAGACTATGTGGAGTGAGTGATGTATGCACGTATTGATGTCTCTGGTGAATGACTCATTAAGAAACCCCTACCCTTGGTACGCATGTGTTGTGCAGCCTAGCCTGCTAGTGCCCAGGCTTAGGCATAGGTAGGTCTGTGGTTGAGTCAGGCATCAGGCCTCACCAGGGACTCGGCACACCTCAGTGCACGTGCTCCATAGCCAGCGTCAATAGCGGCTCTCGCGGCAGCGACGCAGCGCGTTCAGTGGGCCTAGAAGGACTCTAACCCCGTGTCCTTGGGGTAGAGTTCTGTGGCCGTACACTGTGTGCTCTTTTGGCCAGGCTCTGTGAGCTGAACAGACTCTGGCATCTACGTTCAGCGGTGGTGCGGCTTTGTGCAGTAACAGAGTTCGCCCTGTTCACATTGGGTGACGTAACCCACGTGTGACTGGTTTCACACCGCTTAACTCTCCCGCCATTACTTAGCAGCAGTGTACCACCTCTGCACGGTGGACCCTGGGCTGCGAACGCACCTACTATTATTTTATAATTTGGTGAGTTCCGCCAGTCCTAACAGTATGTATGTATGTGTGTATCACCATCCAATCAAGAAGCATCTTTCATTTCACCAGCGCTGTTCAAAGGAAGCTGAGCTGTGATTGGTTGCTATGAGCAATAGTTTTCCTTGCAACCAATCACTAAGCATCTCTCATTTCACCAGAGCTGGTTAAAAGAAGTTTTCCCACTTGACAAGACCTCAGCAGACACTGACATGGTGGGAGAAATCTAGCATTCCCGGGAACATAAGCTCCCAGTCATTGTTTGCCCCCCAGAAAGGAGCACAGAGCACATGACAGAAATGAATCCCCCCCTTCCATGGAACATTGGTATGCAAGTTAGGGCAAATCCACTCAGCGTTTTAGTACTGACCACAGGCCTTTCTTAAAGGGATCTCCGGTATGGAAGGCAGGGCAAATCCATCCAGTGTTTTGGTTCTGACCCCAGTCCTCTCTTAAAGGGATCCTTGGTATGGAAGTCAGGGCAATTGCCTTCAAATGCTCTGGTACTGACCCCTGGCTCTCTTAAAGGGATCTCCTGTACGGAAGTTAGGGCGAATCCCTCAGCGCTCTGATTCTGACCCCAGGCTTCTATAAAAGGGATCATTGGTATGGAAGTCAGGGCAAATCCACTCAGCGCTCTGGTTCTGATGCCAGGCCTCTCTTAAAGGGGTCCCCGGTATTGAAGTTAGGACCATTCCACTCAGCGCTCTGGTTCTGACCCCAGGCTGACGGGATGATGTGCGATATTAGGGGTAGTAGTCCGGTGACTCTGGCTGACGGGATGATGTGGGATATTAGGGGCAGTAGTCTGGTGGCTCTGGCTGACGGGATGATGCAGGATATTAGGGATAGTAGTCCGGTGGCTCTGGCTGATGGGATGATGTGCGATATTAGGGGTAGTAGTCTGGTGGCTCTGGCTGACGGGATGATGCAGGATATTAGGGGCAGTAGTCTGGTGGCTCTGATGGGATGATGTGGGATATTAGGGGTAGTAGTCCAGTGACTCTGGCTGATGGGATGATGCGGGATATTAGGGGCAGTAGTCTGGTGGCTCTGGCTGACGGGATGATGTGGGATATTAGGGGTAGTAGTCCGGTGGCTCTGATGGGATGATGTGGGATATTAGGAGTAGTAGTCCGGAGGCTGTGATGGGATGATGTGGGATATTAGGGGTAGTTGTCCGGTGGCTCTGGCTGACAGGATGATGTGGGATATTAGGGGTAGTAGTCAGGTGGCTCTGATGGGATGATGTGGGATATTAGGAGTAGTAGTCCGGAGGCTGTGATGGGATGATGTGGGATATTAGGGGTAGTTGTCCGGTGGCTCTGGCTGACAGGATGATGTGGGATATTAGGGGTAGTAGTCAGGTGGCTTTGACAGGATGATGTGGGATATTAGGGGTAGTAGTCCAGTGACTCTGGCTGATGGGATGATGCGCGATATTAGGGGCAGTAGTCTGGTGGCTCTGGCTGACGGGATGATGTGGGATATTAGGAGTAGTAGTCCGGAGGCTGTGATGGGATGATGTGGGATATTAGGGGTAGTTGTCCGGTGGCTCTGGCTGACGGGATGATGTGGGATATTAGGGGTAGTAGTCTGGTGGCTCTGATGGGATGATGTGGGATATTAGGAGTAGTAGTCCGGAGGCTGTGATGGGATGATGTGGGATATTAGGGGTAGTAGTCAGGTGCTTTGACGGGATGATGTGGGATATTAGGGGTTGTAGCCCGGTGGCTCTGGGTGATGGGACGATGTGGGATATTAGGGGTAGTAGCCGGTAGCTCTGGCTGGCGGGATGATGTGGGATATTAGGGGTAGTAGTCCGGTGGCTCTGGCTGATGGGATGATGCGGGATATTAGGGGCAGTAGTCTGGTGGCTCTGGCTGACAGGATGATGTGGGATATTAGGGGTAGTTGTCAGGTGGCTCTGGCTGACGGGATGATGTGGGATATTAGGGGTAGTAGTCAGGTGGCTCTGGCTGATGGGATGATGTGGGATATTAGGGGTAGTAGTCCGGTAGCTCTGGCTGACGGGATGATGTGGGATATTATAGTGAATGCGGCTATGCAGAGTGGGCGGAGCTATACATTCAGCTTTATATATATATAGATATAATCGTTATAATTCGTTATAACTAACCGTAGTTATTTACTATGCCCGATCAGTGCCGGGCTCTTCAGCTAGTGTGTGTGTATGTGTGTATATATATATATATATATATATATATATATATAAAATTAGTGTAAAATTTGTGTTCCAAATCTTTGATATAAATGAATAAAATTACAATAATATACATTTGTGGCTCATGGACTCTATGTTTTCAGCAGTGTATTGCATGTTGGGAGGATCCATTCTGTTTACCTTTACAGGCCTTTTTGAGGCACAGGGCCTTTTTGATACTCTTTAAATGTAATATTTATGCTGCTCAGGCGAGACTGATTAAAACTTGAGGATCTAGCATTAGATAAAACTTGGGAGCATACAGCATACACATCCTCTCCACAGCTTTTTGTTTGCAGGGGATATTGTTTGAGGCAAAAGCTAGTTCATGTTATTGAAAGCTGTGGAATGTAATACAGATTAAGTACTACTCTAGCTATTATTACCAATTATTTATAAAGGAACAACATAATACCCTACAGTGTAGTGTAATAGGGACTCAATTAGCGTACTGAAAGATACTGAAGACGAAGGGACAATGGACAGTGAAGAAGAATGTACATTAGGAAAAAAAGAAGCTACGAGATTTTCATTGTTATTAACTCTGTATTTGCCAAGTGAGCAATTGTAAGCTTAATCAATTTTTTCTCTGTGTACAGTATTTTTTCCATCAAACCACAACAGTGTGTGCCCAAATATGAACATGTGCATCTACATATTTTGTAAAGATTCACATAACAGCACATAATAAAAGCTTTTATCTACAGAGATTTCTTATGTCACTTTCATTATTTACACTAAAGTGAGGAACAGAAGGCATTAATGTGACTACTGACAATATTTTTTAAGTTCAGTTTCTGGAGGAGGACTTGTGTCTTTCTGCAGACCAACCTATAAGGAAAATATGTTGCTGTATGTATAATTTATTTAAAAATCTGTTTTTGCAATCTGCCCTTTATTTAAAAAACAGACTGTTCCTATACACTATTGCCAAGTATTGTGTAATTGATTAAAAATAATATATCTATAAGGTAATGGAAGATATTTTTTTCTTCTTGAAACATTTCCTGTGAATGTGAGTGATAGTGTGTGTGACCAATATTATCAGATTCAGAACACATGACACATGCACAAAAACTGAATGGGTCAATAAGACCCTGTTCACACCACCCAAGAACTAAGACACAGAAACAGAACACAGTATGACAAACGTGCATAAATACTCTGTTGTAAAATATATATAACTGTAAGTAGCAAGTGCTAGTAAAAGATGTTAACAAAACCAGGGTATTTTGTTGATACGTTTTTTTGCAAAAAAATGTACGCTAAGCCACTCCACCGCTTCAAGGCATACCCTTCTCGGAGCAGTCCTATCTAATATATTTAAAAACCTGAACATGTGAATAATACCTTCATGAGCAGGGTTCAGAAAGGTGCTGCCCGGTATGGGCTCGCTGGGCAAAATGGCTTTTTATGCATGCCCCAAAAGAGAGAGGCGGGGGATCTCCCAAAGCTTGCATAAGCAAGAAATCAATAGATTCAGAACACATGACACATGCACAAAAACTGAACTGGTCAATACGACCCTGTTCACACCACCCAAGAACTAAGACACAGAAACAGAACACAGTATGACAAACGTGCATAAATACTCTGTTGTAAAATATATATAACTGTAATTTGCAAGTGCTAGTAAAAGATGTTAACAAAACCAGGGTATTTTGTTGATACGTTTTTTTGCAAAAAAATGTACGCTAAGCCACTCCGCCGCGTCAAGGCATACCCTTATCGGAGCAGTCCTATCTAATATAATATCAGATGCAGAGTTTCTTTTCGAAGCAATCATGTACTGTGCTCTAAGACAGAACCCAAAAAGGCATACATTATTAAAAGTATGGATTGTTAAATAAACTCTAGTTAGACTTGAGGGACACTGGTCTTATGGATATCCATGGGTTGTGGTGGGAGAGTAAATGGGTTTTTACACTGGATAAGGCTTCTTACTTTAGAATATGCCCTCACAATGGCAGTGAGAGATGGCCAGTTATCCTCTAAATTTACAGTTTCTCTTGATCAGCAGCACTTCAGTTTGCAAAATGTGCAGGGAACTATAACACGGCTCAATTAATTTTTTTTCAATACAGCTCTGCTGACTCTAAACAATGATGGAACTTAAAACTGGGAAAGTTCACATAGGACTTTCAATTTGACCATATGGGTTAGCCATATTGTAAAGGTGTATACTTTCTACTCATATTAAATACTTTCTTTATCAAAACCCTGAGTTAGTCTTATTATAATACTGATAATACGGTAGCACATATATGGCATAGCACAAGTCTGCCAAGACTTTAGTCTGCCCCACGCATCATATAAGTATATCATACAAGTGTGAGATATGAATTAATCCAGACCGATGTATACAGACTGTGCTCTGCCATCTGCCACCATTGCACTCTAACCAGCATGTCTATTTGTCTATTCTCCCTACAGGTACGTCACCCAACTTTTCACACAGAATCTTTTTACCTTTGCTGCTAGCATTCACTTGGTACATCACCCAACTTTCCACACAGACTCTTCTTACCGTTGCTGCTAGCATTCACTTGGTATGTCTTTCAACTTACCCCAGCTTTACCCCAGTGTTATTTATAAGTGTGTATGATACAAGTGTGAAGATTCAGAATTAATCAAGAATTGTAACTGAAGGTAACTGGATACAGTAACTATATACAATGGTTCTGTTTGTTTTCACTCTCACCCCTATAATCCTTCACTTTCTGCTAACCCCCTTATCCCTACACCTTGTAAGGAACTGTTCATCTCTTCGATCCTCCCCATACATCTCACCTCTTCCTCAGAACTGTTCTTCAACATACAATCCTCTGTCTCCAAACACAGACAGCCCCTTCATGCTCTTTCCTGCTCCCACCTGCTAACACTTTCTCTGCTCCTTCTCACTGCTGGTGATATTGCTCCAAATCCTTGTCCCCTTCATCACATTTCCACAGTCATTTCTACCTCCCATCCATGCTCTGTCACAACTTTCTGTAACCTCTCTAACCTTATACCCATTCGCCCTGCCCCGCTTCCCCAATCCCACTAACAGGAGCTCTATGGAATGCTCACTCTGTCTGCAACAAACTTTCCGACATCCATGATCTTTTCATTACTCACAAACTTTCCTTTCTCGCAATCACCAAAACCTGGCTCACCCTCTAATACACAGCCTCCCCTGCTGCACTTTGATATGGTGGATAATACCTTTCCCACACACCCCGCCCCAGCAGGAAGCATGGCAGAGGAGTTGATTTTCTCTTGTCAGATAACTGTTCCTTCACCCCAATCCTACTGCCACCCTCTGTTACCCTCCCTTCCTTTGATGCGCATCTACTCCCCCTTGAACCTCCAACGGGCTGTCATTTACTGCCCCCCTGGGCCAGCCACCACCTTCCAGGGTTGCTGAGCAGAAATGGAAAAGATCCCACTCCAATGAGGACTTCATTGCATTCAAACAGTCCCTCACTACTTTCAAGACCACACTCGCCACAGCAAAACAAACCTACTTCTCATCTCTCATATCCTCCCTGTCTCACAACCCTAAACAGCTATTCAACACCTTCAATTTTCTCCTCTGTCCCCAGCACCTCCTCCCTCTTCACTTATCTCACCTTAGACTTTGCCTCATTTTTCAAACAGAAGATTGATAGCATCAGAGACAGTTTTGGTTGACAACACCAAGAGCCCTTCCTCTTAACTGCCCATCCCTACTCCATGCAGCAGAAATTGTGGGACAAAATACGGTGCCATTTTTGCCCAATTCCTAAGTGAAAATGTGAAATCTGGGGCTAAAACTAAATTTTGGTGGTAAAAATATAAGTATCTTGTCTTCACTGTCCAATGGTATAAACTTCTGTGACACACCTGTGGTGCCAATATGATCACTGCACCCCTAGAGGAATTTGTTGAGAAGTGTAGTTTGTAAAATGGGGTCACTTTTGGGTGGGGTTCTGCTGTTCTGGCACCTCATAGGCACTGCCAAACAATCCAGCAAAATCTGAACTCCAAAATGAGACTTCTTCCCTTCTGAGTAGTAGTTTTTGCCACACATCGGTGTGCTCAGGAGAAACTGCCCAACAATTTTTGGGGTCCATTATGTCCTGTTACCCTCATGAAAATAAAAATTTGGGATAAAATTTCATTTTTTGTGGGAAAATGTGTTTTTTATATTGCGCGTTATAAACTTCTATAAAGCACCTGGGGGTTCAAGATGCTCACCACACATCTCTAGATACATTCCTTGAGAGGTTAATTTACCAAAATGGGTAACTTGTGGGGGTTGCCACTATTTAGGCACATCAAGGGCTTTCCAAACATGACATGACACTCACAGACCATTCTATCAAAGTCTGCATTCCAAAACATCAATCCTTCCTTTCTGAGGCCTGCCGTGTGTCCATACAGTACTTTTCCCCTACATATGGGGTATATTAGTATTCAGAAGAAATTGCACAACAAATTATGTGCTACATTTTCTTTTGTAATCCTTGCAAAAATAAAAAAATTGGGGCTAAAATAAAATTTTTGTGAGAAAAATATGATTTTTTTTTCACGGCTCCATGTCATAACGTTCTGTGAAGCACCTGGGGATTCAAGGTGATCATCACACTTGTAAATAAGTTCCCTGATGTTCTAGTTTCCAAAATGGTGTCACTTGTGGGGGGATTCTACTGTTTAGACACATCGGGTGATCTCCAAACGTGATATGGCATCCGCTAATTATTCCAGAAAATTTAATATTCAAAAACTCAAATGGTGCTCCTTTCCTTCTGAGCTCTGCCGTGTGCCCAAACAGTGGTTTTACCCCACATCATATTGTGGGTGTCAGATGAAATTGCACAACAATTTTTTGGGGGCCATTTTTTCCTGTTACTCTTCCAAAAATAAAAAATGGGTCTCAGTAAAATTTTTGGGAATAAAGCAAAATGTTAATTTTTGCCTTCCACATTCCATTAATTTCTGTGAGGCAATTGAAGGGTAAATAAACTTCTTAAATGTAGTTTTTAATACCTTGAGGGGTTTAGATTTTAGAATGGTGTCACTTTTGGGTATTTTTGGACTTATAGGCTCCTCAAAGTCACTTCAAATATGGTGTGGTTATTAAAAAAGGTTTTGTAAGTTTTGTTGGAAAAATGAGAAATTGCTGTTCAACTTTTAACCATTATGACCCCCTAAAAAAATGTTTAAAAAACTGTGCTGATATAAAGCAGACATGTAGGAAATGTTATTTATTAACTATTTTCTGTGACTTAACTATCTGATTTAATGGGATAAAAATTAAAAGTTTGAAATTTTCTAAATTTTTGCCAAATTTCAGGAGGGTTTTTTTCACATGTAAATGCAAATCATAACAAAGAAATTTTAACAGTATCATGTAGAACACGAAAAAAAGAGTCTCAAAATCAGTGGAATCCATTGAAGCTTTCCAGAGTTACTACCACCTAAAGTGACACTGGTTAGAATTGCAAAATTTTGACTGGTCATGAAGGTGAAAACAGGCTTGGGGGTAAAGGGGTTAAAAGACTGTAAATGGGGCATGGCCTAGGACCCTGGCTATGTAGGCAGCAGGAGTCCAGAGCTCCTGGTCTGATATCACAAAAGTGACTCACAAAGCGGCTAGAGGTTTAATTAAAGAATTTTATTTGGCTCAGAAGAGATCCCTGATCACCCTGGACCATTTTGAATCTATTATCAAGCTCCTCTGTCTAGTTAAAACTGTGCTTTCAGCTCTTAAGAAGCCGACGGTGAGAGCAGTGTGGAGGCGGCGTAAGGATACAGTTCTTCATCGTGGACCTTCCTGAGGAGATAACCTTATACTGAATGCGGTGGTTTTCTGGCAAGAAGACTATTAATTCTATCATCCCCTGCCTTGAGGTACCCATTTCTAGTGCTTAAAAGGAGGCACAACAGCGTTCTGGTCTTTTAATCCCAACGAGCCTGCTCCGTGACAGACTGCTGCTGAGTGATACTGATATCCACCATCAGCGTTTTGAGGAGAGGCTAAGAAGACAAGTGCAGGCCTCCCTCTCAGAAGAGATCACCGACACAGGCTTCCCCAGCCTTAAGGTACTCATTGCTAACCATTATTCCGGGGCACACCAGGTTCCTGGCATCCTAGAAACAGTGCCCAGGCAGCACATCGGCTGGATCTTCTACCACAGCGTGTAAAAATAGTCCCGGCAGATGCATAGGATCACACTGCAACAGGACTAGCTTTCGGAGCAGTGGTTCACATCATAGGAAGCCTACTTGCCCCTACCCCATAATCTGAGCCATATTAACAGCTTTTTTTTTATTATTTTCGACCTGGGGCTTGCTGCAGAACGGAGCAGTTCTGAGTGGCGGAGTAAAATCGCTCACCACTAGTGTGCTCCCTCAGTCTAAAGATTTTAAACGGTATGCATGCTCCTCTCCCTGTGGAGAAAGACGGGATTGACTCTCCTGACCTCAGGGCATCTTTGGTTGCCCGGTAAACCTAGGCACACTCGGTTTTTAGTTGATTAGACCTGGTGTGCAGGCACTGCGCTTGACAGATATACATCCGCAGTGTGCGAAAATAGTTCCTACGGTAATACCAGGACAAGCAGCACAGGACTTGTTCTCAAGGACTACATCTCCTGGTATATAACTGCTACTCTTCTCTGCTTTCTGGGAGTACCTTGCTGAACCCCATAAAGAACTGTGCTGGGCTTCTTTATTGCTGATTATACCCATAGTGCGCCTGGCTCTTCCTGAAACATTTCCAAGGTGGGAAAATCCACCTCTCAAGAACAGACTTTGCTACTAGGTCACATAGGTCCCTACGCATTGCCCCTTTTTGGCTCCCCTGCACTGTGTCCTTCTTTCAAATACAAGTGGTATTTGGCAGTTGGTGTCCTGTGACTCATAATTCAGCCTGCATAACCACTATAGAGGCACCTATATTTCAAATTTCATCTCTACGCTCCCTGGTACTTTTCAGGAATAGTTTTTCCTAAAGAGACATTGTTGATACTACATTTTGCTCTTAAAAAGACTCTCCCCAGTTTCTTTTTCCTTTACTAACCCTGTAACAGGTCCTACAAATTTATAGGATCTAACTTGTTCAGGCTTTAAAGTGACACTGGTTAGAATTGCAAAATTTTGACTGGTCATGAAGGTGAAAACAGGCTTGGGGGTAAAGGGGTTAAAAGACTGTAAATGCGGCATGGCCTAGGACCCTGGCTATGTAGGCAGCAGGAGTCCAGAGCTCCCGGTCTGATATCACAAAAGTGACTCACAAAGCGGCTAGAGGTTTAATTAAAGAATTTTATTTGGCTCAGAAGAGATCCCTGATCACCCTGGACCATTTTGAACCTATTATCAAGCTCCTCTGTCTAGATAAAACTGTGCTTTCAGCTCTTAAGAAGCCGACGGTGAGAGCAGTGTGGAGGCGGCGTAAGGATACAGTTCTTCATCGTGGACCTTCCTGAGGAGATAACTTTATACTGAATGCGGTGGTTTTCTGGCAAGAAGACTATTAATTCTATCATCCCCTGCCTTGAGGTACCCATTTCTAGTGCTTAAAAGGAGGCACAACAGCGTTCTGGTCTTTTAATCCCAACGAGCCCGCTCCGTGACAGACTGCTGCTGAGTGATACTGATATCCACCATCAGCGTTTTGAGGAGAGGCTAAGAAGACAAGTGCAGGCCTCCCTCTCAGAAGAGATCACCGGCACAGGCTTCCCCAGCCTTAAGGTACTCATTGCTAACCATTATTCCGGGGCACACCAGGTTCCTGGCATCCTAGAAACGGTGCCCAGGCAGCACATCGGCTGTATCTTCTACCACAGCGTGTAAAAATAGTCCCGGCAGATGAATAGGATCACACTGCAACAGGACTAGCTTTGGGAGCAGTGGTTCACATCATAGGAAGCCTACTTGCCCCTACCCCATAATCTGAGCCATATTAACAGCTTTTTTTTTATTATTATTTTCGACCTGGGGCTTGCTGCAGAACGGAGCGGTTCTGAGTGGCGGAGTAATATCGCTCACCATTAGTGTGCTCCCTCAGTCTAAAGATTTTAAACGGTATGCATGCTCCTCTCCCTGTGGAGAAAGACGGGATTGACTCTCCTGACCTCAGGGCATCTTTGGTTGCCCGGTAAACCTAGGCACACCCGGTTTTTAGTTGATTAGACCTGGTGTGCAGGCACTGCGCTTGACAGATATACATCCGCAGTGTGCGAAAATAGTTCCTACGGTAATACCAGGACAAGCAGCACAGGACTTGTTCTCAAGGACTACAGCTCCTGGTATATAACTGCTACTCTTCTCTGCTTTCTGGGAGTACCTTGTTGAACCCCATAAAGAACTGTGCTGGGCTTCTTTATTGCTGATTATACCCGTAGTGCGCCTGGCTCTTCCTGAAACATTTCAAATTGGGAAAATCCACCTCTCAAGAACAGACTTTGCTACTAGGTCACATAGGTCCCTACGCATTGCCCCTTTTTGGCTCCCCTGCATTGTGTCCTTCTTTCAAATACAAGTGGCATTTGGCAGTTGGTGTCCTGTGACTCATAATTCAGCCTGCATAACCACTATAGAGGCACCTATATTTCAAATTTCATCTCTACGCTCCCTGGTACTTTTCAGGAATAGTTTTTCCTAAAGAGACATTGTTGATACTACATTTTGCTCTTAAAAAGACTCTCCCCAGTTTCTTTTTCCTTTACTAACCCTGTAACAGGTCCTACAAATTTATAGGATCTAACTTGTTCAGGCTTTAAAGTCATTTAAGTTACACGTATACTTGTACTATTTTGTAATATTATCTTGCCGCCCTATTCCTGTGGTGGGATATTCTGGGAGTCTATTACTGGCAGATTTTAAAATCTCGTTTTGTCGGGCAAATTTCAATTAACTCTTATATATCTTTTGAAGTCTCATATATAACTTACATTATTCTAGTTTATTCCTGAATTCTCATAACTTCTACTCCACATCGCATTGAGTTTATTTCTAAAACTGAGATCTAGTACTTCACTTAATTCTCGTATATTTTTCACATAAACCTTGCCATAGGGGTATTTGAACAAAATGGATGCTGCAAAGCTGAGAAACAAAACTATGTCTCAAAAAATACTCTGTCCAACATGGGAGCACTTTCAAAGTCATTTGAAGACTTCCCTAGCCTGTTAGGCCCGGGCAGGTTGAGGTCCCCACCAAAAGTAGACCAGTCGAGGCCTTCCTTTTTCAAACAATCACAGATCCCAACCTATAGTAAATCTAATAAGGGGGGTAATGGCTCTGGCTTAAAAAAAATCAGTGTCAAAATCTCAAACTAACTTGCCCTCCTTTACAGTTAACTCTAAAGGGGCAGTCAGCCCTCCAGACCAGATTAATTCTCCATAATGATCAGGAGAGTACTTCCCATACTTGTACTCCGGAATCTGAAAGTTTCTCTGACGATTATTCCCCTAACAGTAGTATGGAGAGACAAAGGGTTAAAAGAACACACAAAACTGTGGCACCAATTATGGCAGTTGTACCTCCTTCACTTGATCTAGACCAATATCTTGGTTCTAGTTAACAAGGTACAGAAGGTTTTCTAGCAAGTGTCTTCAAATCTTTCAGTGATGTAATGAAAATAGGGTTTGAAACATAAACCAGGACTCTACAAGAAACATGTAACAGTTTTAACCAAAAGCTTGAAAAACATGAGAAAAGATTAACCACAGTAGAGGAAAACACTAGATTCCTCTCTAAACAGAATTCGGTCCTTCTGGAAGAGGTCTTACTTCTTAAAAATAAACTAACCGATCTAAAGGACAGAAATAGACAAAACAATTTGAAGTTAATGGGTATCCCAGAGTCCATTTCACCAGATAGTCTTTCAGGGTACGCAAAGAACCTATTTAAAAAACTGGTCCCTAACTTAACAGACCTTGAGTTACACATTGATCGTATCCATCGTCTCCCTCACCTACGGGAGATTTCTCAAGACAAGCCTAGGGACACCATTCTTAGAATCCATTTTTTCGGTATTAAGGAGAAAATTTTGAAGGCCATTAGGGAAAGGGACTCCTGTCCAGATCCTCATGGATATGTCAAGGTTTTTTCCGATTTTTCTAAATCCACGATGAACGCTCGCAGGTCTTTTAAAGATACTACCACAAAACTCAGGGACTTCAGAGTCTCCTACAGGTGCGGCTTTCCTACCAAACGGATTACTTGGTATAATGGTAAAAACTATATAATCAACACCCCTCAGGAGGGACAGCGGGTCCTGGCATTTCTCAGGGAAGAACCAGATTTTAGGGAAAAAGATTAGGAGTTGAGACGTTTATGTCTGTTGTCTTTAATGTCTATCTTTGTTCCCACATGCTTTTTTTAGCATGATACATTATACCGCTAAATGTATGATGTCTTTCTGGGATCTCGGCCACTTATTTGTAGCTTGTTTGTTTTTTTGCTCCAAATTTAGGTGAGACTTCAGCTGTATTGAAGTCCGCCAGGAGAACTTTTGCTACCTATTATTAGACAGCTCTCCTTTTGTTCTTTTTTTTATTTAAATTTCAGGCAAGTTTGCCTATTTGTTTTTTGTTTTTTATTTGTTTGTTAACTTGCTGTCCCTTTTCAGGAAGTGTTATGAAGATTTTATCTTACAACGTCAGGGGTCTTAATAGTCCCCATAAGAGATTTGCAATATGGAAGGAGATTAAATATATTCACCCTGATATTGTTTGTTTACAGGAGGTTAAGATGGTAGTCGACCACCAACCATATTTCCAGCACAAAAACTACCCTCATCAATTCAAGTCCTTAGGTCCCTCTAAGAAAGCTGGAGTCATTACTTTGGTAAGTGGCGATGTCCCATTCAAATTGCTCAATGTGGTCACTGATTCCCTGGGGAGATATCACATCCTTGTCTGTCTCCTCAATCATAGGCTCTGCACGGTAGTGAGCACCTATGTTCCCAATAAAAGACAAATTTCTTTCCTAAATAAACACCAAAAGAAAATTAACAAAACTAAATCTGGGGACCTTGTCCTGGCTGGAGACTTTAACATAATACCCAACAGCAGTATGGATTCTACCTCATAGGTTAGGTATAGGGCTCCAGTACTAAAACATTGGCTTATTCAAAATGAATACTGCGACACGTTTCGCTGCCTTAACGCGTCTTCAAGGGAATGCACCCACTATTCCGATGTCCTTATGACATCCTCACAAATTGATCTGATTCTCACAAATATTTTTTCATTAAGTTTCAAAGTATTAAAATCCTGAATAAGTCCTTATCTGATCATTCCCCAATCTTGGCACAATTCACGCTAGGCCCATCTCTAGAGAATACCATCTCTGGAAAAATAACCCATCACTTTTTAAAATACCTGAGTTTAAACAAGACATTGAAAATTATATTACCAACTTCTTCAATGAAAACCAATCAGACGAAATTGATATTTTCACACTGTTGAAAGCCCAGAAAGGCTGTATTACGGGGAACTCTCATCCAGATTTCCTCGAGGTATAGAAAGAAAAGCAGGGAAAAAATTGCCACTTTGCAAAAACAGATCAATGAGAGAGAGGAATGACAAAATAATCTGTCACTTCCTTTGCCTGCCCTTAAAGGGGAAATTTTAAAACTTGGAAAAGCTTACAACTTGAAATTAGCCAAGAATACAAGGCAGTAATCAAAGCCTCAAAATTTAAGACTTATACATCATTGAACAGACCTACCAGATACATGACGGCGAAACTGAAGCAGGAAAGAGTCAACAGAAGGATAAGCAAGATAGTCTCCCTCTCAGGCGAACCCAAAACACACCCTAAAGATATCACTAACTCATTTGCAGAATTTTACCAGCATTTGTATAATCTTAAAGATGACCCTCGGGCCCCTGCTGTGAACCACAAATCTATTAATAATTTTCTGGCGGACATTAACCTTCCCAGGTTGACTCATTCAGACCTGGAACTCCTTGATTGCCCCTTCTTGGAGGGAGAATTGTTGTCCATTATTAATAAATTAAAGGCCCAAAAATCCCCAGGACCGGATGGTTTCTCCTCCGAATACTTCAAGTCCTTTTCTAAAGTCTTGATTCCACATATGGTCTCAGTGTTTAATGCAGTGTCCTCTCGGGGCTCCTTCCCAAAGGAGATGCTTGAAGCTGCAATTGTTCTGATTCCAAAAGCGGGGGGGACCTGGAGACTATGCAAAATTACAGGCCAATATCACTCATAAACACTGACATTAAAATTTATTCTAAATTGCTTGCCGAAAGGTTAAAAGGCATACTCCCTCGGTTGTTATACGATGACCAGATTGGCTTTGTCGAGGGACTTCAGGCGGCAGATGGAATGTGGAGAGTTTTGAATCTACTTTCCAGGGCAAATCTATCCTAGAACGGCATTTCTGGCATTGGACGCAGAAAGGGCCTTTGGAAGTGACTTTAACTAAATTTGGTTTCAGCCAAGGATTCCTGTCATCGGTCTTCACGTTATATTCTGCCCCCACTGCCAGAATCTATGCTAATCATTGCCTCTCAAACCCATTCCCTATTTCAAGCGGAACAAGACAGGGTTGCCCTTTGTCACCCTTGCTCTTTGAGTTGGCAATAAAGCCACTGGCAGTGAAGATCAGATCCAATGAGAATATTGTAGGATTTGATTTCCCCTACAGTCGTTTTAAAATTGGATTATTTGCTGACGACCTCTTTTTGACGCTACTGGACCCCTTGCATTCCATCAGAGCACTTGTGCAGATATGAAAATGTTTTCAAGGGCCTCTTATTTCAAAATTAATTTTCACAAGTCGAAATTCTTAACCCTCAACATGACTTCGGTAGAGATCGAGGAGCTAAAGATAAGTACTGAGTTTGCCTGGGAAGATAAAGGGATAGTTTATCTTGGGATTAGTATAGCTAGTTCTATCCAAGCAACTGTCAAGGCAAATCTAAATGGGATCCTTGCAACTGTCTCCAAGGATATTTCCTTTTTCAGACAAATTGAACTCTCTATGTTTGGTAGGGTGATGGTTGCAAAATCCATAATTTTGCCCCAAATTCTCTATTTTTTAGGACGCTCCCGATCACTCTCCCGTTTCAATGTATACAAAATTTACAAAATTTGCTAAAATCATTCATGTGGAATGATAGGAGGCCTAGAGTGTCATCAGAAATTCTGTGTAAACATAAGAGCAGAGGAGGTACGAGCATGCCTAACTTACATGCATACTACTCGGCCTTATTAATTAAGCAGAGCTGGTATTGGCTCAACAGTACACAAAAATTCCCAGCTTGGTTCTACCTGGAAAGAGACCTAAGCAAATTTGGCTCTCTAACAGAATTGCTTTTCTATTTCTTGTTTCAAGAGCCTCAAAAGGTATCTTCTCATCCTATTTTCAGTCCCATCTTTTCTGCATGGAGATCACTGATCAAACCATATAAAAAATTTTACAAAGTTCAACAGGCTTTGAGGTTTCTGCTTTGTGTAGTGGCTTTCATTTTTGACTTCCATCCCTCAGAATTCTGGAATAATTTGGGTATTAAAAAAATAAAAAACATACACGATGGGTCTACTTTTCTCACATTCAGTGAATTAAAAGCCAAATATAATGTCCCCTCCTCTGAATTTTTCCCTTACTTAATGTTAAAAGATAAGGTACAAAAAATCCTTTTAGGCAAAGCATTTAATTATGAAATTGTGTCTTCATTGTTGTGCAGCTTAAATAATAAACATACCTGGAGCCTAAGGAATGTATACTCTTTTTTCAATAGGGAGGATCTCTCTTGTAAGAGTATACATTTCTGGAGATGGGAATCCGACCTTGGGATTGTTATTCCAATTGAGCAGTGGGACATTGCCATAAAAAATATGTAAAACTCTAACATATCAATGACTCTTCATGAGTCTTATTTTAAACTACTTACCAGGTGGTATCTCACGCCTATTAGACTCTCTCACATTAACAAGGACCATTCCCCCCCTCTGTTGGAGAGGTTGTGGTCAACCGGGGAATCTTTACCACATCTTTTGGTGTTGCCCGAAGCTTAAACGTCTCTGGCTCCAGGTTTCTCGTCATATTGAATCCTTCACTGGAAATTTTACTTTGACTCCCCAAAAAGCATTGCTTTCCTTGGATTTGGATCAATTGCACCTCTCCACCTCCCAGTTTTATAAAAAATTTTAATAAAAATATTTAAAAAGAAAAAGACTGTAACTAAAGTTATCTCCAATGGCAAACTATGTAGCGTAATGTTGTCTGTATATTCTAGCTAGAACTCACTGCTAACAGCTTGGGCACAGAACGTAACTGTTCAATCATTTGCAAAAACTCATTGTCCTAATCTGACAAGTGAATAAGAAATGGTTGGGCATTTTTCTAAAAAAATACAAAGGCAGATTTATTGAATCATAGAATCATAGAATCGTAGAGTTGGAAGGGACCTCCTGGGCCATCTGGTCCAACCCCCTGCTCAAAGCAGGATTCGCTAAATCATCCCAGTCAGATGTCTGTCGAGCCTCTGTTTGAAGACTTCCATTGAAGGAGAACTCACCACTTCTCGTGGCAGCTTGTTCCACTCATTGATTGGTATTAAAGGGAACCTGTCAGCTGATTCATGGTGCTCTGGGACCATAGCCAAAGTCTAGACTAGTCCTGTGCTGCCCTGACTTTTCCCAGTGCTGGTAGAGGTGATCTCTCGTTAAGTAAGATATCTATCAAACCTGTAGCAGCGCTGGGAGAAGCCGGACGGGTGCATCGCTGGGCTATTCCTGTCTCCAGCTACGTCTCCAGGCTGGATTTTCTTACATTATTTTCTCTGAAACACCTTTCTATTTTGGTATGCCATTTACATATTGCTTTGTCAAGGTTTATATATTGAAGATTTAATTATCTATTTATTGTCACATTACTGATGGTTTAAGACCAAGTTTTAATTAATACATTTCATATCAGGAAAATAACTGCAGAGGACACAGGAAAGACAAATATGCCATTTGCAGGGAGCAGTGAAGATGTGAAACATCAACAAGTATTGTACCCTCATGAAAGTATTCAAATACGGGTTTAGGGCAGTGAACTAAACCACTGCCCTTGATCAAGGAAACCTTTGCAAGCGTTATGGATTAACAAATAATTGTGACAAATTAATTGAGGGATAATGTATTGATGTGTTGTTTTCTTTTAAAAAAGTTGTAGAAAGAATTATTGAATAATTTATTCAGGGATAAAGAAAACTTTTTATTTGCAAAACAGTCAAAAAGGAAAAAAGAAAATATTAAGAGCTGTGAACTGAAGCAAATAAGTAAGAATCTTGCGTTTCCTTCCTTACACAAGAGATATTCAAGGTGTTTCATAAAGTCCTTTCTTGTTATTTATGTAATGAAAATCATTCTGATGAGTAGATGCAGGCAGACAATTGAATACCTAATCAAAGTTGTGCCTTTAAAGAAAGTGACATATTAGAAGTAGATGTAGTTTAAGCAGCAAGCAAATACAGTAAAATAAATGTGTGATATTAGCTAGCAGAACATAAAGTGATCACCGCCTACTTATACTTTCACTCTCCAATTTGCTACAAAGAGCTTTTTACAGCAGCACACTTTAAATAATCTATTTAGTTCCTTTGCACAATTTCATTTTTTTTCAAGCGTAGTTTAATATCCCACAGAGTCTTTAGTTCATTAGGAATAACATATTTCCCTGGCTTGTCAGATGTGATTCTCTGAAAATTTCTTTCATTAAAGCAAATAGATGTTTATTGCAAAAATATCAAAAATATGACTCTGGAAAAGTTGTAAAATATTGTATATTGTAGCTATTTTGTATTTCCTCTGCTATGATGGATTCACAAAATACTTCTCTTCTAAGGCCGGAGTCACACTAGCGAGAGATACGGATGAGTGCTATGCGAGAAAAAAATCACATAGCACTCTGACCAATATTCATTTATGGGGCAGCTCCCATCATCCAATTTTTTTCTCGGCCGAATTATATGGGTTGAAAAAAATCGCAGCATGCTGCGATTGTCAGCATATTACACCCGTAATGCGCCAATGCAAGTCTATGTGGTTGAGAAAACTACGGATTACACACGGACCAGATGTGTGACTTGCAAGAAATACGCACCGGTGTCCTTTAACAAAAGCCAGCAATTCATTTTGCGATACAGTAAAATCACACTGACATGTTTAATAAAGAATTGAAAGAATATATATATATATATATATACACATGTCATTGAGACTCATATATATATACACTCACTGGCCACTTTATTAGGTACACCTGTCCAACTGTGTGTTAAGACTTAATTTCTAATCAGCCAATCACATGGCGGCAACTCAGTGCATTTAGGCATGTAGACATGGTCAAGACAATCTCCTGCAGTTCAAACCGAGCATCAGTATGGGGAAGAAAGGTGATTTGAGTGCCTTTGAACGTGGCATGATTGTTGGTGCCAGAAGGGCTGGTCTGAGTATTTCAGAAACTGCTGATCTACTGGGATTTTCACGCACAACCATCTCTAGGGTTTACAGAGAATGGTCCGAAAAAGAAAAAAAATCCAGTGAGCGGCAGTTCTGTGGCCGGAAATGCCATGTTGATTCCAGAGGTCAGAGGAGAATGGGCAGACTGGTTCGAGCTGATAGAAAGGCAACAGTGACTCAAATTGCCACCCGTTACAACCAAGGTAGGCAGAAGAGCATCTCTGAACGCACAGTGCGTCGAACTTTGAGGCAGATGGGCTACAGCAGCAGAAGACCACACTGGGTACCACTCCTCTCAGCTAAGAACAGGAAACTGAGGCTACAATTTGCACAAGCTCATCGAAATTGGCCAGTAGAAGATTGGAAAAACGTTGCCTGGTCTGATGAGTCTCGATTTCTGCTGCGACATTCGGATGGTAGGGTCAGAATTTGGCGTAAACAACATGAAAGCATGGATCCATCCTGCCTTGTATCAACGGTTCAGGCTGGTGGTGGTGGTGTCATGGTGTGGGGAATTTTTTCTTGGCACTCTTTGGGCCCCTTGGTACCAATTGAGCATCGTTGCAACGCCACAGCCTACCTGAGTATTGTTGCTGACCATGTCCATCCCTTTATGACCACAATGTACCCAACATCTGATGGCTACTTTCAGCAGGATAATGCGCCATGTCATAAAGCTCGAATCATCTCAGATTGGTTTCTTGAACATGACAATGAGTTCACTGTACTCAAATGGCCTCCTCAGTCACCAGATCTCAATCCAATAGAGCATCTTTGGGATGTGTTGGAACGGGAGATTCGCATCAGGGATGTGCAGCCGACAAATCTGCGCCAACTGTGTGATGCCATCATGTCAATATGGTCCAAAATCTCTGAGGAATGCTTCCAGCACCTTGTTGAATCTCTGCCACGAAGAATTGAGGCAGTTCTGAAGGCAAAAGGTGGTCCAACCCGTTACTAGCATGGTGTACCTAATAAAGTGGCCAGTGAGTGTATATATATATATATACAGTGGGGCAAAAAAGTATTTAGTCAGTCAGCAATAGTGCAAGTTCCACCACTTAAAAAGATGAGAGGCGTCTGTAATTTACATCATAGGTAGACCTCAACTATGGGAGACAAACTGAGAAAAAAAATCCAGAAAATCACATTGTCTGTTTTTTTTTTCATTTTATTTGCATATTATGGTGGAAAATAAGTATTTGGTCAGAAACAAAATTTCATCTCAAAACTTTGTGATATATCCTTTGTTGGCAATGACAGAGGTCAAACGTTTTCTGTAAGGCTACTTTCACACATCAGGTTTTCGGCGTCAGGCGCGATCCGGCGTCGTGCCGGAATGCCGGATCCGGCAAATGTTTTGTAAAACCTGATGTGCCGGATCCGGTTTTCTGCCGGATCCGTCTTGTTCTTGACAGACAAAACCGGATCCGTCTCATCCGGTTCATCCGTTTTTCTATCCGTTTTTTCGACGGATTACGCCGGATCCGGTTTTTAAAATTGACCCTTGTGGCCCCTCAAGGCAGAGTACACTGGCAGGATGACAGAGTGTGAAAGATTTGTGCCCTAACCAAACTTGTGTACCTTCTGGACCAACAGTATATACCTTTGCCAACCAAAGTTGGCTATCTTGTCATGGTCTTACTATTTTTAGCTTTAGGCCACAGGTGTGTACCTGGTTGTGTTTTATGCAAAGTATTTCACCTTTTAACAAAAGTTGTGTACATTGTTAGGAAATCACCAACAATAAACACAACTTTTTAGGTGAAATACTTTGCTTCAAACACAACCAGGAACACAACTGTGGCAAAAAGCTAAAATTTACCCACAGTTATATACCTGGTTTTGAATACCTTTTTACCTTTGAAATACCCTGTATTTAACCTTTTTTTTAAACATAGTTCGCCGCAGAAAGAAAAGACAGACAACCATTGTGAAACGATAATTTAACTTTTATTTAAAATTTTTTTTTTTTTTTTTAAATTTTTTAAAGTGCAAATAACTTTTTTAATAAAGGTTTTAAACCCAATGGGCATTTTTATTAAAAAACACACATTACAATTCTGTGTATTGTGGGGTGGAAATACTGCTGGAGGGGCTGCGGGACACTTCGACACTGGGTGTGTGGAGAGAGGACTGGGATCGTGGTGGGGAAGGAACAGTTAGAGGTGAAGGTGTGGAAAAAACTACAGAATGGGTGGACATGTGGGAAGCAGAAGAGGTGGTGGGTGGTGGAGTGGAGGGTTGGGCAGGGACTGTAGGAGCAGATGATGTTGATGGAAAGTTGTATGGGGAAGGAGTTTGGTACGGGGAAGGAGTTTGGTACGGGGAAGGAGTTTGGTACGGGGCAGGTTGCTGGAAGTGGGGAGATGACTGGTACTGGGGAGGTTGCTGGTACTGGGGAGGTTGCTGGTACTGGGCAGGTTGCTGGTATGTAGTAGGAGGGGGAGGATGAAAAGTGGCTGGAGAGGGTGCAGATGTAATAGGAGGGGGACGATGGAAAGTGGCTGGAGGGGGTGCAGGTGGAGGAACTACAGTGGTGGGAGGTGGAGGTTGGGAGGTAACCTGCTGTAGAGCACCGTGGCACGAATGCATTACATGCATCTGCTGGGCAGGAGAGAGCGTTTCCATGCGCTCCACAACAGACCTGAAAAAGGTGTGGTTTGGCGAAGATCTTGCTTCTGAATGCATGGTTTGCAGAAGTGTCTTCACCTCCAGAATGCTGGAGTTGATCTGCTGAAAGCCTGCGGAGATTTGCTCTGACAAGACTTTGAGACAGTTCTGGAAAGATGCATTCAGATGCAATAACTCTTGCGCATAACTCTTTTCCTGACCCCTCTGCCGCTGCCGCCCAGTACCCGCAGGTGTACTAGAGGCGGCAGGGGCAGAAGGGTGGGGTAAAGGGAAAGCGATCTCCTCACCAGCAGCTTCATGTAATGTAGGCGGCCACGATGCTCCTGTGCTGGTGGATGGGACAGATGGGTCGAATGTGTGGGAAGGCAGGGAAGGTGCAGATGTACCGGGGCGGTCGAAGTGTCCCTCGGTGCCGGTCTCCTCAGGGATCGCCTCAGAAGGGTCCAATCGTGCAGGCTCCCGAGTGCTGCTCACCGTGCTGTGGAATAAAGAGAAAAAAAAACAATTAAAATACTGACATGGTATGGCCCTGGCTGAAAAAAAAAGTTACATCTTTTTCACATGTGGTGTGTAATATTTACCTTCTGGTGAGCATTGTTTCCCGGAGGAACGACAGGGCTTGTGCGTACTTGTACTTGCTCCTGCGTCCTTCAGATCCACTCGGGGCCCGCATCTCTTTATTGAACTCCTTCTTGAAACGATCCCTCACAGACCGCCACCGATTCACAATTCTGTTCCCTGAAACGAGAAAGGAGTGGTTAGTATACAACATCAGTGTTTCACAAACTCCAGTCCTCATGGTCCCCAGGGGTCATGTTTTCAGGATTTCAATAGTAAATAGAAATCCTGAACACATGATCCGTGGGGACCACGAGGACTGGAGTTCGGGAAACACTGGTTTACATCAAGCAACCGTTACTGTATATACTTACGCTCTTTAATCTGGTCCCGAGCTTCGAGGTCCTCCCAGCGGCCCACAAGGAGAGAACAGATTTCCTCCCAGAGTCGTCGGGTAATGATCAGGTCAGCGTGGCGGCGGTCAGCCATATTCCAGAGCGGCTCCCTTTCTCTGACGAGATCGATGAGGCGGTCCACATCAATCCCTCCATCCTCACCGTCAGAGTCGGGAGCACGCTGTGAAGGCTGTTAAAGAAAAAGACAAAAATAACATAATTAGCCTCCACAAAAGAAATGAAATAAAAAGTGCCAAAAAACAAAGCAAAAATATTTATACTTACACGCTGGTGACCGCCGCGTTGCTGTCGCCGACGACCCTGGGAGGCACTGCGAGGACCTCTTGGCCGAGCACCAGATTGGGAAGACTAGAGAAGAAAACAAAAAATGTTATGAGTTTGGATGTAGGCATTTGTTTGCTGTGTGTGGTCTGCAGAACATTGTTTTCTATGTGTTGTGTGTAGTGTGATGTTGTGTTTCTGCGTTTGATGCAAAAAACTTACGAATTGTGAGCCCACTCCAAGCGTCTGTCCACCCCTTCCTTCTTCTTCTGGGAGCTCCTCTTCATCTTGTGATTCCTGTTTTGAAATAAAAGGCAATGAATAGACATATATTACAGAGATGATGGATTTTGGAAATAAAAACTTACCGTCAAACGCTGACGATGCGAGGGAGGGCTCCCAGAAGAAGATGTGCTGTCCTGTTGATGGCCAGACTCCATGGCTGTGGGTATTGCTGCTGCCAGTGATACCATTTCTGCTGCTGCTGCTGCTGCATCTCTTTGGCGGCTGTTGAATAAAGAGAAACAAAGGGCCAATGAATATCTTGATATTCCATGGCCCTAGTTTGGAGGAATGGGGGATTTGATAATTACCGTCTCTCATCTGCTTCTGGACTCCCCTCCCGTTCAGCATGCTGCTCCATTTGGGGTGGTGCTGATGGTGCTGCTGCTGCATCTCTTTGGCGGCTGTTGAATAAAGAGAAACAAAGGGCCAATGAATATCTTGATATTCCATGGCCCTAGTTTGGAGGAATGGGGGATTTGATAATTACCGTCTCTCATCTGCTTCTGGACTCCCCTCCCGTTCAGCATGCTGCTCCATTTGGGGTGTTGCTGATGGTGCTGCTGCTGCAGATGTCTGCTGCCTTCTCCTGCGCCTGGTTGCTGTCTTGGGTGGCATGTTGGGTGTGGCTGAGGGTCCCATTGTCTTGCTTTTATATATCTCCTGTGGGCAGAGCTACTGAGCATGCTCAGACCAAAAAAACCGGATCCGGCCACCGGATCCGGCGCATTGCGGCGCTCATAGGCTTTCATTGTGTGAAAAAGCCGGACGCGCCGGATCCGGCGTGTCCGGCTTTTTTGCCGGAGACAAAAAACGTTACAGTAGACGTTTTTTCCAGA
The DNA here is from genome assembly GCF_039654945.1 of Dendrobates tinctorius. Taxonomy (NCBI): domain Eukaryota; kingdom Metazoa; phylum Chordata; class Amphibia; order Anura; family Dendrobatidae; genus Dendrobates; species Dendrobates tinctorius. The sequence continues at coordinate 3,704,530 of NW_027361773.1, forward strand.
CGCCGGATTGCGACACATTGCCGGATCCGGCGAAAACCGGATGAAACGCATGGCCATCCGGCGCGATCCGGCGCAAATGCAAGTCAATGGGGGGGAAACCGGATCCGGCATTGCATTTCGCCGGATCCGGTTTCTGTCAAAAGCGACGGATCGCGCCTGACGGCGAAAACCTGATGTGTGAAAGAGGCCTAAGTCTTCACAAGGTTGCCACACACTGTTGTTGGTATGTTGGCCCATTCCTCCATGCAGATCTCCTCTAGAGCAGTGATGTTTTTGGCTTTTCGCTTGGCAACACGGACTTTCAACTCCCTCCAAAGGTTTTCTATAGGGTTGAGATCTGGAGACTGGCTAGGCCACTCCAGGACCTTGAAATGCTTCTTACAAAGCCACTCCTTCGTTGCCCTGGCGGTGTGCTTTGGATCATTGTCATGTTGAAAGACCCAGCCACGTTTCATCATCAATGCCCTTGCTGATGGAAGGAGGTTTGCACTCAAAATCTCAAGATACATGGCCCCATTCATTCTTTCATGTACCCGGATCAGTCGTCCTGGCCCCTTTGCAGAGAAACAGCCCCAAAGCATGATGTTTCCACCACCATGCTTTACAGTAGGTATGGTGTTTGATGGATGCAACTCAGTATTCTTTTTCCTCCAAACACGACAAGTTGTGTTTCTACCAAACAGTTCCAGTTTGGTTTCATCCGACCATAGTACATTCTCCCAAAACTCCTCTGAATCATCCAAATGCTCTCTAGCAAACTTCAGACGGGCCCGGACATGTACAGGCTTAAGCAGTGGGACACGTCTGGCACTGCAGGATCTGAGTCCATGGTGGCGTAGTGTGTTACTTATGGTAGGCCTTGTTACATTGGTCCCAGCTCTCTGCAGTTCATTCACTAGGTTCCCCCGCGTGGTTCTGGGATTTTTGCTCACCGTTCTTGTGATCATTCTGACCCCACGGGGTGGGATTTTGCGTGGAGCACCAGATCGAGGGAGATTATCAGTGGTCTTGTATGTCTTCCATTTTCTAATTATTGCTCCCACAGTTGATTTCTTCACTCCAAGCTGGTTGGCTATTGCAGATTCAGTCTTCCCAGCCTGGTGCAGGGCTACAATTTTGTTTCTGGTGTCCTTTGACAGCTCTTTGGTCTTCACCATAGTGGAGTTTGGAGTCAGACTGTTTGAGGGTGTGCACAGGTGTCTTTTTATACTGATAACAAGTTTAAACAGGTGCCATTACTACAGGTAATGAGTGGAGGAAAGAGGAGACTCTTAAAGAAGAAGTTACAGGTCTGTGAGAGCCAGAAATCTTGATTGCTTGTTTCTGACCAAATACTTATTTTCCACCATAATATGCAAATAAAATGAAAAAAAAACAGACAATGTGATTTTCTGGATTTTTTTTTCTCAGTTTGTCTCCCATAGTTGAGGTCTACCTATGATGTAAATTACAGACGCCTCTCATCTTTTTAAGTGGTGGAACTTGCACTATTGCTGACTGACTAAATACTTTTTTGCCCCACTGTGTATATATATATATATATATATATATATACAGTCATATGTAAAAGTTTGGGCACCCCTATTAATGTTAACCTTTTTTCTTTATAACAATTTTGGTTTTTGCAACAGCTTTTTCAGTTTCATATATCTAATAACTGATGGACTCAGTTATATTTCTGGATTCAAATGAGGTTTATTGTACTAACAGAAAATGTGCAATCTGCATTTAAACAAAATTTGACCGGTGCAAAAGTATGGGCACCCTTATCATTTTCTTGATTTGAACACTCCTAACTACTTTTTACTGACTTCCTGAAGCACTAAATTGGTTTTGTAACCTCATTGAGCTTTGAACTTCATAGCCAGGTGTATCAAATCATGAGAAAAGGTATTTAAAGTGGCCACTTGCAAGTAGTTCTCCTATTTGATTCTCCTATGAAGAGTGGCATCATGGACTCCTCAAAACAACTCTCAAATGATCTGAAAACAAAGATTATTCAACATAGCTTTTCAGGGGAAGGATACAAAAAGTTGTCTCAGAGATTTAACCTGTCAGTTTCCACTGTGAGGAACATAGTAAGGAAATGGAAGAACACAGGTACAGTTCTTGTTAAGCCCAGAAGTGGTAGGCCAAGAAAAATATCAGAAAGGCAGAGAAGAAGAATGGTGAGAACAGTCAAGGACAATCCACAGACCACCTCCAAAGACCTGCAGCATCATCTTGCTGCAGATGGTGTCACTGTGCATCGGTCAACAATACAGCGCATGCATAACGCCTTTTTGTATGACCAAACAACTCAATCTTTGTTTCATCAGTCCACAGGACCTTCTTCCAAAATGTAACTGGCTTGTTCTAATGTGCTTTTGCATACCTCAGGCGACTCTGTTTGTGGCGTGCTTGCAGAAACGGCTTCTTTCGCATCACTCTCCCATACAGCTTCTCCTTGTGCAAAGTGCGCTGTATTGTTGACCGATGCACAGTGACACCATCTGCAGCAAGATGATGCTGCAGGTCTTTGGAAGTGGTCTGTGGATTGTCCTTGACTGTTCTCACCATTCTTCTTCTCTGCCTTTCTGATATTTTTCTTGGCCTGCCACTTCTGGGCTTAACGAGAACTGTACCTGTGTTCTTCCATTTCCTTACTATGTTCCTCACAGTGGAAACTGACAGGTTAAATCTCTGAGACAACTTTTTGTATCCTTCCCCTGAAAAGCTATGTTGAATAATCTTTGTTTTCAGATCATTTGAGAGTTGTTTTGAGGAGCCCATGATGCCACTCTTCATAGGAGAATCAAATAGGAGAACTACTTGCAAGTGGCCACCTTAAATACCTTTTCTCATGATTTGATACACCTGGCTATGAAGTTCAAAGCTCAATGAGGTTACAAAACCAATTTAGTGCTTCAGGAAGTCAGTAAAAAGTAGTTAGGAGTGTTCAAATCAAGAAAATGATAAGGGTGCCCATACTTTTGCACCGGTCAAATTTTGTTTAAATGCAGATTGCACATTTTCTGTTAGTACAATAAACCTCATTTGAATCCAGAAATATAACTGAGTCCATCAGTTATTAGATATATGAAACTGAAATACCTGTTGCAAAAACCAAAATTGCTATTAAGAAAAAAGGTTAACATTAATAGGGGTGCCCAAACTTTTACATATGACTGTATATATATAGTACAGACCAGAAGTTTGGACACACCTTCTCATTCAAAAAGTTTTCTTTATTTTCATGACTATGAAAATTGTAGATTCACTCTGAATGCATCAAAACTATGAATTAACACATGTGGAATTATATAATTAACAAAAAAGTGTGACACAACTGAAAATATGTCTTATATTCTAGGTTCTTCAAAGTAGCCACCTTTTGCTTTGATTACTGCTTTGCACACTCTTGGCATTCTATTGATGAACTTCAAGAGGTAGTCACCGGAAAGGTTTTCACTTCACAGGTGTGCCCTGCCAGGTTTAATAAGTGGGATTTCTTGCCTTATAAATGGGGTTGGGACCATCAGTTGTGTTGTGCAGAAGTCTGATGGATACACAGCTGATAGTCATACTGAATAGACTGTTAGCTGCTTTTTTCTTGCCATAATACAAATTCTAAGTAAAGAAAAATGAGTGGCCATCATTACTTTAAGAAATGAAGGTCAGTCAGTCTGAAAAATGGGGAAACTTTGAAAGTGTCCCCAACTGCACTGGCAAAAACCATCAAGCGCTACAAAGAAACTGGCTCACATGAGGACCGCCCCAGGAAAGGAAGACCAAGAGTCACCTCTGCAGCGGAGGATAAGTTCATCCAAGTCACCAGCTTCAGAAATCGCAGGTTAACAGCAGCTCAAATTAGAGACCAGGTCAATGCCACACAGAGTTCTAGCAGCAGACATATCTCTACAACAACTGTTAAGAGGAGACTTTGTGCAGCAGGCCTTCATGGTAAAGCAGAAGAGACTTGTTTGGGCTAAAGATCACAAGGAATGGACATTAGACCAGTGGAAATCTGTGCTTTGGTCTGATGAGTCCAAATTTGAGATCTTTGGTTCCAACCACCGTATCTTTGTGGGACGCAGAAAAGGTGAACCGATGGACTCTACATGCCTGGTTCCCACCGCGAAGCATGGAGGAGGTGTGATAGTGTAGGGGTGCTTTGCTCTTGACAGTGTTGGGGATTTATTCAAAATTGAAGGCATACTGAACCAGCATGGCTACCAGAGCATCTTGCAGTGGCATGCTATTCCATCCGGTTTGCATTTAGTTGGAACATCATTTATTTTTTAACAGGACAATGACCCCAAACACACCTCCAGGCTGTGTAAGGGCTATTTGACCAAGAAGGTGAGTGATGGGGTGCTACGCCAGATGACCTGGCCTCCACAGTCACCAGACCTGAACCCAATCTAGATGGTTTGGGGTGAGCTGGACCGCAGAGTGAAGGCAAAAGGGCCAACAAGTGCTAAGCATCTCTGGGAACTCCTTCAAGACTGTTGGAAGACCATTTCCAGTGACTACCTCTTGAAGCTGATCAAGAGAATGCCAAGAGTGTGCAAAGCATTAATCAAAGCAAAAGGTGGCTACTTTGAAGAACCTAGAATATAAGACATATTTTCAGTTGCTTCACACTTTTTTGTTAATTATATAATTCCACATGTGCTAATTCATAGTTTTGATGCCTTCAGAGTGAATCTACAATTTTCATAGTCATGAAAATAAAGAAAACTCTTTGAATCTTTGAATCTTTGAATGAGAAGGTGTGTCCAAACTTTTGGTCTGCACTATATATATATATATATATATAGTTCATAGAGTACTACATAGCATAATAGTCGCTAAATCAATTGCCAGCTTCTGTAAAATTATTACAAAATATTACAAAACCTGACATAAAATGACACATGGTTTACATACAGTAAACGATTTCATTTCATTAATTTTTTTATATGTCTTTGACTGATAATTAGATTAGGGTATATTTGTATATTTGTAAAATTTTGGACATGTAGGTGTTAAATTAAAGGGTAAATTCATTGAAAAAAATTGCGTAGGATCAGAAATTTTCCCACGCTTATTAGTTCATCCCAGGTCAGCCGGGGCGCCTGCGCAGAGATGAATTCATTCATTCTGCAGTGGTATACAGTGGGTCGGTAGCATTAGCGAAGCTCCTTGTTGTAAATTAGTTAACCCCTTGTGATGGATTGCAGTGGGGGACCTGACTGAACGGCAGAGAGGTATGGATATTGTTGTTTTTTTATTTCTGTTTTTTAACAGGACAACAAGGGATTCTGTTGGATTAGCTGAATAATAAATTTGGTTAAAAACTTTGTGGGATTATTTCATTAAAAGACTTTATTTAATGTGTTTGTGTTTTTTTTAACCCTTTACTACTATAGGATTAATAATGGAGAGGTGTCTTATTGACACCTCTCCATTATTAACCCGGCTTAATGTCACCTTTCAACAGCAAGGTGACATTAATCCATTATTATTAACCCAAGAGCCACAGCTAAAGGCAATGGGAATAGAGAGGCTAAGTGCCAGAAAAGGTGCATCTTATAGATGTGTGTTATGATCTCATTTTCTGCTCCACCAGCTGGGAGTTCTCCTTCTGTTCTCCCTCTGGTAGTGACAGGAGGTAGTGAGGTTAGTTTAATTGGTAATGTCTGCCACCTGACGAGGAGGATAGTGATTGGATCTCTGGAGTATCAGACTGTATATAAGACAGCCAACGCCCTATCCTGTTGCTGGTGATTCAGTCTGTTTCTCAGGTCTTGGACTTCAGCTCTGCTCCAGTCATCTCAAGTTAAGTTTGTTTTTTGCTAATGTTCACACTTGCTCTTGTTGGTCAACTCAGTTTTTGTGTGGTCAGCCAGCCCGGCTGGGCTGTGCTGAATTTCCACTCTTATTTATCTGTATTTGCCAATTTGCCTTTTTGTCCTCTATTAGATTGGCCTCTTTTTGCTCTGTCTCAGAATATTCCAGAGTGCTAATATAATAATAATAATAATAATCTTTATTTATATAGCGCCAACATATTCCGCAGCGCTTTACAGTTGAACAGTTTCAAACACAACAGTCATAAGTAACAACGTTAACAATACAATAATTAAAGCGAAATAAGACGACCCTGCTCGTGGAGCTTACAATCTACAATGAGGTGGGGGGGATACAAAGCACAGGTTTGTATTTACAATGATGTATTTACAATGACGGTCCAGCCATCTTCAGGGGGTGGGGGTTAGATGGAGATAGTGAATGGGCTACACACACACAAACATGACTTTGATTACTGAATGTGATAGGCCGCTCTGAACAAATGTGTTTTGAGCGAGCGCCTAAAACTATGCAAATTGTGGATGGTCCTAATATTTTGGGGTAGAGCATTCCAGAGGATTGGCGCAGCACGGGAGAAGTCTTGGAGTCGGGAGTGGGAGGTACGGATTAGGGCAGAGGTTAGTCGAAAGTCATTTGCAGAGCGCAGCGGTCGGTTAGGCCGATAGACAGAAATGAGGGAGGAGATGTAAGGGGGTGCCGCACTGTGGAGAGCTTTGTGGGTGAGAACAAGTACTTTGAATTGTACCCTGTAATGAATTGGCAGCCAGTGTAATGACTGGCGAAGAGCGGACGCGTCTGAGAAACGATTAGCCAGATGGACAACCCTGGCTGCTGCATTAAGGATAGACTGGAGAGGGGAGAGTCGAGTGAGAGGGAGGCCAATTAATAGAGCATTACAGTAGTCTAGGCGGGAGTGGATCAGGGCGACAGTGAGAGTTTTTGTTGTTTCCAAGGTGAGAAAAGGGCGGATTCTAGAGATGTTCTTTAGGTGTAAGCGGCATGAGCGGGCAAGAGATTGTATATGGGAGGTGAAGGAGAGATCGGAGTCGAACATAACACCCAGACAGCGCACCTGCTGTCGGGGTGTTATTATGGTGCCACCCACAGAGAGGGAAATGTCAGATTTAGGGAGGTTAGTAGATGGTGGGAGCAGAAGAAGTTCAGTTTTGGAGAGGTTGAGTTTCAGATAGAGAGCAGACATGATGTTGGAGACTGCAGACAGACAGTCAGTGGCGTTCTGTAGTACAGCGGAGGTAAGGTCAGGGGATGATGTGTACAGTTGTGTGTCATCAGCATAAAGATGGTACTGAAAGCCAAATCTGCTGATGGTCTGTCCAATTGGGGCTGTATAGAGAGAGAAGAGAAGGGGGCCAAGGACTGAGCCCTGAGGTACCCCAACAGTGAGAGGAAGAGGAGATGAAGTGGAGCCAGAAAACAGAACACTGAAGGAGCGGTCGGAAAGATAGGAGGAGAACCAGGAAAGAGCAGTGTCCTTAATGCCTAGTGACTGGAGCCTAGAGAGTAGGAGAGGATGGTCAACAGTGTCGAAAGCTGCAGAAAGGTCGAGAAGAATGAGCAGAGAATGGTCACCATTACGTTTTGCTGTCAGAAGGTCATTGGTCACTTTGATGAGTGCAGTTTCTGTCGAATGTAGGGGGCGGAAACCGGACTGTGAAGGGTCTAGGAGGGAGTGAGTGGAGAGGTAACGGGTAAGGCGTGAGTATATCAGGCGCTCCAAGAGTTTAGAGATGAAGGGGAGATTGGAGACTGGTCTGTAGTTGTTTGTGCAGGATGGGTCAAGGGTGGGTTTCTTTAGTAATGGAGTAATGATAGAGTGTTTGAAAGAGGAGGGGAAAATGCCAGAGGAGAGGGAGAGATTAAAGATTGTAGTTAGGTGAGTTGTGACGACTGGGGAGAGAGACTGGAGGAGATGTGAGGGAATGGGGTCGGTTGTGCATGTAGTTGGACGAGAAGAGGAGAGGAGCCTGGAGACTTCTTCTTCTGTGATGGGAGCAAATGTGGAGAGTGAGCCAGGGGAAATGCAGGGAGGGATGGGAGTCACTGAACTTGGTGATTGGGAGCGGATTTCCTGACGGATATTGTCTATTTTCTCTATAAAGTGGGAGGCCAGGTCATCAGCGCAAATGTCTGTGATAGGGGCTTGTGCTTTTGGCCTGAGGAGGGAGTGAAAGGTGTCAAAAAGTTTCTTGGGGTTGTTGGATAGTGAGGAGATCAGGGTGGTGTAGTAGGTCTGTTTGGCGAGGTGAAGGGCAGAGTTATATGTCCTTAACATAAATTTGAAGTGTATGAAGTCTTCTGGTGTGCGTGTTTTCCTCCATAAGCGTTCAGCACACCTAGAGCATCGCTGGAGAAATCGGGTTTGCGATGTGAGCCAGGGCTGTTTCACTCTGTGTTTGGAGGTTCTGAGGGTGAGGGGAGCTACTTGGTCAAGGGTGCTTCTAAGAGTGTCATTGAAGTGATGTACAGCCAGATCAGGACAGGACAAAGAAGAGATTGGGGACAATGATGAGTGTAGGGAGTCTGAAAGTGTATGAGGGTTAATGGCTTGTAGATTTCTGACTGAATGGTAGGTAGGAGGGTGCTGGGGTGAGCGAGGATTTGTGAGTGTAAAGGAGAGAATGTTGTGGTCAGAGAGGGGAAGCGGTGAGTTATCTAGGTAGGAGATTGAGCAGAGCCGGGCGAAAACCAGGTCCAGGGTGTTACCGTCTTTGTGTGTTTCAGAGGTTGAGAGCTGAGAGAAGCCTAGAGAAGTGGTTAGTGATAGAAGCTGGGATGCAGATGTGGAAGTGGGGCTGTTAATGGGGATGTTGAAGTCTCCCAGGATAAGGGTTGGTTGTTCTGAGTACATGAAGTGCGGCAGCCAGGCAGAGAAATGGTCCAGGAAGTGGGTGGGTGAGCCTGGGGGCCGGTATATGACCGCTACTCTGAGGGAGAGGGGACGAAAGAGCCTGATGGTGTGGACTTCAAAAGAAGGGAATGAGAGTGATGGAACTGAGGGGATGACCTGGAAAGTGCATTGTGGGGACAGGAGTATGCCGACTCCACCACCAGGTCTATTTTGTCGGTCTCGGGGAATGGGAGAATTGTAAGCCACCATGGGAAATGGCAGCAGGAGAGACAGTGTCAGAATCCTGAATCCAGGTTTCCGTGAGGGCCAACAAATTCAGAGAGTTTTTCAGAAAGTAATTGTGTAGGAAAGGAAGCTTGTTGCATACAGACTGTGGATTCCAAAGGGCACAATTGAAAGAAGGAGATGAAGGAGTGCAAGTGATATTAGTAAGATTATTAAGGTTTCGATGTGAGGTAGGGTAGGGGTTGAGGTTGGGGGATGGTGGACCGGGGTTGGGGGAGATGTCCCCTGAAATCAGTAGGAGCAGGAAGATAAAGAGCAAGTAGTTTTTGGAATTGTATGAAGATTTTATGTGCAGTGTGTTTGGGCAAGATGGGCTGAGGCTTTTTAAGAAGGTGAGAAGTGCATGGGAGCTGTACATGGGAGAAGCAAAGAGAGAGGAGCTGATGTATATGAGTCGTGATGGAGGGGGGATTGGTCGGTGAAAGTGGATTGCAAGAGAACATAGGAGGATAGGAATAAAGCACATGGTTAAAAGGGACAGCAGAGTGAGGGTTACCTGACTAACTGCCATGTAATAACTGCTGTATCCCGACGCTTATCTTCGTGACGCTTTGCTTCTGTGATGCGTGCACCCCCACATGCGTGCACCCCTATGGATGGTTCTAAATTTATAGTCCAGACTGCAGGGTCTGAAGAGATGGATTGTGGGAACTGGTTGAGGATAATTTGGCAGCTGGGGTCAGCACACCAGGGTTTTTTTTTTTTTTTTTTTTTGGGATGATCAAAGACATTCAGCCTGGCAACATCTATTTTAACACCTCCACCAGATAAGATCTACACTGATCCCAGTCATGGAAATGCAACAGTGAGTTTTAAGTACAATGCACCAAATGATTTATAACAAAGAATTAGCAGACACATTAAACTATGTTTCTAGATGGTAAAGCAGCAGATGACACAGCAGACAGCAAGCAGAGGGAATTTTTACCATTAGAGTCTATTGCAGCAGATGAGACAGCAATCAGAGGTGGGAAGTTGTACCATTTGAATATGTTGCAGAAGACAGCAAGCAGAGGGAATTTTTACCATTAGAGTCTATTGCAGCAGATGAGACAGCAATCAGAGGTGGTAAGTTGTACCATTTGAATATGTTGCAGAAGACAGCAAGCAGAGGGAATTTTTACCATTAGAGTCTATTGCAGCAGATGAGACAGCAATCAGAGGTGGGAAGTTGTACCATTTGAATATGTTGCAGAAGACAGCAAGCAGAGGGAATTTTTACCATTAGAGTCTATTGCAGCAGATGAGACAGCAATCAGAGGTGGGAAGTTGTACCATTTGAATATGTTGCAGAAGACAGCAAGCAGAGGGAATTTTTACCATTAGAGTCTATTGCAGCAGATGAGACAGCAATCAGAGGTGGGAAGTTGTACCATTTGAATATGTTGCAGAAGACAGCAAGCAGAGGGAATTTTTACCTGTATGAAGAGAGAAGATGGATTTTAGTTCTGTGCCATGTAATAACTGCTGTATCCCGACGCTTATCTTCGTGACGCTTTGCTTCTGTGATGCGTGCACCCCCACATAGTGGGAGAAGTCTAGTGACTTCAGGGTTAATTTTGTTATCAGAAGCGTTGTACATTATTTTTGGTAGGGTTTTTTTTTTGCAGATTGCAGACTTAGCATGTGTTGCTTTTTTCCTCCTCGGTGACCCATTCATAACAGATGCGCCTTTTCTAGGGTGGCTGAGGGCAGATTTTTTTTTAGCCAAGAAGGGCCAAAAACAATGGCCCTCTTTAAGCTTTTAATATCTGCCCTCACTCAATGGCTTTCCCTCTTTGGCGGAGAAATTATTGCGGTAGCCCACGCAATTTTTTCTCAACAAATTAACCCCTTAATTTAACACCTACATGGCCAAAATTTTACACACATACCCTAATCTAATTATTAGTCAAAGACATGAAAAATAAATTAAATGAAATGGTTTACTGTATGTAAACCATGTGTTATTTCATGTTGCATTTTGTAATAATATCACAGAAGCCGGCAATTGATTTAGCGGCTATTATGCTATGTAGAACACTATGAACTATAAATAAATATATATGTGTGTATTCTAGGTGTCTATATATATTCTTTCATTTGTGTTTTAACCTGTCATTGGGCTCAATTATATGTCCATTTTGCAAGCCGGTGAGAAAATCTCGGCATAAGGATGCAATACGGATGTCATGCGGATGCTTACATGAGCAAAAATTGCATCCTAGCCTTGCCAATGGATGAAATACGGGATCACTGCTCAGGGAACATTTCTGCGTATTACGACTGTAAAATACGGACCGTATTTTTATACACTGTGTCTGACTCCAGCCTAAGTTTTTCTTTCTTTCTATCTTTCTTATGTTTTTATCTAAAATCACTTCTATTGCACTATTAACTTAAAGTCTCTTTGAAGAGAAAAGAGCCTATCTATATTATAATTATGGTTGTTATGGAAATGTACCTAATGCTAGGAATAAGGCTGCTTTGTCATGTAATGAATGATAAGTATGTGTGAAATATGTTCTGTGAAGATGATGTCCAGGTGCTATGTCTCTGGCAGCATTTGTGACATGGCCATTTTCCATTTTCTGTTTTAGTCTCTTCCTCCTTTTCTTCCAAGAGCCATAACCTTTTTATTTTTCCGTCAATATAGTTGTAAGAGGCCTTGTTTTTTTGCAGAAGGAGTTGTACTTTAGAAGGACCCCATTCATTCTACCTTATAATGTACTAAAAAATGGTAAAAAAAAATCCCAAGTGCATTAAAATTGCAAAAAGTGCAATTTCACAATTGTTTTTTTCTTTTTTTTTTAATTTACCGTGTTCACTATGTGGTAAAACTGACGTGGCAATATGATTCTCCAGGTCAGTATGAATATGCAGATACCAAACATGTATAGTCTTTTTTTAAGTGGTAAAAATATTTTTGCTTTTGTCACCATTTTCCAAAGCTCATAATGTTTTCATTTTTCGGATTTGTAGCTGACTTATTTTTTGTGCTGACGTTTTTAGTGATACCATTTTGGGGTAGATAAAATGTTTTGATTGCCTATAATTGCAGTGTATTGCAATGTTGCGGCAGCCCAAAAAAATGTAATTTTGGGGTTTTGATTTATGCCATTTATTGATTGGATTACCATATTTTTCGCTTTATAAGACGCACTTTTGTTCCGCCAAATTTTGGGGGAAAGCGGGGGGTGCGTCTTATAAAGCGAATCTGTGTGCTGCTGTGCTACAGAGTGGGGGGGGGTGGCTCTGGCATGGAGTCAGGGGGCAGGGGTGGGCTGGATGGGAGCTGCAGAGACAGCAGGAGGTCCTGTGCTCCTGCTCATTAGGCTCATGTAATATTCACTGCACCCGCTGTCCTTCACCTCGGTGCTGAAACAGCACTGAGTTGGTAGACAGGGGAGCGGTGCATATTACATGTGCCTGCATTCTCCCCCCATCACTATAGACACTTACTGATGATTGCTCCTGCTCCCAGCTCCCCCGTGGCTTTCCTGTGTTGATTCTGCTGTCATCCTCCTCCTGCAGGGCGAGCGGCATCAGCAGCTCATTCAGGCAGCTCATTGCTTCAGGACTTTGCATGATGTGACCAATAGGACCTGCGGTCACGTGACTCCCAGTGTGCACTGCAAGTCACATGACCGCAGCTGAGCAGCTCCTATTGGTCACATCATGGAAGGTCCTTTAGCTACAAAGAGCTGCCTGAATGAGCTGCTGCTGTATGTTCCCTGCAGGAGGAGGATGACAGCAGACTCAGCACAGACACAGGTAAGCCAGGGGGAGCTGGGAGCAGGAGCGATCATCAGTAGGTGAGTTAACTGTTTATTATTTGAGCATGTGCTTGCCAGCAGGGGGGGAAATATAGGGACAGGGGCCTTGTGTGACAGCAGTGGGAAATATAGGGATGGGGGGGACAATGTGTGCCAACAGGGGGGAAATATATGAACGAGGGGCCATGTGTGCCAGCAGGGGGGAATATAGGGATGGAGGGGGGACAATGTGTGCCAGCAGGGGGGAATATAGGGATGGGGGACAATGTGTGCCAGCAGGGGGGATTATAGGACCGGGGGGACAATGTGTGCCAGCAGGGGAGAATATATGGAGGGGGGACAATGTGTGCCAGCAGGGGGGAATGTTGTGAGTTCATTTTCCCCTTCGTCACTGAGGTCTTGTGAACTCCCTATTCTGGTAAAGGAAGGTAATGAGCCTGATTATCAGGCACCTGAGTCTAATGAGGATGACTGGCTGAGTGGAGTCACGGACTGGATATCTTGCTGCCTATTGCTTTGGGGTCTGCTCTGGGGCAGTTTAGATTTCCCCTTTCTTTCTTTAGGCCTATTTAATTCTTCGGCTGTGATCGAGGGGTCTAGGGCATCGTAGGAACCCACCACGGCTACTGCTAGTTGTGTTGATAAGTTCAGGGGTCTGCAATCCGATAGCTGCCAACTTCTCTGGTTTTCTGGACTTAGCTAGCATTTCTGTTTTTGCCTCCTATGGTGACTCAATCATAACAGAATCACCCGCCCGCAAAGCAAAAAACTTAGCTTTAGGGGAGCAGGAATCAGACTGGTGTCCTAGAAGTCCACAGAGAAATCACCCGCAGGGCAGAAGGGCGTCGGCAGCCTTATATCCAGTCCGTGACTCCACTCAGCCAGTCATCCTCATTAGACTCAGGTGCCTGATAATCAGGCTCATTACCTTCCTTTACCAGAATAGGGAGTTCACAAGACCTCAGTGACGAAGGGGAAAATGAACTCACAACAGTTGAATATATGGATGGGGGGGACAATGTGTGCCAGCAGGGGGGATTATAGGACCGGGGGGACAATGTGTGCCAGCAGGGGTGAATATAGGGATGGGGGGACAATGTTCGCCAGCAGGGGGGAACATAGTGACGGGGAGGCAGTGTGAATGCCATCAGGGGGAATATAGGGACGGGGGACAATGTGTGCCAGCAGGGGGAATATAGGGATGGGGGCCCATGTGCGTACCAGCAGGAAGGCATATAGAGAGAGGGGGGCCATGTGAGTGCCAGCAGGGGGGCATATAGTGACCCGGGGGGCCATATCCAGGGTAGGATGGGGGTGCTATGTGCCAGCACAAGGGGGCAATGTGCCAGGATGGGGGTTATATAAATACCAGGATGAGGGACATATACAGTATATGATTTGAAAGACGGACACTGGCATTATAAGACACACCTCCATTTAACATAAAAAAACATTTTTTTCTCCTTTTCTTCACCAAATTTTGGGGTGCGTCTTATAATCAGGTGCGTCCTATAAAGCGAAAAATACGGTAATTTATTTCATATTTTGATAGATCAAACTCTTATACACATATTTGGTATCATTGTGTTCATTTTTCAATGTTTTATTTTAATGGGGAAAATTGGGAGTGATTTGAGCTTTTGTGCTTTTTTTAAACTTTTTTTTTCACTTTTTGCTGCATTTGTTAGTCCCTTAGGGGACTTGAAGCTTCAATCATCTGATCGCTTGTGCTAAACATAGCAGTGACACACTAATGCTAAAAACAGACACATGGATGACACACAGATGAGAAACACTGATGACACCGGTAGTAGTTTTTCACACATTTCAGACACGTGAAGGAGGCCACTGACATATTGTTTAGATAATAATGTTATAAAAGAACCAATTGCAACATTTGCCATTAAAAAGCAACTTGGCCAGCAAAAAATATCCTTTAGGCCCCTGTCTTCTGTGGTGAGCAGAGGAGAATGATGAGCATTATACTAAAGTCTGAATGACTGCAGGTGTGGGCTTTTGGGACTGGTTCCCCCATCATCTGACACCTGCTGTCGCTAATACCAGTGACAGTAGTTGCGGAGGGGAACAGCGCTTAGTGTAGCGCTTCTTCCCTGGCGGCTATCCATGTGGTACTGTTGAGGCACACGGGTGGCACACGGTTCCCACCCGTGTGCCACATGTAGTACACACATGGACAAACGGACATGAATATCTCTGGCACCGGTTTTTCTGGTACTGGAAATATATGGACGTGTGAAAAAGGCCTTAAATGGCAGCAATTCTGGAAAAAACTAAAGAGACTGGAGTGCAAAGATATCAAAACAGTGCTGATTTCACAGAAGTGTGACTGACTTGGAGTTACATTTTGCTGGTTAAGTCTTCCTTATATTTTTTGAGCAGTATATACACAGTATACATATATAATATTATATATATATATATCTAATATATAAAGCTCAAAGTGCGTGTGTATGTATGTATGTGTGTATGTATGTACGCGTGTGTGTATGTCCGGGATAGGCATCCGCACCGTCGCATCTACAGCCACAAAATTTGGCACAGTCACGCCTGGACCCCGAGAGCGTCCTAAGCTATGTTGTGAGGCAAAATTTTAACCCTGCGCGTTCCAATTCACCAAACAATTTTGCCCCTATCTACATAACGGGGAAAAAGTGTGTGTGCGTGTCAAGCCCCGCCCCTCATTATGATGTCATAATGCCCCTATCTACATAATGGGGAAACAGTGTGTGTGTATCAAGCCCCACCCCTCTTTATGATATCATAATTTTTGCCATGGCGACGCTGATGTCATCATAGGTTGCAAGCCCCGCCGCTCATTATGATGTCATAATGTTTGACCATGGGATGGAGGATGTGTGATGGGTATATGGGCACTGGCCTATGGGATGGAGAATATGTGTGACGTGTATATGGGCACGGGACTATGGGATGGCGGATATGTATGATGGGTATATGGGCATGGGACTATGGGATGGCGGATATGTATGATGGGTATATGGGCACGGGACTATGGGATGGAGGATGTGTGATGGGTATATGGGCACTGGACTATGGGATGGAGGATGTGTGATGGGTATATGGGCACTCAACTATGGGATGGAGGATATGTATGATGGGTATATGGGCACGGGCCTATGGGATCGTGGATATGTATGATGGGTATATGGGCACGGGAGTATGGGATGGAGGATAATTATAATTTGCTATAGCTAACCACAGTTAGTTACTATGCCTGGGCAGCGCCGGGCTCTTCAGCTAGTGGGTATGTGTATATATAAGATTCAAAGATTCAAAGATTCAAAGAAGCTTTATTGGCAGGACTAAATATACATTAGTTTTGCCAAAGCAGGTGTACAGAAGGGAATTGGGATAGGGACTGTAGGGATGTTGGGAATGGGGCTGTAGGAAAGGTGGATGGGGCAGATCCAGGATGGGGCTATAAAAGTCCATGGCATAGGGAAGGTGGATGGGGGCATGGGGGCAGATCCAGGATGAGGCTATAGAAGTCCATGGCATAGGGAAGGTGGATGGGGGATTGGGGCATATCCAGGGTGGGTGCCATAGAAGTCCATGGCATATCATAGTTCTCTTTCTCGCAGTCTATGGCATTCGCTCACATATTGCGCTGCTATCTCCACTGCTCTCTCTTCTTCCCCCAGCAGGATATATGTTTTCTCTTCCTCCTTCATGGTGGTGAAATCCGGGAAGAGATGTGAGAGTCTCCTGAAGTGAGTGTCCCTCACTGCTGAGTACTTGGAGCAGTGTATCAGGAAGTGCGTCTCATCCTCCAGGGCCTCCTGGTCACAGTGTTGGCACAGTCTTTCCTCCCTGGGCTTGTAGCTCTGCCTGTGTCGGCCGGATTCGATGGCCAGACTGTGGGCACTGAGTCTATACCGGCTCAGGATCTTGCGGTCTTTGGGGTCCGGGAGTTTCTCCAGGTATGGGGCCAGTCTGTAGTCTCTATGTAGACTCCGGTACATGGTCAGTTTCTGTGAGCTGATGATGTCGTTCTTCCAGTCACTTACATACCTCTCCTGGCCTTCGTCTACCATCTTCCTGATTCCGGCTTTTGTCAGGTTGTTGTGATTGGTTTTCTGGTCAGGTTGGGTTTGGGTGAGCTGTTCCGAGGGTCCTGGTTTTTCTGTTTCCCCTACATGTGTCAGGGCTTTATGGTGACGGGAGCTTGGATTGCTCCTACGTAGGTGAGTCCGGAATGACAGTGCACTCTTTAGAACCGTTAGGTGTAGAGGGAATCTGCCCAGCTCGGCCCGGCAAGCACATATATAGGTCAGAAAATGGAGCAATCAAAATAGCACTATAAGAGCAGGGATTTGAACCAGGTAATGAAGACCTTAAAGTTGTTGTCCACTACATTAGCCCCAAAAATAATAAGGAGAAGCCAGCAGCAAAAAATTATAAAAGTGAAAAATGTATTAAATCATATAGAAAAGACACTCATGAGACACCAAGCAGATAAATGAAAAAAGGAGGGGAAAAGGGAAGAAGGGGCAAAACCATTCGAATAACATAGAAAAAAGACATTTATTATTAAACCAAAACAATTATTTGTAATGGAAAAAAAATACTATTTGAAGCTCATAGACCACATAAAGGCACAAATTCAGTAAAAAGCATAAGATCAGAATGATAATGTAAGGTTTTGCCGCCCCATTTATCCCAACCTTTTTTTACATTTGTTTGATGATGAGTCTCTTGAGTGTTTTTTAAACAATTTAATAAATTTTTCATTTTTATAACTTTTCGGTGCTGGTTTCGCTTCCCGATATTTTATACTCAAGATAGGTCATCGATGTCTGATCGATCGGGGCCCAACACCCGGCACCCCAGATGATCAGCCATATGTTGGCACTGGCAGCTGCTGGTCGGAAATGCTGTCTTGTGGATCTGGCTGTCTTCTGATTGTGGCTGCAGCTGGGAAATGCACATTTGCCTTCTTTTGATTTGAGCATTTACACCGAGAGAAGTTGACCAGTGGGGGAGGTCAGCTGTCGGACCCTGACTAATCTGACAGTGATGACCTATCCTGAGGCTATGTCATCAATGCTAAAGTAGTGGATAGCCTCTCTAACCCCTTGCCTCCAGGCCAATAGCTACAATTCTGACCACTGTCTATGAGGTATTAACTCTGGAATGTTTCAACGGACCTTGGCAATTCTGAGACTTTTTTCGTGCCATATTGTACTTCACCGAAATGGTAAAATTTCTTGGATATAACTTGTGATTATTTGTGTAAAAAATGGAAATTTGGCGAAAATTTGGAAGATTTTTCAATTTTCAAACTTTGAATTTTTATGCCCTTAAAACAGAGAAATATTTCACACAAAATAATTAATAAATAACATTTCCCACATGTCTACTTTACATCAGCACAATTTTGGAAACAAATTCTTTTTTGTTAGGAAGTTATAAGGGTTAAAAGTTGATCAGCGATTTCTCATTTTTACAAAAAAATTTACAAAACCATTTTTTTAGGGAAAACCTCACATTTGAAGTCATTTTGAGGGGTCTATATGGCAGAAAATGCCCAAAAGTGACATCATTCTAAAAACTACACCCCTCAATCTGATCAAAACCACAGTCAAAAAATTTATTAACCCTCCAGGTGTGTCACAGGAATTAACCCCTTCTCGACATTAGACGTACTATCCCGTCCACGGTAGCCAGGCCCCCATGACCGGGGACAGGATAGTACATCTAAGCGATCAGAGGGGCCCCCGTGGGGAGCGCCGCTGATCGCGGACGGGTGTTAGCTGATTATCACAGCTGACACCCGGCACTATGTGTCAGGGATGGTCATGGACCGCCCTCGGCACGTTAACCCCTGGCACACTGCGATCAAACACGATCTCAGTGTACCGGGGTTTAGGGGAGCATCGGAAGGAAGGGGGCTCCCTCCGTGCTTCCTTACGACCCCCACAGCAGTGCAATGTCCTTCCCTGCAGTGATGTCCCCCCTGGGACAGTATAATAAAGTTAAAAAAGTGTAAAAATAATTAAAAAAAAAATCGCTAAATAAATTAAAAAAAAATATTCCCTAATAAATTCATTTTTTGAAAATATAAAAAAACAATAAAAGTACACATATTTAGTATCGCCGCGTCCGTAACGACCCACCCTATAAAACTGTCCCATTAGTTAACCCCTTTAGCAAACCCCTTAAAAAATTAAAATAAAAAACAAAGCAAAAAATAATGTTTTATCATCATACCGCCGAACAAAAAGTGCAATAACGCGAGATCAAAAAGCCGCATATAAATATCGATGGTACCACAGAAAACGTCATCTTGTCCTGCAAAAAATGAGCTGCCATACAGCGTCATCAGCGAAAAAATAAAAACTGATAGCTCGCAGAATAAAGCGATGCAAAAATAATTATTTTTTATATAAAATTATTTTTATTGCATAAAAGCGCCAAAACATAAAAAAAGACATAAATGAGATATCGCTGTAACCATACTAACCCGAAGAATAAAACTGCCTTATTAATTTTACTGCACGCGGAACGGTGTAAACGCAGCCCCCCAAAAGAAATTCATGAAATGCTGGTTTTTGTTCATTCTGTGTCCCAAAAATTGGAATAAAAAGCGATCAAAAAAGTCACGTGCCCGAAAATGGTACCAATAAAAACATCAACTCGTCCCGCAAAAAAAAAGACCTGACATGACTCGGTGGGTCAAAATATGGAAAAATTATAGCTCTCAAAATGTGGTGATGCAAAAACTATTTTTGCAATAAAAAGCATCTTTTAGCGTGCAACAGTTGCCAAACATAAAAACCCACCTCAAATAGTAAATCAAACCCCCCTTTATCAACCCTTTAGTTAGGGGAAAATAATAAAATTGAAAAAAATTATTTATTTCCATTTTCACATTAGGGTTAGGGCTAGGGTTAGGGCTAGGGTTATGGCTAGGGTTAGGGTTATGTCTATGGTTAGGGTTAGGGCTAGGGTTAGAGCTGAGATTAGGGTTAGGGATGTGTTGGGGTTAGGGTTGGAGTTAGAATTGGGTGGTTTCCATTGTTTGGGCACATCAGGTGCTCTCCAAACACAACATGGCTTCTGATCTCAATTCCAGTCAATTCTGCGTTGAAAAAGTCAAATGGTGCTCCTTCCCACCCAAACAGTGTTTTACCCCCACATATGGGGTATCAGCCTACTCAGGACAAATTGCAAAACAACTTTTGGGGTCTAATGTTACCCTTAGGAAAATACAAAATTGGGGGCAAAATTATCATTTTTGTGGCAAAAAATATGATTTTTTTATTTTCATGCCCGGGCGTTATAAACTTCTGTGAAGCACTTGGGGATTCAAAGTGCTCACCACACATCTAGATAATTTCCGTGGTGGGTATAATTTCCAAAATGCTGTCTCTTGTGGGGAGTTTCAACAGTTTAGGCACATCAGAGGCTCTCCAAACACGACATGACAACCGCAAACCATTCCATCAAAGTCTGCATTTCAAAACGTCACTACTTCCTTTCCAAGCCCCGACGAGTCCCCATAAAGTAGTTTTCTCCCACATATGGGGTATCCGCTAGGGTGATGACTATTTTAAAAATTTTGCAAAACGAAAATGAAACCCCTTACATTGGTGGAACAATTCCATACAAATGACATTAGTATCATCAAATTTGTAAAATATTCAAAAAAGTTCCCCCTCTTTTTCATTTCAAAATTTTCAAAAAAAAGATTTTTCGTGTTTTAATTTAAATCTATAAAGAAAATATCTTTCTAAGTTGTAACAAAAAGTGGTATTTTATTCACATGTAGAACATTCTGGAATATTTTAAAATATTTTGTAATTTAGTATTATCTTTTCATTTTCAGTGCAAAGCTTCAAGTTTTACGATCAAGAAGTGCAGGACAGGTCATTCAGAAAATGTCTTCTAGAAATTCCAGCAACAGTGTAAAGGCAAACAGGTCTATCTGGACGAGGAATCTGCCCTCCTATTCTCAACATAAAAGGGATCCAAGTATTCCATATGTTGAAAAGCTCTCCAATCTCACGCGGATGCCAACAAACTGCCAAATTCTTGGAAACTTCAGTTTTCTGTTCAACAGCGAGAAACGGCGAAGGCAGAAGAAGAAGGCAATTAAGTGATTGAAGGCGCACTGGTTGGTCGAGGAGTCATTAATTGACATTCCATGATCTAACCAAAATGCTGAACGTGCTGTAAAACTGATGGAGGAACTACATGCTAAATCGAAACAAATTGAATTTTTGAATCTAAAATTCATAGGAAAAAATAATTTTTAAACACTTCTTTTGTACATATTGTACTTATAATTAACTGTTTTATACCGTATTTGTTAAAAAACGAATAATAAAAGTTGCTTAGTTATTACTATTATCATTTCAATAATGCAAAATTGCATGTCCTTTTTGGGGGGGAAAAAACAATTTTTGCCTTATTTCATTTGAAAGAAAGGGGGAACTTTTTTTAAAAAACAAAAAAAGCAATACTTATTCTTAAATAACCCATAAAAGTTCCTCCATTGCACATGGTTTCATGAAAAAAATGTTTTTGTCATTACACTAGTATCCGCGCACTCAGGAGAAATTGGACAACAACTTTTGGGGTCTAATTTCTCCTGTTACCCTTGGGAAAATAAAAAAAAATTGGGAACTAAAAGATCATGTTTGTGAAAAAATATGATTTTTTTATTTTCACGTCCGGGCGTTATAAACTTCTGTGAAGCACTGGGGGGTTCAAAGTGCTCACCACACATCTAGATAAGTTCCTTAGGGGGTCTAGTTTCCAAAATGGGGTCACTTGTGGGAGGTTTCCACTGTTTAGGCACATCAGGGGCTTTCCAAATGCGGAATGGCGTCCAATCCCAATTCCAGCCAAAAAAGTCAAATGGCGCTGCTTCCCTTCCGAGCTCTGCCATGCGCCCAAATAGTGGTTTACCCCCACATGTGGGGTATCAGAGTACTTAGGACAAATTGCACAATAACTTTTAGGGTCCTGTTACCCTTGGGAAAATAAAAATTGGGGGTGAAAAGATCATTTTTGTGGAAAAAATGTGATCATTTAATTTTATGACCGTACGTTATAAACTTCTGTGAAGCCCTGGGAGGTTCAAAGTTCTCACCACACATCTAGATAAGTTCCTTGGGGGTCTAGTTTCCAAAATGGTGTCATTTGTGAGGGGTTTCCACTGTTTTGGCACATCAGGGGCTTACCAAGCGCGACATGGTGTCCGATCTCAATTCCAGACAAAAAAGTCAAATGGCGCTGCTTCCCTTCCGAGCTCTGCCATGTGCCCAAATAGTTGTTTACACCCACATATGGGGTATCAGCGTACTCAGGACACAATAACACACAATAACTTTTAGGGTCCTGTTACCCTTGGGACACTAAAAATTGGGGGTGAAAAGATCATTTTTGTGGAAAAAATATGATTTTTTAATTGTACGGCTGTACGTTATAAACTTCTGTGTAGCCCTTGTGGGTTAAAAGTTCTCACCACATATCTAGATTAGTTCCTTTGGGGGGTCTAGTTTCCAAAATGGGGTCACTTGTGGGGGGTTTTCACTGTTTAGGTACATCAGGGGCTCTCCAAACGTGACATGGTGTCCTATCTGAATTCCAGCCAATTTTGCATTGAAAAAGTCAAACGGCGCTCCTTCTCTTCTGAGCTCTGACATGCGCCGAACCAGTGGTTCCCCCCACATATCAGGAATCATCGTACTCAGGACAAATTTCACAATAACTTTTGCAGTCCAATTTCTCCTGTTACCCTTGGTAAAATAAAAAAATTGGACCTGAAGTAATTTTTTTGTGAAAAAAAGGTTAAATGTTCATTTTTTTTATAAACATTCAAAAAATCCCTGTGAAGCACCTGAAGGGTTAATAAACTTCTTGAATGTAGCTTTGAGCACCTTGAGGGGTGCAGTTTTTAGAATGGTGTCACTTTTGGGTATTTTCTATCATATAGACCCCTCAAAATGACTTCAAATGTGATGTGGTCGGTAAAAATAAAATGGTGTTGCAAAAATGAGAAATCATTGGTCAACTTTTAACCCTTATAACTTCCTAACAAAAAAAAATTTGGGTTCCAAAATAGTGCTGATGTAAAGTAAACATATGTGAAATGTTACTTATTAAGTTCTTTGTGTGCCATATCTCTGTGATTTAAGGGCATAAAAATTCAAAGTTGGAGAATTGCGAAATTTTCAAAATCTTTGCCAAATTTCCATTTTTTTCACAAATAAATGCAAGTTATTTGAATGAAATTTTACCACTAAGGCTACTTTCACACTTGCGTTTTTTTTCTGTGCGTTTTTTGCGCAAAAAAAGCATGGAAAAAACGCATAACGCATAAAACCGCTGCGTTTTTTTCAAGCATATGCAGGAAAAAAACGCAGCGTTTTTATGTGTTTGTATGCATTTTTAGTGCGTTTTTAGTGCATTTGCGTTTTTTTCCACAATTTCCTCACCAAAAAAAATCAAGATATTAGGGTTAGGGTTAGGGGTTAGGGTTAGTTAGGGTTAGTAGTACTAACCCTAACCCTAAACCCTGACTCTACTAACCCTAACCCTAACCCTAAACCCTAACTAACCCTAACCCCTAACCCTTAACCTAACCCTAACCCTAACCCTGCTAACCCCTAACCCTAACCCTTAACCCTAACCCTTAACCTAACCCTTAACCCTAACCCCTAACCTTTAACCTAACCCAAACCCTAACCCCAACCCTAACCCTAACCCTAAACCCTAACTAACCCTAACCCTTAACCTAACCCTAACCCCTGACTCTACTAACCCTAACTCACCCTAACCCTTACCATAACCATTGTCTAACCAATGTACAACAAAAAAAACGCATGCACAAAAACGCTTACATGCGCAATGGCGTTTTTTAGACTTACAATGGGTGTCTCGCTGTAAAAAAATGCATAGCGTGCGCATGCGTTTTTGGGGGGCAAGTCAGACGCACAAAAAATGCAACAAGTTGCATTTTGTGCGCCGGAGCGCACACTGCAAAAAAACGCATGCGCACAAAAACGCATACAAACGCATGGGTAAGCGCACATAATCTCATCCCATGCAAAATATAGAAAAAAAATGCATGCGTTTTTTAGCGCTAAATAACACAAAAAAATAGCACAAAAAGCACAAATGGCACAAAAAAACACAAGTGTGAAACCAGCCTCACATGAAGTACAATATGTCTTGAGAAAACAATGTCAGAATCAGTGGGATCCATGGAAGAGTTTCAGAGTTATTACCTCATAAAGGGACAGTTGTCAGAATTGTAAAAATCGGCCCGGTCATTAACGTGCAAACCACCCTTGGGGGTAAAGGATTTAATGGAATGTGAAAGGAAAAAATGAACATTTTCCTTTTTTCACTAAAATGTAAATTTAGACTAATTTTTCTTTAATTTCACAATGGTAACAGGAAAAAATTAACCCCAAAATTTATAATGCAATTTCTCCTGAGCATGGCAATACCCAATATGGGAAAAAGCCACTGCTTAGGCGCATGGCAGAGCTTGGAAGAGAAGGAGCGCCGTTTGACTTTATTGATGCAAAATTGGCTGGAAATGTGATCAGACGCCATGTCACATTTGGAGAGCCCCTGATGTACCTAAAGAGTGGAAACCCCCAACAAGTGACTCCATTTTGGAAACTAAGCCCCCCATAGAACTTATCTAGATGTGTGGTGAGCACTTTGAACCCCCAAGTGTTTCATTAAATTTTATAACACCTGGCCGTGAAAATAAAAACTCATATTTTTTCCACAAAAATGATATTTTAGTCCCCAATTTTTTATTTTCCCAAGGGTAAAAGGGGAAATTGGACTCCAAAAGTTGTTGTACAATTTGTCCTGAGTACGCTGATACCCCATATGTGGTGGGAACCATTGTTTGGCTGCATGGCAGAGCTCGGAATAGAAGGAACCCCTTTTGACTTTTTCAAACCAAAATTGGCTGGATTTGAGATCGGACACCATGTCACATTTGGAGAGGCCCTGATGTGCCTAAACAGTGGAAACCCCCACAAATGACCTCATTTTGGAAGCTAGAACCCCCAAGAAACTTATCTAGATGTGTGGTGAGCACTTTGAACCCCCAAGTGTTTCACTAATGCCTGGCCGTGAAAATAAAAAATCATATTTTTTCCACAGAAATTATCTTTTAGTCCCCAATTTTTTTTCCAAGGGTAACAGGATAGATTTTCAATTTGTCCTGTGTATGCTGATACCTCATTTATGGGAGAAAACTACTGTTTGGGCAAATGTTGGGGTTCAGGAGGGAAGTAGTGACGTTTTGAAATGCAGACTTTTAAGGAATGGTCTGCGGGCATCATGTGCATTTGCAGAGCCCCTGATGTGCCTAAATAGTGTAAATGCCCCACAAGTGACCCCATTTTGGAAACTAGACCCCCCAAGGAACTTATCTAGATGTGTGTTGAGAACATTAAACTCCCAAATGTTTCATTAAAGTTTATAACGCCCAGCTGTGAAAATGAAATAATCGTATTTTTTCCCACAAAAATAATCTTTTAATCCCCCAATTTTTAATTTTCCCAAGGGTAACAGAAGAAATTGGACCCCAAAAATTGTTGTCCAATTTGTCCTTAGTATGCTGATACCCCAAATGTGGGAGAAAACTACTGCTTGGGCATAGGTTGGGGCTCAGAAGTGAAGTAGCGATATCTTGGAATGCAGACATTGATGGAATGGTCTGGGAATGTCATGTGCATTTGCAGGGCCCCTGATGTGCCTAAAAAGTGGAAATGCTCCACAAGTGATCCCATTTTGGAAAATAGATCCCCCAAGGAACTTATCTAGATATGCCTTAACAGTGACAATGCCCAACAAGTGTCCCCTTTTTGGAACTAATCTACTGTTTCCTGGTATGTGAATTTTATAATGTAGTGGCATACGTGAGTTGTGTAGTATTTGTCATGTTGTCATACGTTAGTTGTGTAGTGTTCATCAGGTTGTCATACGCCAGTTGCAAAAGACACAAATTAATTTAGTATTGCATGGAGGTGTGGTACAGTTTGGAACAATCTTTCATACAGAGGCCAGGTTTGTCGTAGCAGGTGTCACATTGATAAATGGAGTCCTTGCATATTCCCATTTGTAACACACTCGGCAGCTCTTTTACAACCTTTCTTTTTTTACACTTGGAGGGACATCCCCCGGGAAATGCTGACCTGGTACGATACGAGCACCCTCAGTTCTGGAACTACTGGGGCTCGCTCCTTCCTGATTTCCAAAGATTAAGGCCTTGAGCATTACCTCCTGGAACTGAAGTTACGGTGTAGCTGTCTGGCTTGCATATCGTGACAGCAGGAAAGTGTTGAGCATTGCCATTTGTACGATATGCACGGCCAGCTTTTAGTACCACACTTTGGCATTTCTCAAAGTACTGTATGACTGAAGGTAGTGATGGGCGAGCACTAAAATGCTCGGGTGCTCATTGCTCGGGTCGAGCAAATTGGAATGCACGAGTGCTCAACCCGAGCAACGAGCCCAATGTAAGTCTGTGGGAAACTCGAGCATTTATGCCATGGCCCGCCCGGTGGTCTGCAGATGGACTAAAATTGAAGAAATCGATTGTAACAGTGCTCAAATTAAATGGGAACAGCATTGGGAAGATCCCTGGAAGCATTTCTGACTGCCAGGTCACTGCTGTGAACAATGTTGTGAGAGTCTTACGCCACTTTTACAGACTTACAATAAAACATACTAAAACTAAACCAAAATGGATTTTCCAGGGAAATAAGTTAAGGAACATTCTTTCCAGGGTAATGACTTGTATATAAGGCAAAATAAATAACCAAAAACAAAAATGCTCCTCCACACCTTGTGCTATGTTTACACATAACGTTTTTGATTAGTGATGGGCGAGCGCTAAAATACTCAGGTGCTTGTTGCTCGGGCCGAGCAAATTGGAATGCTCAGGTGGTCAACCTGAGCAACAAGCCCAATGTAAGTCTAAGAGAAACTTTAGCATTTTTACCGCGGCCCCACAGTCTAGAAATTGTGGAAATCGATGGGAAAAGTGCTCAAATGACATGGGAACAGCATGGGGAAGACCTCTGGAAGCATTTCTGACTCCCAGGTCACGGCTGTGAACAATGTTTCCTTTTGAACTTTAGCATAGAATATGTGTGTCTGTCTGCATGTGTGCGTGGCTGTCTGCGTGTGTGTGCTTCTGTCTGCATGTGTGTACTGCTGTCTTTATCTGTGTGCTGCTGTATGCGTGTGTGCTGCTGTCTGTGAGTGTGCAGATGCCTACATATGTGTGTGGATGTCTGTGTGTGTGTGGGTGTCTGTGTGTGTGTTCGGCTGTATATGGCAACGCTACCGCCAGTACTGTCGGTCATAGCACTGCATGATCATGCCATCAGATGTCAGCGTGATTCCGCAGCTGACTGTGACCCACAGCAGTGACCTGCGGTAAAAAAGCAAGCTAGGCCCGATGAGATTACTGCTCCCATTGGGCTATGTCTGTTGTCACTAATAACAGTGACAGCAGGTGCCGCTGATGGGAGAGTAGTATCATCTGCCAGCACCTGTGCTCAGTTAAAAATCTGTTCAAAAAAAGGAAAATTACATACATATTCACATATTACATACATATTCATACATATTCACATAAAAATAAAAAAATATTATGCTTACTGCACACCAAATCCCCGATGCCCTCGTCTCCTAGAAATAATGTAAAATAATAAATCAACATATACTCCCTGTCCTCCACAGTCCAAGGTAATCCAGATTGTCCCATGGTGATCTCACGTATAGAACAGTCACATCGGAAGATGTGAATGCTCTACCCGGTCGCCGTCAATACACTGACAGGAGAAAATCACCGCTGCAGTGTATCAGCTGATCGGCTCCCATGCTGTCACTTACAGCACTGCTGCATGGGAAAGTTCTCACACAGTGATATTGCTGTAAGTGAGAGCTAATGAACTCCGGTGAACTCTCATGGCAGTGCAGTGACAAACTGAGGGAGGATTACCTTCTGTCAGTGTATCGCAGGCGGCCTGGTTGTGTGGTCTGTGACTGTTATACACTTGAGATTGTCGTGGGACACTCGGTAAATGGACTACGGTGGACAGGGAGTATTATATGTTGGTTTATTATTTTATTTTTGTTGCAGGAGACGAGGGAGTCGGGGATTAGGCGATGCAGTAAGTATGGTTTAATTAAGATTATTAATGGAATCTGTGTGATTATTTCGAAATGACTTTATTCTGGCTGTGTCTTTTTTTACCATATAACTATAGAATTAGTAATGGACAGGTGTCTTATAGACACTTCTCCATTACTAATCAGTGGGCATGATGTCGCTACTCATTACAAAGGTGACATCAACCCCACAAATATTACCCCACTTGACACCGCTAGAGAGCAAGTGGGAAGAGCAAGGCTAAGTGCCAGAATTGGTGCATCTATAAGATTTGCCATATCTGAGACGGCTGAGAGTTGATGCTTTTAGCCTGAGGGGGCCAATATCCATGGCCCCTTCCCAGGCTATTAACCCCTTGCTGAAATTGGACAGAATAGTACGTCCGATGGCAGTACCCCCCCGCTTTTGATGTGGGCTCCGGTGGTGAGCCCACATCAAAGATGGAATATGTCAGCTGTTTGGAACAGCTGACATGTGCCCTCAATAGTTGTGGGTGGAATCGCGATCCGCCCACAGCTATTAACTAGTTAAATGCCGCTGTCAAACTCTGACAGTGGCATTTAACAAGCGCTTCAGGACATTCGGATGGAAATGCACTCACCTATGACTCACATCACGTGATCATGGGTCACTGGTGTGTCGGCATAACAACCAGAGGTCTCCATGAGCCAGAGTGCTGTGAGAGCCACCCTGTGGTCAGCGCTCATAGCAATGCAGTAAATCTGCTACATAGAGGCGTTCTGATCATTGCCTCTATGTAGCAGAGGTGATCGAGTTGTGGCAGCTTCTAGCCTCCCATGGAGGCTGCTGAAGCATGCCAAAAGTAAAAAAAATGTTTTTAAAAATATGAAAAATAAAAAAAGATAAAAGTTCAAATCAACCCCCTTTCGCCCCATTCAAAATAAAACAATTAAACAAATTAAATCAAGGCTATGTGCACACGTTGTGCATTTGTTGCGGATCCACAGTGGATTTTTCATATTTCTAGTGCAGTAATGCAATTCATTTTTCATATTTCATATTTGCATGTTATGGCGCCACAGTGTGCTACCTTTAATGTTTATTGTATATGAGTTGGTGTCTCCTAAGTAAACACCCATTCAGATCTGATCATTAGCTTTGTGACTGAGCACTTCGCCCCTTAGCCTCAGGCATTTTAATTGCAACAGGATCATAACCCTCCATTGAGATTTAGACTTTAGTCTAGGAGAGGATTCACATTAGGTTCCCAGAAGAAATGTAGACTGTCTAAGAGAGGATTGGCATTAGGTCCTGGAAACGAGAATTGCCTTAACGTGGCTTCCAGGTACACATGAATTGACCAATTTATGCGCTAGGCATTCTCAATTTTTCATTCTTCTAGTGCAGTAATGCAATTCAATTTTCATATTTCATATTTGCATGCTATGGTGCTTCAGTGTGCTACCTTTATCGTTTAGTACATCTCCCAATGTGACTGTTCTACACGTGAGACAATCTGGATTACCTTAGACTACTGCAGACAGGGAATATATGTTGGTTTATTATTTTACGTTCTTTCTAGGAGATGAGGTTGACGGGGATTTGGTGTGCGATGAGTGTAATTTTTTTTATTTTTATGTGAATATGTATGTATTATGTGAATATGTATTAAATTTTACTTTTTTAACTGAGCACAGGTGTGGGCAGATGATAGCACTCTCCCATCAGCGGCACCTGCTGTCACTGTTATTAGTGACACCAGACATAGCCCGATGGGCGCAATAGTCTCATCGGGCCAAGATTGCTTTTTTACTGCAGGCCACTGCTGCGGGTCACAGTCAGCTGTGAAATCATGCTGGCATCTGACAGCATGATCCCGCAGTGCTGTGACCAACACTCCCGGCAATAGCGTTAAGGCACACACAGACACCCGCACACATCCGCAGACACAAGCAGACAGACGCATACACAGACACAGCATGTGTCGAGCATGGTGGCACCAGGTCTGATGTAGACCTGATGAAGCTGTGCGGCCAGCCAATCACTGTAATTCCACAACCAACATGTCTGCAGCATTATAGTGTGTGGCAGACAACCCCTGCATGTTCATTGGCTCTTTAAAGTCCACCTAACCGGAGCTCACAGTTCCGATCCTAGGCAGGTCAAATCCAGGGCACAGCCAGGCCGCAGCTCGGTCACACCGCGTCTGTGCCCTGTGATTGGCGAGATCGATGTAATCGATGTAATTGGCGATCGTACCAGAGTCGGTTCAGGCCATGTCTGACATTGCTAGGTACCAACCCAGGATCAGTGCTCCTGGAGCACTAATCCTAGGCTTGCACATCAGTGTTGCAGGCAATCTGATTGGCTGAAACACTGAGAAATGCTGCAATTGGCTGCCATAATTGAATATTCAACCACAGTGATTGTGGCTGCGGGAGGGCAGCGACACCCCCCAAGATGATGTCTCATCAACAACATGGGAAGGGAAGCAAAAGACCAGAAAAAGCCATACACCTGACAAATGCTATTGAGAACTCTGCTATTAGAAGTGGAAAGGAAGAACAAAGACGAAAGAATCTAATTAATAAAAATATTGGAGAAAGAGAAACCAATCACAAACTAAAATGTTTCTATACTAATGCACAAAGCATGGGCAACAAACAAGGAGAATTGGAACTACTAACACAGGAAAAGAAATATGATGTAATTGGAATCACTGAAACTTGGTGGGACAATACACATGATTGGAATACAAGACTAGAAGGATACAACTTATTTGCAAGAAACAGACTTGATAAACGAGGAGGGGGTGTCGCATTGTATGTTCGAAACGCGTATATCTGCACAGAGATTGAAGCTTCAGAGACTGGGAGTTCTGTGGAAACTGTTTGGGTAAGAATACAAGGACAGAACAATGGAAAGGACACCATTGTAGGCATTTACTACAGGCCGCCTGTGCAAGCCGAAGATATAGATGAACTCTTTATGCATCAGATGGCCAAGTTCTCCAAAAAATATGACATAGTTGTCATGGGAGATTTCAACTATCCAGACATTTGTTGGGAATCTCTCTCAGGCAAAACTAACAGGTCAAGGAAATTCTTATCCTCTCTTGCTGACAACTTTATCTTCCAAAAGGTAAGGGAGAAAACAAGGGGAACTGCTACCTTGGATCTAATCCTTATAAACAGGGAGGAAATGGTTGAGGAGGTGAAAGTGGCTGGGACCCTAGGAGGTAGCGACCATGCTATTTTAGAATTTTGGATAACTAGAGGTGGAAGACCTGTGAAGACTCAGACGTCAAGGTTAGATTTCAGAAAGGCAGATTTTAAGGGATTCAGAAAGAGAATTGGAGGGATCCAATGGCTGGATATCCTTAAAGACAAAAATGTCCAGGAAGGATGGGAAATCTTGAAAAATGAAATTCTCAAAGCGCAGTTGTTAACAATTCCGAAAAGAGGGAAGAATAGGAAGCATTTAAGGAAACCAGGATGGATGAACACAGAACTTAAGCACATGCTAAAAAGGAAGAAAAAAATGTTTATAAAATGGAAAGAGGGAGGCATATCTAAAGAAGAATATAATGCTGTCTGCAGAACCTGCAGGGCACAAATCAGATTAGCTAAAGCTGAAAATGAACTGAGGCTTGCAAGAGATGTCAAAAGCAATAATAAAGGATTTTGGGGATATGTCAAAAGTAAAAGAAAAGTCAAAGATGCTATAGGATTTTTACAGGATGAAAATGATGAAATGGTAAGACAGGATGTTGAGAAGGCTGAACTTTTAAATTCCTATTTTGCATCTGTTTTCTCTCAGAAAGGAAATGCAACATCAACTGTTATTCACTGTCCTATTAAGGGAATAGAAGAATCCAGGATATCTATAAACAGAAAGATAGTGAGGAAACACTTAGCTAACCTAAATGAATTCAAGTCTCCAGGTCCAGATGAATTACACCCCAGAGTACTGAAGGAGATAGCAGAAGAAATTTTTGAACCCCTCTCCATAATCTTTGAAAATTCTTGGAGAACATGAGAAGTGCCAGAAGACTGGAGAAGAGCAAATGTTGTTCCTATCTTCAAAAAGGGGAAGAAGGTGGACCCAGGCAACTATAGGCCGGTGAGTCTGACTTCTATACCAGGAAAGATCTTTGAACAAATTATTAAACAACATGTGTGTCAATACCTGGATAAGAATGAAGTGATTAAACAGAGTCAGCATGGGTTTGTAACTAATAAGTCATGTCAGACTAACTTAATTTCCTTCTATGACGGTATCACTGATTGGGTGGATCAAGGAAATGCTGTAGATATAGTATATCTTGACTTCAGCAAAGCATTTGACAAAGTCTCTCATACAATCCTTATTGAAAAAATGACTAAGTATGGAATGGACAAGGCAACTGTTAGGTGGATTCATAACTGGCTTAGTGATCGGACCCAAAGAGTGGTCGTAAATGGCTGCACATCCAGTTGGAAGAATGTCTCAAGTGGGGTACCACAGGGCTCTGTCCTGGGCCCTGTATTGTTCAACATCTTTATCAACGATTTAGATGAAGGAATTGAGGGTAAACTGATTAAATTTGCTGATGACACAAAGCTAGGAGGGATAGCTAATACTAGAGAAGAGAGAGAGGATTCAAAAAGATTTAAATAAACTGGAGAAGTGGGCAGCAACTAACAGAATGGTTTTTAACAGGGAGAAATGCAAAGTACTACATCTGGGCAATAAAAATGAAAAAAGCATATATAGAATGGGAGGAATAGGGCTAAGTGACAGCACATGTGAAAAAGACTTGGGTATACTAATAGATCACAGACTG
Organism: Dendrobates tinctorius; assembly: GCF_039654945.1. Classification (NCBI taxonomy): domain Eukaryota; kingdom Metazoa; phylum Chordata; class Amphibia; order Anura; family Dendrobatidae; genus Dendrobates; species Dendrobates tinctorius. The sequence continues at coordinate 3,737,262 of NW_027361773.1, forward strand.
AATATGAGTCAACAGTGTGATGCAGCAGCAAAAAAGGCAAATGCAATTCTAGGAGGTATTAACAGAAGCATACAGTCTAGATCACGTGAAGTCATTATTTCCCTCTACTCCTCTTTGGTCAGACCTCATCTGGAATATTGTGTCCAGTTTTGGGCACCACATTTTAAAAAAGACATCAACAAACTGGAGCAAGTTCAGAAAAGAGCGACCAGAATGGTGACCGGTCTGCAAACCCTGTCTTATGAGGAAAGGTTGCAGGATTTGGGAATGTTTAGTTTGCAAAAGAGAAGACTGAGAGGAGACTTAATAGCTGTCTACAAATATCTAAAGGGCTGTCACATTGTAGAAGGATCAACTTTATTCTCATTTGCACAAGGAAAGACTAGAAGCAATGGGATGAAACTGAATGGGAAGAGACACAGATTAGATATTAGAAAAAACTTTTTGACAGTTAGAGTGATCAATGAGTGGAACAGGCTGCCACGAGAAGTGGTGAGTTCTCCTTCAATGGAAGTCTTCAAACAGAGGCTGGACAGACATCTGACTGGGATGATTTAGCGAATCCTGCTTTGAGCAGGGGGTTGGACCAGATGGCCCAGGAGGTCCCTTCCAACTCTACGATTCTATGATTCTATCTACCCAGAGGTAAGATGGCACCGGAATTTGAATGCGATTAGCGCGACTTCAGTTGCAGTGTAACATTAAATATGACATAATGATCTGTCCATAGTCAAATTCGCTCAGGTCATCATTACTTCCAATGTCATAAAGGGTTTAATAACTGCCAATGTGGAACAGGCATGCTGAATATTATTCAGGTCTGCATAGGCTCAGCATCAATACGATAAGTCAAAAGTTAACATTCAAGCTCCCTTGTCAAGATGCAACCACAAGTTCTGGAATCCCATTGATCACACATTGAACTCCTATTGAATGCATTTTATGCGTGCTGTGTCTTTTTCATACCATGAATCATAGTTCCTACTTGTGCACCTTCGCCTCCAGAAGTGCGGTGCGTTTTTTAAAATCAATCACATTGATCACAGACACTTAAAAGCGGAGAGACAAAAACTAGTGGCAAATTAAGAAATAGAAGGGGTGGGCACCAACATGGATGTTGCACTCACCTTGTGAGATGAATTCTGTAAGCTGTAGGTCTGAGCTAGCAGTACAGACGAAAGGCGATGGATGACACGTGGATCAGCATAGATCAGAATAGCAGGGTATGCTGAACTGCAAATAACAAGCAAAGCAAATAACACAGATGAAGCAGTGACAGATGTATGAATTGTATAGGAAACTAGTACAATTACTTCTCACTAAATTAGAATATAATCAAACAGCTAATTTACTTCAGCTCTTCAATATGAAAAGTGAAACTCATACATTATATAGAGTCATTACAAAAAGAGTGATCTATTTCAAGTGTTTTTTTCTGTTTATGTTGATGATTATGGCTTACAGCCAATGAAAACCTAAAAACCTACTGAAATGTATGTTCAGTAAATGCACTCAATTCTTGGCCTGAGCTCCTTTTTAAGCAATTACTGCATGAATGCTGCGTTGCATGGAGGCGATCAGCCTGTGGCACTGCTGAGGTGTTATGGAAGCCCAGGTTTTTTTTTAGCAGCCTTCAGCTCATCTGCATTGTTGTGTCTGGTGTCTCTCATCTTCCTCTTGACAATACCTCATAGATCCTCTATTGGGGTTAAGGTCAGGTGAGTTTGCTGGCCAATCAGGCACAGTAATACTATTGTTTTTAAGCCAGGTGTATTGGTACTTTTGGCAGTGTGGACAGGTGCCAAGTCCTGCTGGAGAATGAAATTTCCTCCTCCAAAAAGCTTGTCGGCAGAGGGAAGCAGGAAGTGCTCTAAAATTTCGGGGTAGACGGCTGTGCTGACTTTGGTCTTGATAAAAACAGTGGACCTACACAAGCAGAAGACATGGATCCTCAAACCATCACTGATTGTGGAAACTTCACACTAGACCTCAAGCAGTTTGGATTGTGCACCTCTCCACCCTTCCTCAGACTCTGGGACCTTGATTTCCAAATGAAATGCAAAATTTACTTTCCTTGTGGAGTGTGTCAATGACTGCCTTCTGGACATCTGTCAAGTCAGCAGTCTTCCCCATGATTGTGGAGCCTACTGAAACAGACTAAATGACCTTTTTAAATGCTTAGTAAGCCTTTGTATGTGTTTTTTGTTAATTATTCTAAGTTACTGAGATAATGACTTTTGGGTTTTCATTCACTGCAAGCCATAATCATCAACATTAACAGAAATAAACATTGAAACAGATCACTCTGTTTGCAATGACTCTATATAATATATGAGTTTCACATTTTGTATTGAAGAACTGAAATAAATTAACTTTTTCATGATATTCTAATTTTGTGAGAAGCACCTGTATTTAACCATCATAGTGCAGTAGTGTTAACAAATCCCACTTTTTCCCTAAGCATGGATATAATTTTTTAATAAATTTGGTATCATCATGGCTGTACCAACATATAGAACTAGGATACCAGTTTGATTTTACTGCAAAATGAATGTTTAAACAAATCCCCCAAAATTTGTCAAAATTGAATTTTTTCCTCAATTCCACCCATTTAAATGTTTCCTCCCATTTCTCAGTACATTATATAGTACAACTAATAGTGTATTTCAAAACTGCAACCTTTTTTTTATACAAAAAAAGTCCTACTAGGGTTATGCTGAAAGATAAATGAAAATGTTGAGGGTATTGAAGGAGGAGGTAAAAATAAAGGAGAAAAAACAAAATATCTCCACATCTGGAAAATGCTAAATTACAAAATTGGACCTTGCTACGCCAGTTTAAATTGGCACATTGAAGAGTATTTGCTTTTTAACACAAAAAATATGCATCAGATATATTTCATTTTATATCAGAATGTATGCTGGCAAATTAAATTGTTATAAATCCATCTTTATTACATTGAGCTAAAATACTCAGAGTCTAGAGTCTTTGAACTATATCCATATAAAACTCTGAATAAAATGACATGCATAAAAATAATACGTTTTGCACACTAGTCAGTTTTTGGTTGTCTGATGAAATACCAGAGCTGAATATTTTTGGTTTAAATCAGATAATTATTAGAGTATTATCCTTGGTGTGTGACAGTTCCTAGGTCCCTGTGATCAAGTGAAGCAACATCCAGTTGACATCTGCCTGTCTATTCATCCATCATTAGGTAGGTTATGTTTGGTAAAGGTGTCAAAGATGTTGACAGATGTACTGAAGTCTATTGCTTTTTAAAACATGGTTGCTATGGGTGCAGAATGTGAGTTCTCCGGAGAACCTGAATCCTTTCTTCCTCTAGCATAGATTTGAGAGTCTGTAAGACCACAAAGGATACAAGCTGACACAAAAACCTAGAAAGACACAACAAACATCACTTTTCAAAATAATTGTGTTGGGACTTAAGTAAAGCCTCTGGGACTGCCAAGAATCCCAGAATATTTCCAGTTCTTTCTGCTACAGCCATCATGATTAAGAACAAATGCTCTGTGTTACTGACTTTAAAAGGTAATACAAAAATGCAGTCTCAGTAGATTTATACAAGGGATACCAAAGTTTAAAACATATTGTTTGGGCATTAATGTATTCCCAGCCAATAGACACAATGCAATATCACATTCAGCAGTTATTTTTAGTATCAGAATATATATTTCCAGAAAACAGTGCAGAAAATATTACTATAGAACTGAAAGAATGATGACATTCCTTATTGAAGGAAATAATTTTGTGACCACGCTGCTTAAATTTCTACACTAAATTTAATATTTTGAAGTTATACACTGTGGAGCCGATTATTTTGTTTTAATGTCTTAGTGGTACAAAGCTGTAAGTTAACAATTTAAGGACTAGAGAATTTTTTAGTTTTGAGCTTTCATTTTTTCAGTTTTTTTATGTCCCTATTTACTATGCTGTTTGCTGGACCTTACACAACTAGCACTTTTTTACGTTTTGAGTTACTCAAATTTTTTCATAGATAATAATGTAGAGAGCAGGGTCCTCACTCCTCTTGGTATGTGTTGAACTATGTGTTACACTGTAATGTCTTAGGCCTGTTTCACATTTCTGTTTGTTGCCATCAGTCAAAATCCGCCATTTTGCAAAAAAATGGATCTGCCATTTTTTTGGCGGATCCGTTTTTTCCCATTGACTTGCATTAGCGGTGGATTTTGACGGATGGTCATCCGTTGGATCCGTTTTTTGACGGATCTGCCATGATTTTGGCGTCCACTGACTTGAATTGATGGACAATGAAACGTTTTTTTGGCTGCGTCAAAATAGCGGATAGCAACGGATCGGCCGCTATCCGCCATTCGTTATAATGGTCGCCTATGGGTGGCAGATCCGTTGCCAACCGTTTTTTCACGGAATCCGGCAACGGATCCGCTTTTTGACACTGAGCATGCCTGGAAGAACTTTCCTGCCAGAAATTTAACCCCAAACTCCATTCTGGCGGCGGCGAAAAATCTCTCTCTCTCCTTTTCCAGAGTCATTTCCCTATAAATTTCATCACCTTGCCTCCAAAAATGGATCCGTCAAAAAACGAATCCTGTGACATTCGTTAGTGGCAAAACGGAAATGGATCCGTTTTTTCACACTCTGGTGGCTTTGGAATGACGTAAAAAAACTGAAGTGTGAAACAGGCCTTATTTTGTTTGTACAAGAACCCACTGAATTGTAAAATGTGGTGGAAAGTGTTAACGGTATAAAAAAATATTATTACATTATTATTTACCTAACCTTCTTTCAACAGCCATAACGTTTTTATTTTTCTGTATATATACAGTAGAAGTGTGAGGACTTGTTTTTTTGTGTTGTAATTTTGAATGGCAGAAATGATAAAATTAGGTACTGCAAATGACAAGTGGGGCCCGTACTGTAAGCCATAGGCTGTAGAGGAGAGAGCTTCATGAAGAGGATGTATGCCAGGCCCTAATAGGGGTTAAGCAAAAGTAAACTAAAATGGAGTTTTTGGGGGAGGGCTAGGATCTAAAATCATGGAATAAGGGAAGGTAGGAGGGATTTTGGTTCAAATTATGATGGGAGTTAGTAAAGGGGGGTTTGAATGGGGCTATTTGGTTGATTATGGGGAATAGGTATATAAGGGGGATAGGAAGGGGCAGGGACAGTCTGTTAGTACATCTAAGAAAGGAAGCTGATAGGAGGTAATTATGGTTTTATTTAGGGTGACTTATGAGGTTTGGGGAGGTTGCTTGGTTTGTAGTATGTCATGACAGTTGGCGGAAACAGGTCTGTGGAGAGCCAGGTGATGGTAGCAGAGTGGGGGGAGTAGGGGGCCCATTTTGGAGGGGCAGTTACCTACTCCTCCCCTCTTTTGCTTCACTTGGTGGTCAGAGTATAATTTAAATAAATGGGTTCCTACTGGGCTGAGGTCTAAGTGGGACAATTTAATTGGTGGCGCCATTCAGTAGGGTCCTCGAACAGGTTTGGTGCGGTTGAGGGCATAAGCAGGAGGGTCCTTGAACTGGTGTGGTGCGGTTGAGGGTTCCTAAGGTGCGGCTGAGGGTGCAAAAAACTGGTGAACGGCTTTCAAAGACCCTGTTCATTATTTTTTAATATTATAATGATATGTTCATTTTTGTATGTAAACATGTTAATAAACAGGGCTGTTGTGACCTATTTATCCAGAAAGACTTGGATTGTGTCTATGAGTATTGTAGGTGTAGTTACATAAGATGGAGGTTGAAAGGGGGGCTGAGTCAAACATTCCTAGGTCAAGTAAGGAGTAAGGTTGTGCAAATGACAAGTAAGGAGTAAGGAATAAAAAAAGAATATAAATAGCAATATACAACTCAGAAAACATACTGCTTGGAGCAATGCACTGAAAACACCGGATGACCAAAACAAGTTACTAAATATAATATGCCCTAAATGCATGAACATATATAACTATTTTTAGCCAAGTGGTTGGTGTTGGACACAAATAGATATATAGCTAGAGGACTGGAGATGATAGTAGGTGTGTTCACTGAAATGCACTGTTCATTAAAAACAATCCACTTATTCCAACAAATGTCTTCAGCAATAAAGTGCAGAGTGCTGCTTTTGCTGTGCACGGTCCAGTGGACAGGGATTTCCAATGCACAGTCCTGTCTAGTGCACCATCCGTGCATATCAAGATAGAATCTTCCAATATTGTAGACCAAGGTGCTCCGGCCGGTCACGTCCCTTTTACCATGTGAGCAGATGCAGTGAGAGAGTGTGACATCATGGCTACTAGGTATGGTGACCTGTGAAGGCCAGGAAACCAACACTTTTTTGAAGAATCACGTTTATTCTTCATCAAGGTCTGACTGGTAACTGACACAGGTTGCCTTATAAAGCCTAAAGGCCCACTCACATGGAACCTATAAATAAAATGAAATGGATTAAGAAGGAGTTAATAGTCTGTGGCTGCAAACTTGTGAATCATGTAATAGTGAGAATACAGCAGGGGCAGGCTGGGCCAGGTGGCAGAGAGGAAAATACCCCCCAGGCTGCTCCCCCAGCAGCTGTACAGGGTCAGCCGCACAGCAAATTGTACTCTGCTGTGTCTGCTGTACTGTGACATTGCCAGCAGCAGACACAGCCATGTCACAGTCTAGCACGCCGGAGCCGGGGGCTGTGCACGACAGTCTAACCTTGATGGCTGCACAGCTCCCGCTCCCTACATGTTTTCTGTACTTCTGGGTCAGGTGTCGGGTGTGCACGATGACATCTTAGGGCACGCATTGACATGTACCGGACGCTGGAAGCAGAGAGGCGCTGCTAGGAAGCAACTGTGAGGTAAGTATGAAACACTTTTTTGTTTTCTTTATAAAAATGAATTCAATTGGTGAGGGGGTGGGAGTAACTGCAAGTAATGAAGTGAGGGGGTGATAAGGGGGACTGCAAATGATGAAGTTTGGGGGATAAAGGAGACTACACATGATGAAGGGGGAGAGGGGCTGCACATGAAGTGGGGGGTAAGGGGGACTGCACATGATGAAGTGGGTGGGTAAGGGGGACTGCACATGATAAAGTGGGGGGGAAGGGGACTGCACTTGATGAAATGTGTCTGAGGGGGACTGCACATGATGAAATGGAAGGGGGATAGGGGGCTGCAAATGATGAAGGGGCACTGCAGATGATGTGAGGGGGTGATAGGGGACTGCAATGGATGAAGAAAGGGACTTCAAATTAAAGTGGGGGGACTGCAAATGATGAAGTGGCGGAAAGGACGGGGGGCTGCAAATGATGAATTCAGTGTGAGTAACGGGGCACAGCAATTTAAATGAAGGTGGGGTGGGGAAAGCAAATGGTGAATTGGAGGAGGGGGGTGGGGAGAGCAAATGATGATGTAGGGGGAGGATAAATAATGAATTTTGAGAGTGGGGGAGTAAATGATGTATTGAATGTGGGGTATAGCAGTTGATAATGAATAAAGGGTGGGAGTGAAAAACATGACAATGAATTGGGGTGGGAGGGGCATGTACATATAATGAATCAGGGTTAGGGTTAGAGTGGGAAGTACATAGTGGGGGGCATTGAGGATGAAGTGACTGGTAATGAATTGGGGGGGAGAGTACAAGTGCTAATTAGTGTTGAGCATTCCGATACCGCAAGTATCGGGTATCGGCTGATATTCGCTGTATCGGAATTCCGATACTTAGTTCTGATACCTTTTTCATATCGAATACTGGAATCGGAAGTTCCCATAATGCTAGGAGCCCGCTCGATTTGTTTCAGCCAATGGGGATCCTCAGAAGTGTGGGCACATCCTGTTAGGCATGTAGGCATGTTAACTACTGGCATGGCTGTGATTGGCTGCTGAAATGATATCATGATGCACTATAAAAACCGCAGCAGCCGCCATTTCGGGTTCACTCTGCTGTGAATTCAGTTAGGGACAGGCTGCTGTTGAAGACTGTGAGGGACAGTTAGAAATAGCGATCATCAAACATATCTATTGCTCTACCCAGGCTACATAATCCACCACTGTAGCATTTTTTTAGCCCAGCAGCACTGTTTTAATAGCTGTCTGCAAGGGCTGTGTGAGTGCAGACCCACGCTGTGTAGTGTGTCCTGCAGGCACGTCTGCTTGCAGGCCGCCCAGCGTGTGTCTCTGCCTCATACATATTTTTCTTTTATTGCTGCTTTTTTTTTCTCCTGTATAGTGTGCTTCCATACGTATCCATATACGTTGGTTGCAAACACTAAAGGAGTGCACAGCGGAGCCTTTCAACAGCCTTTCAGTGCTATAGCCCATTTCTCTGCACTGTTTTTGGCTGTCTGATAGGTCTCTCTGTGTGTGAGTGCAGCTCACGTTGCAGTGTGTTCTACTGCCACCGCTGGTTGTAGTCCGCTCAGCGTGCGTCACTGCCTCATACATAGTCCTTTTTTTGCAGCTAATTTGTCCAGATTTTTGCTCCTATATTAGTGTGCTTCCATCCGTATCCATTGTCATTGGTTGGTTGCAAACACTATATAGGATTAGATAGAGGAGCCTTTTTCCTGGCTTGTGCCCTTCAGGGCCAGCCAGACTAGTATCACCCTATTTTTTGGAGCCTCATCAATTGCATTGTAGGTTAGCTTCCTGCATTGTAATCGCTCCAAAAAGTTTGTGATACTATAGCTTTCAAGCTTTGGTCACATCCTGTCCTTTCCCCCCCAAAAAAAAAGGAAATAAAGTTCACCAAACACTCCACTTTAGAGTTGTGTAGGCCACATTAGATCATATTAAAGTGTAGTACACACACTCTTAGCCAAATTAGTGTTTCTTATACTGGTTAGCAGGTGTTCAGGAATAAGAACACTAAGCCACCCCTTTTTTACTTTTCTGCCTATCTTTATCAGTCTACCAAGATGAAGAAGGCAGGGAGTAAGGCACGTGGTCGTGGCCGTGGAGTTTCAGCAGGGAGAGGACGGGGGATTCAGCAGGGAGAGGACGTGGGGATTCGGTGTCTGCTGCGGCCACCAGTGACCTGGCATCCCCCACTTTTACCTGGCAACAGTCCTTCATGCGCAGCTTTGTAGGACCTCGCCGTACCCCACTGCTGCGTGACGAACAAATTGAAGCCGTTGTCGGATGCATGGCAGCTAACGCATCCACTTCAATGACTTCCGCATCCTCCCAGGGCCAGAGCACTGAAGAGCAACCATCTGTCTCTTCACCACCTGCCAAATTGCCCAGGCAGTCTGAGAGCCCTGGACAGGAGCCATCTTAATCTTTACTTCTCTTCTCAGAATCTGTTGGCTTGGAAAGAGGTGGCCAGCCAAGCAGCATTCTAGAGCGTGAAGAAGAGGGAGTATGCAGTGATGTGCAACTGCTTTGTCCCTCTGAATCTGAAGAGGCGGGTGGGCCAGTGCCTATTGTCAGCACACCTCAGTGCTCATCTGATGATGATGAGACTCAGTTGCCAATTTCTGGTGCGTACGGTGCTGGCGAGATAACCCAGGACCAGCCGGTGCTTGAAGAGGGGAGTGGAGATGATGAGGTCCTTGACCCATCATGGCGTCAGCCACAGGAAGGTGGTGGGAGCAGCTCTGAGGAAAAGATTCCCCGAACAGCCAAAAGAGGAGGGAGAGGGCGGGAGCAGACTTGGTTGCCTGTAGCCTCCACTTTGGCACCCATGAGGAGCAATACTCTTCCAAAACAGAAAACGGGCGCTCCCAGGACTTGCAGTGCGTGGTCTTTTTTTGACACAGTTGCAGATGACATTTGCTTTGTCAAATGCAAGCTGTGTCATCAGAAAGTTAAACGAGGGAAAAATGTGAGCAACCTCAATACCACAAATATGTGGAAACATGTGCGTACCAAGCACGAGGTGGAGTTACACAGACACACTGAAGATGTAAGCCAACCTTCAGCAGCACCTACCACCTCTTCAGCTCGTGTTGGGGCCTCTTTCTCCAGCTCACACACAGCTGGTTCGGCTTCCTCACTGGAACGCCATGGAAGAACCACTGCCACTGTTGTCCAGAGACCCAGTGAAATTCCACCCACTGAACCACATTCTCAGTCATCAGCACACTCCCAGGCCACTCACCAGCAATCGGTAGCACAGGCATGGGAGAAAAAGTGGCCATACTCGGCAGACCATCCCCGAGCACTGGCTCTGAATGCCGGCATTCCCAAACTACTGGCCTTGAGATGTTGTCATTCAGGCTGGTGGAGACTGACACCTTCCGGAACTTGATGTCATTGGCAGTTCCACAATACAATGTGCCCAGCCGCTTTTATTTCAGCAGGCAAGCCGTCCCTGCCCTGCAAAAGCATGTGGAGGGAAAAATAAAAAATGCGCTACTAAACGCCGTCAGCAGCATGGTCCACCTGACCACCGATGCGTGGACCAGTAGCCATGGACAGGGACGATACCTTTCCCTCACTGCCCATTGGGTCAATGTTGTGGAGCCGGGTACAGATCTGGAGAGTGGCTCTGTACGTATTCTGCCAACTCCAAGGATTGCAGGAATGCAGTCTGTACATATTGAGTCCTCCTCCTACTCTAGTTCCTCGGAATCAGCACTGCATGAGCCTGTTAGGCCAGATATGAGCACAGGTGTGGCCAAACGTCAGCAGGCCGTCCTTAAATTAATTTCTTTTGGGCCACACAGCACAGGAGCTCTGGAATGCCATCAAGCAGGAGAGCGATGTGTGGTTTGTGCCTGCGAATCTCCAGCCAGGTTTGGTAGTGAGTGACAATGGCCGAAATCTAGTGGCAGCTCTGGGCCTAGGCAACCTCACTCACATACCATGTCTGGCACATGTGCTCAATTTGGTCGTGCAGAGCTTTCTGAGGGACTATCCGGATCTTGATGCACTGCTGCACAAGGTTCGCCTAGAGTGTGCTCACTTGCGCCGTTCCAGCATGGCAAGATCGCGCATTGCATCTCTGCAACGCCGATTCCGCCTGCCAGAACATCGCATCATATGTGACCTCCCCACCAGGTGGAATTCAACGTTACATATGTTGGAGCGGTTGTGTGAGCAGCAGGCAGCAGTAATGGAGTACCAGCTGCATCAGGCGCAAACAAGTCGCACTGTGCGCCGGACACACTTCACCACCACTGAGTGGGCCACTATGAGGGACATCTGCCAAGTTTTGCGTGGATGGCCAGTGCAGATAATGCACTAGTCAGCATGACTGTCCCCCTTATCTGTCTGCTTCAAAAAACCTTTCAAGCACTAAGTGAGGAGGTTTTTGAAGAGGTCGAGGATGAGGAGTCAGAAATGCCATCTGCTTCTGGCAAGTCTGCGCAACGTGCTTCCACACAAAGGCCCAGGCAGGGGACACTTAGTGAGCAGGATGACGAGGAGTCAATGGAGGAGGAGGAACACATCTCTCCAGAGGAGGGAGGTACACAAGGCTCTAGTAGTCAGTGTGTACAGCGAGGGTGGGGTGATGCTGAGCAGGCTGAGATGCTGCCTCAAGCTGGGGACAGCGTTTCCGGTCCAGTTGGCAGTCTGCAGCACATGGTTGATTTCATGCTGCAGTGCTTGTTAAATGACCGCCGCATCGCCAACATTCTCCACACAGCTGATTATTGGATGTACACCCTCCTAGATCCTCGCTACCGGGACAACTTACAAAGCCTCATACCACAGTTGAACCGGGAGGGTAAAATGCGGGAGTACCAAGAAACACTTGTGCAGGCCATCATGTTCTCCATTCCCCCCGCAAGTGTTGCTGGTAGTACTTTTCAAAGCAGCCATGTGGGTAGAGGCAGTGGAGGAAGCTCTGCACAAAGAGGTAGCAGAGGCAGTGCCGCAGGACAAGGCAAGGCCAGTATGGCCCAAATGTGGAAAAGTTTTGTGGGACCGCCATAAACGGCTACACCATCACAGACGGCTCCAGTAAGCAGAAGGCAATGTTTCCGTCAGATGGTGACAGACTACTTGTCTTGCCCTGTTAGTGTACTCCCAGACGGCTCTTCCCCGTTCAAGTATTGGGTCTCTAAGCTGGATACATGGCCAGAGTTTAGCCAGTATGCATTGGAGGTGCTGGCTTGCCCTGCTGCCAGTGTATTATCGGAACGTGTCTTTAGTGCTGCAGGTGGTGTGGTAACAGACCGTCGCACGCGACTATCCGCCGATAATGTTGACTGGCTTACTTTTGTGAAAATGAACAAGGCCTGGATCTCACCTGAATTTGCCAGTCCTCTTCCAGAATAAATAATTGGCTGGCAACAGGATCCAGGTCTCCTGTTGTGTTCATGTTTCTATGACCTGAACTTTATTTCCTGGGCTACAGCAACGCCCGTTGTTGCTCACAAGTGCTGTCCACACAGACAAAACACTCGCTCATGTGTAAGTGGGGTTCGGTAACGTCAGCTGATCCCCTGCTGTGTGTATGGCAAAGTGTTCTGCTCCCTCCAAAGTCAAAGTACCTCAGATTTACACCTGGCTCCAAGTAGGCCTCGGCCTACTACCTGATTTTCCCTGGGCTCCGACAACGCCAGTTGGTGCTCAGAAGTGCTGTCCGCACAGACAGAACACTCGTTCGTGTGTAAGTGGGGTTCGGTAACATCAGCTGATCCCCTGCTATGTGTATGGCAAAGTGTCCTGCTCCCTCCAAAGTCAAAGTACCTCAGATTTACACCTGGCTCCAAGTAGGCCTCGGCCTACTACCTGATTTTCCCTGGGCACCGACAACGCCAGTTGGTGCTCAGAAGTGCTGTCCGCACAGACAAAACACTCGCTCGTGTGTAAGTGGGGTTCGGTAACATCAGCTGATCCCCTGCTATGTGTATGGCAAAGTGTCCTGCTCCCTCCAAAGTCAAAGTACCTCAGATTTACACCTGGCTCCAAGTAGGCCTCGGCCTACTACCTGATTTTGCCTGGGCTCTGACAACGCCAGTTGGTGCTCAGAAGTGCTGTCCGCACAGACAAAACACTCGCTCATGTGTAAGTGGGGTTCGGTAACGTCAGCTGATCCCCTGCTGTGTGTATGGCAAAGTGTCCTGCTCCCTCCAAAGTCAAAGTACCTCAGATTTACACCTGGCTCCAAGTAGGCCTCGGCCTACTACCTGATTTTCCCTGGGCTCCGACAACGCCAGTTGGTGCTCAGAAGTGCTGTCCGCACAGACAAAACACTCGCTCATGTGTAAGTAGGGTTCAGTAACGTCAGCTGATCCCCTGCTGTGTGTACAGCAAACTCTCCTGCTGCCTACAACTTCTGACTACCTCTGATTTAATATGTTCTCTGATTTGCCCTCTGTCTCCACTCTGTTTTGAGTATTTCCTCCGGCCTACAACACCGCCTGTTTCTGCTCTCAAGTGCCGTCTGCACAATCAACACTTGTTCCTGTGTTACCTGGGTCCTGTAACATCTGCTCATCTCCAGAGGTGAGTCCGGCAATGTCTCCTGCTTTGTCTACATTCCCACTACTTGTAGTGGAAAAGTGGACCGAGCAGGAGACATTGCCTGACTCACCTCTAGGTAGAAGCTGCTGTTACAGAACCCCAGTAACACAGGAACAAGTGTGGGTTGTGCAGACGGCATTTCAGAGCAGCAACTGGCGTGGTTGGAAGCCAGAGGAAATACTCGAAACAGAGTGAAGACAGAGGCCTAATTGGAGTACGTTGACAGTTAGTAGTAGTCTAGAAACAAACAATCAAAAACTGCCACCAAGTAGGCCTCGGCCTACTACCTGATTTTCCCTGGGCTCCGACACCGCGAGTTGTTGCTCAGAAGTGCTGTCCGCACAGACAAAACACTCGCTCATGTGTAAGTGGGGTTCGGTAACGTCAGCTGATCCCCTGCTGTGTGTATGGCAAAGTGTCCTGCTCCCTCCACAGTCAAACAACCTCAGATTTACACCTGGCTCCAAGTAGGCCTCGGCCTACTACCTGATTTTCCCTGGGCTCCGACACCGCCAGTTGTTGCTCAGAAGTGCTGTCCGCACAGACAAAACACTCCCTCATGTGTAAGTGGGGTTCGGTAACGTCAGCTGATCCCCTGCTGTGTGTACGGCAAACTCTCCTGCTGCCTCCAAATTCAAACAACGTCTTATCTTAAACTGCCTCCAAGTAGGCCTCAGCCTACAAAATGACTATCCCTGGGCTCCAACATCGTCAGTTGTTGCTCGGACGTGCTGTCCACACAGAAACAAACACTCGTTCATGTGTAAGTGAGGTTCGGTAACGTCAGCTGATCCCCAGCTGTGTGGAGGGCAAAGTCAAACTACCTCCGATTTACACCTGGCTCCTAGTAGGCCTCGGCCTGCACCATAATTGTCCCTGGGCTCCAACAACGCCAGTTGGTGCTCGGAAGTGTTGTCCACACAGAAAAAAACACTCGTTCATGTGAAAGTGGGGGTCAGTAACGTCAGCTGATCCCCTGCTGTGTGGAAGGCAAACTGCTGCTGCCTCCAAATTGTAACTACTTCAGATTTAAACATTCTCTGATTTGGCCTCTGTCTCCACTCTGTCTCTAGTATTTCCCCTGACCTCCAACACCGCCAGTTCCTACTCACAGTTGCCTTCCATGCATTCCACACTTGTTCCTGTGTTCCTGGTGTTCTGTTACGTGAGCAGATCCCCCAATGTGTGTCCGGCACTGTCTCCTGCGCTGTCCACCTTCCCACTGCAAGTGGTGGGAATGTGGACAGAGCAGGAGACAGTGGCTGACACACATCAGGGGATCTGCTGACATTACAGAACCCCAGTAACACAGGAACACGTGTGGATTGGGCAGACGGCTGCTGTACGCATAAACTGGAGGTTTTGGTGGTCACGTGAAATCCTGGAAACAGAGTGGAGACAGATGCCTAATTGGAGCGCGTTGACAGTCTGTTGTAGCCTACAAACAATCTAAAACTGCCACCAAGTAGGCCTCGGCCTTCACCATGATTGTCCCTGGGTTCCAACAACGCCAGTTGGTGCTCGGCAGTGTCTTTGGCACGGGTACTCCCTGTTGCCCAGCCTGGTTCCAGCACGCCAGCTGTTTCCGGGTAGTGTCAAGGTCACTATGCCAACAATCCGTTGTCCTGTCGTCTTGCGGCCGTGTTAGCCGACTCTACGGTGCCTGCAGTTTAGGTGACTCCTATGTGGGCTGTGGGAACTGGCACTGAAGGCTGGATCCGTAGTGCCAATGGGACATGGACCCCCTGTAGGACTGTGGGTTTCGGTAACTGCGGCCGGCTTGCGGCCTGGCTACTTTGCTTTGGATGGGTACCTTCGGCTACCCACCCGGGTTCCAGCACTGTCATCTGGTTCTCGCCAGAGCCTTTGGCCTAGGTGCCTCCATCTCGGTATCTGAAGTCCAGCACCGTCAGCTGGTCCTTGGTAGTGCTTTTTAGTACAGGTACCTTCTGCTTAGTAACCGTGGTCCAGCACCGTCAGTTGGTCCTCGGTAGTGCCATTGGCTCTTGTTCCTTCTGCTACCCACCCGGGTTCCAGCACTGTCTGCTGGTTCTCGCCAGAGCCTTTGGCCTAGGTGCCTCCAACTCGGTATCCGAGGTCCAGCACCGTCAGCTGGTCCTTGGTAGTGCTTTTTAGCACAGGTACCTCCTGCCTAGTAACCGTGGTCCAGCACCGTCAGCTGTTCCTCGGTAGTGCCATTGGCTCTTGTAGCTTTTGCTACCCATCTGGGTTCCAGCACCGTCAGCTGGTTCTCGGCAGTGTCTTTGGCACGGGTACTCCCTGTTGCCCAGCCTGGTTCCAGCACGCCAGCTGTTTCCGGGTAGTGTCAAGGTCACTATGCCAACAATCCGTTGTCCTGTCGTCTTGCGGCCGGGTTAGCAGACTCTACGGTGCCTGCAGTTTAGGTGACTCCTATGTGGGCTGCGGGAACTGGCACTGAAGGCTGGCTCAGTAGTGCCAATGGGACATGGACCCCCTGTAGGACTGTGGGTTTCGGTAACTGCGGCCGGCTTGCGGCATGGCTACTTTGCTTTTGATGGGTACCTTCGGCTACCCACCCGGGTTCCAGCACTGTCAGCTGGTTCTCGCCAGAGCCTTTGGCCTAGGTGCCTCCATCTCGGTATCCGAAGTCCAGCACCGTCAGCTGGTCCTTGGTAGTGCTTTTTAGCACAGGTACCTTCTGCTTAGTAACCGTGGTCCAGCACCGTCAGTTGGTCCTCGGTAGTGCCATTGGCTCTTGTTCCTTCTGCTACCCATCCAGGTGCCAGCACTGTCAGCTGGTTCTCGCCAGAGCCTTTGGCCTAGGTGCCTCCATCTCGGTATCCGAGGTCCAGCAAGGTCAGTTGGTCCTTGGTAGTGGTTTCTAGCACAGGTACCTCCTGCGTAGTAACCGGGGTCCAGCACCGTCAGCTGTTCCTAGTAGTGCCATTGGCTATTGTTCCTTCTGCTGCCAATAGGGCTTCCAGTACTGTCAGCTGGTTCTCACCAGTTTCTCAGCCTTCTTGTACCTTTTGCTACATTTCCAAGATCAAGCTTTTTGAAATTGTCTTTGGTAATCCTTGTTGATCTCCATGACGATGACCCTGATGACGACAACCCTGAAGACCACACCAAAGAAGACCAGAAATATGACCCTAAATAATATGACCACGAGGACAAAGAACATGAAGACAACCACCAAGATACAGAACAAAAGACAGAAGAACAAGAAGCAGAAGAAGCAAAAGCAGAAGAACAGAAAGCAGAAGAACATTAAGCATAAGACTAAAAATCAGCATAGAAGAAATCAAAATTATAGGTAGAAGAAGACTAAGCAGTAAATGGGGGTGAGTCCGTTCCTCCTCGTGGTGCCCCTGGAAAATGCCTGCTGCTGCAGGCCAAACTGAACGCGGACAAATCCTGTTGTAAATCTTTAGTGACAGGCAGAACGTAAGGTGTAATCTTATAACTTTTATAGATAAGTACTTTAGGAATGCCTGTCACCATAAGAAAATGAAGAAAAAGAAGAATAGGAAGAAGATGAAGAAATAGCATATGAAAATTAATAATAGCTGAATAAGAAGAATATGAAGAATGGAAAAAAAAAATTAATGGGAAGAAGATGAAGAAGAAGATGAATAAGGTGAAGAAAAAGTTGATGAAAAAAATGCTACTGCTGCGGATCATGAAGGAAAAAGTGTGGGAGAAGTACAAAAGAAGATGAAGAGCATGGAAGTTGTGAAACATACATATCTGACAAAATATAAAAAAGGTTAACATAGTCAATATCTTTTTAACTCCGAACGTCTTGAAAAAAAAATTGGAATTAATGCTATGCCATGTGATTTGAATAAACCACTATGCCTTTAATGTCTCCTCCACCTCCCGCAATACATTCTACATGATTCTTATTTGTTTTCAATTATGTAGAATTAGCCAACAAGGAAATAAAGGGCTTTTTTAAATTCCGATACCGGAAGTCCCATTGACTTGAATGGGACTTCCGGTATCGGAATCGGCGATACCCGATATTTTTTTCGTATCGGGCGATACCATCCGATACAATATTTTGGGGTATCGAACGGTATTGCTCAACACTAGTGCTAATTAATTTCTATATTAAATAGGGAAAGTGACTATTTATAGTTAGTGGGTGCACAGTGGTGGATTATAATTTATATTTGTAATGGTGGGCTGCATAATAACCAAAGATATATTGATTGTGGATGCACCTCTGCATTCAGATATATAGTGTAGAAGAAAGGGAAAAAGTGGGGAATGTGCTCTGGAAGTGGTGCTCTAGGTAACTGTGTTATTTTATGCAGAGACAAGTCCTGGCTCGAAGAAGTGATGGCAGTCTGTGCTGGATGAAAAAGAAAAGCAAAGATGAAGGACTTCAGCTAGAGACATCACTGGTGAGTCAGCTTGTTACCTGTACACTGACACTATACACTGTATACTATATACAGAGCTCCTGTATATAATGTCACTGGCAGTAGTGATCACTGTATTACCTGTACACTAACACTATATGCAGAGCTCCTGTGTACATTATCAGCGGTGATCACTGTATTACCTGTACACTAACACTATACACTGTATACTATATACAGGAGTCCTGTGCATAATGTCACTGTTTATCGATGTATTACAGGTACACTGACACTATAAACAGAGCTCCTGTGTATAATGACACTGGCGATCACTCTATTACCTGTACACTGACACTGTATACAGAGCTTCTGCGTATAATATCATGGGTGATCACTGTATTACCTGTACACTGACAGTAAATACAGAGTTCCTGTATACAATGGCACTTAGTATTGTGTTTTTGTTAGTTAATGATCAGTATTGTAGCATTCACTCACTATGTGGTGGTAATATGTGGTCTGGTCATGGTGTGGCGCTATTTGTTCCTTGTGTGTGTTATTATTCAGTCACTATGTACACTATGTGTTCGGTCACATACATCCACTACTTAAAAAACGATCCCTCGACCAAAACTGTGCCGCTAATTATAGACCTTTTTCTAATCTTCCCTTCATCTCTAAACTCCTGGAACACCTGGTCCACTCCCGTCTTATCCGCTATCTCTCAGAAAACTCTCTTCTCGACCCTCTCCAATCCGGTTTCCGCTCTTTACACTCTACTGAAATTGCTCTCACTAAAGTCTCTAATGATCTACTAACAGCTAAATCAAATGGTCATTACTCCATGCTAATTCTCTTGGATCTCTCTGCAGCATTCGACACTGTGGATCATCCGCTCCTCCTCACTATGCTCCGTTCCATTGGCCTCAAGGACACCGTTCTCTCCTGGTTCTCCTCCTATCTCTCTGACTGCTCCTTTACTGTATCTTTTGCTGGATCCTCCTCCTCTCATCTTCCCCTTACTGTTGGGGTTCCTCAAGGATCAGTCCTAGGCCCCTCCTCTTCTCTTTGTATACTGCCCCTATTGGTCAGACAATCAGTAGATTTGGTTTCCAGTACCATCTCTATGCTGACGACACCCAATTATACGCTTCTTCTCTTGACATCATGCCAGCCTTTCTAGAAAACACCGGCAATTGTCTAAACGCTGTGTCTAACATCATGTCCTCACTATATCTGAAACTGAACCTGTCAAAGACTGAACTCCTTGAGTTTCCTCCCGCTACTAATGTACCTATACCCGACATTGCCATTTCCGTGTGTGGTTCTACTATTACTCCCCAGCAACATGCCTGCTGTCTTGGGGTCATACTTGACTCCGAGCTTTCCTTTGTCCCCCACATCCGATCACTGACTCGCTCTTGTTATTTGCACCTCAAAAACATTTCTAGAATTCGACCTTTTCTTACTTTTGACTCTGCAAAAACTCTGACTGTTTCTCTTATTCATTCTCGTCTCAACATTGTAACTCCCTTCTAATCAGTCTCCCTCTTACCAAACTCTCCCCCCTCCAATCTGTCTTGAATGCTGCTGCCAGGATCATATTCCTCACCAATCGTTACACCGATGCCTCTACCTTGTGCCAGTCATTACACTGGCTACCCATCCACTCCAGAATCCAGTACAAACTTATTACCCTCACCCACAAAGCTCTTCATGGCTCAGCACCACCCTACATCTCCTCCCTTGTTTCATTATACCATCCTACCCGCGCCCTCCATTCTACTGATGACCTGAGGTTAGCATCCTCAATAATCAGAACCTCCCACTCCCGTCTTCAAGACTATACACGTGCTGCGCCAATTCTTTGGAATGCACTTCCCAGGTCAATACGATCAATCCCCAATCCCCACAATTTTAAGCGTGCCCTGAAAACTCATTTATTCAGACTGGCCTACCGCCTCAACACATTAATCTATCCGTATGTGGCACAGCCAAAAGTTTTTTACCATAACCAGGTTCCCCGCATCATGTTCCCACATGCTTTATGCATCCATTAGCCCTCTGCATCTGTACTGTTACACACTTAACATTATGGCTGGTCCATACAATCAGGGCAACTGTTACCACCCCCTTTCGTGTCTCCCCTTTTTTCCTCATAGATTGTAAGCTTGCGAGCAGGGCCCTCATTCCTCTTGGTATCTGTTATGTTCTATGTGATTATTGTTATGCTGTAATGCATATTGTCTGTACAAGTCCCCTCTGAAATGTAAAGTGCTGCGGAATATGTCGGCGCTATAGAAATAAAATGTATTATTATTATTATTTATTACTATGTGGTGGCCTATTGCCTGGTCATGGTGTGACGATATTTTCCCCTTGTATGTGGTATTAACCCCTTCCTGCCATCCGACGTACTATCCCGTCCACGGTACCCGGGCCCGTATGACCGGGGATTGGATAGTACGTCGGCGCGATCAGCGGCGCCCACGTGGTGAGCGCCGCTGATCGCGGCCAGGTGTCAGCTGATTATCACAGCTGACACCCGGCACTATGTGTCAGGGGCGGTCACGGACCGCCCCCGACACGTTAACCCCTTGCACACCGCGATCAAACATGATCGCGGTGTACCGGGAGTTAAAGGGAAGCATCGGCAGGGAGGGGGCTCCCTCCGTGCTTCCCTGAGCCCCCCACGGCAGCGCAATGTGCAGCGCTGCTGCGGGGGGCTTCTATCCTCCAGGCCCCCGAATCCAAGATGGCGACGGGGGCCTTCGGGGACCTGAGGAAGCTGGCTTCCTCAGTGCCTGCAAAGCACAGGCAAGAGGAAGTCTGCTTCAATGCCTGTGACAGATTGCTGATCTGTCACAGTGATCTGTGATGTGACAGATCAGCGATCTGTCACAGGACAGTGATGTCCCACCTGGGACTATGTAATAAAGTAAAAAAAAAAGTAAAAAAAAATGTAAAAAAAAATCGCCAAATAAATTAGTAAAAAAAAAAAAAAAATATTCCCCAATAAATTCATTTTTTGAAAATAATAAAAAAAAAAACAATAAAAGTACACATATTAGGTATCGCCGCGTCCGTAATGACCCGCCCTATAAAACTGTCCCATTAGTTAACCCTTTTAGCGAACCCCTTAAAAAATAAAAATAAAAAACGAAGCAAAAAATAATGATTTATTATCATACCACCAAACAAAAAGTGTAATAACGCGCAATCAAAAAGACGCATATAAATATCCATGGTACCGCTGAAAACGTCATCTTGTCCCGCAAAAAACGAGCTGCTACACAGCATCATCAGCGAAAAAATAAAAAAGTTATAGCTCACAGAATAAAGCGATGCAAAAATAATTATTTTTTATATAAAATAGTTTTCATTGCATAAAACCGACAAAAACATAAAAAAACGACCTAAATGAGGTATCGCTGTAACCGTACTGACCCGAAGAATAAAACCGCTTTATCAATTTTACCGCACGCGGAACGGTGTAAACGCACCCCCCCAAAAGAAATTCATGAAACGCTGGTTTTTGTTCATTCTGCTTCCCAAAAATAGGAATAAAAAGCGATCAAAAAATGTCACGTGCCCGAAAATGGTACCAATAAAAACGTCAACTCGTCCCGCAAAAAATAAGACCTCACATGACTCGGTGGGTCAAAATACGGAAAAATTATAGCTCTCAAAATGTGGTGATGCAAAAACTATTTTACAATAAAAAGTGTCTTTTAGCGTGTGACAGCTGCCAAAAATAAAAACCGCCATAAATAGTAAATCAAACCCCCCGTTATCACCCCCTTAGTTAGGGAAAAATAATAAAACTAAAAAAAAAGTATTTATCTCCATTTTCCCGTTAGGGTAAGGCCGTGTGCACACGCTGCGGATTAGGTGCGGATTCATCCGCGCGGATTTTGTAAAATCCGCAGGTGAAACCGCAGGTCAAAAGACCTGCGGTTTTACCTGCAGATTGCTCTGCGGTTTTGTCCTGCGGTTTTTCATCTCCTCAATAGAGGAGATGGCAAACCGCAGGAGAATCCGCAGAAAGAATTGACATGTCAATTCTTTCTGCGGATTGAAAACCGCAGATAATCCGCGCGGAAAATTCCGCACCGTCTGCACTGCGGTTTTTGATTCCCATAGGGAATCATGGTACTGGGGTCCGCAGCAGCCAAAACCGCTGCGGAACCGCAGCAAAATCCGCAGCGTGTGCACACAGCCTTAGGGTTAGGGCTAGGGTTAGGGCTAGGGTTAGGGCTAGGGTTAGGGTTAGGGTTAGGGCTAGGGTTAGGGCTAGGGTTAGGGCTAGGGTTAGGGCTAGGGCTAGGGCTAGGGCTAGGGTTAGGGCTCAGATTAGGGTTAGGGGTGTGTTGGGGTTAGGATTGGAGTTATAATTGGGGGTTTCCACTGTTTGGGCACATCAGGGGCTCTCCAAATGCAACATGGCGTCTGATCTCAATTCCAGCCATTTCTGAGTTGAAAAAGTCAAATGCTGCTCCTTCCCTTCCAAGCTCTGCCATGCGCCCAAACAGTGTTTTACCCCCACATGTAGGGTATCAGCCTACTCAGGACAAATTGCAAAACAATTTTTGGGGTCCAATTTCTCCTGTTACCCTTAGGAAAATAAAAAATTGGGGGCAAAAATATCATTTTTGTGGAAAAAAATGATTTTTTTATTTTCACGTCCGAGTGTTATAAACTTCTGTGAAGCACTTGGGGGTTCAAAGTGCTCACCACACATCTAGATAAGTTCCGTGGGGGGTCTAGTGTCCAAAATGGGGTCACTTGTGGGGAGTTTCAATAGTTTAGGTACATCAGGGGCTCTCCAAACGCACATGACACCCGCAGACCATTCCATCAAAGTCTGCATTCCAAAACGTCACTGCTTCCCTTCCGAGCCCCGACGTGTGTCCATACAGTAGTTTTCTCCCACATATGGGGTGTCAGCGTACTCAGGCCAAATTGGACAACAACTTTTGGGGTCCAATTTCTCCTGTTACCCTTGGGAAAATGAAAAAATTGGGGACTAATTGATCATGTTTCTGGAAAAAATACGATTTTTTTATTTTCATGCCCTGGCATTATAAACTTCTGTGAAGCCCTTGGGGGTTCAAAGTGCTCACCTCACATCTAGATAAGTTCCGTAGTGGGTCTAGTTTTCAAAATGGGGTCATTTGTGGGGGGTTTCCACTGTTTAGGTACATTAAGGGCTCTCCAAAGGCAACATGACACCCGCAGACCGTTCCATCAAAGTCTGCATACCAAAACGTCACTACTTCCCTTCCGAGCCCCGACGTGTGCCCATACAGTAGTTTTCACCCACATATGGGGTATCAGCATACTCAGGACAAATTGGACAACAACTTTTGGGGTCCAATTTCTCCTGGTACCCTTGGGAAAATAAAAAAATGGTGACTAAAAGATCATGTTTGTGGAAAAAATACGAATTTTTTATTTTCACGCCCGGGCGTTATAAACTTCTGTGAAGCACTGGAGGGTTCAAAGTGCTGACCACACATCTAGATAAGTTCCTTGGGGGGTCTAGTTTACAAAATGGTGTCATTTGTGGGGGG
Source organism: Dendrobates tinctorius (assembly GCF_039654945.1). Taxonomy (NCBI): domain Eukaryota; kingdom Metazoa; phylum Chordata; class Amphibia; order Anura; family Dendrobatidae; genus Dendrobates; species Dendrobates tinctorius. Next base: position 3,760,574 of record NW_027361773.1, read on the forward strand.
GTTTCCACTGTTTAGGTACATTAGGGGCTCTCCAAAGGCAACATGACACCCGCAGACCATTCCATCAAAGTCTGCATTCCAAAACGTCACTACTTCCCTTCCGATCCCCGACGTGTGCCCATACAGTAGTTTTCTCCCACATATGGGGTATCAGCATACTCAGGACAAATTGGACAACAACTTTTGGGGTCCAATTTCTCCTGGTACCCTTGGGAAAATAAAAAAATGGTGACTAAAAGATCATGTTTGTGGAAAAAATACGAATTATTTATTTTCACGCCCGGGCATTATAAACTTCTGTGAAGCACTGAGGGGGTCAAAGTGCTCACCACACATCTAGATAAGTTCCTTAGGGGGTCTAGTTTCCAAAATGGTGTCATTTGTGGGGGTTTCCAGTGTTTTGGTACATCAGGAGTTTTCCAAACGCGACATGGTGTCCGATCTCAATTCCAGCCAAAAACGTCAAATGGCGCTGCTTCCCTTCCGAGCTCTGCCATGCGCCCAAATAGTGGTTTACCCCCACATGTGGGGTATCAGCGTACTCAGAACAAATTGCACAATAACTTTTACAGTCCTGTTACCCTTGGAAAAATAAGAATTGAGGGTGAAAAGATCATTTTTGTGGAAAAAATATGATTTTTTAATTGTATGGCTTTATGTTATAAACTTCTGTGAAGCCCATGGGGGTTCAAAGTTCTCACCACACATCTAGATAAGTTCCTTAGGGGGTCTAGTTTCCAAAATGGTGTCATTTGTGGGGGATTTCCACTGTTTTGGTACATCAGGGGTTTTCCAAACGCGACATGGTGTCCGATCTCAATTCCAGCCAAAAACGTCAAATGGCGCTGCTTCCCTTCCGAGCTCTGCCATGCGCCCAAATAGTGGTTTACCCCCACATGTGGGGTATCAGCGTACTCAGGACAAATTGCACAATAACTTTTAAGGTCCTGTTACCCTTGGAAAAATAAGAATTGAGGGTGAAAAGATCATTTTTGTGGAAAAAATATGATTTTTTAATCGTATGGCTTTATGTTATAAACTTCTGTGAAGCCCATGGGGGTTCAAAGTTCTCACCACACATCTAGATAAGTTCCTTAGGGGGTCTAGTTTCCAAAATGGTGTCATTTGTGGGGGATTTCCACTGTTTTGGTACATCAGGGGTTTTCCAAACGCGACATGGTGTCCGATCTCAATTCCAGCCAAAAACGTCAAATGGCGCTGCTTCCCTTCCGAGCTCTGCCATGCGCCCAAATAGTGGTTTACCCCCACATGTGGGGTATCAGCGTACTCAGGACAAATTGCACAATAACTTTTAAGGTCCTGTTACCCTTGGAAAAATAAGAATTGAGGGTGAAAAGATCATTTTTGTGGAAAAAATATGATTTTTTAATCGTATGGCTGTATGTTATAAACTTCTGTGAAGCCCATGGGGGTTCAAAGTTCTCACCACACATCTAGATAAGTTCCTTAGGGGGTCTAGTTTCCAAAATGGTGTCATTTGTGGGAGGTTTCCACTGTTTTGGTACATCAGGGGTTTTCCAAACGCGACATGGTGTCCGATCTCAATTCCAGCCAAAAACGTCAAATGGCATTGCTTCCCTTCCGAGCTCTGCCATGCGCCCAAATAGTGGTTTACCCCCACATGTGGGGTATCAGCGTACTCAGGACAAATTGCACAATAACTTTTAGGGTCCTGTTACCCTTGGGAAAATAAAAATTGGGGTGAAAAGATCATTTTTGTGGAAAAAATATGATTTTTTAATTGTACCGCTGTACGTTATAAACTTCTGTAAAGCCCTTGTGGGTTCAAAGTTCTCACCACATATCTAGATAAGTTCCTTGGGGGGTCTAGTTTCCAAAACGGGGTCACTTGTAGGGGGTTTCCACTGTTTAGGTACATCAGGGACTCTCCAAACGTGACATGGCATCCGATCTGAATTCCAGCCAATTTTGCATTGAAAAAGTCAAACGGCGCTCCTTCCATTCTGAGCTCTGCCATGCGCCGAAACAGTCGTTCCCCCCCACAAATCAGGTATCAGCGTACTCAGGACAAATTGCACAATAACTTTTGCAGTCCAATTTCTCCTGTTACCCTTGGTAAAATAAAAAAAATTGAACCTGAAGTATTTTATTTGTGAAAAAAAGTTAGATGTTCATTTCTTTTTAAATATTCAAAAAAATTCCTGTGACGCACCTAATGGGTTAATAAACTTCTTGAATGTGGTTTTGAGCACCTTAAGGGGTTCAGTTTTTAGAATGGTGTCACTTTTGGGTATTTTCTATCATATAGACCCCTCAAAGTGGCTTAAAATGTGATGTGGTCCTAAAAATAAAATGGTGTTGTAAAAATGAGAAATCGCTGGTCAACTTTTAACCCTTATAACTTCCTAACAAAAAAAAATTTTGGTTCCAAAATTGTGCTGATGTAAAGTAAACATGTGGGAAATGTTACTTATCAAGTTTTTTGTGTGCCGTATCTCTGTGATTTAAGGGCATAAAAATTCAAAGTTGGAAAATTGCGAAATTTTCAAAATTTTTGCCAAATTTCCATTTTTTTCACAAATAAACGCAAGTTATTTGAATGAAATTTTACCACTAACATGAAGTACAATATGTCACGAGAAAACAATGTCAGAATCACCGGGATCAATGGAAGCGTTCCAGAGTTATGACCTCATAAAGGTACAGTGGTCAGAATTGTAAAAATTGGCCCGGTCATGAACGTGCAAACCACCCTTGGGGGTGAAGGGGTTAATGGTTGCTTTAAAAAAAAATGTAAATGTATGTGACTCATTCCCTAAAAGAAAAATACATAAATATATATTTATTTTTAATAGTTTAGAGTAGAGTAAGGCTCGGCCGAAAAAGTCTATCGTGCCGTGGTATCAGCTTAAAAATTATATTGGCCAGAACAAAAGCTGCTGGTTATGAATGTGATCTGGTGTTTGATGGGAACTGTTAATATCTGATTGGTGAGGATGTGGTGGTGAAGTTGAGTTTTTCCAAGAGTGAGCCATGGGACGGTGGAGGCGGAGCTGGTGTGGATCCTGGGTGGAGTCTCAAGGGAACCCAAAAATTTTGCCAGTATGGGGCCCCAAAATTCCTAGACTTCCTGAGATTTCAGTGTGCTCACGCAGGCAGTGTGATGATATTATTGTCTCATGCCACTCTGCGGACCGGAAGAGAAAATGGAGGCTGCATTGTCTTGAATCGGGATGAGGTGAGCATAAACTTCATTATTTTTAATATAGAGAATTGGGGCTATCCTACCATATATATGGGAGAACTGGGGCTATTATACTATATATGGGGATAACTGGGGCCATCATGAGAGTTGAGTGAAACAGGTCGAAAAAATTCAAAAGTCGACGACTTTCGCCAAAGTCGGGTTTCATGAAACGAAACCCGACCTTAGCGTGAGGTCGGCCACAAGGTTGGCGACTTTAGCGCCAAAGTCGTGTTTCAAAAGATGCTTTAGCGCCCTTTTTCAGCCAATCAGGAAGAACGGACACTGTGGGCAACGTGATGACATAGGCAGTGGTCACCACCATCTTGGAGAAGGACATGCAAGTGATTGGCTTGCTTTGTGTGGCGTCACAGGGGGTATAAAAGGGCGGGGACGCCGACCGCCATGTTACTCATGCTGGTCTCAGAATAGGGAGAGCCTCTGCAGCTGCTGATTCTGTAGGGAGAGCGTTAGGAAGGCAAAAAAAAAAAAAAAACTGCTTCTGCTGCTAGCGCTTTTCACTGTAGTTACTGTGCTGTGAAAGGTGAAGATTTTTGCTTTTGTGCAGCAGCGCTGGTGGTGATTAGCCTGCCTTTTAAGGCCAGCTGCATTGCTGTGTGCACACTGGTGTTCAAACTGCTTTTTTAAAAGCAATCCAAATTGTATTGCTTTGTCCTGGTGAGGTAGTGAGCGTTCATTTTTTCACACACCGTACAGCGGTGTACGCTCCTCACACAGTACCATGTAACGGCTGTTATCACGGCCAAATTGAAGCTATCTACGTGTGTGACTCTGTAAGGAAAAGCCGAGGAGTTTGTCCGTTCTTACAGACCTACACATTATAGTTTTGTCTGTTTTTCAAACAGTTTAGTATATTTGCTGTTTGATTACATTCAAAACTAGAGAGAGACAGTGTGTCAGTCCGTATACAAAAACACGGAGCTTGACAATTTTACATACACCGTACAGCGGTGTACGTGCACGATCCTCTCTCAGTACCGTGTAACGGCTGTTATCACGGCCAAATTGAAGCTATCTACGTGTGTGACTCTGTAAGGAAAAGTCGAGGAGTTTGTCCGTTCTTACAAACCTACACTCTAGGGAGATTCCAATTCTGCCCAATTCTATATACACCTTGTAGTTTGTCATACACTAGGCAATTTCTGCCGGTCACATTGCGGTGTTATAGACACAGGGCCTGACAGAATCCAACTGTGTTCTGAAGTGTAGAGAGATTCCAATTCTCCACAGTCCTCTATCCATCCATACTGGGCCTGAGACCGTCTGAGCCTGCCTCCTGATCTATAGACATAGGTTTTTAATGTGTAAACTATGCTATACATGCTATACATACCTGTAATCCAGTGATCTGTTACCCTTTCTCACCTTTGTCCAATCACGTCTAATCCATACTGGGCCTGAGACTGTCTGAGCCTGCCTCCTGATATATATACATAGGTTTTTAATGTGTAAACTATGCTATACATACCTGTTATCCTGTGATACGGTACCCTTTCTCACCTTTGTCCAATCACGTCTAATCCATACTGGGCCTGAGACCATCTGAGCCTGCCTCCTGATATATAGACATAGGTTTTTAAACTATGCTACATATATATGTGTTACCCGGTGAAACTATACCCTTTATCAACTTTCTAGGATCTTGTTGAATCCATACTGGGCCTGAGAACGGCTGCCGAGCTTTTAAGCAAGCTACAGCAACTGTGGTTTGGACACGTAATTTTTTGCATTTTTCCAGGAATGCCGGTTAGGCCTAATTTAGGAATTGCGGCTGACCTGCACTTAAAGGGAAATCATCGCTCGCGGGGAATAATTTGAATCACAGATCCCCATCACTAATGGTGTTCTGGTTATCTGCACCTGTAAGCGACAATAGCTGGTCCTTTCAGTGTAGCGCACATGCAGCCCCGGACATGTAACGCCATGATAGACCATGATAGTGCCAGAGCCTTGCGTATCCCTCTAGTAAGCTTGACGCCTACCGCGGGTGCATGCCGGAGTCTCGTTCGCTAACGGAATAAAGCTGACAAACTGCTAGCACAACTACAAACGGATATACCACACCACACACACAATCGACAAAGCTTTCAATATGTGCATCTTTTCTTGAGGTGGCATGGTTGTGGTTTCCCGGGTGGAGTCCAATTAAGCCGCAGGCTCCACTCCTGGTGGTGCCCTTTTGGACATTCCTTTAAGGTTCAGCTTTGCAATCATACTGCCCCCGGAAAGCAAACACTTTGCCTTCATGGACGCTGTTTGGAGGTTCGTGGGAATAACGCCGCCCGATCGCCAGTTGGCATAATTTATTGGTGGGAAGTCCGATGGTATAGGATCGTGTTCGATTTCAGAATTTTTTTTTTTTGATTGGTATTTTACATTTTTATTCCAACCTTTCTTGACTTCATAAGGGAATGATAAGCCTATATCTGTGTCTCCTCCACCTCCTCCTTTTACTCCTCCACCTCTTTTCTAAATGTAGTTGCCCTATTCCATATGTCATTTTTGTCTTCTGAGCATTTTCTCTGCTTTGGGACACCTTTTAAGGTGTTTTGTAATTGTTTTCTATGTGTTTGTATGTGTTTGTGTTTACCTGCCATTGTTTTCAATGGGGTTCAACGAACATTCGACGAACTTGCCTCCTGTGTGACGAACCAAAACACTAGCGTGGTGGCTCCACACTACTCCTGATATATATACATAGCTTGTTAATGTTTAAACTATGCTATATATACCTGCTATCTGATGATACTGTACACTTTGTCTACTTTTTATATTCTTGTCTAATCCATACTGAGCCTGTGAGCGTCTCTGTGTGACAGATGGAATATATATGGAGATTGACAATTATCCTTTGACTGAATAGAGCTGTACATTTCTGATACAGTGCCATATATCTGATGTTATTTTGTGTCTATTTTGTGCAAAATTTTGAAGTTTGGTGGAAGAGGCCGCGGACGTGGGCGCGGGGTGACCAGTTGGTGATGATGGTGGTGGTGCATCTGCTGGTAGTGGCAAAAGCACAATAGCAGCTAAGGCAGGAGGTGTTGTGCCTGCGTCATGGTCTGGCTCCGGAACGCCTAGAATGATACCTTTTCTGGAAGTAGGTTAACCGCTTTTAAAGGCGGAGCATGAGGAACTGGTTTTGGCTTACATTGCCGAAACAGACTCCATCAAATATGCCCGCCTCTTCTGAAGTTTCAAAAAATGTAAGCACTGAGTGGTCAAGTGCTGGCTCCTGGTCAGGAAGAACCCCTTTCCTTGTGTCCTGCACCCCCACCCAAACTGAATGAGGCAGCAGTCCATGTAGCTCTTTCTATCATACCATGTCTTGGTTATCAAGGCAAATCGTGAATTCCCCAGTCCAAGATGAATCTGACATGGAGTGTGGGTGGCCAGCCATGGCAGTGGGGTTAGTCGGTATCGGGCCGGTGTCTCACAGGGATGTGTCACGGTGGTGGTGACCCGTTCCGTGGCCCTGGGCATCCATGCAAAGGGGTGAATTACGTTTATAGGTGAATGATATGTGACGCCACCTCTGGTTTCTGATTAGATTGACCAGTGCTGCAGTGTCGCTTCTGTGGGACAGATGTTGTGGTGCAGCTAAGATGTAGAAGACCTGCACAGGTAGGGCCGTAGTCGCAGGGCAGATGAAAGAGTTGGGAGATGGTGTGCAGTGCAGGATGTAGCTGAGCCGTTCGCCAGGCGCAGGAGAAAGATGACAGACACAGTCGTGCAGTTCCTTTACCTGTACTTGGTAGGTGCTGTCCAGGACCCAGAGTACAGATGGAGAAGGAGTTGGTCAGCCTGGAAGCCAATTTGGATTTCTCTCTCTGCAGATAGGTAGTGTGGCCTCCGTTCTAGCGCTTATCTGAGGTACTCGCAGTGCTGAGTTCAATGAAGTTCCCCCTGTTGACTCTCTTTTGGAACTTTCTCGTATGGCTGGCAGTCATAGCCTTTTCCTTCTGGCTCACACACGTCGATGCTGGGGCCTCCGAGCCTCAGTTGGGTACAGAGTATTTACAGCTGCTACTTCCTCCGAATTCTGCTGCAGGAACATCAGTGTCCCTACAAACTCGGAGACCGGAATCCCGACCATGTGCTCCAGCTAGGAGTGAGCCTTAACTCTGCTCATCCTCCTGCTCCCCTTCTCACATCCACACACTTCCTCTTCCCTGCACAGAATGGCCTAACTTACCTCCTCCCGACCACAGAGAGCAGCTCCTCAGCAGTCATGTTCAGAGGTCTCCCTGCTGGCGTGGAGTGGGAAATGTGTTGTGTGTTGGTTTAACTGCTAGAGAGATCCTTCGTTGCTCCCAAGCATGACATCACACTCCCTAGGAGGAAGGTAATGCCACTGTGGCGACCGTACTCCTGGGGATGCCACAAGTGCACTGATACCCAACCACTGCTAGATGATTCTGCTGGTACATTGACCCAGACCACTACATTCCCCTCACACTCTACACAGCCAGAATCTGACCCAGAGGAAACTCAGGTTCCCCTTCCCGCATACTATACCACCTTACATGGTGACAAAAGGAAGATGCAGATGAAAGTGCAGGTTCCTTGAGCTGGTGGGGGGGCATACTCATGGGCGACGGCACTGGCACAGGGCCCCTCATAGTATGCAAAAGTGTCTCTGCCGGTGGCCCACCCCCACCCGCCGTAAGACCCACCCCCACCCGCTGTCAGACACACCGCCACACACCGCCGTACTATTAGAGGGGCCCTGTGCTACTGCTGTCGCCAATGAGTGGGCCCCCCTTGCTTGCTCAGGATCACAGCACTTGTAAAGTTGAAATACTTACCTCTCCCTGCTCCACCGCCATGATGTCTTCCGCGTTTCCTGACAGTGATAGTCTGATCAGAGAGCGCAATGACATCACGTCTGTACGCCCTCTGCCTAAACAGCCAAGTGCAGTGAGATGGACGGTGGGGACGGCGAGGAGTCCAGACTAGTACAGGGATTCCATAGTGAGGAGACTTATTTAATTGTTTTCAATGTTGGGACAGCAATTTTTGGGGAGCACTATACTCTGGAGAATGATATATGGGGCTCACCATACACTGGAGCATTCCAAAGGTGGACATCAGACACTGGAGACCGGGAGTGTGGCGAGAGGCGGGAAGGCTGCGCGGGATGTCGGAAGGTGAGAAGAACAATATTTTTTATTTTAAATTCTATTTTTTACAGGGATATGGTACCCAAAGCCCGTAGGACAGTCTCCTCTCCTCTGCACCGTGGGTACCATCCGCAAATGTTCTGCTTACTTTTCGCATTGTGTGCACAGCCACATGCGGAAAGTAAGCAGAACAATGCATTCCTATGGGTGCGAAATTAATGAGCATGCTGCGTTTTTTACCACAAAACGATTCCGCCGCGGTAAAAACTGCAGCATTAGCACAGCATTGCGGAATTCCATAGGAATGCATGGGATGCTTTTTTTTCGCGTTGTCACGGAAAATACCGTTGCGGAAACGCAAAAAAAATGGTACGTGTGAACGAGGCCTTAAAATCACAAAGCCTATTTTTATAGGGGCCTCAGTCAGCATTACTATTCTTAAAGGGCCATTGTAAAAGAGTGGGTCTCCTATACTGTTATTGCCTATGCATTGAGTGGCTGGGCTGACAAAAATTAGGATGCACCCCAATATCCCTTTCACGAGATGTACAGGAGGGCCTCCTGAAAAAATGTTCCCATTATAAGAAAGTGGGTCTCCCATAGTGCTTGCCTATGCATTGAATGTAAGGTGCTGCCTTGCCCCAAAGTTACATACACCCCAATAACCCTTGGAACAGAGGGCCTGGATGGCCACATGACACAAAAGTTCCCATTATTTTTCATTTGTTACTGCGATACTGTTAGCCTGTGCATTGAATGCAAGGCCTGCCCTACCACAAAATCACATGCACTCCAATAAGCCTTTGAACCCACAAACTGGAAGGCCACAGGAAAACCAAGTTCACATTATTCTTTTGGTTCTACCATACAGTTCGCCTTTGCATTGAATGCAAGGCCCGCCTTGTCACAAAGTTACACGCAACCCAATAAGCCTTTGAACCAACGTACTGGATGGCCACAGTTATACCAAGTTCACATTATACATTTTGTTCTGCCATACTGTTAGCATATGCATTGAATGCATGGCCCGCCCTGCACCAAAGATAAGTGCACCTCCATAAACTTTTGAACCCACATACAGGATGGCCACAGGAAAACCAAGTTCACATTATACATTATGTTCTTCCATACTGTTAGCCTATGCATTGAAAGCAAGGCCCGCCCTGCACCAAAGTTACATGCACCTCAAGAGGCCTTTGAACCCACATACTGGATGGCCACAGGAAAACCAAGTTCACATTAATGTATACATTTTGTTCTTCCATACTTTTAGCCTATGCATTGAATGCAATGCCTGCCCTGCCACAAAGTCACATGCACCCCAATAAGCCTTTGAACCCACTAACTGGAAGGCCACAGGAAAACCTAAGCTACATGCATCACAATAACCTTTATAACAGACGTAGAGGTGGGTCTCCTGAAAACAATGTTCCCATTATTAGGAAGTGGGTCTCCCATAGTGTTTGCCTATGCATTGAATGCAAGGCCTGCCAAAAATTAGGATGCACTCTAATGCCCCTTGAAAGAGACTTGGAGAAAGGTCTAAAAAAGAAATGTTCCCATTATAAAGGAGCAGGTCTCCTTTACTTGGAATGCCCATACACTAAGCGTATGGGCTGACAAACATTTTTTCAAATTTTTGGAGTCACCCTCGTGTTCTAGTGGTGGTGGTCTGGTGGAGGATGAGGATGAGGAGAAGGAGGAGGATGACACCATACAGCCAAAATCAGGAAGAAAAATCAGTGAAGAGTTGCATGGGAATACACCTCCCAAAAAAACTGTATTGGAGGTTAGGTTTTGCTGTTATCACACGGTGATGTAGAGAATTCTAGCCCAATCCAGCCCTTGTTCATTTTTATAAGAGTCAGCCTGTGTGCATTTTCAGTTGACAGGCGAATGCACTTATCAGTTATAATTCCACCAGCTGCACTAAAAACCTGCTCTGACAAAATGCTAACAGCAGGGCAGGCCAGGATCAGCAAGGCGTAGAGAGCCAGTTCATAACACATATCCAGCTTGGATGCCCAATAATTAAAAGGCACAGAGGAATCACAGAGGACGTTGGTACGGTCAAAAAGGTACTCCCTCAGCATCTTCCAAAACATTCTATTCCTTGTGACATTACCCCACACCTCTGGGCCAGGGCGATGGGAGAGTCTGAGAAAACTCTCCCAGAACTTAACCAGTGTTCCCCTGCCTCTGCTGGATTGGAGTTGTAGCTCTCTCGCCTGTACTCCTTGTTTGTCCAACAAACTGTGATTTCTGCCGCCAGTGTTCTCACATGGGATTTTTTTTAAATAATTCCGCAACAAGGGCCCTCTGGTACTGCACCATTTTAATAGACCTGTCTGCCTCTGGAAGAAGAGATTGAAAGTTCTCCTTGTAGCGTGGGTCTAGAAGTGTCACCAACCAGTAATGTGTGTCACGATAAATTTTCATAATGCGAGGGTCATGGGAAAGGCAGCGCAACATAAAGTCAGCCATGCGGGCCATACTGATAACAGGCAAGCCTTCTGTGTCCTCACCAACAGGACGAATGACCATGGTGTCCTCCTTCCTGGCCTCAGGCCATCCATGGTGAACAGACGGTATGACAGCTGTGCTTGTAGCACCATCTATAGCGCATGAAAGTAGCTCCTGTTCTTCCTCCACCTCTTCCTCAATGTCAACCAGTCCATGTTGGGGTGACATGAGGCTGGGCTGTGTGTAATTACCCTGTATGCTTCCTTGCCTCATGTCCTCATGCTCCACCTGCAAAGCATTCTCTTTCATTGTGAGCAGAGAACTTTTCAGAATGCAGAGAAGCGGGATGGTGACGCTAATTATGGCTTCACTGCTGCTCACCATCTTGGTGGATTCCTCAAAGTTTTGGAGTATGGTAAATATGTCTGATATCCATTTCAACTCCTGAGGTCTTATTTGTGGCAAGGGTGGTGGAAGCTGGAGCTGACTTTCAAAAACGGGCACACAGGTGGCGTACTTTCACAAGCAGATACAGCTGCTCCAGGTAGCTTTGAGAAAATGTTGAACAGCAAGGTTAAGCACATGGGCCAGGCATTATACTTGTGTGAGCTCGCCTCACCTCAGAGCCATTGCCAGGTTCTGCACATGGTCACACATGACCAGGCCTGGCTGTAGGTTCATTGGTGTCTGCCACACATCTGCCTGCTACTTCACAGCTGTTCACAACTCTTCAGCATTGTGTGGTTTGTCACCTAAGCATATTAGCTTTAGTACAGCCTGTTGACGCTTGGCTGAGGCAGTGCTGCAATGCTTCCAGCTTGTCACTGATGTTCTCAATTCAGAGATGGAGGCTGAAGAGGAGGAGGGAGATGAGGTGCAGAAGCTGTAGACTGTGGGGGCAGCCCTGATTGGCGTAGGTCCCACAATCAAGAAATGTGTGAATTCAGTACTGTGGCCTGTAGGGCGTTGGCTGCATATTTACATTTGCATTCCAATGACTGGGGTATGGACAACTGAAGGCTGCGCTGGAGCAAGGACATGGATGTGCTTGATGATGGTGGTAGTTGAGTGTGGGCAACGACAGGTGTAGGGCAGGAGGCATCTTCACATGCACCGTCAACAGGGGATAGGCTTGCACGCACAACAATGTAAAAAGCAGTGTTTTCACCCAGAGACACTGGTCTTGGAGCCTGGAGTTTGGCCCACAAAGTCGGGTGATTTGCTGCAATGTGCCTGATCATGCTGGTGGTTGTCAGGCTGTTAGTATTGCTACCCCTTGCTACCCCTGCTGATCCAGGCATGGCAGGTGGTGCAAATGGCCTGTTTGGGGTTATCAGCAGAGTCTTTAAAAAACAACCAGACTCGGGAAGACCTAACAGTTGCACTGCCAACTTCCGTCATGCTGGTGTTATGAGGAACATAGTAACATAGTAACATAGTTATTAAGGTTGAAGGTAGACTTTAAGTCCATCTAGTTCAACCCATATCCTATCCTAACTTGCCCTAACATGTTGATCCAGAGGAAGGCAAAAAAAACCCATGTGGCAAACAGTAAGCTTCACATTGGGGAAAAAAATTCCTTCCCGACTCCACATACGGCAATCAGACTAGCTCCCTGGATCAACACAATATTAAGGAAACTACTGTATATACCCTGTAATATTATACTTTTCAAGAAAGGCATCTAGTCCCTTCTTAAATTTTAGTAGGGAATCACTCATTACAACATCATATGGCAGAGAGTTCCATAGTCTCACTGCTCTTACAGTAAAGAATCTGCGTCTGTGAGTATGCTTAAACCTTCTTTCCTCCAGACGTAGAGGATGCCCCCTTGTCCCCGTCACAGGTCTAAGAGTAAAAAGATCATTAGAAAGGTCTTGGTATTGTCCCCGCATATATTTATACATTGTAATAAGATCACCCCTAAGCCTTCGATTCTCCAAACTAAATAACCCCAAGTGTAATAATCTGTCTTGGTATTGCAGACCCCCTAGTTCTCTAATAACCTTGGTCGCTCTTCTCTGCACCCGCTCCAGTTCAGCTATGTCTTTCTTATACACCGGAGACCAGAACTGTACACAGTATTCTAAGTGTGGTCGCACTAGTGACTTATATAGAGGTTAAATTATGTTCTCCTCATGAGCACCTATGCCTCTTTAATGCATCCCATTATTTTATTTGCCTTTGCAGCAGCTGCCTGACACTGGCCGCTAAATGTGAGTTTGTCGTCCACCCACACACCCAGGTCTTTTTCAGTGACTGTTTTGCCCAGTGTTTTACAATTAAGCACATAATTATACATCTTGTTCGTTCTACCCAAGTGCATGACCTTACATTTATCCCCATTAAAGCTCATTTGCCATTTATCAGCCCAAGCTTCTAGTTTACATAAATCCTCCTGTAATATAAAATTGTCCTCCTCTCTATTGATTACCCTGCAGAGTTTAGTGTCATCTGCAAATATTGAAATTCTACTCTCTATGCCCCCTACAAGGTCATTAATAAATATGTTAAAAAGAAGCGGGCCCAAAACTGACCCCTGTGGTACCCCACTGCTAAACGTGACCCAGTCCGAGTGTGCTCCATTAATAACCACCCTTTGTTTCCTATCCCTGAGCCAGCTCTTAACCCACCTACACATATTTTCCCCTATCCCCATTGTTCTCATTTTATGTATCAACCTTTTGTGTGGCACCGTATCAAAAGCTTTTGAAAAGTCCATGTACACCACGTCCACTGCATTCCCTTGGTCCAGTCCAGAACTTACCTCTTCATAAAAGCTTATCAGATTAGTCTGACAGGAATGGTCCTTTGTAAACCCATGTTGATATTGGGTCATAAGGTTATTCTTCTCCAGATACTCCAGTATAGTATCTCTTAGAAAACCCTCCAGGATTTTACCCACAGTTGAGGTTAAACTTACTGGCCTATAATTTCCAAGTTCAGTTTTTGTCCCCTTTTTGGATATTGGCACCACATTTGCTATACGCCAGTCCTGTGGTACAGACCCTGTTATTATGGAATCCTTAAAGATTAAAAATAATGGTCTATCTATGACTGTGCTTAATTCCTGCAGTACTCGGGGGTGTATCCCATCCGGGCCCGGGGATTTGTCAATTTTAGTGATTTTTAGACACCGCCGTACTTCCTGCTGGGTTAAGCAGGTGACATTTAGCGAACAATTTTTATCCCTGATGATGTTATCCGTCATGGGATTTTCTTGTGTAAATACTGTTGAAAAATAGTCATTTAGCATATTGGCTTTTTCCTCATCCTCATCCACCATTTCAACCAGACTATTATTAAGGGGGCCAACACTATCATTTTTTAGTTTCTTACTATTTATGTAGTTAAAGAATATTTTGGGATTATTTTTACTTTCTCTGGCAATGAGTCTCTCTGTTTCAATCTTTGCTGTCTTGATTTGCTTTTTACAGAATTTATTTAATTTTCTGTATTTATTTAATGCCTCATCACTACCTACTTGCTTTAATTCTCTAAATGCTTTATTTTTATCTCTTATTGCTCCCCTTACAGCTCTATTTAGCCATAGTGGTTTCCTCCTATTTCTCGCATGTTTATTCCCATACGGTATATATTGTGCACAGGTCCTATTCAGGATGCTAATAAACGTCTCCCATTTTCTTAGTGTATTTTTATGTCTCAGGATATCGTCCCAGTTAATTGCACCAAGATCATCTCTCATCCGTTGGAAATTTGCCTTCCTGAAGTTTAGTGTCCTTGTAACCCCTCTACTACACATCTTATTAAAGGATACATGAAAACTTATTAATTTGTGATCACTATTACCCAAGTGACCCTCAACCCTTACATTTGATATGCGGTCTGGCCTGTTGGTTAATAATAGGTCTAGCAGTGCCCCCCTCTTGTTGGGTCCTGAACCAGTTGTGAAAGGTAATTGTCTCTCATAGTAGTCAAAAACCTATTTCCTTTGCTGGAACTGCAGGTTTCGGTTCCCCAATATATTTCAGGGTAGTTGAAGTCCCCCATAAAAATGACTTCTCCTTGAGTCGCAGCTTCATCTATTTGCTTTATGAGGATATTCTCTGTTGCTTCCATTATTTTTGGAGACTTATAACAAACCCCTATCAGTAATTTATTATTTTTCCCCCCTCCCCTTATCTCTACCCACAGGGACTCTACATTTTCATTAGATTCATATACTGTATATTATCACGCAGGATGGGTTTTAAGGATGATTTTACATATAAACACACGCCTCCCCCTCGTTTATTTGTACGGTCATTTCTTAACAGACTATAGCCCTGTAAATTAACCGCCCAGTCATGGCTCTCGTCCAGCCATGTCTCAGATATCCCCACCATGTCATAATTATGTTCCAACAACATTAACTCCAATTCCTCTATTTTGTTAGCGAGACTTCTGGCATTAGTATACATGCACTTTATGTATCTCTCTGTACCTCTATTCTTTCTTAAATTATTACCTGTTCTAACCCCACCCCCCATGCCACCCCCACCCCCAATGTCATTATTTGTGCCCAGGTCTCTATCTGCACTATCTTCCCCTCCTATAAAAAGAATACCCTCCCCCCCGTCCCTAGTTTAAACACTCCTCCAACCTTCTAGCCATTTTCTCCCCCAGCACAGCTGCACCCTCCCCATTGAGGTGCAGCCCGTCCCTAGCGTAGAACCTGTAGCCAACTGAGAAGTCGGCCCAGTTCTGCAGGAACCCAAACCCCTCCTTCCTACACCAATTCCTGAGCCACTTATTAACTTCCCTAATCTCCCGTTGCCTCTCTGGCGTGGCACGTGGTACAGGAAGTATTTCCGAAAATACCACCTTGGAGGTCCTTGCTTTAAGCTTACAGCCTAATTCCCTGAAATCATCTTTAAGGACCTTCCACCTACCTCTAACTTTGTCATTTGTGCCAATGTGCACCATGACTGCTGGATCCTCACCAGCCCCTCCCAGTAATCTGTCAACCCGATCAGCGATGAGTCGGACTCGAGCGCCAGGTAGGCAGCACACCGTTCGACGATCCTTGTCTTTGTGACAGATTGCCCTATCTGTTCCCCTAATAATTGAGTCTCCCACTACCAGAACCTGTCTGGCCTGCCCTGCTCTCCTATTTCCCCCCTTACTGGAGCAGACACTCCTCCGGCTTTCAGAGGACATGCCTTGCTGCATCAGTGCTACTCCTGCACTAACACTCTCCTCATCTGCCAACTTAGCAAACTTATTGGGGTGTGCAAGATCAGGACTAGCCTACCTGGTGCTCTTCTCTCTACCCCGCCTTCTAACTGTCACCCAGCTAGCTGCTTCATTGTCCTGCAGCTCCAACCTAGCATCCCCCCTCATCTATCCCACTGAGCGTCTGCTCAGTGAGCAGAAGACTCCTTTCCATATTGTCTATGGATCTCAGTGTTGCCAGCTGCACATTTAGATCCAGTATCTGGGCTTCCAAATGCACAATGTGCTCACATCTCGCACAGACGTATGCACCCTAGACCGGCTTTCAAGGATTTCATACATGCGGCAAGACGTGCACTGGATGGCATTGGCAATAGTGGATAGTGGGGATTGCACCAGACAATAAGATAAGCAAAAATAAATTATAAAAAAAAAAAAAAAAAAAGTATTAATATAATATAACAGCAATTCAGTAAGACCTCCCTTGGAAACTCCCTGAATCCAAAGTCACAGAATCTCAAGTCACACACTTACCACAGTTCGCACTTACACTTAGCTCGTTCACACTAGCTCAGGCAGAAGATTTAAAAGAGTTTTTTCTTTTTTTTCCCCTTTTACCAGCACACCACCTTGTTGCTCAATGCACTTCCAAAAGGAGTTGAGCCCCAACCAGCTGCCCCTTATAAACCCTTAATTACTGTATGAACTCCCACCCTTAATTAACCCCTTGTGAATATAGTTACACCTCAAGATTTAAATGCAATATAGTTAACCCTTAAAAACACAGATAGTAAAATAAGAGATTAACCCTGGAGAGAGAAAAAATAGGTTAAACAAGCCCCCAAGACCCCCAAAAATTGAACAGGTAGAAAGCACTCAGCAACCTACAAATCAGCAACTCACACAGGTATTTGTTATAGGTTTTCCAAATACCTCTTCACTGAATCTCAAGTCACACACTTACCACAGTTCGCACTTACGCTCAGGTCACACTCGGCTTGTTCCCACTCGCTCAGGCAGAAGATTTAAAAGAGTTTTTTTTTCCCCTATTACCAGCACACCATCTTGCTGCTCAATGCACTTCCAAAAGTTTGCCTGCCTTCTGTCTGTGGCCAACACACTGCTTCTTCCTGCCTGTTGGGGTGCAAAGCCTTCCTCCCCCTGTGTGCTGCTGTCCTCGCTCTGCATGTTCTCCTGTCAGATTGGGTCAGTTAATATATCATCCACCACCTCAGATTCCACTTCTGCACCTTGGTCCTCCACCTGACTTTCTGGCAATTGTGTCTCATCATCGTCCACCCCTTGTGCCACGTTTCCACCATTGCCTTCACGTGACCATGGCTGCTCAAATATTTGGGCACCGCTACATGCGATCTCATCTTGCTTCGCTTCAAGTGGACCGGGCAAGAGGCCAGAATCTATAAATGTAAAACTGAACAGGTCATCAGAGAGTCCAAGTTTGGGATCAGTTGACTCTGGGCACTTGGCATGTCATGAGGAAGGAGGATCAGGGTGAGGAATATGCAGTCCAGACTTACAGCAACTCAGACTTGACCGTGTGGAAGACATGGTGGTAGTGGTGGTGGTGGCAAACTGACTGGAAGCATTATCCGCTAACCAACCCACAACCGTTTCACACTGCTGTGTTTTCAATAGTGATGTCCTGCTGCAGGCCCCTAGTAATTGGGTCATGAAGGGCGGGCGAGAGTATATGGGTGCTTGTTGCGGCACAATTTCAGCTTGCCCATGGCCTTGGCGTCTGCAAACACCATCACCACCATGTCCCCATTCTCGTCCGTTGCCATGCGCCTTGCCCATTTTAAATGGACTACAATATTTTGCATGTTCGCTACAAATGGCTGAATTGGTAGCGAACTTGTATGTGATCCGTGTGCGAGAAAACCACACTTTAAAATATCTGGACTGCAGGTAAAAAAAATTTTTTGCGTTATCAAACTGGTGTCAATAACTACGGTAAGACACAGCAAAAACAGTAGAATGTAGGCCTGAAATGCCACAATTTGTAGCCCACAGATAGATCTGGCATTTGATGGAGATACCAGACTGTTCAATATGTGGCCAGTATTTTTATATTTTGTACACCAAAATATTCTATAGAAATACTGTCACAGACAGCAAATACAGTGGTATGTAGCACCAAAATGCCACAATTTGTAGGCCACAGATAGATGTGGCGTTTGACAGAGAGACCAAACTTTGCAATATGTGGCCTGTATTTTTAAATTTTAAACACCAAAATACTGTATAGAAATAGGGTCTCAGACAGCAAATACTGTGGAATGTAGCCCTGAAATGCCACAATTTGTAGGCCACAGATAGATCAGGCATCTGACGGAGATAGCACACTGTTAAATATGTGGCCTAGATTTTTTTTTTGTGGCCACCAAAATTGTGTCAATAAGTAGGCTATGACACTTCAAGAAAAAACTCTTTTGAGGACTAAAATTGTAAAATATTTAGCACAATGATATGCGATGAGTGTGGCGAACAAAACACAGTGTTAAATATATGAACTGTAGCTAAATATTTTTTGGCCAGCTAAATATTTTTGTGGTAGCTAAATATTTTGTGAGCAGCTAAATATTTTTTGGCAGATAAATATGTTTTTGGCAGCTAAATATTTTTTTGCCAGCTAAATATTTTTTTGGCACCCAAATATATTTTGGTCAGCAAAATGGAGTCAAAAATATTTATAAGACACTCCAAAAATACTACAGTACCACAAAAAAATGCCAGAATTTTCTGCGCACTCAGATGTGATGCCTTGGATGGGCAAAGCTGTTTAAAATTACTGGATTTTCACACTGTAGTATTAAAAGGATCTGGCTGTAGTCTGCAGTGTCAACACGCAAAAGAGAAAAAAGGTCTGGATTGCTTTGGAATAAAATAAGGTGCCAAAAGAAATTCTTCCTAGCCACTGACACCTGGAGCTAGGTATATATGTAATACGCAGCAGCAGCAGACAGTAATGCACCCTTTTGATGTATGCAATGATATCTATATACCCACATTGATTGCCTGTATGCCTTCCACTGATGTGTATATATGCACATACACTCCCTACCTACCTAGCACTGCAATCTATAAACCCCGTAATTAGTCCTTAGAAGGACTGTTGGTTTAGATTGATTTGTGGATTCAATGATGGTAGACCCACACTAACTAATAAAAGCACAAATCTGTCCCTATCTCAGCAGCAGCTCTCCCTACACTGTCTGATTTTGAATGTGATTGTGATGAGCAGGGCGGCGGCAGATCTCTTATAGACCTGATGACACTGTGCGGCCAGCCAATCACTGTAATGCCACAACAAGATGGCTGTGGTATTTCATTGCGTGGCAGACAATCCCTGCATGTTGATTGGCACTCTAAAGCAGGGTTCCCCAACTCCGGTCCTCAAGGCCCACCAACAGGTCATGTTTTCAGGATTTCCCTTGTATTGTACAGGTGATGCAATTATCACCTGGGCAATACTAAATAAATCCTGAAAACCTGACCTGTTGGTGGGCCTTGAGGACTGGAGTTGGGGAACCCTGCTCTAAAGAGTGCCATAATTGCAGGGGAGAGACCCAAGCTCCCGTCGAAAAATCCTGGAAATGCTCGGTGCTCGCCGAGTACCGCGATACTCGGGAGAGTACTGAGTAGTGGCGAGCATGTTTGCTCATCACTACTGGGGATCCAACCACTGGGAAAACTAACAATCCTGAGAATAAAACTCTGCAATCAAAGAGCTTTGCAGAGCCCAATATAGACTGTAGCAGAGGTGTTAATGTTTGACCTCAGCTCCAATCTTTTTCTATTGGACTGCCAGAGAAAGTGGGGTACAGTTGTGAACTATTTCTATAAACATCTAATGGAGGAGAGGCCATTTGATGCATTATGCAATACTTACTGTATATTCCATTGTTATTGTTTATTGGAAAAGTTGCTTCATGTGTGCAACTTAAAAAAATGACATAAAATGTTATGTGTATACCCAACCTTACCCAATCTTTATGAGATTCTTATAATAGATTTATTAAACTTAAAGGGAATCTGTCACCCCTTTTTTGAGATATCATATAGTGATATCATTCAATTGTGTGTCACATAAGGATTCTCTTAGTACTTTTGCTTCCCCCTGACCCCGCACCTTTCATGCATAAATACCTTGTTTTTATCAGCTCAGATGTATGTAAACTGCCACGGTCCGGTCCGATGGGCGGGGCTTATTCACCTGCTTCCCCCCCTCCCTGTCTTGCTCTATGCATTTCTTCTTGCGTAGAGCAAGACAGGGAGGGGGGAGCGGTTAAATAAGCCCTGCCCATCCGACCGGACCATGGCAGTTTACATACATCTGAACTGATAGAAAGAAGGTATTTATGCATGAAAGGTGCGGGGTCAGGGGGAAGCAAAAGTACTATGAGAATCCTTATGTGACACACAATTAAATGATATCATTATATGTTCTCAAAAAAGGGGTGACAGATTCCCTTTAATGTATTTTACTTTTCAGTGTTTGTGAATAGAAATATATGATTTGTATAGAAAATAATTACAATTTGTTCTAAATTGTTATTACTATTATATACTGGTATTGACCTCAATATTTAATTTTTACACTACTTTTTCAAATAATGTTTTTAGGAAAAAAATGCTATTGTGGAGACTGGAGACATAACATTCATGCATGAAAATCTAGATATAGCTTGTCACATTTTGGTGAAAACCTATGTGTGGCGGACTGTGAATATATTTTACTGCTGTCTTCTTGTCATCAGCCTAGACACTTGTCTTTGTAATGAATGACAATATTTGTTTTCAGTGAGGCACAGATAGCATACAGGGATATGATGAGGCAAAGAATTTTCAGTTCATGTTTGAATGTGTGATGAAGAGCATGGAAATGTTGACAGTGGAAAACAATATAAAAAAAGGAATGATAGAGAAGTACAAAAATAAAAAAACACTGACAATATTTAGATTAAATCTGAACTACAATACATAAACAACATTAACAAAAAACATTAAAGGACCAACTGGTTCATTTGTTACTTTCTATACGTGGTTACAGTGTAATTGGATTTGCTACATTATTTGCACTGAGCTTTAGTTGCTGTCTTCTCCACAATGATTGAGGCAGATCAGATTGGAATATGAAGATGTAAGTTTGATGGCAATCTGATCCCTTCATTTTCTTTAGGTCATGTTCACACATTCAGTATTTGGTCAGTATTTTACATCAGTATTTGTAAACCAATACCAGGAGTGGAACAATCAGTGGAAAAGTAGATTAAAAACACAACACCACTTCAGCATTTTTGACACACTTCTGTTTTTGGCTTATAAATACTGATACAAAATGCTGACCAAATATTGAACACGTGAACGTAGCCATAGGCTATTCCTAGTACATCAGTTGTTGCACTGCACTGATTTTAGTACTGGATGAAGAAATGTCACTTTCTTAAATCACTTGGGAGGACACATCTGATATGTGTGCAGCCACTTTAGTTGGTCACTAAAGATTTCAGTACACATTAGATATCTATGGGCTGAGCAATTGTTTGCTCAATTTACATTCCTTCAGACCCTCTTAGGCTACTTTCACACTAACATTTCCTGGAGCTGCGGAGGGATGCGCACGGCCACCTTGACGGTCTGCCCATGGCCACACTTCCTCCGGTCTTCTCCGCCTATGGGTGAATGATGCTGCATGCGACCTGCGTACCCTATCTTTAGCATTGGGTACTCAGGCCATGCGCAGGTATGCATTTTCTGGCGCATGTGTCCTTTTGACGGTGCGCCGAGCGCACCAAAATGCAACACGATGCGTTTGGTGCAGGTCGGTGCACCGTCAAAAGGACGCATGCAAAGACAAACGCATTCCTGCGCACAGCCTGCATACCCAATGCTAAAGATAGGGTGCGCAGGTCACATGCAGCGTCATTCGCCCATAGGCGGAGCTGACCAGAGGAGGTGCGGCAGTGGGCGGAGCTTCACGGCGGCCGTGCGCACCCCTCCGCAGCTCCACGAAATGCTAGTGTCAAAGTAGCCTTATACATCTGCTTGGCTGAGCATGTGCTTTCTAAAGCTACACTTACATGATCATTTATAGCCTACATGCAGTGGTCATTCTCTGGCTTTAAGCTACAACAGCCATGTGACACGACGGTCCTTCACATTCACGAAAATGCAGATTTTTGTAATTTGCTTCAGTGCGCATTTAGCATAATGATAGTTGCTTGCCACAATTTTTATAAACCATAAAAGGGAATCAAAATGTTAGAAAATAAAAAACACTTACATTCTCCTGTTCGACCCCTCCACTATACACCACCACTCAGTTGGTCCTTGTCGCAACTTTGGATCATCATTAATGGTATTAAAATCCATGGGTCCTCAGTTAATAAACCAAGATTTCAGAGTTTGCTATGCCCGCAACCTTTGCCCACTTTGGGAGTGCATGTGCAGAATTCTCTGGGAAAGCCTTGTTCTCAAGCCTGAAGACAAGTGAGACAAATTTCCCTGGAAAAAAACACGCCGACAAGCAAAATCAAATTTTGCATGATCTCCTAATCTCTGTTATTAACAGTTATCAATAATGATGCTAAATAACCTACTAAAATTATTTCTATACTTACCAATAAGGTTAACGCACACTTTTACTTTTAAAAGTTTTAGGGTGAGTGCACACAGTGCAGATTCAGCTGTGGATTTTTCCACGAGGATTTGCAGGTAAATCCACAGGTAAAATGACCTGCGGTTTACCTGCAGATTTGCCTGTGGATTCCCCCTGCGTTTTGACACCTGGACAATGGAACAGATGTCAAACCGCAGCAGAATCCGCAGAAAGAATTGACATGCTGCGGATTTAAAACCGCAGCAAATCCACGTGGAAAAATCAGCAGCATGTGCACCGCGGTTTTTAAAAGCCATTGGATAACATTGTACAGTACTCTGCTTGCGGATCGCAGCAGATCGGCAGAGGCAAATCTGCTGCGGATCCGCAGCAGAATCCTCACCATGTGCACATACCCTTAAAGTAGTTTTCCTCTTTTAGAAAAGTGGACCTCAAAAGACTCCAGTATTGTAAAATAACAAACCCACACATTATCTATATGTGACCATATGAAGAGACAGAAGAATTTGCTCAAGCCTATATCCACAGAAGATCTGTGGTTAGTTTTCCAAGATCTTTGGAAAAACCTGAATGCCAAGTTCCTTCAAAAGCTGTGCACAAGCATACCTGGAAGAATATATGCTGTTTTGAAAGAAAAGTATTTATTTGATTTATAGTTTTCTTTAGTTCATTCATTTTGCATTTTTATTACTTCATAAAAATAAACAATTAACACTTCTGTTTTTTTATATTTCATTTTTTAAGCCATAGTTACTTTGCAAAACTTTTTCCACACCTGCACAATACTGTGTATGGATATTCTGTATCTACCAGGACTTGACTACTTTAATTGTGGTCTAGATGTGAAGATATGACACTTATTACAATTTATATTATTTTTTACAAAAAGTACTGAAATTAAAGGGAATCTGTCATCTATTTTTTTGACTATAAGCTGCTGCCACAGCCATCAGGGGCTTATCTACAGCATTTCTGTAAAATTGCACCAAACTCTATCAATGAATCAATTGCTGAAAAAAGACTATAAATGTAAGTAGTGCCACATTGATATAATAACCGGTAATGTTCATATATGCATTCTCATAATTATGACAATACCCATGAAACAAACTCTAAAGAACTTAGCCCATAAGACTGTCCCTTTTCGGGTGTCCCTTAAAATTAAGGTAACCCCTCTGTGGATAATAAAGCTAATTACATTAATATTAATGCTGACCTAAATAAAGGACAGGAGGGTGATATAGAATTCACCTAACTTAGAATGTGACCATCATGACATCAATTGTCCACATAGTATCGCCAAGGAATAGTAATTAGCAGCATATAGCTATATGTGAGACATGCGCTGATTCCGTAGGTGAGAGTACATAATATACTCCCACAGGACATTACCAGGTGGAGGGAAAGAAATTAGAGGTATCGATGTTTTACCTGTATGGGCACTGGTGCGGTCAGACAGGCCGGCGGCGCGACTACCCGATGCTCGTTTCGAAGCGAGGCTCCTTTGTCAGGGGCGTGACTGTGATGGGAGTGCGTGGCTAAAATTAGTGCCGGACCAGAAGGCCTCTGACGCATACCGGAAATGACGCGCGCGTCACCATGGCTACCCAGAAAGCAAGGTGCACGCCGCGTCATGCAGTGGGAGACGCCGGGTGTTAACCCCGGCATCCCCCACCCGCATAAAGATGCCGCGGTCACCATACACGTCGGGGCCTGGTGGGCACACGTACAGAGACGCGGTCATTGGTTGTTGCTTCAAATGTTTTAGATTCTTTTTTTGCGTGCCTGGACGGGATTTGATGTATGCAATTTCCTCTATATTTTCCCGGGGAGGAGGATTCCGGAGTTTTTTCCAATGTTGAGTCTAGAACCTGGATATACACAAAGGACATGCATGACCATTATACGGAGAGCATTTCTATCATTCACGGTCTCTTGAGGAGGGACTTGTTATCTCCAAGTGCAGTAATTTGACCATGTATCTAGTATATGTGATATATACATTTAGCATATAATATTGCCATATTGTATAGTAACTTGACCATGTATTCATTGTATGTGATATGTATATTCAGCATGTAACATTGCTATATTGCATATTTTGTGGTCCTCTTTATGATGTGTGTCTGTTGTGATTATATAGCATATACATACCTTGTGATGGGATATACATATTTTATATGTGATACTGTTCTTTATATAGATTTTGCTAATTATGCTTCTAAAGTCTTATTCCATATTTTGATATGTATAACATTATGTTTGGTCATCATTGCATCGGTTTTTTAAGTAAGCCCTTACGGGGTTAATATGTTATGATTATCTCCATTTTCCCTCCCCGATGTGGCCTTTCCTTGAAGTAATGATTAACATGGCCATGACAGCGTCCCTGTACACGTGCGCATCAGGCCCTGACATGTATGGTGACCGCGGCGTCTTTATGCGGGTGGGGGATGCCGGGGTTAACACCCGGCGCCTCCCACTGCATGACGCGGCGTGCACCTTGCGTTCTGGGTAGCCATGGTGACGCGCACGTCATTTCCGGTACGCGTCAGAGGCCTTCCGGTCCGGCACTATTTTTATCGACGCACTCCCATCACAGTCACGCCCCCTAACGAAGGAGCCTCGCTCCGAAACGCGCGTCGGGTAGACGCGCCACTGGCCTATCTGACCGCACCAGTGCCCATACAAATAAAACATCGATACCTCTACTTTCTTTCCCTCCACCTGGTAATGTCCTGTGGGAGTACATTATGTACTCTCACCTACAGAGTCAGCACATATCTCACATATAGCTATATGCTCCTAATTACTATTCCTTGGCGATACTATGTGGACAATTGATGTCATGATTGTCACATTCTGAGTTAGGTGAATTCTATATCACCCTCCTGTCCTTTATTTAGGTCAACATTAATATTATATTAATTAGCATTATTATCCTCAGAGGGGTTACCTTAACTTTAAGGGACACCCGAAAAGGGAAAGTCTTATGGGCTAAGTTCTTTAGAGTTTGTTTCATGGGTATTGTCATAATTATGAGAATGCATATATGAAAATTACCGGTTATTATATCAATGTGGCACTATTTACATTTATAGTCTTTTTTCAGCAATTGATTCATTGATAGAGTTTGGTGCAATTTTTTTCAGGTTTGGCGCGTCTTTCAGCACTGTTGCACTTTTTTGTTCCCTGCACATGCTCCCCCATTGTTCCTTACCTGTCTGTGGTCTTTAATAAAGTTATCTTTGTTGCAATATTTGGATCTGAAAGTCGTGATTTGTGTGGTTTTCCACACCCCGGTTCTTTGATTGCAATAGATCATACTGTTTACACACACACACACATATATATATATATATATATATACATATACTGTATACTGTATATATATATACATATATATACATGTGTGATGTAAATAGAGCATGTTTCATAGTGTCAAAGCATTTTCTGCAATATTACAGATAATTTCTCAGCAGTATGCATTATTTTATTTTCCATTGACATTATATTATAGTACTTGTGGTACTTGTTACCTTGGTTATGTGCCTGTAATTTATTTGTAGTAGGTTATATTCTCTGAGCTCATCTGACATTCTGCAGCGTACATCTTGTTTTTCAGTACAAAGGCTTAAAAGCCATACTTTTTGTTTTAAGAAAATGACCCTGACTTGTCATAGGAACTGTAACCTATAATTGATTTAATGACAGCAAATTAAATGTGAAATGAAAATCCGGAGTATTTCCAATATCGTCACTTTCCTTGCCATGGTCTTAAGTACGCTTGCTAATGTGCTGCACACCTACACATCTCTACATCAATTTAAATATGACAATTTGTGAGTGTAGGAGGCATCTTTGTGATAACAATTTATGCCGCTGAAAAAAAGATTTTATTAACTGACAGCAGGCAAAGAATAATGCACTGCTAGAATAGAATTAACCCCTTGAGAGTGTAGAGTTATACGTGTAAGTGGAAAGTAATTTACAGGCACTTTTCTGTCACTTTTCTCTCATTTATACTGAGCAGATGAGAAAAGAAGATGAAGAACCACTTGTTGGATTTGTGTTAAAGTCATTTTCTAGGGTGCCAGCTGCGATAACTGTAGCTCCCTAGTTCAGACCCCCCCTGCTGATTGACTTCAGGGAAAAACTGTAAATGTTGAATATCACTGCTTCATTAATTGGAGGAATAGTGAAAAAAATATTATCAACAACAAGGTGACTGGAACTGACATTTAAGTTGATGGATATAATTAGTCTCTATTATATTCGCAATGAACCAAAAGGTTTTTTTGTAAGTATTTTCAGCGTTATGAACTACTGTAGCCATATAGAGCAGTAGATGGACTCTTGCTGTGTAGTACTTGACAACATTACATGTATACTTAGCATTTATTTAAATGACCATAATGAAACACCTTTTAAAAAAGCTGTGTGAGTAACTTGACAAAGGTTGTCATTACGGTTGAAAAGCGTTGCTCATTTCCCCTTGTTCACATACCAAGAGGAGCATCCACCATTGTTGTTTTATAAAGGATAAATAAAGCTTGAAAAAAATTAAGGAGCCGGAACCCAACCTCTCTTTTTTTCACATGTCTTTGACATCTCATCAAGACGGAGTTCCATGCACCTGTTGTGGCTGTCGGTGAGCTGGCTTTTGCCGCTTTTTCTTTGACTAATTTTCAGCCTGAGATTCAAATGTCAGAGTGTATCACAATAAGGCTATATTTGCCATAGAACATTGGAAGGCCGGTGCCTAGAGCAGCAAGTTGCAAGAGGCGGCAACCTGCTAATCTAATATATAAAGCTCAATGTGTGTGTGTATGTATGTATGTCCCGGAATGGCATCCGCAACGTCGTAGCTACAGCCACAAAATTTTGCCCAGTCACACGTCTGGACCCCGAGAGCGTCATAGGCTATGTTGTGAGGCAAAATTATAACCCCGCGTGTTCCAATTCACCAAACAATTTTGCCCCTATCTACATAATGGGGAAAAAGTGTATGTATGTATTGGCATCTGCACTGTCGTAGCTACAGCCACAAAATTTTAAAATACCAACAAGTCTGACGGATACACATGATTATTATCCATGTATATAACCGGATTAATATGGCCTATCATCAGCTACTACATAGAATCACATCAAAAGGCAATCATCTAATATATAAAGCTCAAAGTGTGTATGTATGTGTGTATGTATGTGTGTATGTGTGTGTATGTGTGTATGTCCAGGATAGGCATCCGCACCGTCGCAGCTACAGCCACAAAATTTGGCACAGTCACACGTCTGGACCCCGAGAGCGTCCTAAGCTATGTTGTGAGGTGAAATTTTAACCCCGCGCATTCCAATTCACCAAGCAATTTTGCCTCTATCTACATACTGGGGGAAAAAGTGTGTGCGTGTCAAGCCCCGCCCCTCATTATGATGTCATAACGCCCCTATTTGCATACTGGGGAAGCAGTGTGTGTGCATCAAGCCCCGCCCCTCATTATGATGTCACAATGGTTGCCATGGCGACGCTGATGTCATCATAGGTTGCAAGCATTGCCGCCGCTCATTATGATGTCATAATGGTTGACTATGGGATGGAGGATGTGTGATGGGTATATGGGCACTGGACTATGGGATGGAGGATATGTATGACAGGTATATGGGCACGGGACTATGGGATGGCGGATATGTATATGGGCACGGGACTATGAGATGGAGGATGAGTGATGGGTATATGGACACTGGACTATGGGATGGAGGATATGTATGACGGGTATATGGGCACGGGACTATGAGATGGCGGATATGTATGATGGGTATATGGGCACGGGACTATGGAATGGAAGATATGTATGATGGGTATATGGGCATGGGACTATGAGATGAAGGATGTGTGATGGGTATATGGGCACTCGACTATGGGATGGCGAATATGTATGATGGGTATATTGGCATGGGACTATGGGATGGACAATATGTATGATGGGTATATGGGCACTTGACTATGGGATGGAGGATATGTTTGATGGGTATATGGGCATGGGACTATGGGATGGCGGATATGTATATGGGCACGGGACCATGGGATGGAGGATGTGTGATGGGTATATGGGCACTGGACTATGGGATGAAGGATATGTATGACGGGTATATGGGCACGGGACTATGAGATGGTGGATATGTATGATGGGTACATGGGGTATATGGGCACGGGACTATGGGATGGAGGATATGTAGGATGGGTATATGGGCATGGGACTATGAGATGAAGGATGTGTGATGGGTATATGGGCACTTGACTATGGGATGGCGACTATATATGATGGGTATATGGGCATGGGACTATGGGATGAAGAATATGAATGATGGGTATATGGGCATGGGACTATGGGATGGAGAATATGTATGATGGGTATATGGGCATGGGACTATGGGATAGAGGATGTGTGATGGGTATATGAGCACTCGACTATGGGATGGAGGATATGTATGATGGGTATATGGGCACGGGCCTATGGGATCGTGGATATGTATGATGGGTATATGGGCACGGGACTATGGGATGGAGGATAATTATAATTTGCTATAACTTACCACAGTTAGTTACTATGCCCGGGCAGCGCCAGGCTCTTCAGCTAGTACTATATAAAAAATATAATTTTTATTTGAACAACAATAAAATCACATTGTCAAACACTGGAACAGATAGGAATGTACAAAGCACTCATTACTCATAGTACTCAAAGGACGCAAAGGCCCAGAGCCAACGACTACCATAGGCATGGGTAAAAAGCCAGGAATGTGCCAATACCATCTATACCTACATAGGCTTTACTGGAAGGTATATAACCTCCAGCATCTGGAAAATTCCTTTACAGCAGCAGTTGTGTGACATCACATTCCTAGAAAGATACTGTGTTTTTCACAAACCCATAGACTTGTATGGCCCCTGGCATCAGTGCTGCCAGAAAAAAATGGACATGGCCCGCATGTCACACCAGGGGTGGATTAAGGGTAGCCAGGGCCCTGGGCTATTCAGACTCTGTGGGCCCCCGGTCATGTGACGGGGTCGGGAAGTCACTAGTTTTCATGATGCATACAGTGCATCAAGGGGCAGGAAGGGGTTAAATAATGAGGTAAAAAAAACCTCTGCAAATACGCAACGTGTGCACACATACTGAGGTAAAAAACACCAAATGCTCAGTGTGTCCATGAGGCCTTACAAATACTGAGTGAAAAACTCATCAAATACTCAGCGTGTGCACGTGGCCTTATAAATACTGAGGTAAAAACTCACCTAATACTCAGCGTGTGCACGAGGCTTTATAAATACTGAAGTAAAACTCACCAAATACTCAGCGTGTGCACAAGGCCTTACAAATACTGGAAGGTTTCCAACTAACATCTAGTCCTGACTCTATGTACTTAGCATCGAAACCAGCTAATAGTCTGCAATCACCTGCTGACCTGGACCCAAGACCTGTCGGTCAAGTTACTTCACATGAGTCACACAGAGGCTTCTGCTTCATGAACTTCCCCAGATAGAAGAAGCAGCCTATAATGTGCTGCCTGTGGCTGGATGCACAGGAAGAGACGCTCCTCATCACTGGCTGTGCCCAACATGTCAGCAGAGGGGTTAACGCCACAGACATGTCGCCGTCTCCTCACACACTGGACACGACCCTACATCTGGCGACGAACAAGCACTCATTGCACAATGTTAGTCATGTCCCAGATGTTCAACATGTGGAGGACCAAAAAAGACCCCAGGATTGGAACAGGAGCATAGGAAAGTGGACGGCAGTTGGAGAAGCAGGGTTAATATAGGGGTCGGAGTAAGTAAATATATATATATGCAGGCAGCGCACACATGCACAATCCTCAGGTTGTATAGCTTTCAACTGGTCAAAACATTTCTCTCAGTAGGCCAAGGAAGAAATGTGGCAGGAATAAAGCACACCTCATAGTAGCTTATGTGTGATGCAGAGGTGACAAGACCCGCCATCTCGTGCCCACCTTACTAGAGGTGCCCAGTGCCCACATATAACAAAGTTGATGGAAACAGATGACTTCCACTATGATGATTGGTTACCGGCTGCCCGACCACACCCATTTCAAAATTAGTCACACCCATGTCCACACCGCAACCACACCCATTTAGCACTGCTGATCACACTGACTGGTACTGAGGGCACAGTGGCTGGCATTGTGGGCACAGTGGCTGGTACTGTGGGTACCCTGACTGGTACTGAGGAAAAGAAAGAGAAAACAGAGAGAGAGAAAAAAGAAAAAAGAGAGAGAAAGGAAGGAGAGAGAAAGAACAGAGAGAAAGAAAGAAAGAAAGAAGAAAGAGAGAAACAGAGAGAGAGAAAGGAAGAAAGAACAGAGAGAAAGAAAGAAGGGGCAGAAAAAAGAATAGAGAGAGAAAAAAAGAAAGAGGGGAAAGAAAGAAAGAACAGAGGGAGAGAGAAAGAAAGAACAGAGAGAAAAAAAGAGGGGAAAGAAGGAACAGAGAGAGAAAAAAAGAAAGGGGAAAGAAGGAAAGAACAGAGAGGGAGAGAGAAAGAAAGAGGGGAAAGAAGGAACAAAGAGAGGAAGAAAGAAAGAGAGAAAGAGTTGAAAGAAAGAACAAAGAGAGAAAAAAAGAAAGGGGAAATAAAGAACAGAGAGGGAGAGAGAAAGAGGGGAAAGAAAGAACAGAAAGTGAAAGAAAGAAAGAAAGAAAGAAAGAAAGACAGAACAGAGAGAAAGAAAGACAAGGAAAGAGGGGAAAGAAAGATTCTATAAAGATACTATACCAGCCCGGCTCACATTGTAGTGCCCACCTGAGCCTCCTGGTGCAGTACATATCATGATCCACTCACATGGCCGACATCCCCGAGTCCAAGGCGATCCCGCTGTCCGCGCTGTTGGAAGACGACATAGGACATAGTGATGATCTGAAGCATTCCCTGAAGTGCCTCAATGGTTCCGTGGCAATCTCCTCCGGTCAGCTTCCAGCACGTCACTTCCAATGGAATGTCACGTGTGAGTTTTCAAGGACTCCGCCGTATACTCCTGTGTCCGCGGGAAAAGTAAGCTCCCGGTCGGGGCAGTGGGGCAGATTCTCAAAATCTGGGACGGTTGGGAGGTATGAATGCTCCACATCATACACCTTGTACACGCATTGCTCCGCACACCTCATACACACACGGTTCCGCTTTATATGCCTCGTACACATGGCTTCGCTCCATACACCTCGCACACACACGGCTCCACTCAGTACACACATGGCTTCACTTCGTAAACCTTGTACACATGCGGCTCTGCTCCGTACACCTTATACACACGCAGCCACGCTCTGTACACCATGTACACACATGGCTTTGCTCCATAAACCTTGTACACATGCGGCTTTGTTCCATACATCTCGTACACACGCGGCTCCGCTCTGTAAACACACGGCTCAGCTCTGTACACTTTGTACACACAGGGCTCCGTTCCATACACCTTGTACACATGCGGCTCCGCTCCGTACACCACGTACATGCACGCGGCTTCGCTCCATACACCTTGTACACACATGCAGCTTCGCTCCGTGCACCTCGTACACACACACGCAGCTTCGCTCCATACACCTCGTACACACACGCGGTTCCGCTCCGTACACAAGTGGCTCTGCTCCGTACACATCGCACACACGCGGCTCCGCTCCGTACACCTCGCACACATGCAGCTCCGCTCCGTACACCTCGCACGCGCACAGCTCCGCTCCGTACAGCTCATACACACACGGCTCCACTCCATACACCTCGCACGCGTGCAGCTTTGCTCCGTACACCTCACACACACAGCTTCGCTCCGTACACCTCGTACACACACGCGGCTCCGCTCCGTACACACATGGCTCCGCTCCGTACACCTCGCACACACACTGCTCCGCTCCTTACACCTCGCACACACGCGTCTCCGCTCCGTACACCTCGCACTCGCTAAGTGCCGCTCCGCACACCTCGCACATTCGCGGCTCTGCTCTGTACACCTCGCACACATGCAGCTCCATTCTGTACACCTCGCACATTCACGGCTCTGCTCTGTACACCTCGCACACACCCGGCTCTGCTCTGTACACCTCGCACACACATGCAGCTGCATTCACCCTGTAAACCCCTCCTGACCCCACATATAATTCCCTCATCCAGCACCATGACAACCAGCACAGCAGTCCCACATACAATACATTGAGGGCTGCGTGCACAGGACCTGTGATGAGGTCACAGGAGGGGAGGAGTCAGGTGTCACATGATCAGTGGCTTCCACTGAAAGGCCCCTGATCATGTAACCCCTGACTCCTCCCCTCCTGTTACCTCATCACAGGTCCTGTGCGCACAGAACAGGGATTTATTAGTGAGGGGCTGGTGCTGTGGTGGCTGGTGGGTCTGGGAGGGGGAGGAAGGGGTCGGTACATGGGGGGCGTGGCGCTATGATGGATTATAATGGGGCAATTTTCCTTGGGCTGGTGGGCCCCCCACACCACTGGGACCTTGGCTACCGCCCAGATTGACCCCATTATAATCTGCCACTGCGTGGCACAGATGGCCCGTGTAGAAACACGAAGATGTGCATAACCATAGGTTATAAAGGGTATGTGTGGTATCTGTGAAAAAAGCAATTTCACTTATACTGGAAACACAGTTGTGTGAAGGAGGCCTTATGGTATGACTACTGCATTTATGTTAATTCTACTGGTCAATACAATTGTTGCTGCATAAGTAATGTAAATTTTATTTTGCAGAGAGCATACACATGGTTTTACTCTGTCTGCCACTCTCTCTGTGTTAATACAGTATATACAGTGGCTATAGAAAGTCTACACATCCCTATTAAGTTGTAGGTTTTTGTCATGTAAAAAAATCATAACAAGAAGAATCATTTCCAAGCATTTTCCATCTTTAACATCAGTAATAATCCATACAATTCAACTGAAAAACAAGATTAAATGGAAGAGGAAAAATAAAGAACTAATACGTATGTATGTAAAATTAATACTTTGTAAAAGTACCCTTTGAATTTTTGACAGCATTCAGTTTCTTTGGCGGTAGTCTATCAATATTGCACATCTATTATTGGCAATCTTTGCCCTTTTTTTCCTTGCAGTAAAACTTCAAATCTGTCAGATTATTTGGCCAATCTCCTGTGTACAGCTCTCTTCAGGTCAACCCACAGATTTTCAATTGGATTCAGTTCCAAAACGCAGATCTTCCCTCATTTTGACCCCTGGACTGTGACCTGACTATTTTTTTGCATCACCCCTCTGTATATGGTGTACCCTCCTGGCTTCTGACCTTGAACCTTTTGAATACCCAGCCTTGCAGCTTGTCCATGAGTAGTGACTAGCATCACAAAAAATTTTAGCAGATGCCTGAAGGTTTTGATATTCAAAATTTATGGATGTTTGGATGTTTTCATAATTCTATACATATTTACTAAGCTCCAGTTCAGGAATCCAAAAAAGCCCCAAAGCATAATGCTACTTCTATCATGCTTCACTGTGGGTATGGTGTTCTTTTGCTGCCAAACATACCTTTTGGAATTATATACAAAAAGTTCAACCTTGGTCACATCAGAGCATAACACATTTTCCTACATGCATTTGGCAGATTTGATGGAGGTTTTGGCAAATGCAGCTGGGAGTGGATGCTTTTATTTGTAAGACAAGGCTTCAGTCCAGCCACTGTGATGATAGTCACTACTCACAGAAAGACTGTGAAGCTGAGAATTCAGACATTCCAGGGTCAGTAGAAAGAGAGCACTAAGATAGCCAAGGGAAAGCCAAAGGCATAAGTCAGGCCATGGTCCAAGGGTCAAAAAGCCAGGAGATGGTGGATCAAGCTAAAGAAAAAAACAAAGGGGTAGTCAGAACATGTTACAAATGGTCAGGGAGCAGAAGATCAGAACAACAGAATAAGGCAAACATTCTCCAGGAAGCAAAAACTTCATCTGGCAGGGATCAGGGCAAACAGCTCAGTTAAGTAGCTTGGGCAATCTCCAAAACACAGAACACCTGGAGAAATTCCCTCAACTTCAAGCTGTCATTTAAATCACCAACAGCTCATCACGCCCTTGACTAGATACGACAGCCAACATGTTAATCAAAATAATGACAACTCAGCATGACCCAGTTTAGATAGGACAGCATAACAATCACTCACTGAGCGTAGTAATCACGATAGCCACCCTACCCCTCTGGTTAGACTTATGAAGACTATAGGAGATTGCAGTGTTGTCACATGCAGAACACACTCAGTAGTTGTCAGAAATTCCTGCAGCTCCTTTTATGTTGCTGTATGTCTCTTTGCAGCCTCTCCGACCAATTTTCTTCTTTTCATCTGCTTTGGAGGGATGTTTAGTTCTAAGTAATGTCACTGTTGCTCCAAAGTTAACCTACTTCTTGATAACTGTCTTGACAGTACCCCACAATATACCTAATGTCTTGGATATTTTTTACCCTACTACAGAATAATAACTTTTAACAATTAAAAGTAAACCTCTTGGCAGCCTCTGGGACCAGTTTTCTTTTTGTCTTTTCATCAATTTTTAAGGGATATTTACATCTAGGTAACATCCCTGTTGTGCCAATGTTAAGCCCCTTTTTGATAACTGTCTTCACTGTGCACTATGGTATATCTAGTACAGTTGTGGCCAAAAGTATTGACACCCCTGCAATTTTGTCAGATAATACTCAGTTTCTTCCTGAAAATGATTGCAAACACAAATTCTTTGGCATTATTATCTTCATTTAATTTGTCTTAAATGAAAAAACACAAAAAGGATTGTCCTAAAGCCAAATTGGATATAATTCCACAACAAACATAAAAAGAGGGTGGACAAAAGTATTGGCACTGTTCGAAAAATCATGTGATGCTTCTCTAATTTGTGTAATTAACAGCACTTGTAACTTACCTGTGGCATCTAACAGGTGTTGGCAATAAGTAAATCACACTTGCAGCCAGTTGACATGGATTAAAGTTGACTCAACCTCTGTCCTGTGTCCTTGTGTGTACCACATTGAGCATGAAGAAAAGAAAGACCAAAGAACTGTCTGAGGACTTGAGAAACCAAATTGTGAGGAAGCATGAGCAATCTCAAGGCTACAAGTCCATCTTCAAAGACCTGAATGTTCCTGTGTCTACCGTGCGCAGTGTCATCAAGAAGTTTAAAGCCCATGGCACTGTGCGTAACCTCCCTAGATGTGGACGGAAAAGAAAAATTAACAAGAGATTTCAACACAAGATTGTGGGATGTTGGATAAAGAACCTCGACTAACATCCAAACAAGTTCAAGCTGCCCTGCAGTCTGAGGGTACAACAGTGTCAACCCGTACTATCCGTCGGCGTCTGAATGAAAAGGGACTGTATGGTAAGAGACCCAGGAAGACCCCACTTCTTACCCCGAGTCATAAAAAAGCCAGGCTGGAGTTTGCCAAAACTTACCTGAAAAAGCCTAAAACGTTTTGGAAGAATGTTCTCTGGTCAGATGAGACAAAAGTAGAGCTTTTTGGGCAAAGGCATCAACATAGAGTTTACAGGAGAAAAAAGATGTATTCAAAGAAAAAAACACGGTCCCTACAGTCAAACATGGCGGAGGTTCCCTGATGTTTTGGGGTTGCTTTGCTGCCTCTGGCACTGGACTGCTTGACCGTGTGCATGGCATTATGAAGTCTGAAGACTACCAACAAATTTTGCAGCATAATGTAGGGCCCAGTGTGAGAAAGCTGGGTCTCCCTCAGAGGTCATGGGTCTTCCAGCAGGACAATGACCCAAAACACACTTCAAAAAGCACTAGAAAATGGTTTGAGAGAAAGCACTGGAGACTTCTAAGGTGGCCAGCATTGAGTCCAGACCTGAATCCCATAGAACACGTGTGGAGAGATCTAAAAATGGCAGTTTGGAGAAGGCACCCTTCTAATATCAGGGACCTGGAGCAGTTTGCCAAAGAAGGATGGTCTTAAATTCCAGCAGAGCATTGTAAGAAACTCATTGATGGTTACCGGAAGCGGTTGGTCGCAGTTATTTTGGCTAAAGGTTGTGCAACTAAGTATTAGGCTGAGGGTGCCAATACGTTTCTCTGGCCCATTTTTGGAGTTTTGTGTGAAATGATCAATGTTTTGCTTTTTGCTTCATTCTCTTTTGTGTTATTTCATTTAAGACAAATTAAATGAAGATAATTATACCAAAGAATTTGTGTTTGCAATCATTTTCAGGAAGAAACTGAGTATTATCTAACAAAATTGCAGGGATGTCAATACTTTTGGACACAACTGTACCTTGGAATTTTTTTTTAACTTTTCTGCTGTCTAATAACTTTCAACAATGAAACAATGAAAAAAATTTGTGTTGTGATTTATAAGCACTTTCCAGATCATGCCTTTTGTTGTAAAATGCAGTTATGAAGAGGACAAAAATACTACTACTACAGCATTAAAACTTTATATTGAGTAAACCAGAATCGCTTTAAATTATGGCAGCAATATACTAACTTCTATTTAACATGCGCTTCAATGTGTATGGCTAATTCAGAATACAACCACATCCCAATTATAAGATTATATTCACACTTATGCAACCACATTATTTTAGTTTTCTTTTATTCTACCGCTCACTGATGAATTCAGTTTGTTTGCCAATGAATTCGTACAGATTAAGGGTGGCAATAAAGGTGGAAATATTTCTCAAATGACTATTATTGATATGATTTTTTTTTTTTAAATGACAACAAGCTGCCATTTTATTAGGGGTGTGTAGACTTTTACCCGCTGTATATACAATAATGTGCAGAAGGCAAATGTTTTAGGCAGGTGTGGAAAAATACTGCAAATAGGAAAGCTTTAAGAAAAAAAGAGTTAATAGTGCATTTTATCACTTAGCAAAATGCAAAATGAGTGAAAAAAGAGAAGTACAATTCACATCAATATTTGTTGTGACCACTCTTTGCCATCAACAGTATAAAAGCATCAATTTTCTAGGTACCCTGAATGCAATGATGGAACTTGACAGGGAGTTTGTTTCAGATATCTTGGAGTGTCTAAAAACAGATCTTCTGTGAATGTAGACATATCCTTCTTTTTATGCAATCCCTCACAGATTCAATGGTGTTGAGATCATGACTCTGTAGGGACAGTATTATAATTTGCAGGACTCTTTGCTGAAGATAGCTCTTAATGACATTGGCTGTTTGCTATCATTCTGCAGCATAAATTTGTAGCCAATCAGATGCCTCCCTGATGGCACTGCACGATGGCAAAGTATCTGCTAGTATTTATAAGCACTGAATACTCCATTAATCTTGAAGAAATTACCAACTCCACTAGCCTAAACGAAGCCCATACCTTGTAAAGAACCTCCACAAGGCTTCACTTTTACCTGCAAAAACTCGTTATTTTAACACTATCCAACCCTACGGCAAACAAACGCTTTCCTACAGGAGAGGGAGGACTGGGAGCTTGCATCGCATCCAAATGGAAAACCACCCTGGGCTGAGTTCATTAATCCACAGATGGGTGCACGAATTCGCTGGTGAGCACAGCAGATATCCAAAAAGAGAAGAAAGTTCGTTTGGTGTGCTGAACGAACTTTCTTCTCTTTTTGAAACGCTTTCCTACATAGCCAATTTCTTACATTTTATCAGTCAAGAGCATATGTTGCCCTTTATCTGCACCCAAGGGAAAAAAAAGGCTAAGGCTATGTGCCCACGTAGCGTTTTTCAAGCGATTTTTTCCTGAGCAGAAACGCATGCCCTTGCCAGGGAAAACGCATGCGCTTTTTGACGCGCGTTTTTGACGCGATTGTCAAGCGTTTTGACATGCGTTTTCCCATGCGTTTTTGACCATATAATTGATGGCATGTGGAATTGCGGGCGATTCCACAAAATTAATGAACATGCTGCGTTTTTTACCGCTAAGCGATTCCGCAGCGGCAAAAAATGCACCATTGGCACAACATGTGCGTTTTCTATTACAAATGCATGGAATGCTTGTTTTAAGCGTTTCCGCGGCAGAATCGCGCGTTTAAAAATGTCGCGGAAACGCATCAAAAACGCTACGTGGGCACACAGCCTTATTGTTCCAGCGTCTGGTAAAATAGTTCTTTCTTTATTTTAGGTCCATTAAAAATTTACAAAAATTAACATGGTTGCATAGACAGGGCGGGGTAGCAATACGCATTTCGAATGCTCACTTGCGTTCTTTATCACAGCTTGGCTACACAATCAAAAGAATTTACTAAAATACTAATGATGTGACAATGAAAACAGTTGGAACAAGTCACATGATATAATTACATCAATGGATACATTCATTAAGCAACAGGTGTATGAAAACCGACAATAGTGATACATGGTTTCTCTCTTTAGATTAAAACCTTTAGGGCTTCTTGAATCCAGATTATCCAATACGCTTTTGGCAATAATTTGCATTTAATATCTCCGCCTCTTGCATGTGGAAATAATTTTTCTATACCTAAAACTTGTAGAGAATACATGTCACGATTGTGTTCAACAATAAAATGCTTTGCAATAGCAGAAACTCTTCTACTTGTATTATTTGCATTAAGTATATCATTGTAATGTTCATTGAACCTGGTTTTTAATTTACGTGTAGTACAACCTATAAAGAATTTATCACATACTAGCTGAAGAGCCCGGCGTTGCCTGGGCATAGTAACCAACTGTGGTTAGTTATAACAAATTATAATGATTATATTGCACATAAAAACATTTCACATCATATATTCAACACTACAGATTTGCAACACAAATTAACTAAATGATTACCCAAGTATTGATAGTATTTTATTTTCAACTAATTGAAGAGCCTTTTGATAAACAACATTTTTGGTTTTTCCTTTCGGTGCAAAGATGAACAGATTTTTGGCAGTTCCAACTCTTGAACAGACCACGTAAAGTTGACCATGAGAAAAGCATGGAGATTGCAAATCGATCTCTACTACTTTCAAGGACAGTCCCTGAGCATTGTTAATGGACATTGCAAATAGCAGTTGAACTGGAAACTGGAGGTGTTTAAAATCAGAAAACAAATCAGAAGGAATGAGTGGAATTCTTGGAATCAAAATGTCCTCTCCTTTGGCACATCCTGTTTCCGAGCTGTGTATGCAACCCTATCCTGTGTGATACTTTCTGCTGAGTTGTGCATCCAATCCTATCGTGTGTTACTGACTGCTCAGCCGTGTATCTAATCCTATCCTGTGTGATACTGACTGCTGAGCAGTGTATCTAATCCTATCCTGTGTGATACTGTCTGCTGAGCCGTGTATCTAATCCTCTCCTGTGTGATACTGACTGCTGAGCCGTGTACCTTGTTCTATCATGTGTGTTACTGACTGCTTAGCCATGTATCTAATCCTATCCTGTGTGATACTGACTGCTGAGCCATGAATCTAATCCTATCCTGTGTGATACTGACTGCTGAGCCGTGTATCTAATCCTATTCTGTGTGATACTGTCTGCTGAGCCGTGTATCTAACACTATTCTGTGTGATACTGACTGCTGAGCCATGTATCTAATCCTATCCTGTGTGATACTGTCTGCTGAGCCGTGTATCTATTCCTATCCTGTGTGATACTGACTGCTGAGCTGTGTATCTCATCCTGTCCTGTGTGATACTGACTGCTGAGCCATGTATCTAATCCTCTCCTGGTGATACTGACTGCTGAGCCATGTGTCTAATCCTATCCTGTGTGATTCTGACTGCTGAGCCGTGTATCTAATCCTATCCTGTGTGATACTGGGCTCCCCGTGCAGTCTGTGTCAGAGGGTGGTCTGTGTCGGCACGGTAATAAATTGTGTTGTTTCCAGCTTTACAGAAGGAAGATAACACCATAGAATTGATAAGAATAATAGGCAAAACTGTTTGGTGAATTGGAACATGCGGGGTTAAAATTTCACCTCAAAACGTAGCCTATGACGCTCTCGGGGTCCAGACGTGTGACTGTGCAAAATTTTCTGGCCGTAGCTGCGACGTGCACGTGCCAATCCCGGACATCCACACATACATACATACATACAATTTTTCCCCATTATGTACCTAGGGGCAAAATTGTTTGGCGAATTGGAATGCGCGGGGTTAAAATTTCATTTGACAACATAGCTTATGATGCTCTCGAGGTCCAGACATGTGACTGTGCAAAATTTTGTGGCTGTAGCTGTGACGATGCAGATGCCAATCCCGGACATACACACACATACAAACATACATAGAAACATACATTGAGCTTTATATATTAGATGGTGCAATTCATTTTGTATACCACGTTCTCTGAGTCACAATTAATATACTGTTTAATTTTAAACTCATTTTAATGATCAGAATCATAGAAAACAGAACTGCATAATTTGAATGGAGCACATACGACATCTCTGTCAACCACAATTAAAGTGTCCTTTTTGCTGCCAATAAGTGCTTTTTTTTGTTTGTGGATCAGAAAAAAAAAGTTGGAGAAAGTGAGTAACCCAATGAAGGTGCCTTTTTTGCTACAACATTGCAGACTGTTTTCACAAAGCATGCTAATGTCTCATCCTCAAAGAGTATTGGTAGATCTTTATTGAACAATGTTTTTATTTCTGAAAATTGTGCACTATATAGCAGCGAAATGACTGGTTTACTTTTCAAAAAATCATTTTTTGCTTTTATTTTAGGACGCAATAAATCAGTTTGTTTTTTGTCAGAAATTATTTTCTTACCCCTGTCCAATACCTATTGGGGATAACCCCGTTGTTTCAATGTTTTTGAGGTTGATATTATATCCATTTCAATCACTATGGGGTCTGAACAATTTCTGGCAATCCTTGCAAACTCACCTACTGGTATAGTCTTGGCCACATGCTGCGGTTGGCTGCTGGAAAAATGGAAATTGACACCAGTTTGCTTAAAAAAAAGTTACCTACAGGCCAGATATTTTGAACTGGGGTTTGTCCGTCCCACAGATTACATATCACTGCGCTCCAAATTGTGCCACTTCAGGCCTTCATTTAATTTTCTTTTTAAGTCTTACCAAAGTTATTGATACTAGTATGCTTAAGAAAAAAATAGTTACCTACAGGCCAGATATTTTGAACTGGGGTTTGTCCGTCCCATAGATCAAATATCAGTGTGTTCAAAATTGTGCCTATTTCAAGACTCCATTTACATTTTTTTGCAGTGTCTTAGCCAAGTTATTGATACTAGTTTGCTGAAAAAAAAATAGTTACCTATGGGCCAGATATTTGAAACTGGGGTTTGTCGGTCACACGAATCACATACAAGTTCGCTCCAAATTCAGCCATTTGTAGTGAACGTGGAAAATATTGTCCTCCATATAAAATGGGCAAAGCATGTGGCAAGGGCTGCGGAACTGGATGCAAAGGTCGTGATGGTGCATACAGAGACCAAGGTCAAGCTGTAATTGTGCTACAACAAACACTCACATCTCACATCTTCTCGCCTGACCTTCCTGTCCCATTCACTAGGGGAACGCAGCAGCAAACCAGTATTGAACCCACAGCATTGTCAAAAGGTTGTTGGTTGGATAGCGGATAATGCTTCCAGTTACTTTCCCACCACCAACACCACCACCCTGTCTTACACACGATCAAGTCACAGTAGCCGTGAGTCTGGACTGCATAATCCTCACACTGATCCTTCTTCCTCCCATCATGCTGAGTGCCCAGAGACAAGTGATCCCACACTTGGACTCTCTGAAGATCTGTTCACTTTTCCATTTATAGATTTCGGCCTCTCGCCGGTCCACTTGAAATGGGGCAAGAAGAGATCGCATGTAGCGATGCCCAAATATTTGAGCAGCCATGGTGACACGAAAGAGAGGGTGGGAAAGTGTCACAAGAAGTGGACGATGATGAGACACAATTGCCAGAAAGTCAGGAGGAGGACCAGGGTGAGGTAGTGGAAGTCGAGGTGTTGGATGATATAGTAACTGACCCAAGCTGGCGGGAGGACATGCAGAGTGAGGACAGCAGCGCACAGGGGAGGGAGGAGTAGCACCTCAACAGACAGGAAGAAGCAGTGTGGTGGCCACAGATAGATGGCGGGCAACTGTTCCCCTTAACACCAACACGAAGGAAGTTTCCAGTCCAACTGTTAGGTCTTCCCGGGTCTGGTTGTTTTTTTTTTTTTAAATTCTGCTGATAACCCCTAAAAGGCCATTTGCACCACCTGCCAGGCCAACATCAGCAGTGGTAGCAAAACTAACAACCAGAGCACCACCAGCATGATCAGGCACATGGCAGCAAAGCACCGGAGTTTGTGGGCCGAACCCCAGGGCCCTGGAACAGTGTCTGCGGGTGACACCACTGCTTCTTCTGCTGTTGTGCGTGCAAGCCAATCCCCTGTCCACGGTGCATGCAAAGATGCATCCTGCCCTGCACCTGTCATTGCACACACTTAACTAGCATCATCATCAAGCAAGTCCTTGTCCCAGCGCAGCGATCAGTTTTCCATACCCCAATCCTTGGAAAACAAGTGCAAATATACAGCCAACGCCCCACAGGCCACACTATTAAATTCACACATTTGTGACTGCTTGCGTTCAAAATGTTGCCTTTTAGGCTCATGGAGATGGAAGTTTTCCGCAACCTGATGGAGGCGGCCGTCCCTCAGTACTCGGTCCCCAGCCACCACTATTTCTCCCGGTGTGCCATCCCCGCATTACCAAGCACGTGTCCCACAACATTAGCCATGCTCCCAACAATGCAGTTACTGCAAAAATCCACCTAACCACAGACACGTGGACAAGAGCTTGTGGGCAGGGATGGTATATTTCGCTGACTGCACACTGGGTTAAAATAGTGGAAGACAGTATCCAGTCTGACCTTGGAATGGAACACTTACTCCTGATGCAGGGGATTGCGGAACCCACATCAATCAGAGTTTCCCCCACAGTCAACAGCTCCTGCATCTCATCGTCCTCCTCTGAAATGACCACATTAGTCACAAGCTGGATGCACTGCAGCACTACCGCAGCGAAGCGGCAACAGGCTGTTCTGAAGCTAATATACTTAGGTGACAAACCGCACAACGCTGAAGAATTGTGGACAACTTTGAAAGAGCTGGCAGATCTGTGGC
Organism: Dendrobates tinctorius; assembly: GCF_039654945.1. Lineage (NCBI taxonomy): Eukaryota > Metazoa > Chordata > Amphibia > Anura > Dendrobatidae > Dendrobates > Dendrobates tinctorius. The sequence continues at coordinate 3,804,338 of NW_027361773.1, forward strand.
TGACATCACTGAACCTACAGTCAGACATGGTTGTGTGTGACAATGGCCAGATCTTGGTGGCGGCTCTGAGGCGAAGCAAACTCACACATGTACCATGCCTGGCCCATGTGGTTAACCTTGTGGTTCAGCGGGTTCTCAAAACCTACCCAGATCTTCTTGTCAAAGTACGCCGCCTGTGTGCTCATTTTAGAAAGTCAGCTACTGCTTTCGCCGCCCTTGCTGGGCTTCAGGAGCATTTGCAGATTCTGGCCCACTGACTGGTGTGTGATGTCATTGGAACTCAGATGTTGGGAAGGATTTGTGAGCAGAAGAGGGCAGTTGACTACCAGCATCAACATGGCAATCGGTATTCAGTTCTGACTCCACACATAAGAGCTCAGGAGTGTACATGGATGTCAAACATATGTACCATCCTCCAAAACTTTGAGGATGCCATCAAGATGGTGAGCAGCGATGATGCCATAATTAGCATCACCATCCTGCTTCTCTGTGTTCTTAAATGCTCTCTGCTCACAATCAAAGATAAAGCATTGCAGGTGGAGTATGATGAGAAGGAGCAAAAAACCTTACAGTGTGATTACACACAGCCCAGCCTCATCTCATCCCAAGATGGATTGGGTGACAATGAGGAGGAGGAGGAAGGACAGGATCTAGTTTCATGCACTATAGAAGGTATTATCTGCACACAACTGTCATACCATCTTTTAATCGTGTTGGCCTGAGTACAGGGAGGAGAAGGAGGATAAGGAGTGTATGCTCAGTCATCCTCTTCGAGAGGACACAGAAGTCTTGCTTGTTAGCACGCATGGCTAAGTTTATGTTACGCTGCCTTTCCCACGACCCTCATGTTGTCCAAATTTTAAGTGACAGTCATAACTGGTTGGTGACACTTCTAGACCCACACTGCAAGGAGAACTTTCTATCTCTTATTCCTGAGCAGCAGAGGTCACAGTTCATTGGACAACCAAGCAGTACAGGCAAGAGAGACACAACTCCAATCCAGCAGAGGCAGGGGAACACTGCCAAAGTTCTGAGTTTTCTCAGACTCTCCCATCGCACAGACCCTGAGGTGTGGGGTACTCTCATAAGGAATGCAAAGTTTGGGAAGATGCTGAGGGAGTACCTTGCTGACCGTACCACCGTCCTCCGTGATTCCTCTGTTCCTTATAATTATTCAGTATCCAGGCTGGAAAGGTGGCATGAACTGTCTCTCTATGCCTTGGAGGTTCTGGCCAGTCCTGATGTTAGCATTTTGTCAGAGCGGGTTTTTAGTGTTGCTGGTGGAATTATAACTGATAAGCGCATCTGCCTGTCAACTGAAAATGCTGACAGGCTGACTCTTCTAAAAATGAATAAGGGCTGGGTTGGGCCGACTTCTCTACACCACAGAATGATAGCAGCGTAACATAAACTCAAATCCAGTGTCTTTTTTTGGAAAGTCTATTCACACATGGGTATGCGCTTCCTGATTTTAGCTATTTGCTGTTGTCCTCCTCCTTCTCCTCATCCTCAACCTCCACCATCATATCACCAGGGTGACCGTGGTCCTTGATGCAACACCCACATAATTTTTTAAACGGTGTTTATGAAGCCCATACCCAAAAAATGTTTATACAGTACGATCATGTATACCCCCCAGGGGTAAATGTTTGTCAGCCCATACAATTACTGCATGGGCATTACAAGTATAGGAGACCCACTCCTTTCTAATGGAAATGTTTTATGAGGCCCTCCTCCATGTCTCTTCCAAGGGGCATTGGGGTGCCTCTAAACTTTTGGCATCCCTTGCATTCACTGCATAGGAAAACAGTATGGGTGAACCACTTCCTAATAATGGGAACATTGTTTTCAGGAGGCCCTCTTGTACATCTCTTCAAAGGGGTATTGGGGTGCGTCTAAATTTTGGCCAGACCTTGTGTTCACTGCATAGGCAAACAGTATGAGAAAACCATTTCCTAATAATGGGAACCTTGTTTTCAGGTGGCCCTCCTGTCCGTCTCATCAAAGGGGTATTGGGGTGCGTCCAAATTTTTGGCAGCCCTGCCACTCACTGCATACGCATACGCAATAACAGTATATGACACTCTCTGTTCAAAAATGGGAACAACAAAGCATAACTGTCTGATGGCTCTCTAAGAAGAGTGAGGGCTGACTGCTGGCCCTTTAAGAATAGTAAAGGCCACCTGATGACCCTTTAAAAATAAGCTTTGACACTTTCAAAGTCCCTTCTTCAAAAATGAAACAGGATGTTTCTGATGATGTGTCACACACCACATGGCCAGATAAGGTTGTAAAATGTTAAAATGACATTTCCCAGTGAATGCATTTGTCTTGGTTGGTCATTTGCGCACTGTTTCCATCTATTTCTGCAATTGCTAGTCCCTCTAAAGACCCCCGGGGGAGGAGCCCTGGGAAAAATGCTTGCATTTCCCATAGACTTGCATTGGGCTCATACTCGGGTCGAGCACCCGAGCATTCCAATTTGCTCGACCTGAGTAACGACCACCCGCATTTTAGTGCTCAGTGCTCACCCATCCCTAATCAACATTTATTTTTATTTTTCTTCATTTCATTTAATCCATAGTTTATTTGTATTATCATTATTTTTATTGCAACACTGTTCCCATTCCCCATATGTTTTTCTATGATTCTGGTGCACATCATTAAGAAGTTCTTTTTTCTCTTTTTGACAACATCTTCCACCTTGACAGCTGCAATATCTTTTCTCTGTGACCCACCAACAAACATTCTTGCACCTTTCCAGTTTGTCTGCATCTCTGCTGCCCAATTAATTCTCCTCTCCCATTTCTGCCCTCTGTCTATCCCTTCACTAGAATAATTCCAAAGTGAACTCAAATCTAGTTTCAATTTCTATCAATGATTTACAAGATGTACCATAATCTATTTCCTCCATATAGTTCCAAACTGATCTCCCAATATTTTCCACACTTAATCTCTAGTCCTTACTTAACTTTCTTACCTTCTCTCCTTTCCTTGTCTATGTCTCTCAACCAATTGCCTTCAAGATTTTTCCTGAGCATCCCCCATCTGGAATTCAGTGTCTAAATACCTCTGATAGTCTCCCACGTTTGAAACTTTCAGATGTAATCAGAAAACTCATCCCTTCAGGAAAGCCTACAGCCTGCTACAATCCCACTGCCACTTCACCACCACCTTAGCGGTTGCAACCCACCAGAACTTTTGTCTCCTTTTCCTATAGCCTCAGATTGTAAGCCCATGAGGGGTTTGTTCTTTGCAATTTATGTATGTATTTTGTACATAATTAACCCTATTCAGGAGCCAAATAATAAAAATGATGATTTACAAAAAATAATAAGGTGCCTTAGAACTCTTACTCCGTCCCTTACTTACCTGTCAACAGACAGACATTAGAAGCGGCAAGTACATTTACTATCATTGCCGTGCATTACCATATGGTCGTATTTACCCCCACCTGTCAACAGACAGACATTAGAAGCAGCAATTACCTTTACTATCATTGCCATGCATTACCATATGGTCGTATTTACCCCCACCTGTCACCAGACAGACATTAGAAGCGGCAAGTACCTTTACTATCATTGCCATGCATTACCATATGGTCGTATTTACCCCCACCTGTCAACAGACAGACATTAGAAGCGGCAAGTACATTTACTATCATTGCCGTGCATTACCATATGGTCGTATTTACCCCCACCTGTCAACAGACAGACATTAGAAGCGGCAAGTACCTTTACTATCATTGCCATGCATTACCATATGGTCGTATTTACCCCCACTTAGATTGTGCCTCACTTTTTCTGTAGCACTTGACTGTTCCAAATCTCACCACCCGACTTTCCTGTGTTCGGCAGCCGGTGCCCGAGCGCTGACACGCGCTCACCGGGACCACGTGCATCTCAACCGCGTGCACTACTCAGACTGTACCGCCGGCTGCAAGACTGGATTGTTATCGTCCCAACTTTCCTCCTCAACTGTGATTGAACTTCGGCACCCAGCTTGTCCAACGGTAACCGCACATCACATTAAGTTCATGCGCTCATCCTTTCTAAAATCCAGCAATCTACTACAACGACTCAGGTAACATCTTATTGTCTTAGTATTACAGCCTAAATAAGAGATTTTTGCGGCATTGGAGAGTGCATATAATCAATACTATTATCCCTATTGGTGGAAATAAGAACATTTATGCTTCTATAGCACATATTAGATTAAGGTGGCAGCATCTCTCGTCTACACTCCTTTAGTGTCTCTGTAATTTACAGCATTTTTGCAAGTATACACCACTCTTCAGTGGCATTTTGTAGTATCCCTAAAGCACTGTATTCACGTATACAATCATCTTAACAGTGCGGATTGACATCGCTATCACCCAGCCTTCCCTGGGACTGAACTGCGGAAGTTTGCTATCTGGACAGCGATCGCACACTAATCCTCTCAACAAGTATATGCACTGCGACCTCCATAACAGTGACTGCTTTCCTGCTTTCCCAATAACCACTAATTTGTTAAGGTAACATCCCATTGTCCTATTTTCACGTTCTATATAGTGTATATAAAAACAATTATATAGAAAAATAATTAAATACATGTTCCTACAGCATTGATTAAACTGAGGCAGCACCATCCCCTATCGGCTATATCAGCACACTGTCTCTGCAGTATATACTATCTCCACAGGGGTATCCCTGCTGTAGCACTTTTTCAGTGTTCATATAGCACTGCATTTTCTATATCAATCACTTTACTAATGTAGTAACCTAATTGGTTTTCAAGCGCTGTTTGGTATTTCATCTATTTACATTTTTCGTATTACTTTGACAACAGGTGGTTATTGTCCTCCAAGCAGGCTGCTAAAAACCAATATTTATTGTTTCTCGTCTAACGCCAGTGGATTCTTTTGATGAATTTTTGGACTAGTAACAATAGGTCTCTTGCAGACATTCATGCAATTAGATCCTATCTTGGATCAGAATGGAATGCATGGACTGGCCAAAGCGTGACAGCCTCATAGAAATATATGAAGATGTCGTATTCTGATTGAGACATCTGCTTGTACTGATTTGCAAGGATGTCTGAATGAGCCCTTAGAATTATGCAGGCAAACATAACATCAGTCTAAAGGCCCTGTTACACATAACGATGTCCCAGCGATCCCACCAACGATCCGACATGGATGGGATCACTGGGACATCGTTAGGCTGATCGCTGGTGAGCTGTCACATAGACAGCCCCTCCAGCGATCAGGACCAGCGAGCATGCTGGTTTCCAATGTAAACATCGGGTATCTAAGAGCCACGTGGCTCTTGGATACCTGCTGTTTACCTTGGAAGCCAGCATGTATGCTGGTATCTAAGGTAAACAGCGGGTTTCTAAGAGCCGCGCGGCTCTTAGATACCCGACGTTTACATTGGAAACCAGCATACAGCATCGCTGATCGCTGGTCTCTCGCTGCCACACGCAGCGATGCGCGCTGGCCAGCGGGAGACCAGCGATCAAAAAATGGCCCAGGATGATAGTGCACGATCAGCGATACCCGGCGGGGGTGGCGGTCCCTGATCCCCGTCACACATCGATCTCACTGGCGAGATCGCTGTGGAGTCACAAAATCAGTGTGTGTGAAGGGACTTTAAGTCTTATAAGCTCATTAAGCTGATTAGGGAATCTGTGAATAAAGTATTGTATTTAACCCCTAAGTGACCGAGCCAATTTTGACCTTAATGACCAAGCCAATTTTTAAAATTCTGACCACTGTCTCTTTATGAGATTATAGCTCTGGAACAAATCAACGGATTCCACTGATTCTTAGATTTTTTTTGTGACATATTGTACTTCATGTTAGTGGTAACATTTCTTCGATATGACTTTATGTTTATTTATGAAAACATGGAAATTTGGCAAAAATTTTAAAAAATTTTGTAACTCTTAAATCAGAGAGACATGTCACAAAAAATGGTTAATTAATAACATGTCCCACGTGTCAACTTTACATCAGAACAATTTTGGAAACATACAGTAATTTATTTTTTGTTAGGACGGTATAAGGGTTAAAAGTTGACCAGCGATTTTTAATTTTTCCAACAAAATTTACAAACCCATTTTTTTAGGGACCACCATTTGAAGTGAGTTTCTGGGTCAATATGACATAAGATACCCAAAAGTGAAACTATTCAAAAAAGCTGCACCCCTTACGGTGCTCAAAACCACAATCAAGAAGTTTATAAACCCTTCAGGTGCTTCACGAGAACTAAAGCAATGTGGAAAGGAAAGGAAAAAATGAACATTTTACTTTTATCACAAAAAAATTATCTTAGACCCAAACTTTTTTATTTTCACAAAAGTACCAGGAGAAAATGCACCACAAAGTTTGTTGTGCAATTCCTCCTGTGTACGCCAATATCCTGTATATGGGGGAAAGCTCATAAGGGAGGGAGCACCATTTGACTTTTTGAATGCAAAATTGGCTGGAATGATGGCGGGCGTCATGTTGCGTTTGGAGATCTCTTGATGTACCTAAACAGTGGAAACGGCTCAATTCTAACTCCAACCCTAACAAAGCCCTAACACTAACCCTAACCTCAACACACCCGTAACCCTTTTCTCAGCCGTAACCATAATTCCAACCCTAACCACAACCATAACACTAACCCCAAAACCAACCGTAACCCCAACACAACCCTAACCCCAAACCTAACCCCAACCCCAACTTTAACTCTAACCCAACCCTAGCCCCAACCCTAACCCAACCCTAATTCCAACACTAACCTTAGCTCCAACCCTAACTCTAGCCCAACCCTAACCCTAGCTCTAACCCCAACCCTAACCCTAACTGCACAGAATGGAAAAAATATACATATTTTATTTTATTATTTTTACCTAAGGGCATGACAATAGAGGGTTTGATTTACTATGTTTTTTGTTTTGATCTCTGTGATAGGGTCTTTCACAGCGATCAAAATGAACCAATAGAAAAAATCTCCTATTGTTGCAGGGTACCGGTCGGCAGATCTCGGTGAGCACAATGCGCATGCCAGGAAGAAGATGTGAAGGGCCGGAGGATGGAGTAGGAGGGTCATGGGATGGCGGATGTACTGAGCGGGCTCAGGGAATCCCACTTCCCTCTCCTCTGGTATGCTAGAAATGAGGAGATAGAAATTAATGGGAAATCTGACTTTTTTTCATTTTTTAGGGTAAAACCTATGAATAAAATGAAAATCAGATAACTGTAACTAATCAAGTTACTAAATCACTAACACCGTCAGAGTTTTAGAGCATCTTCTTTCTGAGCTACTGGGGGCTCTCTGGACCCATCCACCAATCAGCAGCAAGGTGAGATAATACATTTTTTGGAAAATCAAAACCAAAGATATTCTGTAATCATGTAAAAATATGCTATTTTCATTTAAAATTATTTTTAGTGGACATGACTTTAAATAAAAGTTTTATTTATATATATTTTTTCATCCTAAGTGTGTATATATATATATATATATCTACTATATAATTGTCTAATTCTGTCTGTCTGTCTGTCTGTAATGGAAATCCCACCTCGCTGATTGGTCGTGGCAGTTAGGCAGCGACCAATCAGCGATAGTTGCTTAGTCGTCGTGGCAACACGGCCGCATTGCTTATTGTACAGGCACATTACAGCCGTTAAACGCATCACTGCTGCGTTGCTCAATACACAGGCACAGTCCAGTATATATTCTGGAGTACAATACATTAGGTAATTAGGTAACAGTAGAACAGTGACTGCAGCTCTGGGTGTAACTGAAGTACAATACATTAGGTAAGATCTGAACAGTGACTGCAGCTCTGGGTGTAACTGGAGTACAATACATAGGTAAGATCTGAACAGTGACTGCAGCTCTGGCTGTAACAGGAGTATAATACATTATGTACAAGCAGAACGGTGACTGCAGCTCTGGATGTAACTGGACTACAATACATTAGGTAAAAGCAGAATAGTGACTGCAGCTCTGGGAGTAACTGGAGTACAATACATTAGATAACAGCAGAACAGTGACTGCAGATCTGGGAGTAACTGGAGTACACTGCATTAGGTAACAGCAGAACAGTGACTGCAGCTCTGGGTGTAACAGGAGTACATTAGGTAACAGCAGAACAGTGACTGCAGCTCTGGGAGCAACTGGAGTACAATACATTAGATAACAGCAGAACAGTGACTGCAGATCTGGGTGTAACTGGAGTACACTACATTAGGTAACAGCAGAACAGGACTGCAGCTCTGGGTGTAAAAGAAGTACATTAGGTACCAGCAGAACAGTGACTGCAGCTCTTGGTGTAACTGGACTACAATACATTAGGTAAAAGCAGAACATTGGAACAGTGACTGCAGCTCTGGGATTAACTGGAGTACAATACATTAGATAACAGCGGAACAGTGACAGCAGCTCTGGTTGTAACTTTAGTACAATACATTTGGTAAGATCTGAACAGTGACTGCAGCTCTGGTTGTAAAAGGAGTATAATACATTAGATAAGAGCAGAATGGTGACTGCAGCTCTGAGTGTAACTTGACTACAATACATTAGGTAAAAGCAGAACAGTGACTGCAGCTCTGGGTGTAACTAGAGTACAATGAAATGTAAAGTGCTGCGGAATATGTCAGCTATAGAAATAAAATTTATTATTATTATAATACATTAGGTAACAGCAGAACAGTGACTGCAGCTCTGGCTGTAACTAGAGTACAATACATTAGATAACAGCAGAACAGTGACAGCAGCTCTGGGTGTAACAGGAGTATAATACACTAGATGGTGGCCCAATTCTATCGCATCGGGTATTCTAGAGTCTCTGTTAAAACAAAAAATAGTTGCATACTCACCTTCCGATGACCCCCGGACTCTGTCCCTCCTCTCACCATGCTTCCGGCATCTTCCGGTCCCAGTAATGCTTAGCAAGAAGGGCCGGAGAAGACGTCACTCTCGTGAGAGCGTGACATCATCAGCGGTGTTTCATGCTAAGCATTACTGGGACCGGAAGATGCCGGGAACGTGGTGAGAGGAGAGAAAGAGTCCGGGGGCCGTCGGGAGGTGAGTGTATCACTATTTTTTATTTTAACAGAGACTCTAGAATACCCGATGCGATAGAATCGGGCCACCATCTAGTGTATATATATATATATTTATATAAATCAAGAAAAAAGGGCAGCACTACCAAAATAATATAGTAGGTGCAAAACCTATTCAGCAGTGTCCAAACAGCCAAATTAACAAAAGGAAAAAAATAGGCAGCACTCAAATTAAATCCGATGTGATAGAATTGGGCCACCATCTAGTATATATATATATATATATATATATATATACTAGCTGAAGAGCTCGGCACTGCCCGGGCATAGTAACTAACTGTGGTTAGTTATAGCAAATTATAATTATCCTCCAACCCATAGTCCCATGCCCTTATACCCATCATACATATCCACGATCCCACAGGCCCGTGTCCATATACCCATCATACATATCCTCCATCCCATAGTCGAGTGCCCATATTCCCATCACACATCCTCCATCCCATAGTCCCATGCCCATATACCCATCACATATCCTCCATCCTGTAGTGCCATGCCCATATACCCATCATACATATTTGCCATCCCATAATCGGGTGCCCATATACCCATCACACATCCTTCATCTCATAGTCCCATGCTCATATGCTCATCATACATATCCTCCATCCCATAGTCCCGTGCCCATATACCCATCATACATATCCGCCATCCCATAGTCCCATGTCCATATACCCATCATACATATCCTCCATCCCATAGTCCAGTGCCCATATACCCATCACACATCCTCAATCCCATAGTCCCATGCCCATATACCCATCATACATATCCTCCATCCCATAGTCCAGTGCCCATATACCCATCACACATCCTCCATCCCATAGTCCCATGCCCATATACCCGTCATACATATCCTCCATCCCATAGTCCAGTACCCATATACACATCACACATCCTCCATCCTATAGTCAACCATTATGACATCATAATGAGCGGTGGGGCTTGCAACCTATCTTCCAAACTATGATGACATCAGCGTCGCCATGGCAACCATTATGACATCATAATGAGGGGCAAGGCTTGATACACACACACTTTTTCCCCATTATGTAGATAGGGGCAAAATTGTTTGGTGAATTGGAATGCGCGGGGTTAAAATTTTGCCTCACAACATAGCCTAGGACACTCTCGGGGTCCAGACGTGTGACTGTGCCAAATTTTGCGGCTGTAGCTGCGACGGTGCAGATGCCAATCCCGGACATACACACATACATACATACAAACATACATACATACATACATACACACATACATACATACATACATACATACATACACACACACATACATACATACATACATACACCTACTTGAGCTTTATATATTATATATATATATATATATACTCAAACGGAAGCTGCTGTAAATAATATGATTTTCTATAATTGCAGAGTAACTGAAATACTGTTTGTGCTGCATGTAAAAATTAGCTGATTTTTTAAATATATCCTTTTTAAGGCATATAAAATATTCTACGTGATAAAGAAAACTTTGACTTCAAAGAAAAAATAGTTTTGAAATTTTGTTAAAAAGACTTACAAGTTATAAATGTACAAACTACTTACAATTATTTCAGTTATTGCAACCAAGGGATCCGTGCTGATCGTTCCATAGCACAGGTGTTTTGCTAATCTAATTTTATGATCTACCTAAGAGCAACTTGGTGTATGGCATTTCATTTGGAATGAAAAGAACCTAGCATAAAAAAAGTAATGAACTGGCACGAAAACACATTCATAAACAAGCTGAGAAACCTGGGAGCAACTGCTAAAGTGGCAAAATGGATGCAAAATTGGTTGAGAAATTGGTGACAGCGGGTGGAAGTGATTGGAGTTCACTGGAAGGGGAATGGAATGGACTTCCTTCTATTTAAGAAAGAGTGGTCTACTTCCAGGTAAAAAATACCTGGTGAATTACTAATGCTCAGTTTATTCAAAGTCCAGCAAAGATATAAATAATGCATCTTTTACATTTTATATTTAGAACATGATTATACGTATGAAGATATAACTTGTCTTTTCATACTTCTTCCTAAAATATGATGAAACTAAACTAAAAGATGATAACGTTTAATGAATGACTCCAGTTTTAGTGACCATACAAGGGCAATTCTAGCTTCTGTCTGAGGCAAAAATTGAAATAGTGCTCTCCCTCCTCCTCTACCCTGTCCAAAGAATGCATCCAGCAATGAATAAGCAGTATACACAAATATATCAGCATTAAGATACTGTTCATACAGTATATATAAGTATAAACACATGTAAATTAACGTATATACCACAGAGGCGTAACTAGGGGTTCAACTCAGGGGGTGCAAAACTTCTCAGTGGGTCCTGGTTACAATTACAGTGGCACACTCTTGAGGATGTAAATAAATCTCAGCAGATGAGACTGAAAATACATCTCTATACAAAGGCACAGCACGTACTGCTATCCCCACCAAACAGTGACATATACACTGATGAGCAAAAGGATAACAATGTTTTTGAAATTTTAAATTCCGACTCCATATCTCATCATCAAGGGCTTGTTCTACCTACAGCTCCAGGGAAAAGCCATGGTAGCGGCCTTCACACCCTGCTATGCCAATATGTTCCTGGGGCTATGGGAGAGGGGCCTTTTCCTGTCAGACAAATACCTGTCAATTGACCGAGTCCCCTTCTTGACGTGGTACATGGATGATGTGTTTCTAGTCTGGCAAGATTCTGTAAAAGTTCTCAAGCAATTTATGTCTACTCTTAAACCGAAATGAAAGCAAACTTAGGCATCAAAAATGAATACAAAAGTGAAACAAAATGAGGGAGAAAAAGGATGGTGCTGCACCACAATGTACATGACATCGAGAAAAGATGTGAATGACCAAAAAATGAAAACGAGTAGGTAAAAAGTAATATTTTATTAATGATGAAGATTACAAAAGGTACATGATAAGAATAGCCATAGTTGGCACCACAAGTTAAATATAAATTACATGAAAGGTGGAGACAAGGTAAAGACATGAATGAAAATACTTGCTGCTGTGACTATAATCACAATAAGTGGCAAATAAATATCACATACAGGTGCTTCTCACAAAATTAGAATATCAAAAAGTTAACTTATTTCAGTTCTTCAATACAAAAAGAGAAACTCATATATATTATATAGAGTCATTGCAAACAGAGTTATCTATTTTAAGTGTTTATTTCTGATAATGTTGATGATTATGGCTTACAGATAATGAAAACCCAAAAGTGATTATCTTTGGTAAATTAGAATAATTAACAAAAAACACCTGCAAAGGCTTCCTAAGCATTTAAAAAGGTCCTTTAGTCTGTTTCAGTAGGCTCCACAATCATAGGGAAGACTGCTGACTTGACAGATGTCAAGAAGGCAGTCAGTGACAAACACCACAAGGAGGGTAAGCCACAAAAGGTCATAGCTAAAGAAGCTGGCAGTTCAATGGAAAGTTGAGTGGAAGGAAAAAGTGTGTTAGAAAAAGGTGCACAAGCAACTGGGTTAACTGCAGTCTTGAAATGATTGATAAAATGCCATTCAAAAATTCGGGGGAGATTCACAAGGAGTAGACTGCTGCTGGATTCATTGCTTCAAAAGCCACCACACACAGATGTATCCAGAACATGGGCTGCAAGTGTTGCATTCCTTGTGTCATGCTACTCATGACCAATAGACAACGTCAGAAGTGTCTTACCTGGGCCAGGGAGAAAAAGTCCTGGACTGTTGCTCAGTGGTCCAAGGTGTTGTTTACAGATGAAACTAAATTTTGCATTTCATTTGGAAATCAAGGTCCCAGAGTCTGGAGGAAGAGCGGAGAGGTACACAATTCAAGCTGCTTGAGGTTTAGGGTGAAGATTCCGCAATCAGTGATGGTTTGGGAGGCCATGTCATCTGCTGGTGTAGGTCCACTATGTTTTATCAAGATCAAAGTCAGCGCAGCCATCTGCCAGGAAATTTTAGAGCACTTCATGCTTTCCCTCTGCAAACAAGCTTTTTGGAAAATTTATTTCTCCAGCAGGGCTTGGCACCTGTCCACACTGCCAAAAGTACCAATACTGGGTATAAAAAACAGTATCACTGTGCTTGATTGGCCAGCAAACTCACCTGAGCTTAACCCCAGAAAGAATCTATAAAGAGGGGGAAGCCAGCGCTGATTATGGTCAGAACACAATACATAAAGTGCATATGCATATATTGATTTCTAACTGTACTTTAAAATAAGACATTTAGCAAACAAATAATCAATTCTTTGATCACCCCACCAGGCCAAGGCGTTCTCATATGGGGCAGTCCTACTCTACATTTTTTATATACACTGTGCCATTACCGCCTCCTAAATGTATTAAAAGCAAGACTATATTACTTGCAACAATACTTGAAGCATTTCTGAAACACTCCCATGGTGCCTGAAAGGCAAGCGCAGATAAAGGCCGACCAGGTCCGGACATGGACATTTCAGATCTGGCCTGCACACTGCCAAATCAGCAACCATAGATGAAGGTGAAACAGGCCCAGACACAATCAAATAGAGCCTGGGGAAAGGTAGGGCTGCTGTATGTGTGAACAGCAGCCTAGATCAATCACAATAAAGACAGAATGGCGTACATACAGCAGCCCTACCCTGCCCCAGGCTCTATTTGATTATACACCTGTGTCTGGGCCTGTTTCACCCTTCATCTGTGGTTGCTGGTCTGGCAGTGTGGAGGTCAGATCTGAAATGTCCATGTCCGGATTTGGTCGTCCTTTATCTGCGCTTGCCCTTCTGGTGCCATGGGAGTGATTCAAAAACACTTCAGGTACGCTTGCATCTCATACAGTCTTGCTTTTAATACATTTAGGAGGCCATAACGGCACAGCAAATATAAAAAACAGAGTAGGACTGTCCCATATGAGAATGCCGTGACGTGGCGGGGTGGCTCAAAGAATTCATCAATTGATTGCTAAATGTCTCAATTTAAAGTACAATTAGAAATCAAAATGTGCATATGCACTTTATGTATTGCGTTCTGACCATAGGCAGTGCTGGCTTCCCCCCTTTTTTATTTGATACTAGCTGAAGAGCCCGGCGCTGCCCGGGAATAGTAACTAACTGTGGTTAGTTATAGCAAATTATAATTATCCTCCATCCCATAGTCCCATGCCCATATACCCATCATACATATCCATGATCCCATAGGCCCGTGCCCATATACCCATCATACATATCCTCCATCCCATAGTCGAGTGCCCATATACCCATCACACATTCTCCATCCCATAGTCCCATGCCGATATACCCATCACACATCCTCCATCCTATATTCCCATGCCCATATACCCATCATACATATTCACCATCCCATATTCGAGTGCCCATATACCCATCACACATCCTTCATCTCATAGTCCCATGCCCATATACTCATCATACATATCCTCTATCCCATAGTCCCGTGCCCATATACGCATCATACATATCTGCCGTCCCATGCCCATATACCCGTCATACATATCCTCCATCCCATAGTCCAGTGCCCATATACGCATCACACATGCTCCATCCCATAGTCCTGTGCCCATATACCCATCATACATATCCTCCATCCCATAGTCCAGTGCTCATATACCCATCACACAGCCTCCATCCCATAGTCAACCATTATGACATCATCCTCTCCCCGACGCGCATTTCGTTACACACTTCCTCACACCCCCTGAGGAAGTGTGTAATGAAACTCGTTGGGGAGAGGAATAAGGACTGGACATCGCACTTTATGTAAGTTTATAAGACATTTTGCAAATAACTAAGAAATGGAATCGCCTTCAATTTAAGAAACTTTATTTATTCAGATAGAGCAGACACGCTTTGATGATTAATTGTTGCTAATCATTGTAATATCTAGCATATGAACACTATAGTGGCATTTAGGTGTTGTCTGGCTCTATACTGGGTGTTGATATAGGCTGTAAGATTAATATCAGACATAATTAATGGGTAAACTAGGCTCTAATCTTCTGGCATCATATTTAATTCCAAATTGATCATTAAATATATTTATATGAACGTTTTATATAGTGTATAATGATGTCCTTAGCCTGAAAATTCCTCACATTGGAGGCATTCTCTTTTTATAGAACAATTTTGTTATGTGGAAAATAATAAAGTGTATACTTTTTTAGTAATTAATGTGGTATCTTGTGCTTTATTGGTCACCTTTCTCTTGAAGTAGAGATTTTAGGAGGCCATTTGGATTTCTATATTGCATGTTTGGCACTAAGTATACGAGGGGCGATCCAAAAGTAATGATAATCGGTTATTTCTATTGCACACAGAAATTAAAATAAAATGTTTTCTTCTCTCTAAGGCTACTTTCACACATCAGTTTTTTGCCGTCAGGCAGGATCCGGCTATTTTTAGAAAAAACGGATCCGGCATAAATTTTGGAGAACTGTAGAAACGGATCCATTTTTTTGCTGGATCCGTCTAGCAGGTTATATCTGTTCCTGGGGGCTGGCCAATTGGATCTGAGCATGCGCAGACTTAAAAAAACCGGATCCGGTGGCTGGATCCGTCTTTTTCTGGATCCGGCGCATTCCGGCGCCCATAGACTTTCATTGTAGCAAAAAGCTGGAAGCGCCGGATCCGGCGCTTCCGGCTTTTTCGCCGGAGACAAAAAACGTTACAGTAGCCGTTTTTCCCAGACGCCGGAATGAGACAAGTTGCCGGATCCGGCAAAAAACGGATGAAACGCAATGCCATCTGGCACGATCCGGCGCTAATGCAAGTCAATGGGGAAAAACTGGATCCGGCATTGCATTTTGCCGGATCCGGTTTTACAAAAAAAAGCCGGATCGCGCCTGAAGGCAAAAAACTGATGTGTGAAAGAGGCCTTAGGTAGCCACTAGTCCAGGAAAAAAAAATCACTTAAATAGGCCACGATTCCCGGGAGCTACATTCATTTGAATATGAACTGCCAAGGAGTGAACATCAAAATGGAAAAAAACGAGCTCAGAGCTGTCATCAAATACCTCTGCTTGAAAAAAATGTCTACCAAAGACATACACAGCGACTTGGTGTAAACATTGGGGGACTCTTCTCCTCCATATTCCACAGTTGCACGCTGGGCCAAGGAATTTAAGCTGGGAAGAACATCGACGGAAGATGAACATCGCGAAGGACGCCCATCCACGTCCCTCAATGAAGAAAACGTGAAAAAAGTTGAAGAAGTTGTGTTGGCAGATCGAAGAGTGACTATCAGGCATGTAGCTGAGGTCACAGGGATCTCATATGGCAGTATTCAAAGAATCCTTGCAAAAGAATTGCATATGAGAAAGGTCTCCGCGCGTTGGGTGCCAAAAATGTTAACCGACGAGCAAAAGAAGAAACGAGTTGACATTTCAATAGCAAATCTCGAAAAGTTCCAAGCAGACAAGGAGAATTTTTTGTCACGTTTTTTGACCATGGATGAGACCTGGATCCACCACTTTGATCCCGAAACTAAACAACAATCGATGACATGGAAACGAGCCGAGAAAACCGACGCCGAAGAAATTCAAAGTGTCAAGCTCAGCAGGGAAGGTTATGGCGTCCTTTTTTGGGACGCTGAAGGAATTATTATGGTGGACTATTTGGAGAAGGGAGCCACTATTACGGGCTCCTACTACGCAGAACAAATAAGAAGATTGCGGGAGGCTATCAAGGAGAAAAGGCGCGGCAAACTGCAGGCTGGAGTGCTGTTTCACCAAGATAACGCACCGGCTCACAAAGCTGCAGTTGCCATGGCTACCATTCAAGAAGCGGGCTTTGAACTGGTGGAATACCCCCCCTATTCGCCAGATGTAGCCCCCCAGTTACTTCTTTCACTTTCCTCGGCTCAAGGAACACCTTTCGGGGCAAGAAATTTGACAACAATAGCGACGTGATAACCGCTGTTGGGGAGTTTTTTGAGGGTCAAGATCAAGAATTTTTTTCGAAGGGAATTCTAAGTTTAGAAAAGAGATGGACTAAATGTATAGATTTGTTAGGAGACTATGTAGAAAAATGAATTTTTTTTTTTCCTATATTCATTGTGTTTATTATTGATTACCATTACTTTTGGATCGCCCCTCGTATTTATGGTGCATCGTATATGATCGAAAATAAAAAACATAGAGTAGGACTGCCCCATATGAGAATGCCGTGACATGGCGGGGTGGCTCAAAGAATTGATCAATTGTTTGCTAAATGTCTTATTTTAAAGTACGGTTAGAAATCAATATGTGCATATGCACTTTATGTATTCCGTTCGGACCATAAGCAGCGCTGGCTTCCCCCCTTTTTTATTAGAAAGAATCTATGGGGTATTGTCAAGAGGAAGATAAGAGACACCAGACCCAACAGTGCAGATGAGCTGAAGGCTGCTATCAAAGCAACCTGGGCTTCCATAACACCTCAGCAGTGCCACAAGCTGATCGCCTCCATGCCACGCCACATTGATGCAGTAATTGATGCAAGAGGAGCACCAACCAAGTATTGAGTGCAATTACTGAACATACATTTCAGTAGGCAAACATTTCAGATTTTTAAATCATTTTCAAGCTGGTGTTATAAAGTATTCTAATTTGCTGAGTTAATGACTTTTGAGTTTTCATCGGCTGTAAGCCATATTCATCAACATAAACAGAAATGAACACTTGAAATAGATCACTCCATTTATAATGACTCTATATAATATACGAGTTTCACTTTTTGTATTGAAAAACTGAAATAAATTAACCTTTTGATGATATTCTAATTTTGTGAGAAGGACCTGAATTATAAATAGCCATATAAAGTAACGGCTATGTGAAGTATAAGGCATACATAATGTCACAGGTACAGGGTTGACATGTAAGAAACAAATTAGTATAGAGTAATTTACCTAGCTGCAGTGTGGTGACAGGTATTTTACTTTCAATGGATCCTTCTACCTACAGCTGAAGGGGACAACCATGGATGCGGCCTGAGCACCATCCTTTGCCAACCTGTTCCTGGGGCTGTGGGAGAGGGATTTATTCTCATCAAATTTGTTCTTGGTTTGGGTCATATTTTGGATTCAATTCATTGATGACATTTTCTTAATCTGGCATGGCAGTGAGGCCAAATTCTTCTTTCTGTGAACTTAATAAAAGCGAATAGAACAATCATCTGACGTATAATTATGATTCCCACAGGGTATGCTTCATTGATGTTGCAATTCAACAAGACAATCAAGGAATGCTACAATCTGACATCCACAGGAAGGACACAACAGTCAATGCACTCCTCCATGCCTCCTCACCCACCCCTCCCATGTCATTAAATCGGTTCTGATTAGCCAATTTTTACAGATACTTTGGATGTGTTTCTCAGATAATGATTTATTAATGCCAATGAACTGTGAGAAAAGTTTTTGCATCGCGGATACAGCCATCGCAGTATCAAGAAAGCTTATAATCGAGTGAAGAACTGTAAATTACATGATCTCATCTACCCTGCAAAGACCAAGACACCTAACAATCAGGTGACAATGGTCATACAGTTTCACTCCCAGTGGCATCGCATGCACGAAATCATGTCTCAACAATACCCTATCCTTCATGGCCGATTCAACATTAAAGCAGTACTTATCGACAAACCTTGCATCACTGCAAAAATGTATCAAATAGAGTGCACTACTAAATATAAACAGGCATAGCAAATCTGGAAGGGTTCAGCAAAATGCATGGGAAGCAGAGATTGCAATGGAAGGAAAGGATAATGCATATAAATTTGTGTACACCTAAATACAAAAAATCCTGATAGACAATTATTTTGACACTAAATCACGTACAATATAAAAACATTTAAGACAGTGTAACAAACACCCTTGTCTCAGTATGAACAATGCTGTAAATGCAAAGTAAAACTGTATATGGATAATATCAATAAATCATGCATAAGCCAGCTGATTGATGACAAACAAGAGTACTGTCAATGCAATATGAAAAAGAAGTGGGCATGATAGATAATAAATTGTAATTACAAATCAATAGCAAAAAAAACACAATAAGGTTTAGCCACTGTCACGTCGCCGTCAGACTCGGGGCCCGCTGTTCCGCCCTCAGCCACTAGGAGGCGACGGACTGTCACGCCGCCCTCGGGCTCGGAGCCTGCTGTCCAGGCCTCGGCCACCAGGAGACGCCGGACTGACATGTCGTCGTCGATCTCGGGGCTTGCTGTTCCGCCCTCAACCACTAGGAGGCGCCGTGGCTCGCGCCCGAGTGACGGCGGCAACAATGAAAGGGCTTCTGCGCAGGCGTCTACTGGACGCAGACTCCGCTCCTCTGTCAGTCATGATGGGGCTGGTGCATCATCATCAGGTCTGCTCCTGGGGGCGGTCCTGATGACATCACCAGCCCAGGAGCCTGTGAGGGACGACCTGATCCCTCAAATACCTTGGGACTGGGCTTGCAAGCCGCCGGATATATTCTTGGTTCCCCTACGTGTTGCTTGTGATTGCCTATCGTTAACTCCGACCTCAGCCTGAACTTCTGACTACTCTGTTGCCTGCCGTTTTTGTACCTTGCATTTCTCCTGATTACTGACGCTGACCTTGGCCTGGATTCCTGACCCCTCTATTGCCTGACGATTTTGTACTTCTGCTATTCTCCCGGTTTTTGACTTTGGCCTGGATATTCTGACTCTGCTACTGCCTAACGATTCTGTACCTCTGCTGCCCTCCTGGTTTTTGACTCTGACCTTGGCCTGAATTTGACTCTGCTATTGTCTGCCGTTTTCTTGTACTTCTGCTGTCCGCTCGGTTAAGACTCTGATTCCCGACTACGCTTTTGGTCCCGTTTTTATTCCTCTCTGACGACCGTCCTGCTCTGGTCACTGTTCATATTCAGACAGCGCCTCCTGGGCTCTGCTGTAAATCCAGATCCCTGTATAGGGGTAAAGGGTATCAGTGTTTCTCGGGGTGTTGTCTGGCTGCAGCCCAGAACCGCAGACGGACGTTACATTATATCCGGCCAAACAAAATAAAACTGCTTTTTGTGTATACTCCTAACATATATAAAAGCAGTTTCCCTGAACTTTTTTTTTCTCTTTCTCCTGACTGAGCTGATTGTTGGCCTGAACACCTGTTGCACTGCACTGCTTGGAAGATCACTCTCATTCTCCTGCACAAGCATGCTGCAGTCTGGAATCTTCAGGGAGAGAGCTATACGTCAGAGATCCATGCTCCTGGGACGTCGCCCTCTGGGCAACCACTCTGGCTATGGTTGTCCAGAGGCTCAGGTATTGCCCGCGGATGCGGCGAAAGTTTTATTACCTATCTCAGTTTTATTTGGTCAGAAAACTCTCTGTTTAAATGCGTATGTGGATAGTGGGTCTGAAGGCAATTTTATGGATTCTATGACTGCTAGGGATCTGGGTGTACCATTACTAAAACTTAATATTCCAATTAAAACCACGGCTATTAATGGCACATCCATTATTCAGGAGGGGGTTAAATTTGTTACTGCTAAGATAACTATGTCAGTAGGAGCACTACATACTGAGCTTATTTCCTTTTTTGTGTTGGACAATCTATCTTCTGCAGTCATTTTGGGAATGCCGTGGCTACGTCAACATAACCCTGTCATTGACTGGCACCTGGGTGATGTGGTGCGCTGGAGTTCGCAATGCCAGGATAATTGCATCTCTGTAGCAGTAAATCAAACCAAGCTAAAAAAACACCCCTTCATACCGTTTGCTCTCAGGGATTATGGAGATGTCTTTTCCGTTATAGAGTCTGAGAAACTACCACCCCACAGAGAGTATGATTGTCCTATAAACCTAATTCCAGATGCCCGTCTTCCAAAAGGGAGAATATTTAATCTCTCTGCTCCAGAGCGTCAGGCCATGAATGAATACAAGGCGGATAGCTTAAGAAAGGGGTTCATTAGACCATCTATTTCACCAGTTGGAGCTGGTTTCTTCTTTGTAGAGAAGAAAGATGGTGGTCTCAGACCCTGCATTGACTACCGGGAATTAAACGCAATCACTATAAAGAACCAGTACCCGCTTCCACTCATCCCTGATCTTTTTAATCAGCTAATTGGAGCCCGTTGGTTTACTAAACTTGACCTCCGGGGGGCATACAATTTAATCCGCATAAGAGACGGCGATGAGTGGAAGACAGCGTTTAATACACCTCTTGGTCACTTTGAGTACCTAGTAATGCCTTTCGGACTCAGCAATGCTCCTGCAGTGTTTCAGCACTTTGTTAACGAGATTTTCAGGGACATCTGTGGTGTGTATGTCGTTGTGTACTTGGATGATATTTTGATTTACTCCACTGACCCTGTGACGCATGCTCAACACGTCCGTTCAGTACTGCAGAGACTACGGGAGAACTCCTTGTTTGCTAAGTTGGAGAAATGTGTCTTTTTCGCTGAGGAGGTACAATTTTTGGGGTACATGGTCTCAGGCAGGGGGTTCCGCATGGATCCTGCCAAGATCCAACCTATTAAGGAGTGGGTGCAACCCAAATCGCTGAAAGCATTGCAGCGATTTTTGGGATTTGCCAATTACTACCGTAAGTTTATCAAGAGTTTTTCTGAGATTGCCAAGCCACTCACGGATCTAACCCGAAAGGGGGCGGACGTGACCAACTGGAATCCCGAGGCCATTCAAGCATTTTCTACGTTAAAAGAATGCTTTGTGGCCAACCCGGTTTTAGTACAACCTGACTTGGATCGCCCATTTATTGTGGAGGTGGATGCCTCCGAAGTCGGAGTGGGAGCAGTGCTATCGCAAGGCACTGCAGCCCTCACTCAGCTGCGCCCATGTGCTTTTTTTTCCCGAAAGTTCTCTGCCACAGAGAAGAACTATGATATTGGGAATCGGGAATTACTAGCAATCAAATGGGCCTTCGAGGAATGGCGTCACTTTCTCGAAGGCGCCAAACACAAGGTCACCGTCATTACAGACCACAAAAACCTGACCTACCTGGAGTCAGCTAAAAGACTGAATTCCAGGCAGGCCAGGTGGGCCTTGTTCTTTTCAAGGTTCGATTTTTTTAATCACCTTTCGCCCTGGCACGAAAAATGTGAGGGCCGATGCCCTCTCTCGCAGTTTTTGCCCCACACAAGCCGAAGACTGTGAACCCGTTCCCATATTAGCCAATGGGATCGTCGTGTCGGCAGTTTCCTTGGACCTTCTGGAGGAGATCCGTAGGTCTCCAGAACGAGCACCTGACACTACACCCCCCAAAAAATTGTTTGTTCCGAATTCCTTTCGCCTTCAAGTTCTTAAAGAGTCACATGACTCTGTTCTGGCAGGTCATCCTGGGCTCAACAATACCACCAGGTTGGTAACTAGGAACTTTTGGTGGCCGACGGTGGTCAAGGACTGTAAGAACTATGTTTCTGCATGTGAAGTCTGTGCCCGCGCCAAATCCACCCATAATCGCCCTGCTGGCTGGCTTCAGTCCTTGCCCACCCCTGAGAGTCCATGGACCCACATCTCCATGGACTTCATCACAGACCTGCCGACCTCAGATGGGAAAACATGTATCTGGGTGGTGGTAGACAGGTTCAGCAAACAGTGCCATTTTATTCCCCTGTCTGGCTTGCCTAACTCCGAAACCTTGAGCAAATTGTTCCTTGTGCACATTGTACGTCTTCATGGTGTTCCGTCAAATATTGTGTCCGACAGAGGTACCCAGTTCGTCTCAAAATTCTGGAGGGCGTTCTGTAAACGCATCGGTGTTGAGTTATCCTTCTCCTCGGCCTACCACCCCGAAACAAATGGGCAAACCGAACGTGCTAATCAAGCTCTGGAGCAATACCTCCGTTGTTACGTGTCAGGACACCAGTCCGACTGGGTAGAACACCTGCCATTGGCTGAGTTTGCCTTAAATAATCGCTACCAGGACTCCATTAAAACTACCCCTTTTTTTTGTAACCTTGGATTGCATCCGCGCTTTGGGTCGTTCTCGGCTAGGATGTCGGAGCTCCCTGGGGTAGAGAAAAACATACATCGCTTGAAAACAATATGGTCTGAAGTAAATACGAATTTGAAAGGGGCTCAAGTTAGACAGGCTTCAGCTGCAAACAAACGACGGTCCAAGGGGCCACACTTGGGGGTTGGGGACAAGGTTTGGCTTTCGACTAAAAACATCAAACTGAAAGTACCGTCTGCCAAACTGGGTCCCAGATTTATCGGCCCATATGAAATTATAGAAGTGGTTAATCCGGTAGCCTTCCGTTTGAAACTTCCGCAGTCATTTAAATTACCTAACGTGTTCCACAAGTCTCTCCTCAAACTGTATCGCTCCCCAATTCACCCTGTCCAGTCCCCTCCTCCTCCTGTTTCGGTCGGAGGGTCCTTGGAGTATGAAGTCCAGGGTATCCTTGACTCCCGCCTTGTAAGAGACTCCATACAGTATCTTATACACTGGAAGGGCTACGGCCCGGAGGAGAGGTCCTGGGTCCCCGCAAGGAACATCCATGCCAAGGCATTAATTAGGAGGTTTCATCTCCTTCACCCTGACAAACCGGGTTTTGAGGGTCCGGAGGCCCCTCCTGGAGAGGGGGGTACTGTCACGTCGCCGTCAGACTCGGGGCCCGCTGTTCCGCCCTCAGCCACTAGGAGGCGACGGACTGTCACGCCGCCCTCGGGCTCGGAGCCTGCTGTCCAGGCCTCGGCCACCAGGAGACGCCGGACTGACATGTCGTCGTCGATCTCGGGGCTTGCTGTTCCGCCCTCAACCACTAGGAGGCGCCGTGGCTCGCGCCCGAGTGACGGCGGCAACAATGAAAGGGCTTCTGCGCAGGCGTCTACTGGACGCAGACTCCGCTCCTCTGTCAGTCATGATGGGGCTGGTGCATCATCATCAGGTCTGCTCCTGGGGGCGGTCCTGATGACATCACCAGCCCAGGAGCCTGTGAGGGACGACCTGATCCCTCAAATACCTTGGGACTGGGCTTGCAAGCCGCCGGATATATTCTTGGTTCCCCTACGTGTTGCTTGTGATTGCCTATCGTTAACTCCGACCTCAGCCTGAACTTCTGACTACTCTGTTGCCTGCCGTTTTTGTACCTTGCATTTCTCCTGATTACTGACGCTGACCTTGGCCTGGATTCCTGACCCCTCTATTGCCTGACGATTTTGTACTTCTGCTATTCTCCCGGTTTTTGACTTTGGCCTGGATATTCTGACTCTGCTACTGCCTAACGATTCTGTACCTCTGCTGCCCTCCTGGTTTTTGACTCTGACCTTGGCCTGAATTTGACTCTGCTATTGTCTGCCGTTTTCTTGTACTTCTGCTGTCCGCTCGGTTAAGACTCTGATTCCCGACTACGCTTTTGGTCCCGTTTTTATTCCTCTCTGACGACCGTCCTGCTCTGGTCACTGTTCATATTCAGACAGCGCCTCCTGGGCTCTGCTGTAAATCCAGATCCCTGTATAGGGGTAAAGGGTATCAGTGTTTCTCGGGGTGTTGTCTGGCTGCAGCCCAGAACCGCAGACGGACGTTACAGCCACAAGAGTCATGTACAGTATGTAGTGTGCAACTGCAGAAGTGGGCGTCCTCACTACAGAAGGCCAACAAGCTCAAACCACCAGGAACAGGAAAATACCAAGAGATCTAGAGCAACAGGAAAGATTTAGCAGTATTGAGACTGAAGATCCTGAACATAAGGATAAGCACATGTAATATGCAGACTAACAAATCAGCGTGCAAACAAATGGTAGTGCTGTCAGAGTGCTGCCATGAATAAACACACAGAGAGTAATTGGCACAAAGTGCAAGCGATGCTTTAAAGACCTGTGTGGAAGGCAAAGACATCCAGCAGGAGCAGCTTCCAAAAATTGGGAAATGCTGTGGGGCATGGACAGATACAGGGGTGTGGGGAAATCCCCACGCATATCGGTGCAGAGCAGCTTCATCAGGGGAAGGTGCCAGGGATTAGAAAGGACAGTCTATATATAGGTAGAGGCAACAATCAAAAAACTGAGTTACCGGTGTGTATAGGGTCCCATGTGGGTCTGTAGAGGACAGGTGAGCACCAACAGTTGCAGTGGACCAAGTGCCACAACTGCACAGTAAAGCCAGAGTAGGGTAGGACGGTGATGTAGGAATGAGAACTGCGCACGCGTACTGCAAGGTAAGTGCCGAGCGAGCACAGACGGTAGTGTGCACAGTGATGAGTAGTGCGCGTGCGCAGCAGCCAGAAACCAGGAGCAGAGCATATGAGCTGGGGGAAGAGAAGTAGCGCATGCGCTATGGGTAGATGTGATACAGAATAATAATACAGGTTGCAAAGAGTCAGACAAAAGCGGCAATATGAGTAGTGGAAATTATGTAAAGCATGATGAGGGCTGTGTGGAATCAGAACAGAGCGGAAATGAAATGTACCAGGATGGAATTAACCCTGAGAAAGAAAATGGTAAATAGTACCAAATTATATAATAAAAGGGAAAGACAGGAGAAATAGAAGGTCGATAATAATAAATGTGAGAGGGAGAGAACAAATGTAATAATGAAATGAGAATAGTAATAATAGCAAACTGGGGTAGAGTATGAAAATGGTGAAAACAAAGAAAAAAAACACACCATGGATTTATGCAAAACTGAAAATATATTTAATAGCTGTATAACAAAGATGCCTAAAAGATAAAGTGTTAGGTATCCAGGAGTGACTATTTGATAGTCCATGGATATGAGATGCTGGAAGATAAGTTAGTAGGTTTTGCTAATGAAAGATAGGATTTTCTGTGTACAGCCGGGTGGATCCATAGTCCAAAAGTATAGTTGGCTTAGAGGAGCGGGCAGAGTCCAATGAAAGATGACACTGGTCAGTAGCAGCAAATAGTGTGACCATGCAGATAGAGCAAATAAGTCCAGAGTAACTTATCCCAGGTATCCCGTGAAAAGAAGTTCTTGGATAAGGCTGGAGGAAAAAACCGAACATAGAAGGAAGATCCATCTGGCCTCAATTTGCAAGAGGAGTCTGTGACGGTCACTGCCTCTATCGTTACCAGTGATCTTCTGTAGACCGAAGAAACGAGCATTAGTAAGCTTGCCATCATGTGGTGCAAGAAAATGTGCTGCAATAGGCGTCAAGCTCTTACCCTTCTTAGAAGCGGTGGCAGCCAGGTTGATTGTCGGCAGGTGTTTTTGTGCTTGCTTCCCAAGTTCTTGCAAAGTTTGTCCCACGTAGACCCTATTGCTGGGACACATAATGGCATAAATCGCATTTCGTGTCTCACAATTAATGTAGCACTCATCCGTAAGGTATTATAAAATGCAGTCCTTTATTCCACCATACACAGTATTTGGACACACTTCATGGGACAAACAGATAAAGGAAGACAGCGGGGAGGAAAGTGGATGACGATCGTTTCGCATCAAGAGACACTTCTACAGGTCCAGGTGCCCGTGGTCAAAATCTTTTTTGAACTTGTCAAGAGGGATATCACCAACATGTCCACAGGCATAGGCCTTCCACAAAATATTTCTAACACTGAAAGGAAAGCCATCACATTCCTCAAAAACAACTGCCAGTTCATAATCAAAGAAGCGGACAAGGGTGGTAATGTGGTTCTCTGGACAATTAACATGTATCTAGATGAAGCTCAAAGACAAATGGGCAATCCCAAATTTTATGCCAAGCTGCCTTCTGACCCGACTGCAGTTTTCTTGGAAAAACTGCACAAATTCCTTCACCAAGCATGGTCCCTTGTCATAATCTCTGCTAATGAGAAAAAATATCTGTGGGTTGACCATCTGGTCACTCCCACCTTCTACATGCTACCCAAAGTCCACAAAAATATTCAGATGCCGCCTAGACGATCTATCATGTAGTATTGGTAGCATGTGCGAACGCGTCTGTACTTATATTGATTTTGTCTTGCAGCTCATAGCATCTTCTCTACCATCCTTCATTAGAGATTCATCTGACTTCATCCAGATTTGTCACAGTACTGAATTACCTGACCAAGCGTTACTTGTGACCTGTGATGTTGAATCACTTTATTCTAACATCAATCATGGTGATGGCATCCAGGCACTCACTTTATTCTTGAACCAATTGGACAATACAGATCTGATGCACGATTCCTTTCTTTTGCACAGAAGAAATAGTATAATAGGGACCGATAGGTCTTCCACTATACCCAATCCAGCAGATGGACACCCAACCAGGAGTGTTCACATTTCCAAAAATTACTGGCAGACATCACAAAAGTGGAATTAATTTCATCACTGCAGAAATAGTATAATAAAAACTGATAGGTCTTCCATTACACTCAATCCAACAGATTGACACACAATCAGAAGTGTTCACCTTTAAACAAATTAGGGCCTTACACCACAGAAGTGGCATCAATTTCACGAGAGTAGAAAAAGTATAATAGGGACCGACAGGTCTTCCACTACACCCAATCCAATAGATGTACACCGAAGCAGGAGTGTTCCCATTTAAAAAAAATTCTGGCAGACTCCATAAAAGTGGCAACAATTTCACCACAGAAGAAATAGTATAATAGGGACTGATAGGTCTTCCACTACACCCAATCCAGTAGATGGACACCCAACAAGGAGTGTTCACATTTCCAAAAATTACTGTCAGACAACACAAAAGTGGCATCAATTTCACCACAGTATAGATAGTATAATAGAGACCAACAGGTCTTCCACTACACCCAATCCAGCAGATGGACACCCAACCAGGAGTGTTCACATTTTGAAAAATGAGGGCCTGACACCATCACAGTGGAATAAATGTCACAAGAATAGAAATAGTATAATTGGAACCGAGATATCTTCCACTACAGCTAACCAAGCAGCAGTAGAACAACCATGACTGTTCACATTTCCACAAATTTGTGTTAACATCAGCAGCAGCATCCACAACAGGGAAATATGCCACACTAAAGATATCACAGAGTGCAGTTACAAGACATTAATGCATCACAATAAAAAATGCAATATCACCTTGTCTTTACAGTCTGCGAATGAGGTGCAAAAGTCCATAGAGATCCACGGCTTGTTCATCTTGATGAAAGTTAGTCAGTCTACACTTTCAGAGAACAGCAAATTGTGCTTATCTGTCAGTACATCACCAGCAGCGCTGAAGACACGTTCTGAGAGAATGCTGGCTGCCGAGTACGATAAAACCTCCAAGGCGTGTGAGGCAAGCTCAGGCCACTCATCCATTTTGGAAGACCAAAATGTGAAAGGGTACAAACCCTCCCTGATTGTATTTATATTCAGTTCTAGATACTACAGCACCATCTTCTCCATTTGTTCACCACATGTAAGACTTGGACTCTGTTGTGCTGGTGCATGAGCTGTTCTCAAATTGCTTCATACACCTCCACCACTGCTACTGCTAATGTTTTGGCATTGACGAATTGACGTGCCGGAGGTTGGAGGTCTAGAGCTGTGATGTGAACTGTGTGCTTCACTGCTGTCTTGAGGAAAAGCTCTCTTAAGGTTGTGTAAAAGCGTGTTTTGATACTCCGGCATTCACGGGTCCCTTTCTAGGGCGGGAATCATCTGACAAAATTTAATTTAATAATGTGGATCTAACACAGTGGTAACCCAGTAATCAGCATTATTCCTAATCATAACTATACGGGGTTCATGCTGCAGATAGTGCAGCAAGAAGGCACGCATATGTCGGGCTCTACCATGAGGTCGAAGCCCCCAAGCCCATGCTGTGTTGTGGCTGGGTAACAATGAGGCTCGTTTCCTCCCACCAACCACGAACAATGGAGAAAGGTGGATTATCCTCTTCGCCTGACAGTTGCCCGCCCATCACCTTTTCTTCCTCCATTTTTTACCTTGGATCATGCACCTTCGATAACAGTTTGTCTGTTATCACCAGCCCCCCTCGATCACAGTAATCCACCCTCCCTTGGCACCCACCTGTGTGAAGACAGTCTTGAAATTAGAGATAATGTTATCCCTTCTGCATCCTCCTCTGCTTCCTCCTCTTCTTCAGGGACCACTATCTCCTCTTGCACGGCTATTCAAAGTCTGTTCCAGCATACAGATGACCGGAATAGTGATGCTGATGACAACATCATCAGCGCTAACCATCTTAGTAGCCATTGTGAAATTGTGCAGAAGCGTGTAAAGGTTCTTTATCTGTGCCCACTCTGTAAACATGAAATGCGCCACGTCCGTACTGCATTGGCCCAGGCTATATGACATGACATACTGCATCAGGGCTCATTGCTGCTGCCACAGCAGCTGCAACATGTGCAGAGTGGAATTCCACCATGTCAGCACATCGCATATTAACCTGTTAACTGGCATGGACAAAGACCTCTATATCAATGCAAGTCAATGACCAGAGGGGTGCGAATGGCGGAAATGAGCACACAGCTTACGTGCACTCTGAAGCAGCTCAACCAGGCCAGGATAGTGGTGGAGAAAATGCTGTACCACCAGGTTGAGGATGTTAGCCATGCAAGGCACATGTGTGAGCTTGCGTCGCCGTAGGGCCGAGATCAGGTTCACACCGTCATCGGACATGGCATTCCCTGGATGCAGGTTCAACGGAACAGCCATAGATCAAACTCAGCCTGGAAAGCTATCCACAACTCTACAGCTGTATGATTGCAATCACCAAGGCATATCAATTCTAATTCTGCCTGATTGCATTGAGCCCTGGCTGCGCAGTACGTAGGTGGTGGGGATTCTCTCTCCACTGTTGGAACATGTGTCTCATTAAGGCAGAGGCTCAGGGAGCAGGTGGAGTCCCTAGAGGAGATAGAGGAGGCAGAAGCAGTGGAGGAAGTGTTACATGTAGAGCAGCACCTGTCCTCACAGCCACAAGAGTCACCGAGTGCCCAGTCAGCAAGAAGTAATGCCCTTGGCCATGCTTACTCATCCAAGTGTCTGTGGTGAAATTCACCCTAGCAAACAGAGACTTTGTTAAGGAATGGGTGATGTTGTCTGCGACATGCTGGTGTAGTGCAGGTACAGATTTTTTAGAAATTTAATGGTGACTGGGCAATTGATACTGGGGGACTGCAGTGGCCATCATCTTTCTTATCCAGTTTGTATCTACCAGGCGGAAAGGCAGCATTTCTGTTGCCAACAGATTGGAGATGTTGGAGATTAACCTCTTAGCTTTGTCATGCATAGGAGGAAACAATCTTTTACATGACCACAACTACAGAACCATGGGCTGGTTGCAGTGTTGAGAGAGAGCTGAGTTTGGTCAACTGAACAAACTGCTGGACCGTGAGAAAGGTGCAGGCGGAGTTATTACGGTGGATCGAGAAATTTGTGGTGTGCTCATTCTCTGAGATTGGTCAAGGACAGCAGGCATGTCTGCCTCCATTAGAGCTGACAGTGGACTCGCAGTCAGTGTGACTGGAGCTGGTAAAGAACCCAAGGTTCTGCAGTCGAAGACCTGCATCTCAATAGTTGGCACGGTAAGAGAGGAGGAGGAAGAAGCAGCAGATGCGATTGATGGGGCGGCTGATTGTTGTTAAAGTCCACTGGTCCACATTTTTGTGCAGTGGAATTTCCACAGTAAAGCATGTTGATTGCGCATGTGAAGGTTCATACATGTAGTAGTCACATTATTGCACTTTTCACCTCGACTCAGTTTTTTTGCAAAGTTGGCAGATTACATGAGTTGGCTCATCCTTGCAGTGTCAAAAAATGCCCAGACTAGGCAACCCTTGCCACCCCTTTGAGCGGCAGACCCATGGACGCTGCTGGTCACAGGCACAGTTGTGTCTGAGGATGCATTGCTTGTTGTAGCTGCATTACTACATATCTGCGACGTATGGTGCAATGTAATTCCCTTGTCTTCCTCCTCAGATGATCTACTCAGCTGTGTGCCTCTATGTTCACACCAACTGGGATCTAACACCTCACCATCATCATCCTCTGTGCTATCACATTCCTCACCCTGGGAAACACCCTCCTCCTCTTCTTGCCCTGACAGCACAGTACAGTCCACTTGAGTCTCAGATATCTGAGTCTCATCAGGATCACCTCCCCCAGGGGGTAACGTCTAATGACAAGGGTCAGGATGCTGTCCGGACCCTACTTTGTCCTGCCCCAGATCCAAGCTAAAAATAATTTGGGCATCAGTTTAGATTTCCTCCTCTTCACTCTGCAAAGCTTTTGAGAAAACTTCTGATGACCATGACATAGAATGTTTGAACACCTCTTCAGACTCACCCATCTGCAGTTCCGTACAGTCAGTTTTACGGTTGGAGAGTTGGGACTTGGGAGGGAATCAAGTGCGATTTGAGTGCCACCTCTGTGGACCATACTGGGTGTGATGTTGAGGTGAAGGAAGAGGAGGAAAGGCCACTTGAAGCTGCTCTTGCCATCCACTCAGGTACATGCTCTTTCTGGGAATCATCGACAAAGCGTACCGCTGTGCATCTGCCAAAGAAAATTAGTGATGTAGCCTATCCAGTAACAGAAGTTGTCAGTTATCTTTGCATAGGATGTGACGTTGCTTCACTAGTGCTTTCACAAACATTACCACCTACCCCACATACACTTTGAACATCAAGCCGAATTCCCCTTCAACCACGGCCTCGCTTTTTCCCAGTCATGTTGCTCAGATAGTGTGTAGGAGCACAATATTAGGATGATATTAGGATATTAGGATCAAGATGGGGATAAAGGGACAATGCATACCAGGTTATACTCGAGTCAATAAGTTTTCCCAGTTTTTTGTGGTAAAATTAGGTGCCTCGGCTTATATTCGGATCGCCTTAGTAACATGGTAACATGTTTATCCCCTTTAGTTTAACTTCATGCTTGTAGGTATTTTATTTTATTTGTCTTTTAATAAAGTGTTTCTTCTAACTCTTTAAGAGGAAGCACATCATCTTTATTGCACTTTTTAGGCTAAACATTTACCTAAGTTATTTCTATGGTTAATCTTAACATTTGCACATATTTTTTCCATAAATAAAAATACTGTTAGACAGTTATGTAAAAATACACGGAAAAAAATCAGCAGTCAGTGGATCGTGCTTGAATACGTGTTTTAGTTACAAAAGGAATCAAGAAAAAAATGAATGAAGTTATTTATCTTTCACATAGCACATTAACATATTTTTTCCCTGATGGAACAGCACTATCGCTGATGAAGCTTATGTAGTACTCTCGTTCATTTGAAATTACATGGTGTGTAATTTTAAGAAATGAAACTATTTGATTGGCATTTTTCACCTCATTTGAATATTTAATCTCATCATTACTCTCTCTTATGCAGAATTCAAAAACAAATAAATGGAATTTAAATGGGGGAAAGGATTACAGCAGTCTTTTGAATCTTGCTTTTTAATATTTAGAATTTGAAGCTGGTAGTTAGAGATACAATATTTTTCTTGACTGCTGAATGAAATGGATATTTAAATGTCTTTTTGCATTCTTAGTGGCTTGCAAGAGTAAAGATTAAAAATCTATAGCATTTGAGTGCATAAACATATGACACAAGGAATATGCTAATTGATTTGTTTTATTTTCTTCATACTGTCTACATACTGCAGTATATTTATACTGTACTCTGCATTCTGAACTAACCTGCTTTACTTACAATGTACAAAGGTATAAAAACAGGCTGCTATACGTTTCATCTTAAATAAAGAGCATTACCAAGGTCTCCAAACATCTGGTCCAGCTAATAAATCACAATGCTGCTTGGAAGTTGATATTTTAAACGTATGCTCTGATTGGGCTGTGAACATTTTTCACAAAGTGGTATTTAAACCTCAAAACCTTTAGCTAACTACATATGTCATTGATATTTTATTGTTTAATTTTCTTTTTATGGAGCCAAATTGCATTTCTCCCACATGCAGCCGGTCTTTGTGTAATTTGTCGACATGTTCTGTAATGATAATTTCATTGATTTAGAAAGTGCCGTTACAAGCAGCATATGTTCCATTTAACTCTAGATCTTGTTAGCATAGTTTCCCAAGTATTTATTGGAAATACTTTGTGTTTCTTAACTATGCAGAACAATAGTTCTTCTTATTTTTATCTCTAAAATCTTTGTTACAGTACTTTTTGCCAGTTAGGATGATGAATTTATGAAAATTCCTAATTATTCAATTTATGCAGCTTAACGCACCGTGTTGCATTTTTGTGCACTCGGCGCAGCGCAAAAAGGGCGCATGTGCCGGCAAAAACATACCAGCACATGACCAGTGTACCCAACGCTAAATATAGGGTACGCTGATCGCATGCAGGGTCATGCGCCCATAGGAGGAGCTGACTGGAGCATAGCAGCGGCCCTGCACTGCGCCTCCTTACGCAAGACTGAAAGTAGCCTTAGGCTTCATTCACATGTCTGTATTTCATGTACATGTCCTATCTGTGTTTTCCACAGCTAGAACGTGTATCCGTTATAGTCTATGTTGCTGTCCCCATGTCCGTGTTTTTAGCACAGCAAAAACAACAATACAAGTTTATTGGTCCATAAAAATTATGCACTGCACACGGATGCCATCTGTGTGCAATCAGTTTACTGTTTGTTATTAAAATCATTATGGGTTGCAGAAGCTTTGCAACTTTTTTTAGCATATGAGAAAATAAATGATGGACATAATGACAAAACACTGATTAAAATCTGATCCAGCAGGTTGATGAATGCTGGACCAATTTTTGCATGTGCGAAAAATTACTGAAGTGAATATAACCTTAGATGCATGGTACAAAAATATTTTTGCATTTGGGCTTCATTAAAAAAATAGCATTGTTTGTGATTTACAGACTCTTTTTTTTTCTGGACATTTCTGGCTGCAAAATGAGTGAACTAATTGTTCTTTAAATCGCAACACTATGATTTTTTTTATTTCAGGGCTGGAGGGGTGCCACTAAAGTAAGTTTCCTGAACCTAGTATTACACTCACCAGATGCCATCTTTACAGTAGATCATCCTACTGCTGCTCCAGTTTTGCTCCGCAATCTTGTGACTACAGCTTCTGACTGACCGGAAGTCAGAGCTAATGGTCTCAAGCTCTCAGTGTCAGGCTATGTGCACACACTGCGGATTGGTCTGCGGATTTTTCCTTGCGGATTTGGCAAAATCCGCAGGTAAATCTATAGGTCAAAAGACCTGCGGCTTATCTGCAGATTAGCCTGCGGTTTAGCCCTGTGGTTTGACACCTGTACAATGGAGAAGGTGTAAAACTGCTGCGGAATCCGCCCAAAGAATTGACATGCTGCGGATTTGAAACTACAGCAAATCCGCGCGGAAAAATCTGCAGCATGTGCACAGCGTTTTTTGTTTTGCATTGATTATAATGGTACTGTACAATGCAGCAATAACTGCTGCTGATCTGCAGGGCCAAAACCGCTGCGGATCCGCAGCAGAATCCACAGCGTGTGCACATAGCCTAATTCTATGAGCCTCATCCTGACGTCATTCTAGCTCTCATGCACTTAGATTGAGTTGTGACTTCTGGCTCACCCAGCAATCACTGAAGAGGTCTCGAAGGTAACAACCTGCAGAAGACCGGCTGGTAAGATGCCAAGACAAGATGTAGACAATGGCTGGTAAGTATTATACTAGGGGCAAGGAACTTATGGCATGTAACTCTAGAGCAGCATAATGTATGTGATTCCAGATATGTGTCATGTGTTCAGCTGCTTGCTGTAGTTTAAAGGGAACCTGTCAGCAGGAGTATGCACAGCAGCGTAGTGTCAGGTCGGCACCCTTATACTGAATAAAATGATACCTTGGTTGATGAAACCTGTCTTGTGGCTGTTTCTTCATCATTTTCAATTTTGTGTTAATTATATGCTCTTGTCCTAAGGCGGGGTTCATGTATGTGTGCTTTTGTTAGGTATTCATAATTAGAGTTGAGCAAATTTGTTCTGATTTGGTTGCCGAATCTCAATTTGCCATATTTGTGCCATATGGGTACCCTATTCGTGCCGAATGTATGTCTTATGATCAGTTCTGAACATATTCGGTAATTTCTACTCCTATTGACTCTAATGATGTTTGGCTGTGTTTGACGAATATTGTGAAAACAATATTCCCGGCGGAGTGTATATTCGGAACCGAATTTGAACAAATTTGCTCAACTCTATTCTTAATGCAGACTGCTGACAGGTCATTGATCCCTCAGTGACCTGCCCCCTAGTTTGCATTATGAATACCATCACATACTGAATAATAAAGAAAATGCTTATGCAGGCAGATGCTGGCCATAGCACCTGTGCAGCAGCATAATCACATGGTTAATGTGCACTTAATCCCCTTTGCAGATTTACTTGAGCGTTTGTATAGAGATCCGATAGCCGCAGGCTTCAGCAGCACGATCTTGCTGGAGAAGAAAAAAAGTCCTCCTCCAAGATGGCACCGACCGTGCCTGTGCAGTAGCAGCTCTCGGAGATTGAAACTGAATTAAATAGTAAAATCATAGAATCATAGAATTGTAGAGTTGGAAGGGACCTCCTGGGCCATCTGGTCCAACCCCATGCTCAAAGCAGGATTTGCTAAATCATTCCATTCAGATGTCTGTCCAGCCTCTGTTTGAAGACTTCCATTGAAGGAGAACTCACCACTTCTCGTGGCAGCTTGTTTCACTCATTGATCACTCTAACTGTCAAAAAGTTTTTTCTAATATCTAATCTGTGTCTCCTCCCATTCAGTTTCATCCCATTGCTTCTAGTCTTTCCTTGTGCAAATGATAATAAAGTTGATCCTTCTACAATGTGACAGCCCTTTAGATATTTGTAGACAGCTATTAAGTCTCCTCTCAGTCTTCTCTTTTGCAAACTAAACAATCCCAAATCCTGCAACCTTTCCTCATAAGACAGGGTTTGCAGACCGGTCACCATTCTGGTTGCTCTTTTCTGAACTTGCTCCAGTTTGTTGATGTCTTTTTTAAAATGTGGTGCCCAAAACTGGACACAATATTCAAGATGAGGTCTGACCAAAGAGGAGTAGAGGGAAATAATGACTTCACGTGATCTAGACTGTATGCTTCTGTTAATACATCCTAGAATTGCATTTGCCTTTTTTGCTGCTGCATCACACTGTTGACTCATATTCAGTCTGTGATCTATTAGTATACCCAAGTCTTTTTCACATG
This sequence comes from Dendrobates tinctorius, assembly GCF_039654945.1. Taxonomy (NCBI): domain Eukaryota; kingdom Metazoa; phylum Chordata; class Amphibia; order Anura; family Dendrobatidae; genus Dendrobates; species Dendrobates tinctorius. The sequence goes on from NW_027361773.1 coordinate 3,840,487, forward strand.
TGCTGTTGCTTAGGCCTATTCCTCCCATTCTGTATATGCTCTTTTCATTTTTATTGCCCAGATGTAGTACTTTGCATTTTTCCCTGTTAAAAACCATTCTGTTAGTTGCTGCCCACTTCTCCAGTTTATTTATATCTTTTTGAATCCTCTCTCTCTCTTCTCTAGTATTAGCTATCCCTCCTAGCTTTGTGTCATCAGCAAATTTAATCAGTTTACCCTCAATTCCTTCATCTAAATCGTTGATAAAGATGTTGAACAATACAGGGCCCAGGACACAGCCCTGTGGTACCCCACTTGAGACATTCTTCCAACTAGATGTGCAGCCATTTACGACCACTCTTTGGGTCCGATCACTAAGCCAGTTATGAATCCACCTAACAGTTGCCTTGTCCATTCCATACTTAGTCATTTTTTCAATAAGGATTGTATGAGATACTTTGTCAAATGCTTTGCTGAAGTCAAGATATAATATATCTACAGCATTTCCTTGATCCACCCAATCAGTGATTCCGTCATAGAAGGAAATTAAGTTAGTCTGACATGACTTATTAGTTACAAACCCATGCTGACTCTGTTTAATCACTTCATTCTTATCCAGGTACTGACATACATGTTGTTTAATAATTTGTTCAAAGATCTTTCCTGGTATAGAAGTCAGACTCACTGGCCTATAGTTGCCTGGGTCCACCTTCTTCCCCTTTTTGAAGATAGGAACAACATTTGCTCTTCTCCAGTCTTCTGGGACTTCTCCTGTTCTCCAAGAATTTTCAAAGATTATGGAGAGGGGTTCAAAAATTTCTTCTGCTATCTCCTTCAGTACTCTGGGGATAGCAATGTTTGAATTTGTGTGAAACTACAAATATGACATTCTACTCAAGCTCAATCTTTCGCAGATTTGCTCATCTCAAATTTTAACACATATTTGGCCAAATTTTTAGACAACCACTAGTGATGAGTGAGTATACTCGTTGCTCATGTTTTCCCGAGCATGCTCGGGTGACTTCCGAGTATTTCAGCATGCTCAAAGATTTAGATTTCGTTGTCTCAGCTGCATGATTTGCGACTTGTAGACAGGCTGAATATATATGGGAATTCCCTAACAAACAGGCATTCCACACATGTATTCAAGCTTTCTAGCAGTCGCAAATCATGCAGCTGAGACGACGATATCTAAATCTCCGAGCACGTCAAAATACTCGGAGTCCACCTGAGCATGCTCGGGAAAACCCGAGCAACGAGTATACTCACTCATCACTAACAACCACCCTTTTAAATAGCTGAAATATCAAATTTGTTTAGAATAAATACTTAATCCTAACACACGTTTGAAACTTTAGAGGTAGTATTAATGGTAAACATAGAAAAGTAAATTGTTGAGTAAGAAAAAGAACATTAGACACAATTTATATTCTGTTTGTTAAATTTGTTTTGTACAACGTGTTCTCTTGATTCTACTGAAGCTCCTTAGCTTTATTTATATTGTGAAATGAGTCCCCACCGTATTTGTTTTTACCTGCTGTCACGCTAGTGCAGATTTACTCAAGTGTCTAATAACTTAGCTAGCTTTTAGTGATCTTTTTTTGCAAATCTTGTCAAACAGGGAGATGTCTTCCCAAAGCTGAATTTATTAAGGACTCAAAATATAAATATGCACATGTACTGGAGGACGCCACTGACAAAACTGCTGGGATATTAACTGACACAAATCACTATACTACTTAATGGTATGAAATAGCATTGAAGCATGATAGAGGATGATGACTAAATATTATTGTCTATTAGAATTATTGTGACTAACATGCCGATCGCAAATTTCAATTATGATAGCTAACAATGTATAGACCATAGATTAATAAGGAGAATAATGTAGCAATACATATTATATATTCAGCCTAAATAAAGTGTGGCTGCCTGAGCTGATTCACTGTTCATCATCTTGACATTGATTCTGAGCTTTATTACACTCACATGGACACATCAATCATATTTGTTATATCAGTAACCAAATCAAGTAGCCTTATGGATCATTCAAATAGAGTTTTTCAGTGTGTGTGCCAGGATACTTAGCCATTATTTTTCTAAGTCAAGCATGATGAAATATAGAGATGAGACATAGGAGCATGCTATAACTACCAAGGCAAATATGATCGTAGAATGCTAAAAGTGAATCCATTGTTAGAACATTGCTTAGTGGTTAAATAAATGTTCTTTTTTGAAATATGTCTTTCTATCTTTTCCCATGTTACTATCTAGACATCTTGCATTTTTACACTAGTCACTGACCCTCACAAGTGGCTTAAAATTCCTGCGTTGTAGAAATCACTTTTCAGCAGCTATATCACAACTGATTATTCACATCTTAATTTGTCTTGTTTAAATAGGTTGTCCACTACTCGGACAACTACTTTTAATCTCTAAGTTTGCCTCTTGTAAAATAATAACACTTTTACTCACCTACAGAGCAGTTCCAACAGTGTCAGCATCATTACTGTAGGTTATTATTTTTCAAGGGGATAATATTTTATAGGGATTGTGAAGGGGCAGTCTGAGTAGTTGGCAACCCCTTTAAGCAGACAGTGCAAATTAGGCATCCTTGTAATTATTTTTTTTTGTTTAATTCCAGCTTTGTTCTCCAAATATATGATTTTTTTTATTGTTTATAACTCATTGCCAAAGGGACTGATCACTATTGCTGTCTTGCGTAGGAGACAAACATTCAAAGTTCCTTTCTAGAGAGGTTGGCCATCATCCCCAGCTCTACTGATCTATTCATGTACAGGTTCTGAGAATAAAGCCCCCGTTACACATAGTGATATCACTAGCAATATCGCTGTAACGTCACCGATTTTGTGACGTAGCAGCGATATTGCTAGTGATATCGCTATGTCTGATACTTACCTCCGACCAGCTCCCCGCTGCTCATCGCTGATTGCGCGAGAAGGTCCTGGATCATTTCTCGTCGGGCGCTTCCTGCTGGGCTTCCTGTGGCGCCGACGAGCGACGCGTGGACGCGGGCGGGAGGATGTCAGGATCGCCTCGTCTGACAGGTAAGTAGCGACCCCCGACCCCTGTGATGTCCCTGGTGAGATCTGCCTGTGTGGCAGCTCACTAGCGACCACTTAGCGATGCACCAGCGATCCATATCGTTGTCGGGATCGCTGGTGCATCGCTAAGTGTAACGTACCCTTAGCAATTACCCATAGGCAGATCTGCACAGCGGAACAAGTTCTCCCTGTCAGCTTGTTATCCAGAGCAGTTACTCAACCTTTCCACTAGCTGCTGAGTTAGGGTACCGTTACACCTAGCGATGCACCAGCGATCCCGACCAGCGATATGACGTGGTCAGGATCGCTGGTGCATCGCTAGGTGGTCGCTAGGCAGATCTCACTAGTGACATCGCTGGGGACGGGGATCGCTACTTACCTGTCAGACGGGGCGATACTGCGTCCTCCCGCCCGGCTCCACGCATTGCTCGTCGGCGCCACAGGAAGCCCAGCAGGAAGTGACCGACGAGAAATGGTCCAGGACTTTCTCGCGCGATCAGCGATAACCAGCGGGGGAGCCGGTCGGAGGTAAGTATCACATGCAGCGATATCGCTAGCAATATCGCTGCAACGTCACAGAATCGGTGACTTTACAGCGATATTGCTAGCGATATCGCAGTGTGTAACGGGGGCTTTAGGCTATGGTCACACTATCAGTATTGGTCAGTATTTCACATGAGCAAAGGCAAAACCAGGAGTGGGTCAAAAATGCAGAAGTGGTGACATGTTTCTATTATACTTTTCCTTTGATTGTTTCAGTTCTGATTTTGGCTTACAAATACTGACCAAATACTGACCACATGATCATAGCCTTAGAAAAGGTCTATTCATTGTTATTCACTAAGACCATCTAGATTGTGCTAAAATGGCAAAGCATCACTGTATCCTGGCTGTTTACTCTGCTACTTTGCATTGATTGATATTATACTAATTAGAATTAGCAATAATTTCGTTAATTCAGTTGGTCTTAAATCCAAGCTTAGTGGACATGCTAACAGCCAGGATCCTGTGACTCTTCACCAACATGGCACTTTTCATTGATTAAACATGGATAAATATCGGGCCTTTTGCATTCTTACTGTTATGAGAGAAAAGTCCTATTTATTTCCATGGGGCTAATCACTCTGATTTAATGAAAAATTATGAATGAGAAAATATGTTGTTCCCTTTTCTGTTTTGCAAACATAGAACTCATTGACACAATAGGACAATTATCTCTAGACTAGATGTGACCATCATCTGTAATTCACTCATTCATGCTAGAGTTTCCTAATTGCATTGGAACCTCTCTTAAGGGCCATACAAATACATGAGGGAATAGAGGGTATTCGTATCAATAGGACACACTATAAAACAGCGGCATTTGTGGACGATCTCTTAATCTTAACGACTAATTCTTTACTGGGACTCCCAACATTGATGGATCTCATAGATCAATATAGCAAAATTTCCAATTTTAAAGTAAATATGTCTAAGTCGGAAGCGCTGGACATACACATGTCCCCGAGTACCTTAGCTAAACTAAAAAATACATACCCATTCACCTGGCCAAAACAATATATCAAATATTTAGGTGTAAAGATAGGAAGATCAGATAGAGACCTTTTCTAGCTGAATATTCCCCCCTAATTGCCTCAGTAGAAACCACCATGAAATCATGGAGGGACTCATATGTGTCGTGGATGGGAAGGAAAAATTTACTGAAGAGCCTAATCTTACTCAAGTTCATATATATCTTCCAAATGCTCCCTATAACTATCCCCAAATCGTATCTTCTTAAAATTAATACATTATTCCGCAGATATGTTTGGAAAAAACAGAAGCCCCGCTTAGCATACAGGACATTAACATTAAACAAGTCGAGGGGTGGGATGGGTGCTCCATACATAGTAAGGTACTACCAAGTGGCAATGCTTACCAGAGTGGTAGACCTGTTGCGGTCTCCCAACAATAAGCAGTGGATTGAGGTGAAGGAAGCACTGGCACCTTATCCCCTGAGATCCACCTTTTTGGCGTATCCTTGTAAAAACATAAACAAAATACTACTTAATATACACACTAAAGCTACCTTAAAATTGTGGAAAGGATTGGTGAACACTCTAGTCCCCCCTCTGTCCCCCTTACTCAAGTTGGCAGATATAATGCCGCACGCATCTTATTCCCGAGACAATGATGTAATCAAACCCGGCTCCTTGGCAAATGTAGCGGTTGATGGACTCTTGATGGTTGGGACACTCCCCTCGTTTCAGGAACTGAAGAAACAACTGGGGCTTTCCAACTTGACCTTTATACAATTCGGCTCTATAAGAGACTCCTTGACACAGTATCTTTTAAGAGCAGATGTTACCCGCCCACTGACTGCATTTGAGACTCTCTGTGCAACAAAGGATAAACCCAAAAAGATAATGTCGTCTATTTACTAGATTTTGAATATAACTGACTGTTGTCTCAAAAGAGCCTATACAAAAAACAGGGAAAAGGATTTGGGATACAAGTTTACCTGAAACAAAATATCACACATTTATAATTTTTCTCATGGCCCATCACAGTGCGTTAGTGCACAAGAGAATTCTTTTAAAATAGTCGCCAGATGGTATATTACACCAAAACAAAATACTCATTGGCGGATGGGGTCTTCTATTAGGTGCTGGAGATGCTGGGACTCGGAGGGAACTTACTTACATATATGGTGGTCTTGTCCACCCCTGCTGCAGTTCTGGCACCTGGTAGAGGATTATATTGGGAAAATTGTGGGCAAAAAGCTTACATTGACACCGGAGATAGTGCTCTTAAATTTCCTGTCACCGACTGGACATAAGAATACCGCTCTGTTGACTCAACACATTCTTTCAGCAGCGAAACTTCTGATACCTATGAACTGGAAGACAACTACTACTCCATCTATATCCCAACTACAGGAAAAGGTAGACATGCTATATCAGGTAGCCAAACTAGCTGTCCTGGTGAATGGCTCTCTTTCAGTTTTTGAAAGACTATGGCACCCATGGACCCGATTCAGATCCATTAGTAAAAACTAATAAGGCTATAGTGGCCTCCTTGTTTGATTCTATCAGTGTAGACAGAATCCTTGTTGCCTAGTGCTCCCCTCTACCCCCCTCCCCCTACTGCCCCTATATCTCACCCCTATCTTCCAACTTCCTCCTTTCTCTGCTTGACCTCCTGTCCCTTTACTCCCTATACTGTTTTTTCTTTTTTTTTTCATCTTTGTTTGACATCATGGCATATGTGATGTAGCCAGGGCGTGTGGATGGAAGGAACCCGGATTTGAACCCAGATATATCTTGCTACTGGAAGTTCCTTTAAGGCTGTTGTTGTCCTTAAACCTCTGTATATCAATAGTTTTTGCCATGTATTGATATTTCAAATCACTTGTTTAACTCCCGAAAAGTGGAATTTGTAGGTTATATAATAATTTCCTAAGCTACTTTGTTGATTGCTTTCTTTTTGATGTAACTGGCAAATTTCAATAAATAAAACATTGAAAAGAAAAGAGTTTCCTAATTGCATAGATATAGACTAGTAGCAATGTTATCTGTCAATAATTATTTCAAAATGACTTAGAAACATACTTTATAAGAAATTATTGTGACTTTTTTAAATGATTACTACTTCCTAGTAGCTATCAGCATTTCATTAAAATTAGAATAATTCCTTGTTTTTCTTGGCATGTAAATTGTGATATCATAGATCACTCATTGTAAGTGATCAATATTTGAGATGTGCATGTGCTTTTTTTCTACTACCAGAGGGCTACAGACTCAAAGAATCATGCAGAAAATACTTCCGAGTAAAGGATCGCATGAGTTATGTGTTTTTTATTGCACCGACTTACCTACAGTATAGATACGACGCAATTTGTGAACAAATGTTCCATTACTGCAGAGTCATGCTTTTATTGACTGATATAAAAACCCCATTTGTATCTTTTTTATCCTGCTGTGTTTCTATTTTATTGGAAATGTTCTGTAACAGGTATAACATCGGCTCAGATTACTAAGAAATCTATAAAATAGCTTCCTGCTATTACCTTTGGTGCAGATTGAAAGAATACATTATGATCCCACTGAGTCTCTGATAAAAACTGTTATTCACACAGGCAAACATTATTTATACTTTCTTGCTAGATGTTCCACATTCAGGCAGACTTTTATTCAATTACACTTGTGGTTTGCTCTAGTTGATCTACATCTAAAAACATTACAAAAGAGGTAACAATTCGGGGAAAGGTTGACAGTAAAAGCTAACTGCTCCTTAAATGTTAACTATTCATCTTATTGTGGTGGGTCTACAACCAGTCTGGAAAATTACTCCTTAGGCAACAATAATCTTTCCATTAAAAAAACAGCCTACATAAAAAGCAACATTATTCCAACTTGTTTTTAGGTCTCTCAGAATTATGTTGTGCATTGTTGAAATAAAATATATATAGATATCTCCATCTCTCTCTCTATAGTTTTTACTTTCTTGCAAGGAAAATATATAGAAAAATGAATGCTTTTTGTTTGTCTTTTAAAATGCCATAAGCATTCAGTTTTACAGATTGCTCAAATAGCATACTATTGGGTTGCTTCTAACACTGTGAAAATAAGAAATCTACATGCTTTATATAAGGTTGCATGAAATTCATGAAAGAAAGCTAATATATAGATTTTTTTTTTACTATGATTTTCAAAGTAATGTGATTGATTCTGATTATGTACTTTGCAAAAGTTTTGGGCTGGTGCGGAAAAATGCTGTAAAGTAGTGTTTTAAACAAATATAAATGTTGATAGTTTGTTTTAGCAATCAAAAAATGCAAAGTGAATAAACAAAAAAAGAAATCTAAATCTAATCGAATATTTAGTGTGACAGCCCTTTGTCTTCAAAACAGCATCAAAACATAAATTATTCTGCATACTTTAACACAGTTTTTGAAGAAATTTGTCATGAAGGTTCCAAACATCTCAAAGAGTTAACCACAGATCTTCTATAGATGTAGGCTTTTGCAAATCCTTCTATTCATATAATCCCACAGAGACTAGGTGATGTTAAGGTCAGTGCTCTGTGGGCCATATTATCACTTCCAGGACTCCTTGCTCTTTTTTGTGCTGAAGATAGTTCTAAATAATATTGGCTGTTTGTTTGAGTTAGTTGTCCTGCTGTTGAATAAATTTGGAGCTAATCAGATGCATCACTGATGTTATTGAATGATGGATAAGAATTTCTTCCTTTATCAACATCGAGGACACCAGGAAATCGGCAACTCTGTAGAGCATAGAGTCAGTGTTTGGCCAATGAAACTTAGTGCCACTGTTGAAAAGCATATTATGCTTACATCCCTTCAAAATCAGATGATGTCAAGCAGTGCTATCAGCTCAGAACCAGCAGAAATCATTAAGATCCAACTAAATTCATCTACTGTTCAGAGAATTCAACATAGAAACAAGGCCAGGTAACTCAGCTTAAAAACTTCGGAGCTAGGGTGCATTAAAATAGACACTGGTGCTCTGGACTCATGAATCAAAATTTGAAATATGTGGCTCAAATAGAACGCATTTTGCACTCTTAAGGGTTTTAGAGGTGTAACGACCAAATATCAGCATACAACATTGATACATGGTAGAAAGTACTTGCAAGTTTGGGGCTGCATTTCAGCAAGTGGAGTTGGTGATTTGGACAAGATTAATAGTCTTCTCAATGCTGGAAAATATAAGCAGGTACTTATCCATCATGCAGTGTCATGAAGGAGGCATCTCATTGATCTCTTTAATCTGCAGCATGAAACTACCCCAAACATACAGCCAATTTCTTTAAGAACAACCTTCAAGAAGAGCAATGTGTAGTAGAAATGATGAAATGGCCTTCATAGAGCCCTGATCTCATTATGATGAACTCCTTGTAGGATTATGTGTAGAGACTGAAGGATCTGCGCACGCCTGCATCTACAAAAGATCTGTGGTTAGTTCTCTGAGATTTTGAACCACTTTTTTGTCATTGAATTTTATTATGTTTCCACTTATAATTTTCTGTCAATATAATGGTGTGTACCTGATAAGTTTTCCCTGTTTTCAAATGGCTATTTCTTACAAGTATTGATAATTATTCTTGTATTATATACATTATATGCCATTTGACCTGATCCTATTACCTTACAATCGCAGCAATTTTGGGCATATATTTTGTTTGAATAATTTTATATACTTACCAAAAGTCAATGAGTAGGGATGAGTGAGTATAATCGTGAGTATTCGGTACTCAGCGAGTAATGAAGTACTCACGGTACTCGGAACATAGCGAGTATTTCATTACTCGCCTCGCAAAATTCGGATCTTCCGCCCAGTATTTGCCAATCACAGTAATGCTGCAGCCTTCATGGTTGTGGCATTACTATGATTGGCTGGCCACCCAGCATCATGCATGAATCATAGCCTATGACTCATAGCCTATGAGTCATAGGCTTTATATAAGCCCTGCTGCTCCCATTTTCTGCACATTGCATGCAGAATACAGCTAGTGTAGGGAGCGTGTGAGCAGCTGCTAGGGAGAGTTGTGTTTGTTTGTGCAAATCACTCAGAAATTCTCTGTAAAACCCAAAAGCTCTTTTCAGAGCTGAAAGTATAAGGTCAGGGACTGAGTAGTGACAGTTTACCCAGTTATTTTTGGGGGTCACATTTACCCCTGCAGGGCAATTTTTTTGTGCTGTTGTGGTGCTCTGTTCACAGCGAATAGGACTCACGGTACTGTACAAGTGTCACGCAGCTAGCACCACTGTCTTTTATGGTGACTGGGGTGCGTAATCTCATCTTTAATCTCAGGGCAATTTTTTAGTGGCAGCACCGCTGTCTTGTGTAGTGACTGGGGTGAGTAATCTCACCTTAAACTTCAGGGCAATTTTTTAGTGGCAGCACCACTGTCTTGTGTGGTGACTGGGTGCGTAATCTCGCCTTAAACCTCAGGGCAATTTTTTAGTGCCAGCACCGCTGTCTTGTGTGGTGTCTGGAGTGAGTAATCTCACCTTAAACCTCAGAGCAATTTTTTAGTGCCAACACCGCTGTCTTGTGTGGTGTCTGGAGTGAGTAATCTCACCTTAAACCTCAGGGCAATTTTTTAGTGGCAGCACTGCTGTCTTGTATGGTGACTGGGGTGCGTAATCTCTCCTTAAACCTCAGGGCAATATTTTTGAGCAGTGGCGGGGCTGTTTGTAAAACAGATATCAGTACTAAGCTATAATGCAACCTTCCACAAAGCACTAACTGCTCCTTGTTCTCCAATATTTGCATCGAATCCTCTGCAACTATGGCAGATAAATCCAAAATTCCTGAAAAGGCTGTTGTGAAGGGACAGGGGCATGGACATGGATGTGGGGTTGTCATTGGTGCCCAACAAGGCACAGAGTCTGAGAGATCGAAGAAGGTTGATGCATCTAGGTTCCTGGCAAAATTTCCTGGTCCAGAACATAAACGGGTCTGGAAGCCAGAAGAGCAAGAGCAGATGCTGTCTTGGATGGCTGAAAAGGCCTCAAAAAATATTCTAGCACTACCCAATCGTCCATGACAAAACAGTCTTCTGAGCACAGAGAGAACGTTGGGTCATCTTATTATCAACCTGTTCTTAGTTCGTTCATCACCCCATCAGGAGTCACAGGAAACATTTGCCCCCAACCTTGGCCACTCTGAGGATCTGTTTGGTCCATTTCCTTTTGTTGCCTCTGGCCTCTCACCATGTGATATTGAAGAGGAACGAGAGGAGGTATTGTCTGTTAATGATGGCCCAATATTTGATCCCCATGCCCAGAAGAAAGCCAGACACAGGACACAACAAGCTCATCCACTTGTTTGTCCCAGCCAAGCATCCAATTGTCCATGGCTCAGATGTATGAAGGGAGGCGTAAATACCAAGCCACACACCCACAAGCACAAATACTGAATGCGCACATTGCCAAGTAGCTAGCCGTGGAGATGTTACCTCTAAGGCTTGTGGGGACACAGTCTTTCCATGATCTGTTGGCTGTGGCTGCCCCACGATACTCAATTCCCAGCCGGAACTATTTTTCCCAGTGTGCCATCCCCACATTACACCAGCATGTCTTAACACTAGAACGCATACCTGGGGCCTCACAGGCCTGGTAGGTTAATTGTTTTCTATTTTCTGCAAGACTACTTTAGTTAGAATTCTGAAACTCTAGTTATTCCTCAGGTATTTAGTTGTTAGTAAATTCCAAGTGTTCATATATTTTTATGTTACAGGCATTTTGGTATAACAAGTCTTTTTTGGGAATACCCCATATTCACATACCTGGGGCCTTTAAGGCCTGTACTAGGTTTACATGTGATTCTCAGTCTTTTTGTCTTTACTGTTGCTGGGGAAGACTTTGTCTTTATGACTCAGTGTTTATGACTCTGCTGTTGCTGGGAAGAGTGTGGATTCTGCCTGACTACATGGTCATTTGATCTTGGGAAGGAGGCTCCCTCACAAAGTCATGCATCTCCGACATCATCTCAGGTCCTGAACACACAGGACCAGGAGGACAGACAACATCGTGTTCATTGTGTGCTACTTGCTGAAGAGACTTTGGAGGAAGGAGTCAGCTTTCTTGTTTCTGGAAAGAAACTTTCTGAGATACAAAAATCCAGAGGCTTCTACTGCACCTAAAAGAAAGTGGTAACCCGCTGAAGGTGAGAGGAGGGGGGCTGCACTTTACCCTTAGCACACACACTAACAAAAAGTGTACAACCCTGATTGCAATCATTTTTTTTTTTTCATTTTAGTTTACTGACATCTAAGGTTACAATGGCACAGTCTATCATTTTTGATAGTGATGAAGACAGTGAACTTTCTTTGATGAAGAGTACATGCCACCAGGTAATGTCTCTACTTCATCGTCCAGTGATTCTTCAGATGATGAAGAAGTAGTGGATCCAGCAGAACATAAAAAAAGAACATCCAAAACTAATGTTTTTTGGAACAGTACTGCAGGAGTTCTTGAACGCACCCCATCACATAATATTGTAAGAGTTGCTCAAGGAACTGTAGGAATTCCACAATTCTTGTCCAAAAGATATGTTTTCTGTTCATTTTTTTCAGATGATATTGTAGATGAGGTAGTTTTGTGTACTAACTTAGAAGGAAAATGTATCGCTTCAGGAAGAAAAAAAACATGGAAAAATATAACAAAAGAGGAACTGTATGCTTATATTGCCCTTACTCTTCTGGCAGAGTGTACAAAATTGTATGATGTTCCAATCAGAGAATTATTTCTGAACCCTTTTTCAGATCCACACTACAAAGCTACAATATCAGTCCATAGATTTGAGAATATTCGGAGAAGCCTTCATTTTGATGATAAGAGAACTCGTCCTGTGAGGTTGGAAACAGATAAATTAGCCCCTATTAGCTACATCTGGAATCTTTTTATCAAGAACTGTACAAAGCCTTATGATTCCAATGACAATGTGACAGTGGATGAGCAACTTCTTGCCTTTAGGGGACCTTGCAAATTCATTCACTATATGCATAGTAAACCAGCCAAGTATGGAATAAAAATTTTCTGGATGTGTGATTCTGCAAGCTATTATTGGATGAATGGTCTGATTTACTGTGGCAAAGAAGTTTATGCTCCAGTCCAGAAAGACCTATGTTTTGACATAGTAAAAACACTTGCTGTACCAGTTTTCAATTCTGGAAAAAATATAACAATGGACAACTACTTTACCAATCTTGAACTGGGCAAATTTTTGCTTCAGAAACAACTTACACTTGTTGGTACTAAGCCAAACCACCGAGAAATTCCTCCAATCATGAAGCAAAATCCACAGCAAACACTTTATGAGAGTGTCTTTGGGCAATCAAGCGACAATGATGTCTTATAAAGCGAAGAAAGTAAAATCCATGATATTACTGAGTAGCATGTATCATGATGGAAGTATTGACACCAATGACAGGAAGCAGAAACCAGAAATCATCCTGCATTATAATAAAACTAAAGGAGGTGTGGACAAGATGGAAAAAATGATTGGAGAGTATTTGTGCAAGAGGCAGACAAAACTTTGACCAGGAGTCATTTTTTCTAATATGCATGATGTGTCAGCCCTCAATACCTATATTGTTTATAGTGAAACTCATCCAGAATTCTATGCCAACAGGAAGGACAAGAGACGTCTATTCTTGATGGAACTTTGCTATGAACTTTTAATGCCTACCATGATGGAGCGAAGCAACACAAAATGCTTGCCAAGGCAAACTACGGAAGCTATGATCCGATGTGGTATACATTTTCAGGAAAATCTAGAGCCAAGAGAAAATAAAGAAAGCGTTGTTATATTTGTCCAGCAAAGAAGGAAAGGAAATCTGAGCGTATCTGTACTACTTGTGGACAAAATGTCTGCAAGGAACATTCTTCCGAACAGATAACATGTGAAAATTGTTGGGGTCATCAGTAAGGTTGAAAAGGAAAGTTTGAAAAGAAATATTCCTGCACCATGTTTACTACAACTTTTATATAAAAAATGTTTAGACAAAAAAATCGTTATTATAAAGAATTATATAGAATGCATATATTGGGCATTTTAAGCCTGTGTACTTACTTTTTAGTTGTTTTTTGCACATAATTATAATGTTTTGAAATATTCACATCTTAGGCTGCGTTCCCACTGGCGCTGGGTTCCACCAGGAGGGGATCTGTAATGGATCTGACCTCCTGGTAACTCCAGTTAAGGCTGCCGGAATGCCGGGATTCCGCCAGCTGTAGCTGGGGTCACCAGGAGGTCAGATCCATTATGGAACCCCTCCTGGCAGACCCCAGTGCTAGTGGGAATGCATCCTTACTTTTCAATTTTCAAATAAACTTTGAAAAGTATTTTTATTTGAGTTATTCCATGTTTTTTGCACACAGGCCTAAAAGGCCCCCAGGTATGTGAAAGTGTAGATTTCTATGGTTATGCGTTCTAGGGTTAAACAATCTTAAGCGTACTCTCACCAACGCCATAACCGGAAAGGTCCACCTTACAACAGACATGTAGACAAGTACTTGTGGCCAGGGACGATGCATATCTGTCACGACACACTGGCTCATCTTGGTGGAGGGTGGGACAAAGTCTCAAACTAGACCATCACATATCCTACCCACGCCACGAATAGTGGGCCCAACCTCAATCAGGGTTTCCGCCTCATCATATATGTCCTGTCTCCCCTCTTCCTCCTCCTCCTCCGCCTCGTCATCCTATGCTGAATTACCCTTCACATCACTCCCAAGTTGGGAGCTGTGCAGCAGCGCATCGGCAAAGCGGCAACATGCTCTGCTGAAGCTGATCTGCTTAGGTGAAACACCACACACTGCAGCAGAGCTGTGGCAAGGAATTAAACAACAGACCGATCAGAGGCTCTCCCAACTGCAACTCCAACCTGTTCTGGTTGTCTGCGACAATGGGTGTAACCTCGTGGCAGCTTTAAAGCTCTGGAAGCTGGTACATGTGCCATGCATGGCTCACGTGCTGAACCTAGTGGTGCAGAAATTTATAAAAACACACCCTGACTTGCTGAACCTGCTTGAGAAGGTGCGCTGTATTTGCGCCCATTTCCGCCATTCCTCAACCGCTGTTGCTGGTCTTGCAGCGCTTCAAAAGCAATTTAATTTGCCAAGCCACTGACTCATTGCGACCTGCCAACACGGTGGAACTCAACATATCATATGTTGGCAAGGATAAGTGAGCATCAGGGTGCCCTTGCTAAATACCAGCTTAAACATGCCCGTCAGACGGAGACTCAGCCAAGACACATAACAACTGTCGAGTGGGTGTGGATCGCTATTTGTGAGGTGCTTGATAACTTTGAGTACTGAACCAAGCTTGTGAGAAGTGATAAGGCTATTATCAGCATAACCATCCCTATGCTATGTCTGCTTAAAAAATCACTGCATAATCTAAAAATTGAATCTTTGCCTGCCCAGCAGCTGGGTATGGAGCAAGATTTCACAATGGGTATTTCTATCCAGCTCAGCCAATATCATCAGGCAAGATTGGGGGATGAAGATGATGACTAAGATGAGGAGGGAAAGGACTTCTTTTTCAGATGGTACTGAGGGGACACCTCATGCTACAGAGGGGACTCCCAACCCCAGCTTCATGTCTGTCCAGCATGGGTGGGCTGGAGAGCAGGAGGTGGAGGAGGAGAGTCAGTTTGAGGAGGGGATGGGTATTGTTCCTCCTTCTGGGGTCACAGAAGATTTGTTTCTTTGCAGCTTGGCACACATGTCACATTTCATATCTGACTGTCTGTGCCAAGGCCCTCGCACAATCCACATTTTCAATAGCAATCTATACTTTTTGGCCACCTTTCTAGACCCATGGTACAAGGACAAATTTCCTTCGCTACTGTTGCAGTCACCAAGGGGTTTCACAACTGAATCCTTCAAGAGGGCCGATGTCGATCATTTGATGGCAACAGTACCCTCTGACACCACTGCTATCAGAGGTACCAGCTCTGTGCAATGCATGCATTATTAATGGGGAGAGACACGCCCGACAGGCTGACTCTGATAAAATTTAACAAGGACTGGATATCGCAACAGTATTTAAGCCCTCCACATGACAGTATCCCAACCTAAAGTCACCCAAAACGTTATTTTTTTGCAACTGGTGATCATGTCCATCCCTTCCCATACAAACCCCTTTTCTTCTTCTTACACATGTTTTCAACTCCTGCTTCTGCCACATGTACCTCATGGTCAATAAGCTAAAAACAATGATCCGTTAATTAATATTTCAAATCGGGGGCACTTGTGATGAGACCCTTCTTCCTTCATCAATCATGGTATCATGCCCCTTGGGCTAATTTTTGGATACACTATGGCTATGCCTGGATACTGGGGACTGCAAGTACCATGCTAGTAGTCCTAGCTTCATACACTCCCTCCTCATCCCATCCTCTCTCTGTTGGAATACCCCAAGGTTCAGTTCTAGGACCCCAACTCTTCTCAAGCTATACCCTTGGCTTGGGTCAACTCATAAAGTCCCATGGATTCCAGTACCACCTTTATGCTGACGACACTCAGATCTACCTCTATGACCCAGACGTCACCTCTCTGCTGTCCAGAATCCCGGAGTGTCTATCAGCCATATCCTCCTTCTTCTCCTCTCGCTTCCTAAAGCTCAATGTGGACAAATCTGAACTCATCATCTTTCCTCCATCTCACAGATCTTACTTACCTGACCTATCTATCACAATTAATGACATCATGCTTTCCCCAGTACCGGAAGTCCGCTGCCTTGGAGTAACCCTTGACTGTGCCCTGTCCTTTAAACCACACATCCAAGCTCTTTCTACCTCCTGTTGCCTCCAGCTCAAAAATATTTCCAAAATCCGTCCATTCTTCAACCCTCAATCTACTAAAATGCTTGT
This sequence comes from Dendrobates tinctorius, assembly GCF_039654945.1. Lineage (NCBI taxonomy): Eukaryota > Metazoa > Chordata > Amphibia > Anura > Dendrobatidae > Dendrobates > Dendrobates tinctorius. The sequence continues at coordinate 3,856,926 of NW_027361773.1, forward strand.
GCACGCCCTCATTATCTCCCGCCTCGACTACTGCAACATCCTTTTCTGTGGTCTCCCTGATAACACTCTCACACCTCTCCAGTCCATCCTTAACTCTCCTGCCCGACTAATCCATCTCAATCCTCACTACTCCTCTGCTTCTCCCCTCTGCAAATCTCTTCACTGGCTTCCATTCCCTCAGTGTATCCAGTTCAATTTACTAATACTGACCTACAAAGCCATCTATAACCTGTCTCCCCCATATATCTCTGAACTAATCTCCTGATACCTTCCCTCACGTAATCTCCGATCCTCCCAAGACCTCCTTCTCTCCTCCACACTTATTCGCTCCTCACCCAACTACCTCCAAGACTTCTCCCAAATAGCCCCCATCCTCTGGAATTCTTTGCCCCAACATGTCCGACTATCAACCACATTTGGATCCTTCAGACGGAACCTGAAAACCCACCTCTTCAAGAAAGCCTACAGCCTGTAATGACCCCACTACCTCCTCAGCACTACTGGAGATATCACCTCAACCAACACCGGAACAGATGCAACCCCCCAACCTACTGCCTCCTTCCCCACCATCTCCCCTCTGTATCAGTCTGTCATTGTAAGTTTGTTTACTGTAAGGGATATCTGTAATTTGTATGTAACCCCTTCTTATGTACAGCACCATGGAATCAATGGTGCTATATACATAAAAATAATAATAATAATTGTTTGGCCCTACAGACCTGCCCTGCTTCCTTCATCAACCATGATACAGCCCCTTGGGCTAATTTTTGAAGACACTATGGATATGCCTGGACACTGGGCACTGCAACTACCGTGCTAGTAGTCTACTTTCATAATTGTCTGTCTCTTGAGGCCTCCTTCCCGTGTCAACCACGATACAGCCCCTAGGGCTAATGTTTTGAGAACATAATGTCTATGCCTGCACATTGGGCACTGGAACTACTGTGCTAGTAGTCTACTTTCATAATTGTCTGGCACTTGTGGGTACTTCCTGCGTCAACCATGGTACAGCCCCTAGGGCTAATTTTTGGACACACTATGGCTATCCCTGGACACTGGGCACTGTAACTACCGTGCTAGTAGTCTACTTTCATAATTGTCTGGCTCTTGAGGCCTCCTTCCTGCATCAACCATGATACAGCCCCTAGGGCTAATGTTTTGAAAACACTATGTCTATGCCTGAACATTGGGCACTGTAACTACCATGCTAGTAGTCTAATTTCATAATTGTCTGGCTCTTGAGGCCTCCTTCCTGCATCAACCATGATACAGCCCCTAGGGCTAATGTTTTGAAGACACTATGTCTATGCCTACACATTGGGCAGTGGCAGTGGAACAAGGACAGTAGTCCAAGCTTTATAATAGTGAATGCCTTGTGATGATGATGATGGGTGGCTTCTTCCTGCTTTTACCATCACACAGCCCATAGGACAGATCACTCTCCTTACACCACTTACACACTTAACGGTACCACAATTTTATTTTGTATAACACTTAACTGTCAGAAGATTGCCTCCATCATCACTCGCTCTTACGGCACTTCTGATATATCACTGGCACTGCATAAGTGGCGTACGAGTCCCACTCTGCCGGCAAAAATGACAGGACTTCAAATAGTGTTTGCACATTCTAGTGAAGCAGTAGTGTAAAACCACTCTTGCAGTCCCTGACCAGGTGCCCCCATGTTATATACATTTGTTTACAGCATACTTATTTTAACATTTACACATTTTTTAGCCTTTTCCTCAGCCCCCAGACCGCTTTGTATGGTCCAGCAGACAATTACTCGCATTTTCCATTGACTAACATTGGACTCGTTACTCGTACCGAATACTCGAGTATTACGGTATACTCGGTATGAGTATAGGGAGTGTCAATATTTCACTACTCGTTAATCCCTATCCAGGCCTATTTCATGAGTTTTGGGTTTTTTTAAATTCTGTGGAAGCATGGTAGAAAAGCAATGTCTGACTTTCATTTGTTTATTTTCATAGATTTTTGATTAATTATTACTTTTGTCAGATTCAAATTATATCTTTGACCACTGTGGGATTTTCTGTCTTTAAACGAGGGATAGCAACAATTTTGACCACGTGTGTACACATGAATTGTGCCATGTGAGCCAAGCTGCAAAAAGGCAAATGTTCTGTGTCCCCAACAGTAGGAACAGTACCCATCCACTCCTCATGCTGACTCGCCTCCTCCTCCTCCACCTCCTCGTCTCCAGCCCATCCAGGCTGCCCAGACATGAAACTTGGGTTGGGTGTCCCCTCTATAGCATTAGGAGTCCCCTTGGCAGCACAGAAAAACAAGTCCTCTCCCTCCTCATCTTCCTCCTCATCACCCAATGTTGCCTCAGAATATTGGCTGGGCTAGGCAGTATCACCAATTGTAAAATCTGGCTCCATACCAACATGTTGGACACTCAAGGCTTCCTCTTTGAGATTATGTAGTGATTGTTTTAGGAGACACAGCAGCAGCAGGATGGTTACAGTGATAATAGCCTGATCACCACTCACTAGGTTGGTGCAATACTCAAAGTTCTCAAGAACCTCACAAATGTCAGCGATCCAAACCCGCTAGACAGTTGTTAGGTGTGGTGGCTGACTCTCAGTCTGATGGGCATGTTGAAGCTGGTATTCAGCTACTGCCCTCTGCTGCTCACTAATCCTTGCCAACATATGACAGGCTGAGTTCCACCGTGTGGACTAATATGGACAGCAGAAGGCAGACTGTGACCATGCAAACAGCGGGGAAAATGGCCTGATGCGTGCTTGGTAGCAGGTAGTAGGAAATGTTTGGTCTACTACTTTGACTAGGGCACTAACTGCCTTTTTCAGTGGACTAATGTGGACAGGAGAAGGCAGGCTGTGACCACAAAAACAATGAGGAAAATGGCCTGGTGCAGGCTTGGTAGCAGGCAGCAGGAAATGTTTGGACTACTGTTTTTTCATAGGGCACTAACAGCCTTTTTCAGTGGACTAATGTGGACAGCAGAAGGCAGGCTGTGACCACAAAAACAATGAGGAAAGTGGCCAGGTGCATGTGTAACGGGTGCGGGAACCAGATTAATGCCCTGCACTCCTTGCATATGTTCCCGGTAAAAGCCATATAATGTGCAATATTGATATATTGTGTGATGCATTGTACCTATGTTTATGTGTTGAAAAGATATAGGGCTAGTGTAGGACTTAGACCAGTAGGAGAGCACAATAGCACAATATAATAGGATAGGGATTAGTTAGACGAATAGGATTTTGTCTGGTTAGGAGGGGCTAAGAATGAGTAGTTGTGAGCTGGAAGACAGGACAGGACAGTCATGTTCGGGGGAACGTTTAAGCAGAGGAGCCCAGCGTTCCAGGGCCTAAGAGCTGACAGTCACACAGGGGTGGAGGAATATCAGGGCAGCATAAGAATGGTAGCAGTTAACTTCATGGGAACAACCCTAAGCGTCCAAGGTCTATGGCCTAGCAAGGAATGGAAGAGCCATCCTTCGACTTCACCTTCAGAGAGGGAAGCGGGCGGGGAACTCCTAAAGTGGGTTAGGCTAACCAGTCAGAAAGCTGCGGTATAAGCGGATCCGGTTTGTACACTTAAATCAGAGAGTGGTGTCACCCCAAATAGTTAATAAATATCATTTACCACATGTCTACTTTACATCAGCTCAATTTTGGAAGCATAATTTTTTTTGTTAGGACGTTACAAGGGTTAAAAATTGGACCACTCATTTCTCATTTTTCCAACAAAATTTACAGAATCATTTTTTAGGGACCACCTCACATTTGAAGTGAGTTTGGGGGATCAATATAACAGAAAATATCCAAAAGTGACACCATTCTAAAAACTTCACCCCTCAAGGTGCGCAAAACCACATTCAAGAAGTTTATTAACCCTTCAGGTGCTTCACGAGAATGAAAGCAATGTGGAAGGAAAGCATGAACATTTTACTTTTTTCACCAAAAATTTATTTTGGAACCATTTTTTTATTTTCACAAGGGTATCAGGAGAAAATATATGACAAACTTTGTTGTGCAATTTCTCCTGAGTACGCCAATACCTCATATGCGGGGAAAAGACATTGTTTGTGTTTATGGCAGGGCTTATAAGGGAGGGAACACCGTTTGACTTTTTGAATTGATTGGAATCAATGGTGGCGTCATGCTGCGTTTGGAGACTCCCTGATGTACCTAAACAGTGGAACCCCCAATTCTAACTCCAACCCTAACCCCAACACACCCCTAACCCTAATCCCAACCCTAACTATAACACTAAAAACAACCCTATCCCCAACACACCCTAACCCTAATCCTTATCTCTAACCATAGCCCTAACCACAAACCTAACCCTAACGGGATTTGGATGTTTCGCCCCCAGCAGTTTGTCCCCAGCAGTTCGCCCCCGGGTACATTTTGCCCCCGCACATTTCGTCCCCAGCATTTGGCCCCCAGGATGTTTCTCCCCTGCACATTTCACCCCTGCACATATCACCCCCAGCAATCCCCTAGCAGTTCGCCCCCTGATGTTTTGCCCCCAGCAGTTTGCCCCTAGATGTTTCGCCCCCAGCAGTTCGGCCCCTGGCAGTTCGCCCCCAGCAGTTCACCCCAGATGTTTCACCCCCAGATGTTTCACCCCCAGCAGTTCGCCTCCGGATGTTTCTACCCCGGATTTTTCGCCCCTTGCAGTTCGCCCCCGGATGTTTCGCCCCCAGCAGTTCGCCCCCGGCAGTTCGCCCCCAGATGTTTCACCCCCAGCAGTTTGCCCCCGGATGTTTCACCTACAGCATTTTGTCCCTGGATATGTCACCATCTGATGTTTTGCCCCTAGCATTTTGACCCCAGATGTTTCACCCTTAGCTTTTGGGGTCAACATGCAGGGAACTAAACATCTAGGGCTGAACATACCTGGGGATAAAATATACAGGACCCCAATTGCTGGGGATTCTTGTGGCTGCCTTTTCAGCAGCTCTACTGGCTGTCCTTAAAGGAGTATTATCACCCTAGAACACAAAAAAACTGACATACTTACCTGTCGCAGCTGCAGCTCCTTGGGTCCCGGAGTGCAGTCTAGCAGTTCCCCGTGACGTCTTCTCCTGCTTCTGGCTGTCATTTCATCTTGCCTGGATCACTGATCCATGAAGCATGATGAATGCCGCGGCAGTGAGGCCGAATGTCTCCTGGCCGGTCACTGACATGACGTCACTCTTGCCCCATTCATCAGTCAATCCAGGGGGCAGGATGCCTCTCTAGTCACCAAAACACTGCTGTGCATGTGCAGTGCCGCAATGAGATCAGGCAGAAGAAAAGGATGCTGGGAAGAAGGAGAGGACTCGTGTTGGCCTCTGGATCCAGCATGGCGATCGCCAGACCACACAGTCAGGAGAAGATCAGGCAAAGATGAGCAGAAGACCTCTAGGTAAGTATCAGGAGGGGAAGATCGGCATCATGCTTACTGCAACATGATTTCTGAAAGCATGCTGCCTTATTTTGCTGTTTGGCATGAGAATACCCCTTTACTGCAGGCTATGTATGGTAGCAGGGGGACTGTTGACTGACTACAGGGTTAATCCCACCAACCATCTCTGCAGAACTGAGAAATTGGCTTTGCTGAACTAAAGTGGTGGTTAACCAGCTTCTACAGAACCTCTTTATCAGGACTTCAGAAGGGGGGTTTTAGGATTAGCCCTCACAGAACACTCCAGTATACCAAAGAATGGAACAGCAGATAAAAGTGGTATTCTCACTTCAGGATCCCTTTTTCTATTGATGCACATTCCTCAGATTAGGCCAAGAATAGGGTCCAGTTATATTCTGCATTAAACCAGCTGTTTATCAGCAGCTTTCAGCACCAATGACAAGGACTAGTGACTGGAAGCTGCAGCCATAGCTCTCCATAATTTCAGTGAGATCCAGGGAAGATGTGACAGCGCCTGGTAAAGAGCTGATCCACCGTGACATGCCTTATACAGGGGTATGCACTGCCCTGTGCAGAGAAATGCATGTTCTGGACGGGAGTCGGTTGTGTGCATCTGGTCTTTCAGTAACAAATGGCCCTTTGGGGACAACCATTAACTTGGTGTGGCCCTTAGTGAATATGAGTTTGACACCCCTGATCTAAGACAAGTGACCATCATTTTACTGTCATGTACTAGTGGTGTTGCACTTAATAGCTTCTTTTTGTCATCCATTATATATCATACTGTATCTAGTGATGAGCAAACCCGATCTGAAAAGTTCAGGGTTCGTATCGAACATTGCCTACTCGGGTTCAACCACACTGACCCCAAACAGGCAATGTTCGGAGTTTGTTCATCAGAAAATAAAAATGGCTTCTCTCCCCTTTGCTGAGGTCCCGACCTGTGTGGAGAGTCTTCTTGACCAAGGGAATCCCTAGCTAGGAATTCTGAAAAGTATTCCCTCGGGTACGATGACATAGTCACACAATTTGGAAGTGCATGGAAGAGGACTGAAGAGGACCCTCCGCATCTGCCGGTACCTCAGCAAAGGGGTAAGTAACAATATATATATTTTCTTTTTACTATCTAGTCAGTGATAAGGATGTGGTGGACAGATTCTCCACTCCTCTGAGTCTCCATACCCATTGAGTTCAATGGAGATGATAGTTTGGAGGTGCTGAACCCGAACCTAGATTTTCTTGTGTGTTTGGGACGGAACTGCCTTAACTGAACTTCGGCAGGTTCACTTCTCACTAATCTTATTTTGGGTCTAAGATGTATAAATGTGATCAAGTTACGATTTTTTTAGTTCCAAAACTTTGACTTTTCTAGATAAGTAACTTTACAAACAGACAGAAAAATATTAACAATTGGTCAAACCAACCAACATTGCAGAACAATATATTTAAAGCGTAACTCTAAAAAGACAAAAACTTTTGATATGTTATAGTACCTGTGGCACTGATCATTTCCAATGGAGACCCCCTTCCAGCAGCTTTAGTTTTTTTTTAAATAAATTTTTTTTCTAAATTTAATTTAGTTTTGTGTGAAAAGTCCCATCCAAGTTACAGCAGGCTCTATGTGCTGCAGGATTTCAGTGGTTACTAAGGAAGTCGGGCCCCCTTGGTGGCAGAAATTGGGGACGGATTCAGGCTTCCTGTGATACATTCAGGGCTGCTCGTTCACAGCCCTCTGGAAAGTTCCCCTTCCCCCTCCCTTCATGTGCTTCATCCTGGACAAGAGAAGGGCTTCCCCCTGTGTAAAGCCAGTAAAGGACTGAGCACATGGGGAGTTGGGGAGTTTTGCAGAGGGCTGTGAACCAGCAGCCCTGCATATACATCATAGGGAGCACATTGATGCCTCTTTCAGACTTGCTGTTTTCCCGGTGATTACCGTGGCAGTTTAAAACCACGGTGGTAATCGCCAGGAAGATAAAAGATGTTTTAAAATGGAAAACCGCTTTCTGCTGCACAGTTTTCCTGCGTTTTGAGCCCAATGACTTGCATTGGGCAAATCGAGTGCTATCTAGATAATCGCCGGCAAAACCACTAGACTGAAAGAGGCCTGATAGTTGTCCTGTGTAGCCACGCCCCCTAGAGTCTGTCCACAAGTTCTGCTACTAAGGTGAAACTACCTCCTTAGTAGCCACTGAAATCTTGCATCACATGGAGCCTGCTGCTGGAACTTGGATGGGACTTTTCACACAGAAGTAAAGTTGCTGGAAGGGGGTCTCCTTTGGAAAAGAAGATCAGTGCCACAGGTACTATAACATAGTAAATAAAGAAGGTAGTAAAACCTGGTGTATAGGACATGTGGGGAATTCTAATCAAAATATCCAATGTAGTGTTATATAATTAACCACCAACATGCACATCCAAGGACTATATATGACCAGTTGCAAAAACAAGCATAAACAAAGGGGGGGGTGGACAAATCCAAAAATACAACTGAAGGTCAAATATAAAATTGCTTTATTAGCATGGAAGGCAAGGTACAAATAGAGTGTACTATAAAAATATAAAAACATAATCAGCGAAAATGGACACTGATACCCTGATGGCCAAAACTACCCATAATAGTACAATGGAGTATATAATAAACATATATCTAAAGGCAGGTTTATAATTAATATGTATAATACCATTAATGTACCAGTATGATCAGACTAGATAGCACCATATCCAGGCAGAGTAAGAAGTGCAAATTGAACTAAACATGCAATGCATAATACCTGAACTGGAAGGTAGATAGAGGCCGCAGGGTACCCGTGTCCACCCCGCGTTTCGGGAAACCTTCATCAGGGGGAGCAGGTACTATAACATAGCAAAACTTGTTTTTTTTTTGTTTTTTTTTTAGAGTTACGCTTTAACTGTAAAAATTAAAACTGTTAAGCATGAAACATAAAGGGTATAGAGGGGGAAGGGTTAGATAAAAAGAGGAAAGAAAAGAAAAATTGCAGGTGTTAATGTTTGAATTATTTTACAGCTAAATATGTGACCATCAACTAAAATTCAAAGCTGTAGGCGATGCCTCTTAGATAATCTATCAAGCTTCTATTGTTGAAATCTTGCACAATACGCATAACCATTGCTGAAATTGCAGCGTATTTTTTGTTTCTTGCAGTGGTGGGATTTTTTGCTTTTATCTGAATAATTTCTAAACTGTGGAGCTCTTGCTGATGTTTCAGACAGTTAATGAACCGGTATAAATTTGGGAAAAGACTACCAGATGTTTATTGAAGACTACGGTGCCATCCTTCAACATCATTATTTGTTCGCTGTTAATCATTTAATGTTCATCCATACATATTCCAAAATTGAACTGGAAACAAAGGTGCCTGACGTCCTCTGCGAGTCATTTGACCAATATAGGTATCTTCAAAATAGTTGGCAATGGGTATGGCTTCTTGTGGAAAGTCAGGATTTTCCACTAAGTCTTCAAATGAAGGCACAACATTCTGTGTTGGTAGAAAGGCAAGGGCAGGTATCATGCGTATCCAACGGGCAAATTCATGGTCACCTTAATATTGCATCTTGAGTCCTTCATTTTGAACTTTACTCCAAACTGACTGTGATAGGTGGAAGAAGCAACCGTCTTCTCGAAGTTGGGGAATTCACTCTCAATTGCCTGGATTGCAGCTAGTTCAACATCCAACATCAGGTTGTATGGCTGCAGTCCAGGTTGCATGTTCTTCAGCTCTTGTAGCAATCTCTGGTATGTTGAACGGCTCTTGTCCGTCAGCAAGGCGTACACTACAGGAACAACAAGGCTGCTGTGGACAACATGGATTGTATAAAGTTGCTTGAACAGGGATGGAGTAGTGGAAAACATGCCATCAGCAAACCACTCTTTACTTTGGGCCAGTAGATGGAGATTGTCTCTTATTCCAAATATCAAGATACGGCTGAGTCCACTTCCTATTTAAAAGTGAAAGGATTAGTACAGGAAATAATGAGAGACAAAATAAAAAGTAACAAGTAGCAGACAGAGAATTTCGGGATGAATTCACAATAAATTTTCCTAATCAGAAGCATCCGTTGTTCATATCTCACATTAAAAACTCACATTTTGCTTCAGATTTTCTGATTTTATAACAGAAACGTAAAACTGAAGCAAAATCTGGTGTGATGGGGCTAAACAATAGCTTTTTCTACAACATAAATTGTCCCAGTGGAAAATGATATATTCCTGTTTAAAAATGCTTCCAAGCTTAAAAAATGTCACATTTTCAAAGTCTTGAAAGGATTAACGGCAGCAGAAACTAGCAAAATGCAGAATTCCATGATAATAAAAGGTTTACATCAGGAAAAACAAGCAAACATGTAAGAAGTATTTGTGAAAAAAAAGCATACTAACTCAATAGTTCATTAGGTCTGGGTCATATGCAGAGTAAATGTCTAAATCCCATCCACATGCTGATGAAAAAATGCACAGTTAAAAAAAATGACATGCAGTGCAGCAGTGGCGTATCTACCATGTAGGCAGGGGACGCCACTGCCCCCGGGCCATCAGGGGGCCTGTCACCAAGGGGTGTAATGCACCCATGAACAGCGGGCACCCTGGATCTTTCATGCTCTGGTAGGTTCCTGTCACCTTCTAGAGCATGGCAAGGATAAATTAATACTTACCGCCTGCTGCTGCATTGCTTTCCTCACTCCGCTTTGATGCAGATCCTGAGATGTGAGCGATCACATGATTGCATATATCATTGCAGGTCCTGTATCAAAGCAGAGGAACACAGCGTGTGGCAGCAGGTGGTGAATATTAATTCACCCCCTGCCAAGCTCCGGTAGGTGACAGGCACCTACCGGAGCATGGTGTACCCTCTTCCCAGCACTAATTCAGCATTGGAACTTCATTTCAGGCTGTTGGCAGGTGGCATGACTAAAGGGGCAGGCCATCGTGGAGGAAGGGGGGCCCAGGCCCCTTCAAAACTTTGCTATGGGGCCAGAGCCAATCTACTTATGTCCCTGCATGTGAATGTATGCTGCCATTATGCAAAAAAGATTCCAGCCATTCAGACAAGGGGCTAAAATCCGGCACTAAAACCTGCACCTAAATCCATAGAGCTAAATAGAGATTTTGGTGTAGAATTATCTACACCAGGATAGCTGTGAATCTACAGTTGTGGACTATCCACAGAAGTTAGGAGACATGTTAATGAATCCTTAAGGTCCATTCACATGCACTACGTAGTTGCAGCAGACGATCTGCAGCTAATTTATAGCATAAAATTCTACACTAAAATTGACTTCTAGTGATGCGGGTTTGATGCGACAAACTTGTCCTCTGGCTGTGATTGACAATGGCTGGATACCTGCAAGTCATGGTTGGTGGACAAGGTTGCCACTCTGCTTATGAACATGGCAGACCACTGTATCTTAAAGGCAGGACTTCAACTTTGAAGCTGAGCAGAAAATCAGACTGCAACTAAACAAGTGAGGCATAGTTGGAATCAGTAGGCCTCACCCTACATTACACTATTATCAAAGTTTCCCTTTAAGGCAAAATAATCACATAGTATTCTATATCAGCACTGTGTAATATATAATTTTTCACATTTGTGCAACATAAACTTTTCAATAATTCTGCATAATGGAAATGTTAAATGCTTACCAGAGTCATGCAGAAGGAACTGCTGCTGGATACCATCAATATTGATCTCCTGGAACTCCCGGGGAATAACAAGTTGATCAAGAGTTTAGGGCAACCTTGGAATATTGCCAAGTTGCCTTGATAATCGTATTGTTCTCTTCAGTGATGCTTTCCTTGGGAGAAGTGCTACAACATTAGAATGGGCTCCTGAAATGACTTCTGGGAGAATCTGTTGTGGTGTCTCCTGTGTTGTCCTTGCCCTGGTGATCGCCTCATTGACAAGTCAGATTGCTTCAGGTCATGCTGCTTGTGCTGCATGGTTGTGGGGATTGGTTACTTTCACCACTTCACCACATGCTTCATTGGTCCAAACACGTCCCTTGCAAGTCGACCGTTTTTCACACACCCAGATGGAATGGACATCGTCAGCCGTTCGTTTGGAAAATATGTAAATGTGATTCTCGTAGACCAACTTCTTCTTCCCACGTTTGGATAGAACTGAATTCATACTTGTAGAAAGTAAATTGCTGTGAAAGCTGACTGATGTTTTGTGCTAGTACACCTCTCTCTTTGTAGAGATTTTAGACACTGCTATATTCTGATGTAAAGATGGAATAAAAGCTAGTCTAATGTAACTTGCAGGACACCTGACACGAAAATTGTTACATCTGCAACAAAACTAGCAAAAAAGCAGGTCAGTGCTGGGTCAGGTAAAAGTTCACAAAATGTTTTGATTTTAGAGTGGTTTACATTCCCCACCTAAATCAGGCCTCATTCACACTACATTTTTTGAATCCGTTTTTCGTGTTATGTTTTTGTAACACAAAAACGTTTTAGAAATGTTTTGGAAAATGTCTTGTTAAAATTGTGGGCAAAATGCTCTGACACTATAATGCAATCAGTTGTGAGGTTTACAGATGGAAACAGTTGATTTAAAATGTCACAAAAGTGCAGCACTCTGTACAGTACTTTTGTGACATGTGGATTGATGACGGATGGGAATTCATGAACCACAAGGACAAACTGGCAAAACATCCAAACGCAAAATTCTGGGGGCAAAACAGGGTACAAACATCCGGGGGCAAACGACAGGGGGTGAACTGCCTGGGGTGAAAAATCCGGGGGCAAACTACCTGGGGCGAACTGCCGGGGGCGAAAAAGCTAGGGGTGAACTGCTGGGGGCGAAACATCCGGAGGCAAATACAGATAAATAAGAGTGGAAATTCAGCACAGCCCTCAGCAGGGGCTGGCTGACCACACAAAATACTGAATAGACCAACAAAATCAAGTGTGAACATTAGCAGAAAAACTTAGCTTTAGATGACTGGAACAGAGCTGAAAACAAAGAGCTGACAAGCCAGAAGGAATCACCAGCAACTGAATAGGGCATCGGCTGTCTTAAATCCAATCTGAAATTCCTGAGGTCCAATCGTCATCCTCATTCTCAGGTGGCAGATTTCCACCGATCAAATCAGCCTCACTACCTCCTGTTACCACCAGAGGGAGTCTGGAAGGAGAACTCACAACTGGTGAACCAGAGAATGAACTCACAGCAGGACTGCTCCATTAAGGGTTACCTTGACGAGGTGGAGTGGCTTGGTATACACTTTTTTGCAAAAAAACGTATCGACTAAATACGCTGTATTTGTTGTCATCTTTTTACCAGCACTTGCTGATTATTGTCATATTTTTTACTGCAGGGTATTTTTGCACATTTGTTATTCTGTGCTTTCTTTTTGTGTTTCAGTCAGTGGGTGGTGTGAACACTGTCTGACCGACTTGTTCACATTTGTGCATGTCACATGTGTTTTTAATCCATTTTTTTCCTTGCTTTTCCATGGTTTGAGAGACCCCACCCCTCTCTTGTGTGACATGCACATAAAGAGCTGTCTTACACCACGTGCCCATACTAGGAAGTGCCTGTCTTAATCCTGTTCATTTAGACACTGTTCATATGTTCAGGTTTTAAATACATTATATAGGGACTGCTCCATTAAGGGTTACTTTGACGAGGTGGAGTGGCTTTGTATACACTTTTTTGAAAAAAACCCTGTATTTGTTGTCATCTTTTTACCAGCACTTGCTGATTATTGTCATATTTTTTACTGCAGGGTATTTTTGCACATTTGTTATTCTGTGCTTTCTTTTTGTGTTCCTGGCGGCATAGTGTGCTTCTGATCTTAACCATTTTTATGTTGATCCCAGCTCTACGAAGATCATTCACTAGGTCCCCCCATGTGGTTCTGGGATATTTGCTCACCATTTTTGTGCTCATTTTGACCCCACGAGTTGAGGTCTTGCGCAGAGTCCCAGATCAAGTGAGATTGTCAGTGGTCTTGTATTTCTTCCATTTTCTTATTATTGCTCCTACAATTGATTTCATCACACCAAGCTGCTTGCCTATTGCAGATTCAGTCTTCCCAGCTTGATGCAGGGCTGTAATTTTGTTTCTGGTGTCCTTCAACAGTTCTTTGGTCTTCACCATAGTGGAGTTTGAAGTGTGATTGTTTGAGATTGTGGACAGGTGTCTTTTATACTGATAACAAGTTCAAAAAGGTGCCATTACTACAGGTAATGAGCGGAGGACAGAGGAGCCTCTTAAAGGAGAAGTTACAGGTCTGTGAGAACCAGAAATCTTGCATGTTTTTAGGTGACCAAATACTTATTTTCCACCATAATTTTATCAAATAAATCTTGCCAAATCAGACAAGGTGGTTTTCTAGATTTGTTTTCTCCTTTTGACTCTCATAATTGTGATCTACCTATGATGTCAATTACAGGCCTCTCTCATCTTTTTAAGTGGGAGAACTTGCACAATTGGTGGCTGAATAAATACTTTTTCCTCACTGTATAGTTTCATTTATTGATGCTACACAACACTGTATTTTTTTTTATATTTGCCTGCCATATTTTGCATTTGTTGGGAAGGAAAATACACTAAGAATCTTTTAAACATCTACCTTGCTTAATTTTCAATAGACTGACTGTGAGCAATATTTTTAATTTAAGGCATGGTAATATTGTCTTATACCCGTGAGCAAAAGTTTGACGAATGTCATCATGTCACAATGATATGGTCACAATAGCTGCAAACTTTCCAATAAAACTTTGCTTGCCATTTCTTAATATATATTTGTGACTTTTAACAGTATTGAAGAAAAAGCATCACTAATAAGGATGCTGTTTAGCATTATTGTAAAATATTTACAACTAAATGTGTTCAAATACAACATGAAGAATCAATCATTCTAATACTTAGGCTGTCACCTAAGGTATAACTTACAATATAAATTAAATATGCAAAGAATTCAAGAAAAAAATGTAGTGATGACATCCATGTCAAACATATGACAGTTGTGTACATTTTAAGAATTCTACAATGTAATGCAAGATTAATCCCTGTGCTCCTGAAACCATTTGTATGTCATTGCATACATCATTCAAAGATGGATACTTTATGGATACGTTATAAATTAGAGAAGTAACTGTGAAAGTGTCAAGCCAGTCAATGCACTTTTGTCCATGTTTTAATTGTGCAACAACTCACTTTAAAGACTGTCGAAAAAAATGTTTTTTTTATTTATTGATACAATGTATCCTCTACCTCTCCCTCTCCTTCTCTTTCTCCCTCTTCATTTTCCTCTCCTTCTCCCTCTACCTTCCCCTCTCCCTCTCTCTCTCCATGATAGTTCCAAATGTTATCAAACTGAACATGAATTTGATTTGCATCAAATCCATTGGCTCATATCTAGGAATGAAACAATTTCTGTGTGCTGTTATGTGTCAGGGAATCATAATAGCATTTAGTCTCCCACTAGCTCAAAATCAATTGGAAATTAAGAGATAGAGCTGGCAGATGAAAAACTGGTAAAAAATGAATGGGGCATAAAACATATAATGGTCAAAACTAGTGTCACTCATAATTTACTTGTAGCTAGTGATGAGCGAACACTAAAATGCTTGGGTGCTCGTTGCTTGGGTCAAGCAAATTGGAATACTCGGGTACCCGACATGAGCAATGAGCCCAATGTTAGTCTATAATCCAAACTTTTTTGCCGCGATCCCCCAGAGGTCTTTCTAGGGTATCAAAAAATGTATGGTGACAGTGCACAAATGACATGGAAACATCATGGGGAACACCTCTGGAAGCATTTCTGACTCCTAGGTCACTGCTGTTACCAATGTTGTCAGAGTGTGATGCCACTTTTACAGGCGCACAGTAAAACATACGAAAATGAAACCAAAATGGATTTTACATGGAAATATGTTAAGGGACATTCTTTCCAGGGTTATAATTTGTATGTAAGGCAAAATAAATAACCCCTCCACCACTTTGGCTATGTTCACACGTAGCATTTTTGATGCGTTTTTCACCATTACCATTGCTTTCAATCAATATTAATGCATTTACTGGGAAATGTCATTGCATGAGCCAGTTAGATTTTATTCAGCCAATGAGGAATGCTAAGAAGTGTGGGCACATCCTGTTATGCATGTTAGGCATGTTAACTAATGGCATGGCTGTGATTGGCTGCTGAAATGATGTCATGATGCACTATAAAAGCCGCCGCTGCCATTTTGGGTTCACTCTGCTGTGAATTTACTTAGGGACAGGACGCTGCTGTTCTGACTCTGAGGGACAGTTTGAGCTAGCGATTGGCTTCATTGTGCTTTACCTAGGCTACTTTAGCAACCGATGTGTGAGAAGCTTTCTTTTGCCTTGCAGCGCTGTTCACGGCTGTCTGCGAGGTCTCTGTGTGTGAGTGCAGCTCACGCTGTAGTGTGTTCTGCAGCCACCTCCGGTTGTAGTCCGCTCAGCGTGCGTCACTGCTTCATACATTATCCTTTTTTGCATTAGTGCAGCTCATTTTTCCTGATTTCTCCTATTAGTGTGGTTCCATCCGTATCCAGCTAGAATATTTGCAAACACTAAATAGGAGTAGATAAAGGAGCCTTTTTGCTGGCTTGTGCCCTGCAGCCCCAGCCAGATTAGTATTAGCCTATTTTTTGGAGCCTCATCTATTGCATTGTAGGTTACCTTCCTGCATTGTAATAGCTACCAAAAAATTGTGATACTATCGGTTTTACATCTTTGGGCACATCCAGTGTCTTTTTGTGAAAAAAAAAAGTTAATAAAGCTCACCAAACACTCCACTTTACAGTTGTGTAGGCCACATTAGCTCAAATTAAAGTCTAGTCCACACTTTATAAAATTAGTGTGTTTCTTATACCTGTTAGCAGCTGTTCAGGAATAAGCACACTAAGCCCTTAGTACTTTTCTGCCTATGTTTATCAGTCTACCAAGATGAAGAAGGCAGAGAGTAAGGCACATGGTCGTGGGCATGGAGTTTCTGCAGGGAGAGCACGTGGGGATTCTGTGCCTGCTGTGGGCACCAGTGACTCAGCATCCCCCAGTTTTACCAGGGAACAGTCCTTTATGCGCAGCTTTGCAGGAGCTCGCCGTACCCCACTGCTGTGGGATGAGCAAATTGAAGCCGGTGTCGGAAGGATGGCAGCTAACGCATCGACTTCAATTAGTTCCAGATCCTCTCAAGTCCAGAGCACTGAAGAGTACCCATCTGTCTCTTCACCACCTGCCAAATTGCCCAGGCCATCAGAGAGCCCTGGACAGGAGCCATCTCTACTTTTGTTCTCTGAATCTGTTGGCTTGGAAAGAGGGGGCCAGCCAAGCAGCATTCGAGAATTTGAAGAAGAGGTAGTATGCAGTGATGCGCAACAGCTTTGTCTCTCTGAATCTGAAGAGGCGGGTGGGCCAGTGGCTATGGTCAGCACACCTCAGTACGCATCTGATGATGAGACTCAGGTGCCACTTTCTGGTGCATACTGTGCTGTCGAGACTACACAGGAGAAGCAGTCATTTGAAGAGGGTAGTGTAGATGATGAGGTCCTTGACCCATCATGGTGTGAGGTACAGGAAGGTGGTGGGAGCAGCTCTGAGGAAGAGATTCCCTGAACGACCAAAAAAGGAGGGAGAGGGAGGGGGCAGACTCGGTTGCCTGTAGCCTCCTCTTCGGCACCCATTAGGAGCATGCCTCTTCCAAAGCCCAAAACGGGCGCTCCCAAGACATGCAGTGCCTGGTCCTTTTTTGACACAGTTGCAGATGACATTTGCTTTGTCAAATGCAAGCTGTGTAATCAGAAAGTGAAAAGAGGGAAAAGTGTCAGCAACCTAAATACCACAAATATGTGGAAACATGTGCGGACCAAGCACGTGGTGGAGTTACAAAGACACACTGAAGACCTAGGCCAACCTACAGCACCACCTACCACCTCTTCAGCTCATGTTGTAGCCTCTTCCTCCAGCTCACACACAGCTGGCTCGGCTTCCTCACAGGATCACCATGGAAGAACCTCTGGCACTGTTGTACAGAGACACAGTGTCATTCCACCCACAGCACCACATTCCCTGTCATCCTCACACTCCCAGGCCAGTCTACAGCTATCGGTAGCACAGGCATGGAAGAAAAGGCGCCCATACTCGGCAAACCACCCCCGAGTACAGGCTCTGAATGCTGGCATTGCAAAACTACTGTCCCTTGAAATGCTGTCATTCAGGCTGGTGGAGACAGACACCTTCCGTAACTTCATGGCATTGGCAGTCCCACCATATAACGTGCCCAGCTGCTTTTATTTCAGCAGGCAAGCCGTCCCTGCCCTGCAAAAGCATGTGGAGAGAAAAATTAAACATGCACTACTAAACGCCGTCAGTAGCAAGGTCCACCTGACCACCGATGCGTGGACCAGTAACCATAGACAGGGACGATATCTTTCCCTCACTGCCCATTGGGTAAATGTTGTGGAGCCGGGTACAGATCTTGAGAGTGGTGCTGTATGTGTTCTGCCAACTCCAAGAATTGCAGGAATCCAGTCTGTACACATTGACTCCTCCTCATACTCCAGTTCCTCTAAATCAGCGCTGCAGGAGCCGTCACAGTCTACCTCCACATGGACCCGTGAACGCTTACCTGTTACGACCAATATGAGTACAGCCATGGCCAAACGTCAACAGGCCACATTCAAATTAATTTCTTTGGGGAATCGAAGCCACACAGTGCAGGAGCTCTGGAATGCCATCAAGCAGGAGAGCGACATGTGGTTTGTGCTAGCGAATCTCTAGCCAGGCATGGTAGTGTGCGACAATGGTCGAAATCTGGTGGCAGCTCTGGGCCTAGGCAACCTCACTCACATCCCATGTCTGGCACATGTGCTCAACTTGGTCGTGCAGTTTTTTGAGGGACTATCCAGATCTTGATGCACTGCTGCACAAGGTCCGCATAGAGTGCGCTCACTTGCGGCGTTCCAGCATGGCAAGATCACGCATTGCAGCTCTGCAGCGCCGATTCCGCCTTCCAGAACATCGCATCATATGTGACCTACCCACCAGGTGGAATTCAACGTTACATATGTTGGAGAGGTTGTGTGAGCAGCAGGCAGCAGTAATGGAGTACCAGCTGCATCAGGCGCAAATAAGTCGCACTGCGTGCCGTTCACACTTCACCACCACTGAGTGGGCCTCTATGAAGGACATCTGCCACGTTTTACATGCCTTTGATGATTCCATGTGGATGGCGAGTGCAGATGATGCACTAGTCAGCATGACTATCCCTCTTATCTGCCTGCTTGAAAAAACACTGCAAGCACTAAGGGACGAGGTTGTGGAAGAGGTGGAGGATGAGGAGTGACAAATGCCATCTGCTTCTGGACAGTCTGCGCAATGTGGTTCCTCACAAAAGCCTAGGCAGGGGACACTTTGTGAGGAGGATGAGGAGGAGTCAATGGAGGAGGAAGACATCTGTCCAGAAGAGGGAGGTACACAATGCTCTAGTAGTCAGTATGTAGAGCGAGGGTGGGGTGATGCAGGGCAGGCAGAGATGACGACTCAAGCAGGGGACAGCGCTTCTTGGCCAATTGGCAGTCTGCAGCACATGGTTGATTTCATGCTGCAGTGCCTGAGAAACAACCGCCGCATCGCTCACATTCTCAACACTGCTGATTATTGGGTGTACACCCTCCTAGTTCCTCGCTACCGGGACAACTTGCAAAGCCTCATAACACCGTTGAACTGGGAGCGTAAAATGCGGGAGTACCAAGACACACTGGTGCATTCCATCATGCTCTCCATTCCACCCGAGAGCAGTGCTGCTAGTGCTTTACAAAGCAGCTCAGTGCATCAAGGCAGTGGAGGAAGCTCTGCACAAAGAGGGAGCAGAAGCAGTGCCTCAGCACAAGGCAAGACCAGTATGGCCCAAATGTGGCAAAGTTTTGTGTCCCCACCACAAATGTCTGTACCATCACAGAATGCTCCAGTCAGCAGGAGGCAACATTTCCGTCAGATTGTGACAGACTACATGTCTTGCCCTCTCAGTGTTCTCCCACACGACTCTTCCCCCTTCAAGTTTTGGGTCTCTAAGCTGGATACATGACCAGAGCTTAGCCAGTATGCATTGGAGGTGCTGGCTTGCCCTGCTGCTAGTGTATTATTGGAACGCGTCTTTAGTGCCGCAGGTGGTGTACTAACAGACCGTCGCATGCGACTATCCTTCGATAACGTTGACCGGCTTACTTTTCTGAAAATGAACAAGGCCTGGATCTCGCAGGAATTTGCCAGTCCTCTTCCAGATTAAATAATTGGTTGGCAACAGTATCCAGGTCTCCTGTTGTGTTCATGTTTCTACCACCTGAACTGTAATCCCTGGGCTCCAACACCGCCAGTTGCTGCTCAGAAGTGCCTTCTGCACAGTCAACACTTGCTCCTGTGTTATTGGGGTTCAGTAACGTCAGCTGATACCCAGCTGTGTGTCTGGCAATTTCACCTGCTCTGACCACATTCACACTACTACAGATTTTAAACTTGCTCCAATTAGGCCTCTGGCTACACTCTGTTTCTACTGTAATCCCTGGGCTCCAACACCGCCAGTTGCTGCTCAGAAGTGTCTTTGGCATGGGTACTCCCTCCTGCCCAGCCTGGTTCCAGCACGCCAGCTGTTTCCAGGTAGTGTTAACCTTACTTTGCCTCCAATGCGTTGCCCTGTCGTGTTGCGGTCGGGTTAGCTGACTCTATGGTGCCTGCAGTTTTTGTGGGCTGCAGGATCTGGCAATGAAGGCTGGTTCCGTAGTGCCAATAGGACAAGCTCCCCCTGTAGGACTGTGGGTTTTGGTAACTCCGGCTGGCTCGCGGCCTTGCAACTTTTTTTTTCATGTGTACCTTCTGCTGCCTATCTGAGTTCCAGTATCATTAGCTGGTTCTTTGGAAGTCAATCTTGAATATGTCCCCCTGGGTTCCAGTAACGTCAGCAGGTTCCAGGCAGAGCCTTTGGCTTAGGTGCCTCCTTCTCGGTATCCGAGTTCCACCAACGTCTGCTGGTCCTTGGTAGTGCTTTCTGGCACAGGTACCTCCTGCTTAGTAACCGGGTTCCAGTACCATCAGCTGGTCCTCGGTAGTTCCATTGGCTCTTGTACCTTCAGCTACCCATCCAGGTTCCAGTACCGTCAGCTGGTTCTCAGCAGTTCCTCAGCCTTCGTGTAGCTTCTGCTACATTTCCAAATTCAAGCTTTTTGAAATGGTTTTTGGTAATCACTCTGGATCTCCCTGATGATGACCCTAAAGACGACGACCCTGAAGATCACCCCGAAGAAGACGACGACCCCGAAAATGACCACCCTTGAGACGACGACCCTGAAGACCACCCCGAAGAAGACGACAACCCCAAAGACGACGACCCTGAAGACCACCCCGAAGAAGACCAAGAAGATGACCCTGAAGAAGATGACCAAGAGGACAAAGAACAAGAAGACAACCACCAAGATACAGAAGACCAAGAGGCAGAAGACCAAGAAGCAGAAGAACAAGAACCTGCAGAACAAAAAGCAGAAGAACATTAAGCATAAGACTAAAAATCAGAGCAAAAGATATTATCTAAATTATAAGCAGAAGAAGACTAAGCAGTGTATGGGGGTGAGTCCGTTCCTCCTCGTGGTGCCCCTGGAAAATACCTGTTGTAAATCTTTTGTGACAGGCAGAACAGAAGGTGTAATCTTCAAACTTTTATAGATAACAACTACAGGAATGCCTGTCACAAATAAGAATATGATGAAGAAGAAAAATATGAAGAAGATGAAGAAGTAGAATATGAAGAAGAATAATAGTTGAGTAAGAAGAATATGAAGAATATGAACAATGTAAAAAAAAAGAATAATAGGAAGAAGGTGAAGAAGAAGAAGATGAATATGGTGAAGAAGAAGTTGATGAATAAGATGCTGCTGCTGAGGATGATGAAAGAGAAAGTGTGGGAGAAGTAAAAAAGAAGGTGAAAAGCATGGAAGTAGTGAAACATAAATATCTGACAAAATATAAGAAAGCTTAGCATAGTCAATATCTTTGCAACTCCGATCGTCTTAAAAAAAATTAATTCCTTGTACTCCATTTGATTGGGCTAAACCTCTATGCTTTTATTGTCTCCTCCACCTCCCCCAATACATTCTACATTATTCTTAGTTGTTTTCCTTCATGTAGAATAAACCTACAAGGAAAGTAAGGGTTTATTTTCATTCCGATATTTGTGTCCCATTGACTTGCATTGGTTTCCGGTATCGGAATCGGCGATATCCGATATTTTTGGGATATTGGTCCGATCCAATCCGATCCGATATTTCCCGATATCAGAAGGTATTGCTCGACACTAGTGTTGAGCATTCCGATACCGCAAGTATCGGGTATCGGCTGATATTCGCTGTATCGGAATTCCGATACTTAGTTCCGATACTTTTTTCATATCGAATACCGGAATCGGAAGTTCCCATAATGCTAGGAGCCCGCTCGATTTGATTCAGCCAGTGGGGATCCTCAGAAGTGTGGGCACATACTGTTAGGCATGTAGGCATGTTAACTACTGGCATGGCTGTGATTGGCTGCTGAAATGATGTCATGATGCACTATAAAAACCGCAGCAGCCGCCATTTCTGGTCACTCTGCTGTGAATTCAGTTAGGGACAGGCTGCTGTTGAAGACTGTGAGGGACAGTTAGAAATAGCGATCATCAAACATATCTATTGCTCTACCCAGGCTACATAATCCACCACTGTAGCATTTTTGTAGCCCAGCAGTGCTGTTTTAATAGCTGTCTGCAAGGGCTGTGTGAGTGCAGACCCACGCTGTGTAGTGTGTCCTGCAGGCACGTCTGCTTGTAGGCCGCCCAGCGTGTGTCTCTGCCTTATACACATTTTTCTTTTATTGCTGCTTTTTTTTTCTCCTGTATAGTGTGCTTCCATACGTATCCATATAGGTTGGTTGCAAACACTAAAGGAGTGCACAGCGGAGCCTTTCAGCAGCCTTTCAGTGCTATAGCCCATTTCTCTGCACTGTTTTTGGCTGTCTGATAGGTCTCTCTGTGTGTGAGTGCAGCTCACGTTGCAGTGTGTTCTACAGCCACCGCTCGTTGTAGTCCGCTCAGCCTGCGTCACTGCCTCATACATAGTCCTTTTTTTGCAGCAAATTTAGCCAGATTTTTGCTCCTATATTAGTGTGCTTCCATCCGCATCCATTGTCATTGGCTGGTTGCAAACACTATATAGGATTAGATAGAGGAGCCTTTTTGCTGGCTTGTGCCCTTCAGGGCCAGCCAGACTAGTATCACCCTATTTTTTGGAGCCTCATCAATTGCATTGTAGGTTAGCTTCCTGCATTGTAATCGCTCCAAAAAGTTTGTGATACTATATCTTTCAAATTTTGGTCACATCCTTTTCTTTCCCCCCCTCAAAAAAAAAAAAGGAAATAAAGTTCACCAAACACTACACTTTACAGTTGTGTAGGCCACATTAGATCATTTTAAAGTGTAGTACACACACTCTTAGCCAAACTAGTGTTTCTTATACTGGTTAGCAGGTGTTCAGGAATAAGAACACTAAGCCACCCCTTTTTTACTTTTCTGCCTATCTTTATCAGTCTACCAAGATGAAGAAGGCAGGGAGTAAGGCACGTGGTCGTGGCCGTGGAGTTTCAGCAGGGAGAGGACGGGGGGATTCAGCAGGGAGAGGACGTGGGGATTCGGTGTCTGCTGCGGCCACCAGTGACCCAGTATCCCCCACTTTTACCAGGCAACAGACCTTCATGCGCAGCTTTGTAGGACCTCGCCGTACCCCACTGCTGCGTGACAAACAAATTGAAGCCGTTGTCGGATGCATGGCAGCTAACACATCCACTTCAATGACTTCCGCATCCTCCCAGGGCCAGAGCACTGAAGAGCAACCATCTGTCTCTTCACCACCTGCCAAATTGCCCAGGCAGTCTGAGAGCCCTGGACAGGAGCCATCTCAATATTTACTTCTGTTCTCAGAATCTGTTGGCTTGGAAAGAGGTGGCCAGCCAAGCAGCATTCTAGAGCGTGAAGAAGAGGGAGTATGCAGTGATGCGCAACTGCTTTGTCCCTCTGAATCTGAAGAGGCGGGTGGGCCAGTGCCTATTGTCAGCACACCTCAGTGCTCATCTGATGATGATGAGACTCAGTTGCCAATTTCTGGTGCGTACGGTGCTGGCGAGACAACCCAGGACCAGCCGGTGCTTGAAGAGGGGAGTGGAGATGATGAGGTCCTTGACCCATCGTGGCGTCAGCCACAGGAAGGTGGTGGGAGCAGCTCTGAGGAAGAGATTCCCTGAACGGCCAAAAGAGGAGGGAGAGGGCGGGGGCAGACTTGGTTGCCGGTACAGTGATGGCCAAAAGTTTTGAGAATGACACAAATATTATATTTTCACATGATCTGCTGCCCTCTGGTTTTTATGTGTGTTTGTCAGATGTTTTTATCACATACAGAAATATAATTGCAATCATATTATGAGTAAAAAAAGGTTATATTGACAGTTAGAATGAGTTAATGCAGCAAGTCAATATTTGCAGTGTTGACCCTTCTTCTTCAGGACCTCTGCAATTCTCCCTGGCATGCTCTCAATCAACTTCTGGATGAAATCCTGACTGATAGCAGTCCATTCTTGCAAAATCAATGCTTTTATTTTGTCTGAATTTGAAGGTTTTTGTTTGTCCACCCGTCTCTTGATGATTGACCACAAGTTCTCAATGGGATTAAGATCTGGGGAGTTTCCAGGCCATGGTCCCAAAATCTCTATGTTTTGTTCCCTGAGCCATTTAGTTATCACCTTTGCTTTATGTCAAGGTGCTCCATCATGTTGAAAAAGGCATTGTTGATCGCCAAACTGCTCTTGGACGGTTGGGAGAAGTTGCTCTCGGAGGACATTCTGGTACCATTCTTTATTCATGGCTGTGTTTTTAGGCAAGACTGAGAGAGAGCCCTTTCCCTTGGCTGAGAAGCAACCCTGTTGTGAGTTCATTTTCCCCTTCATTACTGAGGCCCGAGGAACTCCCTCTTCTGGTAAAGAAAGGTAGGGAGCCTGATTATCAAACACCTGAGGCTGATGATGATGACTGGCTGAGTGGAGTTACTGACTGGATATAAGGCTGCCGACGCCCTTCTGCCCTGCGGGTGATTTTTTTGTGGGATCCTTGGAGACCAGTCTGAATTCCTGCTCCTCTAAAGCTAAGTTTGCTGCTCGGCCTTTTGCTTTGGTGCTTTGACTTTGTTTTGCTTTGTTTTTCTGGATTTCTGCCATTCCCTGCTGGGGTGTGCTGAATTCATTTAGCTCTGTCTTCGGAAAATACCTGAGTGCTGATTTAGTTTTTTGAAGCCTAGCAGCTTCAGGGCCTTTTTCATATCAGCTTGTTGGCTTATGTCTTTGATAGGGTTTTGGCAGATTGCAGCCGGCAGCCTTCCTGTCCTTTCCTATCTAGGTAGTTTTGGGCCCCGTATTTGCTCAGTCTATCTTTCTGTCTGTGTTAGTATTTTCATCTTACTTCACCGTCATTATATGTTGGGGGCTGCCTATTGCTTTGGGGTCTGCTCTGGGGCAGTTTAGATTTCCCCTTTCTTTCTTTAGGCCTATGTAATTCTCCGGCTGTGATCGAGGGGTCTAGGGCATCGTAGGAACCCCCCACGGCTACTGCTAGTTGTGTTGATAGGTTCAGGGGTCTGCAATCTGATAGTTGCCAACTTCTCTGGTTTTCTGGACTTAGCTTGTATTTCTGCTTTTGCCTCCTACGGTGACTCATTCAAAACAGAATCAAAAAACTAAATCAGCACTCAGGTATTTTCAGAAGACAGAGCTAAATGAATTCAGCACACCCCAGCAGGGAATGGCAGAAATCCAGAAAAACAAAGCAAAACAAAGTCAAAGCACCAAAGCAAAAGGCCGAGCAGCAAACTTAGCTTTAGAGGAGCAGGAATTCAGACTGGTCTCCAAGGATCCCACAGAGAAATCACCCGTAGGGCAGAAGGGCGTCGGCAGCCTTATATCCAGTCAGTAACTCCACTCAGCCAGTCATCATCATCAGCCTCAGGTGTTTGATAATCAGGCTCACTACCTTTCTTTACCAGAAGAGGGAGTTCCTCGGGCCTCAGTAATGAAGGGGAAAATGAACTCACAACACAACCCCACACATGAATGGTTTCAGGATGCTTGACAGTTGGCATGAGACAAGACTGGTGGTAGCGCTCACCTGGTCTTCTCCGAATAAGCCGTTTTCCAGATGTCCCAAACAATCGAAAAGGGGATTCATCAGAGAAAATGACTTTACCCCAGTCCTCAGCAGTCCACTCCCTGTACCTCTTGCAGAATATCAGTCTGTCCATGATGTTTTTTCTGGAGAGAAGTGGCTTCTTTGCTGCCCTCCTTGAGACCAGGCCTTGCTCCAAGAGTCTCCGCCTCACAGTGCGTGCAGATGCACTCACACCTGCCTGCTGCCATTCCTGAGCAAGCTCTGCACTGCTGGTAGCCCGATCCTGCAGCTGAAACACTTTTAAGAGATGGTCCTGGCGCTTGCTGGTCTTTCTTGGGCGCCCTGGAGCCTTTTTGGCAACAAGGGAACCTCTTTCCTTGAAGTTCTTGATGATGCGATAGATTGTTAACTGAGGTGCAATCTTTCTAGCTGCGATACTCTTCCATGTTAGGCCATTTTTGTGCAGTGCAATGATGACTGCACGTGTTTCTTTAGAGATAACCATGGTTAACAGAAGAGAAACAATGATGCCAAGCACCAGCCTCCTTTTAAAGTGTCCAGTGGTGTCATTCTTACTTAATCATGACAGATTGATCTCCAGCCCTGTCCTCATCAACACCCACACCTGTGTTAATGGAGCAATCACTGAAACGATGTTAGCTGGTCCTTTTAAGGCAGGGCTGCAATGATGTTGAAATGTGTTTTGGGGGATAAAGTTCATTTTCTAGGCAAATATTGACTTTGCAAGTAATTGCTGTTAAGCTGATCACTCTTTATAACATTCTGGAGTATATGCAAATTGCCATTAGAAAAAATGAAGCAGTAGACTTTGTAAAAATTAATATTTTTGTCATTCTCAAAACTTTTGGCCATGACTGTAGCCTCCACTTTGGCACCTGTGAGGAGCAATCCTCTACCAAAACAGAAAACGGGCGCTCCCAGGACTTGCAGTGCGTGGTCTTTTTTTGACACAGTTGCAGATGACATTTGCTTTGTCAAATGCAAGCTGTGTCATCAGAAAGTTAAATGAGGGAAAAATGTGAGCAACCTCAATACCACAAATATGTGGAAACATGTGCGTACCAAGCACGAGGTGGAGTTACACAGACACACTGAAGATGTAGGCCAACCTTCAGCAGCACCTACCACCTCTTCAGCACGTGTTGGGGCCTCTTCCTCCAGCTCACACACAGCTGGCTCCGCTTCCTCACTGGAACGCCATGGAAGAACCTCTGCCACTGTTGTCTAGAGACCCAGTGAAATTCCACCCACTGAACCACGTTCTCAGTCATCAGCACACTCCCAGGCCACTCACCAGCAATCGGTAGCACAGGCATGGGAGAAAAAGCAGCCATACTCGGCAAACCATCCCCGAGCACTGGCTCTGAATGGCGGCATTGCCAAACTACTGGCCCTTGAGATGCTGTCATTCAGGCTGGTGGAGACTGACACCTTCCGGAACTTGATGTCATTGGCAGTTCCACAATACAATGCGCCCAGCCACTTTTATTTCAGCAGGCAAGCCGTCCCTGCCCTGCAAAAGCATGTGGAGGTAAAATTAAAAATGCGCTACTAAACGCCGTCAGTAGCAAGGTCCACCTGACCACCGATGCGTGGACCAGTAGCCATGGACAGGGACGATACCTTTCCCTCACTGCCCATTGGGTCAATGTTGTGGAGCCGGGTACAGATCTGGAGAGTGGCTCTGTACGTATTCTGCCAACTCCAAGGATTGCAGGAATGCAGTCTGTACATATTGAGTCCTCCTCCTACTCTAGTTCCTCGGAATCAGCACTGCATGAGCCTGTTAGGCCAGATATGAGCACAGGTGTGCCCAAACGTCAACAGGCCATCCTTAAATTAATTTCTTTGGGGAATCGGAGCCACACAGCACAGGAGCTCTGGAATGCCATCAAGCAGGAGAGCGATGTGTGGTTTGTGCCAGCGAATCTCCAGCCAGGTTTGGTAGTGAGTGACAATGGCCGAAATCTAGTGGCAGCTCTGGGCCTAGGCAACCTCACACACATACCATGTCTGGCACACGTGCTCAATTTGGTCGTGCAGAGCTTTCTGAGGGACTATCCGGATCTTGATGCACTGCTGCACAAGGTTCGCCTAGAGTGTGCTCACTTGCGGCGTTCCAGCATGGCAAGATCGCGCATTGCATCTCTGCAACGCCGATTCCGCCTGCCAGAACATCGCATCATATGTGACCTCCCCACCAGGTGGAATTCAACGTTACATATGTTGGAGCAGTTGTGTGAGCAGCAGGCAGCAGTAATGGAGTACCAGCTGCATCAGGCGCAAACAAGTCGCACTGTGCGCCGGACACACTTCACCACCACTGAGTGGGCCACTATGAGGGACATCTGCCAAGTTTTGCGTGCCTTCGATGACTCCACGCGGATGGCCAGTGCAGATGATGCACTAGTCAGCATGACTGTCCCCCTTATCTGTCTGCTTCAAAAAACCTTACAAGCACTAAGTGAGGAGGTTTCTGAAGAGGTCGAGGATGAGGAGTCAGAAATGCCATCTACTTCAGGCAAGTCTGCGCAACGTGCCTCCACACAAAGGCCCAGGCAGGGGACACTTAGTGAGGAGGATGACGAGGAGTCAATGGAGGAGGAGGAACACATCTCTCCAGAGGAGGGAGGTACACAAGGCTCTAGTAGTCAGTGTGTACAGCAAGGGTGGGGTGATGCTGAGCAGGCTGAGATGCTGCCTCAAGCTGGGGACAGCGTTTCCGGTCCAGTTGGCAGTCTGCAGCATATGGTTGATTTCATGCTGCAGTGCTTGTTAAATGACCGCTGCATCGCCAACATTCTCCACACGGCTTATTTTTGTGTGTACACCCTCCTAGATCCTCGCTACCGGGACAACTTACAAAGCCTCATACCACAGTTGAACCGGGAGCGAAAAATGCGGGAGTACCAAGAAACACTTGTGCAGGCCATCATGTTCTCCATTCCCCCCGCAAGTGTTGCTGGTAGTGCTTTTCAAAGCAGCCATGTGGGTAGAGGCAGTGGAGGAAGCTCTGCACAAAGAGGTAGCAGAGGCAGTGCCGCAGGACAAGGCAAGGCCAGTATGGCCCAAATGTGGAAAAGTTTTGTGGGACCGCCACAAACGGCTACACCATCACAGATGGCTCCAGTCAGCAGGAGGCAACGTTTCCGTCAGATGGTGACATACTACTTGTCTTGCCCTGTTAGTGTACTCCCAGACGGCTCTTCCCCGTTCAAGTATTGGGTCTCTAAGCTGGATACATGGCCAGAGCTTAACAAGTATGCATTGGAGGTGCTGGCTTGCCCTGCTGCCAGTGTATTATCGGAAAGTGTCTTTAGTGCTGCAGGTGGTGTGGTAACAGACCGTCGCACGCGACTATCCGCCGATAATGTTGACCGGCTTACTTTTCTGAAAATGAACAAGGCCTGGATCTCACCTGAATTTGCCAGTCCTCTTCCAGAATAAATAATTGGCTGGCAACAGGATCCAGGTCTCCTGTTGTGTTCATGTTTCTATGACCTGAACTTTATTTCCTGGGCTACAGCAACGTCCGTTGTTGCTCAGAAGTGCTGTCCGCACAGACAAAACACTCGCTCATGTGTAAGTGGGGTTCGGTAACGTCAGCTGATCCCCTGCTGTGTGTATGGCAAAGTGTCCTGCTCCGTCCACAGTCAAACAACCTCAGATTTACACCTGGCTCCAAGGAGGCCTCGGCCTACTACCTGATTTTCCATGGGCTCCGACACCGCCAGTTGTTGCTCAGAAGTGCTGTCCGCACAGACAAAACACTCGCTCATGTGTAAGTGGGGTTCGGTAACGTCAGCTGATCCCCTGCTGTGTGTACGGCAAACTCTCCTGCTGCCTACAACTTCTGACTACCTCTGATTTAATATGTTCTCTGATTTGCCCTCTGTCTCCACTCTGTTTTGAGTATTTCCTCCGGCCAACAAAACCGCCTGTTTGTGCTTTCAAGTGCCGTCTGCACAATCCACACTTGTTCCTGTGTTACCTGGGTTCTGTAACATCTGCTCATCTCCAGAGGGGAGTCCAGCAATGTCTCTTGCTTTGTCTACATTCCCACTACTTGTAGTGGAAAAGTGGACAGAGCAGGAGACATTGCCTGACTCACCTCTAGGGAGAAGCTGCTGTTACAGAACCCCAGTAACACAGGAACAAGTGTGGGTTGTGCAGACGGCATTTCAGAGCAGCAACTGGCATGGTTGGAAGCCAGAGGAAATACTCGAAACACAGTGAACACAGAGGCCTAATTGGAGTACGTTGACAGTTAGTAGTAGTCTAGAAACAAACAATCGAAAACTGCCACCAAGTAGGCCTCGGCCTACTACCTGATTTTCCCTGGGCTCCGACACCACCAGTTGGTGCTCAGAAGTGCTGTCCACACAGAAAAACACGCTCGTTCATGTGAAAGTGGGGTTCGGTAACGTCAGCTGATCCCCTGCTGTGTGTATGGCAAAGTGTCCTGCTCCCTCCACAGTCAAACAACCTCAGATTTACACCTGGCTCCAAGTAGGCCTCGGCCTACTACGTGATTTTCCCTGGGCTCCGACACCGCCAGTTGTTGCTCAGAAGTGCTGTCCGCACAGACAAAACACTCGCTCATGTGTAAGTGGGGTTCGGTAACGTCAGCTGATCCCCTGCTGTGTGTATGGCAAAGTGTCCTGCTCCCTCCACAGTCAAACAACCTCAGATTTACACCTGGCTCCAAGTAGGCCTCGGCCTACTACCTGATTTTCCCTGGGCTCTGACACCGCCAGTTGTTGCTCAGAAGTGCTGTCCGCACAGACAAAACACTCGCTCATGTGGGGCTCGGTAGCGTGGGGTTCGGTAAGTGGGGCTCGGTAACAACACCAGTTGGTGCTCGGAAGTGCTGTCCACACAGAAAAAAACACTCGTTCATGTGAAAGTGGGGGTCGGTAACGTCAGCTGATCCCCTGCTGTGTGGAGGGCAAAGTGCTGCTGCCTCCAAATTGTAACTACTTCAGATTTAAACATTCTCTGATTTGGCCTCTGTCTCCACTCTGTCTCTAGTATTTCCCCTGACCTCCAACACCGCCAGTTCCAGCTCACAGTTGCCGTCCACGCATTCCACCTTTGTTCCTGTGTTCCTGTTGTTCTGTTACGTGAGCTGATCCCCCAATGTGTGTCAGCCACTGTCTCCTGCGCTCTCCACCTTCCCGCTGCAAGTGGTGGGAATGTGGACAGAGCAGGAGACATTGGCTGACACAAATCAGGGGATCTGCTGACATTACAGAACCCCAGTAACACAGGAACACGTGTGGATTGGGCAGACGGCTGCTGTACGCATAAACTGGCGGTTTTGGTGGTCACGTGAAATCCTGGAAACAGAGTGGAGACAGATGCTTAATTGGAGCACATTGACAGTCTGTTGTAGCCTACAAACAATCTCAAACTACCACCAAGTAGGCCTTGGCCTTCACCATGATTGTCCCTGGGTTCCAACAACGCCAGTTGGTGCTCGGCAGTGACTTTGGCACGGGTACTCCCTGTTGCCCAGCCTGGTTCCAGCACGCCAGCTGTTTCCGGGTAGTGTCAAGGTCACTATGCCACCAATCCGTTGTCCTGTCGTCTTGCGGCCGGGTTAGCCGACTCTACGGTGCCTGCAGTTTAGGTGACTCCTATGTGGGCTGCGGGAACTGGCACTGAAGGCTGGATCCGTAGTGCCAATGGGACATGGACCCCCTGTAGGACTGTGGGTTTCGGTAACTGCGGCCAGCTTGTGGCCTGGCTACTTTGCTTTGGATGGGTACCTTCTGCTACCCACCCGGGTTCCAGCACTGTCAGCTGGTTCTCGCCAGAGCCTTTGGCCTAGGTGCCTCCATCTCGGTATCCGAAGGTCCAGCACCGTCAGCTGGTCCTTGGTAGTGCTTTCTAGCACAGGTACCTCCTGCCTAGAAACCGTGGTCCAGCAACGTCAGCTGTTCCTCGGTAGTGCCATTGGCTCTTGTAGCTTTTGCTACCCATCTGGGTTCCAGCACCGTCAGCTGGTTCTCGGCAGTGTCTTTGGCACGGGTACTCCCTGTTGCCCAGCCTGTTTCCAGCACGCCAGCTGTTTCCGGGTAGTGTCAAGGTCACTATGCCACCAATCCGTTGTCCTGTTGTCTTGCGGCCGGGTTAGCCGACTCTACGGTGCCTGCAGTTTAGGTGACTCCTATGTGGGCTGCGGGAACTGGCACTGAAGGCTGGATCCGTAGTGCCAATGGGACATGGATGCCCTGTAGGACTGTGGGTTGCGGTAACTGCAGCCGACTTGCGGCCTGGCTACTTTGCTTTGGATGGGTACCTTCTGCTACCCACCCGGGTGCCAGCACTGTCAGCTGGTTCTCGCCAGAGCCTTTGGCCTAGGTGCCTCCATCTCGGTATCCGAAGGTCCAGCACCGTCAGCTGGCCCTTGGTAGTGCTTTCTAGCACAGGTACCTCCTGCCTAGTAACCGTGGTCCAGCAACGTCAGCTGTTCCTCTGTAGTGCCATTGGCTCTTGTAGCTTTTGCTACCCATCTGGGTTCCAGCACCGTCAGCTGCTTCTCGGCAGTGTCTATGGCACGGGTACTCCCTGTTGCCCAGCCTGTTTCCAGCATAGAATCATAGAATCATAGAATCATAGAATCGTAGAGTTGGAAGGGACCTCCTGGGCCATCTGGTCCAACCCCCTGCTCAAAGCAGGATTCGCTAAATCATCCCAGTTAGATGTCTGTCCAGCCTCTGTTTGAAGACTTCCATTGAAGGAGAACTCACCACTTCTCGTGGCAGCCTGTTCCACTCATTGATCACTCTAACTGTCAAAAAGTTTTTTCTAATATCTAATCTGTGTCTCCTCCCATTCAGCTTCATCCCATTGCTTCTAGTCTTTCCTTGTGCAAATGAGAATAAAGTTGATCCTTCTACAATGTGACAGCCCTTTAGATATTTGTAGACAGCTATTAAGTCTCCTCTCAGTCTTCTCTTTTGCAAACTAAACATTCCCAAATCCTGCAACCTTTCCTCATAAGACAGGGTTTGCAGACCGGTCACCATTCTGGTCGCTCTTTTCTGAACTTGCTCCAGTTTGTTGATGTCTTTTTTAAAATGTGGTGCCCAAAATTGGACACAATATTCCAGATGAGGTCTGACCAAAGAGGAGTAGAGGGAAATAATTACTTCACGTGATCTAGACTGTATGCTTCTGTTAATACATCCTAGAATTGCATTTGCCTTTTTTGCTGCTGCATCACACTGTTGACTCATATTCAGTCTGTGATCTATTAGTATACCCAAGTCTTTTTCACATGTGCTGTCACTTAGCCCTATTCCTCCCATTCTATATATGCTTTTTTCATTTTTATTGCCCAGATGTAGTACTTTGCATTTCTCCCTGTTAAAAATCATTCTGTTAGTTGCTGCCCACTTCTCCAGTTTATTTAAATCTTTTTGAATCCTCTCTCTCTCTTCTCTAGTATTAGCTATCCCTCCTAGCTTTGTGTCATCAGCAAATTTAATCAGTTTACCCTCAATTCCTTCATCTAAATCGTTGATAAAGATGTTGAACAATACAGGGCCCAGGACAGAGCCCTGTGGTACCCCACTTGAGACATTCTTCCAACTGGATGTGCAGCCATTTACGACCACTCTTTGGGTCCGATCACTAAGCCAGTTATGAATCCACCTAACAGTTGCCTTGTCCATTCCATACTTAGTCATTTTTTCAATAAGGATTGTATGAGAGACTTTGTCAAATGCTTTGCTGAAGTCAAGATATACTATATCTACAGCATTTCCTTGATCCACCCAATCAGTAATACCATCATAGAAGGAAATTAAATTAGTCTGACATGACTTATTAGTTACAAACCCATGCTGACTCTGTTTAATCACTTCATTCTTATCCAGGTATTGACATACATGTTGTTTAATAATTTGTTCAAAGATCTTTCCTGGCATAGAAGTCAGACTCACCAGCCTATAGTTGCCTGGGTCCACCTTCTTCCCCTTTTTGAAGATAGGAACAACATTTGCTCTTCTCCAGTCTTCTGGCACTTCTCCTGTTCTCCAAGAATTTTCAAAGATTATGGAGAGGGGTTCAAAAATTTCTTCTGCTATCTCCTTCAGTACTCTGGGGTGTAATTCATCTGGACCTGGAGACTTGAATACATTTAGGTTAGCTAAGTGTTTCCTCACTATCTTTCTGTTTATAGATATCCTGGATTCTTCTATTCCCTTAATAGGACAGTGAATAACAGTTGTTACATTTCCTTTCTGAGAGAAAACAGATGCAAAATAGGAATTTAAAAGTTCAGCCTTCTCAACATCCTGTCTTACCATTTCATCATTTTCATCCTGTAAAAATCCTATAGCATCTTTGACTTTTCTTTTACTTTTGACATATCCCCAAAATCCTTTATTATTGCTTTTGACATCTCTTGCAAGCCTCAATTCATTTTCAGCTTTAGCTAATCTGATTTGTGCCTTGCAGGTTCTGCAGACAGCATTATATTCTTCTTTAGATATGCCTCCTTCTTTCCATTTTATAAACATTTTTTGCTTCCTTTTTAGCATGTGCTTAAGTTCTGTGTTCATCCATCCTGGTTTCCTTAAATGCTTCCTATTCTTCCCTCTTTTCGGAATTGTTAACAACTGTGCTTTGAGAATTTCATTTTTCAAGATTTCCCATCCTTCCTGGACATTTTTGTCTTTAAGGATATCCAGCCATTGGATCCCTCCAATTCTCTTTCTGAATCCCTTAAAATCTGCCTTTCTGAAATCTAACCTTGACGTCTGAGTCTTCACAGGTCTTCCGCCTCTAGTTATCCAAAATTCTAAAATAGCATGGTCGCTACCTCCTAGGGTCCCAGCCACTTTTACCTCCTCAACCATTTCCTCCCTGTTTATAAGGATTAGATCCAAGGTAGCAGTTCCTCTTGTTTTCTCCTTTACCTTTTGGAAGATAAAGTTGTCAGCAAGAGAGGATAAGAATTTCCATGACATGTTAGTTTTGCCAGCTGTTTCCAGGTAGTGTCAAGGTCACTATGCCACCAATCTGTTGTCCTGTCGTCTTGCGGCCGGGTTAGCCGACTCTACGGTGCCTGCAGTTTAGGTGACTCCTATGTGGGCTGCGGGAACTGGCACTGAAGGCTGGATCCGTAGTGCCAATGGGACATGGACCCCCTGTAGGACTGTGGGTTTCGGTAACTGAGGCCGACTTGCGGCCCGGCTACTTTGCTTTGGATGGGTACCTTCTGCTACCCACCCGGGTTCCAGCACTGTCAGCTGGTTCTCGCCAGAGCCTTTGGCCTACGTGCCTCCATCTCGGTATCCAAGGTCCAGCACCGTCAGCTGGTCCTTGGTAGTGCTTTTTAGCACAGGTACCTTCTGCTTAGTAACCGTGGTCCAGCACCGTCAGTTGGTCCTCGGTAGTGCCATTGGCTCTTGTTCCTTTTGCTACCCATCCGGATGCCAGCACTGTCAGCTGGTTCTCACCAGAGCCTTTGGCCTAGGTGCCTCCATCTTGGTATCCGAAGTCCAGTACCGTTAGCTGGTCCTTGGTAGTGCTTTTTAGCACAGGTACCTTCTGCTTAGTAACCGTGGTCCATCACCGTCAGTTGGTCCTCGGTAGTGCCATTGACTCTTGTTCCTTCTGCTACCCATCCGGGTTCCAGCACTGTCTGCTTGTTCTCACCAGAGCCTTTGGCCTAGGTGCCTCCATCTCGGTATCCGAGGTCCAGCACCGTCAGCTGGTCCTTGGTAGTGCTTTTTAGCACTGGTACCTTCTGCTTAGTAACCATGGTCCAGCACCATCAGTTGGTCCTCGGTAGTGCCATTGGCTCTTGTTCCTTCTGCTACCCATCCGGGTTCCAGCACTGTCTGCTGGTTCTCGCCAGAGCCTTTGGCCTAGGTGCCTCCATCTCGGTATCCGAGGTCCAGCACTGTCAGCTGGTCCTTGGTAGTGCTTTTTAGCACAGGTACCTTCTGCTTAGTAACCGTGGTCAAGCACCGTCAGTTGGTCCACGGTAGTGCCATTGGCTCTTGTTCCTTCTGCTACCAATCCGGGTTCCAGCACTGTCTGCTGGTTCTCGCCAGAGCCTTTGGCCTAGGTGCCTCCATCTCGGTGTCCGAGGTCCAGCACCGTCAGCTCGTCCTTGGTAGTGCTTTTTAGCACAGGTACCTTCTGCTTAGTAACCGTGGTCCATCACCATCAGTTGGTCCTCGGTAGTGCCATTGGCTCTTGTTCCTTCTGCTACCCATCCGGGTTCCAGCACTGTCTGCTGGTTCTCGCCAGAGCCTTTGGCCTAGGTGCCTCCATCTCGGTATTCGAGGTCCAGCAACGTCAGCTGGTCCTTGGTAGTGGTTTCTAGCACAGGTACCTCCTGCATATTAACCGGGGTCCAGTACCATCAGCTGTTCCTCAGTAGTGCCATTGGCTATTGTTCCTTCTGCTGCCACTACGGGTTCCAGTACTGTCAGATGCTTCTCGCCAGTTTCTCAGCCTTCTTGTACCTTCTGCTACATTTCCAAGATCAAGCTTTTTGAAATTGTCTTTGGTAATCCTTATTGATCTCCATGACGACGACCCTGATGACCACACCAAAGAAGACCAGAAATATGACCCTAAATAATATGACCAAGAGGACAAAGAACATGAAGACAACCACCAAGATACAGAACAAAAGACAGAAGAACAAGAAGCAGAAGAAGCAAAAGCAGAAGAACAGAAAGCAGAAGAACATTAAGCATAAGACTAAAAATCAGCATAGAAGAAATCAAAATTATAAGCAGAAGAAGACTAAGTAGTAAATGGGGGTGAGTCCGTTCCTCCTCGTGGTGCCCCTGGAAAATGCCTGCTGCTGCAGGCCAAACTGAACGCGGACAAATCCTGTTGTGAATCTTTTGTGACAGGCAGAACGTAAGGTGTAATCTTATAACTTTTATAGATAAGTACTACAAGAATGCCTGTCACCATAAGAAAATGAAGAAAAAGAAGAATAGGAAGAAGATGAAGAAATAGCATATGAAAATTAATAATAGCTGAATAAGAAGAATATGAAGAATGGAAAAAAAATTAATGGGAAGAAGGTGAAGAAGAAGAAGATGAATAAGGTGAAGAAAAAGTTGATGAAAAAAATGCTACTGCTGCGGATCATGAAGGAGAAAGTGTGGGAGAAGTACAAAAGAAGGTGAAGAGCATGGAAGTTGTGAAACATACATATCTGACTAAATATAAAAAAGTTAACATAGTCAATATCTTTTTAACTCCGAACGTCTTGAAAAAACAAATTGGAATTAATTCTATGCCATGTGATTTGAATAAACCACTATGCCTTTAATGTCTCCTCCACCTCCCACAATACATTCTACATGATTATTATTTGTTGTCAATTATGTAGAATTAGCCAACAAGGAAATAAAGGGATTTTTTAAATTCCGATACCGGAAGTCCCATTGACTTGAATGGGACTTCCGGTATCGGAATCGGCGATACCCGATATTTTTTTCGTATCGGGCGATACCATCCGATACGATATTTTTGGGTATCGAACGGTATTGCTCAACACTACTCAACACTAATCATCATACACATCTTGTTCCATTTATAAAAATAGGAAAGCCAATTTTTATTGGGGCATCTGTCGGCATTACTATTCTTAAATGGCCATTATAAAGCAGTGGGTCCCCTATACTGTTATTGCCTATGCATTTAGTGGCTGGACTGCCAAAAATTAGAATTGAATTCAAGGCCCGCCCTGCACCAAAGTTACATGCACCCCAATAATCCTTTGAAATGACGCACTGGATTGCCACAGGAAAACCAAGTTCTTATTCTTTTGGTACTGCCATACTGCTAGCCTATGCAATTAATGCAAGGCCTGCCCTGCACCAAAGTTAAATGCACCCCAATAAGCCATTCAACCCAGGTACTGGATGGCCACAGGAAAACCAGGTTCACCTTATACAGTACATTTTGTTCTTCCATACTTTTATCATATGCATTGAATGCAAGGCCCGCCTTGCCGCAAAGTTACACACACCCCTATATCCCTTTGAAATGATGTACTAGATGGCCACAGGAAAACCAAGTTCACATTATTTTTTGCTACTGCCATTCTGTTAGCCTATGCATTAAATACAAGGCCTGCCCTGCACCAAATTCACACGCAACCCATTAAGCCTTTGAACCCACTTACTGGATGGCCACATGAAACAAAAGTTCCCATTATTACTTTTTTTTTTACTACCATAAAGTTTGCCTATGAAGTGACAGCAAGGCCTGGCCCACAATTGCATGCACCCCAATCCCTCTTTGAATTTACATGGAGGAGTGCCTCATATAAAATTTTTCTCATTGGAAAGGAGTGGGTCTCCGATACTTGGAATGCCGATACACTAAGTGTATGGGCTGACAAACATTTTTCCCTGGAGGGTACATCAACATAGTGTGTAAACTTTTTTTTTACGGGCATCGTAAACACCCTGGAAAACAGTAACGTGGTTTCCTACAGTTGCTGCTGGGAAGGTGCAGGTTTTTAGCAAAAATATGGCGGACAAGTCGTTGGATGAATTGATCAGAAAAAGGGACATGGTGACGGCAGGAATGGGAACGTACAGGATTAATAACAGCGGTGGCTATGAGAGTTATGAGATGCACGTCTGAAGCGCTGCATAAAAGATGCCCATGAGAAATATGTTGCCAAACACGCACAAGTTTGTATAAAGGGCAAAGTGCAACATGCTCGTGAGATGCTGAATTATACAAAGCAGCTCAGTGTTGGAGGAAAACCAAACAAACTGATGGATGCTCATGAAAAACTAAGTTTAAAGAGGAGTGCACCGACCATACCTATTAACACACTCGAGGAACAAGGTTCTTCATCTTCACCCACACATATTACCAATAATATCCAAATGTCACAGCCGATAAATATTTGTTCCAGTGTATCAAACACTGTTAAAGGAATGCCAATAAACGTAGTTAACCACGAACCTGGGAAACAACTGATTTCTTCTTTACAAGATATGGACGATTATGGTATTGACGACAACTTGCAAACAAAGTTCAACAAAGGCCATGATTGTCTGGAAATTAATTTTCTCTTGGGCAAACTTTACCTCTTACTAAAGTGTTACAGAATGATGCATACACAGCTACCATGTCTACTCAGCACAACAATTTGCCATTCTCCACCTTTATTGCACACAAAGGCTGTAACCAATGTGTCAAGGATAGTGTTGAGCTTTCCGATACCGCAAGTATCGGGTATCGGCCGATATTTGCCGTATCGGAATTCTGATACCGAGTACCGATACTTTTTTCGTATCGGATACCGGAATCGGAAGTCCAAAATGCAATGAGCCACTTTTGTGGCTCTGATTGGCTGCCGAAATGACATCATCATGATGCGCTGTTTGTGCGCATCATGATGCGCCGTCAGTTTGGGCCTTCGGGGGGGCTGTGCCGACTGTCCGGGGGTCTGTACCGGCCTGCCGGTGGTCTGTGCAGGATCCGGTGGTCTGTGTCGGCCTGCCGGGGGGCTGTGCCGGCCTGCCGGTGGTCTGTGCAGGCTCCGGGGGTCTGTGCCGGCCTGCCGGTGGTCTGTGCAGGCTCCGGTGGTCTGTGCCGGCCTGCCGGGGGGCTGTGCCGGCCTGCCGGTGGTCTGTGCAGGCTCCGGTGGTCTGTGCCGGCCTGCCGGGGGGCTGTGCCGGCCTGCCGGTGGTCTGTGCAGGCTCCGGGGGTCTGTGCAGGCATCGTCCGATGGGACTACAAGTCCCATCGGGCGATGCCTGCTACCATGACAGTGATTGTCATTCCTCCACCACTTTAAAAAAAAAAAGTCCCTAGTCTCACTTTATGCCATTGCTGCGTGGGAAATTCCCACGAAGCAATGGCATAAAGTGAGACTAGGGACTTTTTTTTTACAGTGGTGGAGGAATACAGTGAGGAAGGATACCTACCTTCCGTCATTGTATTCCTGGAGCTGGTGGAGAACGGTAGCATCAGCTGATGCTGCTGTTCTCCACGCAAGATGGACGTGGGACCCTCGTGGACTTCTGCTGATCGGGGTAAGTATATTGGTGTTTTTTTATTTTGATATTTATTCCTCAGGCGACAATGGCTTCGGGGATCAAAGTGACAAGTGACGGTGAGTATGTACTCTATGTTATATGTACTGTATGTCTATATGTATGTATTGTATGTAGTATATATGTATGTTGCATGCATGTAGTATATATGCAGTATATATGTAGTATGCATGTTGCATGCATGTGGTATATATGTAGTATGTATGTTGCATGCATGTAGTGTATGTATGTAGCATGTATGTAGCATGTATGTAGTATGCATGTAGTATATATGTAGTATGTATGTTACATGTAGTATATATAGTATATAT
Organism: Dendrobates tinctorius; assembly: GCF_039654945.1. Taxonomy (NCBI): domain Eukaryota; kingdom Metazoa; phylum Chordata; class Amphibia; order Anura; family Dendrobatidae; genus Dendrobates; species Dendrobates tinctorius. The sequence continues at coordinate 3,896,956 of NW_027361773.1, forward strand.
GTAGTATGCATGTTGCATGCATGTAGTATATATGTTGTATGTATGTTGCATGCATGTAGTATATATGTATTATGTATGTAGTATGTATGTAGCATGTATGTAGCATGTATGTAGTATGCATGTTGCATGTAGTATATATGTAGTATGTATGTTACATTTAGTATATATAGTATATATATAGTATGCATGTTGCATGCATGTAGTATATATGTTGTATGTATGTTGCATGCATGTAGTATATATGTATTATGTATGTAGTATGTATGTAGCATGTATGTAGTATGTAGCATGCATGTAGTATGTAGCATGTATGTAGTATGTATGTTACATGTAGTATATATGTAGTATGCATGTTGTATGTATGTAGCATGTATGTAGCATGTAATTTTTTTTTTTTTTTTTATTTTTTTTTACATTCAACACATTAGCCGGATGATGGGACTACTACTGTCCCATCATTGGCTAATGTGTCAATCACTGTCATGGTAGCAGGCATCGCCCGATGGGACTTGTAGTCCCATCGGACGATGCCTGCTCAGACTACCGGAGCCTGCACAGACCACCGGCAGGCCGGCACAGCCCCCCGGCAGGCCGGCACAGACCACCGGAGCCTGCACAGACCACCGGCAGGTCGGCACAGCCCCCCGGCAGGCCGGCACAGACCACCGGAGCCTGCACAGACCACCGGCAGGCCGGCACAGCCCCCCGGCAGGCCGGCACAGACCACCGGAGCCTGCACAGACCCTCCGGCAGGCCAGCACAGCCCCCCGGCAGGCCGGCACAGACCACCGGAGCCTGCACAGACCCCCAGGCAGGCTGGCACAGCCCCCCGGCAGGCCGGCACAGACCACCGGAGCCTGCACAGACCCCCCGGCAGGCCGGCACAGCCCCCCGGCAGGCCGGCACAGACCACCGGAGCCTGCACAGACCCCCCGGCAGGCCGGCACAGCCCCCCGAAAGGCCCGTACAGACCCCAGAGAGGCTGTACAAGGCAAAAATAGGGTTTTTCTTATTCCGATACCGGAAGTCCCATAGACTTGAATGGGACTTCCGGTATCGGAATCGGCGATACCCGATATTTTTTTAAGATCGGCCGATACCATCCGATCCGATACTTTTAAGTATCGGACGGTATCGCTCAACACTAGTCACGGACACTTGTCACATAGAGGCTAGTTCATCAGTAAGGCCCAATCATAGAGTATGTCTTTAGCTCTTTAGAAGGAACAAAAATGACCATTAATAATTTCCATCTAAGACTCACCGAGGAAAATAGTGTGGAGCTTTTCTGTGTATGCGGTGCCTTGAAGTGCAACTGCTTGTTGAGTTCCGGAGTTGCTGAGGCTGTTTTGTAAGAAAGGAAGATGCAGTTGGTGCCTACAAAAAATACAACAGATACCAAGATGGACATCCAATGAAATGCAATCTTCCTTTGGATGGTAGTGTGATAACATCAGACCAGCCCATACTTCTAAGATTAAGTGACACCCAACAAAGAAGGAAAGTTAAGGTCGAAGAAACACAAACTCCTCCTCCTCCAGTTGCTTAAAATCCTCCAGGTGAAGTTGATCCTGATACTATCTTAAAAGCACTCTTTAAATCCTCAGGGTCATCAGCAATCATCCAACCACCTGCATTTAAGATTAACCTCTGATGACACAAGCACAACTTGGAGACTGCAATAACAGAGATTCACACTTTACATATGGGCCCAGAGATTCCTTAAAATATATATATATATATTTTTGGATTTTGTTTAATGCTAGTAATGAATACCAGCAGGTAGTTGATGTTTGAAAGAGTCTGGCATCAAACATTTGACAATTTATCCAGTTCACTGCCTTGTACAGGGTGGGCCATTTATATGGATACACCTAAATAAAATGGGAATGGTTGGTGACATCAACTTCCTGTTTGCGGCATATTAGTATATGGGAGGGGGGAAACTTTTCAAGATGGGGGGTTGTGACCATGGTGGCCATTTTGAAGTCGTCCATTTTGGATCCAACTTTATTTTTTCCAATGGGAAGAGGGTCATGTGACCCATCAAACTTATTGAGAATTTCACATGAATAACAATGGTGTGCTTGGTTTTAATGTAACTTTATTATTTCATGAGTTATTTACAAGTTTATGACCACTGCTAAGTATCTCATGTGTCTTCTCTAAATTTCCTAAGCCATTATACTATTCACACTTCATAGATTTCATATATTTGATATGTCTTAATGCAATTGAGTGCAACCCTTTTTCTCATTTTGATATGTAAGCTGTTTTTGGTATGCACCTATTCAGACTAGTTCTTGATGTGCCGTCAGTTTTTCTGTTATTTGTATGTTAGCTTTCCGACTGAGCACTCCACCCTTCACCAAGCTGTGATTTTAATTACATCCAATCATTTGGTTCCTATCCTCCTATAAATATAGGCTTTACCTAGTTATTAGCCAGAGGTAAGTGTTCACACTAGGCAGTTATATTAGGGACCCATTCGATTTTGAGATTACCTTGACGTTGGTGAATGGGCTCACAATTTTTGGCCAAATTTTGTGCTAAGCATCTCATGTGTCTTCTCTAAATTTCCTAAGCCATTATGCTATTCACACTTCATAGATTTCATATTGACATGTCTTATTGCAATTGAGTGCAACCATTTTTCTCATTTTGATATGTAAGCTGTTTTTGGTATGCATCTATTCAGATAAGTTCTTGATGGGCCGTCAGTTTTTCTGTCATCTGTAGTATGAAACGACGATGAATCAGTTTGGCTGCATTTGGCTGGATCTGAGCACACAGTATGGCTCTGAATACCTCAGAATTTATTCGGCTGCTTCTGTCCTGTGTCACATCATCAATAAACACTAGTGACCCAGTGCCACTGGCAGCCATGCATGCCCACGCCATCACACTGCCTCCGCCGTGTTTTATAGATGATGTGGTATGCTTTGGATCATGAGCTGTACCACGTCTTTGCCATACTTTTCTCTTTCCATCATTCTGGTAGAGGTTGATCTTGGTTTCATCTGTCCAAAGATTGTTCTTCCAGAACTGTGCTGGCTTTTTTAGATGTTTTTTAGCAAAGTCCAGTCTAGTCTTTTTATTCTTGATGCTTATGAGTGGCCTGCACCGTGCAGTGAACCCTCTGTATTTACTTTCATACAGTCTTCTTTTTATGGTAGATTTGGATATTGATACGCCTACCTCCTGGAGAGTGTTGTTCACTTGGTTGGCTGTTGTGAAGGGGTTTCTCTTCACCATGGAGATTATTCTGCGATCATCCACCACTGTTGTCTTCGTGGGCGCCCAGGTCTTTTTGCATCGATGAGTTCACCAATGCTTTCTTTCTTTCTCAGGATATTCCAAACTGTAGCTTTTGCCACTCCTAATGTTGTAGCAATTTCTCGGATGGGTTTTTTCTGTTTTTGCAGCTTAAGGATGGTTTGTTTCACTTGCATGGAGAGCTCCTTTGACCGCATGTTTCCTTCACAGCAAAACCTTCCAAGTGTAAGCTCCACACCTCAAATCAACTACAGGCCTTTTATCTGCTTAATTGAGAATGACATAAGGAAGGGATTGCCCACATATGTCCATGAAATAGCCTTGGAAGTCAATTGTCCAATTACTTTTGGTCCCTTTAAAAGCAGGGTGGCACATGTTAAGGAGCTGAAACTCCTAAACCCTTCATCCAATTTTAATGTGAATACCGTCAAATGAAAGCTGAAAGTCTGAACTTCAACTGCATCTGAATTGTTTTGTTTAAAATTCATTGTGGTAATGTCTAGAACCAAAATTAGAAAAATGTTGTCTCTGTCCAAATATATATGGACCTAACTGTATATCACTTTACTCTTGTATTCCACAGTAATTATTCTGCTGATCTTATTAATTACTTGTTACAAGTATTTTTTTTTCTTTTGAAACACAATTTTTTTGCCTTTGATGGAGTTATTTATTTACAGAAAACTGGAGTCCCTATGGGTGCAAAATACTCACCATTTCTGGCAAATCTGACAATGGCATGCTGGGAAAAACAGTTTATCTATTCAGTGGAAAACCCCTTTGGGCAGTATATCAACTGGTATGGCAGACACATCGACAATACCCTGATTATTTGGGAGGGTGATGTGTCTGCCATAGCAGTTTTTGTGGAATTTATCAATTCCAATAAATTTAACAATAGGTTTACCTATAAACCTGATTGCAGTCATATGTCCTTTTTGGATTTGGAATTGCGGGGGATTGGGGAACAATGTATTGTATCTAGTACCTATTGTAAGCCTGTTAGCGTAAATACTATATTACACGCATGTAGCAGTCATCCAAAACATGTTATTAAATCTATCCCTGTAGGAGAGCACATAAGGTTAAAGAGAAATTGCTCCAATGAGGATGATATGAGCAATGAATTTGATATGCTACATAAAAAACTAAAAAAGCGGGGGTATCCAGATTGGACTCTAAAAAGAGCCAAATCCATAGCGAGTGATAGAGATAGAAGAGATTTGTTGGAGCCAAAAAAGTCAAAAATAAAAGGATCGAAAAATTAAACATTTGTAAGCTTGCAATATAGCCTTCAATTTAACTAAATTAAAAATATTTTTTACAAATGTTGGCCCATTCTATATGAGGATGACATCTTAGCCTAAATATTGCAATCAGGTATCAATGTAGTTGCGAGGTGAGCCCCTACAATTGGCGATACTGTCTCGCCAGGATTTTTTTCATCTATACCACCTGCTAAAAATTGGTTGAGAACAAAGTGTTTTTTTAAATGCGGGTCTTATAAATGTAAAACATGCAAATTTGAGCAAAACATTAAAACATTTAATAGTTCAGAAGACACCCAGTCCTATACTATAAAACAATTTATTAATTGCAACACAGCAAATGTAGTGTATAAAATTCAATGCAGAGCATGTAATTTAACATATATAGGGGGCACAACTAGGAAGCTCAAAATCCGCATCCTGGAACATATTAGAGACATAGAGAACAACAATATTAATGTTCGTAATGTATCCATGGCTTCTAAACATTTTATTATACATCATAGTGGGAGTTTTGAAGCATTATTGTGGCGCCCCTGCGGGTCCAGTAGCCACAGAGGTACTGCACCTCATCCAGAGGTGTGGTATCTCATGACCAGGTAAGATGGGGGCACTTTACCACACTCCTAACACTGCACCCAACACACACACTAGTTAGTCAGGGCATCTGGGTGTACCCTTCGGGAGGATGGCCCCATCCCAGACTGGCTAGGAAAGGCTGTTGGGGGGTTAGTGGGGAAGTAGGTAGAAAGGGAGGAGCTTAGAAAGTGGAGTGATTTGGAGCAGCCAATGAGTGATAGTGAGTGGGCGGAGCTTAGAGAAGGAGTGGGAGATTTGAAATGAGAGAGGTCCCTCAGGGGAGAGCAGGTGGAGGGATGCGCTTGGAGCAGCTCCTGTCAGGAAGAGCTGCTGGATAGATTGGCTTTGAAGGGAAGCTCCCTGAAGAAAGGAGTGATTCTTCTAGAGTCCCACGCTGATAGCCATCAGGTGGGGGAAGAAATTAGGTCGCAGAAGGGTCTCAGCCCCTAGCCTAGCGAAGTGAACAATGAACTTAACTAGCAAGCTGACAGTTGTGGTTGCTGTATAGGCCACAGCGATTCCCCCAGTTACCTTCCCAGAAAGGCAGCCACATAAGATCAAGAAGCCGCCTGAGTGACAAATTCTGACAGGATCCGCGGCAGCTAGCCTGGGACACTGACTGTGAAGGTGCTGGGTAGGAGAGTGGAAACCAGTACAGTGAGACGGCCTAGGAAGGAATATACTGACAGGGAGTGTTGGAGGTGTGTACTCATCTACCCGGGAGTTTATTGGACCCCTGACCTGGAGGATTCAGCATCAAAGTGGGCGTCTGTGTGCACCAGACAGTGAGTAAATAAAAAAAGAGAAATTAATCCAGCTCACCGCACTGCCTTGCTGGTAGGATCCAGATCCTGCGCACGGATTTGACTAGGCAGTCAATCAATAATAGGAAAGAAAAAAGAAGTTCCAGCGCCAGGAATGGAAAATTAAAAATCCATTTTATTGTGCCATTGCATATTAAAATTCCAGCAGGTACAGCATATCTGTCGGATGACTACAGAACAACGCGTTTCGACGCCTCAGGTCTTAATCATGTTCTGACATTAAATGCAACCAACTTCCTTTTGTTGGATTCTACCACCTGAAAAAATCAGAAGCACATGTGTGGACTGCTCCAAAGCAGCTCCTGCTATGGCAATTGTGGGAGTACCAAACAAAGTAGGAAAAAAAAAAAAAAAAAACAGTCAATGTAGACAACACAACATAAACGACATACATATTTTAAAAGGGAGATATACACTCACTGGCCACTTTATTAGGTACACCATGCTAGTAAGGGGTTGGACCCCCTTTTGCCTTCAGAACTGCCTCAATTCTTCGTGGCAGAGATTCAACAAGGTGCTGGAAGCATTCCTCTGAGATTTTGGACCATATTGACATGATGGCATCACACAGTTGGCGCAGATTTGTCGGCTGCACATCCCTGATGCGAATCTCCCGTTCCACCACATCCCAAAGATGCTCTATTGGATTGAGATCTGGTGACTGAGGAGGCCATTTGAGTACAGTGAACTCATTGTCATGTTCAAGAAACCAATCTGAGATGATTCGAGCTTTATGACATGGCGCATTATCCTGCTGAAAGTAGCCATCAGATGTTGGGTACATTGTGGTCATAAAGGGATGGACATGGTCAGCAACAATACTCAGGTAGGCTGTGGCGTTGCAACGATGCTCAATTGGTACCAAGGGGCCCAAAGAGTGCCAAGAAAAAATTCCCCACACCATGACACCACCACCACCAGCCTGAACCGTTGATACAAGGCAGGATGGATCCATGCTTTCATGTTGTTTACGCCAAATTCTGACCCTACCATCCGAATGTCGCAGCAGAAATCGAGACTCATCAGACCAGGCTACGTTTTTCCAATCTTCTACTGTCCAATTTCGATGAGCTTGTGCAAATTGTAGCCTCAGTTTCCTGTTCTTAGCTGAGAGGAGTGGTACCCAGTGTGGTCTTCTGCTGCTGTAGCCCATCTGCCTCAAAGTTCGACGCACTGTGCGTTCAGAGATGCTCTTCTGCCTACCTTGGTTGTAACGGGTGGCAATTTGAGTCACTGTTGCCTTTCTATCAGCTCGAACCAGTCTGCCCATTCTCCTCTGACCTCTGGCATCAACAAGGCATTTCCGGTCACAGAACTGCCGCTCACTGGATTTTTTTTCTTTTTCGGACCATTCTCTGTAAACCCTAGAGATGGTTGTGCATGAAAATCCCAGTAGATCAGCAGTTTCTGAAATACTCAGACCAGCCCTTCTGGCACCAACAATCATGCCACGTTCAAAGGCACTCAAATCACCTTTCTTCCCCATACTGATGCTCGGTTTGAACTGCAGGAGATTGTCTTGACCATGTCTACATGCCTAAATGCACTGAGTTGCCGCCATGTGATTGGCTGATTAGAAATTAAGTCTTAACACACAGTTGGACAGGTGTACCTAATAAAGTGGCCAGTGAGTGTATATACTCCTGATGTAAGGTAACAAAGATGAATATAAAGAATAATTCCAATGACATATTCCAAAATACATATCACATATTCAAATCCTATACATAATATTCTATAATTATACCACAATGGGGAAAGAGAAAAAAAAAAAAAACACCTATTCCCCTTTTTTCCTCCTTTCTCTTCTTTTCTTCCTCTTTCCCTCTTTTCTTATCTCTTTTCCTCTACCAAGAATGGATCCCAAATTAAGAGGGCCCCAATCAAAAATAAAAAGCAATCAATATATATAATATTACCACCCCTAAATGGAAGAATGGAACGAACATATTCAATAATGCAATATAAGATCTTGTCGACTATTCATTCCATCCGGATATCTTGTGCCCAGGGTGAAGATCCAGAAGGATTCCCTATTCAAGAGTTTCCTTCTGTGGTCTCCACCCCGAATCGGTCTGTGCACCTGTTCTATTCCCATGAAATGAAAGCCGCTAACATCCCCTTTGTGAACTGTGGCAAAATGCTTTGATACTGCAGAAACCGCAACAGCATTGTGATTAGACACATCTGAGAGATGCCTCCTGATTCTAACCTTCAAGGGTCCCGTGGTGCAACCAGTGTATTGAATATTACAAATATTGCATGTTATTAAATATACAATATAAGAAGAATTACAATTTATTAAGTTTTTAATGGTAAATGTTTTTTTATTTACTATAGAAAAAAATGTTTTTCCTTTTTGTACAAAATTACAGGTTTTACATCTAGCTGCACCGCATTTGTAAAAACCCTTTAGTGTGATCCAGGAGGATCCCTCCGTCTGGCCACTGTCACTTGTAAAAAGACTAGGGGAAAGAATAGTACTAAGTGTAGGTGCCCGTTTAGCAACACACCTAATGCTATTCTGAATCACCTGTTTTAAAATAGGATCCTCATTGAGAATTGGTAAGTATTTTTTCACAATACTAGTAACAGTATTAAACTGATTACTATAATTGGTTGAAAAGACAATATTGTTATTAGATTTATTTTTCATATAAGATGATTTATGTTTAAACAATAAGTCTTCCCTGTTGATTTCGCTTACAATTGATTTAGCTCTATTGAGAATCCAGGGACGATACCCCCTCTTGGAAAGCCTATTACAAACCTGACTTTCTTCCCTATTGTAATCACTGGATTGGGAACAGTTTCGTTTTGTTCGAATCAATTCTCCTACCGGAATATTATTCTTGGTCTGTGCCGCATGGCAGGAATCTGCCGTTAAAATGGAATTAGTGGCAGTAGGTTTGCGGTAAGGGGTAATTATGACAACATCCGAATCACTAATAGATAGGGTGACGTCCAGAAAATTCATTGTAGTCAAATGATGATAAGAGGTAAATTTTAAGTTAAATTCATTAGTATTCAAATATGAAACAAACCCCTGTATACTATCCTCTGGACCACACCAAATCATCAGCAGATCATCCAGATATCTGCCATACCATAGCAGACATTTGGAAAATGGGTTCTCATCCGAATATAGGAAATCCTCCTCCCACCTCGCCATAACAATATTTGCAAGGGAGGGGGAGAAACGAGCTCCCATACTAACTCCTCTGCACTGCAAATAAAAATTTTTATCAAAAGAAAAATAATTGTGCTTTAGGAGAAAATCAATACATGAGACTATAAAATCTTTTAAACAGGTGTCATAGTCACTAAATCTGTCTAGATGTTGAGATAGACAGCGTAATGCAACATTATGAGGTATAGATGGATATAAAGAAATTACGTCACATGAGAGCCAAGAGTAATAGGATTTCCAACAAAAATTGTCCAGAGCTTTAACAACCTCTTTGGTATCCCTGATATAACCTGGTATATCAAGAATCAAAGGTTGAAGAAAATGATCTATCCAGCCTCCCAAATTCTCCCCCAATGAGCCAATGCCTGAAACTATTGGTCTCAGTGGGGGAGGAAATACATTTTTATGAACTTTTGGGAGACAATGGTAAATCGGAACCACAGGGTTTTTATTAAATAAAAAATCCTTAGTTTTCTCATTAATAGCACCCACACAGACCCCCTCCTCTAGACATTTCAACAATAAATTATTATAATGTCTAGTGGGGTCCTGATCTAACTCTATGTAGGTGTCTACATCTTGTAGGTCCTGAAGTATCAATTTTTTATATAGACCTGAGTTCAATAGTACAATGGCCCCCCCCTTGTCAGCTTCCCTGATTATAAGATCAGGGTTAAGTTTTAACTCTTTCAGGGCTAATCTTTCCCTGTGTGTTAAATTATCTTTAGGTGGGACCATTGTATCATTCAACTCTATGAGTTCAGTAACAACAAGTTCCTGGAACAAATCCAGTATTTGGGGTCGTGATTAGGGATGGGCGAATCCTGAAATACTCGGAATCGCTAGACTGTAACGAGTCCGAGTCGGAAACTCGCTACTCGTTGCAAGTCTAGCGAGTCCAATGTTAATGAATGGGGATGCGAGTATTGCAGTGATTCCTGTGCTGGGGGGAGAGAGAGAGAGAGATATTACTACAAGCAATTCTAGTTTCTTAGCGATTTTGTGTCCCCCTGCTGACACAAAATCGCTAAGAAACTAGAATTGCTTGTATTAAACTCTGAAAAAAAAAAATAGGAGTCTTAGCGATTTTGTGTCCCCCTGCTGACTAGTGTTGAGCTTTCCGATTGGCTGCCGAAATGACGTCATCATGATGCGCTGTCTGTGCGCATCATGATGCGCCGTCAGTTCGGGCCTTCGGGGGGGCTGTGCCGACTGTCCGGGAGTCTGTACCGGCCTGCCGGTGGTCTGTGCCGGCCTGCCGGTGGTCTGTGCAGGCTCCGGTGGTCTGTGCCGGCCTGCCGGGGGGCTGTGCCGGCCTGCCGGTGGTCTGTGCCGGCCTGCCGGTGGTCTGTGCAGGCTCCGGTGGTCTGTGCCGGCCTGCCGGGGGGCTGTGCCGGCCTGCCGGTGGTCTGTGCCGGCCTGCCGGTGGTCTGTGCAGGCTCCGGGGGGCTGTGCCGGCCTGCCGGTGGTCTGTGCAGGCTCCGGGGGGCTGTGCCTGCCTGCCGGGGGGCTGTGCCGGCCTGCCGGTGGTCTGTGCAGGCTCCGGTGGTCTGTGCAGGCATCGTCCGATGGGACTACAAGTCCCATCGGGCGATGCCTGCTACCATGACAGTGATTGACACATTAGCCAATGATGGGACAGTAGTAGTCCCATCATCCGGCTAATGTGTTGAATGTAAAAAAAAAAAAAAAATTACATGCTACATACATGCTACATACATACAACATGCATACTACATATATACTACATGCAACATACATACTACATATATACTACATGTAACATACATACTACATATATACTACATGCAACATACATACTACATACATGCTACATACTACATGCATACTACATACATGCTACATACTACATACATGCTACATACTACATACATGCTACATACATACTACATACATACTACATGCATGCAACATACAACATATATACTACATGCATGCAACATGCATACTACATATATACTATATATACTACATGAAAATAAATACCACTGATACACACTCATTACTCATATAGATAGATAAATCTTCATTGAGGATATATAAGTAACTACGGAAACTCCACTATAATATAGATCCTAAAAAAACCATGGAGATACGAACCGCAAATATAGTAAAAAAGTCACTTTATTGTAACAAACGCTTTAGACAAAATGTGCAAAAATACAGACAACAAACAAGTTGCTGAAACAGGGCTCATATATGGTAACCGCTACTAACACCCTATATATAACAGAATGGGTAATATAAAGTGAAGCAAAGAGTCTCAAAGAGAGCCATTAATTTCATAGTGTACAGGCCCTCACTAAGAGAAAACAAAGCTATCACACTCCAAATAGAAAAATTCAAAGTGAATGGATAAATATCCATCCAAATTAGTAACAACACAGTCCAAGGAGTCAAAAAACATACCCATAAGTATCTGCAGGTGAACGCGGCACTAAAAAGAGCAGCCCCGACGCGCGTTTCGCGTGGGCTTCCTCGGGGGGCTATGTCTGTGTGTTGGAATTGTGGGCATTTTATGTAGGAGACCCAGGTGTGTAGAATCATCAGCGCCATAGTCGGCGCATGCGCAGTGTGAAGCAAAGCGCCATGACACAACGCCCACAGCCGCCCATGTGATCGGAAGGCAGAGGGAAAACCCCTCATGACGTCAGGTGCCTTCCCACATCACAGCCAGCCGCCTGGGGGATGAGTCATGAGAGCGGCCACACCGGGCATGCGCACTCACTGAGACAACCATCTTATATAAGGGCAAAAAAGAGGGCATGCATATCGCTACAACTCATAATAGTGCAGTCTAAAAAGTTGTGAAAGATATTCATATTCATCAGTGAATCTAAACATTATAAGGGGCACATACTCAAGATGGACCCATATGCATATGACATATATATACAATTAATACAGATAACCATACACAGTGAACGCACATTATATAGAGCGTAATACTAATACATATCTCACAAAAGACACATAGACATAAAAATATACTGTAAACATTATTATAAAGATCCCAAAAGAAAAAGGAAATACCAACAACAAAATATATAATAATACATAAATATATAAACATACACAGATGCAATACACATAGAGTTGCAAGAGAGCATCCCACCATATAAAATATAAAACCCAATAAGTAGGCGGTTGCTTGAGGGTTGCTGTATCATGAATAGCCTGTCAACACCACACAAATCTCCAGTCTCCAACCACGAAATGTCCAAAAAGCATAAGCCAATGATGGAATGAGCAAAAATACTAGATAAACAAAAAACAAAAAACACACAGATTAAAATCCAAGAACAGGGACACATTAGAATTACTCACAGAAAGGATGCAAAACTGAGCTGCTCGTTCAGGCCAAAAGGACTCATAGTCCCCAGAACAGTGATCCAACGACATTCCAACTGTGCCAAAAGGCGCTTCATGTCTCCGCCCCTGATGCCACATCTAATTTTGTCAATACCAAAGACTTGCAGGTCTCTGGGATTGCATTTATGATATAGTTTAAAATGTCGTGGGACAGTTTTCAAAACTGCAATATCCTCCACCGTCTTTGCTGCTAATATGTCTCTAACATGCTCTCGGGTGCGAATTCTCAGTTCGCGTGATGTTAGGCCAACATATAGCAAATTACAGGTACATTTTGCCACATAGACTACAAATGTAGTACTACACGAGATATAATCAGTAATTTTGAAATCTTTCTGGCCATCAGCAGACGTAAAAGATGTAGTCCGGACATGATTACGGCATGCTAGGCAATCCCCACAGGGAAAAAAACCCCATTTCCGTTTACCAGCCCCGAAAGGATCAGATCTTCTGGGGACATAATGACTCTGTACAAGGATATCTCTCAAATTCCTACTCCTCCTTGCCGTCATGAGGGGGGAATCCGAGAGATATCTAGACAGCACCTGGTCAGTTTTTAATATTGGCCAATGTTTTTTAAGAATAGATCTTATGGTCTCCCATCTATGATTAAATGTTGATATAAATCGTATTCTTGAATCCTCTTTCTTGACCTTTTTGCTCATTGCGAGTAATTCAGTGCGTTTAGAATTTCTCGCCCGATAATAACCTCTCCTAATACTCCTCCTGCTATATCCACGCGCTTGAAATCTCTCCCCAAGGTCCACAGATTGATGTTCAAATGCCTCCTCCGTAGTACAAATCCTCCTCATTCGTAAAAATTGTCCAATAGGAATTGCTCCTATTGTAGAGCTAGTATGAGACGAAGAGGCATGAAGGAGGGCATTCACAGATGTTTCCTTCCTAAATACATCAGTGTGGATAGAACCATCCTTCTGGACACACAAAGCAACGTCTAGAAAAGAAATCATTTTCTGATGGTAAGTATATGTGAGTCTGATGTTGAGGCTGTTGCGATTCAACTCACGCACAAAATCATGCAGATGGTCAACAGTACCCTGCCAAATAAAAAGTATATCATCAATGAAACGGTACCACCCCAGAATATGGGGAGCGGACTGCACACCCCCCTGAAAAATGCTCCTCTCCCAGTATCCCAGAAAGAGGTTAGCATAGGAGGGCGCACAGGCCGCCCCCATAGCGGTACCCCTACTCTGGAGGTAGTACCGATCCCTGAAGGTAAAGAAATTGTGAGTGAGAATGAACCGCAAGAGCCTCAACACCAGACCCCTAACATCCACATCAATGTTACTGGATTCCAGAAAAAATGACGCTGCCTTGAGTCCATCTTCATGGCGGATGGAGGTATATAAAGCCTCAACATCCGCCGTAACTAACAACATATCGGGTTCAAGGACGACCCCATCCACACGCCTCAGGACGTCAGTAGTGTCTCTGACATAGGAGGGCAGCGTCTCAACCTGTGATCTAAGATAATAGTCAATAAATTTGCAAATCGGATCACAAAGCCCTCCTATGCCAGAGACAATGGGACGCCCAGGAGGATTCAAAGCATCTTTGTGGACCTTGGGGAAAAGATAAAACGTGGGAATAACAGGATTTTTAGTAACCAATCCGTCAAACAGTTTCTTATGTATAGTACCCACATCAAGTGCTTCCTCCAAGATTTCCAATAGTTCATATTGAAAATGGGGAAGTGGATTCTGAGGAAGGAGTTCATAAGTCTCTTTATTACGTAATTGTTTAAAAGCCTCTTTCTCATATTTCTCAACGGGCCAAATGACCACGTTCCCCCCTTTATCCGCTGGTTTTATAACAATATCATGTAATCCTTTTAGTTCTTTTAAGGCTTCCCTCTGAACCACAGTCAGGTTGTCCCTCTTACCTTTATTAGAAACCCTTTTTAAATCAGCAGAAACCAATCTGGTAAAGATATCCACCTGAGGGCAGAGGGCAAAAGGGGGAAATGTGGTCGATTTAGCAGAAATAGGAGGAAGGGGAATACCTGTAGATGACTCCATAGATTCTTTTTCCAGATCCTCCAATATAGAAATGGCTTCTTGTTCTGCAATACTTAAATTTCCATGGTTTTTTTAGGATCTATATTATAGTGGAGTTTCCGTAGTTACTTATATATCCTCAATGAAGATTTATCTATCTATATGAGTAATGAGTGTGTATCAGTGGTATTTATTTTCAAGTCTTTTCTGTGTCTTCACAGCTTTTTCTGCTGATCAGATGGATTTTAAAGCACGTGAAAAAACGTGGCTTTTGCAGCTGGACAAGGTGTTTAACAGTGGTTCATGTGTGGTTGTTGACTCCAAGAATAGGGACTTGACTGAATTAACAATTAAATATAAAGAATTGCTCCAGAGAAGGATTCGCTTATGGTGGAATAAATCCTTTCTAGAAAGATACATCTCGTGTGGTCTTATACCAAGAGGTTTACGTGTTCAAATTTTTCCCTCTTTTAGTATTGAGTGTGATCAATTTAGAAATCAATGGGAAGAAATTGCATCCACGTGCTCAAAAGGTTTTATGGGGCTATTGATTTCCAACAATGAAGGAACTCTCAGTGAGATTGATAAAGATCTTATCCTTATTCAGGATGAGATTAATAAGAATCTAACTCCTGAAACTAGTATCAATTTCAAAAATGAGATTGATAATGAAATAGAGAAATGGGAAAAAGACATTGTTTCTGTTAAAACTAAGAAATATCAGCGTGACTCAATGGATGCCCAAAATAATCGGGTTTATAGATGGAGATCCAGTTTAAATAGGAGATCCACGTCCAGAGCACGATCTGTTTCATTCTCATCAGTTTCTTCTGTGGATGAGAGATCTGGAGCATCTGATATAAATAGAATGGGTTCGGACAGATCTGATGGCAAAGACCGTTGGCAGAGAACGACTAGATTCAGTAACAAAAGGAAAAAAGTTATATCACCTCAGAAAGACAAGAGACCTAAGAATAATACTCTAGAGGTAATTAACTTATCCCATCATACTTTGACAATGCCTCAAAAGGAAGTCTTGGGTCTCGGTCTCTCTTTTTCTCCATGTAATAATTATGATTATTTTACAGCATTGAAAGATTTGCATTTATTTTCACGGAAACTTGTGTTGAAAAAACTGCATTCACGGTCTGCCACAGAAAATTTAAGTATTGCAGAACAAGAAGCCATTTCTATATTGGAGGATCTGGAAAAAGAATCTATGGAGTCATCTACAGGTATTCCCCTTCCTCCTATTTCTGCTAAATCGACCACGTTTCCCCCTTTTGCCCTCTGCCCTCAGGTGGATATCTTTACCAGATTGGTTTCTGCTGATTTAAAAAGGGTTTCTAATAAAGGTAAGAGGGACAACCTGACTGTGGTTCAGAGGGAAGCCTTAAAAGAACTAAAAGGATTACATGATATTGTTATAAAACCAGCGGATAAAGGGGGGAACGTGGTCATTTGGCCCGTTGAGAAATATGAGAAAGAGGCTTTTAAACAATTACGTAATAAAGAGACTTATGAACTTCTTCCTCAGAATCCACTTCCCCATTTTCAATGTGAACTATTGGAAATCTTGGAGGAAGCACTTGATGTGGGTACTATACATAAGAAACTGTTTGACGGATTGGTTACTAAAAATCCTGTTATTCCCACGTTTTATCTTCTCCCCAAGGTCCACAAAGATGCTTTGAATCCTCCTGGGCGTCCCATTGTCTCTGGCATAGGAGGGCTTTGTGATCCGATTTGCAAATTTATTGATTATTATCTTAGATCACAGGTTGAGACGCTGCCCTCCTATGTCAGAGACACTACTGACGTCCTGAGGCGTGTGGATGGGGTCGTCCTTGAACCCGATATGTTGTTAGTTACGGCGGATGTTGAGGCTTTATATACCTCCATCCGCCATGAAGATGGACTCAAGGCAGCGTCATTTTTTCTGGAATCCAGTAACATTGATGTGGATGTTAGGGGTCTGGTGTTGAGGCTCTTGCGGTTCATTCTCACTCACAATTTCTTTACCTTCAGGGATCGGTACTACCTCCAGAGTAGGGGTACCGCTATGGGGGCGGCCTGTGCGCCCTCCTATGCTAACCTCTTTCTGGGATACTGGGAGAGGAGCATTTTTCAGGGGGGTGTGCAGTCCGCTCCCCATATTCTGGGGTGGTACCGTTTCATTGATGATATACTTTTTATTTGGCAGGGTACTGTTGACCATCTGCATGATTTTGTGCGTGAGTTGAATCGCAACAGCCTCAACATCAGACTCACATATACTTACCATCAGAAAATGATTTCTTTTCTAGACATTGCTTTGTGTGTCCAGAAGGATGGTTCTATCCACACTGATGTATTTAGGAAGGAAACATCTGTGAATGCCCTCCTTCATGCCTCTTCGTCTAATACTAGCTCTACAATAGGAGCAATTCCTATTGGACAATTTTTATGAATGAGGAGGATTTGTACTACGGAGGAGGCATTTGAACATCAATCTGTGGACCTTGGGGAGAGATTTCAAGCGCGTGGATATAGCAGGAGGAGTATTAGGAGAGGTTATTATCGGGCGAGAAATTCTAAACGCACTGAATTACTCGCAATGAGCAAAAAGGTCAAGAAAGAGGATTCAAGAATACGATTTATATCAACATTTAATCATAGATGGGAGACCATAAGATCTATTCTTAAAAAACATTGGCCAATATTAAAAACTGACCAGGTGCTGTCTAGATATCTCTCGGATTCCCCCCTCATGACGGCAAGGAGGAGTAGGAATTTGAGAGATATCCTTGTACAGAGTCATTATGTCCCCAGAAGATCTGATCCTTTCGGGGCTGGTAAACGGAAATGGGGTTTTTTTCCCTGTGGGGATTGCCTAGCATGCCGTAATCATGTCCGGACTACATCTTTTACGTCTGCTGATGGCCAGAAAGATTTCAAAATTACTGATTATATCTCGTGTAGTACTACATTTGTAGTCTATGTGGCAAAATGTACCTGTAATTTGCTATATGTTGGCCTAACATCACGCGAACTGAGAATTCGCACCCGAGAGCATGTTAGAGACATATTAGCAGCAAAGACGGTGGAGGATATTGCAGTTTTGAAAACTGTCCCACGACATTTTAAACTATATCATAAATGCAATCCCAGAGACCTGCAAGTCTTTGGTATTGACAAAATTAGATGTGGCATCAGGGGCGGAGACATGAAGCGCCTTTTGGCACAGTTGGAATGTCGTTGGATCACTGTTCTGGGGACTATGAGTCCTTTTGGCCTGAACGAGCAGCTCAGTTTTGCATCCTTTCTGTGAGTAATTCTAATGTGTCCCTGTTCTTGGATTTTAATCTGTGTGTTTTTTGTTTTTTGTTTATCCAGTATTTTTGCTCATTCCATCATTGGCTTATGCTTTTTGGACATTTCGTGGTTGGAGACTGGAGATTTGTGTGGTGTTGACAGGCTATTCATGATACAGCAACCCTCAAGCAACCGCCTACTTATTGGGTTTTATATTTTATATGGTGGGATGCTCTCTTGCAACTCTATGTGTATTGCATCTGTGTATGTTTATATATTTATGTATTATTATATATTTTGTTGTTGGTATTTCCTTTTTCTTTTGGGATCTTTATAATAATGTTTACAGTATATTTTTATGTCTATGTGTCTTTTGTGAGATATGTATTAGTATTACGCTCTATATAATGTGCGTTCACTGTGTATGGTTATTTGTATTAATTGTATATATATGTCATATGCATATGGGTCCATCTTGAGTATGTGCCCCTTATAATGTTTAGATTCACTGATGAATATGAATATCTTTCACAACTTTTTAGACTGCACTATTATGAGTTGTAGCGATATGCATGCCCTCTTTTTTGCCCTTATATAAGATGGTTGTCTCAGTGAGTGCGCATGCCCGGTGTGGCCGCTCTCATGACTCATCCCCCAGGCGGCTGGCTGTGATGTGGGAAGGCACCTGACGTCATGAGGGGTTTTCCCTCTGCCTTCCGATCACATGGGCGGCTGTGGGCGTTGTGTCATGGCGCTTTGCTTCACACTGCGCATGCGCCGACTATGGCGCTGATGATTCTACACACCTGGGTCTCCTACATAAAATGCCCACAATTCCAACACACAGACATAGCCCCCCGAGGAAGCCCACGCGAAACGCGCGTCGGGGCTGCTCTTTTTAGTGCCGCGTTCACCTGCAGATACTTATGGGTATGTTTTTTGACTCCTTGGACTGTGTTGTTACTAATTTGGATGGATATTTATCCATTCACTTTGAATTTTTCTATTTGGAGTGTGATAGCTTTGTTTTCTCTTAGTGAGGGCCTGTACACTATGAAATTAATGGCTCTCTTTGAGACTCTTTGCTTCACTTTATATTACCCATTCTGTTATATATAGGGTGTTAGTAGCGGTTACCATATATGAGCCCTGTTTGAGCAACTTGTTTGTTGTCTGTATTTTTGCACATTTTGTCTAAAGCGTTTGTTACAATAAAGTGACTTTTTTACTATATTTGCGGTTCGTATCTCCATGGTTTTTTTAGGATCTATATATACTACATGTAACATACATACTACATATATACTACATGCTACATACATGCAACATACATACTACATACATGCTGCATACTACATGCATACTACATACATACTACATACAACATATATACTACATATACTACATGTAACATACATACACTCTACATGCTACATACATGCAACATACTACATACATGCTACATACATGCAACATACATGCTACATACATGCTACATACATGCTACATACATACAACATATATACTACATATATACTATATATACTACATACATACACACTACATGCTACATACATGCAACATACATACTACATACATGCAACATACATACTACATACATGCAACATACATACTACATACATACTACATACATACTACATACTATATGCATACTACATACATACTACATACATACAACATATATACTACATATATACTATATATACTACATGTAACATACATACTACATATATACTACATGCTACATACATGCAACATACATGCTACATACTACATGCATACTACATACATACTACATACATACAACATATATACTACATGTAACATACATACTACATACATGCTACATACATACTACATACATACTACATACATGCTACATACATACCACATGCATGCAAGATGCATACTACATATATACTGCATATATACTACATGCATACAACATACATATATACTACATACAATACATACATATAGACATACAGTACGTGTAACATAGAGAACATACTTACCGTCACTTGTCACTTAAAAATAAATTCCTCCACCACTGTAAAAAAAAAAGTCCCTAGTCTCACTTTATGCCATTGCTGCGTGGGAATTTCCCACGCAGCAATGGCATAAAGTGAGACTAGGGACTTTTTTTTTTTTTTTTAAAGTGGTGGAGGAATACAGTGCGGAAGGATACCTACCTTCCGTCATTGTATTCCTGGAGCTGGTAGAGAATGGTAGCATCAGCTGATGCTGCTGTTCTCCACGCAAGATGGACGTGGGACCCTCGTGGACTTCTGCGGATCGGGGTAAGTATATTGGTGTTTTTTTATTTTGATATTTAACCCTCAGGTGACAATGGCTTCGGGGATCAAAGTGACAAGTGACGGTAAGTATGTACTCTATGTTATATGTACTGTATGTCTATATGTATGTATTGTATGTAGTATATATGTATGTTGCATGCATGTAGTATATATGCAGTATATATGTAGTATACATGAAGAGAGAAGGAAGATCCGGCACTGGAGACTTGATAAAATCCACGATAAGTTTTATTCACATAATTTCATGATAAAACCATAAAGGGGAAAACAGACCCCCACGCCTGACGCGTTTCGAACCTTACACCAGGTTCTTCCTCAGAGACATGAAACAAAACAGTTCACAAAATGATTATAAACATTCCTAATCAGCAGAGGGACTCCACACATGTGTATAATCAAAGAGGCAGACAACTAAGCCCTCAAATCACTGGTGGAGTCACTCCCTTGCAAGAAGAAAGAAGAAAAAAGAAAAGACCTAAACAGCAATGGACAAGACATAGAATATACAAAAACATGTGCAATAAACACGTATAAATGCATAAATACATAGCAACTTTCAAATGACAAAAAAAAAAAAATATATATAATGTAGTATGCATGTTGCATGCATGTAGTGTATGTATGTAGTATGCATGTAGCATGTATGTAGTATGTATGTTGCATGTAGTATATACAGTATGTAGTATGTATGTGACATGTAGTATATATAGTATATATGTAGTATATATGTTGTATGTAGTATGTATGTAGTATGCATGCAGTATGTGGCATGTATGTTGCATGTATGTAGCATGTAGTATATATGTAGTATGTATGTTACATGTAGTATATATAGTATATATGTAGTATATACGTATGTTGTATGTATGTAGTATGCATGTAGTATGTAGTATGTATGTTGCATGTAGTATATATGTAGTATGCATGTTGTATGTATGTAGCATGTATGTAGCATGTAATTTTTTTTTTTTTTTTACATTCAACACATTAGCCGGATGATGGGACTACTACTGTCCCATCATTGGCTAATGTGTCAATCACTGTCATGGTAGCAGGCATCGCCCGATGGGACTTGTAGTCCCATCGGACGATGCCTGCACAGACCACCGGAGCCTGCACAGACCACCGGCAGGCCGGCACAGCCCCCCGGCAGGCCGGCACAGCCCCCCGGCAGGCCGGCACAGACCACCGGCAGGCCGGCACAGCCCCCCGGCAGGCCGGCACAGACCACCGGAGCCTGCATAGACCACCGGCAGGCCGGCACAGCCCCCCAGCAGGCTGGCACAGACCACCGGAGCCTGCACAGACCACCGGCAGGCCGGCACAGGCCACCGGCAGGCCGGTACAGACCCCCGGACAGTCGGCACAGCCCCCCCCGAAGGCCCGAACTGACGGCGCATCATGATGCGCACAGACAGCGCATCATGATGACGTCATTTCGGCAGCCATTCGGAAAGCTCAACACTAGTCAGCAGGGGGACACAAAATCGCTAAGACTCCTATTTTTTTTTTTTCAGAGTTTAATACAAGCAATTCTAGTTTCTTAGCGATTTTGTGTCAGCAGGGGGACACAAAATCGCTAAGAAACTAGGATTGCTTGTATTAAACTCTGAAAAAACTAGGATTGCCATTGATTTGCATTGGACTCGTTACTGTGCGAGTAATCGCTTGGAAACTCACAGAGTACCGACTCCTGCGAGTCCCCTACTACTCGCAGAGTAACGAGTCCTAACGATTAGATTCGCCCATCCCTAGTCGTGATTGTGCCGGGTAATATTCCCGATTAGAAAGTCCAGGTTGGGTAAACATAGTAGGTTTAATTGAGGCAGTATCACAATTAGCAGAAAGGAGTCTGAGATCCATTATGGCCTTCTGTTCACAAAAGGAAAAAAAAGTGTTATTATAATTAGGAGTGACTATATCAGCATTAGCATTGACATCAAGATCCTGTGGGGAAATCCCATTGTTATTATCAAAAAAATGACGTTTTAATGTAATGTTACGTGCAAATTTATTCAAGTCCAAAATAGTCTGAAAAATGTTGAAATTTATATTTGGGGCAAATCCCAAACCCCTACTCAGCAAGGAAATCTGCTCTTCAGATAGCATGTAGCTGGACAAATTCCACACGGGAAGAGTTAATGTCTCTGATGTTGGTGATATACAGGAAAAGCATTGTTTCTGATGTTTCCTACCTGCTCTTCTGGTACGTTTTTTGACTTTTTTTGGAACACTTGTGCTGGATTCTTGTTTTTATATTGTTTAGATCTTGTAGTGATGCCTGATATATTTAATGAGGAGTTGGAGTTGTTTTTTTTTTTTTTTTCTCTTTCCCCATTGTGGTATAATTATAGAATATTATGTATAGGATTTGAATATGTGATATGTATTTTGGAATATGTCATTGGAATTATTCTTTATATTCATCTTTGTTACCTTACATCAGGAGTATATATATCTCCCTTTTAAAATATGTATGTCGTTTATGTTGTGTTGTCTACACTGACTGTTTTTTTTTTTTCCTACTTTGTTTGGTACTCCCACAATTACCATAGCAGGAGCTGCTTTGGAGCAGTCCACACATGTGCTTCTGATTTTTTCAGGTGGGAGAATCCAACAAAAGGAAGTTGGTTGCATTTAATGTCAGAACATGATTAAGACCTGAGGTGTCGAAACGTGTTGTTCTGTAGTCATCCGACAGATATGCTGTACCTGCTGGAATTTTAATATGCAATGGCACAATAAAATGGATTTTTAATTTTCCATTCCTGGCGCTGGAACTTCTTTTTTCTTTCCTAGACAGTGAGTAAAGCCTTAAACCCAATCGAACACTTATAGGTAGAGTTGAAGAATAATCTGTATGCATACATAAGTGAGTCCAACTTTTGGAATGTGTAGAAGAGACCTGGGATCAGATTTTGGCTTGAATTTGATTGAGAGCACACCCAGAAGGATTCAGGCAGTGTTGAAAGCCAAAAATAGATTTTCAAAATACTGGCAAAATAATAAAAAAATATTTTTTTTTTTGAGCAAAATAATGACAATTCAGTGACATGACAAGAATCTGCATAACTAATCACATGCTGTATAGTTGCAAGTCAAATTTATGTATGAGATAGCCAAGATGATTATCTATAAAATGAGGGTAGTATCACATTGGAAGCTGCAGTGGATGGTGAGATATGAAGCCTGAAAGTCAAAAGTTCAAAACATTGTTAACCGCTTGCCCATCACCATATACAGTACTGTATACACTATCTATATATATATTATTGACAACTGAGCCACTTAAATGCATATCACAGGTATAATTTTTATAAGGGCTAAGAGATAAGTATTTTGGGGAGACAGACTCTGTATACTTTTGTTATATGGATCTTGGAACATATCAGAGCATAATCATTTCCACAATGTTGTGATAAAAAAATTATAATTTTGTTATCTTACTATTGCCTATTTTTAATAACTGCCTCATGTATTAAAAGACCTGCAAGTTTCCTAAAGTCAGATTATTCTATTTTTTTTTTTCAGAGGCAAGGCTCTAAGCTTCATTTCAGCAGGAAATGAAAAGGACATAGTTTAAAATATGTGCCTATTTTTTCATGTCTTCCATGCTAAATAAAGATTTGGCTTTAATATTCGTAGCATATTGGATGCAAAACAGATTCAAGTGAGTCAGTGCAAAATGACAGATTCACTGTCATGCTTCAATCAATCTTACATCTCTTTGTTTTGTTATATTGCAAGACTTCCAACACATCAGATGGTGGGAAATGTGGTCATATGGTGTGCAGTTAGTATGAATCTGTTTACTAGAAGTCTGAAACTAGTCGTCAGATTTTGGGGTCAAAATTTGTACAATCACGCATATTTTAAAATCTGTTTAAGTAATTTAATGTTATAATAATTATTAAAGTGAACAAAAAAACAGATACTGGATTTTATGCCAATAATATAAAACCAAGATACATGCAGTATTCATACATAAATACCATGTACTGCAAACTGTGTTTAGAATTGTCTTTGGCCGAAAATATAAAAATCGCTTTCAAATAAGATATTGAACCTGCAAAATATTGTATAGGGAACCGGATATTCTTCACATAACATATAAAATAATAAAATATCTTTAAAGGGAATCTGTCTGGGAAAATGTATATGTCTGATGAGTGCAAAAAAATGTGGTTTGATGCACAGAAGAAAATGTTAATCAACAAATTGAAAATACTTCGGCACTCAAAACATGAAAAATGAGATGCTTGAGTTGTATATTTTTGATTTTTATTACAACTTGGACTCATACATGAAAACAGAAAAAAAAAAACATTTTGGCTATATTCAGCCTTTTTCAAGCCACTTCTGAATTTGAAATAAATGATATGTCAAAGTACATTACATTCATAAACAAAATATATAGAAAATGTATACTGAAAGCGGTCTCGGATATGTTGGGTGGTCTCACCCACATATTCGAGACTGCAGGAACATTTGATTAAATAAGTCACAAAACTAGAGTCAAAAGTGAAAATAAATTAATGTATAATGTTTGCCAGAACATGGATGTGTAAAATAATTGACCTTAGGCAAGGATCACACATGCGAGAAACACGTCTCGCATGTTAATACCAAACACTGCCACCGGCACTTGGGAGCGGATCATGCAGCCGCATAGCAATACATGCAGCTGAATGCTCCGCTCCTGAGTGGAGTGCCGGGAATTAACATGCGAGACTCGGCCGAGTTTCTCGCATGTGTGATCCCAGTGAGATTTAAGTGTTGGACACAGCCTAAACATGAGAATGTGCTTTTCCATTTCTTAGTCAAGTTGATGTGGGTAAGTCTGGTTGTACTAGAGCATATGTTGGCTCACAGTAGAAAATTGTTAAGATTATTTGGTCTTTCATTACATATTAACTGAGGAGCTGAGAATGCAGAAATAGTGGGAAAGGATTTATGAAGATGCGTTCTATGTTTCCTAATACACTGATTAATTCTCGGCATAAATGGATGATATGTGCAAGTCTTTTGGACTTCTTTCAGTTATTTTGTTTTAACATTTAAAAAAAAAAAGCTTTGAAATACAGTATGTGCATGGCACAATTAACTACACCACTTATCAATACATTACACAGCAAAGAGAATACTGTGAGCATTGTCACTTTGAAAAGATGTCCTTATATGTTTTATAATTATAGCATTGCTTTCTGTTTCTTGTTTGTCTAATAGGTACAATGAGCATATTGTTGCATGGTATGGGCAGAGTTTAAACTTTGTAAGAAATATATTTTTTAAGAATTTGTTAATAATCAGGATAATATGGATATTTTTTTACATATCTACATACTCCCATCAGGTTGGTTTTGTTACTGGAAATATTGTGATATTAAAATATAATTTAGTATTATTAGATTGTTTACTGATATAAAAAAGCCAAACAATTGCATGCATAATTGGCAATAATTAAAGAGGAAAATAAAAAAAATGAAAAGAAAATTCGATTATAATTATTTATTAGCCTGCTCTTCATACTCCCCAATAACTAAACTCTGCAAATTGATGACTGTTTAGCAATAGGTCAGGCAGCAGGAAGTGACCATGGGCATTCTGATACAATAATGTAATATCAGCTATCCTTTTACATATGTAGATATTGATGTTGCCGGGAAAGATACAAGAATGTATAATACATAGAGATAAGCAAATTGATTGTAATCAAGTTGAATTTTTTTCAAAATTTTTAGGAATTTACTAAAGCCAGTACATTAAAAAAAATCTGCTATTTGAATAATGTGAATCACCTAATATGGCTGCCAATGTCATACGCATTGCAAAAGATTGCAACATGGGGGGTCAGCAGGCACCCCGGCGTACCAGCCACAACTGCAAGGACCAGGGATCGTCCCACCGAACGCCCTCTCTCCTTTCACTGGAGGCATAATGCTACTCAGACAACACAGAGTGAGGATAAAACAGTGTGGTAATACTATATTGAACCACAAAACAGACAGATAGCACATAGGGATGGGGTTGGAACCACCCGATTTTGTGCACTGAACTTTCTCCTCCTACAGGGTAAGATGATGTCACTGTTCTTAGATTGAACATAAAATTTGAAAGGCAGCACTTTGGATAGTCAATACATTTAATTGTTCACTATGGCCAGACTGGTATTCAGTCCTTTGACGGTCCTATTGACTTGTGCTGCATACATTTACTTCTACATCAATCTTTATTTATTCACTCATGTTCAATGATACCATGAACCTTACCCTGTTGGAGTTAATCAGCTCACTGTGTTTCATGCCTGTGTGACGTTTTCGGTATCTACTTTTTATACGTTTTGGTTATTTTTGTCTGATTAAATACTAAAAAAAAAATTAAATATTTTTAAACCGACATACTTAATATTTTCTTCTGTTTTGCATGTTATGTATTAGAGTGTTTTTTTTTACCATGTGGTGCATGGTCCTATTAACCAGCATGATATTGGGTTTTTTTGTCTCTAAGATTACACATAGAACAGTCCCAGCACAGTACCCAAGGTGGTGCACATTACATAGTCTCACCCTTCCACTAACTCACCACAATAATATCAGCTGTTACTTCAGGTTTCTCAGGGTCGACTACCTCACCTGTAGTATGCACACAGAGAGGAGGTAATGACAAGCGTAGGAAGATGATAATTAATTCAGGTACAAAGCCAGTTGACCGGAGGCTCACAACCTGGCTTCAACTTCCAGGCTGAATATCCCACCTATGGCACGCACAGAGAGAAGATAATGACAAGCTTAGGAAGATGACAGTCCATTCAGGTTCAAGGCCAGTTGACTGGAGGGTCACAAGCTAGCTTTTCCAAACATCTCTATGGAGCCAGGTGACGAGCGGGTCCCAGATCTGTATCCTTCCAGCAGGGGCCGTTGTCCCCTAAGATAGCATCCTGTAGAATGATAAATCTGTGTTGCTTGTGATGGAGCCATGATGTCTTAACTGCTGTCCTGTCTCTGGTCCTTTGGATGTTTGGATGTCTTGAGTGAATCTCTTGAAATCTCTCTCTCTCGCTCTATGGAGGCATATAACCTCTTTTTATAATTAACAAGTGGCCTTCATTCAGTATTTACAGGTAATGCTGATAAGATCAACTCACATTGTTTGAATATGTAACTATTGCATAGATTTTCCTCTTCTGCTTTGAATACTAACAAACTGGCTGGCATGGACAATGTTTAATTAGCATATAAGCAAACATCACTAGTCATCACGGATGAGAGCACAATATGTTACATAAAATGTCAACTTATAAGTCAATATTACAGGCTTACACAAGCAAAAGTCTGTTTTCTTGACCAACCAGAAAGAAACACATAAATTCAAAAGTCAATATATACAGTAGATCACAATGTTAGGTGTCGAGTTTCCCCCACTGCAAAGGGGAAATCTCAAGCCATGTCCTCTGCAGTCTCCCATTCTTCTGCGGCAGCAGAGATTCTTGCTTAGCAGAGACTCTTGCTTAGCAGAGACGTCAGTCTCGGCATCTTGCCCAGGCTAATGCTAGGCATGTGGTTCCTCCTTACAGGCTCAGCTATAGCACAATGCATGAGTCATTAGTCAGCGGCGAGCAGATGCTCCTGGGACTAAGTCCTGCTTTTCTCCATCTGAGCATTCCCGTGAGACGACCGCTCATTGGTGGTCGGAGATCACATGCTCATGTCCTCAAGCAGCTCGGATTGGGCCATCAGGAAGGTCCTGGAAGGCTGCGCCTATAAAAGGATCATACGGCCACGCACTAGTAAAGACTGCATTATCAGACTATGTGAAATGAGTGTTGTATGCACGTATGTATGTCTCAGGTGAATGACTCATTATGAAACCCCTACCCTTGGTATGCATGTGTTGTGTAGCCTAGCCTGTTAAGTGCCCAGGCTGAGGTGCAGGTAGGAGGCAAATTCGGAGACTGGCATCAGCGCCAACTGGTGGCTTTGTCTGTACACCACGGTGCTTGTGCTCGGCACTCCACAGAAGCCAGCGTCTATTAGAGGCGTTCGCAGATTCGACGCTGCAAGCTTAGTAGGTCTAGAGGGACTTTGACCCCGTTTCTTTGGGGCTGAGTTCTGTGACCGTTTACTGAGTGCTCCCTTTGCCGAGCTCTGTGAGCTTAAACAGGCTCCGGCATTTATGTTCTGTGGTAGTGCGGCTCTCTGAGGCAACAGAGTTCGCACTGTACACACCGGGTGACGTTAACACACGTGTGTTCTTCCTTTATACCACCATATAGCGTCTGCCATTACCAGACAGCAATTTACCATCTCTGCACAGTGGACCCCGGGCTGCGAACGCACCTTATTACCATCTTTTTATTATTTGGTGCGTTCTGCCAGCTTTAGGATACAGTCTATTCTTTTCGGCTTGTTAAAACGAGACATCTGGTTAATTAAGATACAATGCTGTGCCCTCACACATTGATTACATGATTTGTGGTGGTTTTCCCATTAATGATCTGCAGCTTTCAAATCACATGGTAAATCACAGCCTGTTTAACAGCCAAAGCAGGAAATGCAGCTACCATTTTGTGGTGGGATGTACATCTAGCTCATAGTTTTGGGAGAGAAATTCATAAAACAGTGCTAAAACTGTACAGATAGTATGTGAACGGACATCAATGATGAATATTAGTGATTGAGGAAAAAAGAACAGTTACAGAATCACTGTGTTTGTGAGGTAGAATCAAGGAGGGATACATAGTTGACAGCTGATGCTTGAATGATCAGTGTAGATATAGTGCTGCTGCAATTCAATCACAGTTTTTGCATGTATGCAGAAGCAAGCTATCTATATTGCTGAGAGAAAAAATAGCTGTGACTGCCTCACAAAGTGTGTATATTAAAGAGAAGTTCAAGTCAAATGTCTTGAATTTAACATGAATTCGAACATTTTGACATTCAATTTGTGGTTAGCAAAAACAATAAAAAAAGAACTTTCTGGCACCACTTCCCACACTACTGATGCATTGAAGGGTTAATGTCATTTTGTAGTGCCATGCAGACTTCCCCATAATGCGCTGGAGCTATTACATATTACTAGTGATGAGCGAACCCATGGAAGTTCAAGTTCAGGTACAACAACTTGGGCTGCAAACGGAAGCAAAATGAGGGTAAGAGCAGAACAATTGCCCTGCAAATAAATGTGGATAGGAAAATGACTTAAAATAACAAAATTAAAGAAGCAAAACATTTTCTTGAACTAGGAGAAGGAGGTCCAAGTGGAGGAGTGGAGCAATGTCTTGCATGTGTATTTCATTGTACTTGTTAATAAATAAAAATGTAATTAAAAAACTACATGGGTTTCACCCTATTTTTAATAACCAAGGGAAGGCAGACAGCTGTGAGTCGGTCTTATTATTCTAGGAAGGGGCCAATATTCATGGGCCTTCCAAACCTATTAATATTACCCCACAGCTGTCTGCCTTGCTTTTACTGGTTATTAAAAATGGGGGCAACCTAAAAAATAGCATAGGGTCCCCTTTATTTTTAATAACTAGCTAAGGCAAAGCAAGCATAATAATCTGGAAAGGGCCATTGATATTGGCCCTTTCACAGCATAATAAGATTATCCCTCAGTCACCCCAAAAATGGTGTATCTATTACATGTGCCAATTCTATAAAAAAAGGGGGAGACAGAAGCGCACAATAGGGCCTTATCCAATGTTATAAACGTTTCACAGATATGGATCCACTCACCTGGTTCAGTTGTGTGGAACACAACAACCATAAGCACAAATGTGTAGGATCCGATGAACTGCAGCAATCAGCCGGTCACTAGAATTGCATATATAGGAAGGAGAGAAGTCCGGCTTTCAGGATCGCGCTGTTCCAGTCCAAAGTTCACAAGGAGTTAATCCAAGGACCAAGCAGTGATTATAACTTTCTTTTTATTCCATAAACTCTACGCATTTCGTGTACACACTGTACACTTCCTCAGGAGCAAAGTTACACTGGCATCACATTCCATTCTCCTTATATACTAACTCCCCCAGGAAGTGAGGTAGGTGCTCATTGCACTTAAAAAAATTCACACATAACTATCAACATAATGTAAAATCACAAAAATCACTAAAATTCATCTATAAAACACACTTCTATAAAAACACACATGTGTAAAACTTCACACTAGAAAAAATGTAAAACATTATAATAAAATTAGGATTATACTCAATAAAAATCTAAAATTCTTGGTACATCATATCAATTAGCAGAACAACATACACAAATCTCTTATATAACCGCACTTATATTTTCCTTTCAGTATTAACCCTTCATTCAACATATTATACTTTTACTTTCCTTATATTTCAGGCAGATGATCATATACTAATTAATGTATGTACTCCTATGCGGATTTGATCCTGCACAGCAGACCCATGCTCTGCACTCAAGAAATGTTTCTGTTCTCTCAGCCAAAGGCTCCACATCTCCAGAGCTGTCAGCTCCTTTTCAAGGCACCAGCCAACTACTATTCCAATCATAGTAAAATACCGCCGATTGTATCTCTTTATATGTTAGCGATATGATCATTCCCTTGCTGTAATGTTATAGCATGGACATCACACAATTATCAGATGCCAATACTACTCTAATCCTTAGCAGACAAATATGCAGAGCACCAAAATTATTTAAAGATGTCAGATATTTCATTTAAACCGTATGGTTGCAGAGTCTGCAACCTATGAATCCAGTAAATTTCCTTTCTCATCAGAATGACACTCCTGTTCACAGTGTCTTCTGAAACATAATCAATTGGGGCCACTTTAATACATGGTTTCTTCCCATGTTTTATAGTGCAATGTTTTGATACTCCATGGAACATAAAATCTTCAATTATATTGTGTCTGTGCGAATTCATGCGGTTATGCAGTTCTTGTGTGGTTTTACCCACATACTGTAAACCACATTCGCATTCTATCAGATATATCACAAAACTACTTTTACAATTCAGGGAAAACTTTATTCAAACACCTTATTATTCTGAATTGATCTGATTGTGGTCATATTATGCATAATCATGCCACAACACAGACACCGAGCGGTATTACATTTAAAGACTCCTGGTTTTTTGCATTGTTCATCCCTAATTTTTTCTTTTTTCAGGCGACTGGGGGCCAGTATATTTCTAAGAGTAGAGGATCTTTTAAAGGTTAGTCCTGGTTTATTCGGTAGCATACTCCCCAACACTGGATCATTAAGAAGAACAGACCAATGATCCTGTAAAATATTCCTAATTTTTTGATTTTGTTTAGTAAAATTAGTTAAAAAGTTTAAGGAGAAACTATCATTCTCTTTTTCTTTTTTCTTAGGATTTACTCGGTCCATCTGTTCCAAACCTGCGCACTCATTATATGCTTTTTCTAGCAGTTTTTTTGGGTAGTTTTTCTCAATATACCTATTTTTCAATTCCTTGGCTTGTGATACAAAATCTGACTCTAAACTACAATTTTTCTTAATCCTTTTATACTGGTTCTTGGGGACATTGATTAACCATTTATAATAATGGCCACTATTAAAATCTAACAAACTATTTGCATCACACTTCTTAAAAAAGTTTTAGTAAAAATCTTCCCTTCTGAATGGAAAATGGTCAGATCCAAATAATCTATACTCTCCATATTATATACCCATGAAAAGGTGAGACCCCAATCATTCCTCTGAATCCTCTACAGAAATTGTTCTATGTTATTACATTTATTATCAAAGACTATCATTAGGTCATCTATGTACCGTTTAAAAAATATAATATGCTCTGAAAAAATGGAATTTTCTATATAAATGAATTAAAAAAAGGCCATAAATAGGTTAGCGAAAGTTGGCGCTACTTTCGAACTCATTGCGGTTCCGACTTGTTGGTGATATAGTTTTCCCTGAAAGTCAAAAAAATTATTGTGCAGTATAAACTTCATGCTATCCATTAAAAAGGCTTTCTGATTCAATGGTAAACAGGCATCTTCTTTCACATATCTCCCAAAACAATACAATCCTAGATCATGTCTAATATTTGAATAGAGGGATGCAACATCTATAGTCAGAAACATGTATGAATCTTTCCACACTATATCCTTCATCAAATGAATCAGCTGAGCAGAATCCCTAAGAAAACTTTTCACAGACATCACATGGAAATACATTATATTATCTACATACGCTGCCAATCCTGACGTGAGAGAACCTATGCCAGAAATGATGGGCCTCCCTGGGGGGTTGTTTTGATCCTTATGAATCTTAGGAAGATGATAGAAAAAAGCCCTAGGGGGATTTTTCATAGTCAGAAAATTATATTCATTTTTATTTAAAATCCCCTCCTTTTTTCCAGTTGCAATTAATTTATTATATTCAGTTACCGCACTCTTATAAATATCCATTGTGACCACTTTATATGTATTCTCATCATTTAATATTTTATATGCCTCTTTCAAATATTCCTTCCTATCTTGGATTACAACTCCCCCCCCTTTATCAGCTGGTCTAATAACCACCTCTGTGTTCTCTTTCAGACTTTTAACAGCCTCCCTTTCTGCTTTAGTCATATTTCTTTCATTTTTATAATCTGCAGGATTTATATTCTCAAAATCCTTCAGTACTAAATCAGAAAATGTTTTTAAATGGTGTCCCTGGTTCTGTATCGGGTAAAAATTAGATTTATTCCTCAATGTAGTGTGTAATATTCCATTTTCAGTCTGCTGTAATGAAACTTCCTCATCTAAAGTCACTTTTTTGCTATCCTGTATCAGGAAGTGTCTTTTTACCGTTAATTTTCTGATAAAAGTTTTCAAATCAATAAAAAGATCCAGTTCCTGTGAATTCGTGACAGGACAAAAGGATAATCCTTTTTGCAACACAGAAATTTCTGCTGCATTTAGGCTACTTTCACACTTCAGGTTTTCGGCGTCAGGCGCGATCCGGCGTCGTGCCGGAACGCCGGATCCGGCAAATGTTTAGTAAAACCGGATGTGACGGATCCGGTTTTCTGCCGGATCCGTCTTTTTCTTGACAGACAAAACCGGATCCGTCTCATCCGGTTCATCCGTTTTTCTATCCGTTTTTCGACGGATTACGCCGGATCCGGTTTTTAAAATTGACCCTTGTGGCCTTCCGAACGGGATTGGCTACTGGAAAACTATATATAGCATGTTCCTACAGCCCTTCTTTGACAGGTTGTAGAGGAGAAAGTGCAGGTTGGAGAGAAGAGCAAGTTACTGGCGAAGATGGATGTTGTCATTGGAAATATTTTGAAGAATTTGGCGGATTTTATAGCGGAGGCGAATCGTTTGAGGGTGATTGTTCTGGAGAAGGAGAGAGCGAGACAGCAGCGCATCAGGCATCGTAGACGACGTTTGTGGATCCACCCCATCACAGCCAAGAGAATGACGCGTGGGGTCTATTCTACACTCTGCATGGACCTTCGACGAAACCCGGATGAATTTTTTGGATATGTTAGGATGAAAATGGAGAATTTTGATTACTTGGTGGAGCGCATTGCACACCTCATAAGAAAAGCGGACACCTATTGCCGCTTCTCTGTTTCACCCGCAGAGCGTCTGATGGTGACTTTAAGGTAAGCCACATTTATTGGATGTGATCGCATCAGAGCACACTTTCACTGCAATCTTGTTGGTGGTAGTTTGTATCTCCAAGTGTTATAGCTCAGTTTTGGTATGTATTGCTGTGATATAAAACTAATTTATTGTTTTTTAATTCCCCACAGATTTCTTGCAACTGGAGAATCCCTTTCGTCACTGCATTTCCAGTACAGACTCGGGATTTCCACCATATCTGGAATAGTGAAGTACACATGCCGTGCACTGTGGGACTCCTTAGCTGAAGAGTTTTTACCAGAGCCCACAACAGAGAGGTGGATTGAAATTGCTGACAAGTTTCAACAGATATGTCAGTTTCCCAACTGCTTGGGCGCTGTGGACGGGAAACATATCCGCATTGTAAAGCCAGCTGGATCGGGATCGGAATATTTCAATTACAAGAAATATTTTTCAATTGTCCTCATGGCCATCGCTGACGCGGAATACAAATTTATTGCGGTTGATATTGGGGCCTATGGCCGCTCCAATGACTCTCAAGTTTTCAAACTGTCTGCCATGGGGCGTAAACTGTATGGAAACACCTTCCAGTTCCCACCACCTAGACCGCTGCCGCAAACATCTGGTCCACCTATGCCATTTGTCTGTGTAGGGGATGAAGCCTTCCAGCTGTCAGAACACCTTTTGAAACCGTACTCTAGCAGAGGATTGACAAGACCAAAACGCATTTTTAATTACCGCCTCACAAGAGCAAGAAGAATGGTTGAATGTACCTTTGGTATTCTGACAGCCAAATGGCGGGTCCTATTGACTGCAATCAACCTCAAGACAGAAACTGTGGACGAGGTGATCAAAGCGTGCATGGTACTCCACAATTTTGTTATCTGCAAGGAACCCATTTCCATTGAGGACACCTCTGAAGAAACCACCTTGCAAGATTACCATGACATTACCACTAGAAGTTTTGTGACGGTTTCAGTAATGAGGGACAATTTTGCAATATACTTTATGTCACCTAAAGGCAGAGTACACTGGCAGGATGACAGAGTGTGAAAGATTTGTGCCCAACCAAACTTGTGTACCTTCTGTACCAACAGTATATACCTTTGCCAACCAAAGTTGGCTATCTTGTCATGGTCTCTATTTTTAGCTTTAGGCCACAGGTGTGTACCTGGTTGTGTTTTATGCAAAGTATTTCACCTTTTAACAAAAGTTGTGTACATTGTTATGAAATCACCAACAATAAACACAACTTTTTAGGTGAAATACTTTGCTTCAAACACAACCAGGAACACAACTGTGGCAAAAAGCTAAAATTTACCCACAGTTATATACCTAGTTTTGAATACCATTTCACCTTTTAAATACCCTGTATTTAACCTTTTTTGACGCAGAAAGAAATGACAGACAACCAGTGTAAAATAATTTAACTTTTATTGAAAAATGTTTTTTTTAGTAAACTTTTTTAAAATTTTAATAAACTTGTTTAATAAAGCTTTGAAACCATAAAACTGGTCATTTTTATTTAAATACACACATTATAAATCTGTGTAGTGTGTGGTGGAAATACTGCTGGAGGGGCTGCGGGACACTTCGACACTGGGAGTGTGGAGAGAGGACTGGGATCATGGTGGGGAAGGAACAGTTAGAGGTGAAGGTGTGGAAAAAACTACAGAATGGGTGGACATGTGGGAAGCAGAAGAGGTGGTGGGTGGTGGAGTGGAGGGTTGGGCAGGGACTGTAGGAGCAGATGATGTTGATGGCAAGTTGTATGGGGAAGGAGTTTGGTACGGGGCAGGTTGCTGGAAGTGGGGAGATGTCTGGTACGGGGCAGGTTGCTGGAAGTGGGGAGATGTCTGGTACGGGGCAGGTTGCTGGAAGTGGGGAGATGTCTGGTAGGGCAGGTTGCTGGAAGTGGGGAGACGTCTGGTACTGGGGAGGTTGCTGGTACTGGGGAGTTTGCAGGTACTGGGGAGGTTGCTGGTACTGGGGAGGTTGCTGGTACTGGGGAGGTTGCTGGTGCTGGGGAGGTGGATGGTGCTGGGGAGGTGGATGGTGCTGGGGAGGTGGATGGTATGTAATAGGAGGGGGAGGATGGAAAGTGGCTGGAGGGGGTGTAGATGTAAGAGGAGGGGGAGGATGGAAAGTGGCTGGAGGCGGTGTAGATGTAATAGGAGGGGGAGGATGGAAAGTGGCTGGAGGGGGTGCAGGTGGAGGAACTACTGTGGTGGGAGGAGGAGGTTGGGAGGTAACTTGCTGGAGAGCAGCGTGGCATGAATGCATTACATGCATCTGCTGGGCAGGAGAGAGCGTTTCCATGCGCTCCACAACAGACCTGAAAAAGGTGTGGTTTGGCGAAGATCTTGC
Organism: Dendrobates tinctorius; assembly: GCF_039654945.1. Lineage (NCBI taxonomy): Eukaryota > Metazoa > Chordata > Amphibia > Anura > Dendrobatidae > Dendrobates > Dendrobates tinctorius. Next base: position 3,933,086 of record NW_027361773.1, read on the forward strand.
TTCTGAATGCATGGTTTGCAGAAGTGTCTTCACCTCCAGAATGCTGGAGTTGATCTGCTGATAGCCTGCGGAGATTTGCTCTGACAAGACTTTTAGACAGTTCTGGAAAGATGCATTCAGATGCAAGAACTCTGGCGCATAAGTCTTTTCCTGACCCCTCTGCCGCTGCCGCCCAGTACCCGCAGGTGTACTAGAGGTGGCAGGGGCAGAAGGGTGGGGTAAAGGGAAAGCGATCTCCTCACCAGCAGCTTCATGTAATGTAGGCGGCCACGATGCTCCTGTGCTGGTGGATGGGACAGATGGGTCGAATGTGTGGGAAGGCTGGGAAGGTGCAGATGTACCGGGGCGGTCGAAGTGTCCCTCGGTGCCGGTCTCCTCAGGGATCGCCTCAGAAGGGTCCAATTGTGCAGGCTCCCGAGTGCTGCTCACTGTGCTGTGGAATAAAGAGAAAAAAAAACAATTAAAATAGTGACATGGTATGGCCCTGGCTGAAAAAAAAAAGTTACATCTAAACATTTTTTTATCACATGTGGTGTGTAATATTTACCTTCTGGTGAGCATTGTCTCCCGGAGGAACGACAGGGCTCGTGCGTACTTGTACTTGCTCCTGCGTCCTCCAGATCCACTCGGGGCCCGCATCTCTTTATTGAACTCCTTCTTGAAACGATCCCTCACAGACCGCCACCGCTTCACAATTCTCTCCCCTGAAACGAGAAAGGACAAAGTGGTTAGTATACAACATCAGTGTTTCCCAAACTCCAGTCCTCATGGTCCCCAGGGGTCATGTTTTCAGGATTTCCAAAGTAAATAGAAATCCTGAACACATGATCCGTGGGGACCACGAGGACTGGAGTTCGGGAAACACTGGTTTAAATCAAGCAACCGGTACTGTATATACTTACGCTCTTTAATCTGGGCCCGAGCTTCGAGGTCCTCCCAGCGGTCCACAAGGAGCGAACAGATTTCCTCCCAGAGTCGTCGCGTAACGATCAGGTCAGCGTGGCGTCGGTCAGCCATATTCCAGAGCGGCTCCCTTTCTCTGACGAGATCGATGAGGCGGTCCACATCAATCCCTCCATCCTCACCGTCAGAGTCGGGAGCACGCTGTGAAGGCTTTTAAAGAAAAAGACAAAAATAACATAATTAGCCTCCACAAAAGAAATGAAATAAAAAGTGCAAAAAAAACAAAGCAAAAATATTTATACTTACACGCTGGTGACCGCCGCGTTGCTGTCGCCGACGACCCTGGGAGGCACTGCGAGGACCTCTTGGCCGAGCACCAGATTGGGAAGACTAGAGAAGAAAACAAAAAATGTTATGTCTTTGGATGTAGGCATTTGTTTGCTGTGTGTGGTCTGCAGAACATTGTTTTCTATGTGTTGTGTGTAGTGTGATGTTGTGTTTCTGCATTTGATGCAAAAAACTTACCAATTGTGAGCCCACTCCAAGTGTCTGTCCACCCCTTCCTTCTTCTTCTGGGAGCTCCTCTTCATCTTGTGATTCCTGTTTTGAAATAAAAGGCAATGAATACACATATATTACAGAGATGATGGATTTTGGAAATAAAAACTTACCGTCAAACGCTGACGATGCGAGGGAGGGCTCCCAGAAGATGTGCTGTCTTCCTCATGGCCAGACTCCATGGCTGTGGGTGGTGTTTCTGCTGCTGCCATTGCTGCTGCTGCTGCATCTATTGGGCGGCTGTTGAATAAAGAGAAACAAAGGGCCAATGAATATCTTGATATTCCATAGCCCTAGTTTGGAGGAATGGGGGATTTGATAATTACCGTCTCTCATCTGCTGCTGGACTCCCCTCCCGTTGTTCAGCATGCTGCTCCATTTGGGGTGGTGCTGATGGTGCTGCTGCAGATGTCTGCTGCCTTCTCCTGCTCCTGGTTCTTGGCTTGGGTGGCATGTTGGGTGTGGCTGAGGGTCCCATTGTCTTGCTTTTATATATGTCCTGTGGGCAGAGCTACTGAGCATGCTCAGACCAAAGAAACCGGATCCGGCGCATTGCGGCGCTCATAGGCTTTCATTGTATGAAAAAGCCGGACACGCCGGATCCGGCGTGTCCGGCTTTTTCGACGGAGACAAAAAACGTTACAGTCTCCGTTTGTTCCAGACGCCGGATCGCGTCACATTGCCGGATCCGGCGAAAATCGGATGAAACGCATGGCCATCCGGCTCGATCCGGCTCTAATGCAAGTCAATGGGGGGGAAACCGGATCCGGCATTGCATTTCGACGGATCCGGTTTTAGTCAAAAGCGCCGGATCGCGCCTGAAGCCGAAAACCTGATGTGTGAAAGAGGCCTTAATATGATAGATGATAAATTAAAAATATTATTTATTATTTTGTTTTCTGGTGTCTGTATCTTTATTCTGTTTTGTTGCGTTTGCCCCCCTCTGCAGCCTCTGTAACACTTTTTCTTTTTCTTGGCTGGTTTGAAAAAAAGTGCGTTATTACATTCTGCTGTTTTTTTCCTTTCACTAAAAAAGACGGTATATCATCTTGAAAGGATTGTTTGTTTTTTTGTTCACTACTGTTAAATTTTGGAAGAAAAGGGACCAAACTACTCTGATTTTTAGAGTTATCAATAATACACATTTTGTTCAACTCTTGTGAGTTGTCACATACAATGGACTCCTTCTCTGCAACTGCAATATCTGTCGCTCCCACAATTAAATTATCATCCAACCCCACTTGGGGGAGAATATAAATATTTTGTCTATGATCATCAATTTTATCCAGGAGATTGCTCTTCATGTTATCATCTGAAAAATTAATCATATCCGGGGGTTCAATCCTCATAGGAGTCATAGGAGGTGGCAAGCTTTTATTTCCATCTTTCCTATTCACCTATTTTTTATCCTGATTTTTCCCACTTCTCTTTATTGCATCTATTTGTTCTATTAATAATCAGTGATCAGGGAGCTGCACGGAAATTGCAACCATTACTACAAAAAGATGCCCGATTAAAATCCATTTTTCCAGACCCCCCAATGCTGTGTTTTAGGCAGCCCCCAAATTTAAGAAGCATCATTGTCAGAAGCTCCCTGTCCTCTCCAACAGCTGCCGGAACCTTTCCTTGCAACCAGAAAAAATGTAAAACCTGTCCATTTATAATGACCACGGACAAGATAAAGATCCCCAACTCACATCAGGACTACAAGATCCCAGGTACTTTCACCTGCATTACATCTAATGTGGTGTACTTAATTATTTGTACTAAATGTCCAACAGGGGGTCTGTATGTGGGGGAGACAGGGCAAAAGCTTAGAACAAGGATGAATGCTCATCGTTACACAATAAGAGAAAAAAGAATGGATCTACCTGTGGCAAAACATTTCTGTATCCCTGATCACAGCAATGTGGATATGAAATTACTGGTATTGAAAGGTAACTTCAATTCTCAGAGAGAGAGACGAGTTTGGGAGTACAAATTTATGACGAACTTTGACACTCTCAGTGCTGGAATGAATGTGTCGCATGGATTTATGTCTTTTCACATCAATTAAGGAATTTCCTTTTAAAACCTTGTGGGGGCATCACAACACAGAACTAGACCCCAATCAGAGGACCATAAAACATCCGGACTCCTTATCTATGAACTGGTCCAATGTTTATATTTATGTTTCTCCCTCTCCCATATTGATAGTTCTGCTTCACGACACTTGTCTTATCTATTGCATTTTTTCTAGGCTGTATTGTGCATAAATATGTGACTTCAGATTTTGTATTAGTCTAGCCTGATGAAGAGACCTGAGTAGTCTCAAAAGCTTGCAATGTGTTACCATCTTTTCAGTTAGCCATTAAAAGGTATCAACTACTCCAAAGACATACTGATAGGGAATTTAGATTGTGAGCCCCATCTGGGACAGTGATGATAATGTGTGCAAACTGTAAAGCGCTGCGGAATATGTTAGCGCTATATAAAAATAAAGATTATTATTATTTATTTATTACTGAGGACTCTCAATCCTGAATATTTTTCTATCTACTGGCTAACACGGTACAAAGATATACATCTTTCCTGTAATAATAGTTAGGCATTGAAAACTGGGGGTTATTTGTCTAAAGTTGTGGGGGGGGTAGTGCTGGCTCCAGATTTTCGTGGGCCCAGGGCTAAAGAGTGTCACTGGGCTCCTTTAACACATGACACAATTCATGATCCTTTCATACGGCAGAGAATTAGGGGTACAGTACAATGAAAAATACTTCAATTATTACATCACATGACTGATATCCATTTTAAATTCTCCAATAGCTCCAAAAACAGACAGTATATTCCTCCATACAGTATTACGGCCACCGCATAGTGCGCTATACAGAGTAATGAGGCCCATATATTTCTCCATACAGAATCATTGGTCCCATATAATGTTCGATACAGTATATGATGAGCTCCACATAATGCTACAGTATATGTTGTTCACCATGGATGAAGCTCCAGTGTCTTATGGGCCCAAATAATGCTCCATATATAATGGGCCCCATTTCTAATGCTCCAGTGTATAATGGGCCCTGTAAATGCTGCTCCAGTGTCTGATGTCCACCTTTGGAATGCTCCAGTGTATGGTGGGCCCCAGATATCATTCTCCAGAGTATCGTGCTCCCCAAAAATTGCTCCCAACCTTTAAAACAATTAAATAAGTCTCCTCGCTAAGGAATCCCTGTACTCTGGACTTCTCGTTGTCCCCATCTTCCATCTCTCTGCACCTGGACTGTTTAGGCAGAGGGTGTACAGACGTGATGTCATCGCGGTCTTTGACCAGAATGTCACTGTCAGGAAAAGTGTTTGGTTTCCTGGGGCAGTATGGTTGCAAAGCTGAACCTTAAATGAATGTCCAGAAGGGCACGACCAGGAGTGGAGCCTGCGGCTTAATTGGACTCAACACGGGCACCCTCAACCACGCCATCCACAAAAAAGCTGCACAGATTGCAAGCTTAATTCCGTTAATGAACGAGAGTCAGGCATGCCCCCGCAGTCCGCGTCCAGCTTACTAGAGGGACACGCGAGGCTCTGGCACGCAAGATCGGCCAATAACAGGTCTGTCATGCCCTTACATGACCGGGGCTGCACGCGTGCTACAATGAAAGGACCAGCGTGTATCGCTTACAGGTGCGGATAACACGCTGAACCCCGTTAGTGATGGGGATCTGGGATTACAATTCTTCCCCGCAAACAAGCATTTCCCAGTAAGTGCAGGTCAACCGTAATTCCGGAATTAGGCCTAAACAGCATTCCAGAAAGAATGTGAAAAAATTAAGTGTCCAAACCACAGGTGCTGTTGCTTGCTTAACAGCTGGTTTCCTCTGCTGAGTAGCACACAGTTCTTACATAAACAGGCGGCATAGATTGGTTCATGGGTAGCCAACTCTGCTGAGTAGCATACACAGTTACTAGGCCCAAGGTATTAAGTGGTGTAAATGCAGTCAAAAACTGGTTCTTCCATAAACAGGCGGCATAGTTCGGTTCACGGGTGGGCTCTTCTTCTGAGTAGCAGACACAGTTACTAGGCCCAAAAGGATTTTCAGGACAATATGCGGTAAAAAATGATTAGAAACACACACGGTGTAGCTCCTTCACAGGTGTACTACACCGCTGGCTACCAGACACCGCTACTATGCCCTAAAACTGTCTATTATCATTGAAAACCATTATTAATGTGAAAACAAAGATACGCTTTTGTTTAACGAAACGTTCTCGAATGGAAACTCGAACAGCCGAATTTTAATCAAAGTGTTGTAGTTCGACGAACGGATCTAGCACCGCCCAAAACAGCTAGAATTTGAACTTGGCCAACAGTTCCACTCAAACACCACTCATCTGTAATCAGGAGGTAGACTCAGACGGTCTCAGGCACAGTATGGATTCGACAAGTTTGCAGAAAGTTGAGAAAGGGTACAGTATCACCGGATAACAGGTATATATAGCATAGTTTAAACATTTAAAATCTCCGTGTTTATTTCTGGAGTCCGACAACGACACTCACAGCCTCAGTATGGATTAGACAACAATCTAAAAAGTAGAAAAAAGGAAATGTTTTTGAAGCATACACCAGTATACACTGTTGGGGTATTTTTAAATCTTCATATATATTTCTGTCTCAGCAAGACAGTCCATACTCTCCGCAAGAGGAAACAAGATAAATAAAAGTACAGACATAAAGTCGAGTGATTGCAGAAATTTAGGAATTAATAATCATGGGAAAAACTCCCGGGAGAATTTTCAGAGGCGATGTTGACCCTCAATTACTTTGTGTGTGGAGACAGCGAAAACAGTTCTTTGTGAAGAAAGGGTTGCTGTATCGCAGTACCGTTGATTCCATCACCGTTACTCATCTCCATCAAATTTTGATCACAGGGAGAGATGTAGACATGGTCCTCATTGCCTATCATGATCTGTCAGGTAACTTTGGAGCGCAAAAGACAGAAGCCACAGGCTGTAGGTGATTCTATTGGATTGGCATGAGAGGGCACATTTAAAAATGTGGGCAGGAATGTCACACGTCTGTGAGTAGGAAAACTGTGAAAGCTGATGATAAACCACCACTGCATCTCATTATGAGTTGACGTCCATAAGAAATGGAAGCCATTGATCGTCTGAAGCTAGAGCCCGGCCAGCAGGACAGGGCATAGCTATGTCTTAACCATCATCTATCAGTTCACCAAATTTGTAGTGGCAGTCCCAGGGAAGGATTTGACAGCCCAGACTACACAGCGGAGGAGCAGGGAGAGGTAAATATTGCAAATGCTGGGGCCCTGCCCAAGCAAGGGGGGCCCACTCGTGGGCATCGGTACTTTCACTGGGCCCCTCATAGTATGGCGGTGTGTCTGACGGCGGGTGTGCACCCCCACCGTCAGAGACACTTGATTGCACTATGAGGGACCCTGTGCCAGTGCCGGCGCCCAAGAGACGGCTCACCCACCTGTCCAGGGCAGTGGCACTCGCACGGTGTCGTGCGCTAGGTGGTGACCCCGGCCATGGGGGGGAGGCAGCCCAGTTAGGGAGGTTTAAAAAATGGCATATGTTGATATTGGACATTCAGCAGCTGCAAATGGAGGAATTGGAGAAGTCTGAGGAAGAGGAGGACAAAAGCGAGCCATTTTTCTGGCAACCTATGTGTCATCAGAGGAAGGTGGGACAAAATCCTTTGAAACCAATGCATGGTTCATTTTAATGAAGGTTAGATCATCATCATTTTGGGTCAACAGACGGGTCCTTTTTTCTGTCAGGATTGAGCCAGCAGCACTGAAGACTCTTTCCGATAGAACACTAGCAGCAGGACAAGCGAGCTCCTGTAAGGCATATTGTTCCAATTCAGGCCAGGCGTCCAGTTTAGAGGCCCAATAGTCAAAGGGGAATGACCTGTGCGGGAGAACATCGATATGGGACGAGAAGTAGTTTGTAACCATAGTTGACAACTGCTGTCTCCTGTCAATTTCAGTCAATGCAGTATTACCAGTCGTGTGAGCGGGACTTGAAAAATCATTCCACAGCATGGTCATGAAACCCCTGTCTCCAACGCCACTCCTGATGTGTGCACCACGAACACCTCTTCCATGTTGCCCCTTACTGCTCGTTGGAGAACTGCTATGTGCTGGGAATGCCTCAAACAAACGGTTTACCAGAGTTGCTTGCTTGTTAGCCAATATTAGGTCAAGGTTATCCTGTGGCATGATGTTTTGGAATTTGCCTTTATAGCGTGGATCCAGAATGCTGGCCAACCAGTAGTCATCATTGTTCATCATTTTGGCAATGTGGGGGTCCCTTTTTAGGATCTGCAAGGCATAATCTGACATGCGGGCCAATGTTCCTGGTGTCAATGATGCACTGCGAGTGCTGGGTGGAGGAGCACATTCTGGCAAATCCACATCCCTCCAGTCACGCACAAACCCTGTACCTGACCTTGCCATGCCAACATTTTCTCTTGCCCCACGAGAAGCATCCTCCTCCCCTAAATAATCATCCCCATCATCATCCTCCTCCTCCTCTTCCTCTTCTTCCTCCACCTCATCCATGAGACTTCCCTGAGCAGACAATGGCTGACTGTCATCAAGGCTTCCCTCCTCCTCTTCCTAATCGGCTGCAGACGCCTGCTCCTTAATGTGCATCAAAGTTTGCATGAGCAGACGCATAAGTCGGATGCTCATGCTTATGATGGCATTGTCTGCGCTTACCAGTCGTGTGCATTCCTCAAAACACTGACGGACTTTACAGAGGTCTTTCAGCGTTGACCACTGCACACCAGACAACTCCATGTCTGCCCTCAAAGTGCCTGGCCGTGTATCCTCCCACAAATGCATTACAGCCTGCCTCTGTTCGCACAGCCTCTCCACCATGTGCAGGGTGGAGTTCCACCTTGTTGCAACGTCGATAATTAGGTGGTGCTTGGGAAGTTGGAGCAATCGCTGCAGCTTCTGCATACGACTGGAGTGTACGGGCGACTGGCGGATGTGCGAGCACAGTCTTTGGACCTTCTGGAGCAGGCCTGTTAACTCTGGATAATTATTGAGGAAGCACTGCACCACCAGGTTCAAGGTGTGAGCCAGGCAAGGTATGTGTCGGAGTTTTGAAAGGGCTATGGCTGCCACAAAATTCCGGCCGTTATCATTAACTACCTTGCCTGCCTCAAGATGTAGACTGCCCAGCTGTGACTCAGTTTGTCGCTGCAAGTAGTCAGCCAGTACCTCCGCGGTGTGTCTGTTGTCGCCCAAACACATCATATTCAACACAGCCTGCTGACGCTTACCACTAGCTGTTCGATAGTGGGACACCGAGTGTGCACCACTGGCAGCTGCGGATGGAGTGCTCGTGCGACTGTGCTCTGTGGACAAGCTTTTGCTTCTGGAGGAGGAGGAGGGTCGAATGCCTACAGCCAACTGTTTCCTATACCGTGGGCTAGGCAACACTGTCCCACCGCCGCTGTCCCGTGTGGACCCTGCCTCCACCACATTAACCCAGTGAGCAGTGATGGACACGTAACGGCCCTGGCCATGCCTACTGGACCATGCATCTGTTGTTAGGTGCACCTTTCTAACTCACTGATTGCTTGAGTGCATGGACAATGAGGTCTTTCACATGATGGTGGAGGGCTGAGATGGCTTTGCGAGAAAAGAAGTGCCAACTTGGTAGGTCATAACGTCGTACTGCGTAGGCCATGAGTTCGCGGAATGCTTCGCTTTCAACCAACCGGTAGGGCATCATCTCTAGCGAGATTAGTTTGGCAATGTGGGCGTTCAAACCCAGTGTACGCGGATGAGAGGATGAGAACTTTCTTGTCCTACTCATAGTCTCTGGTAGGGTGAGCTGGACTTGAGAGCTGCATATGGTGGAACTAGCGGTGGACATGGCGGACTGAGAGAGGGTTGATGATGGTGATGGAGTTGGTGTTCTTTATGATGGCCAAGATTCAGTCTTTCGTAGCAATAACATTGAGATTCCCTGACTGCTTTGGCCTTGTGACGACACCTCAACATTTGCTGCTGGTGGTGTGCTAACCGGTGGGCTTACAGTGGGGGAAACGATGTAGCGTTGCTGACTACCTTCATTGGGAGCAGTTGCACATGTGGTACGTGAGGTTTGGTAGTCCGTCCACGCTTGCAAGTGCATGGTGGTTAAATGTCTTAGCATGCAACTGGTATTCAAATTTCTCAGATTTTTCCCTCGGCTAAAGGTCTTTGCGCACTTCTTACAGATAACCTTTGCCTGTTGATTAGGATTTTGTTCAAAAAAGAGCCACACTGCACTCTTCCTACTATGGAAGACATTTTAAGGCCTTGCACGCTGTGCTAATTTGACCGTCTGGCCTAGAGGTCCTGCAACACTTTTGGTTTTTGTAACCCGTTTTTGGACTGCTCCGGGCCTGCCAGATAACAGCTGTTGCGATGTCAATGCCTGCTGCGGATGCTCCTCCTCCTCTTCTGAGCTATTGGCAACGGCACCCTCTTCCCCCAGTGGATGCCAATCTGGGTCAACAACTGGGTCATCCATCACCTCCTCTTCAATGTCATGTGCACCTTCCTCTGTGTCACCATGTAAGGTGGTATAGTATGCGGGAAGGGGCACCTGTGTTTCATCAGGGTCAGAATCTGGCTCAGTACACTGCGAGGACAATGTAGTGCTCTGAGTGAATGTACCAGCAGATAAATCTAGCAGTGGCTGTGCATCAGTGCACTCCATGTCAGATTCTTCTTGGACTGGGTAATTCATGATTTGACTTGATAACCCAGGCATGGTATGTGAAAAGAGCTCCATGGAGTAATCTGTATTAGGCCTGCCTCATCCTTTACTTTTGGTAGGGGTGAAGGACACAAGGAAAGGTGTGGTTCCTGACCATGAGCCTCCAATGACGACTCAGTGCTTTTATTTTTTGAAAGTTCAGAAGAGGAGAAGAGGAGGCGATAGAGCTGGAGGCTGCGTTAGCAGACGATGACGCAGGCTCAGCACCTCCTGCATTAGGTGCTATTGTGCTTTTGCCACTACCAGCAGATCCACCACCACCACCAACACCATCATTACCAGCTGGCAACTCCCACCCACTTCCACGGCCTCTTCCAACACACTTCCTCATTTTTGGGAAAATGTACCCAAAATACCACCAGCAATATGGTACTGTAAAACAAGGTACAAGGTATAAATAGTATTGGGGTTAATTTGAATCTCCCTACAGACTTGAGGACACTGAACTATTATCTCAGGCCCAGTGTAGATTACAACTCAATATAACAGGCTGAAATTGTATGGTGTATAAAATGTCTATATAGGACTGGGGAGAATTTGAATCTCCCTACAGACTTGAGGACACTGAACTATTATCTCAGGCCCAGTGTAGATTACACCTGAATATAACAGGCTGAAATTGGATGGTGTATAAAATGTCTATATAGGACTGGGGATAATTTGAATCTCCCTACAGACTTGAAGACACTGAACTATTATCTCAGGCCCAGTGTAGATTACACCTCAATATAACAGGCTGAAATTGGATGGTGTATAAATTGTCTATACAGGACTGGGTAGAATTTGAATCTCCCTAGAGATTTTAGCAAGCTGACAATGATGCTCTCAGTCCCAAGTATGACAGCAGGCAGCCTAATAAGCAGGACTGCTGCACACAAAAGTGTGGAAAGATGAACGCTTGGTAACTGGACAAAAAAGAGGATGAAAAGTATTTTTGCTTTTTAAAAAGCAGTTTGCACAGCAGTGTGAAAACAGCAATGCAGCTGTCAGGGAGCCTTATAAGGCAGTCTAATAACCAACAGAGCTGAATGCACCAAAATATAGCCTCCCCTTGCACTGCACACTAACAGGTGTGTTGTACAGGCAAAATCGCTAGCAGCAGAAGTAGTTTTTTGTATCTTCTTCCCTGCCTAACGCTCTCCCTACAGAATCAGCAGCAGCTCTCCCTATTCTGAGATCAGTAGAAGTAAGATGGCGGTCGGCGTGCACGCCCTTTTATAGCCCCTGTGACACCACACAAAGCAAGCCAATCACTTGCATGCCCTTCTCAAAGATGGTGGTGACCGGTGCCTACGTCATCGCGTTGCCCACAGTATGTGTCCTCCATCATTAGCTGAAAAAGGGTCCTGGAAGCATCTTTTGAAACGCGACTTTGGCGCCATGGTCGACGACCTCGTGGCCGACCTCACGCTATGCTCGGGTTTCGTTTCATGAAACCCGACTTTTGAAATTGACCGACCCATTTCGCTCAACTCAAGTCTCTATACCAGAATCCTCAGAAACAGGTAATTTGCAAATTTTGAATCTGTCATTCTAAAACTTATCGGATCTTGAAACATCAGTATTAACTCGCAGCCTTTCTTTTGCACCCTTGAATGTTTTAAACAAGTTCATTTTAGTCAAATATCTTTACTTGTTTTGTCGCCAGATGACCTTCAAACTATTATATCATCAAGCTTCAATGATAGATTCATTTCCAGACAATGAAAAGCAGGTTTTTCAGAACTTTTTAGAACTGCTACAAGAAAATGAAAATCCTATGGGCCGTAGGTGGTTTACCAGAAGATCTCCCTCACAGGTGACCCCCTCTCTGTCATTATTCCCGGTAATTCAAATTTGTTTTTGATAATATGTGCAGGGATATTGAAAAACTTAAATTGGATAAAAAACAGACAAGATAATCTCAAACAAGAAGAGAGGAGGGCTTTAAAAAATAAAATAATGAAAATAATGAGTTTATCATACGAGAAGCTGACAAAGGCTGGAATATTGTGCAGTGGCCACATGATCTTTATGTTAAAAAGTTGTTCAGACAGTTGTATAATACTAACTGTTATTTGGTCTTACCTTCAGACCCCACCCCCATTTTCAAAGACAGGATGGACTCGCTCATTCAGAAAGCACTCTCCAACAATTTACTCAATAAAAAGGAGGCTGACTTTCTGACTACTCACCACCCGGTTATTCCAATGTTTTATATTGTACCGAAGGTCCGCAAATCTGTTACCAACCCTCCAGGTAGGTCCATCGTGTTGGGGATTTGGGGTTCGATGTAACAACCTTGTATTTATCTTGACCACTTTCTTCGACCTTTGGCATCTTCTCTGAATTCAGGACACTTGATGGCATACCTGGAGGGGCTTACCATCCCGGAAGGAACCCTTCTGGTCAGTCTTGATGTTGAATCTCTGTACACCAGTATCGCACATGACCTGGGAATACAGGCTGTTGCCTTTTTTCTGGACAAACAGTCAATGGGAGATGGTGAACATAATAGAGTTATCCTCGAACTTCTATACTTCATCTTGGATAAAAATTACTTTTCGTTTGACAGGAAGTGGCTTCATGGCGACATTATATAGATGATAACCTGCTGCTATGGACTAGCCTCCTGGATGATTGCAGAAAATTAATTCAGGATCTTAATTGTAATCCTTTTAACATCAGGCTTACCTGCATCTTTTCAGAGACTTCAATTGAATTCTTGGACATCAAACTCTCAATCCAGGGGAAAAAGATCACCTCCTGCCTCCATCGGAAAGCCACTGTGACAAATAGCCTCCTCCATTATAACAGTTTCCAGCCACAGCATGTGAGGAATGGAATTCCCAAAGGTCAGTTTCTAACACTTCGTAGAAACTGTAGCTCTACTCTTGATTTCCAACATTTGGCTAATGATTTAACCACTAGGTATACCAATAGGAAATATCCCAAGAAGGTGATCTCTAGGGCATTCCAACATGCAAATGGGATGGATCGGTCAGGCCTGCTCAAGAAACAGGTTTGTAATTCTAATAGATTTTTAGCTTTGATTGTGACATTCAATAACCAGTGGACAGATATTTATAAAATCTTGTCCAAGAACTAGAACATTCTACTGAGTGAACCAAGGCTGTCTTCCTACATCTCCATGACTCCTAGAGTAGTGGCTAGGAGAGCACGAAATTTGAAAGATCAATTGTGCCATAATCACTACCAATGTCCTAAAGTCAACAATGGCAGGGGTACTAAGATTTATGGCACCTATCCTTGTGGAGGATGTAATGTGTGCCAATTTATAATCTCACAAGATGGCTTTGTTGTCAGCGTCTTACCTTTACCGATTAGACCTAAATGTTATTTTAATTGTATGTCAAGGAATCTTGTATATCTACTCATCTGTAACTGTCCAAAACTGTATGTGGGCTAAACCACCCTGGAACTGAGAAGAAGGATTCAACAACATCTGTCCAACATTTCCACTGCCAAAAATGATCGGGAGAAGAGTAAAACAATCTCCTCTGTAGCCTCACATTTCTTTGATGTACATGGAAGTAGTATCAAAGGACTGAAAATCATGGGTTTAGAGAATGTCAACTCCAATATTAGAGGAGGAAACATCACCCTCAAATTATTGAGATGCGAGTCTAAATGGATTTATGATCTACAGAGCCTCTCTCCATGCGGCCTGAATGAAGATTTATTCTTCACAGGCTTCTTCAAGCAACTTTAAGGGACTTTATATCTCTTGTTGGGTTATTTTTAAGAATATTGACCAAATATCCCCTCTTTTGGATTGACAGCATCCGTCATGGGCTTGTTCGCGAGCTTGCCATCAAATGCAATAAGAGTTTTCCACATTATTGTTTAATCTTTTTGGAGGGTTTGTTCTGCTGAATGTGATATTATTCATGTTTAATTATTTTTCATCATATAGATTAGTTAAAATTTTGACAATGTGATTAATATTGAAATCGGATGTCATAATACTTCTCTCATTGCTGAACAGATGTTTGCTTGATAGATATTTTGTATGGTGTTTCACAGCATGGTCATGTCCATCTAGGTCAACTCTATTTTTGGATCCTTTTGACCTTATATTTTTTGAAGGTATTTATTGGCACCAAATTTAAACTATGCATAGTTATTAAGACCTATGGTCCTATATGTCTTGGTTACCTGTTTACATTGATCCATTGAAATGTACATCCTTTTAATGTGATGAGGGCCTAAAACTACCTGACCATATTGATATGCGGTGTCTTGATACAGATGGTATCCCCTATTGTGTAGTCGTTTTCATTAATTGGTATGTTTATGTACTGCAACTGACATTTTTCTGTGGTTCCATTATATTACCTTCAGGTAAAGCTATAGAGTGTGGGGATATGTCTTCTATTTCTTGCAGAACCACATTATCTACTGTTTTGACGAATTTATGGACCATTTGTGTCTTTGTCATATCACTCTTGACTTTCTGTATTTTTAATGGTCATGTATCTCCGCCTGAAATACTTGCGTGATTTATGGTCAAACATTATATATATCTGTATGTGTTCATGAGAAATGGTGTATAAACTGATGTATCCCCACACTCATCTAATATGTATCGATGATTCAAGGATCATACTGCCTTATAACAAATTTGGACAGATGACTCTTTGTGCTGTTCCTGTGTTATTCTTGTTTTGCATTTGTACCAATTATAACAGTTGTAACTAGAGTTGAGCGAAACAGGTTGGTCAGATTCGAAAATCGCCAACTTTCACCAGTCGGGTTTCGCCGATCGAAACCCGACCCTAGCGTGAGGTCAGCCATGAGGTCGCCTATAAGCACGCCAAAGTCGCGTTTCAAATTATGCTTTCAGCGCCTTTTCTCACCCAATGATGGAGGATGCACACTGTGGGCAGCGCGATGACATGCGCAGCGGCCAGCAACATCTTAGAGAAGGGCATTGAAGTGATTGGCTGGTTTTGTGTAGTGGGTATAAAAGGCTGTGAACGCCGACCGCCATCTTACTTCTGCCGATGTTACAATAGGGAGAGGTGCTGATGCTGATTCTGAACAGGGAGAGCGTTAGGCAGGGAAGAAGAAAAAAAAACTGCTTCTGCTGATAGCGCTTTCACTGTACAGTTAGTGTGCAGTGAAAGGGGAGGATTTTTGTTGTGTGCAGCAGCGCTGGTAGTGATTAGGCTGCCTTTTAAGGCTACCTGCTAGCTGCATTGCTGCATGCACACAGCTGTTCAAACTGCTTTTTTCAAAGCACTCCAAATTTTATTATTTTGTTACTGAGCGTTCATTTTTTAGCACACCGTCTAGCGGTGTACACTCCTCACACACTACTGTGTACCGACTGGTATCACGGACAAATAGAAGCTATCTGGGTGTGACTCTGGAAGAAAAAGCTGAGGAGATTGTCTGCTTTTACAGACCTACACCTTAGAGTCGGGTCCGTTTTTCAAACAGTTTTGTATATCTGCTGTTTGATAACGGTCAAAACTAGACAGAGACAGTGTGTGTCAGTCCGTATACAAATACACGGAGCTTGACAATTTTCCATACAGACACCGTCTAGCGGTGTACGCTTCTCACACACTACCGTGTATCGACTGGTATCAAGGACAAATAGAAGCTATCTGGGTGTGACTCTGGAAGAAAAAGCCGAAGAGTTTGTCCGTTTTTCCAGACCTACACCTTAGAGTCGTGTCCGTTTTTCAAACAGTTTCATAAATCTGCTGTTTGATTACGGTCAAAAGTAGACAGAGACAGCCTGCGTCAGTCTGTATACAAATACACAGAGCTTAACAATTTTCCATACACACACCATACAGCGGTGTACGCTCCTCACACAATACCATGTACCGCCTTCTAGCACGGACAATTAGACGCTACCTGTGTGTGACTCTGGAAAAAAAAGCCGAGGAGTTTTTCCATTTTTCCAGACCTACACCTTAGAGTCCTGTCCGTTTTTCAAACAGTTTCGTACATCTGCTGTTTGATTACGGTTAAAACTAGACAGACAGCGTGTGTCAGTCCGTATACAAATACACGGAGGTTGACGATTTTACATACACACATCGTATAGAGCTGTCCAATTCTCCAACAGTATTGTATATCTGCCGTTCGCATTACAGTCACTTTTATACCTAGTCAGCGTGTGTGTGTGACACTCTGTAAATACACATAAGGAGATTGTTAGTTGCACAAAAATCGTATACAGCTGTACACTTCTGATACAGTTCCATATATCTGCTTATTGGATTACGGTCCAATACATACTGTGAGAGCGTCTGTGACTAACATAATATATACGTTGATTTAATTTGTTTAATACACCTTACACAGCTGGATGCTCCTCATACAGTACCATCTCTCTGCTGGTATTTTTGGTACATTTTCCCAAACATGAGGAAGTATGGTGGAAGAGGCCGCGGACGTGGGCAGGGGGTGCAGCTGGTACTGATGGTGGTGGTGCATCGGCTGATTCTGGCAAAAGCACAAAACAGCTAAGGCAGGAGGTGTTGAGCCTGCGTCATCCTCTGGTCCAAGAAGGCCTGTAAGGTTGCCTTTTCTTGGAGTAGGAAAACTGCTTTTAAAGCCGGAGCATCAGGAACAGTTTTTGGCGTACATTGCCGAAACAGCCACCAGCTCTATTGCCTCCTCTTCTGAATGGTCGAAACCTGCAAGCACGGAGTCGTCAGTGCAGGGTTTTGGTCATAAAAAACCCCTTTCCTTGTGTCCTTCACCCCCACAAAAGTTAAGGATGCGGCAGCCCACACTTCAGATTACTCTTTGGAGCTCTTTTCACATACCATGACTTGGTTATCCAGTCACATCCTGAATTCCCCAGTTCAAGATGAATCTTACATGGAGTGCACTGATGCACAGCCACTGC
Source organism: Dendrobates tinctorius (assembly GCF_039654945.1). Taxonomy (NCBI): domain Eukaryota; kingdom Metazoa; phylum Chordata; class Amphibia; order Anura; family Dendrobatidae; genus Dendrobates; species Dendrobates tinctorius. The sequence continues at coordinate 3,950,205 of NW_027361773.1, forward strand.
TAGATGATTCTGCTGGTACATTGACTCACAGCACTACATTGCCCTCACAGTCTATTGAGCCAGAATCTGACCCTGATGAAACCCAGGTGCCCCTTCCCGCATGCTATACCACCTAACACGGTGACACAGAGGAAGGTAAAGAGGAAGGTGCAGATGACTTTGAAGAGGAGGAGATGGATGACCCAGTTCTGGACCCGGATTGGAATCCATTGGGGGAGGAGGGTGGCACTGGCAATAGTTCAGATAAGGAGAAGGATCCACAGCAGGCATTGACATCGCAGCAGCGGTTATCTAGCAGGCCTGTAGCTGTCCAAAAACAAGGAACAAAAACTAATAGAGTTGCAGGACAGCTTGACCAGACGGTCAACTTAGCACAGCGTAGAAGGCCAGAAAATGTTTACCATAGTAGGAAGAGTACAGTGTGGCACTTCTTTGTCCAAAATCCTACTGATGAGGCAAAGGTTACCTGTAAGAAGTGCGGAAGGATCTTTAGCCAAGGTAAACAACTCAGAAATTTGAATACCAGTTGCATGCTTAGACATTTAATCAACATGCACTTGCAAGCGTGGACGGACTACAAAACCTCAGGTAGCACTTGTGCACCTGCTCCGACTGAAGGTAGCCAACAACGCTCCATTGCAACCCCTTCTGTACGACCACCGCCACCATTAAGCACACCACCAGCACTAAATGTGGAGTTGTCGTCCCAAGGCCAAAGCACTCAGGGAATCACAATGGTTTTGCAACACAACATTGAATCTAGGCCATCACCACCAATACCATCACCAACCCCCTCTCACTCCATCCGGTCCACCGCTACTTCCCCCATATGCAGCTCTCCAGTCCAGCTCACCCTACCAGACACTCTGAGTAGGACAAGAAAGTACTCATTCTCTCATCAGCGTACACTGTGTTTGAACGCCTACATTGCCAAACTAATCTCACTAGAGATGATGCCCTACCGTTTGGTTGAAAGCGAAGCTTTCCGCGACCTCTTGGCCTATGCTGTCCCACGCTATGACCTACCCAGTTGGCACATTTTTTCTCAAAAAGCCATTCCTGCTCTCCACCGGCATGTGAAAGACTGCATTGTCCATGCACTAAAACAGTCAGTGAGTGGAAAGGTGCACCTCACAACAGAAGCATGGACCAGTAGGCATGGCCAGGGCCGCTACGTGTCCATCACTGCACACTGGGTTAATGTGGTGGATGCAGGCTCCACTGGGGACAACGGTGGTGGAACAGTGCTGCCTAGCACACGGTATAGGAAACAGTTGGCTGTAGGCTTTCGCTCCTCCTCCTCCTCGACTATCAGCGAAAGCTCGTCCACAGAGCGCAGTCGCACGAGCACTACAGCCACAGCTGGCAGTGTTGCACACGAGGTGTCCCACTATCGAACAGCTAGTGGTAAGTGTCAGCAGGCTGTGTTAATGATGATGTCTTTGGGCGACAACAGACACACAGCGGAGGTACTGGATGACTACTTGCAGCGACAAACAGAGCCATGACTGGGCAGTCTACATCTTGAGGCAGGCAAGGTAGTCAGTGATAACGGCTGTAATTTTGTGGCAGCCATAGCCCGTGCAAAACTCACACACATACCTTGCCTGGCTCCCACTTTGAACCTGGTAGTGCAGTGCTTCCTTAATAATTATCCGGAGTTAACATCCCTGCTCCATAAGGTGCGAAGACTGTGCTCGCACATCCGTCGCTCGGCCGTACACTCCAGTCGTATGCAGAAGCTGCAGCGATTGCTCCACCTCCCCAAGCACCGCCTAATTATAGACGTTGCAACAAGGTGGAACTCCACCCTGCACATGGTTGAGAGACTGTGCGAACAGCGGCAGGCTGTAATGCATTTGTGGGAGGATACATGGGCAGGCAGTTTGAGGGAAGACATGGAATTGTCAGGTGTGCAGTGGTCAAAGCTGAAAGACCTCTGTAAAGTCCTTCAGTGTTTTGAGGAATGCACACGACTGGTAAGCGCAAATGACGCCATCATAAGCATGAGCATCCCATTTATGCGTCTGCTCATGCAAAGTTTGACGCACATTAAGGATCAAGCATCTGCAGCGGAGGAGGAGAAGGAGGTAAGCCTTGATGACAGTCAGCCATTGTCTGGTCAGGGAACTGTCCTGGATGAGGTGGAGGAAGAAGAGGAAGAGGAGGAGGATGAGGATGAGGGGATGATTATTTTGGGCAGGAGGATGTTTCTCAGGTCGCAAGAGAAAATGTTGGCGTTCCAAGGTCAGGTACAGTGTTTGTGCGTGACTGTAGGGATGTGGATTTGCCAGAAACTGCCCCACCACCCACCACGGGCAGTGCATCATTGACACCAGGAACATTGGCCCACATGTGCGATTATGCCTTGTGAATCTTAAAAAGGTGATGAGGGATGATGACTACTGGCTGGCCAGCATCCTCGATCCAAGGCAAATTACACAACATCATGCCACAGGAGAACCTAGAGATAATATTGGCAAACAAACAAGCAACTCTGGTAAACCGTTTGTTTGAGGCTTTCCCAGCACACAGCAGCGGTGCTGATTCTCCCTCGAGCCGTAGTGAGCACAATGGAAGAGGTGTTCGTGATGCAAACAGCAGAAGTGGCGTTGGAGACAGGGGTTTAATGACCATGTTGTGGAATGATTTCTCAAGTACCGCTCACATGACTGCTAATACTGCATCGATTAAAAGTGACAGGAGGCAGCAGTTGTCAACTATGGTTACAAACTACTTTTCTTCCCATACCGATGTTCTCCCTCACAGGTCATTCCTTTTTGACTACTGGGCCTCTAAGCTGGACGCCTGGCCTGAATTAGCACAATATGCCTTACAGGAGCTCTCTTGCCCTGCTGCTAGTGTGTTATCTGAAAGAGTCTTCAGTGCTGCTGGATCAATCCTGACAGAAAAAAGGACCCATCTGTCCACCCAAAATGTTGATGATCTAACCTTCATTAAAATGAACCATGCATGGGTTTCAAAGGATTTTGTCCCACCTTCCCCTGTTGACACATAGGTTACCAGAAAAGTGCCTTGGTTTTTTCCTCCTCTTCCTCGGACTTGCCCAATTACACCCTTTGCAGCAGCTGAATGTCCAGCCAACACATCAATATATGCCAATTTTTAAACCTCCCTAACTGGGCTGCCCACCCCTCCCCCAATGGCTGGGGTCAAGACCTGACACACCCAGGCAAGTGCCATTGCTCTGAACAGGTGGATGGGCCCACTGATGGCCGACGGCAATGGCACAGGGCCCCTTATAGTACAATACAGTGTCTCAGACGGTGGGAGGGCCCACTCGCCGTCAGACACACCAGTGTACTATGAGGGGCCCTCTGCCAGTACTGTCAACCATGATTGTGCCCATCCTGCTTGGTCATGGCCACAGCACTTGCAAGTTGCAATACTTACCTCTCCCTGCTCCACCGCTGTGTAGTCTGGGCAGTTAAATCCTTCACAGGGATGGACACTAGAAATTTGGTGTATTGATCAATGATGGTTAAGATGCAGCTATGGCTTGTCCTACTGGCCTCTACCTTCAGATGATCAATGGCTACCATTTGAAATGGACATCAACTTACAAGCTGATGAAGTAGTGGTTTATGGGTTTATGATCACCTTTCATAGTTGTGATAGTCACAGACGTGTGACATTCCTGCCACCATTTTTCAATGTCTCCTCTCATGCCAATCCAATAGAATCGCCTACGGCCTGTGGCTTCTGTCTTTTGCACTCCAAAATGACCAGACACATCATGATAGGCAGTGAGGACCATGAGTACATCCCTCCCTGTGATCACAATTTGATGGAGACGAATAATGGTGATGTGATCCACGCTACTGCGATAAAGCAATCCTTTCTTCACAAAGAACCTTTTTCGCTTTCTCCACAGATACAGTAATTGAGGGTCTGCATCGCCTCTGCAATATCTACCGGGAGGTTTTCCCGCGATGAGTAATTCAAAAATTTCTGCTAACACTCGACTTTGCGTCTATACTTGCATCCAGGTAGTTTCTAGTAGCGGAGATTCTGGACTGGCTTACTGAGATTGAAATATATGCAAAGATTTAAAAGTACCACAACACTGTATACTGGTGTACGCTATGAATACCTTTCCCTTTTTCTACTTTTTTAATTCTGGTGTAATACATAATGAGCCTGTTAGTGTCTGTGTCTGACTCCGGAAGTATAAGCGGAAATTTAACCCTAGACTGGACACACCTGGAATGTGCTGATACTGTACCTTGTTTCAAAAATTTGTATTAAGGTATTATCTGTAGGATAACCAACTGTGGGGGGGACCCTCTTCTTGCCACAGACAAACGCGAGACTGAGACAGAGTTTGTATTGAACAGGTCCGTTTCACATTTCTCTGTACACAGGCCCCGTTACCTTCACTTCCTTTGTAACTATAATCGTGGCGTCCTCTGTGGCTATTCCACTGTGGCTGGCCTAGGCCCAACCCACCACAGCACTGCACCAGTCTGAGCACACCGTCCGTATGATAGCCCCAGGCCATCTTCGTCTGCGGCAACCGTCCTCTGGGCCAACCCCCTGTGACCGCCTCCACTGTCAGTCCTCTCTGGAGCCTTTCCACTGTCTCTGTTTCCTCAGCAGAACTTCCTCTTTACTGTGCTCCCTTCGCTAACTGACTCTTCCAGAACCTTCCCTCAGCCTTTTATACTTCCAGTTCTGGTAACTCCGCCCACCATCACCTAACAGTTTCTCTGACCAATGGCAGTTATTCAGACCCACTCCTACACTCTACACTGCCCTCCAATGGGCAAGCTAAAACACTGCACCCTTTCTCTTTATCTTAGCGGTTTCACACCTACACTGCGCCACACCTCTGCTTCTCACAACAGGCTGGCTTGTCTGTCAGTCCACCTTCCCTACATCATCCATAGTGAGTGAGCGTGTGTGAGTTACGCATTCTATATATATGGTGAATCGGAGAAACAAATTTTTACACTATACTCGATACAGCTTGTATCTTGTTATACAGTACCTTTGTTCGACATTTAGCATTACGGTCAAATCCATACTGTGTGAGCATCTGAGAGTGACTACAGCACAATTTATACGGAGATTTCAATTGTACCCTAAAAATATATATACTTGCTATCTTGTTATCCAGGACATTTTTTACAACATTTTTTATTATGGTCAAAACCAAACTGAGTCTGCCATATGCATGACTGGCACAGCCTCTTAGGGTAGGTATCCGGCAAGGGGCATTTGCAAAGGGCGCATTCCCTGTTTTTTGCCTTGTCAGTACATTTCTTTCCCTATAGGAGGAAAACATAAGGGGGAAACTGCGTCAGGGTACATTCACGAAGATCTCTTACCCTGAGCAGAAGGCGTAGGTACCGTATCACGGGGGGGCGAGCTGGATCCTTCGGCTTGGAGGAACTTCTGTGGCCGGATTGTACAGTTCGTTTCTTCTTTTGCTGGGAGCTGGTTTGGGACCTCTCTGAGGTACGTTCCTGCTCTTTTTCCAGCTGGGGCACGGGAGCTTCCTGTTCGTCCATCCTGCATCTGAGCTGAAGCTGCTTGTCAGTACCTCTGTGCCCTTTTTCCCCCCGGTAATCCGGGTTCACAGGTGATGTGGCCAGGGGCTGATTTTTGCCCCCTCCCCCATTTTCCCGACGTCCCTCCCTCTGCGTGCCGCGCCCCCCCGCCCCTACCACTCTGCCGGCGCCCTCGGAGGAGCGCCCGGCGACGCACGGGGAGGGAGAAAATCGCCGGCACCTGACTTCCGGTCCGGCCCCACTGGCCCTGCCCCCTGCATCACTTCCGGTATGGGCGAGCGCGAGGACACACAGGCCGCCAGCATCACCGGCCCCGGCCCCGCCACGTCACTTCCGGTCCGGGCACGTGAGGACGCGCAGGCCACGGCCCCGCCCCCGCCGCGTCACTTCCGGTCCGGACGCTGGCGAGGACGCGCAGACCACCAGCGCTGCCGGCCCCACCCCCCGCCGCATCCCCTCCGGTACGGGCGCGCACGAGGACACGCAGGCCACCAGTGCCATGGCGGCGCCCGACACACAGCGCCCCCCTGAACGCCACCGAGGCGCAGCCGCACGCCCCCGACCGCGATCTAGGCTGAGGGGGACCGCACCGGCCAGAACGAGGACCGGGATCAGGGGAGGAGAGGCCATACTTACCTGCCGGCGCCAGCCCAGGAGACGGGCATCCGCCGGACCCCGCTCCCACCTGCCCCGCACACTGACGTGGAACCCTGCACGGACCACCGTGGCGCTTCCAGGGGACTCTGCACTGCCCGAGGTAGGAGACCCCCCCGGTACCTGAGTCGGACAGCCGACCTGGGGATTCCTCATATTCCTCATCCATGATGGCATGATCTGTAGGGAATCCTATCCTCCAGGAACAGGAAAACAACTGATGCTTGGGAGAGGTGCCGCCCTTATGTATCTGTAGGATTTCCTGTTCCTGGAGGGCGGATCCCCACTCTCAGGTGGTGCTGTCATTGACGACCGAATAATATATTGGGCTCATTATTCTGTATGGCGCACAATGAGGTGGCCATAACACTGTATGGAGTAATATACTGTCCTTTTTTTTGAGCTATTGTACAATTTAAAATAGATCAGTCATGTCATGTAAGCAGTGAAGTATGTGTCATTGTACTATGCCTATATTTCTGTGGCGTATCGGAGCATCATGAGTTGTGGTATGTGTTAAAGGGGCGCACTGACACTCTTTGGCCCAGGGCACACGAAAACCTGGAGCTAGCCCAACCCCCCCCCACAACTTTAGCCAAATAACCCCCAGTTTTCAATGCGTAACTATTATAAGGAAGTAAATTAAGGTTGACAAGCTTCAGTTATAAGAATTGATGTTTTTGGCATTGAAATGGGCACTGTAGGTGTGTTTACTGTCTTCCACTCCCTGCCGACTTTGCTTCCCCATTGACTTGCATTGGGTTTCGTGCTTCAGTCGGCCTCCGACTTTTCCCTATAGTCGGCCGATTTCGTTTGACCTGACTTTTGTGAAAGTTGGGTTTCATGAAACCCGACTCGACCGGAAAAAAGGCAAAGTCGCTCATCTCTAGTTGTAACATCTTTAAATAACACAAATGTTTCTATTGTGCATTTCTATTGAAGCATTACAATGAAACACTTCAAAGTGCCCTGGATGAATTTGCACCCCCTATAAATAGAACACCACAACACAGACGGCGACAACCCTGGCACACGGTGCAAACACGTTTCCTGCAGCAGTGCTACAGGTGCGCTGAACGTCTGTGGAGAAAATCCAATCTACACGAAGATTTCATCCATTTTAAGTTTATGCTTAGAACATACAACACTGCCCTTCACCTCTCCAAACAAACCTATTTCAACACCCTCATCACCTCACTGTCCAATAACCCGAAACGTCTCTTTGACACTTTTCATTCTCTACTCAATCCAAGAGTACAGGCCCCAACCACGGAGCTCCGAGCTGACGATCTGGCCAATTACTTCAAAGAAAAAATTGACCAGATCCGACAGGAAATTATCTCCAAATCCCCTCATACCATGCACTGTCCTCCCTCCCCCACTGCATCTAACTCACTCTCTGATTTTGAACCAGTCACAGAAGAAGAAGTAAGCAGGCTCCTTGCATCTTCTCGCCCAACTACTTGCACCAGTGACCCATTTCTGTCACATCTCCTCCAGTCCCTTTCCCCTGCTGTCACCCCTCACCTAACTAAAATATTTAACCTCTCTCTCTCTTCTGGTATTTTTCCCTCCTCATTTAAGCATGCCATCATACATCCACTACTTAAAAAACGATCACTCGACCAAAACTGTGCCGCTAACTATAGACCTGTCTCTAATCTTCCCTTCATCTCTAAACTCCTGGAACGCCTGGTCCACTCCCATCTTATCCGCTATCTCTCAGAAAACTCTGTTCTCGACCCTCTCCAATCCGGTTTCCGCTCTTTACACTCCACTGAAACTGCCCTCACTAAAGTCTCCAATGATCTGCTAACAGCTAAATCAAATGGTCATTACTCCATGCTAATTCTCTTGGCTCTCTCTGCAGCATTCGACACTGTGGATCATCAGCTCCTCCTCACTATGCTCCATTCCATTGGCCTCAAGGACACCGTTCTCTCCTGGTTCTCCTCCTATCTCTCCGACCGCTCCTTTACTGTTTCTTTTGCCGGTTCCTCCTCCTCTCACCTTCCCCTTACTGTTGGGGTTCCTCAAGGATCGGTTCTAGGCCCCCTCCTCTTCTCCTTGTACACTGCCCCTATTGGTCAAACAATCAGTAGATTTGGTTTCCAGTACCATCTCTATGTTGATGACACCCAATTATACGCTTCTTCTCCTGACATCACGCCAGCCTTTCTAGAAAACACTGGCGATTGTCTAAACGCTGTGTCTAATATCATGTCCTCACTATATCTGAAACTGAACCTGTCAAAGACTGAACTCCTGGTGTTTCCTCCCGCTACTAATGTACCTATACCTGACATTGCTATTTCTGTGTGTGGTTCCACTATTACTCCCCAGCAACATGCCCGCTGTCTTGGGGTCATACTTGATTCCGAGCTTTCCTTTGCCATCCCCATTTGATCACTGGCTCGCTCTTGTCATCTGCACCTCAAAAACATTTCTAGAATTCGACCTTTTCTTACTTTTGACTCTGCAAAAACTCTTACTGTTTCTCTTATTCATTCTCATCTCGACTATTGTAACTCTCTTCTAATCGGTCTCCCTCTTACCAAACTCTCCCCTCTCTAATCTGTCTTGAATGCTGCAGCCAGGATCATATTCCTCACCAATCGATACACTGATGCCTCTACCTTGTGCCAGTCATTACACTGGCTACCCATCCACTCCAGAATTCAGTATAAACTTATTACCCTCACCCACAAAGCCCTCCATGGCTCAGCACCACCCTACATCTCCTCCCTTGTTTCAGTATACCACCCTACCCGCACCCTCCGTTCTGCTGATGACCTGAGGTTAGTATCCTCAATAGTCAGAACCTCCCACTCCCGTCTCCAAGACTTTACACGTGCCGTGCCAATTCTTTGGAATGCACTTCCCAGGTCAATACGATTAGTCCCCAATCCCCACAATTTTAAGCTTGTCCTGAAAACGCATTTATTCAGACTGGCCTATCGCCTCAACACATTAACCTAACCTATCCCTGTGTGGCAGAGCCAAAAGTTTTATCATAACCAGGTTCCCAGCATCATGTTCCCACATGCTTTATGCATCCATTAGCCCTCTGTGTCTGTACTGCTACACACTTAACATTATGGCTGGTCCATACAATCAGAGCAACTGTTACCACCCACCTTTCATGTCTACCTCTTTCCTCATAGACTGTAAGCTTGCGAGCAGGGCCCTCACTCCTCTTGTTATTTGTTATAATCTACTGTATGTGATTATTGTTATGCTGTAATGTCTATTGTCTGTACAAATCCCCTCTGAAATGTAAAGTGCTGCGGAATATGTCGGCGCTATAAAAATAAAATTTATTATTATTATTTATTATTGTGGTGAATACCACTTCTTTATCTTTTCTTATGGTAACTATTATGAATTCAGTACAATCCTTTTGTCCCATAACTTACAAAACTATAGATCCCTCTTTGATTGTCTTTGTGTCTCTTAGGTAAGATAATCATATGGGATGTGATTCTAGTATGGTAGTATTTGAAATTTCTACATTCTTTACTTGATTGTAAAACAAGCAAGGAAATTGCTAACTCAAGAGTGAGTTAAGTTTATTTATACCCTGACACTTACCTTTTAGGTGTTGACAGATTACACTTTAGTACCCCATATGCATGTGACAACTATAGGGAATGTTACATTTTATGTCAGTTTTATAAATACTGCATGGATGTTTTTCATACATTCTACAGATAGACTTATGGCCTGGTGTAAAGTTCTCTATCACACGTGCATGAAACATAATGTCTCTGTGGTCCTTTTTGATACCTTTATGCTTATGAAACGCAGGGGTATGTTGAGACATCATGTCCTAAATAATGCCTTCATGTATGCTATTGGTAGAGATAGTTATCTATATTATACTAGATTTATGGTGATTTGGGTAATTCTTAAGCAGAAAGATATGATGTATCTGAATAAAGGACCTTGCAGTCACTGGGTATTACATCAAAAATCATAATAAAAAGTAATAATAAGGCAGCACTGTGGCTCAGTGGTTAGCACTGCAACCTTGCAGTGCTAGGGTCCTAAGTTCAAATCTCACCAAGGACAACATCTGCAAAGAGTTTGTATGTTTTCCCCGTGTTTGCATGGGTATTCTCATACTGAAAGTGAATTTAGATTGTTAGCCCCATTGGTGACAGCGATGATAATGTATGTAAAGTGCTGTAGAATAAGATAGAGCAATATATGCAAAGCATAATAAATAAATAATCCCCATGGTTTGCCGTAACTCCTAATATGAAGGTCCCACATCCTTCATCATCTTCAGAGAGCTAAAGACCCAGCTGCTGTGAATTGAAGTGATGTCAGTAAGGAAACCTCAGTCCATAGTGGCCAGTTCTCACAATGCGCATCGCCAGTGCAGGACTGATGAATGGTCGCTGGTACTGAGCATTGTGAGAACCGGCTGCTATGAACTAAGGTGACAGTACTGAGGTGTCCTCAATTCACAGCAGCCAGGTCTTGTGGAACACAGTGTGAGACCAAACAGTGGCTGCTGCTGCAGTTTATAGAGTTACGTTCTCTGAACGGAGATCCATAGACTGAATGAAGAAGACTGGGTTCATCGTGAGACCATCTAATTACCGAAAACAGCAGACCCTGTGAATTCTTTTATTTTTTTATTATGATTTTTCTTTTAATAAACAAGTGAGTGTGGGGGAGTCCTTATTCAAATAAAGTATTTTTCAAATAAATTTTTTTTTTCATGTATGTCTGCGTATTTTTAGCTATTCACTTACCAACTTAGCAATAAGGGTGTCTGATAGATGCCGACCCATTAGTAACCTTTGGGCTTGATGTCAGTGGACATTACACAGCTGATACCAACCCCAAATATTACCCAGCTTGCCAACGCACCAGCCTAGGTGGGCAGAGCAGAGCAGAGTGTCAGAACTGGTGCACATAATGAATGCACCTTTTTCTGGGGTGGCTGCAGGTTGCAATTTTTAGGCTTTGTAGGGCCAAATTTCCATGGACCTTTCCAGCCTGAAAATACCAACTCCCAGCTGTCTGCTTTACCTTGGCTGGTTATAAAAAATGGGGGGCACCCGACACCGTTATATAATATTATTATTTATTTATTTTTGATAACCAATTGAGGTAAAGAAGACAGTTGAGGACTGCAGCCCACAGATGTCTGCTTAACTGCGCTTGTTATAAAAAAAGGGGGGCATCCCAAGCGTTTTTGTAACATGGTGCACTGGCCAATCACAACCATACTTGGCATGGCTGTGATGGTGCCGAAAGTGCCCACACGGGAAAAACTTGTTGATTGGCTGCACTGCAGCCTTTCAACAAGCTTTATTAGTTTGTTGAACCTGAACAGTAAACCGGATGTTCAGTAAGAAATCCATGTTAGGGGTTTGGTGTCCAGTACAGACCAAAAAATTTACACTTCAGGTTTGCAAATCCCTACATATTACATATCATTGTACCTTGTACAGTGGTGGTCATTAGCTGAACCATCATAGATCAGCAGTTCCCAGTGGAGCACAGTTTGTACTTCTCCAGACTTACTGCATAAGTCTCTATTTTCTGTAAAGTGTAAGGTCTTTTGATGAACAAGATTTTCTGGCTCCTGTAGAGTGTAAGCTCTTATGGTCAGTGGGGTCCTTTACCTCTCTCTTTTTCTCCTATACAATGTTAACTCTTATGGTTAGGAGTAGAAATAAGCGTGTCATGCAAAATTAAATTCAAATTGCCTGATCATGAGTTTTTTTCCTGAGAAATTCGATTTACCAAGTTATTCTATGAGGATTTAATATCCTGTATTATGGTTGTGAGTCTCCCCAGAGCATAATAGAGAAATTTGTAAAAAAATAAATGAAATCGTTATACCCACAACCACTTACCTCTCAGGCCCCTCCTCTATTAATCTACTCTGAGAACGTGGGAATTATATAAAAAAATTCAAAATAAAAAAAAAATATAGTGATTTACCTTTGTGACAGCCTCACAAACAGTACTGACTGTAGACTTGCTTTATTATGGAAAGGGAGAGACTGCATTACAAAAAAAAATATTAAAGTAGAAAAAAATTAAATCATAAAAAGTCAGAGAGGGCATTATGTTAATAAACATGGTGTTTGATACCATCCATTTTCCCATAGCCTTATATGTTGATGTCACTTTAACATTTTACTAAAGCTGTTTTTGCTTTACATATAAGTAGAGTTGAGAGAAACAGGTCGGTCAGATTCAAAAGTCGCGGACTTCCGTCAAAGTCGGGTTTCATGAAACCCGAGTCGACCCTAAAAAATGCAAAGTCGCTCATCTCTACATATAAGTAGAGATGAGAAAGATGAGTGAATAAATTCTAGCTCCTTCCTTCACGAAGGATGGTTGGAAAACACCAATATCACCAACAGTGAGTGAGAACACCTGACACACCTTTATAGTTAGGAGCCAGAGTCTCACACCTGTTAGAGATTCCCATGTAATAACGCTCACCACACCGGGGGGCAAACTAGAACAAAAGACACCACTGTGTAATAACCCTAATGGCCACCGGGGCCAAAACCAACTCCAAGCAACCAGCTCAAAGGAAAAAAAGGTTACTTATTCAAAACCTGTCATATCCAACCTGGATCATGACAAGTAATAACTGTAGCATGGCACTGCAGCAACCAGCCAGCCATGAGGTATCGGGGTCTGGGACAGCATTTACAGCTTTCAATTGAACGTCAAAGTAAGACGAGGTGGTTGAGGAATCGGTGTAGGCCTTCTGTGCTTGGAGCCCTGATACCGCAGTCAACATCTCAACCTGCTTTCATACTCAGCCACACTCAGGTTGCACAAATATCATACAAATTTCTTAGACTACTATTGTCAGAAAAGCCTAAGGATAGTAACACGGAGTCAAGGAAGAGGAGGCCTGACAGTCTTGGAGGCCTCCTGCCACAGGTATCACGCATGAAGGAGACCCAAAAAAGAGTCTGCACATTTACAAAAATTAGTGGCAGACACCAGCAAAGTGGCATCAATTCCAATATAGTATAATTAGTATAGCGGGGACCGACACCTCTTCCACTACAGCCAACCCAGCAGATGGAGACTGCAATGGGCAAGGTGGTGGAATCACTGTTCCGTATCCCTCTGAAAGCCTGGAAGGGGTGTAACAAGGTGGCCTACCAAACCCCTATGTGGCAGCAGGCAAAAACTCAGACCCAAGGAGGTACAAAGAGGAGACACCAGCTGCTACTCCATGGCTGATCTACAAAATGTGGCAGCTGACCCCCTACAGAGGGTAAGCTGCTAAGGCCCAAAGGATGGATTAAAAATGCAGGCAGGCACTGTAGGAACTCTGGAACCACGGGTGCAGATGGGACCAGTTGAAGAACAGAAAAGCACTAATAGGTGCGGGCTGGACAGGGTGTTAAACAGATGGGTGCTGGAAGGTGTGATCTGGACCGGATGATGGACAGAAGAGGACAGAGAGGTATGAGCAGACAGACACAGACAGGTAAGTGCAGAAGAGTACAGGGTAAACAAGGAGACAGGAGACAGGCAGACCTGGGAAAGCCAACAACAAGCAAGCATGTAAGGCAAACTAACAACTTAGCTCAGGCACCTGCATATTGGAGGAGAAGCCTTAAATAGAATGTGTCCCCCAGCTATAGGTTGGGAGTACTGTTGTGAGTTCATTCTCTGGTTCACCAGTTGTGACTTCTCCTTCCAGACTCCTTCTGGTGGTAACAGAAGGTAGAGAGGCTGATTTGATCGGTGGAGATCTGCCACCTGAGAATGAGGATGACGATTGGATCTCAGGAGCCTCAGATTGGATTTAAGACAGCCGACGCCCTATTCAGTTGCTGGTGATTCCTTCTGGCTTGTCAGCTCTTGGTTTTCAGCTCTGTTCCAGTCATCTAAAGCTAAGTTTTTCTGCTAATGTTCACACTTGATTTTGTTGGTCTATTCAGTTTTTTGGTGTGGTCAGCCAGCCCCTGCTGGGGGCTGTGCTGAATTTCCACTCTTATTTATCAGTATTTTGCCAATTGGCTTTTTGTCCCTTACTAGTTAGGTCTCTTTTTGCTCTGTCTCAGAATATTTCAGAGTGCTGATATAGTGGGAGAAGTCTAGTGACTTCAGGGTTAATTTTGCTATCAGAAGTGTTGGACATGATTATGTAGGGTTTTTTGCAGGTTGCAGACAGTGTCTCTCCTTTCCTTTCCTGTCTAGGTAGTTTGGGCCCCATCATTTGCTCAGCCTATTTTCCTGCCTGTGTTTCACCGTCAATACATGTGTGGGGGCTATCTATTCCTTTGGTGTCTGCTCTGGGGCAGTTAGTTTTCCCTTTTCTTGCTTTAGGCTTATTTAGTCCTCCTGCCGTGATGAGGCATCTAGGAACATCGTAGGCACGCTCCACAGCTACTGCTAGTTGTGTGGTAAGGTCAGGGATCTGCAATCTGCATAGTTACCAACCTCTCTGGTTTTCTGTGACTTAGCTTGTTTAGCTTTTTTCTCCTCTGTGACCCATTCATAACAGAGTACCTTAGATTGATGCGAGCGGTCCTTTTAAGAGGGAGGGATCGCTTTCATTTGGTGGTTAGTTGGTCATTGGTGACTTTAGTCAAGGCAGTTTCAGTGGAATGGTGCGGTGTTGTGAGTTCATTTTCCCCTTCACCATTGAGGTCTGATGAACTCCCTCTTCTGGTGAAGGAAGGTAGTGAGGCTGATTACCAAGCACCTGTGCAGGATGATGATGACTGGGTGACTGGAATTGCTGACTGGATATAAGGCAGCCGACGCCCTTCTGCCTTGCCGGTGATCTCTCTGAGGGATTCTAGGAGACCAGTCTGATTCCTGCTCCTCAAAAGCTAAGTTTTCTGCTCTGCTTTTTGCATTTGTGTTTTGGTTTTGTTTTGCCTTGTTTTTCTGGATTTCTGCCATTCCCTGCTGGGGTGAGCTGAATTCCTTCTTGCTCTGTCTTCAGAAAATACCTGAGTACTGATATAGTCTTTTTGAAGCCTAGCGTCTTCAGGGCTTTTTTCCTTATCAGTCTGTTGGCTCTTGTTTTGACAGGGTTTTGGCGGATTGCAGACAGCAGCTTTTATATCCTTTCCTATTTAGTAAGCTTGGGCCCCAACATTTGCTCAGCCTATCTTTCTATCTGTGTGAGTGTTTTTTCATCTTGCTTCACCGTCATTATATGTTGGGGGCTGCCTTTGCTTTGGGGTCTGCTCTGGGGCAGTTTAGATTTCCCTTTCTGTCTTTAGGCTATATAGTTCTCCGGCTGTGATAGAGGGGTCTAGGGCACCATAGGAACCCCCCACGGCTATTGCTAGTTGTTGTTGATAGGTTCAGGGGTCTGCAATCCGATAGCTGCCAACTTCTCTGGTTTTCTGGACTTAGCTAGTATTTCTGTTTTTGCCTCCTACGGTGACTCATTCATAACAGTGCGGTCTGAAATCAGATTGTAAGCAGTCAAAGAGGGAGCAAGAGGAGAGGTGGGAGGACAGTTCAAAATGAACGTGTTGTTCCAGTAGTTTGGAGGCATAGGGGAGAAATGATATGGGGCGATAGGTAGTCCACATAGGATGGGTCAAGGGTGGACTTTTTAAGGATGGGTGTGATTGAGGTATGTTTCAATCAGGATGGAAGACACCAGTTGTTAGTGACAGGTTGAAGAGGTGGGTTATGCTTGTGATGAAGACTGTGGTAAAGTTTGGAATGAAGTGGGATGTTATAGTGTCAAGTTCACAGGTGGTAAGGCAAAGTATTCAGCTGAGATGAGAGGAGAGGGAGGTGGGAACTGGTGCATGCAGGAAAGAATTGAAAATACTGAATAGCTGTTTAGAGTTGTGAGATAAGCATGATATAAGGGATGAGAAGTCGATTTGTTTTGTTGCAGTCAGAATTTGTGCAGCATTTTTTCATCTTCTGTTACTGGATGGGCAACTCAGCTCTCTTACTTTGGAAGCTGTACAATGGTACGCTTTGTAGACTAGGGCCAGAATGAACATGTGCTCCAGTAGATGGAAAGTGCTGCATCAAGTGGCCTCTACTGCTCTTCCTCCACCTTAACATCACACACAGTACAGTCCTCTGTCGTGGCACCCCAATTAACCTTTTTTCCCCCACATCACAACTCTCCAAATGCCCAAATGACTGTTAGGAACCACAGATGAAAGAGTCTGCGGATCTCTTCACAAATTGCCATGGGAAAAGGAAGTGTACTTTAAAGATTCACAGAGTCTAGAGGAGGAAATCACCTGCACCGATGGCCAAAATTTTTTCTCTTTGATCCATGGCAGACGAAGTTTTATCCTAGCATAAACCAAACCCTCGCCAACTGATGTTAACCACGTTGGGTGAAGGTGCTCCAGTTGTGATGAGTCTCAAATATTTGAGGCACCCATGGACTGTACTGTACTCTCAAGGCAGGAAGAGGAGGAGGGTGACTCTCAGGGAGAGGAGTGGGAGAACAGAGAGGATGACAATGAGGTAGTAGGTCACACTTGGAGTAAACCCAGAGGCATGCAGCTGAGTACCTCAGGAGAGGAGGAGGAGGAGGAGGAAGATGAGGAGGTTACGTAGAGACAGAATTATGCATCCACGACAATCAATGCATCCTGAGGCCAAAATCTGGCAGTGGACAGCAGCATGTGTGGTTCAGCAGTTGCCTAGCTTGGGTCTTTTTGCAGACTGGCAAAAATAAAAAAAAACATGTTATCTGTCAACTTTTTTAAAAACAAACTAGTGAAGTAAAAAAAATGAAATAATTTCAGTACTACTTGCATGACCTGGCATATGCGCGATCAACATGCGTTACTCTGGGAATGTCATTGTGCTAAAATGCAGACTAGCGGGTCTCGCCAACCACCATCCACCCTATCAACCGCATCTTCTGATTCTTCCTCCTCCCTCACCGTGGCAAGTGTTGTCACACTTATTTACCTCATACATTTGACAACTGTCAGCTGATATGGAATTGGACATGCCTGCTGTTTTTGACAGATCTCACATACCAAGCACACCCCATCTTTCTCAATCCACCATAACATCTCTGACTGCACCTCTCTCACAGTCCAGCAGCTTGTTGTGTTCACCCTACTCCACCCTGTGTTAGCACAGCAGGAAACCCTCGTTTGTGCAGTTGTGCTCAAGTAAAAGATTCTTTACTTCTACACATGTCAATGTTAACAGCTTGAATTTTACCATCTTCAATCTACTAATAATAATAACATTTATTTATATATCACAAACACATTCTGCATAGCTTTATGAGTCAGCAGTTCATATAAAATAGTCAAAAGTTGCCAAGCTTAAGATAACCAAACAAAGCAAAAATAATGACGACCTTGCTCTTCAGTGCTTACAATCTATAATGAAGTGGGGGTGACACCAATTACAGGTGCTTATTTGCAATGATGGTACAACCATCTTGAGGAAATGGGGGTTAGATAAAGGCTGTATGATCCTTTTGGGTACGGTGGAGTTTGATGGTGAACTATGTTCAGAAAAGTAGTGAATAAGCTATATATAAAAAGGACTTTGATTAAGGAATGTGATAGGCCACCCTAAACAAATGTGTTTTTAGGGGGCACATAAAGATGTCTAAGTTGTGGTTATACTCCTAATTTCATGGGGGAAAAAGGGTAAGAGGTGAGTCATCTAGGTAGGAGATTGAACTGAAGCAGACAAAGTCTAGATCAGGGGTTTTACCATCTTTCTGTGTCTCAGAGTTTGAAAGTTGTGAGACGCCACAAAATTGGCTAGAGATAGAAGCTGGGATGCAGTTGGGGATGTGGAGTTGTTGAAGTCTCCCAGGATAAGGTTTGTTAATTCTGAGGACATGAAGTGTGGCAGCAATGCATAGAAGTGGTCAAGGAAGTGGGTGGGTGAGCCTGGGGGCCGGTGTATGACTGCTACTCTGAGGGAGAAGGGATGGAACACCATGATGGTGTAAACCTCAAAAGAAGAATGGCATCCAATTGGCCTGCATTTATTTATTGGGTTAAAAACAGAATTGTTATTGGCAGGAAGGAGTGTAAGGTTATCATGGAGTTAGCAGTGATCATACAGCAGGATATACGCATATTCCATGTGTTGTAATCTGGACATGGATAAGCTGTACACTCATTATTACTTTTCTTAGAACTAATTATTGTGAACTGCCTGTGGCCTCCTCGGATGATTCGTTGCCGAATCGTGTCATTGTCTGGACATTAGGGGACAGCTGAGAGCTATTTGCTACTAAGATCACAGCGTTTGTTTCTGTATGACTCATGGCCTGTGATCTCTGTGATTATTGCATGGCCACTCCAATCTGTTGGCCATGGAAATGCAGCCTTTCCGCCTTATGGATATAGACGGTTTCTGAAAGCTGATGGCCATCGCAGTCCCCCGAATACCAATTGCCCAGTCACCATTACTTCACTAAGAATGACGTGCCTGCGCTACAGCAACAAGTCGCAGACAACATCACCTTTTAATAAAAGGAGGGATCCATCTCAATGAAATAGTGAAAGAAATTGTGGCCCTTTATGCACTGAGAAGCATTCTCTATACAGGATAAAAAACATCAGCGTAACAGTTCACAATATGCGATATTGAAGCGTTTCTGAAGACTAAACACCCTTATTATGATTAACCAAGGAAGGCCATGTGCGATAATGGCGCGAACCTTGTGACGGCCTTATGCCGGGCCAACCTTACACACGTATTAA
This sequence comes from Dendrobates tinctorius, assembly GCF_039654945.1. NCBI lineage: Eukaryota > Metazoa > Chordata > Amphibia > Anura > Dendrobatidae > Dendrobates > Dendrobates tinctorius. The sequence goes on from NW_027361773.1 coordinate 3,969,085, forward strand.
ACCTATATGGAAAAGAAATACCAAAAAATATACTGAGAGAATTAACTCAAAAACTATGAATATCTACTAAACCATATTACCCTCAGAAAGACATTCAAAATATTCATGATAAAAATTAATTTATTGTATCACAAAATAGACAGAGAGGGCAATAAAATGAGAAAATAATACCAAGACAATTAAATTTACAAAAAGAATTTAATCATGAAAATATATTTAAAAACATCAGAAGTGTGCAGAGGACAAGACAAACCTCAATGGCTGAAAGATATATATGCACCGATCAAGAAAGTGAATATAATGAAATAATAATGTATTAGGAAAATAAAACACAGTAAATTTGAGAATGCCCATATATTAATATGTAGCCAATGTATTAAATAGTGGTTAAAGCAATTTAAATCAGTGCAACTATAAAAATAGATGTGCATAAATGTATATATATATATATATACTTACTGTATATATATATATACAGTCATATGTAAAAGTTTGGGCACCCCTATTAATGTTAACCTTTTTTCTTTATAACAATTTTGTTTTTTGCAACAGGTATTTCAGTTTCATATATCTAATAACTGATGGACTCAGTTATATTTCTGGATTCAAATGAGGTTTATTGTACTAACAGAAAATGTGCAATCTGCATTTAAACAAAATTTGACCGGTGCAAAAGTATGGGCACCCTTATCATTTTCTTGATTTGAACACTCCTAACTACTTTTTACTGACTTCCTGAAGCACTAAATTGGTTTTGTAACCTCATTGAGCTTTGAACTTCATAGCCAGGTGTATCAAATCATGAGAAAAGGTATTTAAGGTGGCCACTTGCAAGTAGTTCTCCTATTTGATTCTCCTATGAAGAGTGGCATCATGGGCTCCTCAAAACAACTCTCAAATGATCTGAAAACAAAGATTATTCAACATAGCTTTTCAGGGGAAGGATACAAAAAGTTGTCTCAGAGATTTAACCTGTCAGATTCCACTGTGAGGAACATAGTAAGGAAATGGAAGAACACAGGTACAGTTCTTGTTAAGCCCAGAAGTGGCAGGCCAAGAAAAATATCAGAAAGGCAGAGAAGAAGAATGGTGAGAACAGTCAAGGACAATCCACAGACCACCTCCAAAGACCTGCAGCATCATCTTGCTGCAGATGGTGTCACTGTGTATCGGTCAACAATACAGCGCACTTTGCACAAGGAGAAGCTGTATGGGAGAGTGATGCGAAAGAAGCCGTTTCTGCAAGCACGCCACAAACAGAGTCGCCTGAGGTATGCAAAAGCACATTTGGACAAGCCAGTTATATTTTGGAAGAAGGTCCTGTGAACTGATGAAACAAAGATTGAGTTGTTTGGTCATACAAAAAGGCGTTATGCATGCGCTGTATTGTTGACCGATGCACAGTGACACCATCTGCAGGAAGATGATGCTGCAGGTCTTTGGAGGTGGTCTGTGGATTGTCCTTGACTGTTCTCACCATTCCTCTTCTCTGCCTTTCTGATATTTTTCTTGGCCTGCCACTTCTGGGCTTAACAAGAACTGTACCTGTGTTCTTCCATTTCCTTACTATGTTCCTCACAGTGGAAACTGACTGGTTAAATCTCTGAGACAACTTTTTGTATCCTTCCCCTGAAAAGCTATGTTGAATAATCTTGGTTTTCAGATCATTTGAGAGTTGTTTTGAGGAGCCCATGATGCCACTCTTCATAGGAGAATCAAATAGGAGAACTACTTGCAAGTGGCCACTTTAAATACCTTTTCTCATGATTTGATACACCTGGCTATGAAGTTCAAAGCTCAATGAGGTTACAAAACCAATTTAGTGCTTCAGGAAGTCAGTAAAAATTAGTTAGGAGTGTTCAAATCAAGAAAATGATAAGGGTGCCCATACTTTTGCACCGGTCAAATTTTGTTTAAATGCAGATTGCGCATTTTCTGTTAGTACAATAAACCTCATTTGAATCCAGAAATATAACTGAGTCCATCAGTTATTAGATATATGAAACTGAAATACCTGTTGCAAAAAACAAAATTGTTATAAAGAAAAAAGGTTAACATTAATAGGGGTGCCCAAACTTTTACATATGACTGTATATATATATAATAATTACTGAGTCATGTTACCTAAAAATAAAGTGCATGTGCATAATCACTCACTCAGTAAGAATAAACATTAATATATAAAAAGTGCAATGTGCAATCAAAAGTGCATTACATCAATACATACCAGCCAAGGGGTTCGTTCATGCCCCCTGCACATACCACTCCAATGCGCGTTTCACTACCTGCTTCGTCTCCCTGACGATGTGTGTCATGGTCCGGGTCCGGCGCCTCCTTTCTTCTAGCAATGACGTCCTCCTCCTTGCTTCTGTCATGGCTTCTGTGTAGGCGTAATTCTCTGCCCTGCTGAGGGCAGAGCAGAGTACTGCAGTGTGCAGGCGCAGGACCTCTATGACCTTTCATGGCACCTGCGCACTGCAGTACTCTGCTCTGCCCTCAGCAGGGCAGAGAATTATTCCTGCACAGGAGCTGCGACAGAAGCAAGGAGAAGGACATCATCTCTAGAAGATAGGAAGCGCTAGACCCAGACCACGACACCCATTGGCCTGCACCGCCCACCAGGTGAGGATAATATAATTTGTTTTTCTTACAAGACCGACTCCATGAGGATGGTCTGAGGGCCTGACGTCCACAGATGGGGCTTATGCTCACAGCCCAACACTGTGCAGGACACTTGGTATTTGCCACAGAACACCAGGATTGGCAAAATTGCCATTGCTGCCCTGTGCTCTTCACAGATGAAAGCAGGTTCACACTGAGCATATGTGACTGACGTGACAGAATCTGGAGATGCCGTGGAGAGTGATCTGCTGCCTGCAACATCCTTCAGCATGACCGGTTTGGCAGTGGGCCAGTAATGGTGTGGGGTGGCATTTCTTTAGCGGGCCGCACAGTGTTGGGCTGTGAGCACAACCCTCATTTGTGGATGATGGGCACTCAGACCATCCTCATGGAGTCGGTTTCTAACCATTTGTGCAGACACATGCTCATTTCTGGCCTGCTGGAGGTCATTTTGCAGGGCTCTGGCAGTGCTCCTCCTGTTCCTCCTTACACAAAGGCTGAGGTAGCAGTCCTGCTGCTGGGTTGTTGTCCTCCTACGGCCCTCTCCACATCGCCTGGTGTACTGGCCTGTCTCCTGGTAGCGTCTCCAGATTCTGGACACTACGCTGACAGACACAGCAAACCTTCTTGCCACAGCTCGCATTGATGTGACATCCTGGATAAGCTACACTACCTGAGCCACTTGTGTGGGTTGTAGAGTCCGTCTCATGCTTCACTGAGTGTGAAAGCACAACCAACATTCAAAAGTGACCAAAACATTAGGCAGAAAGCATTGGTACTGAGATGTGGTCCCCACCTGCATAACCTCTCCTTTATTGACGGTATCTTGATAATTGCCAATAATTTCCATCTGTTGTCTATTCCATTTGCACAAAAGCATGTGAAATTGATTGCCAAACAGTGTTGCTTCCCAAGTGGACAGTTTGAGTACACAGAAGTTTGATTTACTTGGAGTTATATTCTGTTGTTTAAGTGTTCCCTTTATTTTCTTCAGCAGTAATGCAATTCAAATTTCATATATTCAATGTTTACATGCTATAGTGTTTCAGAGTGCAGCTTCAATTTATTAATAAAGTAAGATTAGTTTGTCTGCCATCCACAGGACAGTGTCAACACAAAGGGCATGATCTCTATTTACCTTTACTACAGGAACTCAGAACAATAAGAGGTCTCCATGAAAAATACTGTGGGTGTCAATTGTGACACCTCTGACTAGTGAGTCTGAGTTTCAAAGTGTGGGCAGATGGTCACTGAATGTAGATTATGATTTTTATTATTATTATTATTATTATTATTATTATTATTATTATTATTATTATTTATTTATACTGTATAGCACCATTGATTACATGGTGCTGTACATGAGAAGGGGTTACATCAAAATACAAATATCACTTACAGTAAACAAACTAACAATGACAGACTGATACAGAGGACTCTGCTCTTGTGGGCTTACATTCTTCAGGGCAGTTAGTATAGATTGGTTAGTTCCTAGAGAGAGGTGGTTTAAAACATAAAAATGCATGGTGCTTGCCCCTAAATTAGCACACAGTACAGTCACAGAGCAGCAATTTTAACATTATGATCTAGGTAGTCCAGGAAACCTGAACTCAGAACCAGATATATAAAAAGATGGGTTAACCAATGAAAAGGCATTCATATTTGGAAGTCAGCCTGTAATGGTGGGAAAAAAGTGCCTTTACATCCCCTGAAGAACCCTGTTATTTTAATGTTACAAAATGTTTAGTTTTGCATGTTTCTATCTTCCTGGAGGCTGCAGTTCCTATTAGTAAAGGGTGACAGGGTTAACTGTAGGGTTGGCCCATAGTTGTGGAAGACTATTTGGGGCCAGTGTGCCAGTTCCTGGTAGAGACTTAGTTGTTAGAAAGAGAGAAGAAAGGACACTTTCAGAGGAGGGTTATCATAATCAGTTTGCCAGACCTGGAGATCAGCCGTGTAGGAATATGGGGTCAGCCAGGTTAGGGGATGTGAGTAAGGTGATAGCTAGTGAGAGCGCTCTTGCACCACACAAGAGTAAAGTTAGGGTGCAGTGGTCACAGAGAAACACTGACTCATGTGGCCTTGTACTAGGAAGAGGGAATTACCAATTGGTCCTGTTGTTCATCTCTACCATTTATCTCAAGTCATATGCTGCCATCCATAACCACTATGAATGTGTCTCTGCATTGTGTAGAAGAAAACAGCAAGCTTTATTCCTCCTACCCTTTGCACATAAGTATTGTCAGTAAAAAGGACTTTATTGTTGCAAAACTGGCTGCTTTTTCCAACGTGAGTTTAAAGCGGTCCAATACCACAAAAATGATACCAGAAGGTAACCTGAGGCTGTCCTCATCTGAAACACAACCAAATACACACACACACACACACACACACACACACCCAGGGACTCCTATGCAAGGTTTTTAAGGGCACGGATACAAATGTCAGTCAATTCCTCCCTTAGAGGCCTGTGCTGATTGAGATCCATATTTAATTTCTCCTTCCCTGAAGGAAACAATAGAATAACTTTAGAGATAAAAGTTTAGAATTTCTGCTATTTCTCCCTTTTTATTTTATAACTGTTTTGCATATTTCTGTTTTGTTTTAGCTTTATATTTTTATACCTTTTCTTGTAATCACTGTACCTTATAAATTAAAGCTTAAAACTTGAATCTGCTTGGTCCTTGCATGCTCTAAAGAATGCATACCCTTTCAAAGGATGTGTGACCCTTTTGACTCATCACCTCATGTCTTTGATGAGTCATGGCAGTCTTCTATGTAGCCAGAGTGTGTGGACTGTGTCCAGGTGTGATTTATGCTCAGGTTATAACAGAGGTTGAGTGCAAGATTGAGTGAGAGGAGATAAATTAACCCATGCAAGTGCACCCCACGTCACTCATGGTGCTGAGAAGTGTGTACATGACAAAGCCAATTTAAAGTTCCAGTACAATTCCACATAATGACTAATATAACCTGTAGCAGCATCTCATCTACTTGTTGGTGTTTAAAAGGTAACAACACCAACCAATACACAGAACATATCATTTATTTTATTTGTTATCGGATGGAAATTTTCTTTTAATTCATTTCTTAAAATTCATATCTACAGTATATGTTCTGTACTTGCACATCTTATAAGGATTTTTCAAGAGTAATAAGGTTCACATCTATAAAATTAAACACTGCACTTTGAAGTCTTTAGACATGGCGTTCTCAAAATTAATTTCTTCATGAATTGACTGTCATATGATTGTACAAAAAGTATTAGTTTTAGCACACAGCTAAAATGTGTTGTTAAAGCTAGCTCCTGGCAGGGGTTAAATGTATTATAAACAGGCATTCATCAAGATTGTGGGAAGTCAAAAGTTTTCCAGCAGAAAAGACTTGTTAGGGTCTGCCTACACATGTTTTAAGCAGCAAGACAATATTCTATTCATAATGTAAAACAGAAAGCAGCACTTGAATAATTCCCTATAGCGCAACCTGAACAAAAGCTGACAGAAAATTGTCTATATTTATAGCGTCTTTTATGTTTATCCCAATGCAATTAGATCTGAGATGTATTTCATTGAAACTGTTTTATGCGCTTAGTTGTGAAATCACATTTATACTAGTTTCCCACTTCATTGCCTGCCATTTTCCTGTTTGGCTCAATAGCTACATAAAAACGTTAGACTTTTGGATAAATCCATTACAATTCTTTAAGAAATATTTTCTTTTATGGATTTTTCAATATTATTATTTGAAACTCAATTATCATCTATTGCAGCCTATTTTTAATAATGAAATTTTAAATTAGCATTTTAGACTGTGGCTTATTTAATTGCTGCTGCTTATGTAATATATTCCACAGCCCTGTACAGAGATTGTCATTGTAAACATCAGCTCCTGCCAATAAATGTCCCTTCTAATAAGGCCAATTTCATAAAAGGCAATTAAACCCTTAGACCATTTATTAATAAGTGTAGGAGGAATATAAAGAATGTGTAAGTAACCATACAAACACAAGAAGAACATATAAACACCATACATTGAAATCATGGGATGGATTGATACTAAGGACACCAGTATTGAATAATTTGCACTGTTGATTACAAGTACAGATAAATAATACATTTGTCCATAATCCTTTGTTTCTATTGGAAATATTTAGCATTGGTTACTATTTAAAGGGAACATGTCACCATGAAAAATGCCGTCCAGTCTGCAGGTACCATGTTATAGAGTAGGAGTAAATGAATATCTACTATACAATCATCTTATTCTGTCTGTAGCGGAAATCCCTCATTGCTGATTGGTCGCGGCCGGCCACTGCCAATCAGCGAGTTCGAACGACGCAAGCCCCCGTCGGGAGATCTGCGTGAGAGAGAGATTCTAGAATATCCGATGCGTTAGCATCGGGCCACCATCTAGTACTGATATATAGTTTTATGAGAAAAGATTCAGTATAACCTGTGTTTTAATCATTTACACCTTTGCTGTTTCTGAAATTTTGTCCATTAACTGCCTTTTCACTGACTGACAGCTTTCTATGTATAAGTGTGCATATCGAGATAGGTGTCAATCGCTGAAAGAGCAGCCCACAGGACCAAAAATCCAAGAAAGAAAAGAGGATTAATTGATTAAATCACAGGTTGTGCTGAATCCCCCCCCCAAAAAAAAAAAAATATATATATATATATATATATATATATATATATATATCAATCTGCTCACCACTCTATGTAGATTAAATTGTATTTTCATGAAGACGAGATCCCTTTAAATGGCATTTAATTCCCGAACACATATAATGATAATCCATAATAACTAGAAATGAGCGAGCATGCTCGTCACTACTCGTTACTCATCATCAGTGTGCTCAAGAAGCTCGTTACTCGGCAAGTATTTTTTTAATGTTAGAGCGGGAGTTGGAGTCCTCGCACCGCATGTTTGGCGCTTTTTAGACAGACAATGAACATGAGCAGATTGCCTGAAAGTCACTGTAATTCCAAAGCCATCTTGGTTAGCAGCAAAGCATCATAAGGTCTGTATAAGACACGTGACGCCATGCTTGACACACTGTACCATGGAAACAGGAAGTGTAAAGATAAGTGTTGGTGAAAGAGGGACAGAACTGTAGTTGAACCTTATCCGTAGTGGCATCATTATCTGTATTGTGGCATCATCATACCAACAGCAGGCAGATAAAACAATAGAGCAGAAAACAGACGACGATCGTTTTGCGCTACATAGCGCTTCTACAGGTCATATGTTGGAAAAAGTTCACAAGGTATATATAAGCCACCATTGCCCTTGCCCCTCCCACCTCACAACAGGTGAAAACATCTCATTAATTATGAGCAAGTGAACAGCAAATACATGCAATACAAAAAACTGCTAAAAACAATGTATAAAATCACAAAAACACAGCCATGTCGATTTTGTCATTAAAACCTGATGGACCTTGAGCACGAGTACGAATTACCCAACTAGCCTCCTTTCTTAATAATAATTTATGTAGGTCCCCTCCTTGTGCAGGCATTTTAACGGTTTCAATGCCAGCAAACCGCAATTCTGTCTATCCACAGCTTCCAACGCTCTCTATCCGAATCTCATCTTTCCAAAACTGAACTTCCAGCCGTCTACCAAACTCCATACATCTGACATCTCCCTCTCTGTGTGTGACACCACAATAATGTCTAGGCAGCAGGCTCACTGTCTGAGTGTTAAGTTTGACACTAATCCTTCCTTCACCTCCAATATACAATCACTTGCCCGCTCTTGTCACTTGCACCTAAAGAACATCTATAGAATCCACCTCTTTTTTACCACGGAAACAACAAAAACCCTCACTGCTGCCCAGATCCACTCATGCCTTGACTATTGTAATTCTCTATAAATTGGCCCCCCTCACTCGACTTTCCCCTCCCCAATCCATCCTTAATCCAGCAGTCAGGGTAATTTATCTGGCAACAGTACTCAGACTCTTCTGCTCTGTGCCAGTCATTGCACATTATTGAATCCAATTCAAATGGCTTGTTCTTACCCACAAAGCTCTCCAAAGTGCAGCACCTGCCTACATGCCCTCCCTTATCAGCCTACACACTCTCTATGCTCCGCAAGCGACTTTTGACTAACATTCGCACTAATCCATACCAATTCTTTCGAATGCCCTATCCCAAGAAATTATTACAAAACCCAACTCACACTCCTTAAAAACACATCTGTTCAGGGCAGCCTATCACGCTGCCTATTCAAAGTCCTTTTCATATATATTACATTCATGATTTCTCTGAACATAATTCTCCATCAAACCCTACTGCATCCAAAAGTACTACAAATATTAGCTGGTTACTAGCTCATGCAGCCTTTATCTATCCCCTATTACCTTTAGATGGCTGGACCATCATTGTAAATAAGCATATGTTCTTTATGTCTCCCCCATCTCATTGTAGATTGTAAGGACTTACGAGCAGGATCGTCATTATTTTTGCTTTAATTATTTTATTATCTTTAACTATGTTACTTATGATGGTTGTATATGAAAATCTGAACAGTAAAGTGCTGCAGAATATGTTGGCGCTATGTAAAGATTATTAATATTATTATATCTCTTCTACAGTTCATAACTTAATTGCTTTCTTCTATGCACTCATTGACAGATTCATGTTTGTTACGGTGATTTGTAGTCAGAAATTCATCAAAGCTGTCAGTGCTGCTTGCTTTCCTCCAGTTTGTTGCTGCCACGTGCAAAAAGAAATCTATTTAGGGCTGGCTCAAATCCATTCTATATTCTGCAATAATACCGCTCTTATCTGCAATTAGTCTAGGGTGAGATGTCGCTGTAGAGATAGCGTATGATAGGCATCTTGTGAGGGATTATTGCCTTATATATTATAATCCTTCCTGCTGCAACCTTAAAAAATGATCAAAGTAACATCTATTATATTCCCTATTAATACCGCTGTTAGCTGCATTTAGTGTAGGGATAGGTGCTAGGTATCATAAGATGGAAATGAGTGTTCATTTTTGTCCTACACATCTCTTCTATAGTCCATTACTTGATTGTTTTTTCATACACTCATTGACATATTCATTTTTTTACTGTGATCTGTACTTAGAAATTGATCAAAGCAGGTAAAATTAACTTTTGGGGTTAGTGTTCTATTGGAAGATCCATGACCTACTTCAATGCAAATCCAGCTTTCTGACCCCGGGCACTGCATTGTGACCCAATATCCTCTGGGAGTTTTCACATTTCAAGGCACCAAGGGCCACAGTCAGCAAAACAACCCCAAAACATGTTTGAACCTTCACCATGCTTGACTGTAACTACTGTGTTCTTTTATTTGTAGTCCTAAATCCATTTATGCTAAACAGTAGTATTATGTGCTTTACAAAAAAAACTCTATCCATCCATTTCTGGGGGCCTCTTGAGATATGTTTGAGTTCATTGTCCTGCTGGAATACCCATGACCTAGAAAGCAAACCCAGCTTTCTGACACTAGCGACTATATTGTTACCCTAAATCCTTTAGGAATCTTGCACACATTCAAGCCACCCAGTGCCAGAGGCAGCAAAACGACCCCAAAATATCTTTGAACCTTTATTATATTTAACTGTAACTACTGTGTTTTGTAGGTCACTGTCACAACCCTGCCGGCATCACTGCATGGCCTCCCATCCCCCACCAGCCTTACTTTCTACTCCATGCCATGTTGTGAGTTCTGTCTGCTGCCGGCTCCATGCTGTATGCCTCTTGCCTCCTGCCTATTCTCTGCATACTTCCAGGTTGTGTGCATAGGGGGGCAGCGTCGGTACTCTCTGGTTCTTATAGAATCAGTGTGCACCTGCCTATGGTGTTCCCAGCCAATTACCAAGAGGCCTCTGGTATTATAGGCAGCTCCACCCAGCGGATGCTGCCTGTGCAACTATTTCCCTCAGTCAGTGCCTTGCTGCTGAGGTGCCAGGTCCTGTCCTGTTTCTGCCTTCTCTGGGGGCTGCATACCCAGATCTGTTTCAGTGCGATTTGTGTCTTGTTTCTGCCTTCCTGAGGGCTGCATACTCAAGCCTGTGTCCTTGTCCTGTATTTGTCTCCGTGTCTGTCCATGTGTGTACTGTGTTCTATTCCTGCATCTTATCCTGTTTCCTATACCTGACCTTGTTTGTACTCAGTCCTTACCTCTGTCTGTTGGTCTCCTTGTCTGTACTCAGTCTTTACCTCTGTCTGTTGGTCTCCTTGTCTGTGGCTCCTTTCCCTGCTGTGTCTTTCCTTGTGCCTTCTCCTTCTGCACCTTCTCCACATACCTGTGGTTCCGTCCTGCTCTGCACACCTGCGGTTCCATCCTGCTCTACACACCTGTGGTTCTGCCTTTTGCTCTGCACTCCTTGCGACTCTGCCTTTTGCTCTGCACTCCTTGCGGTTCAGCTCGCTGCACTGCAACCAGCAACTCTGTTCTGCTCCCCACTCCTCCAGTCTGAACAGGTCCCTACCTGTTCCCACTACTCTTACCTGTCCGTGTTTCTGTCCTTCCCAAGTCCATCCCTGCTTCTCCAGTCTGAACAGGTCCCTACTAGTGATGAGCGAGTATGCTCACTGCTCGGGTTTTCCCGAGCATGCTCGGGTGATCTCTGAGTATTTGGAAGTGCTCGGAGATTGTTTCTATTGCCGCAGATGCATGATTTGTGGTTACTTGACAGCCTGAATACATGTGGCAATTCCCTAACAAACAGGCAATCCCCACATGTATTCAGGCTGTCAAGTGTCCAGTCCAGAGTTTGTTTTCTGCTCTCTTCTCCTTGGACTGGTCATGCGAGGGTTAATCCCCTCTGCCTCGCTCTGGAGCTGGATGGGCTATTTCAGTCATCTGCATCCTGCGGGCCAGCATCAGCTATACTGCAAGCTTCCAAGCTAGTGCCTCTGACCTGGGGAAGAGTCCTGAGAAGTCATAAGGAGACAATTTGCATATTTCCAGTGCTTTCTGGGATAAGTGAAGAGTCTCCGCGAGCTCAACGATCACTGGATTTTGGTCATTGCAGCTGAAAAGAGGAAATTGGTAAACCAGTCCTGAGGAGAGAATTTGCATATTCTCAGTGCCTTCTGGGATAAGTGAAGAATTTTGGCTCATTTTTCATAGCTTTGAAATCTCTTTAACAATAACAATATGGAAGAGACCAGGAGCCATTTGGTGAGCTGCATTTTTTGCTACATGTTCACAGACGTACCAGTGGAAAAGCCATACTTCACATTCCACAAATGCAAGCTTGTGTCCCTGTTGGAGGAAAAGTTGCAAAATCTCGAAGAGATGTTAGCTACATTGAAGATCATTAAGGAAGGTGAAGACAGGCCAGAATTATCTCTTCATGTTACAGAAAGAGAAGAAATTCGAAGTGAACCTGAAGAAACAGAGGAATGGAAACATGTGACCCAGAGAAGCAGGAGGATCGGGAGGCAGTCAGCGCCCATACTGCTAAGGATCCAGTACCAGGCTCTCACGCAGGAGAACTATTAAGAAATACATCAGGATAAGACTTTACCCACAAACAGCAACTTTGTACGCCATCAAAATCCTCCTGGATGGAGAAAGAAAAATGTTGTGAAGAAGAAACGGAGACTTGTGATCATGGGGGATTCCCTGTTGAGAGGAACAGAGGTCGCTATCTGCAGACCGGATATAACTTCAAGAGAAATGTGCTGTCTTCCAGGTGCAAAAACTAAAGATGTGTCTGACAGGATATCAAGACTCTTCAGATCTACAGATGACTACCCATTCCTGCTAATACATGTGGGGACAAATGACACATCAAGAAATGACCTGGAAACCACCTGCAGTGACTTTGAAAACTTAGGTAAGAAAGTGAAAGAACTGGGAGCGCAGGTGGTCTTCTCTTCCATCCTCCCAGTGGATAGCCATGGAACAAGAAGGAGGAATAAGATTCTGCAGGTTATCAACTGGCTATGGCGTTGGTGCCATCAGCAAGGATTTGGATTTCTGGATCACGGAGTGAATTACCTATACGATGGACTACTTGCTAGAGATGGGGTGCACCTTACAAAGACTGGAAAACATGCATTTGGAAGTCGCCTTGCTACACTCATCAGGAGAGCTTTAAACTAGATGTGGGAAGGGAAGCAAAAGGCCAGAAAAAGCCATACACCTGACAAATGCTATTGAGAACTCTACTATTAGAAGTGGAAAGGAAGAACGAAGACAAAAGAATCTAAATAATAAAAATAATGGAGAAAGAGAAGCCAATCACAAACTAAAATGTTTCAATACTAATACACAAAGCATGGGCAACAAACAAGGAGAATTGGAACTACTAACGCAGGAAAAGAAATATGATGTCATTGGAATCTCTGAAACTTGGTGGGACAATGCACATGATTGGAATACAAGGCTAGAAGGATTCAACTTATTTGCTAGAAACAGACTTGACAAATGAGGAGGAGTTGTCGCATTGTATGTTAGGAATGTGTATATCTGCACAGAGATTGAAGCTTCAGAGACTGGGAGTTCTGTGGAAACTGTTTGGGTAAGAATACAAGGACAGAACAATGGAAAGGACACCATTGTAAGCATTTACTACAGGCCGCCTGTGCAAGCTGAAGATATGGATGAACTCTTTATGCATCAAATGGCCAAGTTCTCCAAAAAATTTGACATAGTTGTCATGGGAGATTTCAACTACACTGACATTTGTTGGGAATCTCTCTCAGGCAAAACTGACAGGTCAAGGAAATTCTTATCCTCTCTTGCTGACAACTTTATCTTCCAAAAGGTAGGGGAGAAAACAAGGGGAACTGCTACCTTGGATCTAATCCTTACAAACAGGGAGGAAATGGTTGAGGAGGTAAAAGTGGCTGGGATCCTAGGAGGTAGCGACCATGCTATTTTAGAATTTTGGATAACTAGAGGAGGAAGACCTGTGAAGACTCAGACGTCAAGGTTAGATTTCAGAAAGGCAGATTTTAAGGGATTCAGAAAGAGAATTGGAGGGATCCAATGGCTGGATATCCTTAAGGATAAAAATGACCAGGAAGGATGGGAAATCTTGAAAAATGAAATTCTCAAAGCACAATTGTTAGCAATTCCAAAAAGAGGGAAGAATAGTAAGCATTTAAGGAAACCAGGGTGGATGAACACAGAACTTAAGCACATGCTAAAAAGGAAGAAAGAAATGTTTTTAAAATGGAAAGAGGGAGGCATATCTAAAGAAGAATATAATGCTGTCTGCAGAACTTGCAAGGCACAAATCAGATTATCTAAAGCTGACAATGAATTGAGGCTTGCAAGAGACGTCAATTGGAATAATAAAGAATTTTGGGGATATGTCAAAAGTAAAAGAAAAGTCAAAGATGTTATACGATTTTTACAGGATGAAAATAATGAAATGGTAAGACAGGATGTTGAGAAGGCCGAACTTTTAAATTCCTATTTTGCATCTGTTTTTGCAAAAGTACTACATCTGGGCAATAAAAATGAAAAAAACATTTACAGAATGGGAGGAATAGGGCTAAGCAACAGCACATGTGAAAAAGACTTGGGTATACTAATAGATCACAGACTGAATATGAGTCAACAGTGTGATGCAGCAGCAAAAAAGGCAAATACAATTCTGGTATGTATTAACAGTAGCATACAGTCTAGAACATGTGAAGTCAATATTGCCCTCTACTCCTCTTTGTTCAGACCTCATCTGGAATACTGTGTCCAGTTTTGGGCGCCACATTTTAAAAAAGACATCAACAAACTGGAGCAAGTTCAGAATAGAGCAACCAGAATGGTGACCAGTCTGCAAACCCTGTCTTATGAGGAAAGGTTGCAGGATTTGGGAATGTTTAGCTTGCAGAAGAGAAGACTGAGAGGAGACTTATTAGCTGTCTACAAATATCTCAAGGGCTGTCACATTGTAGAAGGATCATCTTTATTCTCATTTGCACAAGGAAAGACTAGAAGCAATGGGATGAAACTGAATGGGAGGAGACACAGATTAGATAGTATTTTCCAAGTACTTACGTACATAACATAGCATAACATAGTTTTGAAGGCTGAAGGAAGACCTTATGTCCATCTAGTTCAGCCTATTTTTAGTGCAGCCATTCTGCATTGTTGATCCTGGGGAAGGCAAAAAACCCACAGAGTAGAAGCCAATTTTCTCCATAGGGAAAAAAATTCCTTCCCCTAAGCTGGGTCAACCATCTACCTATAATATTATGATATTCGTAACCTTCTATACTGTTACTCACAAGAAAAGCATCCATTCCTTTCTTAAATTCATTCAGTGAGTTGGCCATCACCACTTCCTCAGGAAGAGAATTCCAGAGCCTCACTGCTCTTACCGTGAAGAACCCTCTTCTATGCTGGTGCAGAAATTGTCTTTCCTCCAAACGAAGAGAATGCCCCCTTGTTCTTGTCACAGTCCTTGGTACAAACATTTCATTGGAGAGATCTCTGTATTGCCCTCTGATATAATTGTACATATATATTAGGTCTCCCCTAAGTCTTCTCTTTTCTAGAGTAAATAGACATAATTTTGATAACCTTTCTGGGTATTGTAGTGAACCAACTCCATTTATCATTTTAGTAGCCCACCTTTGAACCCTTTCAAGTTCAGTAATGTCTTTCTTGAGCACCGGTGTCCAAAATTGCACACAATACTCCAAGTGTGGTCTGACGAGTGATTTGTACAGAGGGAGAATTATGTTTTCATCTTGTGTCCCCAGACCTCTTCTAATGCATCCCATGACCCTATTTGCTTTGGTGGCAGTTGCCTGACACTGGGCACTCCAATTTAGCTTCCTATTGACTAAGATGCCTAAGTCTTTTTCCATGTCTGATTTCCCCAGCAGTTTCCCCATTTAGTAAGTAATTGTAGCATCTGTTTCTCCTTCCCATGTGCATAACCTTACATTTATCTGTGTTAAACCTCATTTGCCATTTTTCAGCCCTATTCTCCAATTTACTCAAATCTGTCTGTAGTTGCAAACTGTCCTCCTTTGTGTTAACTACCTTACATAGTTTTGTATCATCTGCAAATACTGATATTTTACTGTGCAAGCCATCCACTAGATCAGTAATAAATATATTAAATAGTAGGGGGCCCATTACAGAACCCTGTGGTACCCCACTAGTAACCCTGGCCCAATCTGAGTATGCCCCATTAATAACCACACTTTGTTTTCTATCACTAAGCCAGCTACCTACCCATCTACACACATTTTCCCCTAGCCCAAGCTTTCTCATCTTACTTACCAATCTTTTATGTGGGACAGTGTCAAATGCTTTAGAGAAGTCGAGATAAATGACATCTAATGATTCTCCTTGGTCCATTTGAGAGCTTACATCCTCCTAGAAGCTTATCAGGTTAGTTTGACAGGAGCAATCCTTCATAAATCCATGTTGATATGGAGTTAAACATTTATTAACATTGAGATAGTCCATAATGGTATCCCTTAGAAACCCTTCAAAAATTTTACCCACAACAGATGTTAAGCTTACCAGCCTATAGTTTCCAGGTTCCCTTTTACACCCCTTTTTGAATATTGGTACCACATTTGCTTGCCGCCAATCAAAAGGAACAGACCCTGTTTCTATAGAGTCTTTAAATATAAGGAATAGAGGCCTGTCTAACACATTAATTAACTCTCTTAATACCCGAGGGTGAATGCCATCAAGGCCTGGTGATTTGTCAATTTTAATCTTACTAAGGCGGTTCTGCACTTCTTCCTGGGTTAGGCAGGTAATACTTAATGGGGAGTTTACATTATCACTCTGCATTTCCCCTGGCAAATCCTTTTCCTGTGTGAACACTGTTGAGAAAGAAGTATTTAAAACATTTGCTTTTCCCACATCGCTCTCATTGATCTCATTGATATCACCCTCATTGTTCTTTAAAGGGCCGACACCATCAATTTTAATCATTTTACTGTTTATATAATTAAAGAATAGTTTGGGGTTTGTTTTACTTTCCTTAGCAATGCGTCTCTCAGTTTCACTTTTGCTAAATGTATTTGTTTTTTACACATTTTATTTTTTTCTCTATAACTTTTTAATGTTTCTTCATTGCCTTCTTGTTTTAGCTTCTTAAATGCCTTGCTCTAGTTATTTGTTGCCCTTTTTACATCCTTATTTAGCCACATTGGTGTTCTCCTGTTCCTAGCCCTTTTATTTCTGTACGGATTGGCTAGCTCGCAGTGGGTGTGTAAAACTGAGTTAAGTATTTCCCATTTATTTTCTGTGCTCCTATTTTTGAGGACATTGTCCCAATCAATTCGGCGAAGGTCCTCTCTAAGTTGATCAAACTTTGCTTTCCTGAAATTCAGCGTTTTCGTAACCCCCTTCCAGGGCACCTTACTGAAGGACAAGTGGAATTGTATTATATTGTGGTCACTGTTCCCTAGGTGCCCATCGACTTGTACTTCTGTTATTCTATCTGGCCTGTTGCTTAAAATTAAGTCCAGAAGGGCTGTCCCTCTAGTTGGGCCCTGCACAAGTTGTGACAGATAATTATCCTTGGTCACTGACAGAAATTGGTTTCCTTTCTGAGATACGCATTTTTCAGTTTCCCAGTCTATGTCGGGGTAGTTGAAGTCCCCCATAATAATCACCTCATTGTGATTTGCTGCTTTGTCTATTTGTTTCAATAATACATTTTCAGTGGGTTCTGTTATATTTGGTGGCTTATAACAAACCCCTATGAGGATTTTATTACTTTTCCCTCCTTGTATCTCCACCCATAGAGACTCCACCTCTTCATTTCCCTCTTGTATATCTTCTCTTAGTGTGGGCTTTAAAGTGGACTTTATATATAGACAGACTCCACCCCCTTTCCTTTTTTTACGATCCCTCCTAAACAAATCATATCCTTGCAAGTTAGCCGCTCAGTCATAGCTGTCGTCTAGCCATGTCTCAGTTATTCCTACTATGTCGTATTTTTCCTCATACATTACCAACTCCAGATCTTCAATCTTATTGGTCAGGCTTCTTGCGTTAGTCAGCATGCAGGAAAGAAGTTTTGCTTCTTTTTTCTTAGCTTCCTTCTGAGTACCCTGTCTTGGGTCCTCTTTACCACATCTAGTATCCTTGATTGGTTTGTCCTTCAGCTGCATGTTCTTGTCTGCTGTTTTTCTTCCCATCCCCTCTTCTTCTAGTTTAAAGCCCTCCTAATGAGTGTGGCTAGTCTTCTGGCGAATGTGTGTTTCCCAGGTTTTGTGAGGTGTATCCCATCTCTTGCGAGAAGTCCATCGTAGAGGTAATTCGCGCCATGGTCCAAGAATCCAAATCCTTGCTGCCTGCACCACCGTTGTAGCCAGTTGTTCACCTCTAGTATCCTATTCCATCTTCTGATGCCATGACCATCAACTAGGAGGATTGATGAGAAAACAACCTGTACGTTCCGTTCCTTTATTTTCTTCCCCAGAATTTCAAAGTCTTCGCAGATAGTTGGTAGGTCATTTCTTGCCGTGTCGTTTGTGCCTACATGTATCAGTAGGAAAGAGTAGTCGTCCTTGGATTTGAGGATAGTTGGTATCCTGTTGGCCACATCCTTGATTTTTGCTCCTGGGAGGCAGCATACTTCTTGTGCAGTTATGTCTGGCCTGCAGATAGTTGCCTCCGTGCCTCTTAGTAGTGAGTCACCCATAACTACCACTCTTCTTTTCTTTCCGGACGCTCTGCTTGTTGCTCGTGAGTGTTTTTGAGTGTCATTTATTTCCGCTTTTGTTGACAGAGTAACTTCTTTTGTTGATAGTGTGTCTTCTCTTGTAGATACGGTATCATCCTGAGCTGTGCCATTTTCGTTCTCCAGCATGAGGGCTTCATATTGGTTGCTAAGCTGTGTGGGTGGTGATGACCACATGATCCGTTTGCTTCTTTTCGCCACATGGCTCCACTTTTCAGCCTCTGTATGTGCTCTGAAGCTTTTCTCCCTTTCCGTATCCTGAATGGTTGCTTCTGCTTCATCCAAGAAGTCCTCATGTTCTTAAATTACCTTCATTCAATCTTGCTAATCTTTCTTCCAGTCCCTGCACCTTTTCCTCTAAGAGGGCAACAAGTTTGCACTTATGACAGGTAAAGTTGAGTTTTTGGGCCAGAAGATCCGTAAACATGTAGCATGTGTTGCAGGTGACCATGTGGATTTTCTTCTCTTCCATATTGCTATTGCTGATGCACTCTATGATGGGTGGAAACTCTTCCCAGAATGCACCGAAAATATGCAGATGAGCTTCCTGCTTCTCCAATCCCAGGTTTTGCGATGTCCTCAAACAGCGAGACCCGGCAAGTCCCAGCGATCGATCAGCTTAAGGCGACTCTTCTCCTCTTCCCAGAATGCACCGAAAATATGCAGATGAGCTTCCTGCTTCTCCAATCCCTGTGTCATGCTGTTTTATAATTTGTTCAAAGATCCTTTCTAGTATAAGCAAAAGTAAGGTTCGCTGTCCAGCAATTTTCTGGCTCCATCTTATTTCCTTTTTTGAAGATAGGGACAACATTTGCCCTTCTCCAATCTTCTGGGATTTCTCCTGTTCTCTAAGAATTTTTAAAAATTCTGGATACTGATTCTGCAATTTCCTCTGCTATCTCTTTCAGTTATCTCTTTCAGTACCCTAGGATGTAATTTATCAGCAAAAGAGATTTTAATTTATTTAAATTAACTAAGTATTCCCTCACCATCTCTCTGTTTATAGAAAGTGTGGATTTGTTTATTCCTTCTAAAGCACAGTGCAGAGCAGATTATGTTACATTTGCTCTCTTAGATAACCTAGATGCAAAATAGGAATTTAACCTTCTCAACATCATATTTGACAACTTTGCCCTTTCATCCTATAGAAATCCTATAACATCTTTGACTTTTCTTTTGCTTTTGACATGCCCCCAAAATTCTTTTTTATTGCTTTTGATCTCCCTTGCAGGATTCAGTTCATTATTGGCTTTAGCTCTTCTAACACGTGCCCTGCATTCCCTGCAGACAACATAATATTTTTCTTTAGCTATGTCTCTCTCTTTCCAATTGATATATGTAGCGCTCGCTCCCAGACTGGATGGCACGAGTGAGGATTGTAGCCCCACTGTGTCACAAACCAGACTACCCTGGAGGGGCATGACTAAGAGTGACAAAGAAGCTACCTTGGTGTTCACTGGAGCCTCTAGTGGTGAGGTCAGGCTTGTGCAGCAAGTAGTTGTCACGTACCACTCAAGGGCTGTGTCTGGCTGTAGCAGGTGATCCCTCAGTGGACAGAACACGGCTGGCACTCTGATAGGCAGGCAGGCACGGCTGGCACTCTGGCAGGCAGGCACGGCTCATACTGGTGGAACCAGAACCGTTTTGGTACGGATCAGGTCAGCATTCTGTGTTTTAACAATGATTAAAAAGGGGAAAATCTCTATGAGCAATCTATGTATGAAGAATGGAATTCAATATACTATAACATATTCCATGCTTCGTTCAGTTCTCTGGGTATCATTTCAGCAATTTCCCCAAAAATATTGATACACTATAGGGATAAGCATCATTGACCTCACTGCCATACTTTACACCCCAAGCATAAAGTATGGACAATCGCCTATCCCAGAGCTCTGCTAGTCCTTTCATTTTCAAAGGAATGATGTAATTAAAGCTATTTATAAAATTGAAAAAATAAAGAAATAAGATAGTGCTCGCGCTATGAGACAAACACCAAAAACATTACTGATTAATTATAATAAATACCTGCAATAATTCAGCAATTCCGAAATGCGTAGGATATTGGCTCCCCCTGCACACCGTTGTATTCAGCTGGGCACCACGTGACTCTGCTAGTCACGTGACCCGAATTACGTCTCACAGGTCCTGTGCTACTGCAGGCTTTGACAATCCCTGCCAGCGTTCTGGGTGTCTGCCTGCTCTTGAAATCACAGCATAACCAGGGATCTAGTCACTGGCCGGGACAACGCTCCAGAATTCATCGCTACCTTGGAGGGTCTCCACATCGAGACACAAGCTAAGTACCACTTAACCCTTGGTGGATCTTTACAAGTCGGCAATTGCAGGTATCGGACATTGTCCAGCACATCCCCATCACTTTATGAGTCACTGCTATTTCTATTTGTGAATGGCTTAGGGTACTGTCACACTTAGCAATGTACCAGCGATCCCGACCAGTGATATGACGTGGTCAGGATCACTGGTACATCGCTAGTGAGCTGCCACACAGGCAGATCTCACCAGCGACATCGCAGGGGTCGGGGGTCACTACTTACCTATCAGACGAGGCGATCCTGACGTCCTCCCGCCCGCGTCCACGCGTCGGTCGTCATCACAGCAGGAAGCCCAGCAGGAAGCTGACGACGAGAAACGGTCCAGGACGTTCTCGCGCGATCAGCGATAACCAGCGGGGGAGCGGTCGGAGGTAAGTATCAGACATAGCGATATCGCTAGCGATATCACTATAACGTCACAAAAAACAGTGACGTTATAGCGATATTGCTAGCGATATCGCTTAGTGTGACAGGCCCTTTAGCAGCAGTAATTGTTTGTTTGTTCAGAGCACCTCTGGTAATCTTTTGTTTGCTCAGTAATCTTTTGTTTGCTCAGAGCACCTCTAGTACTCATTGTGGACAGTGTCAATTATCTTAATGGCACAGTCTAGGATTACTCCTGACATCACTGAACACCCAGCTAACTTCTGACGCTACTGTCAGTGTATTCATTTATTTATATATTTTTTTTTATTTCATTTTTTGCTTATTTTCATAATCCATAAAGTGATAATACTATTGCATATTTGCACAAAGGCAAAAGGTTACTGTTTTACTACACCCTTTACTGCATACCTGGCAGATTTTATACCTTTACTTTTTATTCTTTAGTTTTGCACTGACCTTTTTGAAAGAGTTATGCCTCATCTCGTTCAGATCAAACAAGGCTTCTACTGAATTTTTGCAGGTATTTATTATAATTAATCAGTAATGTTTTTGGTGTTTGTCTCATAGCGCGAGTACTATCTTATTTATTTATTTTTCCAATTATAACTTCATTGTGGTAGGAGTCTTTTGGTACTTTCAGCTGACTCAGCACCTATATACAAGCGCCGCTAATATCATTAATTTCTGATATTTATAAAATTGGTTAAAAGTGAGATCAAAATTTTCTTGCAGATCAACCCTGTCAATGCATATGTTCTTCAATGGTTTCAGAGAACCACCATATCCTTATAGTTGCAGTGCCCAAAGCAAGCCCTCTTAGATCCTCAACCCTGGCAGCCATGAGGAATCCCAAATAGATGTAAGTTGAGTTTTTCACTTACTGCAAAAATATTTTTTCATTTTACACCAGACTCTGTGTAATATAACTAAAACAGATCCCTGTAATTCTTTAAGCATGTTTGCTTCAAAGGCATCTAGTAGTATATCTACAGACTAGAAGGTAAAAATTATTGCTTTATTTCTTATATATTCCTGCTCGTTCCATCCCTGTGTTTGCAACTGTGCTACAAGAAAGTAGTGCTCAGGCGAGGAACTGACAAACCTCCATTCTGTTTCCTCCTCTGCTTGGTTAATTATCTGTTCCCAGCAACTCCTCTTTTCCACATCCATAAAAAACTCAGTCTTCCAAAAGAGATGTTTTGGTAGCCAATTAGTGGCATTGTGAAGCACATAAAGCAGTTGAGGCATCCATATTAGATCTATACTTTGATCAATGTGACCCTCCACTGACAGTGGGAGTTTGACCTTTAATTTAATTTAAACTTATGCAACAAGGGGTCGAGTTTGAGCTTTTCATAATTTTTTACATATATTGATAACTATATTCCCAAATATTCAAATATTTAATAATTGATTTAAATTCCAATGGTGATACACTGTTAGCTTGGCTAGAATCCCTGTAACCTACTGGTAAGATTTCAAATTGATTGCAGTTTGTAACCAATCCAGAATAAGTTCCATGAGTTTCACTGGTAGTCATTGAATTTTGAAACGATGTATTCAGTAACAGGAGCATGTTACCAGCATATAACGCCACTTTGTCTGCTAGTTCACCTATTCTGGTACCCTGTATATCCTTTGTACCCTATTGCAAGCCACCAATGGCTCTAAGGCAGTCACGAAGAGCAAGTGATTAAAGAGGCAACCTTGCCCAACATGACTGCCTCAGACAGGCCTCACTTCACTCTCACTCATGTCCTTAAAGCAGTGTCCCCCAACTCTGGTCCTCAAGAGCCACCAACAGATCATGTCTTCAGTATTTTCTTAGAATTTCCTTGAATTGGGGAACAGTGCCTTAGAGCAACATACAGAACTTATATAAGGAATATAAATGCCTCTTCACAGCCCATCATTCAAAAGACTGATAGTATCAAGTGAAATGTCCTGTGGGTAAAGAATTTGGCAGTATCAAGCAAAAAAATAATTTGCAGCCCAGGCTAGACCTCTGGAATTTGTAGATTCAAATATACTCTTTATAGGATGACCACAATTGATTTTAAAGTTAGTTTAGTGAAAAAGGTAAAATGGAATGAATTACACTGGAGAGACATTTTTTCAAAGCATTTACCACTATCTAATTGTCTAATGTCAAGAGAATTATTGGATCTGTAGGAGTCCTGGAACAGGGGACCTGTGACCTGCTTAGACACCACAATGTTTATGGACTCCCACTTAAACCAAGGCAGATGACCCACCTCTAAGAATGGCCAATTTTATTTAACAGCTTAGGGTAGAGAACATCTCCAAATGTTTTGTATAGCTCTACATGTCCATTCAATCCTGCAGTTGTAGTGTTCGATGCCAAGACAGTTGCCTCTTGCAATTCCTTTAATCACAGTAGAAAAATATTTAGAATTGAGAGTCCTCGGTGGTTGATACCTTTTAATGGCTAGCTGAAAAGATGGTAACAAATCGCAAGCTTTCGAGACTACTCAGGTCTCTTCATCAGGCATTGACTAATACAAAATCTGAAGAATCACATATTTATGCACAACACAGCACAGAAAAAATGCAATAGATAAGTTCTGCTTCACGTCACTTGTCTTATCATTATGGGGGAGTGATACACAGTTATGGCAATAAATATTGGACCAGTTCATAGATAAGGAGTGAAAGTTTTATTGTCCTCTGATTGGGGTCTGGAAATGTGTTGTGATACCCCCACAAGGTCTTAGGAGCAAATTCCTTAATTGATGTAAAAAGACATAAATCCATGCGACACATTCATTCATGCGTTGAGAGTGTCAAAGGTCGTCATGAGTTTGTACTCACAGACTCTTCTCTCTCTCTGAGATGTGAAGTTACTTTTCAATACCAATAGTTTCATGTCCATGGTGCTGTGATCAGGCATACAAAAAATGTTTTGCCACACATAGATCCATTCTTTTTTCTCTTATTGTGTGGCGATGATCCAATATGGTACAATATTTATTGCCATAAATGTCTATCACTCCCCCATAATGATAAGCTCTGATTCATGTCACTTGTCTTATCTATTGCATTATTTCTGTGTTGTATTGTGCATAAAATGTGATTCTTCAGATTTTGTATTAGTCCTTGCCTGATACAGATACCGGAGTAGTCTGGAAAGCTTGCAATGTCTTACCATCTTTTCAGTTAGCCATTAAAAGGTATCAATCACTGAGGACTCTCAATTCTAAATATTTTTCTATCTACTGGCTAACACGGTACAAAGATATACATCTTTCCTTTAATCACAGTAGGCATTTTTGCATGTGATCATTTTTCCATGTGGGCAATATTTTCAAGTTAACATTTTTTGTGCACATTTGACAGTGGAGTTTTTTTAGTGAGGAATTTTCAGGTAGGCTTTTCTCCTGTGAGTTATTTTTATCACCACTCAGTAGGAAAGTTTTAAATGAGACCACAAGGTGCAAACTCCACATTTTGCACTTTTATCTTGGAATCTGTGGTTTGCTGTTAGTTTTATAGCCATTCTTCAAAAAAGCATTACTTATACAGATATTTTACTACATTTCATAAATCAAGAGCAAAGCAATGAATTGTGTTATTGTTCTGTAAATTCCAATTTAACTAAAATGTATCTTAATATATTCAAAATATACTCAAAGTTCTTAAGGACTAGCCAAGATGTCTAGAATTTCAAATCTAAGTTTCCTACAAAGATGCAAAACATTCTTTTTCTGTATTCACTTCATTCTCATGTTTTACACATCTTGGGTGTTAAAAATGGTTTGGGAAAGCATAATTTCCAAGGCACTGCTTAGAGCACTTTTGTAATGCTGGTAAATCAGGGTAATTAAAGGTTAAGTAACCAGGGCCAATGCAATGTAAATTCTTGTAATGAACATTAACTTTGCCTAATTAAATTCAATGGACTAAAAATTCAGTGCCTAAGTCTACAATAAAATAAAAGGAAGAAATCATATCAAAATGACATAAAATTCTTATTTGTGTAACCAAAATATTTATGCATAGAAAGCAAAAATAAGATATTTAATGTTAAAATGTTATATTACAATATACACTTTATTTAATGGGACATTCCTCTTGATAATTGAATATAAGTTTTTCATTCAATCCAAGGTGAATAAAACCCAGTCCGTAGCCATGCAATCTGACTTTACAAACAATTGTGAAAAAATGACTCATTCTAAAGAGCTCCTTGAATTCAAATATAGTACATTAATAAAAGGATGCCTTTCCAACAAGTCAGTTATAAAATTAATTCTAAACAACCTATGACCAACTGTTAGTGTTATTATAGAAAACCTCAGCGATTAAGCCATGAAATGGCAGAACACAAAAAGTTACAGAGTAGTTGAGTAGTGAGAGCAAAAGTTAAAAAAAAACCCAAAATACTCTGCTGACTCAATGACTACAGAGTAGGGAGCAGATCAGTGAAGGTTTGGGTTCCCCAGGTTTTACCAGACTTTTTAAAAAGTCCAATTTGGGACCCAAACTTGACTCCTGAACCCAAACCCAATATAAGTCAATGGGGACCCGAACTTCAGTGCTGTAAAATGGTCATGGTGAAAAACTAGGAGGCTGCAAAGGAAGAAAAAAAATAGGGTAAGAGCAGGACATTTGTCCTGTAAACAAATATGGATAGGGAAATTACTTAAAGAGGTTCTTTCTCCATAGGAATCATGGTAAAATAGGAAGTAAATGAATAACATAAAAATTTTAACAGTGCTCTCAGCTCCAGTAGCATACATTACAAGTGGTACCCATGAAAAGCTGGTATTATGATCAGAAGAATCTTAGGATAGTAACACGGGTAGTTGACTCAAAGGATGTGGAGACCTGCTGGTCTCGAAGGCCTACTGCTACAGGCAACACACATGAAGGAGATCCGACCAGGAGTTTATGCATTTCCAAAGATTAATGGCAGACACCAACAAAGTGGCATCAATTGCAACAGAGTAGAACTCATATAATGTGGACCGCCACCTCTTCCACTACAGCCAAACCAGCATATGGAGACTGTAACGGGCATAGTGGTGGAACCACTGTGCCTGGAGGGGTGTAGCCAGGTGGTCTAACAAATCCCAACTCGAATAAGTGGCAGCAGGCAAAAACTGCGACACAAGGAGGGAAAGGAGGTGGCACCAAGTGCTACTACAGAGCTGACCTAAAGAGGGTGGCAGCTGACCCCCTAGAGCAGGTAGGCTACTATGGCCCAAAAGAGATGAAGAATGCAGGCAGGCACTGTAGGGACACTGGAACCACAGGTGCAGATGGGATCGGCTGAGAAAAAGAAAAGTAGTGGCAGGGTTGGGCTGGACTGGCTGATGGACAGAAGACCACAGACAGGTACGAATAAACAGTTACAGGGAAGACAAGCAGATGGGCACTACGGCAGAATCTAAAACCTAGCAAGCATGCAAGGCAAACTGACAACATAGCTCAGGCACCTCCATATTGAAGGAGAAGCCTTAAATAGAAGGTGTTGCCAGCTATTGGTTGGGAACACCTTAGGTCAACTCAGATGGTCCCTTTAAGAGAGAGGGAGCATATGCCCTAAGAAAAGTGCCCAGGCATACAACTGACCTTAAGGGTAACCAACACATAAGGGGTGAGATGAGAAGGTGGTATGT
Source organism: Dendrobates tinctorius (assembly GCF_039654945.1). Classification (NCBI taxonomy): domain Eukaryota; kingdom Metazoa; phylum Chordata; class Amphibia; order Anura; family Dendrobatidae; genus Dendrobates; species Dendrobates tinctorius. The sequence continues at coordinate 3,995,738 of NW_027361773.1, forward strand.
ATATGGGAGACACTGAATGTCCTGTCTGTTTGGTAAGAGGAGATCCAATAAAGGACCAAGTCTGTAATTGCAATAGATCAGAAAGTCTGTAGTAAGAGAGAATGGTCCACTGTGTCAAAGGCAGATGCCAGGTCCAAGAGAAGGAGGAGGACAAACTAGCGTTGCTTTGATTTGGTGGTTAGGAAGTTGGTGACTTTAGTCAAGGCAGTTTTTAGTGGAATAGTTCAGTCAGAAACCATATTATAAGCGGTCAAAGAGGGAGCAAGAGGAGAAGTGGGAGGACAGTTCAAAATGAATGTTTTGTTACAGTTGTTTGGTGGCATAGGGGAGAAGTGATATGGGGCGATAGCAAGACACAGAGGATGGGTCAAAGGAGGATTTTTAGCGGATGGGTGTGATTGAGGTATGTTTAAATCAGGAGGGGAAGACACCAGTTGTAAGTGACAGGTTGAAGAGGTGGGTTAGGTTTGGGATGAAGACTGTGGCAAGATTTGGAAAGAGGGGGGTCGTTATTCGATCAAGTTCACAGGTGGTGAGGCAAAGTCTTCAGCTGAGAGGAGAAAGAGGGGGAGCTGGTGGATGGAGGAGAATTGAAAGTACTGAATAGCTGTTCATAGTTGTGAGACAGGTATGATATGAGCGATGAGAAGTGGGTTTGTTTTGCTTCTGTGAGCAATTGTGCAGCATTTTTACAACTTATGTTAATGGAGGGGCTACTTCACTCTGTTTCTTTGGCAGTGGCTCAGCGGTATGCTTTGTAGATGAGGGCCAGAAAGAACATATGTTCCAGTAGATGACATGACCTCCATCAAGTGGTCTCTGCTCATCTTCCTCCACCTTAACATTACACACAGTACAGTCCTCTAAGGTGGCACCAATTACCTTTGCTTCCCCCAAGTCACAACTCTCCAACTGAAAACTGACTTTTTGCAATCACAGGTGGCAGGGTCTGAAGATCTGTTCACACATTCTATGCCATGTGCATGGGAAGTGTACTCTGTTGTGAGTTCATTTTCCCCTTCACCATTGAGGTCTGATGAACTCCCTCTTCTGGTGAAGGAAGGTAGTGAGGCTGATTACAAAGCACCTGAGAAGAATGATGATGACTGGGTGACTGGTATTGCTGACTGGATATAAGGCAGCCGACGCCCTTCTGCCTTGCGGGTGATTTCTCTGAGGGATTCTTGGAGACCAGTCTGATTCCTGCTCCTCAAAAGCTAAGTTTTTCTGCTCTGCTTTTTGCATTTGTGTTTTGGTTTTGTTTTTCCTTGTTTTTCTGATTTCTGCCTTTCCCTGCTGGGTGAGCTGAATTCCTTTTGCTCTGTCTTCAGAAAATACCTGAGTACTGATATAGTCTTTTTGAAGCCTAGCGTCTTCAGGGCTTTTTTCCCTATCAGTCTGTTGGCTCTTGTTTTTGAGAGGGTTTTGGTGGATTGCAGACAGCAGCTTTTCTATCCTGTCCTATATAGTTAGCTTGGGCCCCATCATTTGCTCAGCCTATCTTTCTATCTGTGTGAGTGTTTTTCCATCTTGCTTCACCGTTGGGGGCTGCCTATTGCTTTGGGGTCTGCTCTGGGGCAGTTTAGATTTCCCTTTCTGTCTTTAGGCTATGTAGTTCTCCGGCTGTGATCGAGGGGTCTAGGGCACCGTAGGAACCCCCCACGGCTACTGCTAGTTGTTGTTGTTAGGTTCAGGGGTCTGCAATCCGATAGCTGCCAACTTCTCTGGTTTTCTGGACTTAGCTAGTATTTCTGTTTTTGCCTCCTATGGTGACTCATTCATAACAGTACTCCAAAGATTCACAGAGTCAAGAGGAGGAAATCATCTGCACCAATGCCATTTTTTTTCAGTCTGATCCAGGACCGGACGAAGTAGGATCTGAGCAGAATCCAAACCCTCATCAACAGACGTTAACCCCGGAGATGGAGGTGATGAATTCCTGATGAGACTCAAATACTTGAGGCACCCGCAGACTGTACTGTGCTGTCAGGGCAAGAAGAGGAGGGTAACTGTCAGGGCGAGAAGTGGGAGAGCAGAGAGGATGATGATAAGGTAGTAGATGCCACTTGGTGTAAACCCAGAGGCATGTAACTGAGTAGCTCAGTAGAGGAGTAGGAAGACAAGGATGCTATGTTGTGGCTTCCTGCAGACAGAGTCATGCAACCATAACAAGCAATGCATCCTGAGCTCCATAAGTGGCCATCAGTATTCGCGGGTCTGCAATTGCTTAGCTTTGGCCTTCTTTTCCAGACCTGCAAAAATGACAAAAATCACGTTATCTGACAGCTTTGTTGAAAAGGACAAGTAGAGTTTGAAAAAAATGCAATAATTTTGTACTATATGCATGAACTGACACATGCGCAATCAACACGCGTTAATCTGTGAATCTCACTGTGCTAAAATGCAGACTAGTGGACCTCACCAACCATTATCCACTTCATCAACCGCATCCTCTGATTCTTCCTCCTTCCTCAACGTGTCAAGTGTTGTCACACAGGTCTCCAGCCGCAGAACTTCCACTTATTTATCCCTGCAGTTGGGGTGACAGAGAGCCTGTCAGATGATATGTAAGTGGACATGCCTGCTGTTTTTGACTGATATTAGATACCGATCACACCCCATCTTTCTCAATCCACTGTAATATCTTGTCGTGATCACAGTAATCCACCCTGTGTCAGCACAGCAGCCAGCCCTTGTTTGTGCAGTTGTGCTCATGTAAAAGATTCTTTCGTCCTACACATGGCAAAGCTAAGAGATTGAACTTCACCATCTTCAATCTACTAAAATGAATAACCTTTATATTGTGCTAACATATTCCGCAGAGCTTAACAAGTCAGCAGTTCATATAAAACAGTCAAACGTTACAAAGTTTATGATAATCAAACAATTAAAGCTACAATAATGATGACCATGCTCTTCAGAGCTTACAATCTATGATAAGTTGGGGGTGACACAAAGTACAGGTGCTTATTTACAATGATTGTCCAACCATCTTGAGGAAAAGGGGGGTAGCTAAAGGCTGCATGAGGCTTTTGGATATGGTTGAGTTTGATGACGAATTATGTTTATGTAGAAAATAGGCTATATATAATAAGGATTTTGATTACAGAACGTAATAGGCTGCCCTAAACAGATGTGTTTTTAGGGAGTGCCTAAAAATGTCTAAGTTGTGGTTATACTCCTTATTTCATGGGGGAGAAATGGTAAGAGATGAGTTACCTAGGTAGGAGCTTGAACTGAGCAGGACAAAAACCAGATCAGGGATGTTACCATCTTTGTATGTCTCAGAGGTTGAAAGCTGTGAGAGGTCACAAGAAGAGGCTAGAGATAAAAGCTGGGATGCAGTTGGGGAGGTGGGGCCATTGAAGTCTCCCAGGATAAGGGTTGGCAATCCTGAGGACATGAAGTGCGGCAGCAAGGCAGAAAAGTGGTTAAGGAAGTAAGTGGTTGATCCTGGGGGATGGTATATGACTGCTACTCAGAGAGCGAGAAGAGATGGGCGACCCTGGCGGTGTGAACCTCCAAAGAAGAATGCATCCGATTGGTCTACATTTATGACTCTTTTTTAAAAACAGAATTGTTGAGGGCAACATTGGATATTATTTGCAGACCAGTCACCAATCTAGTCACTCTAATCTGAACTTGCTCCAGTTAGTTCATGTCTTTTTAAAATGTGGTGCCCAGAAATGGACACATTATTACAGTTGAGGTCTGTCCAAAGAGAAGAGGGGGATAATTACTTCACATTATCTAGACTGTATGTTTCTGTTATTGCAACCCATAATTGTGTTTGCCTTTTTGCTGCTGAATTACATTGTTGAACCATGTTCAGTCTGTGTTATATTAGTAAATCCAAGTGTTTTTCACATGTGATGTTGTTTAGTCCTATTCCTCCCATTCTGTATATGATTTTTATTTTTCTTGCTCAGATGTAGGACTTTGCAGTTCTCCCTGTTAAAAAATATTCTATTAGTTGCTGCCCACTGCTCCAGCTTGTTTAGATCTGTTTGAATCCTCTCGCTCATTTCTCTAGTATTAACTATGCCTCCTAGCTTTGTATCATCAGCAAATGTAATCAGTTTACCCTCAATTCCTTCATCTAAATCATTTAAAAAGATGTTAAAATACACAGGAACAAGTACAGAGCCCTGTGGAACCCCACATTCTTCCAACTAGATGTGCAGCCATTTATGACCACTATTTGGCTCCGATCACTAAGCCAGTTATGAATCCACCTAACAGTTGCCTTTTCTTTTCCATACTTGATCATTTTTTTAAATAAGGATGGAATGAGATACTTTGTCAAATGCTTTGCAGAAGTCAAGATATACTATATCTACTGTGTTTCCCTGTTCCATACTCTCAGTGATTCTGTAATAGAAGGAAATTAAGCTAGTCGGACATGACTGACTATTTACAAACCCATGCTGGCTCTGGTTAATCACTTAATTCTCATCCAGGTACTTGCGTACATGTTGTTTAATAATTTGCTTAAAGATCTTTCCGAGTATTGAAGTCAAGCTCACAGGCCTATAGCTCCCTGCATCCACCTTCTTTCCCTTTTTGAAAATAAGAATGTTTGCTTTCCTCCAGTCTTCTGGGATTTCTCCTATTCTCCAGGAATGTTCAAAGATTATGGAGAGTGATTCAACAATTTCCTCTGTGGTCTCCTTCAGTACCCTAGGATGTAATTCATCTTGACCTCAAGACTTGAATTAATTTATGTTAGCTGAGAATTTCCTCACAATTTCTCTGTTTATAGATAATGTGGATTCTTTTTTTCCTTCAATATTACAATGAAGATCAGTTGATGCTTTCTTTACTTCCTGAGAGAAAACAGAATAGGAATTTAAAAGTTTGGTCTTCTCAACATCATTTTTTCCCACTTCACTAATTCATCTGTAAAAATTCTATAATATCTTTAACTTTTCTTTTACTTTTAATATACCCCCAAATCCTTTTTTATTGCTTTTGATGTCTCTTGCAAGGCATTATTCATTATCAGTTTGGCAGACAGCATTATATTTTCCTTTAGATTTGCCACCCTCTTTCCATTGGATAAAAATGTCTTTCTTCCTATTTGGCATGTGTTTAAGCTCTGTGTTCATCCTTACTGGTTTTGTTAAATGTTTAATATTCACCACTCTTTTAGGTAATTATTTGAAATTTCATTGTAATTTATGAGAGAAGCAAGAACTGCCAAAAATTTGAAGGAAGAGTGACTCAGATACACCCTTTATTAGACATAAAGGCGGCCCTCATACACATTCTGCACTAAGTGTAAAGCCTGCTAAAAATTTGAAGCCAGGTCATCCATATACCCTTGAAGGCATCAACTGTAATGTCTCATTCAAATATTGTGAATAAAGTGTAGTTTTTGCACTTCTATGCCCATAAAAGCTCTGCACACAGTGCAAAGCCTGCCAATAATTACAAACAGGGTCATCCATACACCCTTCAAGGCACCAAGTGGAGTGCCTCATTCAAATATTAAGAAAGTGTAGGTGTGGTCCATCTACACTCACAAAGGCTCTGCACACAGTGCAAAGCCAGAAAAAAAACATAAGGGGGGGTCAGCCATAGACCCTTGAAGGCAACAACAGGAAGACCTCATTCAAATATTGAAGATTAAAAACACTTTATGTTCTGCTTTCATTTGGTGGTGTGGAAAAGTCAGGGCTAATCCAGGCTTTGTTCATTTTTATCAGAGTGAGCCTGTCAGCATTTTCTGTTGACAGGCAAAAGCACTTGTTTGTTATGAACCCCACTGGCGGCACTGAAAACCATCTCAGACAAGACGTTAGCAGCAGGGCAGCACAATACCTCTATGGCCAAGTGTCCAGCTTTGAGAACCAATAGTTGAAGGTCACAAAGGAATTAGGAAGTAAGCTGGTTTTGTCAGCCAGGTATTGCTTGAACATCTTTAAAAACTTTCCCTCCTTGTCAAAAATACATGGTCATCAGGGCCTTGATGCTTGGAGGGTGAAATGAAATTGGCAAAGATCTTTAACAGCGCATCCCAGCATCTGCTGTACATGGTGTGTGTTTCCCTCGCCTCTCCTCCTTGATTGGGCATAGACGCTTGCTCCCTGCTGCTAGCATTTTCTCATAGGATCTATTTCAACATATTTTCCACAATGGCCTTCTTGTATGGCACCGTTTTAGAAGACATCTCCATCTCAGAAAGGAGAGATTCAAGATTCTCCTTGTAGTGTGGGTCTGGCGGGGTGAACAACCAGTACTCTTTTTTGGCCAAGTTTAATATATTGTGAGGGTCACAGGAAAGGCAGTGGTACATAAACTCAGCCATATGTGCTAAGCTCCCTAAAGCCAACACTTCCCTGTCTCCATGATGATGACACCTCTATAACTTCCACTCCTCCCTTTCTACCTCCTCTGCCAATCCACATAGGAGAGACGGGACAAAGATTGTGTGGGTACTAACCTCTGTTGTGCTACTAAACCAGCTCCTGTCTCTCTTCCTCCTCAGCCTCCACGTCCTCATTGTTACCCAGTTCATGCTAAGCAGATGAGATTAGGCTGAGCTGGGTGGTATCTTCCTGTCTCCTGACTTCCTCGGTCACATGTTTAATTGTCAGCAGCGATTGTTTAGGTAGGTACAGAAGTGGGATCATTGCACTGATTATGGCATCATAGATACTCATCATCTTTGTGGAATCCTTAAAGTCTTGGAGAATCTCACAAATGTCAGACATCCATGCCCACTCGTCAGTTGTTCTGTGCGGAGGCTGACCAGAATACTGACTGGCATTTTGGAGCCGGTATTGCACAACTGGCCTCTTCTGCTCACAAAGTCTTGCCAGTATGGAGTTCCAGCACATGGTGACATTACACACCAGTGGGTGAGCTGGTGCTTGCATGCCTTGCAGCAGTACTGCCATAGTGGCGGCAGTTGCAACTGACTTGTGGAAATGGGTGCTGATTTGGATTACCTTGACAGAAGCTCTGGCAAAACTGGACGAGTTTTCAGAAACTGATATACTGTCAGGCTGAGCAAGCGGGTCAGGCATGATGCATGTATGAGCATACCAAGCTTCACAGCCGCCACCAGAGCAATGCTCAGTTCCGGCCTCCACAATGTTCACCCAGTGTGTCATCAAGGAAATTTAGCATCACTGGTCACAAGCGCTATTCTACATGTCAGTTGTTAAGTGGTCAATCCAATAGGTGTGCTCATAAGGGCACAGGTGATGTTCCTAAACACATGCTGGTACAATGAGAGGATACCACACTCTGAGAAATAGTGGTGGCTGGACGCTGAATTCTGAGGGATGGCTACCGCCATGAGTCAGCGGAAATCCTATCATGTCTTCAAGCCTAAATGGCAACATTTTCATGGCAAGCATGGAAATATGCCCACTTAGCATTTGGGCCTGTGGATGGGAAGCTGAAAACTTTCTTTTTTGTTCCAAGACCTGGACTGCTGAACACTGTGCTAGGACAAGGATTTGGAAGTGTCTGATAATGGTGCTTCACAATTTGCAAGGATGATTGCAGAGCAGGAGGCATTGCACCAGTGTTTTGGACAGGGGATAGGCAAGCACCTAGCACAGGAAAAAGGTTAGTGGTGTCACCCACTATTACCAATAGTGGACAAAGGCATTTGGCCCATCAAATTGGGTGATTGATTATGCTGGTGGTAGTTAGGCTTTTAGTGGTCAGGATAAATTCAATAGTGTTGGTGCTCTGTGGAACAGTTGCTCGCCTTCTCCCTCTGGTCACCCCACTGCCTCTTCTTTACTGTTTCAGAGCCTCAAATCCCTCCCCCTCTGCACTGCTGGCCTTACTCTGTGTGCCAGATTCCCAGGTTGGGTCAGTGACTTTGTCATCCACCACCTCATCTTCCACCGTCTCACCCTGGTCCTCCTGACTTGGTGACTGAACCCAAGACATATAGGAAACTGTGTCTCATCATCATCTACCTATTTAGACCAAACTTGCCGTTCACCACCATCATCTTCTTGTGACCACCTGGCTGATTACAGTTTTGTGCACCACTAAACAGCATGTCCTCCTCTCCCTCATGGAACATGCAGGGTGGGAGGTCACTATCAAGAAGGAGTAAAAAGCTTCTTGAAGTGTCCTAACGTGGGATCGCGCTGGTCTAATGGGACTCAACATGGTGGGAAGAAGGAGGGTCAGGGAGAAGATTTATTGATACAGACTCTTGGGTGGTTAGACTGGACAGTGTAAAAGAGTAGGTGATGCTGCCAAGTATGCTGTAAGCATTATCTGCTATCCAATTGACCATTTGTTTTCACTTCTCTGGCTTCAGAAGAGGTGTATTGTGCCTCCAAGCAAAGTGGGACAAGAAGCTATGTGTCATGAATTGGCGCATTGCTTTGGCTTCAGAAACAGGCAAAATCGCACCTGTCCCACATCCTTGCCGCCTGCATGCACCATCATCAGCACTTCCACGTTCCCGTCCTTTACCGCACACCTTATACATTTTGTAATTGCTAGGTCTCTGGAAACCAAGTTTCCTTAATTAATTGAAACTACATTTTTTAAATAAAAAAAAAATAAATTGGTCACCTAAAGCAGGCCAAGCAGTTTTTTAAAAAATTCAAACCAGTGTTGTTTCACACAAAGCAGGTTAAACTGTTTGAATGACAATAGTCAATTTTTTAAAGAATAGTTTTTTTCACCTGTAGCAGGCAAAGCTGTTGTTAAAATTTTCAAACCAGCTTAACCCCTTCACTGCCAAGGGTGGTTTGCACGTTAACTCCCAGGCCAATTTTTACCATTCTGACCACTGTCCCTTTATGAGATAATAATGCTTCCATGGATCTCGGTGATTCTGACACTGTTTTCTCGTGACATATTGTACTCTATGTTAGTGGTAAAATTTCATTCAAATAACTTGTGTTTATTTGTGAAAAAAACAGAAATTTGGTGAAAATTTAGAAAATTTAGCAATTTTCAAACTTTTAATTTTTATGCTCTTAAATCACAGAGACACATACACATAAAACTTAATAAGTAACATTTCCCACATGTTTACTTTACATCAGCACAATTTTGGAACCTAAATTTTTTTTTGTTAGGAAGTCATAAGGGTTAAAAGTTGACCAGCGATTTCTCATTTTTGCAACACCATTTTATTTTTTACAGACCACATCACATTTTAAGCCACTTTGAGGGGTCTATATGATAGAAAATACCCAAAAGTGGCACCACTCTAAAAATTGCACCCCTTAAGGTGCTCAAAACCACATTCAAGAAGTTTATTAACGCTTCAGGTGCGTCACAGGAATTTTTTTGAATATTTAAAAAAAATGAACATTTAACTTTTTTTCACAAAAAAAATACTTCAGGTTCAATTTTTTTATTTTACCAAGAGTACACTGCTACCTGATATGTGGGGGGGAACCAATGTTTCGGTGCATGGCAGAGCTCAGAAGGGAAGGAGCGCCGTTTGACTTTTTCAATGCAAAATTGGCTGGAATTCAGATCGGACGCCATGTCACGTTTGGAGTGCCCCTGATGTACCTAAACAGTGGAAACCCCCCACAAGTGACCCCATTTTGGAAACTAGACCCCCCAAGGAACTTATCTAGATATGTGGTGAGAACTTTGATCCCCCAAGGGCTTCATTGAAGTTTATAACGTACAGTCATACAATTAAAAAATCATATTTTTTCCACAAAAATGATCTTTTCACCCTCAATTCTTATTTTTCAAAGGGTAACAGGACCCTAAAAATTATTGTGCAATTTGTCCTGAGTACGCTGATACCCCATATGTGGGGGTAAACCACTATTTGGGCGCATGGCAGAACTTGGAAGGGAAGCAGCGCCATTTGACGTTTTTGGCTGGAATTGAGATCGGACACCATGTCGCGTTTGGAAAGCCCCTGATGTACCAAAAAAGTGAAAACCCCCCACAAATGACACCATTTTGGAAACTAGACCCCCCAAGGAACTTACCTAGATGTGTGATGAGCACTTTGAACCCCCAAGGGTTTCGCAAAAGTTTATAACGCCTGGGCGTGAAAATAAAAAAATCGTATTTTTTCCACAAAAATGATCTTTTAGTCACCAATTTTTTTATTTTCCCAAGGGTACCAGGAGATATTGGACCCAAAAAGTTGTTGTCCAATTTGTTCTGAGTACGCTGATACCCCATTTGTGGAGAAAACTACTGTATGGGCACACGTCAGGGCTCGGAAGGGAAGTAGTGACGTTTTGGAATGCAGACTTTGATGGAATGGTCTGCGGGTGTAATGTTAATTTTGGAGAGCTCCTGATGTACCTAAACAGTGGAAACCCCACACAAGTCACCCCATTTTGGAAAATAGACCCCCTAAGGAACTCATCTAGATGTGTGGTGAGCACTTTGAACCCCGCAGTGCTTGACAGAAGTTTATAACGACCGGGCGTGAAAATAAAAAAAATCGTATTTTTTCAACAAACATGATATTTTAGTCCCCATTTTTTTATTTTCCCAAGGGTAACAGGAGAACTTGGATGCCAAAAGTTGTTGTCCAATTTGTCCTGAGTACGCTGATACCCCATGTGTGGGAGAAAACTACTGTATGAGCATACGTCGGGGCTCGGAAGGGAAGTAGTGACGTTTTGGAATGCAGACTTTGATGGAATGGTCTGCGGGTGTCATGTTGCTTTAGAGAGCCCCTAATGTACCTAAACAATTGAAATTCCCCAAAAGTGACCCCATTTTGGAAACTAGATCCCCCACGGAACTTATCTAGATGTGTGGTGAGCACTTTGAACCCCCAAGTGCTTCACAGAAATTTATAACGCCCGGGCGTGAAAATAAAAAAATCATTTTTTTTCCACAAAAATGATAATTTTGCCCCCATTCTTTTATTTTCCTATGGGTAACAGGAGAAATTGGACCCCAAAAGTTGTTTTGCAATTTGTCCTGAGTAGGCTGATACCCTATATGTGGGGGTAAAACACTGTTTGGGCGCATGGCAGAGCTTGGAAGGGAAGGAGCACCATTTGACTTTTTCAACGCAGAATTGGCTGGAATTGAGATCAAACGCCATGTTGCATTTGGAGAGCACCTGATGTGCCCACACAGTGGAAATCCCCCAATTATAACTCCAACCCTAACCCCAACACACCCCTAACCCTAATCTCAGCCCTAACTCTAGCCCTAACCCTAACCCTAGCCCTAACCCTAGCCCTAACCCTAACCCTAATGGGAAAATGGAAATAATAAAATTAAAATAAAATGCATTTATTTTTCCTAACTAAGGGGGTGATAACGGGGGGTCTGATTTACTATTTATGGCGGTTTTTATGTTTGGCAGCTGTCACACGCTAAAAGACGCTTTTTATTGTAAAAATAGCTTTTGCATCACCACATATTGAGAGCTATAATTTTTTATATTTTGACTCACCGAGTCATGTGAAGTCTTATCTTTTGCGGGACGAGTTGACATTTTTATTGGTATCATTTTCGGGCATGTGACATCTTTTGATCGCTTTTTATTCTGATTTTTGGGACGCAGAATGAACAAAAACCAGCGTTTCATGAATATCTTTTGTGGGGTGCGTTTACACCGTTCCGCCTGAGGTAAAATTGATAAAGCGCTTTTATTCTTCGGGTCAGTACAGTTACAGCAATACCTCATTTAGGTTTTTTTTATGTTTTGGCGCTTTTATGCAATGAAAATAATTTTATATAAAAAATAATTATTTTTGCATCGCTTTATTCTGCGAGCTATAACTTTTTTATTTTTTTGTTGATGATGCTGTATGGCGGCTCGTTTTTTGCGGGACAAGATGTCGTTTTCAGCAGTACCATGGATATTTATATTTGTCTTTTTGATCGCGCGTTATTGCAGTTTTTGTTCGGCGGTATGATAATAAATCATTATTTTTTGCTTAGTTTTTTATTTTTTTTTTAAGGGGTTCGCTAAAGGGGTTAACTAATGGACAGTTTTATAGGGCGGGTCGTTACGGACGCGTCAATACCAAACATGTGTACTTTTTTTGGAAATAAAAAAAAAACAATAAATGAATTTATTAGGGAACATTTTTTTTTTATTAGCGATTTTTTAAAATTATTTTTACACTTTTTTTTAACTTTATTACATTGTCCCAGGGGGGGCATAACTGTCATGTGACAGATCGCTGACCTGTCACACCACAGATCACTGTGACAGATCAGCGATCTGTCACAGGCACTGCACAAGGCTTCCTCGTGCCTGCGCTTTGCAGGCACTGAGGAAGCCAGCTCCCTGCAGGCCCCCGAAGGTCCCCGTCGCCATCTTGGATCCGGGGACCTGCACGGAAGGAGCCCCCCTCAGCAGCGCTGCACATTGCACTGCTGTGGGGGGCTCAGGGAAGCACGGAGGGAGCCCCTCCCTGCCGATGCTTCCCTTTAACCCCGGTACACCGCGATCGCGTTTTTGATCGCGGTGTGCAAGGGGTTAACGTGTCGGGGGTGGTCTGTGACTGCCCCTGACACATTGTGCCTGGTGTCAGCTGTGATAATCAGCTTACACCTGGCCGCGATCAGTGGCGCTCACCACGTGGGCGCCGCTGATCGCTATGACGTAATATTCCGTCCATGGGAATTAGGTCCAGGGTCACATGGACGGAACATTACGTCCATTGTAGGAAAGAGGTTAAATTCCCACAGAATGAAACATAGAAAAGCATAGTAAAACAAGCGTATAATAATACTCTTAATAATCACAAGAGAAAAAAAATCCAGTATAACATGCCAATATAAAAATGTACAACCTTTATTAGATATACTCACAAGAGATAATAGACAAATAATTCAAAGTAGTTCAAAAATAACATATCAAGGTCACTACTAAACCATAATAGGGTAATGACAACCTCATAAGCCCGACCTACAAATCATACATAGTAGTGCATGGTAAAGTTCTCCCTTATAGCCACATGTATCTCCTACTCCCGGTACCAGCCATGCCCACTTATGGCTATTATTAAATGGAGAATGCTCCCAAAAATCACTTACATTGATGGTGGTCTGCTAGTTGCGGTCTCTTCCCCAAGCGCCTTATCGCACATTTTGTCCCTTCGTCAGGAGCAAATGCTAGAGGGAGGGGGTGTGCATGGACAGCCAATGAAAAGCCTGGTGTCAATATATGTAAAGAAGTTCCTTGTTATTCCCGATCACTTCCGGTGTTCGCTGCACTTGCACCGCTGACATCATCCGTCTCCCAGATACAATGGATTGCGGCTGTGGAACACAAGCGTGCCATGGGCCGTTATAAAGACGGCGCATGCGCCCTGCTCCTGTTGCCCGCTTTGCATAGCATCGATGAACGTGGCAGTCATGCAAGCGTCGCACTGGAAGGCACTGAAGACTAATTCTTGTGGGAACAGAGAATGATGATATTAAATGTATCCTAATAAAGTGCATAGTGACATACAACTTGTGATATAATAGTTATATACCATTATTACAAAGATGAAGTATAAAACAATGCAATACAATTAGTACTATGTGCCCAAGTATGCTGGATAACTACTGTTAGACAATGCATAATAAAGCCGCTATACAGCATAATACAAAGACAATTATATAGTGAAAACCTATATGTACATTAGAGTGAAGGTCATAATAAAGTGCATACAGTACCATAATGTATCTATACAATAACACGTATGAAAATATCATAGTTGTGTATATAAAAACTATTTTTATCTTTTATCAAATATATAAAATAGTGCCAATAACATAAGTGTACAGTGCATATAATTTCTGTCAGTGTCTACCAGAAAAAAATAAAAAATACAACATCCCACAATAGAGCAAATTTTTAAATAAGAACCCAGCATAATGTCAGGCTACACTCCAAATAGACGGGACCAATATAAGGACCCTATATTGATCCGAGGATATTATGGTCCTTTGCAGATTAGATCCTTTTTCACATGTCCTTGTAGATTTTGTCCCATGCGAATAAACCAAATTTTAAGATATATCACGAATAAAGTAGACCAAAAGGCTGCCCAACCATCACAGATAGTGAAAACCTATAATATATAAAAAGGTATAAATACCAAACAAACAATAAAAACATAAGGGAAATCCCTTGCTTATCATAGAAACCCAATAAACAGCAATAATCATTAGAACTACCCCAACCCACCCATAATTAAAAGATATCAAAATCCTATAAGAAGGATCTAAACCCAAAGTTTTCATTAAGCTCTGATGGTGTCACTGTCTGTAGGCGATATATCCAGCGACTTTCAATTTGTGCCAGCTTTTTGAACAGATCACCCCCCCCTTGACCCATTGATACCTGATCAATTGCTCTTAGCTTCAGGAGACTGGAATCCGAATTGTGAAAATCCTTGAAATGTCTTGGTAAGGTCTTTAAAGGTTCTTCCCTAGTATTGTTCTTAGATTTTTCTATGTCGCACACATGTTCCCTTACCCGGATTTTGAATTCACACGTAGTCATCACCACATAAATATTTTTACATGGGCAATGGGCATGGAAAATAACACCTGTTAAAGGACAGGTGAGTCTATGCCAGATTTTAAATGTGCGTGTACCACAACAGTTCTGAAAATCCTTGCATTTCACTAGATTTCTACAGGCCTTACATAGGCCACACGGGAAGAATCCCTGAAGAGAGGTAGAATTGGTTCCACTACATTTTCGATGGTCTGAAGTGTAGTGGCTATGCACAAGGAGATCCCTGAGACTTCTGGATCTCCTTGCTGTTACAAGAGGTCTTGGGGGATCAAATTTCTCAATATTGGATCCATCTCTAGAACGCTCCAATGTTTCCAGAGAATATCCACAAAATCATCCCATTGACCATTAAAAGAAGTGATAAATCTAGGAATCTAGGCTGTTCTATTTTTTTGCTATCATTTTGAGAAGATGTTTTATAGAGCAACGTGTTCCTGGGAGTTCCTTTGCTCTATTATATTCCCTATGTATAGCTCTATGACTATAACCTCTATCCCGAAATCTCGAGTAGAGGTCTTTGGCCTCTTTTTGAAAATTCTCCTCAGTGGAGCATATCCTTCTGATTCGTAAATGCTGACCTATTGGAATGCCATGTATTGTAGTATTCGGATGTGATGATTCGGCATGTAAGATGGTATTAGTAGCCGTAGGTTTTCTATAAACATCCGTGGTTAACATACCAATCTCATTCGCCTGAATATTGACATCAAGAAAATTCACTTGACAACCACATGTGTATGTCAATTTGATATTTAAATCATTGTCATTAAGGTCGTCCATCAGTATTTTTAGTTCCTCATTGGATCGCTCCCATAGAAACCACGTGTGGTCTATATAGCGAATCCAGTGGTGAATCTTGTCTACGTTATCAACTGGATTACATTGGGAAATCCCTCGCTCCCATGCCCCAAGGAACAGGTTTGCATACGATGGGGCACAAGTGGCCCCCATCACTGTTCCCTGGGTTTGGAGGTAAATTTGAATCTTGAAAATTAAACAATTGTGCTTCAATATGAATTCTAATAGCTCAACAATGAGGTCTGTCAGAGATTTATCCAAATTGCTGGATTGGAGAAACCAAATTATTGCTCTGATGCCATCAATATGCTTAATTGATGTGTAAAGGCTCTCGATGTCAGCTGTCACCATGACCATATTATCACAAAGCATTAGGCCATCAAAATGCCCAAGGGCCAATGTCGTGTCCCTGATGTACAAGGGCAAAGTGGATACCAAAGGCTTGAGATAAAAATCAATCATCTGGCAAACAACTTCACATAGCCCCCCAATCCCTGATACATTTGGATGCCCAGGTGGTGGGGGTCCACAGGATTTTTATGTACTTTGGAGACTAAATAGAAGGTTGGAAGATGAGGTTTTATGGAGACAATTGTTTCCATCATTTTCTTGGGAATGACATTATTCTCAAAAGCTCTTGTAACAATGGCAATCAATTCCCCATGAAATTTATCCAATGGATTATGTGAAAGTTTTTTATAGCAACTTCAATCTGAAAGCAATTTCATGGCTTGCCTTTTAATATAGTGTTTGGGGCCATATGACTAGATTACCACCTTTGTCTGCAGGTTTAAAACAGACATAAGACCACAATTGCATATATAAAAATACTCTGTTGTAAAGAAGTAACAGTAATCAGCAAGTGCTAGTAAAAAGATGATAAAAAAACAGGGTATTTGGTTGATATGTTTTTTGCAAATCCTGCTCATACAGGTGCTATACACATGACCAGGTTTTTAAATACATCAGTTAGGGACTGCTCTGATATGGGTTACCTTGACTTTTGGTAGAGCGGCTTAGTATACATTTTTTGCAAAAAACATATCAACCAAATACCCTGTTTTTATCATCTTTTTACTAGCACTTGCTGTTTACTGTTACTTCTTTACAACAGAGTATTTTTATACATTTGTTTTACTCTGCATTTCTATGTTTCAGTCTTTTGATGGTATGAACACTGTCCTACAGACTTTTTCACTGTGTGCATGGCCCATGTGTTTGTATTAAATTCACACAGAGCACACCAAACTGTGTGAATGATTATAGTCAATTTTTGGAATAAAAAATGTGCTCACAAGTAGCATTTATTATACATTTCAAACGACTGTAATTTAACACAAAGGAGGTTAAACTGTATGGATGACAATAGTCAATTTTTGGAACACAATGTTGTCACCTGCAGCAGGCCAAATGTTTTTTAAAAATTTTAAACTACCGTAATTTCACACACATCATGTTAAACTGTATGTATGACAATAGTCAATTTTTGGAACAAAAAATGTGGTCTACTATAGCAGGCCAAGCAGTTTTTTAAAAAATATTAAACCACCATAATTTCACACAAAGCATGCTAAACTGTATGGATGACAGTACAGACAATCTTTTCGCTCAAAAATGTGGTCACCTGCAACAGCTATACATTTAGCAATGCATTGAAAAGCCCTAAGCCCTGCATAGCTGTCCTCAGGCTAAATGCAGAATGTATTGCATAGAAACAGCAAAGCACAAGATTAGTCCTAAGAAGGACATTCAGTATGATGGTTCAGCAAAGTATCACCACTAGAGGACTCTGATTCCTAAAACTATGCACACAGGCCTGAACAACTACTCTCTCCCTCCAACAGGAACTGTCCGTGAGCTGTGTAATGGAGTCAGTATGCCGAGCGTGGCGGCGCCACTCCTTTTATAAGCCCTGATGAGGTAATGCAGCCAGTCAATCACAGTAATGCCACTACAAAGATGGCTACAACTTTACAATGATTGTCAGGTAATCCAAAGTGGGGATTTGAGCATTCAAAGCACCAGTCAATGCTCGATGAGTGCTGAGCATATCTGAGCACCTGAGCCTGTTTTAGACAAAGTGGGGCCCTGGGCACATGAATAAAGTGGGGCCCTGGGCACATGAATAAAGTGGGGCCCTGGGCACATGTTTAATTTGATGCCCCAAATACTAATAGATTGCACCAGCACATAGAAATATTTTGGTTTCATTTACATGTGCTGATTTCAGGTCGCTAAATGAGCATGATCGACAATATTGATGTCGTTGGATGCTTGCTTCCTGGCCTATTTACACTGGCTGAGGAACAATAATGAGGACAGAACAATCACTAGCAGATGAATCTGTCCCCATACAGTATCATGTTATAAGTATCTTATCTGCAGTTTTTCTATGGGGGATGTGCTGCTGTGAACAATGATTTTTGCTCTGGCAGAAACAATCCAATCACATCACTCGATGAACAGGCAGCATTTTGTTTGTTTAGTATAATACACTACATAGTCCTCCATATAGTATAATGTGCACCATAGTCCTCCATATTGTTTAATGCACACCCCATAGCCCTCCATACAGCATAATACAAGTCCTCCATATGGTATAATACACTCCTCAATTCTACATATTATTTAACCCCTTACCTACAATGGACGTAATATTCCGTCCATGTGACCCTGGACTTAATTACCATGGACGGAATATTACGTCCCAGCGATCAGCGGCGCCCACGTGGTGAGCGCCGCTGATCGCGGCCGGGTGTCAGCTGATTATCACAGCTGACACCCGGCACAATGTGTCAGGGGCGGTCACGGACCGCCCCCGACACGTTAACCCCTTGTACACCGTGATCAAATGCGATCGCGGTGTACCGGGGGTTAAAGGGAAGCATCAGCAGGGAGGGGGCTCCCTCCTTGCTTCCCTGTGCCCCCCACAGCAGCGCAATGTGCAGCGCTGCTGCGGGGGTCTCTTTCCCTACAGGCCCCCGGATCCAAGATGGCGATGGGGGCCTGTAGGGAGCTGACTTCCTCACTGCCTGCAAAGCGCAGGCATGAGGAAGTCTGCAGAACTGCCTGTGACAGATCGCTGACAGCCGCCAAACATAAAAACCGCCATAAATAGTAAATCAAACCCCCCGTTATCACCCCCTAAGTTAGGGAAAAATAATAAAACTAAAAGAAAATGTATTTATTTCCATTTTCCCATTAGGGCTAGGGTTAGGGTTAGGGCTAGGGTTAGGGTTAGGGCTAGGGTTAGGGCTAGGGTTAGGGCTAGGGTTAGGGCTCAGATTAGGGTTAGGGGTGTGTTGGGGTTAGGGTTGGAGTTATAATTGGGGGGTTTCCACTGTTTGGGCACATCAGGTGCTCTCCAAAGGCAACATGGCGTCTGATCTCAATTCCAGCCAATTCTGCGTTGAAAAAGTCAAATGGTGCTCCTTCCCTTCCAAGCTCTGCCATGCGCCCAAACAGTGTTTTACCCCCACATATGGGGTATCAGCCTACTCAGGACAAATTACAAAACAACTTTTGGGGTCCAATTTCTCCTGTTACCCTTAGGAAAATAAAAAATTGGGGGCAAAAATATCATTTTTTTGGAAAAAAATGATTTTTTTATTTTCACGCCCAGGCGTTATAAACTTCTGTGAAGCACTGGGGGGTTCAAAGTGCTCACCACCCATCTAGATAAGTTCCGTGGGGGGTCTAGTTTCCAAAATGGGGTCACTTGTGGGGAGTTTCAATAGTTTAGGTACATCAGGGGCTCTCCAAACGCACATGACACCCGCAGACCAATCCATCAAAGTCTGCATTCCAAAACGTCACTACTTCCCTTCCGAGCCCCGACGTGTGCTCATGTAGTAGTTTTCTCCCACATATGAGGTATCAGCGTACTCAGGACAAATTGGACAACAACTTTTGGGGTCCAATTTCTCCTGTTACCCTTGGGAAAATAAAAAAAATGGGGACTAAAAGGTGATGTTTGTTGAAAAAATGCAATATTTTTATTTTCACGCCCGGTCGTTATAAACTTCTGTGAAACACTGGGGGGTTCAAAGTGCTCACCACACATCTAGATAAGTTCATTAGGGGGTCTAGTTTCCAAAATGGGGTCACTTGTGGGGGGTTTCCACTGTTTTGGTACATCAGGGGCTCTCCAAAAGCAACATGACACCCGCAGACCATGCCATCAAAGTCTGCATTCCAAAACATCACTACTTCCCTTCCGAGCCCCGACGTGTGCCCATACAGTAGTTTTCTCCCACATATGGGGTGTCAGCGTACTCAGGACAAATTGGACAACAACTTTTGGGGTCCAATTTCTCCTGTTACCCTTGGGAAAATAAAAAAAATGGGGACTAAAAGGTGATGTTTGTTGAAAAAATGCAATATTTTTATTTTCACGCCCGGTCGTTATAAACTTCTGTGAAACACTGGGGGGTTCAAAGTGCTCACCACACATCTAGATAAGTTCATTAGGGGGTCTAGTTTCCAAAATGGGGTCACTTGTGGGGGGTTTCCACTGTTTTGGTACATCAGGGGCTCTCCAAAAGCAACATGACACCCGCAGACCATGCCATCAAAGTCTGCATTCCAAAACGTCACTACTTCCCTTCCGAGCCCCGACGTGTGCCCATACAGTAGTTTTCTCCCACATATGAGGTATCAGCGTACTCAGGACAAATTGGACAACAACTTTTGGCATCCAATTTCTCCTGTTACCCTTGGGAAAATAAAAAAATTGGAGACTAATTGATCATGTTTGTGGAAAAAATACGATTTTTTTATTTTCATGCCTGGGCATTATAAACTTCTGTGAAGCCCTTGGGGGTTCAAAGTGCTCACCACACATCTAGATAAGTTCCTCAGGGGGTCTAGTTTCCAAAATTGGGTCATTTGTGGGGGGTTTCCACTGTTTAGGTACATTAGGGGCTCCCCAAAGGCAACATGACACCCGCAGACCATTCCATCAAAGTCTGCATTCCAAAACGTCACTACTTCCCTTCCGAGCCTCGACGTGTCCCCATACAGTAGTTTTCTCCCACATATGGGGTGTCAGTGTACTCAGGACAAATTGGACAACAACTTTTGGGGTCCAATTTCTCCTGTTACCCTTGGGAAAATAAAAAAAATGGGGACTAAAAGATGATGTTTGTGGAAAAAATACGATTTTTTTATTTTCACACCCGGGCGTTATAAACTTCTGTGAAGCACTGGGGGGTTCAAAGTGCTCACCACACATCTAGATAAGTTCCTTTGAGGGTCTAGTTTCCAAAATGGTGTCATTTGTGGGGGGTTTCTACTGTTTTGGTACATCAGGGGCTTTCCAAACGCGACATGGTGTCCGATCTCAATTCCAGCCAAAAACGTCAAATGGTGCTGCTTCCCTTCCGAGCTCTGCCATGCGCCCAAATAGTGGTTTACCCCCACATGTGGGGTATCAGCGCACTCAGGATAAATTGCACAATATCTTTTAGGGTCCTGTTACTCTTGGAAAAATAAGAATTGAGGGTGAAAAGATCATTTTTGTAGAAAAAATATGATTTTTTAATTGTACGGCTGTATGTTATAAACTTCTGTGAAGCCCTTGGGGGTTCAAAGTTCTCACCACACATCTAGATAAGTTCCTTGGGGGGTCTAGATTCCAAAATGGTGTCATTTGTGGGGGGGTTCCACTGTTTTGGTACATCAGGGGTTTTCCAATCGCGACATGGTGTCCGATCTCAATTCTAGCCAAAAACATCAAATGGCGCTGCTTCCCTTCCGAGCTCTGCTATGCGCCCAAATAGTCATTTACACCCACATATGGGGTATCAGCGTACTCAGGACAAATTGCACAATAACTTTTAGGGTCCTCTTACCCTTGGAAAAATCAAAATTGGGGGTGAAAAGATCATTTTTGTGGAAAAAATATGATTTTTTAATTGTACCGCTGCACGTTATAAACTTCTGTGAAGCCCTTGTGGGTTCAAAGTTCTCACCACATATCTAGATAAGTTCCTTGGGGGGTCTAGTTTCCAAAATGGGGTCACTTGGGGGGGTTCCACTGTTTAGGTACATCAGGGCCTCTCCAAACGCGACAAGGCGTCCGATCTGAATTCCAGCCAATTTTGCATTGAAAAAGTCAAACGGCGCTCCTTCCCTACTGAGGTCTGCCATGCGCCGAAACAGTGGTTTCCCCCCACATATCAGGTATCAGCGTACTCAGGACAAATTGCACAATAACTTTTGCAGTCCAATTTCTCCTGTTACCCTTGGTAAAATAAAGAAAATTGAACCTGAAGTATTTTTTTTGTGAAAAAAAGTTAAATGTTCATTTTTTTTTAAATATTCAAAAAATTCCTGTGACGCACCTAAAGGGTTAATAAACTTCTTGAATGTGGTTTTAAGCACCTTAAGGGGTGCAGTTTTTAGAATGGTGTCACTTTTGGGTATTTTCTATCATATAGACCCCTCAAAGTGGCTTCAAATGTGATGTGGTCCCTAAAAATAAAATGGTGCTGCAAAAATGAGAAATCGCTGGTCAATTTTTAACCCTTATAACTTCCTAACAAAAAAAAATTTTGGTTCCAAAATTGTGCTGATGTAAAGTAAACATGTGGGAAATGTTATTTATTAAGTTTTTTGTGTGCCGTATCGCTGTGACTTAAGGGCATAAAAATTCAAAGTTGGAAAATTGTGAAATTTTCAAAATTTTTGCCAAATTTTCATTTTTTTCACAAATAAACGCAAGTTATTTGAATGCAATTTTACCACTAACATGAAGTACAATATGTCATGAGAAAACAGTGTCAGAATCACCGGGATCCATGGAAGCGTTTCAGAGTTATGACCTCATAAAGGGACAGTGGTCAGAATTGTAAAAATTGGCCCGGGAGTTAACGTGCAAACCACCCTTGGTAGTGAAGGGGTTAATACATTCCTCAGTCCTCCATATAGTATAATACACTTCTTATAGTCCTCCATACTGTATAATGCACACACCATAGTCCCCCATGTAGCATAATGCAGTCCCCACAGTATAATGCACCGCATAGTTCTTCCTATAATATAATGCATTCCCATAGTCCTCAATAAAGTATAATGCTGATTCCATACAGTATATATAGTATAATGCACTCCCCATAGTCCGATAGAGTAGATGCAGCCCTCATCAGCGTACAATGCAGCCCTTCTCAGAGTCTAATGCAGCCACCCCATAGAGTATAATGCAGCCCCCTAATAGAGAATAATGCAGCCACTCCATAGAGTATAATGCAAGTGCTATGCAGCCCCCTCATAGAGTACAATGCAGCCCCCTCATAGAGTACAATGCAGCCCCATCATAGAGTATGCTGCAGCCCCCATTTAGAGAATGATGCAGCCCCTCATAGAGTAATGCACAAGTAATAAATTGAAGAACTAAGAAAATTCAAAGCTGCACTCTGGATTGTTTAGAATGGTAAATCTCGAAAATTGGAACTGCATTACTGCCATAGAAAATAGGTAAGTGCTACATTATGTACATATTTAATTTTGGAAAATTATAACTGAAATTTTGCTATAGGAAAATTTACATAAACATTGGACAATTTATGTGCTAAGTACCTTCTCTTTACTGTATATTTTCCTATTTACCATTCTAAACAATCCAGAGTGCAGTCCTGTGACATGTGCACTCCTACTCCCATTTCCACTAGCCTCAGGTGGTTTTAATTAGCTGGTTCCTTCCTGCCTCATAAATTGTAGGCCTTCTAGTCCAAGAGAGGTGTCTTAACAGGACCCAACTATAAGGTAAGCCTTTATGGTGCCAATTGGGCTCATATACATTATCCAATTTATGTGCAAAGTACCTTCTTTTTATTATAAATTTTCCTATAGCAATATTTCAGTTCGAATTTTCCAAAACTCCATATGTACATAATGTAGCACTTACGTATTTTCTATAGCAGTTGCGCAGTTCCAATTTTCTAGATTTACCATTCTAAACAATCCAGAGTGCAGCTTTGTATTTTCTTACAATCATTATGTTACCTGGCGCCTGTTCACACTAGTTGGGATGTGCTGGTCAGTTTTTTTTTGTTTGCAATAAATTTTAAGAACTGTTGCCATAAGGTTCAAACGACATAAGAAAAGAGATGGCAATGCTTCATAGCTAGTAACGAGTGAAAAGTAAACTGCTCGAGTGCTCGGTAATCAAATCCAGCATTTTGGATTACTCGGGTGCTCAATTAGAGTACCAAGCAAATTGTACATCAAGGAAGCAGACAAGCATTTTTCCATCAGTTGAGAGAGAGACATATTCCAGCTTCAGTGCCCCACAGCTCAGGGACCTGAGCACTCGAGCACCATGCAATGTCTCAGTACTGTTCGGTATTCAATCGAGTATTGAGCAGTGGCAAGCATGCTCGCCTGTCACTACGTATAGCATAACATTTTATGCATAATATTTCAGAGTATATATTGGTACATAAAATTACACTGTTCAAAAGTGGTCCAAATGGTTATTTATACAAAAATATACAGTTGCTTTTAGGTGTTCAAATTTAATTATTTTCAGCTCAAAGAAAAGTTGTTGCATCAGTTTATTAAGGATGCAACTCACATTCACGCCGAAGTTATGAGTGTGATTGGTTTGTCCCCAATAAAACAAAGGTATTCACGGAGACAAATGAAAGCCAAGAACTCATTAAGATCAGGCTCTGTTTGGAGACAGGTTTACAAGTGATGCATATCCATGAAGAGATTAATTTTACATTTTCTAAAAGTTAATAGCAGCCAAAATGTCAAGCTTGTAGGCCACAATGCTGTGGGAATACTGTCGAAATCCAGTGTCTGAAATGATTCATTATTATTTCGTATTGATCTGTTCACAACCACACAACATGTATTGCATGTTTAACCCTGACATTATAGTGTATTTAGTGCTAATACAAGAATCTTTCTGCAATAAGACGACATTAAGAATTTATTGTGATACTGAATCAGTATATAAAACAGTGAAGAATTTTTCATCATTGTAGTTAAATTTCATTCATTCTTCTGTATATATTTTTCACTGAATGCTGTAGATAATTTGGAAAAGACTTCTTTAGAAAAAGTTAAAAAAATAGATATGTAAATATAGAATCAATTATGAGTTCACAATGAAGCTTCAATCCTCACTATATATTACAAGATTGGTTCTCAGCAATTTTCTCATACATTTTAGTACAAGTCTGTTAGTGAATAAAATCATTCTGAATGCAGTCACCAAGAAACCAGAAGTGTATTTACCATAAAGCTTCATTAAAGGGAATCTGTCACCCTTTTTTCAAATATGAGCTGCCGTCACCGACATCAGGGGCTCACCTACAGCTTTCTGTTGAAAGCTCACCGGGGGGCAGTCCGTTCTTGGTCCAATGGGTCTGGCGCCTCCCATCTTCATACGATGCCATCCTCTTCTTTCCTTCTTGTCGTGGCTCAGGCGCAGGCGCACTGCTCTGCCCTGTTGAGGGAAGAGCAGAATACTACAGTGCACAGGTGCCAGACATCTCCCAGCGCCTGCGCACTGCAGGACTCTGCTCTGCCCTCAACAAGGCAGAGCAGTGTGCCTATGCAGGAGCCATGACAGGAAGGAAAGAAGAGGACAGCATCGTATGAAGATGGGAGGCGCCGGACGTAATGGCAACACCCATTGGACGGGACGCCAGGGTGAGAATAATCTAATGCTTTTTTCTTCTCTTTCAGGTTACATCGGGGACTTATCTACAACATTACAAAATGCTGTAGATAAGTCCCTGATGTCGATGTCGGCAGCTCATATTCAAAAAAAGGGGTGACAGATTCCATTTAAATGGTTATTCCCAAAATTAAAATGTGGTCTTATATTAATGTACACATACTTTTTCAGTTGTGCCATTACTGGCCCCATTTTGCATTTACCAAACTCCAAAGATGTTCCCTTAGGTACTATTGACCCTTCAGTTGCCAATGGAACTGTCCTGCTGTGCAGCAGTCTCTTTCAGGTGATTTCCTTCCAGCATAGCTTGGCACTGCCTTTACCACAGATATGCTAAATGATGAATGTCTACTTTTGTACAGTACTCTGCATGACCAATTTTATCTTCTGCCATATACATCAGTATAGCTGTAGTGAGGTTTTACATAATTGTTAGCTGCTTTCCAGCAGTGCTCAACTGTACTACACATCTAATTCCCTCTACTACATGTGTAGTTCCATCTCTGCAAGCGTAATTAAATTTGGTCATCTAATACTGTAGATCACATACACAATTTCAGTCCTCAACTTTCAGAAGAATGGGGGAGATTACAGATTTATGGCCCATGCTTGCCTTTGTCACAAAACTGGCAGGCAAACTAACTTAAGTTGCTTTGTCTTGCTTTCCAAGTTATGAATATTGAGATTTTTATGAACAGGATACACAGGTGCTTCTCACAAAATTAGAATATCATCAAAAAGTTACTTTATTTCAGTTCTTTAATACAAAAAGTAAAACTCAAATTATATAGAGTCATTACAAACATAGTGATATTTTTAAAGTGTTTATTTCTGTTAATGTTGATGATTATGGCTTACTGTCAATGAAAACCCTTAAGTCATTATCTCAGTAAATTAGAATACTTTATAAAACCATCCTGAAAAATAATTTTAAAATCCAAAATGCGGGCCTACTGATACACGGGTATTATTTACCCGGTGATGTGTTTTTTCGTAACCCATGACGGCACCACGATAGAGGGGATCTGCCCTTCAAGGACAGGAAACCTTCAGGACAAAAAAGACAGCTCCTCTCTCTGCATCAGTTGTTTTACAGAGCACGAGAGGAACTCCCCAGATTAGTGTACACACAAAATAACATATCCATCTCTATATGTAATCCTAACTACCAACACCCAAGGGAGTGTCTAACAACTAAGATTCACAGAACCAAAAACAGTGACTAAATAGGGAGGGAATATAAGGGTGCCATCATGGGTTATGAAAAAACATATTACCAGGTAAGTAATACCAGTGTATTTCAGTCACCCATGACGGCACCACCAGAGAATTTTAGAGACTTGTTGATTTGTAGGGACCTTATCCTGAATCACCCTTCTCCCGAATGTGAGGACAGAGGAGGCAGAGAGGTCTAACCTATAGTGCTTAAAGAAAGTGGATGGAGAGGACCATGTGGCTGCCTTACAAATCTGGTTGATCGAGGCATCTGCTCTTTCTGCCCAGGATGTTGCCATGGCTCTCGTGGAATGGGCTTTCAGAACTTCAGGAATAGCCCTACCTGCACTGACATAGGCTAGTTTTATGGCGTCTTTCACCCACTTTGCTATAGTCTGCTTAGACACTCTAAGGCCCTTCCTCGACTCCTGAAAGGACACAAACAGGGCCCTTTGCTTTCTCCAGGGCTGGGTTACTTTTGGATAACACATGAGGCACCTCCTAACATCTAAAGTATGTAGTCTTTCCTCCTTCTGGTTCCTGGGATTAGGGCAAAAGGATGGTAACATTATTTCATAAGCCCTGTGAAATTTTGTAACCACCTTAGGGAGGTAAGCTGGATCTAACCTCCAGACTACTCTATCCTCCATGATCTGCGTATAAGGAGGGTCAGCCGACAAAGCCTGTAAATCACTTATCCTACGAGCTGAAGTGAGAGCTACCAATAGGGCTGTTTTTAACAAGATCACGTTCTCCGAGATGGAAGTTAAGGTTCAAACGGGCTTTCTACCAATGCTGACAATACCAAATTTAGATCTCAAGGAGGAGGGTTAGGTGATGGAACTGAACTGGACGTGCCACAGACCCTAATGAACCTGGCCACCCATCTATTATTTGCTAAGTCATAATTGTATAAAGCCCCTAAGTCTGAAACCTGTACTTTAAGGGTGCTAACTGCCAGGCCAAGATCTTACCCCTTCTGAAGGAACTCAAGTATAGATACCAATGGGACTTCCCCTTCACGGACTGCCCCCAAGAATGATAGGAATTTTTTCCAGATCCTCCCATAGATTCTGGTAGCTATCAGCTTTCTACTACTGAGCAGGGTGGAGATTAACCAAGCCGAAAATCCCCTTTTTCCTAACAGTGACCTCTCAAATTCCAGGCTGTTACATGAAGCCTGGACATCTGAGGGTGGAGAAAAGGCCCTTGGGACATTAGATTCTGGTCTTCTGGAACAAACCCCGGATCTGATACCGACATCAGCCAGTAAAACCAAGGCCTCCTTGGTCAAAGTGGAGCTATCAAGATCACTGTGGCTCTGTCCTTCCTGATCTTCCTTAAAATCGACGGAATAAGGCATATTGGTGGAAAGGCACAGAGCAACCCCGTTATCCATTTTATCTGGAAAGCATCTACCATGTAAGGTCTGTCTGCTAGGATCAAGGAACAGAACCTTTGGACTTTTCCTTTGTCACTTGAGGCAAAGAGGTTCATCTTGGGGTGACCCCACATGGCCTCAATCTAATCCAAAATCAATGTCTTCATGGACCATTCCCCCTGCTTTAGCTGATTGCGGCTTAGGAAGTCTGCTCTTACGTTTTCTGCCCCTCCGATATGCAGGGGAGATAATGAGAGAGGTCATTTTGCCGGAAGATATATTTGTTCTGCCACCGCCATTAGAGAATGGGAGTGAGTACCCCCTTGATGGTTTATATGCGCTACTGTAGCCTGATTGTCGGACATCACTCTCACATGATGACCCTGCAAATGAGGTAACAATCTCTTCAATGCTTTTTCTACCACCAGGAGCTCGCAACTGTTTGATGAGAGCAATTTCTCTTCCCTTGACCAGGCTCCTTGCAGCCAGAGGGCATCTAGGTGGGTTCCTCACCCCCAGGGACTGGTGTCTGTTGTTAATACTCAGAATACCATAATTGCCCATGGTACTTCCCTGGGAGCCAAATTGATCTGTAACCACCACCTGAGCAACTGGATAAATGTATGTGAGAGTATTAACTTTCTTTCCAAGTGACCTTGCAAAGCCAGTTTGTTCTCCAGAAGCCACCACTGAAGTTCCCATGTGTGGAACTGGGCCCATTTTATTGCTGGTATGCAAGCAGTTAGAGACCCTAACAGCAACATCGCCTTCCTGAGGGTCATTCTCAGATTTGTCACTGATGTCGAGATTAGTCTCTTGATATTTCTTTCCTTTTCTTCTGGAAGGTGACACTCCTGTTTTACTGAGTCCAGTACCATCCCTAAAAGACCTGCGTTGTCACTGGCTCTAACCTTGATTTTTGTAGGTTTAGATGCCACCCCAGAGTCTCTAAAGTGTCTCTGACTATCCTGACTTATTTCTGGAACTGTAGAAGAGAATTCCCCACGATCAGAAAATCATCTAAATATGGTATCACTAAGGCTTCTTTTTCTCGGAAATGGGCTAAAGCCACTGAACTAGCAGCCAACTTTGCCGAGTCTGCCGAGGCATCTGCCATGAATGCTGCTGCAGCCTTAATAGTGGGAAAGGCATCTAGGATGGCATCTCTAAAAACTTGTTGTTCTAGCTGGTCTTCAAGGTTGTCCAGCCAGACCTTTAAGGATCTAGCAGTGCATGTGGCTGCAATGACTGGTCTTAAGGCTCCCACCGAATACTCCCATGCTGCTTTAAGGAAACTATCCGTCTTCCTGTCAAGAGGCTCCTTTAATGATCCCAGGTCCTCAAACGGGAGGGAGAACTTCATTGAAGCTTTGGAAACAGCAACATCTAACTTCAGAGCTTTATCCCAGGAGGAGCATGCTTCTTCCTCAAATGGATATTTCCTTTTAAGCACCTTGAGACCCTGCGACTTTCTGTCACTCTTTTTCCATTCTCTCTTTATGAGGCTCTGAATCTGCTCATTTACTGGAAATTTTCTACACTTCCTTCTCTCCAGACCTAAAAACATCAGGTCTTGAGCCGACCTTTTAGTTTTTTCATCCACTAGACCCATTGTGAATAATACAGCTTTAATTATTTTATCCGTTTCTTCAACCGGAAAACAGCATCTTTCCTCTAATCTGCTGTCTGTTGACTCGGTTTGGTCTGAGTCTCCCAGCTCTGATTCTATATGCTTCTCTGGTGTAGAACTACTATCTGTAGGGCCCCCAGTGCGCTAAATGCCCTTCATACCACAGGCCGAATTAGAGATCTTAGATTGGTTGAAAAACTAGGGGATTCTTCCGATATTGTCTGTTCTATGCAGTCCTGACACAGCCTTTTTGTCCAGGTATTCTCAATTTGGTGTCCAGAAAGGGGGCATTCGCTATTCATCAACTTAGTCCTGAACTTCCTATAGACCTCCTACTCTCCATCCCATCAATAATAGAGAGAGGCAAAGAGTGAGGAGAGACAGCCAGAAAAGACAGAGAAAGAAAAATCAGATATTAGCGTACTGTACTTTCTCATAGATCACTCACCACTCGGATACTTTATACGGGTACTAGATCTGAAGGTTGGATGATCTCAGTAAAGTCTCCCCCGAAGACTATTGACTCCTCCTTCCTAGCGTTATGATGGTCTGCCCGTGTGCTGCCCGAGTGACCCCCACTGCTGCTGTGGCGCCGTTGCTGAGGTCCCTGATTCCTCCTGTCATGAGGATGCGATGGACACTTTCTGCCCTCTTTCTGGGACAACTCCTGTTGCTCCTGCACTGGTTGTGGCTGCTCCGGTGTGTGAGCCTCCATGTTGCCATCTGCTGCCTGCCGGTGATCCCTTTACATTTACTCTGGGAATTGTCCATCATCATGCAACACCCACCCCCTTTTTTTTTTCATTGGTGGCAGCAGTGGGATCTCTATCTGGATACTCCTGGCCTGTCTTTGAATTTTGCGTGTTCTTGGGGGGCGACTTCTGGCACGTGCTCTCTGACCCTGCAAGTCATTGGAGTGTGACTTTCAGCACATATTCTCTGACACCACGTGTCCCCGGAAGCTCTCTGCTCACTCACCCGATGCTGGAGGAAGGCGCACTGGAGGAGAAATACTGCTGAAAGGTGAGCTTCCCATCCCCCATCATTCCTTACAGCCCGGCTTTGTGTGTAATCTCGGAGAGTAGGACATCCCCTCATTTTCTTCCACTAAATATTACAGACACAACTTTTTCCTGAGCCCTGTGCAGGCGACTGATCCCCGGGCTGCCATGCATGTCACTGGCTCTGCTGGGGGGAGGGAGGTCTGGACATCCAAATGTTCCGGAGTCCGGCCTCTAATCGCACAGGGAGAGCAAGACATCTTACCCTCCATGGTGCTACCATGGTACATTCAATACTTGGTCAGGGCTCCTTTTGCATCAATTACTGCATCAATGTGGCATTGCATGGAGTCGATCAGCCTGTGGAACTGCTGAGGTGTTATGGAAGCCCAGGTTGCTTTGATAGCAGCCTTCAGCTCATGTGCATTGTTGGGTCTGGTGTCTCTCATTTGTCACGTTTCTGCCAGACTTAGGGCCTGCTGTTCCGGTCGCGGCCACTAGGAGGCGCCGGACCGCCACTTTATCGTCAGACTCAGGGACGGCTGTTCCTGCCTCGGCCACTGGAAGGGGCCGTGGTTCTGTCACGTCAGGCTCAGAGCCTACTGTCCCGGCTTTAGCCTCTAGGAGGCGCCGGTCTGTCACGTCGCCGTTAAATTCTGGGTCTGCTGCTCCTGTCGCGGTCACTAGGAGGCGCCATGGCTCACCCGGGAGTTATGGTGCTGACAGAGTAAGAGCACCTGCGCAGGCATCTGGTGGACGCAGGCTCCACCCCTCTGTCAGTCATCAAGAGGTTACTGCATCTCCATCTGGTCTGGTCCTGGGGGCGGTACTGATGACATCATCAGTCCAGGAACCTATGAGGGGTGACCTGATCCCTGAAATACCTTGGGACTGGTCTTGCAAGCTGCCGGATATATTCTTGGTTCCCCTGTGTGAATTACTTTCTGACTGACTGACTTTGGCCTGGACTTCTGACTCTGCTTCTGCCTAACGATTCTGTACCTCTGCTACTCTCCTGGTTTATGACTCTCGGCCTGAATCTGACTCTGCTTCTGTCTACTGTTTTTGTACCATTGCTGCCCGACTGGTTTAGACTTGCATATCTCCACGTTTGTGTCCCGTATTGGAACACCTTTCTGGCGACCGTCCTGCTCTGGTCACTGCTCCTATTCAGACAGCGCCTCCTGGGCTCTGCTATAAATCCAGATCCCTGTATAGGGGTAAAGGGTATCAGTGTTTCTCGGGGTGTTGCCTGGCTGCAGCCCAGACCCGCAGGCGGACGTCACATTATATCCAGCCACATAAAAAAAAACTGCTTCTTGTGTATATATCCAGCATATACAAAAGCAGTCTCCCTGAACTTTTTTTTTCTCTCTCCCTTCTTCTGACTGAGCTGATTTCTGGCCTAAACACCTGGTTCAGTGCACAGCCTGAAGGAGCACTTTCATCTTCCTGCACCAGTATGCTGCAGTCTGGAGCCTTCAGAGAGAGAGAGCTGAGCGTCAGAGAGCCATACTACTGAGACATCGGCCTCTGGGCAACTCTGGCTATGGTTGCCCAGGGGCACAGGTATTGCCCGCAGATGCGGCTAAAGTTTTATTGCCTATTGCCCTTTCTTTTGGTCAGAAATCTCAGTGTGTGAACGCATATGGGGATTGTGGATCTGACGGGAATTTTATGGATTCTTTGGTTGCTAAAAGTCTCGGTGTACCCCTATTAAGACTTAATGCCCCTATAAAAACTACGGCTATTAATGGCACATCTATTGTCCAGGAGGGGGTTAAATTTGTTACTGACAAAATCACTATGTCGGTGGGAGCATTGCATACCGAGGTTATGTCATTTTTTGTGATGGATAATTTGTCTGCTGCAGTCATTTTGGGAATGCCATGGCTACGCCAGCATAATCCAGTCATCGACTGGCACCTAGGCGATGTTATACGCTGGAGTTCACACTGTCAGGAAAACTGCATATCGCTAACAGTAAACCAAGTTAAAGTTAAACCCCTCCACATACCGTTTGCCTTCAGAGATTTTGAGGATGTCTTTTCTATTGCAAAATCTGAAAAGCTACCCCCTCACAGAAAGTATGATTGCCCTATAGATCTGATTCCAGATGCCCGTCTCCCAAAAGGGAGAATATTTAATCTCTCAGGTCCAGAGCGTCAGGCTATGAACGAGTACATAGCAGATAGCTTAAAAAAGGGGTTTATTAGACCGTCCATTTCACCAGTTGGAGCTGGCTTCTTCTTTGTAGAAAAGAAAGATGGTGGTCTCAGACCCTGCATTGATTACCGGGAATTGAATGCAATCACTATAAAGAACCAGTATCCGCTTCCACTCATCCCTGATCTTTTTAATCAGCTAATGGGAGCCCGTTGGTTTACTAAACTGGACCTCCGGGGGGCATACAATCTAGTCCGCATAAGAGATGGGGATGAGTGGAAAACAGCCTTTAATACCCCTCTTGGCCACTTTGAGTACCTGGTAATGCCCTTCGGACTCAGTAACGCACCTGCCGTGTTCCAGCACTTTGTAAATGACATTTTCAGGGACATTTGTGGGGTGTATGTCGTCGTGTATTTAGATGACATTTTGATTTATTCTGCTGACCCTGTGACACATGCTCAGCACGTTCGCTCTGTACTGCAGAGACTGCGAGAACACTCCCTGTTTGCTAAACTGGAGAAATGTGTTTTTTTTTTTTTTTTTTGCGGAGGAGGTACAATTTTTAGGATATGTGGTTTCAAGCACAGGCTTCCATATGGATCCTGCCAAGATCCAACCTATTAAAACTTGGGTGCAACCCAAGTCGCTAAAAGCGCTGCAGCGATTTTTAGGGTTTGCAAATTATTACCGAAAATTCATCAGGGGTTTCTCCGAAATTGCTAAACCACTCACGGATTTGACCCGAAAAGGGGCAGACGTGACCAATTGGAACCCTGAGGCAATTCAGGCTTTTGCTACGTTAAAAGAGTGCTTTGTAGCCAACCCAGTTTTGGTTCAGCCTGATCTGGACCGCCCGTTTATTGTATAGGTGGACGCCTCTGAGGTCGGAGTGGGAGCAGTGCTGTCGCAAGGCACTGCATCACACACTCAGCTTCGCCCATGTGCCTTTTTCTCCCGCAAATTCTCTGCCACTGAGAAGAATTACGATATAGGTAATCGGGAGTTATTGGCGATCAAATGGGCCTTCGAGGAATGGCGCCACTTCCTCGAAGGCGCCAAACATAAGATCACTGTGATTACAGATCACAAGAATCTGACTTACCTGGAGTCAGCTAAAAGATTAAATCCTAGACAAGCGAGGTGGGCCTTGTTCTTCTCTAGGTTTGATTTCTTAATAACCTTTCGTCCTGGTACCAAAAAATGTGAGGGCTGATGCTCTCTCTCGAAGTTTCTGCCCCTCACAGGCTGAGGACTCGGAGCCAGTTCCTATACTGGCCAATGGTATTGTTGTGTCGGCTGTGTCTCTGGACCTTCTGGAGGAGATCCGTAGGTCCCCAGAACCAGCCCCTGACTATACGTCCCCCCCCAGAAATTGTTTGTTCCAGCGCCGTTTCGCCTACAAGTTCTGAAGGAGTCGCACGACTCCATCCTGGCAGGCCATCCTGGGGTCAATAATACCGCCAGACTTGTGACTAGGAGTTTTTGGTGGCCAACGGTAGTTAAGGACTGCAAGGATTATGTACTAGCTTGTGAAATCTGTGCTCGCGCCAAGTCCCCTCACAATCGGCCTGCTGGCTGGGTCCAGTCCTTGCCCGCTCCAGAGAGTCCATGGATCCAAATCTCCATGGACTTCATTACTGACCTACCACCCTCAGAGGGGAAGACATGTATCTGGGTGGTGGTGGATAGGTTCAGTAAGCAATGTCATTTCGTTCCCCTCTCTGGATTACCTAATTCAGAAACTCTGAGTAAGTTGTTTATTGTTCATGTAATAAGGCTGCATGGCGCTCCAGAGAATATCGTGTCCGACCGAGGTACCCAGTTTGTTTCCAAATTCTGGAGAGCATTCTGCAAACGTATTGGTATTGAATTATCCTTCTCCTCCGCTTACCACCCTTAGACCAATGGTCAAACGGAGCGTACCAACCAGGCTCTAGAGCAATATCTTCGCTGCTATGTCTCGGAACATCAGTCTGATTGGGCGGAACATCTCCCATTAGCTGAGTTCGCTCTAAATAACCAGTACCAGGAATCTATCAAAACCACCCCGTTCTTCTGCAATCATGGTTTGCACCCACGTTTTGGTTCATTTTCGGCCAAGATGTCAGAGCTTCCGGGAGTAGAGAATTCCATACGTCACTTAAGGACAATCTGGTCGGAGGTGAACACAAACTTGAAAGGGTCCCAGGTCAGGCAGGCTTCAGCCGCAAATAAACGGAGGTCCACGGGGCCGCACCTAGGAGTTGGGGACAAAGTTTGGCTGTCTACCAGAAACATTAAGCTTAAGGTGCCATCTGCCAAACTGGGGCCCAGGTTTATTGGTCCCTACGAGATATTAGAAGTAATTAACCCGGTAGCCTTTCGTTTAAGGCTCCCTCAGTCTTTTAAAATTCCTAATGTTTTCCACAAATCCCTTCTCAAGGTGTACCGCTCCCCAATTCATCCCGTCCAGTCCCCTCCTCCTCCAGTTTTGGTCAAGGGTGCCTTGGAGTACGAAGTCCAGGGCATCGTTGATTCCCGTTTAGTGAGAAAGTCTGTGCAATATTTAGTTCATTGGAAAGGCTATGGCCCAGAGGAGAGGTCCTGGGTCCCCGCTAGTGACATTCATGCCAAGGGGTTGATTAGAAGGTTTCACCTCCTTCACCCTGATAAACCGGGTTTTGAGGGTCCGGAGGCCCCTCTTGGAGGGGGGGTACTGTCACGTTTCTGCCAGACTTAGGGCCTGCTGTTCCGGTCGCGGCCACTAGGAGGCGCCGGACCGCCACTTTATCGTCAGACTCAGGGACGGCTGTTCCTGCCTCGGCCACTGGAAGGGGCCGTGGTTCTGTCACGTCAGGCTCAGAGCCTACTGTCCCGGCTTTAGCCTCTAGGAGGCGCCGGTCTGTCACGTCGCCGTTAAATTCTGGGTCTGCTGCTCCTGTCGCGGTCACTAGGAGGCGCCATGGCTCGCCCGGGAGTTATGGTGCTGACAGAGTAAGGGCACCTGCGCAGGCATCTGGTGGACGCAGGCTCCACCCCTCTGTCAGTCATCAAGAGGTTATTGCATCTCCATCTGGCCTGGTCCTGGGGGCGGTACTGATGACATCATCAGTCCAGGAACCTATGAGGGGTGACCTGATCCCTGAAATACCTTGGGACTGGTCTTTCAAGCCGCCGGATATATTCTTGGTTCCCCTGTGTGTTACTGTGTGAATTACTTTCTGACTGACTGACTTTGGCCTGGACTTCTGACTCTGCTTCTGCCTAACGATTCTGTACCTCTGCTACTCTCCTGGTTTATGACTCTCGGCCTGAATCTGACTCTGCTTCTGTCTACCGTTTTTGTACCATTGCTGCCCGACTGGTTTAGACACGCATATCTCCATGTTTGTGTCCCGTATTGGAACACCTTTCTGGCGACCGTCCTGCTCTGGTCACTGCTCCTATTCAGACAGCGCCTCCTGGGCTCTGCTATAAATCCAGATCCCTGTATAGGGGTAAAGGGTATCAGTGTTTCTCGGGGTGTTGCCTGGCTGCAGCCCAGACCCGCAGGCGGACGTCACATCATCTTCCTCTTGGCAATACCCCATGGATTCTCTATGGAGTTAAGGTCAGGTGAGTTTGCTGGCCAATCAAGCACAGTGATACTGTAGGTTTTAAATCAGGTATTGGTACTTTTGGCAGTGTGGACAGGTGCAAAGTCCTGCTGGAGAATGAAATTTCCATCTCCAAAAAGCTTGTTGGCAGAGGGAAGCATGAAGTGCTCTAAATTTCCTGGTAGGAGGCAGCGCTGACTTTGGTCTTGATAAAACAGTGGTCCTACACCAGCAGATGACTTGACTCCCCAAGCTATCACTGATTGTGGAAACTACACACTAGACCTCAAGCAGCTTGGATTGTGTGCCTCTCCACTCTTTCTCCAGATTTTAGGACCTTGATTTTCAAATGAAATGCAAACTTTACTTTAATCTGAAAGCAACACCTTGAAAAACTGAACAGTCCAGTACTTTTTCTCCTTGACCCAGGTAAGACGCTTTTTAGTTGTCTATTGGTCCTGAGTGGCTTGATACAAGGAATGCTACACTTGTAGCCCATGTCCTGGATATGTTTATGCATGGTGGCTCTTGAAGCAATGACTCCCCCAAATTTTTGAATGGCCTGTCTTACCCTCTTCTTGACATGCACCGTACTAGTACTGCTCTGCGAGGGAGTGCAATTGTGCCCAAAGCAGTACTAGTACGACGGCACGATCGCACGGCACTCACACTGTATGTGACAGCTGACACCCCTCAGCAATGCCCACCATCAGTGCTATCACCGATCATGGGCATTTAACCCCTCTGATGCTGCTGTCAATATTGACAGTGGCATAGAGAAGCACCCATGCGCACTCCCATCAGGAGATTGTGATGCAATCATTTATTTCTGGTGATATCAGTGGGGACCCCCAACACCTAGATGGTCGCAGGGTCCTTCCGGGTCCTAGAGGGAAGGTGGCTTGTGAGCTCCTGCTAAGAGCAGGCGCCGGCATTCCTCTTTCAGTGTCTGTCAAATCCTGATCTGATATTCTGCAGTGCCGTGTCAGAGCAGCGATCTGACATTATATAGTAATGTCTCATACTGAGACAATGTAAAAAAGTTAAAAAAATATTAAATTGTGTAAAAAATATATTTTGTTAAAAAATCCCCATATAAAGAAAACAAAATAAATTTGTCCAATAAATACAATGTAAATAATAATAATAGTAAAAAAGTACACATATTTGGTATCGCTGCATCCGTAACGATCCGCTATATAATATTGCCCCACTAGTTAACTCCTTCAGTGAACACCGCAAAAAATAAAAATAAAAAATGAGGCAAAAACAGTGCTTTATCATACTGGCAAACAAAAAGTGCAATAAAACATGATCAAAAAGATGGATGTAAGCAAAAATGGTACAGCTGCAAATGTCGTCTTGTCCTGCAAAACACAAGCCATCATACAGCCCCATCAGCAGAAAAATAAAAAAGTTATAGCTCTCAGAACAAAGCAATGCAAAAGTAATTATTTTTTCTATAAAATAGTTTTCATTGTGTAAATGTACCAAAACATAAAAAAAAATTAAATGAGGTATTGCTGTAATCGTACTGACCCGAAGAATAAAGCTGCCTTACCAATCATAAGAAGGAGAAAGAAATGCAGCACTCACCCAATCGTGTAGACTTGTGGTTTATTCCATTAAATAGAAAACATGGTTACATGCAGTGATGCAGGTGTCAGGGAAGTAGTGATGAGCGAGTTTGCTTGTTAGGCCTCTTTCACACTTCCGTTTTTTACAATCAGTCAAAATCCGCCAGGTTTTGAAAAAAACGGATCCGCAATTTTTTTTTGCAGATCCGTTTTTTTCCCCATTGACTTCCATTATCGGCGGATTTTGACGGATTGCCGTCCGTTACCATCCTCAAAGATTTCCAAACGGAGCTTGCAATGTTTTTTTTTTGCCGGCGGATCCTCCAGACACTGATTTAACCCGAAATTCTGTCTGGGTGCCGGACAAAAAAAACTCTCTCTTTCTCTCTCTTTCTCTCTTTCTCTCTTTCTCTCTTTCTCTCTCTCCCTTTAAATTTCCTCATTTTGTGGATCCGTCAAAAAACGGATCCTGTGGCATCCGTTCACATGAGTTAAGAACGGATCCGCTTCTCCACCTTTTTGGCGGATTGTAACTGACACAAAAAACTGAAGTGTGAAAGAGGCCTTAGGGCTCATACCCATTTGCGAGAAATACGGACTAGTGTAATCTGATAAAAAATCGGATTGGACTCGTACCAATGTTATTCAATGGGTTACATCTCATCTGTGATTTTTTTCTCAGCTGAAATCGGACTGAGAAAAAAATCGCAGCCTGCTGCGTATTGGGCTACAGCCACACTATCAGTATTTAGTCAGTATTTCACATTAGTATTTGTAAGCCAAAACCCGGAGTGGGTTAAACATGCTGAATTGGTGCACTTTTTTCTATTATACCTTGTCCTCTGATTGTTCCTCACCTGGTTTTGGCTTACAAATGCTGAGAAAAAATACTGAACAAATACTGATAGTGTGGCCATAGCCTTGCTGCGTATCTCAGATGAGACTCGCCAATGAATGTCAATGGGTGTGAGAAAAAAATCGCACAGCACTCGCACCATGCGAGTGCTGTCCAATTTTAACGCACCAGTGTCCTTTGAAAAGCTGGCAATTCGACAGCTCAGAAAAGATATGTACATATATATATATATACAGTGGGGCAAAAAAGTATTTAGTCAGTCAGCAATAGTGCAAGTTCCACCACTTAAAAAGATGAGAGGCGTCTGTAATTTACATCATAGGTAGACCTCAACTATGGGAGACAAACTGAGAAAAAAAAATCCAGAAAATCACATTGTCTGTTTTTTTTTTTTTCATTTTATTTGCATATTATGGTGGAAAATAAGTATTTGGTCAGAAACAAGCAATCAAGATTTCTGGGTCTCACAGACCTGTAACTTCTTCTTTAAGAGTCTCCTCTTTCCTCCACTCATTACCTGTAGTAATGGCACCTGTTTAAACTTGTTATCAGTATAAAAAGACACCTGTGCACACCCTCAAACAGTCTGACTCCAAACTCCACTATGGTGAAGACCAAAGAGCTGTCAAAGGACACCAGAAACAAAATTGTAGCCCTGCACCAGGCTGGGAAGACTGAATCTGCAATAGCCAACCAGCTTGGAGTGAAGAAATCAACTGTGGGAGCAATAATTAGAAAATGGAAGACATACAAGACCACTGATAATCTCCCTCGATCTGGTGCTCCACGCAAAATCCCACCCCGTGGGGTCAGAATGATCACAAGAACGGTGAGCAAAAATCCCAGAACCACGCGGGGGGACCTAGTGAATGAACTGCAGAGAGCTGGGACCAATGTAACAAGGCCTACCATAAGTAACACACTACGCCACCATGGACTCAGATCCTGCAGTGCCAGACGTGTCCCACTGCTTAAGCCTGTACATGTCCGGGCCCGTCTGAAGTTTGCTAGAGAGCATTTGGATGATCCAGAGGAGTTTTGGGAGAATGTCCTATGGTCTGATGAAACCAAACTGGAACTGTTTGGTACAAACACAACTTGTCGTGTTTGGAGGAAAAAGAATACTGAGTTGCATCCATCAAACACCATACCTACTGTAAAGCATGGTGGTGGAAACATCATGCTTTGGGGCTGTTTCTCTGCAAAGGGGCCAGGACGACTGATCCGGGTACATGAAAGAATGAATGGGGCCATGTATCGTGAGATTTTGAGTGCAAACCTCCTTCCATCAGCAAGGGCATTGAATATGAAACGTGGCTGGGTCTTTCAACATGACAATGATCCAAAGCACACCGCCAGGGCAACGAAGGAGTGGCTTCGTAAGAAGCATTTCAAGGTCCTGGAGTGGCCTAGCCAGTCTCCAGATCTCAACCCTATAGAAAACCTTTGGAGGGAGTTGAAAGTCCGTGTTGCCAAGCGAAAAGCCAAAAACATCACTGCTCTAGAGGAGATCTGCATGGAGGAATGGGCCAACATACCAACAACAGTGTGTGGCAACCTTGTGAAGACTTACAGAAAACGTTTGACCTCTGTCATTGCCAACAAAGGATATATCACAAAGTATTGAGATGAAATTTTGTTTCTGACCAAATACTTATTTTCCACCATAATATGCAAATAAAATGAAAAAAAAAACAGACAATGTGATTTTCTGGATTTTTTTTTTTCTCAGTTTGTCTCCCATAGTTGAGGTCTACCTATGATGTAAATTACAGACGCCTCTCATCTTTTTAAGTGGTGGAACTTGCACTATTGCTGACTGACTAAATACTTTTTTGCCCCACTGTATATATATGATATGATTAGATGTCAGTGACAAACACATATATATATACGAGTGTATGTGTGTATGTATGTGTGCATCAAACCACGCTGCCATAGTGACTATGATGTCATAATAGGTTGACATAGCGACAATGATGTCATAAAGGTTGCCATGGCGAAGATGATGTCATAATGGTTGCCATGGTGACGATGATGTCATAATAGGTTGCCATGGCGACGATGATGTCAGAATGGTTGCCATGGTGAAGATGATGTCACATTGGGTTGCCATGGCTGCAATGATGTCATAATAGGTTGCCATGTGGATGAGTTCATAATGGTTGCCATAGCAACAATGATGTCATAAAGGTTGCCATGGCAAAGATGATGTCATAATGGTTGCCATGGCGATGATGATGTCATAATAGGTTGCCATGGCAACGATGGCTGGTTTGCTTTGAGCTTATTTATACAGCTACAACTAATGCCATGCTAAATTAGTCCTTTTTTACAATTTCTAACTAAATGGTATTACACTCGGGGTGGAGCTGCCACACTGAAATGCTTTGCGCTGCAGGGACACTGCGCCTCCACCGAGTACAGATGGGAGAGAATTTGGAGATGACGTACAGGTATATACTGCATACAGGAGGAGATGACACACAAGTAAATACTATATACAGGAGGAGATGACATACAAGTATATACTATATACAGGAGGAGATGACTCACAGATATACGCTATATACAGGAGAAGATGACATACAGCAACAATTTATCAATTTATGTGCAATATAATCATTATAATAATTTGTTTAAACAAATACATCTCAGTTAGTTACTATGCCGGGGCATTGCTGGGCTCTTCAGCTAATATATATATATATATATATATATATATATATATACACTCACTGGCCACTTTATTAGGTACACCATGCTAGTAAGGGGTTGGACCCCCTTTTGCCTTCAGAACTGCCTCAGTTCTTCGTGGCAGAGATTCAACAAGGTGCTGGAAGCATTCCTCAGAGATTTTGGACCATATTGACATGATGGCATCACACAGTTGGCGCAGATTTGTCGGCTGCACATCCCTGATGCGAATCTCCCGTTCCACCACATCCCAAAGATGCTCTATTGGATTGAGATCTGGTGACTGAGAAGGCCATTTGAGTACAGTAAACTCATTGTCATGTTCAAGAAACCAATCTGAGATGATTCGAGCTTTATGACATGGCGCATTATCCTGCTGAAAGTAGCCATCAGATGTTGGGTACATTGTGGTCATAAAGGGATGGACATGGTCAGCAACAATACTCAGGTAGGCTGTGGCGTTGCAACGATGCTCTATTGGTACCAAGGGGCCCAAAGAGTGCCCAGAAAAAATTCCCCACACCATGACACCACCACCACCAGCCTGAACCGTTGATACAAGGCAGGATGGATCCATGCTTTCATGTTGTTTACGCCAAATTCTGACCCTACCATCCCAATGTCGCAGCAGAAATCGAGACTCATCAGACCAGGCAACGTTTTTCCAATCTTCTACTGTCCAATTTCGATGAGCTTGTGCAAATTGTAGCCTCAGTTTCCTGTTCTTAGCTGAGAGGAGTGGTACCCAGTGTGGTCTTCTGCTGCTGTAGCCCATCTGCCTCAAAGTTCGACGCACTGTGCGTTCAGAGATGCTCTTCTGCCTACCTTGGTTGTAACGGGTGGCAATTTGAGTCACTGTTGCCTTTCTATCAGCTCGAACCAGTCTGCCCATTCTCCTCTGACCTCTGGCATCAACATGGCATTTCCGGCCACAGAACTGCCGCTCACTGGATTTTTTTTCTTTTTCGGAACATTCTCTGTAAACCCTAGAGATGGTTGTGCGTGAAAATCCCAGTAGATCAGCAGTTTCTGAAATTCTCAGACCAGCCCTTCTGGCACCAACAATCATGCCACGTTCAAAGGCACTCAAATCACCTTTCTTCCCCATACTGATGCTCGGTTTGAACTGCAGGAGATTGTCTTGACCATGTCTACATGCCTAAATGCACTGAGTTGCCGCCATGTGATTGGCTGATTAGAAATTAAGTCTTAACACACAGTTGGACAGGTGTACCTAATAAAGTGGCCAGTGAGTGTATATATATATATATATATATATATATATATATATATATATAGTGATGCAGTAAATTGTGTTACAGCTAGGGGGCGCTGTGTATGCGCTTCAGGATGCGCTTGGAGGCATAATTATGATGGTGTATTAGGGACTGGCATTACTGTAACTGGCTGGTATGTGTCGCAGAGGTTCTCTGCACTGTAAGCCCAAAATGATATGCTTATGCTGGGACTTATAGTTCCATAAGTATTTGTGTATTACTTATAAGGATGGCTTATAGGGTTAGTCAGAGAGCTGGTCGGGAATTGACTAACCACACATGTACCGCCCATCCATGGGGGTGGTTACAACCATATATTGTGACTGAGGTCTGGTCACATGGTCAGAGTGTGTGTACCTGAATGGTTCAGGGTGCAAGGTCCTGGAAGGTCAGTGTGGGAAGATCCTGGGAGTAGGATCGGATTCCTGGAGCATGTGGTGAGACCTTGGACCTGGTGGCCTGGGTGTTGGGCGAACGTCCTGAATAGCACCCGTATAGGCCACATGTGTGTGTGCAGAGCCTGGGACGGCCACACACTGAGAAAGATGCTGTCCTGTTGAGGACCTTGGACTGACGAGGAGTCAGACTGTGGAGCAGGAACTCATGAGAATGTAACCCCGGGCATGGGGAAAGAACTATGTGCTTTGACAATGGTCAGTTACTGAGCTGTGTGGTCACCTGGTGACTGGAGAAGTCTGCCGTGACAAGTGAATGCTGTATAAAGCCATACGTGATTAAATAATGGACTATGTGCAAGCCGATGATGTGCAACCTGGCTTATGGAGCGGTTTATGGTGCTTAAATAAACCATATGGACTGTTTTGTGTGAAAAACCGTGCCACAATATGTATATCTATATACAGTGGGGAAAAAAGTATTTAGTCAGCCACCAATTGTGCAAGTTCTCCCACTTAAAAAGATGAGAGAGGCCTGTAAATGAGATCATAGGTGGACCACAACTATGAGAGGCAAAATGAGAAAACAAATCCAGAAAATCACCTTGCCTGATTTGGCAAGATTTATTTTTCAAATTATGGTGGAAAATAAGTATTTGGTCATTAACAAAAGTTCACCTCAATATTTTGTTATATATCCTTTCTTGACAATGACAGAGATCAAACGCTTTCTGTAAGTCTTCAAAAGGTTGGAACACACTGTTGATGGTAAGTTGGCCCTTTCCTCCGTGCAGATCTCCTCTAGAGCAGTGATGTTTTGGGCCTGTCAATGGGCAACACGATTTTCAAATCATACCAAAGGTTTTCTATTGGGTTGAGATCTGGATACAGGCTAGGCCACTCCAGGACCCTCATGCTTCTTACAAAGCCACCCTCATGCTTCTTACAAAGCCACTCCTTTGTTGCCCTGGCGGTGTGCTTGGGATCCATATCATGCTGAAAGACCCATCCATGTTTCATCTTCAATGCCCTTGCTGATGGAAGGAGGATTGCACTCAAAATCTTATGATTCATTCATGTACACAGATCAGTCATCCTGATCCATTTGCAGAGAAACAGCCCCAAAGCATGATTTTGCCACCTTCATGCTTCACAGTAGGTATGGTGTTGTTTGGGTGCAACTCAGCATTCTGGCTCCTCCAAACACGACGAGTTTTGCTTCTACCAAATAGTTAAACTTTTGTTTCTTCAGACCGTATGACATTCTCACTATACTCTTCTGGATAATCCAAATTCTCCCTAGCAAACTTCAAACGGGCCTTTACATGTACTTGCTTAAGCAGGAGGACACATCTGGCACTACAGGATCTGAGTCCCTTGCGGCGTAATGTGTTACTGATGGTAGTCTTTGTTACGGTGGTCCCAGCTCTATTCAAGTCATTCACTAGGTCCCCCGTGTTTTTCTGGGATTTGTGCTCTCTGTTCTTGTGATCATTTTGACCCCACAGGGTGAGATCTTGCATGGAGTCCCAGATTAAGGGAGATTATCAGTGGTCTTGTTTGTCTTCCATTTTCTTTTCATTGCTCCCACAGTTGATTTCATCACACCAACCTGCTTGACTATTGCAGATTCAGTCTTCTCAGCCTGGTGCAGGGCTGTCTACAATTTTGTTTCTGGTGTCCTTCAACAGCTTTTTGGTCTTCACCATAGTGAAGTTTGGAGTGTGACTG
Source organism: Dendrobates tinctorius (assembly GCF_039654945.1). Taxonomy (NCBI): domain Eukaryota; kingdom Metazoa; phylum Chordata; class Amphibia; order Anura; family Dendrobatidae; genus Dendrobates; species Dendrobates tinctorius. The sequence continues at coordinate 4,040,192 of NW_027361773.1, forward strand.
TTTGCGGTTGTGGACGGGTGTCTTTTATACTGATAACAAGTTCAATCAGTTTCCATTACTACAGGTAATGAGTAGAGGACAGAGGAGCTTCTTAAAGAAGAAGTTACAGATCTGTGAGACCCAGAAATATTCCAAGTTTTTAGATGACCAAATACTTATTTTCCACAATAATTTGCAAAATAAATCTTGCCAAATTAGACAAGGTGATTTTCTCGATTTATTTTCTCATTTTGACTCTCATAGTTGTGGTCTACCTATAATGTCAATTACAGGCCTCTCTCATCTTTTTAAGTAGGAGAACTTGCACAATTGTTGGGTGACTAAATATTTTTTTTTCCCCACTGTATATAAAAACGAGTGTATGTGTGTGTGTATCAAGCCACGCTGCCATGGTGACTATGATGTCATAATAGGTTGCCATAGCAACGATGATGTCATAAAGGTTGCCATGGCAGAGATTATGCCATAATGGTTGTCATGGCGATGATGATGTCATAATGGCTGTCATGGAGACGATGATCTCATAATAGGTGTTGGGAGTCGGGTTCCTGCCTCTGCACAGGAGGAAGCCTGAGCCTTGCCTTCTGCAGTCTCCCATTCCTCTCCAGCTGCAGAGGTGGCTGCTCAGCAGAGACGTCGGTCCCAGCGTCTTCCCCAATCTAATGCTAGGTGTCTGGTTGCTCCTCCAGGCTCTGCTATTATATCATGCATGAGTCAGCAGCAAGCAGATGCTCCTGGGACTAAGTCCTGCTTTTCTCCTACTGAGCATGCCTGTGGGACGACCTCTCATTGGAGGTTGGATGTCACATGCTCAGGTCCTGTTGCTGCTCCAATTGGACCACCAGTAAGGTCCCGGAAGGCTGCAACTATAAAGGGTTTGCATGGCCGCCCAGTCATGCGCTAATATAGAGACTCTTATTGCTAAAGTGGTGTGTATGATGATGGATGTTTGAGACAGGTGAATAACTCATTAAGACTCCCCCCCCCCCCCCCCTCGGTTGTGCATGAGTTAAGGTTCCAGAGTTTAGTCAGCACCGAGTACTGGCACTGCCTAGCGCCACAGTTCACTCAGCTTCTCTCTTCCATTAGCGCCTGAGGGCGCCAGTCAGCACAAGGCACCACAATACCGCTTGTACGGCAGCGTCTATCAGAGCGGTTTCCAGTGGCAATTTTAGGCTGGTTAGTGGCGAATGCCAGTGGAGACACTGTACCTGCTAAGAGATGTAAGCAATAGTTTGTCAAGCCCTGTGACACTTAACAGGGCACTGCTTTTCTTAAGGGACTATCCCTGGCACCGCAGTAGCAGTTCTGTACGCAACTGGGCCTAGTGGGGCACTGTTCCCGTGTTTTGGGGTCAACGCCCCGTCAAGTCACTAGCACTCTCCTAACTGTAGCCTGTGAGGTATAATAGGTCACGGCCAGTACGCTGGCAAGGTTGGACTCTGTGAAGTAACAGAGTTCGTTCTTGCATACACCAGGTCAGTGATTAACCCACTGGTGTTCGGCTATCTCTTGTCATATTCTGTCCGTTTTAGTCTAAAAGCAGTTAACATCTCTGCACGGTGGACCCCAGACTGCGAATCCACGTAGCCGCTACGTATTTCTAATTAGGTGCGTTTCGCCATTCCATAACATTACATTAGCGCCAGGGTCTGGCTAGCAATGATGGACGACCATCATCTGCAAAGGTACATCCAGCAGCTGGACGGCAGGTTGGCAGCTCTTGAGTGGACAACCTCAGCTGCGGATGTTACTGCAGTTGCTGTCCAGGCAGCTGCAGAGTCTGTCTCTCGTGTCTCCACTATCATCCCTGCCCCAATGTTGTCCCGCCTCCCGCTGCCTGAGAAGTTATCAGGCGATAGTGCCTCCTGTAGGGGTTTCGGGAGCCAGTGCACTATTCAGTTAGAGCTGCTGGCCACGCTATTCCCATCTGAGGGGGCTAAGGTGGGATTCGTCATCTCCCTTCTGTCGGGCAAGGCTCTGGAATGGGCCACTCCACTGTGGGAGCGTGGTGACACTGTGGTACAGAGTGCCTCTCAGTTCCTAGTCTCCCTGAAGCAGGTCTTTCTGGGACCACGGGTCACACACGATACCATGCTCCAGTTGTTGGCACTGACACAGGGTTCGCTCCCGGTCAGCCAGTATGCCATCCGATTTCGGACGCTGGCTTCTGAGTTAGAATGGCCAGACAAAGTCCTCATACCAGTTTTCTGGAGGGGTTTGGCTGATCACATTAAGGACGCCCTGGCCACCCGGGAGGTTCCCCTCACTCTGGAGGAGCTTATTACCGTCTCCACCTGCATTAACCTTCATTTCTTAGAGCAAAGTATAAACCAAGTGCACAAATTGGAGCCAAAACAGCCATCAAATATAATCAAACAACCTTTCATTGATACAAAAAAAATAATAAAAGTTATATGCCAAAAATATAGGCCTATGGAGAGCAGTGGAAATGGAACACTACAGATATACAAAGGAAGTACAAAAAAGGCAACCCAGAGACCAAGAAAATTATTAAATGTAAATAGTACCAAAATAATTAAAAATAAAGGGCGAGCACAAGATGGTAAATGTAAGCACAAGAGAACTGGTCAGTCATAATATACTGTGCATGAGCATCCAAAATCAAGTGCCAATCTTACAAATATAAATGCCGCTTACCCCTGGTCGCTGGTATGTCTGTGTGCCTCCCTGCAAACCTCCTTACCCACAGCGACCATGGGTAAGTGGCATTTACAGTCATATGTTAAAGTTTGCAAAACAGAAGCCACGGAGACACCATCACATGTTTCTCAACGCAAGCAGTGACCAGCCAGGTCTTTGCCCGGGAAGGAACAACCACGGGAAGGGCAGTCTCCAATGAAGGAAACCACCTATGCCAAAACATGGTATCCATCCACATACAGCTGTTTCGGGGTATTGCCCCTCATCAGTGTGGAGTAGGAAACTGGCTGGTAGGAGCAATGCCTAGTAAAAAGACTATGAAAAGGAGGATGAATGAACTCATGGAGATCAACATCCGACACTGCGGAGACACCATCACGTGTCTCTCAACGCAGTGATTCTAGAGCACTGCCCCCATCCCTGGGGATGGGGGCAGTGCTCTAGAATCACTGCGTTGAGAAACACGTGATGGTGTCTCCGCAGTGTCGGATGTTGATCTCCATGAGTTCATTCATCCTCCTTTTCATATGTTAAAGTTTGGGCACCCTTATTAATGATAACCTTTTTTCGTTATAACAATTTTGGTTTTTGCAACAGCTATTTCAATTTCATATATCTAATAACTGATGGACTCAGTTATATTTCTGGATTCAAATGAGGTTTATTGTACTAACAGAAAATGTGCAATCTGCATTTTAACAAAATTTGACAGGTGCAAAAGTATGGGCACCTCAACATAAAAGTGACATTAATATTTCGTAGATCCTCCTTTTGCAAAAATAACAGCCTCTAGTTGCTTCCTGTAGCTATTAATGAGTTCCTTGTTTCTGGATGAAGGTATTTGTGACCATTCCCGTTTACAAAACAATTCCAGTTCAGTTAAGTTTGACGGTCGCCGAGCATGGACAGCCCGCTTCAAATCATCCCACAGATGTTCAATGATATTCAGGTCTGGGGACTGGGATGGCCATTCCAGAACATTGTAATTGTTCCTCTGCATGAATGCCAGAGTAGATTTGGAGCGGTGTTTTGGATCATTGTCTTGCTGAAATATCCATCCCCTGCGTAACTTCAACTTCGTCACTGATTCTTGCACATTATTGTCAAGAATCTGCTGATACTGAGTTGAATCCATGCGATCCTCATCTTTAACATGATTCCCGGTGCCGGCATTGGCCACACAGCCCCAAAGCATGATGGAACCTCCATCAAATTTTACTGTGGGTAGCAAGTGTTTTTCTTGGAATGCTATGTTTTTTAGCCTCCATGCATAACGCCTTTTTGTATGACCAAACAACTCAATCTGTCCACAGGACCTTCTTCCAAAATGTAACTGGCTTGTCCAAATGTGCTTTTGCATACCTCAGGCGACTCTGTTTGTGGCGTGCTTGCAGAAATGGCTTCTTTCGCATCACTCTCCCATACAGCTTCTCCTTGTGCAAAGTGCGCTGTATTGTTGACCGATGCACAGTGACACCATCTGCAGCAAGATGATGCTGCAGGTCTTTGGAGGTGGTCTGTGGATTGTCCTTGACTGTTCTCACCATTCTTCTTCTCTGCCTTTCTGATATTTTTTTTGGCCTGCCACTTCTGGGCTTAACAAGAACTGTACCTGTGTTCTTCCATTTCCTTACTATGTTCCTCACAGTGGAAACTGACAGGTTAAATCTCTGAAACAACTTTTTGTATCCTTCCCCTGAAAAGCTATGTTGAATAATTTTTGTTTTCAGATCATTTGAGAGTTGTTTTGAGGAGCCCATTATGCCACTCTTCATAGGAGAATCAAATAGGAGAACTACTTGCAAGTGGCCACCTTAAATACCTTTTCTCATGATTTGATACACCTGGCTATGAAATTCAAAGCTCAATGAGGTTACAAAACCAATTTAGTGCTTCAGGAAGTCAGTAAAAAGTAGTTAGGAGTGTTCAAATCAAGAAAATGATAAGGGTGCCCATACTTTTGCACCGGTCAAATTTTGTTTAAATGCAGATTGCACATTTTCTGTTAGTACAATAAACCTCATTTGAATCCAGAAATATAACTGAGTCCATCAGTTATTAGATATATGAAACTGAAATAGCTGTTGCAAAAACCAAAATTGTGATAAAGAAAAAAGGTTAACATTAATAGGGGTGCCCAAACTTTAACATATGACTGTATATTTGTAAGATTGGCACTTGATTTTGGATGCTCATGCACAGTATATTATGACTGACCGGTTCTTTTGTGCCTACATTTACCATCATCTTGTGCCCTTTATTTTTAATTATTTTGGTACTATTTACATTTAATAATTTTCTTGGTCTCTGGGTTGCCTTTTGTGTACTCCCTTTGTATATCTGCAGTGTTCCATTTCCACTCCTCTCCACAGGCCTATATTTTTGGCATATAACTTTTATTATTCTTTTTGTATCAATAAAAGGTTGTTTGATTATACAGTATTTGATGGCTGTTTTTGCTCCAATTTGTGCTCTTGGGTTATACTTTGGTAGTGGGAGCTTCCCCATCTTTTATATATGATTGGCATTTGTGCCTTAGTCTTTGGATTGAAGCCATGGCTTCTTTAGGTATTGTTGGATTATAGTGCTTATTTTGACTACTGTTTTAATTTCTTAGAGCGAAGGTTGGAGCGCTCCCAGTCCAGACAGAGGTTTATGTTGGTACCAACCTTCTCTAAACCTCTGGAACCTCCCTATCGAGCATCCAAGCCTCCTGAGGCTATGGAGGTGACTCGCACAGGGTCTAAGTTCTGCTCTGCTTGAACCTAGTCTGTTTCCATTGCCGACAGCCTGGTCACTTTGTCAGTAGATGCCCACAGCGGTCGGGAAACTCTTGCGTCGACAGATGGGTCCTTTTTTCTGTCAAGATTGATCCAGCAGCACTGAAGACTCTTTCAGATAACACACTAGCAGCAGGGCAAGTGAGCTCCTGTAAGGCATAGTGTGCCAATTCAGGCCAGGTTTCCAGTTTAGACGTCCAATAGTCAAAAGGGAATGACCTGTGAGGGAGAACATCGACATGGGAGGAGAAGTAGTTTGTAACCACAGATGACAACTGCTGTCTGATGTCACTTGTAATCGATGCAGTATTAGCAGTCGTGTGAGCGGTACTTGAGAAATCATTCCACAACATGGTCATTAAACCCCTGTCTCCAACGCCACTTCTGCTGTGTGCACCACGAACACCTCTTCCATTGTGCCCACTACGGCTCGAGGGAGAATCAGCACCGCTGCTGTGTGCTGGGAAAGCCTCAAACAAATGGTTTACCAGAGTTGCTTGTTTGTTAGCCAATATTATCTCTAGGTTCTCCTGTGGCATGATGTTGTGTAATTTGCCTTTGTAACGTGGATCGAGGATGCTGGCCAGCCAGTAGTCGTCATCCTTCATCTTTTTGGCAATGCGGGGGTCCCTTTTCAGGGTCCGCAAGTCATAATCACATATGTGGGCCTATATTCCAGCTGTCAATGCACTGCCACTGCTGAGTGGAGGAGCACTTTCCGGCAAATCCACATCCCTACAGTCACGCACAAACACTGTACCTGACCTTGGAACGCCAACATTTTCTCTTGCCCCCTGAGAAGCATCCTCCTGCCCAAAATAATCATCCCCTTCTTCCTCCTCCTCTTCCTCTTCTTCCTCCACCTCGTACAGGACAGTTCCCTGACCAGACAATCGCTGACTGTCAGCAAGGCTTCCCTCCTCCTCCTCCTCCTCCTGTTCCTCTCCGCTGCAGATGCCAGATCCTTAATGTGCATCAAGTTTTGCATGAGCAGATACATAAGTGGGATGCTCATGCTTATGATGGCGTCGTCTGCGCTTACCAACCATGTGCATTCCTCAAAACACTGAAGGACCTTACAGTGGTCTTTCAGCTTTGACCACTGCACACCCGACAATTCCATGTCTTCCCTCAAACTGCCTGCCCGTGTATCCTCCCACAAATGCATTACAGCCTGACTCTGTTCACACAGCCTCTCAACCATGTGCAGGGTGGAGTTCCACCTTGTTGCAACGTCTATGATTAGGCGGTGCTTGGGGAGGTGGAGCAATCGCTGCAGCTTCTGCATATGACTGGAGTGGACGTTTGAGAAACGGATGTGCGAGCACAGTCTTCGCACCTTAAGGAGCAGGGATGTTAACTCTGGATAATTATTAAGGAAGCACTGCACCACCAGGTTCAAAGTATGAGCCAGGCAAGATATGTGAGTGAGATTTGCACAGGCTATGGCTGCCACAAAATTGTGGCCGTTATCACTGACTACCTTGCCTGGCTCAAGATGTAGACTGCCCAGCCATGACTCAGTTTGTCGCTGCAAGTAGTCGGCCAGTACCTCCGCGGTGTGTCTGTTGTCGCCCAAATACATCATCTTTAACACAGCCTGCTGACGCTTACCGCTAGCTGTTTGATAGTGGGACACCTCATGTGCAACACTGCCAGCTGCGAATGGAGTGCTCGTGCGACTGCGCTCTGTGGACGAGCTTTCGCTTATGGAGGAAGAGAAGGGTCGAAAGAGTACAGCCAAATGTTTCCTATACCGTGGACTAGGCAGCACTGTTCCACCGCCGCTGTCCCCTGTGGAGTCTGCATCCACCACATTAACCAAGTGCACAGTGATGGTTACGTAATGGCCCTGGCCATGCCTACTGGACCATGCATCTGTTGTGAGGTGCACCTTTCCACTCACTGATTGCTTGAGTGCATGGACAATGCGGTCTTTCACATGCAGGTTGAGGGCTGGGATGGCTTTTCGATAGAGTTGAGCGACTTTTGTTTTTTTAGGGTCGAGTTTCGTTTCGTGAAACCCGACTTTAACAAAAGTCGGGTCGAGCAAGATCGGCCGATTATAGGGAAAAGTCGGGGTCGTCCCGAAACACGAAACCCAATGTAAGTCAATGGGGAATAAAAGTCGGCAGTGAGAGGAGGACAGGAAACACACCTACAGTGCCCATTTGAATGCCAAAAGCATCAATTCTTCTTACTTAAGCTTGTCAACCTTAATTAACTTCATAATTAGTGTTGAGCGATACCGTTCGATACCCAAAAATATCGTATTGGATGGTATCGCCCGATACGAAAAAAATATCGGGTATTGCCGATTCCGATACCGGAAGTCCCATTCAAGTCAATGGGACTTCCGGTATCGGAATTAAAAAAAGGCCTTTATTTCCTTGTTGGCTAATTCTACATAATTGAAAACAAATAAGAATCATGTAGAATGTATTGTGGGAGGTGGAGGAGACATTAAAAGCATAGTGGTTTATTCAAATCACATGGCATAGCATTAATTCCAATTTTTTTTTTCAAGACGTTCGGAGTTAAAAAGATATTGACTATGTTAACCTTTTTTATATTTTGTCAGATATGTACTGTATGTTTCACAACTTCCATGCTCTTCACCTTCTTTTGTACTTCTCTCACACTTTCTCCTTCATGATCCGCAGCAGTAGCATTTTTTTCATCAACTTTTTCTTCACCTTATTCATCTTCTTCTACTTCACCTTCTTCCCATTAATTTTTTTTTTCCATTCTTCATATTCTTCTTATTCAGCTATTATTAATTTTCATATGCTATTTCTTCATCTTCTTCCTATTCTTCTTTTTCTTCATTTTCTTAAGGTGACAGGCATTCCTGTAGTACTTATCTATAAAAGTTATAAGATTACACCTTACGTTCTGCCTGTCACAAAAGATTTACAACAGGATTTGTCCGTGTTCAGTTTGGCCTGCAGCAGCAGGCATTTTCCAGGGGCACCACGAGGAGGAACGGACTCACCCCCATTTACTGCTTAGTCTTCTTCTGCTTATAATTTTGATTTCTTCTATGCTGATTTTTTGTCTTATGCTTAATGTTCTTCTGCTTTCTGTTCTTCTGCTTTTGCTTCTTCTGCATCTTGTTCTTCTGTCTTTTGTTCTGTATCTTGGTGGTTGTCTTCATGCGAGAACCAGCTGACAGTACTGGAACCCGTAGTGGCAGCAGAAGGAACAATAGCCAATGGCACTACTGAGGAACAGCTGACGGTGCTGGACCCCGGTTACTATGCAGGAGGTACCTGTGCTAGAAACCACTACCAAGGACCAGCTGACGGTGCTGGACTTCGGATACCGAGATGGAGGCACCTAGGCCAAAGGCTGTGGCGAGAACCAGCAGACAGTGCTGGCACCCGGATGGGTAGCAGAAGGAACAAGAGCCAATGGCACTACCGAGGACCAACTGACGGTGCTGGACAACGGTTACTAAGCAGAAGGTACCTGTGCTAAAAAGCACTACCAAGGACCAGCTGACGGTGCTGGACCTCGAATACCGAGATGGAGGCACCTAGGCCAAAGGCTGTGGCGAGAACCAGCTGACAGTGCTGGCACCCGGATGGGTAGCAGAAGGAACAAGAGCCAATGGCACTACCGAGGACCAACTGACGGTGCTGGACCATGGTTACTAAGCAGAAGGTACCTGTGCTAAAAAGCACTACCAAGGACCAGCTGACAGTGCTGGACCTCGGATACCGAGATGGAGGCACCTAGGCCAAAGGCTCTGGCGAGAACCAGCAGACAGTGCTGGAACCCGGGTGGGTAGCAGAAGGTACCCATTGAAAGCAAAGTAGCCAGGCCGCAAGCCGGCCGCAGTTACCAAAACCCACAGTCCTATGGGGGGTCCCTGTCCCATTGGCACTACGGATCCAGCCTTCAGTGCCAGTTCCCGCAGCCCACATAGGAGTGACCTAAACTGCAGGCACCGTAGAGTCGGCTAACCCGGCCGCAAGACGACAGGACAACGGATTGGTGGCATAGTGACCTTGACACTACCTGGAAACAGCAGGCGTGCTGGAACCAGGCTGGGCAACAGGGAGTCCCCATGCCAAAGACACTGCCGAGCACCAACTGGCGTTGTTGGAGCCCAGGGACAATCATGGTGTAGGCCGAGGCCTACTTGGTGGTAGTTTTAGATTGTTTGTAGGCTACAACAGACTGTCAACGTGCTCAAATTAGGCATCTGTCTCCACTCTGTTTCCAGGATTTCACGTGACCAACAACACCGCCAGTTTATGCGTACAGTAGCCGTCTGCCCAATCCACACGTGTTGCTGTGTTACTGGTGTTCTGTAATGTCAGCAGATCCCCTGATGTTTGCCTGCCAATGTCTCCTGCTCTGTCCACATTCCCACCACTTGCAGTGGGAAGGTGGACAGCGCAGGAGACAGTGGCGGACACACATTGGGGGATCTGCTGACGTAACAGAACCCCAGTAACACAGGAACACGTGTGGAATGTGTGGACGGCAACTGTGAGCAGGAACTGGCGGTGTTGGAGGTCAGGGGAAATACTAGAGACAGAGTGGAGACAGAGGCCAAATCAGAGAATGTTTAAATCTGAAGTAGTTACAATTTGGAGGCAGCAGCAGTTTGCCCTCCACACAGCAGGGGATCAGCTGACGTTACTGAACCCCACTTTCACATGAACGAGTGTGTTTTTCTGTGTGGACAGCACTTCCGAGCACCAACTAGCGTTCTTGGAACCCAGGGACAATCATGGTGCAGGCCGAGGCCTACTAGGAGCGAGGTGTAAAGCAGAGGTATTTTGACTTTGGAGGGAGCAGGACACTTTGCCCTCCACACAGCAGGGGATCAGCTGACGTTACTTACCCCCACTTTCACATGAACGAGTGTGTTTTTCTGTATGGATGGCACTGCCGAGCAACAACTGACGATGTTGGAGCCCAGGGATAGTCATTTTGTAGGCTGAGGCCTACTTGGAGGCAGTTTAAGATAAGACGTTGTTTGAATTTGGAGGCAGCAGCAGTTTGCCCTCCACACAGCAGGGGATCAGCTGACATTACTGACCCCCACTTTCACATGAACAAGTGTGTTTTTCTGTGTGGACAGCACTTCCGAGCACCAACTAGCGTTGTTGGAGCCCAGGGAGAACCAGGGTGCAGGCCGAGGCCTACTTGGTGGCAGTTTTAGATTGTTTGTAGGCTACAACAGACTGTCAACGTGCTCCAATTAGGCATCTGTCTCCACTCTGTTTCCAGGATTTCACGTGACTACCAACACCGCCAGTTTATGCGTACAGTAGCCGTCTGCCCAATCCACACGTGTTCCTGTGTTACTGGTGTTCTGTAATGTCAGCAGATCCCCTGATGTGTGTATGCCACTGTCTCCTGCTCTGTCCACATTCCCACTGCTTGCAGTGGGAAGGTGGACAGCGCAGGAGACAGTGGCGGACACACATTGGGGGATCTGCTGACGTAACAGAACCCCAGTAACACAGGAACACGTGTGGAATGTGTGGACGGCAACTGTGAGCAGGAACTGGCGGTGTTGGAGGTCAGGGGAAATACTAGAGACAGAGTGGAGACAGAGGCCAAATCAGAGAATGTTTAAATCTGAAGTAGCTAAAATTTGGAGGCAGCAGCAGTTTGCCCTCCACACAGCAGGGGATCAGCTGACGTTACCGAACCCCACTTTCACATGAACGAGTGTGTTTTTCTGTGTGGACAGCACTTCCGAGCACCAACTGGTGTTGTCGGAGCCCAGGGAAAATGAGGTAGTAGGCCGAGGCCTACTTGGAGCCAGGTGTAAATCTGAGGTTGTTTGACTGTGGAGGGAGCAGGACACTTTGCCATACACACAGCAGGGGATCAGCTGACGTTACCGAACCCCACTTACACATGAGTGAGTGTTTTGTCTGTGCGGACAGCACTTCTGAGCACCAACTGGCGGTGTCGGAGCCCAGGGAAAATCAGGTAGTAGGCCGAGGCCTACTTGGTGGCAGTTTGCGATTGTTTCTAGACTACTACTAACTGTCAACGTACTCCAAATAGGCCTCTGTCTTCACTCTGTTTCGAGTATTTCCGCTGGCTTCCAACCACGCCAGTTGCTGCTCTGAAATGCCGTCTGCACAACCCACACTTGTTCCTGTGTTACTGGGGTTCTGTAACAGCAGTTTCTCCCTAGAGGTGAGTCAGGCAATGTCTCCTGCTCTGTCCACATTTCCACTACAAGTAGTGGGAATGTAGACAAAGCAGGAGACATTGCCGTGCTCAACTCTGGAGATGAGCAGATGTTACAGGACCCAGGTACCACAGGAACAAGTGTGGATTGTGCAGACGGCACTTGAGAGCAGAAACAGGCGGTGTTGTAGGCCGGAGGAAATACTCAAAACAGAGTGGAGACAGAGGGCAAATCAGAGAACATATTAAATCAGAGGTAGTCAGAAGTTGTAGGCAGCAGGAGAGTTTGCCGTACACACAGCAGGGGATCAGCTGACGTTACCGAACCCCACTTACACATGAGCGAGTGTTTTGTCTGTGCGGACAGCACTTCTGAGCAACAACGGGCGTTGCAGTAGCCTAGGAAATAAAGTTCAGGTCATAGAAACATGAACACAACAGGAGACCTGGATCCTGTTGCCAGCCAATTATTTATTCTGGAAGAGGACTGGCAAATTCAGGTGAGATCCAGGCCTTGTTCATTTTCACAAAAGTAAGCCGGTCAACATTATCGGCGGATAGTCGCGTGCGACGGTCTGTTACCACACCACCTGCAGCACTAAAGACACGTTCCGATAATACACTGGCAGCAGGGCAAGCCAGCACCTCCAATGCATACTGGCTAAGCTCTGGCCATGTATCCAGCTTAGAGACCCAATACTTGAACGGGGAAGAGCCGTCTGGGAGAACACTAACAGGGCACGACAAGTAGTCTGTCACTATCTGACGGAAACGTTGCCTCCTGCTGACTGGAGCCGTCTGTGATGGTGTAGCCGTTTGTGGCGGTCCCACAAAACTTTTCCACATTTGGGCCATACTGGCCTTGCCTTGTCATGCGGCACTGCCTCTGTTACCTCTTTGTGCAGAGCTTCCTCCACTGCCTCTACCCACATGGCTGCTTTGAAAAGCACTACCAGCAACACTTGTGGGGGGAATGGAGAACATGATGGCCTGCACAAGTGTTTCTTGGTACTCCCGCATTTTTCGCTCCCGGTTCAACTGTGGTATGAGGCTTTGTAAGTTGAAGTTGTCCCGGTAGCAAGGATCTAGGAGGGTGTACACCCAATAATCAGCCGTGTGGAGAATGTTGGCGATGCGGCGGTCATTTAACAAGCACTGCAGCATGAAATCAACCATGTGCTGCAGACTGCCAACTGGACCGGAAACGCTGTCCCCAGCTTGAGGCAGCATCTCTGCCTGCTCAGCATCACCCCACCCTCGCTGTACACACTGACTACTAGAGCCTTGTGTACCTCCCTCCTCTGGAGAGATGTGTTCCTCCTCCTCCATTGACTCCTCGTCATCCTCCTCACTAAGTGTCCCCTGCCTGGGCCTTTGTGTGGAAGCACGTTGCGCAGACTTGCCAGAAGCAGATGGCATTTCTGACTGCTCATCCTCGACCTCTTCAAAAACCTCCTCACTTAGTGCTTGTAAGGTTTTTTGAAGCAGACAGATGAGGGGGACAGTCATGCTGATTAGTGCATCATCTGCACTGGCCATCCGCGTGGAGTCATCGAAGGCACGCAAAACTTGGCAGATGTCCCTCACAGTGGCCCACTCAGTGGTGGTGAAGTGTGTCCGGCGCACAGTGCGACTTGTTTGCGCCTGATGCAGCTGGTACTCCATTACTGCTGCCTGCTGCTCACACAACCGCTCCAACATATGTAACGTTGAATTCCACCTGGTGGGGAGGTCACATATGATGCGATGTTCTGGCAGGCGGAATCGGTGTTGCAGAGATGCAATGCGCGATCTTGCCATGCTGGAACGCCGCAAGTGAGCACACTCTAGGCGAACCTTGTGCAGCAGTGCATCAAGATCCGGATAGTCCCTCAGAAAGCTCTGCACGACCAAATTGAGCATGTGTGCCAGACATGGTAAGTGAGTGAGGTTGCCTAGGCCCAGAGCTGCCACTAGATTTCGGCCATTGTCACTCACTACCAAACCTGGCTGGAGATTCGCTGGCACAAACCACACATCGCTCTCCTGCTTGATGGCATTCCAGAGCTCCTGTGCTGTGTGGCTCCGATTCCCCAAAGAAATTAATTTAAGGACGGCCTGTTGACGTTTGGCCACACCTGTGCTCATATCTGGCCTAACAGGCTCACGCAGTGCTGATTCTGAGGAACTAGAGTAGGAGGAGGACTCAATATGTACAGACTGCATTCCTGCAATCCTTGGAGTTGGCAGAATACGTACAGAGCCACTCTCCAGATCTGTACCCGGCTCCACAACATTGACCCAATGGGCAGTGAGGGAAAGGTATCGTCCCTGTCCATGGCTACTGGTCCACGCATCGGTGGTCAGGTGGACCTTGCTACTGACGGCATTTAGTAGCGAATTTTTAATTTTTCCCTCCACATGCTTTTGCAGGGCAGGGACAGCTTGCCTGCTGAAATAAAAGCGGCTGGGCACATTGTATTGTGGAACTGCAAATGACATAAAGTTCCGGAATGTGTCTGTCTCCACCAGCCTGAATGACAGCATCTCAAGGGCCAGTAGTTTGTCAATGCCGGCATTCAGAGCCAGTGCTCGGGGATGGTTTGCTGAGTATGGCCGCTTTTTCTCCCATGCCTGTGCTACCAATTGCTGGTGAGTGGCCTAGGAGGGTGCTGATGACTGCGAACGTGGTTCAGTGGGTGGAATTTCACTGGGTCTCTGGACAACAGTGGCAGTGGTTCTTCCATGGCGTTCCAGTGAGGAAGCCGAACCAGCTGTGTGTGAGCTAGAGGAAGAGGCCCCGACACGAGCTGAAGAGGTGGTAGGTGCTGCTGAAGGTTGGCCTACATCTTCAGTGTGTCTGTGTAACTCCACCTCGTGCTTGGTACGCACATGTTTCCACATATTTGTGGTATTGAGGTTGCTCACATTTTTCCCTCGTTTCACTTTCTGATGACACAGCTTGCATTTGACAAAGCAAATGTCATCTGCAACTGTGTCAAAAAAAGACCACGCACTGCAAGTCCTGGGAGCGCCCGTTTTGTGTTTTGGAAGAGGATTGCTCCTCACGGGTGCCAAAGTGGAGGCTACAGGCAACCAAGTCTGCCCCCGCCCTCTCCCTCCTCTTTTGGCCGTTCGGGGAATCTCTTCCTCACAGCTTCTCCCACCACCTTCCTGTGGCTGACGCCATGATGGGTCAAGGACCTCATCATCTCCACTCCCCTCTTCAAGCACCGGCTGATCCTGGGTTGTCTCGCCAGCACCGTACGCACCAGAAATTGGCAACTGAGTCTCATCATCATCTGATGCATACTGAGGTGTGCTGACCATAGGCACTGGCCCACCCGCCTCTTCAGATTCAGAGGGACAAAGCAGTTGCGCATCACTGCATACTCCCTCTTCTTCATGCTCTAGAATGCTGCTTGGCTGGCCACCTCTTTCCAAGCCAACAGATTCTGAGAACAGAAGTAAATATTGAGATGGCTCCTGTCCAGGGCTCTCAGACTGCCTGGGCAATTTGGCAGGTGGTGAAGAGACAGATGGTTGCTCTTCAGTGGTCTGGCCTTGGGAGGATGCGGAAGTCATTGAAGTGGATGCGTTAGCTGCCATCCATCCGACAACGGCTTCAATTTGTTCGTCACGCAGCAGTGGGGTACGGCGAGGTCCTACAAAGCTGCGCATGAAGGACTGTTGCCGGGTAAAAGTGGGGGATGCCGGGTCACTGGTGGCAGCAGCAGATACCGAATCCCCACGTCCTCTCCCTGCTGAATCCCCCCGTCCTCTCCCTGCTGAAACGCCACGACCACGTGCCTTACTCCCTGCCTTCTTCATCTTGGTAGACTGATAAAGATAGGCAGAAAAGTAAAAATGGGGTGGCTTAGTGTTCTTATTCCTGAACACCTGCTAACCAGTATAAGAAACACTAATTTGGCTAAGAGTGTGTGTACTACACTTTAATATGATCTAATGTGGCCTAGACAACTGTAAAGTGGAGTGTTTGAACTTTATTTCCTTTTTTTTTTTTTTTTGGGTGGGGGGAAAGGAAAGGATGTGACCAAAGTTTGAAAGCTATAGTATCACAAACTTTTTGGAGCGATTACTATGCAGGAAGCTAACCTACAATGCAATTGATGAGGCTCCAAAAAATAGGGTGATACTAGCCTGGCTGGCCCTGAAGGGCACAAGCCAGCAAAAAGGCTGCTCTATCTAATCCTATATAGTGTTTGCAACCAACCAATGACAATGGATGCGGTTGGAAGCACACTAATATAGGAGCAAAAATCTGGCTAAATTTGCTGCAAAAAAGGACTATGTATGAGGCAGTGACGCACGCTGAGCGGACTACAGCTAGCGGTAGCTGTAGAACACACTGCAACGTGAGCTGGACTCACACACAGAGAGACCTATCAGACAGCCAAAAACAGTGCAGAGAAATGGGCTATAGCACTGAAAGGCTGCTGAAAGGCTCCGCTGTCCACTCCTTTAGTGTTTGCAACCAACGTATATGGATACGTATGGAAGCACACTATACAGGAGAAAAAAAAAGCAGCAATAAAAGAAAAATGTGTATGAGGCAGAGACACACGCTGGCCGGCCTACAAGCAGACATGCCTGCAGGACACACTACACAGCGTGGGTCTGCACTCACACAGTCCTTGCAGACAGCTGTGAAAACAGCGCTGCTAGGGAAAAGCAAGCTACAGTGGTGGTTTATGTAGCCTGGATAAAGCACAATATTGTTTTTAGAATCGCTATTTCTAACTGTCCCTCACAGTCTTCAACAGCAGCCTGTCCCTAACTGAATTCACAGCAGAGTGACCAGAAATGGCAGCTGCAGCGCTTTTTATAGTGCATCATGACATCATTCTAGCAGCCAATCACAGCCATGCCAGTAGTTAACATGCCTACATGCCTAACAGGATATGCCCACACTTCTGAGGATCCCCATTGGCTGAATCAAATCGAGCGGGCTCCTAGCATTATGGGAACTTCCGATTCCGGTATTTGATATGAAAAAAGTATCGGAATTCCGATAGAGCTAATATCGGCCGATACCCGATACTTGCGGTATCGGAATGCTCAACACTATTCATAATACAAGTTACGCACTGAAAAATGGGGGTTATTTGGCTAAAGTTGTGGGGGGGTAGGGCTGGCTCCAGGTTTTCATGTGCCCTGGGCGAAAGAGCACCCCTTTAACACATACCAAAACTCATCATGCTCCGATACGGCAGAGAAATAGCGGTATAGTACAATGAAAAATACCTCACTTTTTACATCTCATGACGAGGCCCATCTATTTCACCATACAGAATCATTGGTCCCATATAATGTTTGAAACAGTATATGATGAGCTCCACATAATGCTACAGTATATGTTGGTCCCCATGGATGAAGCTCCACTGTCTTATGGGCCCAAATAATGCTCCAAACATAATGGGCCCCATTTCTAATGCTCTAGTGTATAATGGGCCCTGTAAATGCTGCTCCAGTGTCTGATGTCCACCTTTGGAATGTTCCAGTGTAAGGTGGGCCCCATCTATCATTCTCCAGAGTATAGTGCTCCCCAAAAATTGCTGTCCCAACATTGAAAACAATCAAATAAGTCTCCTCGCTAGGGAATCCCTGTACTAGTCTGGACTCCTCATCGTCCCCATCTTCCATCTCACTGCACAGTATTTCAACCTTGCAAGTGCTGTGATCCTGAGCAAGCAGGGGGGCCCACTCGTTGGCGACGGCACTGTCTGATGGCGGGTGGGCCGAACCTGCACTTTCATCTGCAGCTTCCTCTTTGTCACCGTGTAAGATGGAACTGTATATGGGAAGGGTAACCTGAGTTTCATCAGGGTCAGATTCAGGCCGTGTAGCGTGCGAGGGGAATGTAGTGGTCTGGGTCAATGTACCAGCAGATTCATCGAGCAGTGGCTGGGCATCAGTGCACTTGTGTCGCCCCCAGGAGTACGGTCGCCACAGTGGCATTACCTTCCTCCTAGGGAGTGTGATGTCATGCTTGGGAGCAATGAAGGATCTCTCTAGCAGGTTAACTGATTGGGCGGCGTTATTCCAACGAGTCATGACCCTCCAAACAGCGTTCATGAAGGCAAAGTGTTTGTTTTACGTGGGCAGTATGGTTGCAAAGCTGAACCTTAAAGGAATGTCCAGAAGGGCACCACCAGGAGTGGAGCCTACGGTTAAATTCGACTCCACCTTGGAAACCTCAACCATGCCAGCTACAGAAAAGATGCACACATTGCAAGCTTAATTCCGTTAACGAACGAGACTCTGTCATGCCCCGCGGTCCGAGTCCGGCTTACTAGAGGGACACGTGAGGCTCTGGCACATGAGATTGGCCAATAACTGGTGTGTCATGCCCTTACATGTCCGTGGCTGCATGTGCGCTACACTGAAAAGGCCAGCGTTTGTCGCTTACAGGTGCAGATAACCCGCTGAACAACGTTAGTGATGGGGATCACTGATTACAATTATTACCCGCGAACGATGATTTCCCAGTAAGTGCAGGTCAAACACAGTTCCGGAATTAGGCCTAACCGTCATTCCTGAAAAAATGAAAAACTTACGTGTGCAAACCACAGGTGCTGTAGCTTGCTTAACAGCTCGCCAGCCGTTCTCACGCCCAGTATGGATTACACGTGATTGCACAAAGGTGAGAAAGGGTACCATATCCCCGGATAACATGTATGGATAGCGTACACATTCAAAATATATGTCAATACATCAGGAGGCAGGCTCAGACGGTGTTAGGCCCAGTATGGCTTGCACGTGATTGCACAAAGGTGAGAAAGGGTACCGTATCCCTGGATAACATGTATGGATAGCGTACACATTCAAAATATGTCTATACATCAGGAGGCAGGCTCAGATGGTGTTAGGCCCAGTATGGATTGCACGTGATTGCACAAAGGTGAGAAAGGGTACCGTATCCCCGGATAACATGTATGGATAGCGTACACATTCAAAATATATGTCTATACATCAGGAGGCAGGCTCAGACGGTGTTAGGCCCAGTATGGATTGCACGTGATTGCACAAAGGTGAGAAAGGGTACCGTATCCCCGGATAACATGTATGGATAGCGTACACATTCAAAATATATGTCTATACATCAGGAGGCAGGCTCAGACGGTGTCAGGCACAGTATGGATTTGACGGCCCAGACTACACAGCGGAGGAGCAGGGAGAGGTAAAGATTGCAAATGCTGGGGCCCTGCCCAAGCAAGGGGGGCCCACTCGTGGGCATCGGTACTGGCACTGGGCCCCTCATAGTACGGCGGTGTGTCTGACGGCGGTTGTGCACCACCACTGTCAGAGACACTTGATTGCACTATGAGGGACCCTGTGCCAGTGCCCGCACCCAAGAGTCGGCCTACCCACCTGTCCAGGGCAACGGCATGTCGTGCGCTAGGTGGTGACCCCGGCCATGGGGGGGAGGCAGCACAGTTAGGGAGTTTTAGAAAGTGGCATATGTTGATGTTGGACATTCAGCTGATGCAAAAGGCGAAATAGGTCAAGTCCTAGGAAGAGGTGGACCAAAGCAAGCCATTTTTCTGTCACCCTATGTGTCATCAGGGGAAGGTGGGACAAAATCCTTGGAAACCCATGCATGGTTCATTTTAATGAAGGTTAGATCATCCACATTTTGGGTTGACAGACGGGTCCTTTTTTCTGTCAGGATTGATCCAGCTGCACTGAAGACTCTTTCCGATAGCACACTTGCAGCTGGGCAAGCGAGCTCCTGTAAGGCATATTGTGCCAATTCAGGCCAGGTGTCCAGTTTAGCGGCCCAATAGTCAAAGGGGAATGACCTGTGTGGGACAACATCGATATGGGAGGAAAAGTAGTTTGTAATCATAGTTGACAACTGCTGTCTCCTGTCACTTTCCATCGATGCAGTATTACCAGTTGTGTGAGCGGTACTTAAAAAATCAGTCCACAACATTGTCATGAAACCCCTGTCTCCAACGCCACTTCTGCTGTGTGCACCATGAACACCTCTGCCAAGCTGCCCCCGGCCCGTACGGCTCGTGTGAGAACCATCACCGCTGCTGTGTGCTGGGAATGCCTCAAGCAACCGATTTACCAGAGTTGCTTGTTTATTAGCCAATATTAGGTCAAGGTTCTCCTGTGGCATGATGTTTTGTAATTTGCCTTTATAGCGTGGATCCAGGATGCTGGCCAACCAGTAGTCGTCATCGTTCATCATTTTGGCAATGCGGGGATCCCTTTTTAGGATCTGCAAGGCATAATCTGACATGTGGGCCAATGTTCCCGGTGTCAATGATGCACTGCGAGTGCTGGTTGGAGGAGCACTTTCTGGCAAATCCACATCCCTCCAGTCACGCACAAACCCTGTACCAGACCTTGCCACGCCAACATTTTTACTTGCCCCACGAGATGCATCCTCCCCTAAGTAATCATCCCCATCATCCTCCTCCTCCTCCTCTTCTTCCTCCACCTCGTCCAGGAGAGGTCCCTGAGCAGACAATGGCTGAAAGTCATCAAGGATTCCCTCCTCCTCTTCCTCCTCATCAACATTGGCAGCAGACGCCTGCTCCTTAAGGTGCGTCAAAGTTTGCATGAGCAGACGCATAAGTGGGATGCTCATGCTTAGGATGGCGTCGTCTGCGCTTACCAGCCGTGTGCATTCCTCAAAACACTGAAGGACTTTACAGAGGTCTTTCAGCTTCAACCACTGCAAACCTGTCAACTCCATGTCTGCTCTCAAAGTGCCTGGCCGTGTATCCTCCCACAAATGCATTATGGCCTGCCTCTGCTCACACAGCCGCTCCACCATGTGCAGGGTGGAGTTCCACCTTGTTGCAATGTCGATAATGAGGCGGTGGTTGGGAAGGTGGAGCAATCGCTGCAGCTTCTGCATACGAACAGAGTGTACAGGCGACCGGCGGATGTGCGCGCACAGTCTTCGCACCTTCTGGAGCAGGGCTGTTAACTCCGGATAATTTTTGAGGAAGCACTGCACCACCAGGTTCAAGGTGTGAGCCAAGCAAGGTATGTGGCTGAGTTTTGAAAGGGCTATGGCTGCCACAAAATTACGGCCGTTATCACTAACTACCTTGCCTGCCTCAAGATGTACACTGCCCAGCCATGACTCAGTTTGTCTCTTCAAGTACTCGGCCAGCACCTCGGCGGTGTGTCTGTCGCCCAAACACATCATCTGCAACACAGCCTGCTGACGCTTTTCACTAGCTGCTCGATAGGGGGACACCTCGTGTGCAACAGTGGCAGCTGCAGATGGAGTGCTCGTACGACTGCACTCTGTGGACGAGCTTTCGCTTCTGGAGGAGGAGGGTCGAACGCCTACAGCCAACTGTTTCCTATACCGTGGGCTAGGCAGCACTGTCCCACCACCGCTGTCCCCTGTGGACCCTGCATCCACCACATTAACCCAGTGCGCAGTGATGGACACGTAACGGCCCTGGCCATGCCGACTGGACCATGCATCAGTTGTGAGGTGCACCTTTCCACTCACTGACTGCTTGAGTGCATGGACAATGCGGTCTTTCACATGATGGTGGAGGGCTGGGATGGCTTTGCGAGAGAAGAAGTGGCGACTGGGTAGGTCATAGCGTGGTACTGCATAGGCCATGCGTTCGCGGAAAGCTGCGCTTTCCACCAACCGATAGGGCATCATCTCAAACGAGATTAGTTTGGCAATGTGGGCGTTCAAACCCAGTGTACGCGGATAAGAGACTGAGTACTTTCTTGACCTACTCATAGTGTCTGGGAGGGTAAGCTGGACTTGAGAGCTGCATATGGTGGAAGTAGCGGTGGACAGGGCGGACTGAGAGAGGGTTGATGATGGTGATGGAGTTGGTGTTCTTTCTGATGGCCTAGATTCAGTATTTCGTTGATATAACAGTGGGATTCCCTGACTGCTGTGGCCTTGCAACGACACCTCAACATTTGCTGCTGTGCTAACCGGTGGGCTTACAGTGGGGGAAACAATGTAGCGTTGCTGACTACCTTCTTTGTGATCAGTTGCACATGTGGCACTTGAGGTTTGGTGTTGTGTCCACGCTTGCAAGTGCATGGTGGTTAAATGTCTAATCAAGCAATTGGTATTCAAATTTTTCAGATTTTTCCCTCGGCTAAAGGTCTTTGCGCACTTCTTACAGATAACCTTGGCCTGATCATGAGGATTTTGTTCAAAAAAGTGCCACACTGCACTCTTCCTACTTTGGCAGACATTTTGCGGCCTAGCACGCTGTGATCTTTTGACCCTCTGGACAAGCTGTCCAGCAACTCTTTTGATTTTTGGAACCTGTCTTTGGAGTGCTCCGGGCCTGCCAGATAACAGCTGTTGCGATGTCGATGTCTGCTGTGGATGCTCCTCATCTGAGCTATTGGAAGCAGCACCCTCATCCCCCAATGGATGCCAATCTGGGTCAACAACTGGGTCATCCATCACCTCCTCTTCTATGTCATGTGCACCTTCCTCTGTGTCACCGTGTATGGTGGTATAGTGTGCGGGAAGGGGCACCTGAGTCTCATCAGGGTCAGAATACACTGGCTCTTTACACTGCGAGGACAATGTAGTGCTCTGAGTGAATGTACCAGCAGAATCATCCATCAGCGGCTGTGCATCAGTGCACTCCATGTCAGATTCATCTTGGCCTTGGTAATTCACCATTTCACTTGATAATCCAGGCATGGTATGTGAAAACAGCTCCATGGAGTAATCAGTAGTATGGCCTGCGTCATCCTTCAATCTTGGTTGGGGTGAAGGACACAAGGAAAGGTGTGGTTCATGAACATGAGCCTCCAATGACGACTCAATGCTTTTACTTTTTACAACTTCAGAAGAGGAGACGATAGAGCTGGAGGCTGAGTCAGCAATGTAAGACAAAACTTTTTCCTGATGCTCTGGCTTTAAAAGCGGTTTGCCAACTCCTAGAAAACTAAGCCTTCGAAGCCTTATGGAGCCAGACGATGACGCAGGCTCAACACCTCCTGCATTCGGTCCTATTTTGCTCTTGCCACTACCATCAGATCCACCACCAACACCATCATTACCAGCTGCCAACCCCCGCCCAATTCCACGGCCTCTTCCACCAGCCTTCCTCATTTTTTGTAGAAATGTAGACAAAATCCAACAATCTATATAGTAATGTAAAACAAGGTACAAGGTGTTTATAGGACAGGGGAGATTTTGAATTTCTGCACACACTTGTGGACACTTATGGATTGTGTGAGGCCCACTGAATATCACAGCGCTATGTCACAGGCTCGATGGCACAGGTGTGAAAAAAGTGACTACAGGATAAGGGAGATTTTGAATTTCTGCACACACTAGTGTACACTGGACACTTTTGGATTGTGTGAGACCCACTGAATATCAGAGCGCTATGTCACAGGCTCGATGGCACAGGTGTGAAAAAAGTGACTACAGGATCACAGAGATTTTGAATTTCTGCACACACTTGTGGACACTGGACACTTATGGATTGTGTGAGGCCCACTGAATATCAGAGCGCTATGTCACAGGCTCGATGGCACAGGTGTGAAAAAAGTGACTACAGGATAAGAGAGATTTTGAATTTCTGCACACACTAGTGGACACTGGACACTTTTGGATTGTGTGAGGCCCACTGAATATCAGAGCGCTATGTCACAGGCTCGATGGCACAGGTGTGAAAAAAGTGACTACAGGATCACAGAGATTTTGAATTTCTGCACACACTAGTGGACACTGGACACTTTTGGATTTTGTGAGGCCCACTGAATAGCAGAGCGCTATGTCACAGGCTCGATGGCACAGGTGTGAAAAAAGTGACTACAGGATAAGGGAGATTTTGAATTTCTGCACACACTTGTGGACACTGGACACTTATGGATTGTGTGAGGCCCACTGAATATCACAGAGCTATGTCACAGGCTTGATGGCACAGGTGTGAAAAAAGTGACTACAGGATAAGGGAGATTTTGAATTTCTGCACACACTAGTGGACACTGGACACTTTTGGATTGTGTGAGGCCCACTGAATATCAGAGCGCTATGTCACAGGCAGAAATTGGCTAGTGTATCACAAACTACAAGGTGTATGTAGAATTGGGCAGAATAGGAATCTCCCTAGAGTGTAGGTCTGTAAGAACGGAACAAGTCCTCCACTTATCCTTCCACAGTGACACACAGCTTCACTGTGGCCGGGATAACAGCCGTTACACGGTACTGAGAGGAGCGTGCACGTACACGGCTGTCCAGTGTACGTAAAATTGTCAAGCTCCATGTTTTTTAAGTATACGGACTGACACACGCTGTCTCTCTATAGTTTTGAATGTGATCAAACAGCAAATATATTTAACTGTTTGAAAGCTAGACAAAACTAATAGGTGCAGGTCTGTAAGAACGGAACATGTCCTCGACTTATTCTCAGAGTGACACACAGATATCTTCACTGTGGCTGTGATAACAGCCGTTACACGGTACTGTGTGAGGAGCGTACACCACTGTATGGTGTGAAAAAATGCACGCTCAGTACCTCAGCAGGACAAAAAAAAAAATTGGGATTGCTTTTAAAAAAGCAGTTTGTAGAGCAGTGGGTAAACAGCAATGCAGCTGTCAGGAAGCCTTAGAAGGCAGCCTAACAACCAACACCGCTGATCCACCACAATATAGACTCCCCTTGCACTGCACACACAGTGACTGGTGTGTTGTACAGGCAAAATCGCTAGCAGCAGAAGCAGTTTTTTTTTCTTCTTCCCTGCCTAACGCTCTCCGTACAGAATCAGCAGCAGCAACCTCTCCCTATGCTAAGATCGGCAGAAGTAAGATGGCGGTCGGCGTGCACGCCCTTTTATAACCCCTGTGACGCCCACCAAAGCAAGCCAATCACTTGCATGCCCTTCTGAAAGATGGTGGTGACCCGTGCCTAGGTCATCACGTTGCCCAGTGTCCGTGGATCCTGATTGGCTGAAAAAGAGCACAAAACAAACTTTTGAAACGCGACTTTGGCGCGTAAGTCGCCGACCTCGTGGCCGACCTCATCCTAGGGTCGGGTTTCGTTTCATGAAACCCGACTTTGCCAAAAGTCGGCGACTTTTGAAATTTTTCGACCCGTTTCGCTCAACTCTACTTCTCGAGAAAAGAAGTGCCGACTGGGTAGGTCATAGTGTGGGACTGCGCAGGCCATGAGCTCACGGAAAGCTTCGCTTTCAACCAAACGGTAGGGCATCATCTCTAATGAGATTAGTTTGGCAATGTAGCCGTTCAAACACAGTGTACGCGGATGAGAGGATGAGTACTTTCTTGTCCTACTCAGAGTGTCTGGTAGGGTGAGCAGGACTGGAGAGCTGCATATGGGGAAAGTAGCAGAGGACCAGACGGAGTGAGAGGGGGTTGGTGATGGTATTGGTGGTGATGGCCTAGATTCAGTGTTGTGTTGCAAAACCATTGTGATTCCCTGAGTGCTTTGGCCTTGCGACGATACCTCAACATTTAGTGCTGGTGGTGTGCTTAACGGTGGTGGTGGTCTTACAGTGGGGGTAGCGATGGAGCGTTGCTGGCTACCTTCAGTCGGAGCAGGTGCACATGTGCTACCTGAGATTTTGTAATCTGTCCACGCTTGCAAGTGCATGTTGATTAAATGTCTAAGCATGCAACTGGTATTCAAATTTCTGAGTTGTTTACCTCGGCTAAAGGTCCTTCCGCACTTCTTACAGGTAACCTTTGCCTCGTCACTAGAATTTTGGACAAAGAAGTGCCTCACTGCACTCTTCCTACTATGGTATACATTTTCTGGCCTTGCACGCTGTGCTAAGTTGACCATATGGCCAAGCTGTCCTGCAACTCTTTTAGTTTTTGGTCCACGTTTTTGGACAGCTACGGGCCTGCCAGATAACCGCTGCTGCGATGTCAATGCCTGCTGTGGATCCTTCTCCCTATCTGAACTATTGCCAGTGCCACCCTCCTCCCCCCAATGGATGCCAATCCAGGTCAAGAACTGGGTCATCCATCACCTCCTCTTCAAAGTCATCTGCACCTTCCGCTTTACCTTCCTGTTGTTAGTTCATTCTCTGGTTCACCAGCTGTGAGTTCTCCTTCCAGACTCCCTCTGGTGGTAATAGGAGGTAGAGAGGCTGATTTGATCGGTGGAGATCAGCCACCTGAGAATGAGGATGACGATTGAATCTCAGGAGTCTCAGATTGGATTTAAGACAGCCAACGCCCTATTCAGTTGCTGGTGATTCCTTCTGGCTTGTCAGCTCTTGGTTTTCAGCTCTGTTCCAGTCATCTAAAGCTAAGTTTTTCTGCTATTGTTCACACTTGCTTTTGTTGGTCTATTCAGTTTTTTGGTGCGTTCAGCCAGCCCCTGCTGGGGGCTGTGCTGAATTTCCACTCTTATTTATCAGTATTTTGCCAATTGGCTTCTTGTCCCTTACCAGTTCGGTCACTTTTTGTTCTGTCTCAGAATCATAGAATCGTAGAGTTGGAAGGGACCTCCTGGGCCATCTGGTCCAACCCCCTGCTCAAAGCAGGATTCGCTAAATCATCCCAGTCAGATGTCTGTCCAGCCTCTGTTTGAAGACTTCCATTGAAGGAGAACTCACCACTTCTCGTGGCAGCCTGTTCCACTCATTGATCACTCTAACTGTCAAAAAGTTTTTTCTAATATCTAATCTGAGTCTCCTCCCATTCAGTTTCATCCCATTGCTTCTAGTCTTTCCTTGTGCAAATGAGAATAAAGTTGATCCTTCTACAATGTGACAGCCCTTTAGATATTTGTGGACAGCTATTAAGTCTCCTCTCAGTCTTCTCTTTTGCAAACTAAACATTCCCAAATCCTGCAACCTTTCCTCATAAGACAGGGTTTGTAGACCGGTCACCATTCTGGTCGCTCTTTTCTGAACTTGCTCCAGTTTGTTGATGTCTTTTTTAAAATGTGGTGCCCAAAACTGGACACAATATTCCAGATGAGGTCTGACCAAAGAGGAGTAGAGGGAAATAATGACTTCACGTGATCTAGACTGTATGCTTCTGTTAATACATCCTAGAATTGCATTTGCCTTTTTTGCTGCTGCATCACACTGTTGACTCATATTCAGTCTGTGATCTATTAGTATACCCAAGTCTTTTTCACATGTGCTGTCACTTAGCCCTATTCCTCCCATTCTATATATGCTTTTTTCATTTTTATTGCCCAGATGTAGTACTTTGCATTTCTCCCTGTTAAAAACCATTCTGTTAGTTGCTGCCCACTTCTCCAGTTTATTTAAATCTTTTTGAATCCTCTCTCTCTCTTCTCTAGTATTAGCTATCCCTCCTAGCTTTGTGTCATCAGCAAATTTAATCAGTTTACCCTCAATTCCTTCATCTAAATCGTTGATAAAGATGTTGAACAATACAGGGCCCAGGACAGAGCCCTGTGGTAACCCACTTGAGACATTCTTCCAACTGGATGTGCAGCCATTTACGACCACTCTTTGGGTCCGATCACTAAGCCAGTTATGAATCCACCTAACAGTTGCCTTGTCCATTCCATACTTAGTCATTTTTTCAAAAGGATTGTATGAGAGACTTTGTCAAATGCTTTGCTGAAGTCAAGATATACTATATCTAGAGCATTTCCTTGAATATGAATATTTCAGAGTGCTGATATAGTGGGAGAAGTCTAATGACTTCAGGGTAAATTTTGCTATCAGAAGTGTTGGACATAATTTTTGTAGGGTTTTTGCAGGTTGCAGACAGTGTCTTCCCTATCCTTTCCTGTCTAGTTAGTTTGGGCCCCGTCATTTGCTCAGCCTATTTTCCTGGCTGTGTTTGTGTCTTCATCTTGTTTCACCGTCAATACATATGTGGGGGCTATCTATTCCTTTGGAGTCTGCTCTGGGGCAGTTAGTTTTCCCTTTTCTTGCTTTAAGCTTATTTAGTCCTCCGGCCGTGACGAGGCATCTAGGAACATGGTAGGCACGCTCCACGGCTACTGCTAGTTGTTGTGGTAAGATCAGGGATCTGCAATCTGCATAGTTACCAACCTCTCTGGTTTTCTGTGACTTAGCTTGTTCTGCTTTTTTTCTCGTCGGTGACTCATTCATAACAGAATCACCAGCCATACCGCAGATTCTATGGTACTCAAAAGCAGGAAAAAGTTGTTAAAAGAAAAAAAAAAAAGGGACAGAATTTTTTTTTTTATATATTTTTTCCTCTTTTTTCTCTGGGGCCGTAGGAGGATTTTTTTTTTCTTTTTCCTAATGGAGATTAAGCAATTGTCTGATCGTGTGGAGCAGCTGGCTTTGTGTCATCAGCAAATTTAATCAGTTTACCCTCAATTCCTTCATCTAAATCGTTGATAAAGATGTTGAACAATACAGGGCCCAGGACAGAGCCCTGTGGTAACCCACTTGAGACATTCTTCCAACTGGATGTGCAGCCATTTACGACCACTCTTTGGGTCCAATCACTAAGCCAGTTATGAATCCACCTAACAGTTGCCTTGTCCATTCCATACTTAGTCATTTTTTCAAAAGGATTGTATGAGAGACTTTGTCAAATGCTTTGCTGAAGTCAAGATATACTATATCTAGAGCATTTCCTTGAATATGAATATTTCAGAGTGCTGATATAGTGGGAGAAGTCTAGTGACTTCAGGGTAAATTTTGCTATCAGAAGTGTTGGACATGATTTTTGTAGGTTTTTTTCAGGGGAAGAGTCCTGAGGAGATCATTTGCATATTCCCAGTGCCTTCTGGGATAAGTGAAGAGTCTCTGCGAGCTCAACGATCACTGGGTTTTGGCCGTTGCAGCTGAAAAGAGGAAATCGGAAAACCAGGGGAAGAGTCCTGAGGAGATCATTTGCATATTCCCAGTGCCTTCTGGGATAAGTGAAGAGTCTCTGCGAGCTCAACGATCACTGGGTTTTGGCCGTTGCAGCTGAAAAGAGGAAATCGGAAAAACCGCTTTTTGGGCTTATCTTTCATCGTTTTTAAGAAATCTCAAGATGGAAGAGGCCAGGAGCCATTTGGTGAGCTGCATTTCTTGCTACATGTTCACAGACTTACCAGTGGAAAAGCCAAACTTCACATGCCACAAATGCAAGCTTGTGTCCCTGTTGGAGGAAAAGTTGCAAAATCTCGAAGAGAGGTTAGCTACGTTGAAGATCATTAAGGAAGGTGAAGAGTTCTTGGACAGAGCAGAATTATCTCTTCATGTTACAGAAAGAGAAGAAATTCGAAGTGCACCTGAAGAAACAGAGGAATGGAGACATGTGACCCAGAGAAGCAGGAGGATCAGGAGGCAGTCAGCACCCATACTGCTCAGAAACCAGTACCAGGCTCTCACGCAGGAAAACAATGAAGAAATACATCAGGATAAGACTTTGCCAACAAGCAGCAACCTTGTACGCCTTCAGAGTCCTCCTGGATGGAGAAAGAAAAATGTTGTGAAGAAGAAACGGAGAGTGGTGGTCATGGGGGATTCCCTGTTGAGAGGAACTGAGGCAGCTATCTGCAGACCAGATATAACTTCAAGAGAAATGTGTTGTCTTCCAGGTGCAAAAATTAAAGATGTGTCTGACAGGATATCAGGACTCTGAAGACCTACAGATGACTACCCATTCCTGCTACTACATGTGGGGACAAATGACACTGCAAGAAACGACCTGGAAACCATCTGCAGAGACTTTGAAGACTTAGGCAAGAAAGTGAAAGAACTGGGAGCGCAGGTGGTCTTCTCTTCCATCCTCCCAGTGGATGGCCATGGAACAAGGAGGTGGAATAAGATTCTGCAGGTGAACAACTGGCTACGTCGATGGTGCCGTCAGCAACGATTTGGATTTCTGGATCACGGAGTGAACTACTTATACGATGGACTACTTGCTAGAGATGGGGTGCACCTTACGAAGACTGGAAAGCATGTATTTGGAAGTCGCCTTGCTACACTTGTAAGGAGAGCTTTAAACTAGAACAACATGGGAAGGGAAGCAAAAGACCAGAAAAAGCCATACACCTGACAAATGCTATTGAGAACTCTGCTATTAGAAGTGGAAAGGAAGAACAAAGACGAAAGAATCTAATTAATAAAAATATTGGAGAAAGAGAAACCAATCACAAACTAAAATGTTTCTATACTAATGCACAAAGCATGGGCAACAAACAAGGAGAATTGGAACTACTAACACAGGAACAGAAATATGATGTAATTGGAATCACTGAAACTTGGTGGGACAATACACATGATTGGAATACAAGACTAGAAGGATACAACTTATTTGCAAGAAACAGACTTGATAAACGAGGAGGGGGTGTCGCATTGTATGTTAGAAACGCGTATATCTGCACAGAGATTGAAGCTTCAGAGACTGGGAGTTCTGTGGAAACTGTTTGGGTAAGAATACAAGGACAGAACAATGGAAAGGACACCATTGTAGGCATTTACTACAGGCCGCCTGTGCAAGCTGAAGATATGGATGAACTCTTTATGCATCAAATGGCCAAGTTCTCCAAAAAATATGACATAGTTGTCATGGGAGATTTCAACTATCCAGACATTTGTTGGGAATCTCTCTCAGGCAAAAATAACAGGTCAAGGAAATTCTTATCCTCTCTTGCTGACAACTTTATCTTCCAAAAGGTAAGGGAGAAAACAAGGGGAACTGCTACCTTGGATCTAATCCTTATAAACAGGGAGGAAATCGTTGAGGAGGTAAAAGTGGCTGGGACCCTAGGAGGTAGCGACCATGCTATTTTAGAATTTTGGATAACTAGAGGCGGAAGACCTGTGAAGACTCAGACGTCAAGGTTAGATTTCAGAAAGGCAGATTTTAAGGGATTCAGAAAGAGAATTGGAGGGATCCAATGGCTGGATATCCTTAAAGACAAAAATGTCCAGGAAGGATGGGAAATCTTGAAAAATGAAATTCTCAAAGCACAGTTGTTAACAATTCCGAAAAGAGGGAAGAATAGGAAGCAGTTAAGGAAACCAGGATGGATGAACACAGAACTTAAGCACATGCTAAAAAGGAAGAAAAAAATGTTTATAAAATGGAAAGAGGGAGGCATATCTAAAGAAGAATATAATGCTGTCTGCAGAACCTGCAGGGCACAAATCAGATTAGCTAAAGCTGAAAATGAATTGAGGCTTGCAAGAGATGTCAAAAGCAATAATAAAGGATTTTGGGGATATGTCAAAAGTAAAAGAAAAGTCAAAGATGCTATAGGATTTTTACAGGATGAAAATGATGAAATGGTAAGACAGGATGTTGAGAAGGCTGAACTTTTAAATTCCTATTTTGCATCTGTTTTCTCTCAGAAAGGAAATGTAACATCAACTGTTATTCACTGTCCTATTAAGGGAATAGAAGAATCCAGGATATCTATAAACAGAAAGATAGTGAGGAAACACTTAGCTAGCCTAAATGAATTCAAGTCTCCAGGTCCAGATGAATTACACCCCAGAGTACTGAAGGAGATAGCAGAAGAAATTTTTGAACCCCTCTCTATAATCTTTGAAAATTCTTGGAGAACAGGAGAAGTGCCAGAAGACTGGAGAAGAGCAAATGCTGTTCCTATCTTCAAAAAGGGGAAGAAGGTGGACCCAGGTAACTATAGGCCGGTGAGTCTGACTTCTATACCAGGAAAGATCTTTGAACAAATTATTAAACAACATGTATGTCAATACCTGGATAAGAATGAAGTGATTAAACAGAGTCAGCATGGGTTTGTAACTAATAAGTCATGTCAGACTAACTTAATTTCCTTCTATGACGGTATCACTGATTGGGTGGATCAAGGAAATGCTGTAGATATAGTATATCTTGACTTCAGCAAAGCATTTGACAAAGTCTCTCATACAATCCTTATTGAAAAAATGACTAAGTATGGAATGGACAAGGCAACTGTTAGGTGGATTCATAACTGGCTTAGTGATCGGACCCAAAGAGTGGTCGTAAATGGCTGCACATCCAGTTGGAAGAATGTCTCAAGTGGGGTACCACAGGGCTCTGTCCTGGGCCCTGTATTGTTCAACATCTTTATCAACGATTTAGATGAAGGAATTGAGGGTAAACTGATTAAATTTGCTGATGACACAAAGCTAGGAGGGATAGCTAATACTAGAGAAGAGAGAGAGGATTCAAAAAGATTTAAATAAACTGGAGAAGTGGGCAGCAACTAACAGAATGGTTTTTAACAGGGAGAAATGCAAAGTACTACATCTGGGCAATAAAAATGGAAAAAGCATATATAGAATGGGAGGAATAGGGCTAAGTGACAGCACATGTGAAAAAGACTTGGGTATACTAATAGATCACAGACTGAATATGAGTCAACAGTGTGATGCAGCAGCAAAAAAGGCAAATGCAATTCTAGGATGTATTAACAGAAGCATACAGTCTAGATCACGTGAAGTCATTATTTCCCTCTACTCCTCTTTGGTCAGACCTCATCTGGAATATTGTGTCCAGTTTTGGGCACCACATTTTAAAAAAGACATCAACAAACTGGAGCAAGTTCAGAAAAGAGCGACCAGAATGGTGACCGGTCTGCAAACCCTGTCTTATGAGGAAAGGTTGCAGGATTTGGGAATGTTTAGTTTGCAAAAGAGAAGACTGAGAGGAGACTTAATAGCTGTCTACAAATATCTAAAGGGCTGTCACATTGTAGAAGGATCAACTTTATTCTCATTTGCACAAGGAAAGACTAGAAGCAATGGGATGAATCTGAATGGGAGGAGACACAGATTAGATATTAGAAAAAACTTTTTGACAGTTAGAGTGATCAATGAGTGGAACAGGCTGCCACGAGAAGTGGTGAGTTCTCCTTCAATGGAAGTCTTCAAACAGAGGCTGGACAGACATCTGACTGGGATGATTTAGCGAATCCTGCTTTGAGCAGGGGGTTGGACCAGATGGCCCAGGAGGTCCCTTCCAACTCTACGATTCTATGATTCTATGATTCTATGCTGAAGTGCAGGGAATTTCCACCTATCTCATTCAGTCACATGCTGCTGAACCTAAGATCCCTTCTCCTGATGTGTTTTCTGGGGATCAGTCTAAATTTCTGAATTTTAAGAATAATTGTAAATTATTTCTGGCTTTGAAGCCTAACTCATTGGGGAGCTCTGTGCAGCAGGTTAAAATTGTCATCTCCTTCCTGCGCGGCAATCCCCAGGATTGGGTTTTTTCTCTGACACCTGAAAATCCTATTCTGACTAATGTGGATGCATTTTTTCAAGCCTTGGGGTTCTTGTATGATGAACCTAATGCTGTTGATTAAGCTGAGAGAACCCTGTTGGGGTCAGGATTCTGCAGAGTTACACTGTCAAAAATTCTGAAAGTGGGCGGTCCTTACTACATGGAATGATAGTGCATTGGCAGCTCTCTTTCGGAAGGGTTTATCAGAGACCGTAAAAGATGTTATGGTGGGATTTCCTGTTCCCTCTGGTCTGTATGATTCAATGTCATTAGCCATTCAAGTTGATTGGCGTTTACGTGAACATAAAACTACACGGGAGGCGCTGCCGCCTTTTGAACAAACGTCTGAACCTATGCAATGTGATGGGGTTTTGTCTAGGGCACAACATCAGGAGTTTAGAAGGTGTAATAAGCTGTGTTTTTTCTGTGGAGACGCCTCTCTTATTATTTCTGTCTGCCCAAAACGAGAGAAATGTTTTGCACACACATTTGCTGTGGGCAGTATACAACCTAAGTTTCTTTTGGCAATTACTCTGATCTGCTCCTTATCCACATTTTCCACGAAGGCTTTTGTGGATTCAGGAGCAGCGTTGAATCTGATGGATTTGGACTGCTAAACCTTGTGGTTTTTCCATGACACCGCTGTGGACGCCTATGCCTTTGAGGGGTATTGATTCTACTCCTTTGGCGGAGAATAAACCTCAGTTTTGGACCCAGGTGACAATGCGAGTTGCCCCAGACCACCAAGAAAATTGTAAATTTTTGGTGCTGCATAATCTGCATGATACTATTGTTCTTGGTTTTCCTTGGCTGCAAACTCATAATCCAGTTTTGGATTGGAAATCTGGGTCTGTGGTGAGTTGGGGTTGTCAGTGTGTTCTTAGGGACGCTCCTGTTTTCTCCACCGCTCCTCAGTCTCATGATATTCCTGATTATCTAGCCGATTTTTCTGATGTATTTAGTGAGAGCAGGTCTGCGTCTTTGCCTCCTCATAGGAGTTATGACTGTGCAATTGAGTTGATGCCTGGGTGTAAATTTCCCAAGGGTCGGCTTTTCAACTTATCAGTACCCGAACATGATGCTATGCGATCCTATATTAAGGAGTCATTGGAGAAGGGTCATATTAGACCATCCTCGTCACCTTTAGGTGCTTGGGTTTATTTTGTGGCCAAAAACGATGGTTCATTAAGACCGTGTATTGATTATCGTTCCCTTAACAAGATGACGGTTAAATATCAGTACCCATTACCTCTGATGTCTGATTTATTCTCCAGAGTTAAGAGTGCCTGCTGGTTTACTAAGCTTGACCTCAGGGGGTGTATAATCTTATTCGCATCAAGCATGGGGATGAATGGAAATGGCGTTTAATACTCTGGAGGGACATTTTGAGTACCTGGTGATGCCTTTTGGGCTCACTAATGCCCCTTCTGTCTTCCAGTCCTTTATGAATGATATTTTCTGTGACCTTGTGGATAAGTTTTTGATCATCTATCTGGATGATATTTTGATCTTTTCTAGTGATTGGGATTCTCACGTGGAACACCTCCGGACTGTGTTCCGGATTTTGAGGGAGAATTCCCTGTTTGTTAAGGGATCGAAATGCCTCTTTGGTGTACAGAGGATTTCATTTTTGGGATTTATCTTATCTCCATCGACTATTGAAATGGACCCGGCCAAGGTACAGTCCATTTATGATTGGGTTCAGCCTACTTCTTTGAAGGTCCTCCAGAAGTTTTTGGGTTTTGCTAATTTCTATTGTAAATTTATAGGTAATTTTTCTGGTATTGTCAAACCACTGACTGATCTGACCAAGAAGGGCGCTGATGTGCTGAATTGGTCTCCTGAGGCTATCTCAGCATTTCAGGAGCTTAAGCGGAGATTTATTTCAGCTCCAGTTTTATGGCAACCTGATATCTCACTTCCATTTCAGGTGGAGGTAGATGCTTCTGAGATTGGTAAAGGAGCTGTTTTGTCCCAAAAAGACCCTGTGACTTCTAAGATGAATCCCTGTGCCTTTTTTTCTTGAAAGTTCTCCCCATCTGAACACAACTATAACGTAGGGAATCGAGAATTGTTGGCCATGAAGTGGGCATTTGAGGAGTGGAGACATTGGTTGGAGGGAGCTAAACATCAAGTTGTGGTCCTCACCGATCACAAAAATTTGATTTATCAGGAGTCGGCCAAACACTTGAATCCTAGACAGGCTAGATGGGCCTTGTTTTTCAAGCGTTTTAATTTTGTGGTCTCTTTTCTTCCGGGCACTAAGAATGTTAAGGCTGACGCCCTTTCTAGGAGTTTCTTCACCGATTCTCTTAGTGTGACCGAGCCTACTACCATCCTAGGTGAGGTGGTAGTTCTCTCTGCCATTTCGCCCGATTTGAGATGCGCCCTGGAGAAATTTCAGGAGGATAAACCTGAGCGTTGCCCTATGAAAAAATTGTATGTTCCTGACCAGTGGAGAAAGAGAGTGATGTCTGAAATTCATTGCTCCACATTGGCTGGTCATCCAGGTATTTTTGGTACCAGAGATTTGGTGAGTCGGTCCTTTTGGTGGCCTGCCTTATCTTGTGACGTCAGGAATTTTATGCAGTCCTGTGGGGCTTGTTCTCGTTCTAGTGGGTTGCTGATGCCCTTGCCGGTGCCCAAGAGGCCATGGACCCATATCTCAATGGATTTTATTTCTGATCTTCCTGTCTCTCAGAGAATGACTGTTATCTGGGTGATTTGTGATAGATTTTCGAAGATGGTCCATCTTGTACCACTCCCAAAGTTGCCATCTTCCGCTGAGTTGGTGCCCTTGTTTTTACAAGAGGTGGTTCGATTACATGGGATTCATGAGAATATTGTGTCCGACAGAGGAGTCCAGTTTGTTTCCAGATTCTGGAAAGCCTTTTGTTCCAATCTGGGAATCCAGTTATGCTTCTCCTCCGCGTTTCATCCCCAGACCCATGGACAGACTGAGAGAACAAACCAGACCTTGGAGTCTTATTTGAGATGTTTTATATCTGCTGATCAGGATGATTGGGTCTCATTTTTGCCCTTGGCCGAATTTGCACTGAACAATAGAGCTAGTTCTGCCACTTTGATGTCACCCTTTTTCTGTAATTTTGGGTTTCATCCTTGATTCTCTTCAGGGCAAGTGGAATCTTCATCCTGCCCAGGTGTGGACACTGTGGTTAAGAGAATGCAGCAGATATGGGGCCAAGTGGTGGATAAGTTGTCACTCTCTCAGGAAAAGGCCCAGTGATTTTCCAACCGGCATAGAACCTTTGGTCCCCGGTTTAAAGTGGGTAACATGGTTTGGTTGTCATCTAAGAATATTCCTATGAAGGTTGCATCTCCTAAATTTAAGCCAAGATTTATTGGTCCTTATAAGATTTTGGAAATTCTTAATCCTGTTTCGTTTCGATTGACTCTTCCAGTTACGTTCAAGATCCATAACGTATTTCACAAATCTGTGTTGAAGAGGTTTGTTGAGCGAGTGGTTCCTATGGCAGCACCTCCTGACCCTGTGTTGGTTGAAGACAATGTGGAATATGAGGTAGAGAAAATATTGGATTCTCGTTTGGTTAGACGGAGACTCCAGTATTTGTTCAAATGGAAGGGTTATAGTCAGGAGGATAATTCTTGGGTCTCTGCCTCCGATATTCAAGCCAATAGATTGGTTCGTGCTTTTCACCGGGCCCATCCTGATCGGCCTGGTGGCGTGGATGAGGGTTCGGTGACCCCTCCTCAAGGGGGGGTACTATTGTGAGTTTATTCTCTGGTTCACCAGTTGTGAGTTCTCCTTCCAGACTCCCTCTGGTGGTAATAGGAGGTAGAGGGCCTGATTTGATCGGTGGAGATCTGCCACCTGAGAATGAGGATGTCGATTGGATCTCTGGAATCTCAGATTGGATTTAAGACAGCCGACGCCCTATTCAGTTGCTGGTGATTCCTTCTGGCTTGTCAGCTCTTGGTTTTCAGCTCTGTTCCAGTCATCTAAAGCTAAGTTTTTCTGCTAATGTTCACACTTGCTTTTGTTGGTATATTCAGGTTTTTTGGTGCATTCAGCCAGCCCCTGCTGGGGGCTGTGCTGAATTTCCACTCTTATTTATCAGTATTTTGCCAATTGGCTTTTTGTCCCTTACTAGTTCGGTCTCTTTTTGCTCTGTCTCAGAATATTTCAGAGTGCTGATATAGTGGGAGAAGTCTAGTGACTTCGGGGTTAATTTTGCTATCAGAAGTGTTGGACTTGATTTTTGTAGGGTTTTTTGCAGGTTGCTGAAAGTGTCTTCCCTTTCCTTTCCTGTCTAGTTAGTTTGGGACCCGTCATTTGCTCTGCCTATTTTCCTGCCTGTGTTTGTGCCTTCATCTTGTTTCACCGTCAATACATATGTGGGGGCTATCTATTCCTTTGGGGTCTGCTCTGGGGCAGTTAGTTTTCCTTTTTCTTGCTTTAGGCTTATTTAGTCCTCCGGCCGTGACAAGGCGTCTAGGAACATCGTAGGCACGCTCCACGGCTACTGCTAGTTGTTGTGGTAAGATCAGGGATCTGCAATCTGCATAGTTACCAACCTCTCTGGTTTTCTGTGACTTAGCTTGTTCTGCTTTTTTATCCTCGGTGACTCAATCATAACACCTTCCTCTGTGTCACCGTGTAAGGTGGTATAGTATGCGGGAAAGGGTACCTAAGTTTCATCAGGGTCAGATTCTGGCTCAGTAAACTGCGAGGGCAATGTCGTGCTCTGGGTCAATGTACCAGTAGAATCATCTAGCAGTGGCTGTGCATAAGTGCACTCCATGTCAGATTCATCTTGGACTGGGGAATTCAGGATTTGACTGGATAACCAAGGCATGGAATGTGAAAACAGCTCCACAGAGTAATCTGAAGTGTGGACTGCCACATCCTTAACTTTTGGTGGGGGTGAAGGACACAAGGAAAGGTGTTTTTCCTGGCCAGAACCCTGCACTGACAACTCCGTGCTTGCATCTTTCAAACGTTTAAAAGAGGAGGCAATAGAGCTTGTGGCTGTTTCGGCAATGTACGCCAAAACCTGTTCCTGATGCTCCGGCTATAAAATTGTTTTCCTACTCCAAGAAAAAGGAACCATACTGGCCTTCTTGGGCCAGACAATGACGCAGGCTCCACACCTCCTGCCTTAGCTGCTATTGTGCTTTTGCCAGAACCAGCCGATGCACCACCAACATCAGTACCAGCTGCGCCCCCCTGCCTACGTCCACGGCGTCTTCCACCATACTTCCTCATGTTTGGGAAAATGTACCAAAAATACCAGCAGAGAGATGGTACTGTATGAGGAGCGTCCAGCTGTGTAAGGTGTATTAAAAAAGTTAAATCTATATATTTATTTTGTTAGTCACGGACGCTCTCTCAGTATGTATTTGCCCGTAATCCATCAAGCAGATAAACGGAACTGTTTCAGAAGTGTACAGCTGTATACGTTTTTTGTGTAACTAACAATTTCCGTATATGTATTTACGGCGTGTCACACAAACGCTGACTCTGCATAGATGTGACTGTAATGCAAATGGCAGATATACAATACTGTTTGAGAATCGGACAGCTCTATACAGTGTCTGTATGGAAAATTGTCAGTCTCTGTCTATTTTTATACGGAGTGACGCACGCTTTCTCTGTATAGTTTTGAGCGTAATAAAACAGCAGATATACAAAACTGTTTGAAAAGCGGACAGCTCTATAAGGTGTAGGTCTGGAAAAATAGAAAATCTCCTCAGCTTGTTTTTCCAGAGTCACACAGGTAGCTTCTATTTGTCCGTGATACCAGCCAGTACAGGGTAGTGTGTGAGTAGCGTACACCGCTATACGGTGTCTGTATGGAAAATTGCCAATCTCCATCTATTTTTATACGGAGCGACACACGCTGTCTCTGTATAGTTTTGACCATCATCAAACAGCAGATATGCGAAACTGTTTGAAAAGCGGACAGTTCTATAAGGTGTAGGTCTGAAAAAATGGAAAATCTCCTCAATTTGTTTTTCCAGAGTCACACACAGCTTGTATTTGTCCGTGATACCAGCCAGTAAACGGTAGTGTGTGAGGAACGTACACTGCTGTACGGTGTATGTATGGAAAATTGTCAATCTCCGTCTACTTTTATATGGAGTGACACACGCTGTCTCTGTATAGTTTTGAGCGTAATCAAACAGCAGATATACGAAACTGTTTAAAAAGCGTACAGTTCTATAAGGTGTAGGTCTGAAAAAATGGAAAATCTCCTCGATTTGTTTTTCCAGAGTCACACACAGCTTGTATTTGTCCATGATACCAGTCGGTACACGGTAGTGTGTGAGGAGCGTTCACCACTATATGGTGTCTGCATGGAAAATTGTCAATCTGTCTACTTTTATACGGAGTGACACGATGTCTCTGTATAGTTTTGAGCCTAATCAAACAGCAGATATACGAAACTGTATGAAAAGTGGACAGCTTAAGAAGGTGTAGGTCTAGAAAAATGGAAAATCTCCTCGGCTAGTTTTTCCAGAGTCACACACAGATAGCTTCTATTTGTCCGTGATACCAGCCGGTACACGGTAGTGTGTGAGGAGCGTACACCGCTATACTGTGTCTGTAAGGAAAATTGTCAATCTCTGTCTATTTTTATACGGAGTGACACTCGCTGTCTCTATATAGCAGATATACGAAACTGTTTGAAAAGTGGACAGCTCGAGAACATGTAGGTATGGAAAAAAGTAAAATCTCCTCGGCTAGTTTTTCCAGAGACACACACAGATAGCTCCTATTTGTTCGTAATACCAGCTGGTACACGGTAGTGTTTGAGAGGCGTACACCGCTATACGGTGTCTGTATGGAAAATTGTCAATCTCCGTCTATTTTTATACGGAGTGACACACGCTGTCTCTGTATAGTTTTGACCGTCATCAAACAGCAGATATAGGAAACTGTACGAAAAGTGGACAGCTCGAGAAGGTGTAGGTCTGGAAAAATGGAAAAT
Source organism: Dendrobates tinctorius (assembly GCF_039654945.1). Taxonomy (NCBI): domain Eukaryota; kingdom Metazoa; phylum Chordata; class Amphibia; order Anura; family Dendrobatidae; genus Dendrobates; species Dendrobates tinctorius. The sequence continues at coordinate 4,079,920 of NW_027361773.1, forward strand.
CTCCTCGGTTTGTTTTTCCAGAGTCACACACAGATAGCTTCTATTTGTCCGTGATATCAGCCCGGCAAATGGTAGTGTGTGAGGAGCGTGCACCGCTATACGGTGTCTGTATGGAAAATTGGCAATCTCCGTCTATTTTTAAACGGAGTGACACACGCTGTCTCTGTATAGTTTTAACCATAATCAAACAGCAGATATACGAAACTGTTTGAAAAGCGGACAGCTCGAGGAGGTGTAGGTCTAGAAGAATTGAAAATCTTCTCGGCTAGATTTTCCAGAGTCACACACCGGTAGCTTCTATTTGTCCATGATACCAGATGGTACACGGTAGTGTGTGAGGAGCGCACACCGCTATACGGTGTCTGTATGGAAAATTGCCAATCTCCGTCTATTTTTATACGGAGTGACACACGCTGTCTCTGTATAGTTTTCACCATAATCAAACAGCAGATATGCAAAACAGTTTGAAAAGCGGACAGCTTGAGAAGGTGTAGGTCTAGAAAAATGGAAAATCTCCTCGGCTACTTTTTCCAGAGTCACACACAGATAGCTTCTATTTGTCTGTGATACCAGCCGGTACACGGTAGTATGTGAGGAGCGTACACCGCTATATTGTGTCTGTATGGAAAATTGTCAATCTCTGTCTATTTTTATACGGAGTGACACGCTGTCTTTATATAGTTTTGACCGTTTCAAACAGCAGATATACGAAACTGTTTGAAAAGTGGACAGCTCGAGAACATGTAGGTATGGAAAAAAGTAAAATCTCCTTGGCTAGTTTTTCCAGAGACACACACAGATGGCTACTATTTGTTCGTAATACCAGCTGGTACACGATAGTGTTTGAGAAGCGTACACAGCTATACGGTGTCTGTATGGAAAATTGTCAATCTCCGTCTATTTTTATACAGAGTGACACACGATGTCTCTGTATAGTTTTGACCGTCATCAAACAGCAGATATACGAAACTGTTTGCAAAGCGGATAGCTCTATTAGATGTAGGTCTGGAAAAATGGAAAATCTCCTCGGCTTGTTTATCCAGAGTCACACACAGATAGCATCTATTTGTCGTGATACCAGCCTGGCACATGGTAGTGTGTGAGGAGCGTACACCGCTATACAGTGTCTGTATGGAAAATTGTCAATCTCCGTCTATTTTTATACGAAGTGACAAGCGCTGTCTCTGTATAGTTTTGAGCATAATCAAACAGCAGATATACAAAACTGTTTGAAAAGCTGACAGCTCTATAAGATGTAGGTCTGGAAAAATGGAAAATCTCCTCTGCTTGTTTTTCCAGAGTCACACACAGCTTCTATTTGTCCGTGATACCAGCCAGTACACGGTCGTGTGTGAGGAGCATACACCGCTATACGGTGTCTGTATGGAAAATTGTCAATCTCCGTCTATTTTTAAAAGGAGTGACACACGCAGTATCTGTATAGTTTTGACCGTCATCAAACAGCAGATATACGAAACTGTTTGAAAAGCGGACAGCTCTATAAGGTGTAGGTCTGGAAAAATGGAAAATCTCCTCGGCTTGTTTTTCCAGGGTCACACACAGATAGCTTGTATTTGTCCGTGATACCAGTCGGTACACATTAGTGTGTGAGGAGCGTACACTGCTATATGGTGTCTGTATGGAAAATTGTCAATCTCCATCTATTTTTATACGGAGTGACACACGCTGTCTCTGTATAGTTTTGACCGTTATCAAACAGCAGATATACGAATCTGTTTGAAAAGTGGACAGCTCTATAAGGTGTAGGTCTGGAAAAATGGAAAATCTCCTCAGCTTGTTTTTCCAGAGTCACACACAAATAGCTTGTATTTGTCCTTGATACCAGTCGGTACATGTTAGTGTGTGAGGAGCGTACACAACTATATGGTGTCTGTATGGAAAATTGTCAATGTCTGTCTATTTTATACGGAGTGACACACCCTGTCTCTGTATAGTTTTGAGTGTTATGTGGTGTAGTAACCACTATTTCTGCTAGGGGGCACTGTGTTGAGGTTTCAAGGGAGAGGATGAGTGGCAGAATCCTGAAGGATGGTTGTGTATCTCAAAGGGGGTGGCTTTGAGATGGAGACTTAGTTATGTGTATTGATCGGCAATGGTATTGCTGATATTGCTGAGGTGTTATTTCAAGGTATAAGGGAGAAGTCTCTAGGTAACTTGGGAGTTGGGTGGGCCAGTTACCTACAAACCCACCCAGGGGTGTGTCTGAAAATGCCTGTAGTAAAAGACTATGTGAGGGTGTGAAGGACCTGTGATGAGGTCATAGTCACGTGACCCGGTGGGTGTGGCTATAGACCATATAATGTGGCCAGGGTAGGTCACATGTGGTGAATGCTGGGACCTGGTTGGTCCAGTGTGGAAGGTCCTGCAGAGATGGAGCTTCCTCCCAGACAGCACATGTGAAGTGGCTGGGAGCAATGGCGATGTGTGCCTGAGAGTTCCCTGGAGGGAATGAACGTGTGCGGAATGCTGAAGCCGCATAAGGAACCCTGACGTTGGTGAGATAATTGTGAGGCTAAGTGAGCCTGCTTACTGGACATTGATAATAAGAGTGAAGCATTATAATGGACGCTCTGCTGGTAATCCTGTTAAGTCAACTTTCTGTTGCTGCTATGGTTTATGAGGCAAGAATAAACCGCAAGGACTGTATTATTTGATGGAAAATCCGTGCCGGAACTGGTTTTTATTCGCTGCAAGCGAGAATCCCCTAAGTAGATGATAGTGCTACCTCACATTTGGTGGAGAATGCATGCAATCTTGTAGCCTTGTTGCTGGGAGCAACGGAAGAGGACTGCAAAGTCGGTTGCTAAGGGCAACGGTTTCCAAAAAGTGCATGTTGCAGTGCTGGCAACGCTAAGCCAGGAAGGCTGATGTTTGGGGAAGCCACTGCCCGGCTGTGGTTCTGGAACCGTGGGGTGGCCTAGTGAGTAAGGCACTGTCCGGATTGGTGAGCCCAGTGCGGCCGTTTCCCCAGGAGAAAGAGACTGATAGGACACCTCTGCGGTAGAGGGGTCCGAGAACCTGCGCGGCCAGCAGGTGACGGTCGTGAAAGAGAAAAAAAAGTTTTTTACTGACCTGGCTCAGTGAGCAAGAGACTGGTGATTGCTATAGGGTGCCTCTGCGGATAAGAGGTACCCGAGAACCTGTTTGGCCAACACAGGCAACGGACTGGTTTTCGTGTGGTACTGACCTGGGTCAGTGGGAAAGACTGTGTTCCTGGTGGGTTCAGTGAGCAAGGTCCTGGAGGGTCAGTGTTGGGAAGATCCCTGGAGCACGTGGTATGACCTTGGACCTGGTGAGGCGTAAGTGTTGGGCAGTCTCAGGCCTAGACGGATGTCCTGAATAGCACCCGCTAAGCCCCTGGACCTGGTGAGGCCGGTGTGTTGGGAAACCCTGGGAAGAGGGTCGGCTTCCTGAATAGCACTCGGTGCGCCCTGTGTGTTGGACGGTCTCAGGCGGAGATGGTGCATCCTGAATAGCACACAAGACAGGACACGTGAGTTTTGTGTTGGTGAAGCCGGTGTTGGGAAACCCTGGGAGGAGGGTCGCTCCCTGAATAGCACCCGGTGCGCCCTGTGTGTTGGATGGTCTCAGACGGAGACGGTACGTCCTGAATAGCATAGAGAAAGGACACGTGAGTTTTTGTAGTTTTTTGTGTGGTGTTTTTCTTTTCTTCTTTTCTCAACTCAGCCGGCGGTGGCTCAGTGGGAGTCAAGAAGGTGACAAGCGGCTTGATGTGGCTCAGTGGGGCCACGAAGGTGACAAGCGGCTTCTGGTAACTCGGCGGGGTTACGAAAGTGACAAGCGGATTCCGGTGGATTGGCGGGTCCACGAAGATGGCGCAGCAGGAGCTGCAGTGATTCCAGCCGCTGTGTGTGTGAACAGCAGCCGGTGGTGTCGGTGATCGGTGACAGCAGGAGCTGTGGTGGTGCCAACAAGGACTTGTGTGGTATCGTTAAGACAAACTGTGTTGTGTGAACTGTGGTCTGAGGAGACCAGTTTAACGGACATGGGGAGATCCCGAAAGGGGGTGGAGTCCCGCTAGGGGGCGGCAACCCAAAGTGGGATGGTGGTCCAGAAAGGGGCCAAGCTTGAAGGAATGACAGCACTGGGTGACTCAGTGGGTATGTCTGGGAAACTGCAGTGTGCATGTATGTCATTTCCAGAATGTGGGATATTCTTTCCGAATGATGATGGGCCGCAAGTGTGTACCGTGATTCTACACCGGGAAGGGATATCGGGACGGTCGGACTCAAAGAGTCAGGTGACTCTGGTAGGAACTCCTCTCACTCTCTGTCTGACCGAGAAAATGGTCCAGGTTCGCTGTGCACATGGGGTCACAGTGAACTATGCGGTAGACAGAGTAATGTTTAAGGAGTTCGGAGGCAGTAAGTGCCAAGGTGGCAGTATACCACCAGACTTAGTTTATGCCTTGGAGTGCGGCCGGGACTTGGTCAGGTTTGATGACTTATGCCAGGAGGATGGAGATGTGTCTACTGTAGGGCTAGCAGACACTGAGACGCTGACGCCTCCTAACATGGACAGGCCAGACGTAGGGGCGACCAGAGAAAGAATGGCATCGGACAAATTTACTAACCTGACGTCACCTGAAGGGTATATCAGTGTGAATGAGAAGGGTGTGGTAAACAAAAAGAGCAGAGCTGACACACGGAAAGAGAGTGCCTTGGGGGTTCACCGTATGGTGTGGTGTGACTGTGACGTGTTATTACCAGTAGCCACCCCTAGGACAGAATCTAGTGCTGTGCTGACTGAAACTCGTGACAGGACGGATGGTAACCTGGTCGAGAAGATAACGGGAGTAGAGATACAGTCAGAGGGTAACTGGGGGGTTCACTCGACTGACGGGACTAACCCAGGGGTACCTTTTGATGATATGATTAAAGAAGTAGTAGTGCAACACATACTGGCCAAAAGAGAACTAGAGCAGGAGTTACAGTTAATAAAAGAGACAGTAAAGGAACATCTCGAATGTGAAAGTGTGAGGAGACAAAAGGCTGAGCACAGAGTGAAGGAGCTCGAGAAAGAAGTCTTGAACCTCAGAGGTCACCTGTCAATGTGGCACAGTGTGAACAACACCTTAAGAGAGGATGTGGTAGGGCTTGAGAAAGAAGTCTTGGAGCCCAGAAGTCACCTGTCAACGTGGCAACATGTGAACAAGACCCTTACAGAAGAAATGGAAGAACTCAGAGGAGTAGTTAAAAGTATTCTGCAGGAGAAGTTGGATGAAGACTTACCGTGGGTGAGCGTAAGTGATAACAGGACAGAACGGCCAGTAGCCCTAGGGGCAAAGGGGACCAAGTCATATGAAATTGATGAGTTAAGAACGGAAGAAGACAGTCACCCGGTCGGGTCAACGGCAGTGATGGAAGTGTCTGTGGTAAAGCTAGAGCCTTCGGTCCAGGAAGAGAGCAAGACCACAACCTTCCAGTTGGTGATTGACGTACCAGACGACATGCAAGAAGTCTGTGCGGAGGAAGGTGTGCATGAGGCTTTCAAAGAAGCGGTCAAGGCGTGTGAGGTGCACTGGGCACCTGAGACTCGGCAGTTGGTGATAGTATCGGACAGAGAAGATACATCTAACCGAGTAACTGTCCTAAAAGATATGCATCTACAATGTCTCTACACCAAACAGCGGGTCAGGCAGAGTAATGTGAACGCTGCTCGACGCCTAGAGATAGCAAGGGAAGCTATGGATCAGCTGGGTTTGCGGAAAGATGTGGTGCCGGTACCCAAAGCTCTGATTGGGAGAATCATTGGAAGATCCGGGAAGGTAATGCAAGACCTTGTGAATATCTCTGGTGTAGTGAGAGTGAGGATCCCTCCTGATGATGAAGACAAAGTATCTAGTGAAGTGGGTAGGATTCCCATCCTATTGTTTTGCTCTGGGGAGAGCCTGAGAGACTTTCGGATGCTGTTGAAGTATCGAGTGAGGTACCTGCAAGAGATTGAGCAGTTGAGGCAGGACCGCCGGCGAATTAATAAAGAAGTACGGAATACCAGGTGGCGGCCGCCTGCAACCCAACAAGATGTAAGGACCCGGAGAGTTCGGCCAAGAAGTGATAGGGCAGATGGCCGAAGAATGTCAGCAAGTGGTAGTTCGACTGGCAGGATGACTTTGAGAGACCATAGTTCCTGTGAGACCCTGAATGAATCAGACTCAGGCCAGACCGTAGGCGTGATTAGGACTGATGACCGTACCAACCGGGAGAGCTGGTCAGGGAACGGAACAAACAGAGAGAGGAAGGTGGTGACTGGACCATGTCTGATGACGCACTGTAACTGGAGGGTCAAAGAGCAGGAACGGTATTCTGACCGCTTGGGGTGGGGGAGGCCTAACGTAGAAAGGAGGCCGTATGACAGGTGGAAAAGGTTCTCTCGACCTGTAGGGCAAGGTGTGATGAGTGCCTGGTATCGAGAGCCTGATGTAATGTTGTGTGTTCAACCCCACAAGTTTGAACAGAGGGGCGAGGTATGTGGTGTAATAACCACTATGTCCGCTAGGGGGCGCTGTGTTGAGGTTCCAAGGGAGAGGATGAGTGGCAGAATCCTGAAGGATGGTTGTGTATCTCAAAGGGGGTGGCTTTGAGATGGAGACTTAGTTATGCGTATTGATCAGCAATGGTATTGCTGAGGTGTTATTTCAAGGTATAAGGGAGAAGTCTCTAAGTAACTTGGGAGTTGGGTGGGCCAGTTACCTACAAACCCACCCAGGGGTGTGTCTGAATGCGCCTGTAGTAAAAGACTATGTGAGGGTGTGAAGGACCTGTGATGAGGTCATAGTCACGTGACCCGGTGGGTGTGGCTATAGACCATATAATGTGGCCAGGGTAGGTCACATGTGGTGAATGCTGGGACCTGGTTGGTCCAGTGTGGAAGGTCCTGCAGAGATGGAGCTTCCTCCCAGACAGCACGTGTGAAGTGGCTGGGAGCAATGGCGATGTGTGCCTGAGAGTTCCCTGGAGGGAATGAATGTGTGCGGAATGCTGAAGCCGCATAAGGAACCCTGACGTTGGTGAGATAATTGTGAGGCTAAGTGAGCCTGCGTACTGGACATTGATAATAAGAGTGAAGCATTAGAATGGACGCTATGCTGGTAATGCTGTTAAGTGAACTTTCTGTTGCTGCTGTGGTTTATGAGGCGTGAATAAACCGCAAGGACTGTATGATTTGATGGAAAATCAGTGCCGGAACTGGTTTTTGTTCGCTGCAAGCGAGAATCCCCTAAGTAGATGACAGTGCTACCTAACAGTAATCAAACAGCAGATATACGAAACTGTTTGAAAAGCGGACAGCTCGAAAAAGTGTAGGTCTGGAAAATTGGAAAATCTCCTTGGCTTGTTTTTCCAGAGTCACACACAGATAGTTTGCATTTGTCCGTGATACCAGTCGGTGCACGGTAGTGTATGAGGAGCGTACACCGCTATACGTTGTCTGTATGGAAAATTGTCAATCTCCGTCTATTTTTATACGGAGTGACAGACGCTGTCTCTGTATAGTTTTGACCGTCATCAAACAGCAGATATACAAAACTGTTTGAAAAGCGGACCGCTCTATAGGGTGTAGGTCAGGAAAAATGGAAAATCTCCTCGGCTTGTTTTTCCAGAGTCACATGCAGATCGCTTGTATTTGTCCGTGATACCAGCCAGTACATTGCAGTGTGTGAGGAGTGTACACCGCTATACGGTGTGTGGAAAAAATGAACACTCGGTAACTCACCAGAACAAAATAATAAAAGTTGGAGTGCTTTCAAAAAAGCATTTTGAACAGCAGTGTGCACACAGCAATGCAACTAGCAAGTCACCTTAAAAGGCAGCCTAATCACCTCCAGCGCTTCTGCACACAACAAAAATCCTCCCCTTTCACTGCACGCTAACTGTACAGTGAAAAGCGCTATCAGCAGAAGCATTTTTTTTTTTCTTCCCTGCCTAGCGCTCTCCCTTATTCAGAATCAGCAGCAGCACCTCTCCCTATTCTAAGATCGGCAGAAGTAAGATGGCGGTCGGCGGTCACGGCCTTTTATAGCCACTGTGATGCCACACAAAGCCAGCCAATCACTTCAATGCCCTTCTCTAAGATGGTGGTGGCCACTGCCCATAACATCGCGTTGCCCACAGTTTGCGTCCTCCATCATTGGCTGAGAAAAGGCACTGGAAGCAATATTTGAAACGCTACTTTGGCGCTCGGGGTCGGCGACCTAATGGCCGACCTCGCGCTATGGTCGGGTTTCGATCGGCGAAACCCGACTTTAGGTAAAGTCGGCGATTTTTGAATTTGACCGACCCGTTTTGCTCATCTCTACTCAGGAGAAATTGAACAACAAAATGTATGGACCATTTTCTCCTGTTACCCCCCCCAAAAGTAAAAAGAAAGGTGTAAGGGAATAGTAAATGTTTATTTCTTCTTTCACATTCTAAAAATTCCTGTGAAGCACCTGAAGGGTTAATAAACTTCTTGAATGTGGTTTTGAGTACCTTGAGGGGTGTAGTTTTAGAATGATGTTATTCAAATGTGAGGTAGTCACTAAAAAATGGTTGCAAATGTTGCTGTAAAAATAAGAAATCGATGATCAACTTTTAACCCTTATAACTTCCTAACAAAAAAATGATGTTTCCAAAAGTGTGCTGATGCAATGTAGGCATATGTGAAATGTTATTTATTAACTATTTTGTGCGATATGACTCTCTGATTTAAGGGCATACAAATTAAAATTTGAAAATTGTGAAATTTTCAAAATTTTCGTCAAATTTCAGTTTTTTTCACAAATAAATGCATATCATAGAAATTTCACCACTATCATAAAGTACAATATGTCACGAGAAAACATTCTCAGAATCACCAGGATCTGTTGAAGCATTCCAGAATTATGACTTCATAAAGTGACAATGGTCTGAATTGTAAAAATTAGCCTGGTCATTAAGGTAACAACAATCTTCATCTCAATGGGGTTAACAATCCTTTCAGGGCTGCAGTTATCCAGGATGCTTGTGCACCTTGTCCAACTACACTTTTCCTTCCACTCATTTTTCCATTAATATGCTTGGATACAGAACTGTGTGAACAGCCAGCTTCTTTAGCAATGACCTTTTGTGGCTTATCCTCCTTGTGGAGTGTGTCAATGATTGCCTTCTTGACATATGTCAAGTCAGTAATCTTCCCAATGATCGTGGAGCCTACTGAAACAGACTAAGGGACCTTTTTAAATGGTTAAGAAGCCTTTGCAGTTGTTTTTGTTAATTATTCTAATTTACTGAGATATTGCCTTTTGGGCTTTTATTGGCTGTACGTCATAATCATCAACATTAACAGAAATAAACACTTGAAATAGATCACTCTGTTTGTAATGATTCTATATTATATATGAGTTTCACTTTTTGTATTGAAGAACTGAAATAAATTAACTTTTTGATGATATTCTAATTTTGTAAGAAGCACCTGTATATGACAGATATCAAAGATACATTTTTCGGAGTTGTGATGAAGTGGCAAATGTAATGCACTGTCTTACATCACTGAACAGTTGCAGGTTAATATTGATTAGATGGATGATGATTTGTTCCATCAAAACTATCCAGGTAAAAATAACATTGCTATTTTTATTTGGATGGCTGTACCAGAATAAATCCATTTCTTCTCTACTATGATTGTATACACTAGCAGGATGAGCACCCTTCAGTGATATTGTAACTTCAAGCTGCTTGAATGTTATATGGTAGCTGCCAGATCTCTTCCTTTCTCTCATGATGGTTGACAATATTCATACCATGTCTCCTTTCTATAGAAAGTTTTAATGGTGATGGGAAATATGACTTTGATATCTCCTGCCTGGGACCTCCAGGGGAGAAGATATTGTGGAAGTTGAGGATTCCAAAATTTTCTGAAGACCAGTCACATCCCTGATCAGCCTTGCTATGAGTCACTGGTGGGGAGATATATGGGTGTGCCTTGTCTTAATAAAAGCAAATCCTGAACTATAATTAGTGTCAGTCCTGGGATACACAGGACTTAGATCCTAGTCTTAACCTCTCATCTAGCCAAATCAGATCTTATACTTTGCATTGATGAGGGACAATACCCAAAGGCATGGTGTCTGCAAACTGAGATTCAGGTTTGGCTTATCCTAAATCACATGGCAAAGCTTGTTAAAGAGTTGATTTTGACTTTTTGACTTTTAGGATTGCTACTTCCATTAGGTGGCACTAGTGTAACTGTTTGTACTGCATTGTTTTGTCCATTTTGCAGCATCTTTGTACATTTCTATACACACTGCCTTCTTTTCATATTAAATATATAAAATGTAATAGCTTCTTCCTCTTGGTCTACAAACGGCAGCCCTGAAATAATCTGTAATAGTTGTCGAATTAGCCTCTGTATGTATATCTATCTATCTATACATATATATACATAATATATATATATATATATATATATATATATATATATATATATATATATATATATATATATACTGTGTGTGTATATATATATATATATATATAAAAGTATATATATTGTAAGTGTTAGGAACGGTGGAACGCACTAAATAAATAAATAATAAAGTGCGTTCGCCGCTCGGGGTCCACCGTGCAGAAGGTGTTAACACTGCTGCTAATTAATGGCAGATGCGCTTTATGGCAGTGTTAAGTGTTACAGAACCACTCAGCACCCAGAATATGTTGTGCAGTTATATGTATGTATAATAGGTTCTATGTGAGATGCATGTCCCTAATGCATCAGCCCACAGGCTGCACCCCTGGGCAGAGGGGACACGATATTCTCCTTTTGTCCGCCCTCCACCCACCTTTGTAATTCCCACAGTAAACATCGGCAGGCTCCGGCCACCTGCGGCTTTTGCAATGCATGTCTGGCCTGCCGCTTTTCTATTGGCCTGCCCTCTGCATCTGTGTGATATATTCTGTGTCCTGTGAGTAAAGTGTTGTCAGACTGGAAATACGTGGAGAAGCAGTGATCTTTTATATGCGCCCATGTAACCAAGGAATTCCAGCCAGCGTCATTCATTCAGACTCCAGCCAACGCAGAGCGGACCTCCGAAAACACGGGGTGGTACTGAAAGAGGTACCCCAGCTTGGGTAGACCCCGTTACACTGGTGGCAGACAGCGGGATTTGATACCCCTTCTACAGGAGGAAAGGAATGAATGGAAAATAACTATCAGAAGTTAAAGAGGACTACATTAAAAGATCTGGTGGAAGCCCGAGGGTTGATCGCCAGCAACAAAACAAAAGCAGATTTGATAGCAACCATCATGGAACACGACAGTGCAGCGCCCCCCAATGTGAATGTGGAGGAGACTGAATTCCAGAGGGAGGTAAAGAACAGATTGGCGTTCTATGGCCTAAATCCTGCAGTAGAGATCATACGAGAGGTGATGGCTGTTGTGCGTACTAATCTGAAGGAAAAGATGGCCGAGCGGACCAGGATAGAGCTAGCCAAGATGGAGATGGCAGAGCGGACCAAAGTGGAGCTGGCCAAGATGGAGATGGCAGAGTGGAGAGAAGGAGTCAGCGAGCAGGGGGAGCTCTGGCCTTCGACCAGGTACCTTCAGCAGTAAGCCACAAAAAGATTCAGTATAATGCCTTCCGACAGTTGGGGGAGGCAGAGGAAGACATTGATGGCTTTCTGCAGGACTTTGAGCAGCAGTGTGCCCTTCATCAAGTGAAGCTGGAGGAACGGGTTCAGATTCTGGCCAGCAAGCTGACAGGTGATAGTGAATTCTATATGTCCTTCTAGTATTAATGTATTTATGGGGGTCCCTACATACACTCTTAGGGTCTCACACTCCATACTTGTATGATATTAGCTGACAGAGAAGAAATCAACTCTCACCTAATCCTGTTATTCTCGCCTCTCACCTCTATAACACTTATGATTCATGTAACTGAAGGATATATCACGAGTTCCACGTAGGCCTAATGAGTACATAGTCTTAGAAATAGATGAATCACTATAGATAAAGGAGCTATGAACCCTTAGTAAGACAGGTTAATGAAGGTAATATTAGGGTATTGTATAACCAACACCTGTTTTCACCTTTTTCTGGAAATTCCCGAATGTATCTAATAATTAACAGCCGAGTACAATCTGATTGGTTATAGAATATGAATATAATTGGTTAAAACCATTTATGCTTACTGTTGAATAATCAATTGTCCAATGAAATACGATGATGTAATGTAACCGCCTACTCAAATGAGTATATAAGCTACCTGATTAAATTAGCATTGTGTGACATCCTGCAGATACATAACCTGTCTCTGTGTGTGTTTGTTCACCACTACTCGAGTAGGCCTCAAACCAATAATCTGGCAACCCTCCAGCATATCGATCTCCCATTGAGAGATAAAGATCAAATCTCAGACTCTTCAGTTGGCGTCCCATTGGGCGGGCTTGTCACAACAGAAGACCCCCCGGCACCTGAGATCCGGCAAGCCGCAGACTGAGGCCTAGAGGACACACAGACCAAAATCACCGGTGAAGGTAAGAGCCATTGTTTCTTGCAAATTCTCTGTGTCTCCCCTTTGCCGCATGTTCTGAAACCGGCTCTAGGGTACAGTATAGTCGTGTCTTCTTACATAACCAGCACAAAGAGCCGTAGAATATCCTTGTGATATATAAACCGTATACTGGAGGGAGAAAACTAAAAGCTGCTACGTATGATTGCAACATGAATGAATGACCCAACCTTGAGGGTATGGAGAATTCTTTACTGTCTCTTGCCCCTTGGGAGCATCCCTCCATGATAACTGGCTTGCCAGGATTAATGTGAGGACACGTCTCTGGCGGCATATGCATGAAGAAGGCTACGTACGTCCTCTTGGGGAGTGCTAGAGGTACGGTTACGGTGTTACAACGCCGATTGCAACAGGATAGGTCTATCTACCTTCTATCCTGTCTCATACGCACAAACTGCCCCCCCTAATGGTGCTAAAGAACTTTGAGGTAGTAGGAATCACATTAGCCTGCATATTAATGATAGCTCTTGTCTTCTGGTTGATAAATAAGATCTCTGAGTATACAAGGTCTAGTTGAGGGGAAAGATTCTTACTGGGCCAATGAGAAAATTTGGGTCATATTAGTCTGCCTATGGTTAGTTGGATTTTCTCTCTGGTTGATATATAATTACAAGAGAAGTGCCACCTCCTACTGAGCACATAGAGATTTAGTGGCAGGTGACCGGGTGGGATCACGTTGGCCAAACCACTAAATAATTAAACTTCTTTATCAGGTTTCTACGGGTCTAGACGCCCATCAACTGGGAAAAGTGGGGAGGTCAGTTTAGGTGACGCAAGTTCAGACACTGAGCAGAAACCCCTTGTAACAACGGCATGCAAGCCTATGCATCGAATTAGCGAAGTGCAGTCGGCATAGGACAATAAGTTGCAGGCACAGTGAGAAAGAAGCTCAGGCCAGAAGAAGTTGGGAAGTGGGCACAAAACAGCAGCACGTATTAAGAGAATAGTGAGTAACAACCAGAGAAAGAGGCAGACAGAGAGGAAAAGAGAGAGAGAGATCAGATATTGATCGAGAACCACATGTAACAACGGTCTAGGTGCGGCCTGTACATTGAGTTAGCGAAGTGCAGTCAGTATGGGTCCGCAAGCCACAGACATTTGGGCATTTTAGGATAGGCCAGGAGAATTTTAGCCCCCACGAGTGAAAAAAGTGTAATAGACATAGTCAAGTATCAACCAGAAAACAAAGATAAGACTTTAGGAAACACCAGGAGGCAGAAAGGAGGGGCTGCAGTGACCAGAAGACAAACGTAACAAACTGAATTTGTTAAAAGTTTACCTACCATTACTGAATCTGTGTGTGAAAGAATGTGAATGACCTTTGAAACTCCCTGCTGATAAGTGAAAGTGCATGATCTTACGTGTAAAAAGAAACTTCGTGTGAATGAGAGGACATTGCAGATTCTGTGTGAAAACTGCGATTTTCAAAAGAAAATCAGATGCGAATCATGCTTTGTATGATAGATGGATATTTGCTGGGACATTCCCAGGTACGAATGTGAAGAAATTTCATTATGTACAGCAAGGAGACGATTGGTGGGCGCTGCTAGCATTGACTGTGCATGTCCCCTTAACTAACGCACTAAGAGGTCACACTTTACAGGACCTGAGGTTCAATGAGCAGTTTATATTGCAAAGCCCAGACGGCCAAGTCTTCCACAGCAGACATTTTCGTGTTAGGAATAGAGCCTCCCGTTGAGTGTACTGTGTGTATATTGTGGGTTTCATTGTACAGAAAAGTTCTGTTTTGTGGTCCCAAGCTTGCCTTGTGTGTGTGCCAAGTATTCCATAAGAAAATGTTGTGTCTAAATTGCACATTTGAATTGATGCTTATTATATCCCCTGAAAGTTGGAGACTTGCCTTATTGTACCAGGAGGGTACGGCCAACAGCTCACTGGTTTTGGATTTCTGTCAGACAGATTTCCAGAGTATAAAGTGTTCTGGCTTAATGTACATGGAATTCCTGCTATTCCCTGGGTTGATGGGATATTGTTAAGTGACATAGGGAATTAAAATCTTGTCAGATGTCCGTTAAATAATGGAGAGCCAGAATCTTACCTTGTCCAAGCACAGCTGGCTGCTCTCCTCACTGGGTTCACACTGTGACATAACACGTATTTGTTAAAGGTATATAGCTAGTTTTGACTTGATGTTAAGTTGCGTATGTTGGTAAGGAAGTAGAGGCAGATGGTTCAAAGTACAACTTTGATTTGAAGCAATGTCAGATATCTCTGGAAGGCAATTGTCACGTAGTAAAGATAAGGAATGATTTTAGTATGTTTGCAAGAAAGGAAAGTGTTTTGGTTTGCAGTCAGTTTTGTTGGATAAAAAAAAAAAAATGTTTTTTCCCGTTATATGTGTTATGGAAATCCACCACTCTGCCCCCTATTCGGTACTAGCATGGTGATTTCCAAAGGGGGGGGGAGAGGAGAGGAGAATCTGCCATTTTTTTGTTATCTGCCATCTTAAAGGAAAATTATTATTTTGAAAATATGCTAATCCATAAGGGTGTCTCTCTAATCTGGATGTTGAGTTTCTTTCCGGAAGGTCCAAGAACTTGGTTGTATGGCGATCACACAGCATGAGATAGTAGAAAGCGGAACCACTCCTCCCTCATAACTCTACAGGGGAGGTGGAGTTGATGGCACTCATTGAGGCGTTTAGGGGGCCTTAAGGTAAGCAAGACAGTACATATACAAGTTCCAGACATTGTTTTCAGGTGAACCCACAACTACGGCCCCATATGGGGAGGAAAGGTCTTTTCTTACATCAACAGGCCCTGAAAGAGGTTGCCATAGTGAAGGTGAGGGTACATATGAAAAAGAACCAATGGAGCATGAAGCAAACAAGGTGGCTGGGAACCAGCCAGAAGACCAAAGTACTGGGAGACCCCTGAGGCGCCTCCACTGGTCATGGTGAGCATTAAAAATAACCAGTTAGACGTAAGTATCTTACAGGCTCTGACTCGGCCACCAACCGGGGAAGAGACTGAAGTCTGGTCGGAAGCTGGAGCTGAGAACCGTGGATGGCGGGACAACGGGTATGTTTTGCCAAAATCCTTGCACCATGTGATGGCTCATGACTCAACGCACGTGAGTGAAGACAAAATTATGTGCTCTGAAGAGAGATGTTGGGTCCACCTGCTTAGCTTTACATTAACATAGATTAGATGCGCACAACACAGATAGAATAGAAAGATGCCATAAACACACACGTGCACCTGGGCCCTTCTACCCGTTTCAATGACTGCAGATTGACTTCATACAAGCTGTCCAAGGTAAGAATGAGGTATGTGCTCGTGTGTGTTGATCTCTTTCCAGGGGACTGGAAGCCTTCCTGATGTCAGAAACTACCACAACTGAGGTACTCCTTTGTCCCCACAGATGTTGCAACTATGTGACAACCTCTGCAGCAGGTCCAGAGTCCAAAAAGGGACTCCCATTTGTGTATAAATAAGTTTTTGATTCTATTCTAGTTAAACCAGACATTGGTTGCTGACCAAAAGACACTAAGACCACTGGAGCCACTGATTGATGGTCCCCGCTAAGCCACGTCCGTAGAGCTTAAAGGAAGACCAGTCCATGCAAGCTACTATGAGGTCCTGGAGCGGAAGAATGAGGGTCCTGGCCCTGATAATGCTGGCAGCTTTACTGCAAGAAGGACAGATGGACAAGATACCTCAAAATAACACATCAGTAACCTTGTGGTTTGACACCAGGATAGCAACAGCTACGTTTAGGGTGGACTTGTGTCAGATAGTGAAGTGTCAATGGAATCTTAAATTTGGGAAAAAGAGTAGCAACCCCAATTACAAATATCTAACATGAACTGAAGGGGCGGTGGTATATATCTGTGTAACTAGACCTGGAAATGAGAACTGTAATTCTTGGTCAGATGCAGCTTGAAACATGGGAACTTTATGGGGGTATAAGCCAGAGGAAGCCATGACTCGTGTTAGTTCGTTAGGAAAGCCTCTTCTCAAAAGGATGAATATTGCTGTACCCATTCCAAAATGGGGTTGTGATCCAGAGGTTTTGGACTGGAGATTCTCTTGCAATTCTCTCCTTATAACCCTGGACGAACCCTCTCTTGGAGATGAAGGTCTCTATGTATTGGGACTGTATATCCCGGGTAGATAGGTTCAGCAGGGAACATTTTTGTTGAAAGCTGTTCCTGCACAGGACAAGGAACAAGGGGAGGACAAACCCCAAAGGTCAGGGGAAATGTTGGATGTTGATGGAATTGGGGAATTAGGCTATGAGGAGAAGTTAGCCGTAGAAATGGGCTACACAGAGAGGAATGAATGGTTGCTATGGATGAAGTACACTACAGAGCAAAATAATAAATCTGATTGTATTGCATGTGCAACCGCTAGGCCCCATTTAGGGACTATTCCCCTCAGATATTCAGAACAGGACCAAGTAGATTTACAGTGTATTCTAGCCCTGTATAATGCCACATATGACCCTAGTGATAATGTTTGTGCCAATCTCTATCAGCCCGGTATCCAATAGCAAAAATTAATCAAGTGCCACCTAGAGTTTACGCATATCCAGGTGACTATACTTGTTTCCTGAGGACAAGACCAGGGAGATGGGTAGGAAATCTGACTTCAGAGTTTTGGAAAATCACCATTCCCATAAATACAGATACAGGAGGTTTTAAAGCCAGTTGGTTTCATAACCAATCTATAGCAAGGAGTGATATATGGTGGTTATGCGGAGATATGAAATTAAGGCCTAGGTTGCCACCAAGTTGGATTGGCAGCTGTGCTCTAGTCCAGGTGCTCATGTCATTTAAAATAATTTCATCAGAAGAAATAAAAGGAGGTGGAATGAATGTTGAAACTCTCCACAGAAGTAGAAGATCGGTACCTGCTGGGTCCTTCGATCCTAGAGTTAACATAGACAATATAGGAGTACTCAGAGGGGTACCTGATGAGTACAAAGCTAGAAACCAGATAGCAGCAGGTTTTGAAACAATTTTCTTCTGGTGGGTGACAGTTAACAAAAATGTGGATTGGATAAATTATATTTATTATAATCAGCAAAGGTTTATACATTATATGAGGGATGCAGTAAAAGGGATAGCTGAACAATTCGGCCCAACTTCTTTAATGACACACCAGAATAGAATGGCTTTAGATATGTTGCTAGCAGAAAAGGGGGGCGTATGTAAAATGTTTGGAACATACTGCTGTACCTTTATCCCCAACAATACTTCACCAGATGGAAGTATCACAAAGGCATTGGAGGGTTTTACATCCCTGTCCGAAGAACTGGCAGAAAATTCTGGTATCAACAATCTGTTTATGGACTGGCTGGAATCCTGGTGCGGTAGATGGAGTCATCTTGTGTCCAGCCTTCTCATCTCTCTCGCAGTAGTAGCAGCAGTACTTGTGACTTGTGGATGCTGCTGCTTACCGTGCATCAGAGGACTACTTCAAAGATTGATTGATGCGTCTATTACAAAAACTATGTACATTGGATTCAAACCCCATAGTGATGAATATGAGCAAATAGTATGAGGTTGAGAATAAGATATGATCTCCCTTTCCATATGGGGAATTCGGCAGAAGAAGGGTTAGGAAGTCCGACACTGGCATTAGGCCTTTGAACGTACCTATATGTGAATGGTAGAGTCATATCTGTTCTCAAAAGGGGGGACTGATAGGGAATTCTATATGTCCTTCTAGTATTAATGTATTTATGGGGTCCCTTCATACACTCTTAGGGTCTCACACTCCATACTTTTATGATATTAGCTGACAGAGAAGAAATCAACTCTCACCTAATCCTGTTATTCTCGCCTCTCACCTCTATAACACTTACTATTCATCTAACTGAAGGATATATCACGAGTTCCACGTAGGCCTAATGAGTACATAGTCTTAGAAATAGATGAATCACTATAGATAAAGGGGCTATGAACCCTTAGTTAGACAGGTTAATGAAGGTAATATTAGGGTATTGTACAGTATATCCAATACATGTTTTCACCTTTTTCTGGAAATTCCCGAATGTATCTAATAATTAACAGCCGAGTACAATCTGATTGGTTATTGAATATGATTGGTTAAAACCATTTATGCTTACTGTTGAATAATCAATTGTCCAATGAAATACGATGATGCCTACTCAAATGAGTATATAAGCTACCTGATTAAATTAGCATTGTGTGACATCCTGCAGATACATAACCTGTCTCTGTGTGTGTTTGTTCACCACTACTCGAGTAGACCTCAAACCAATAATCTGGCAACCATCCAGCATATCGATCTCCCATTGAGAGATAAAGATCAAATCTCAGACTCTTCACAGGTCGGGCAACGGACGCCTATCGCACGGTACCTGATGAGGACTGTATGGACTATGAGCGGATCAAAGAAGTGATCTTGGCCCGGTATGCGCTGACACCAGAGGCCTACCGCCAAAAGTTCCGCTGACTTATAAAACGCGTAACCGATACCCACGCTGAATGGGCCTGTAAATGACGGCAGTCACTGCTACAGTGGGTACAAGGGAGCCAAGCAACCACTAAGGAGGATGTCATCCAGCTCTTCCTGTTAGAACGATTCTTTAATGGACTAAATCCCGAGACACAGGAATAGCTTCTGGACAGGCGGCCAACGACTCTTGAGGAAGCCGCTCGTCTGGCCGATGAACATCATGATGCCAGGAGGCCGCATTTGTCCAGATCAAAGGTGGTCACTAGGGGCCCGCCCATGGACCTGGAGGGCCTCAAACCACCGAAGATTGTAGGGGGACCAGCTAGAAATCCGGCCTACCACAGTCCCCCTGGGGTGCGATGCCACACCTGTCGTCAGCTGGGCCACCTGCAAAGACAATGCCCCAACCGGACTCAGCATACCCAGTGGCCAAAGGCGGGAACAGCTACCTTCAGCTGGGCTGCTGTACACTGCTACCAAGGCGAAGCTGACCCGGCATTGGGGGCTATGATTAACCAAGGGGTGGAAGAGATGGAGGAAGTGCTGCATGAAGTTGACCCCGTGCAGGCAGCCCGGGCAGATAATCGACAACAGCATCGACAGGTCGTGTGGGTTAATGGGAAACGTATGCAGGGACTAAGAGATTCCGGGGCAACTTTGACCCTTGTGAAGCCTCATCTCGTCCGGGACCAAGAGAAGACGGACCGGACAGTGGCAGTCCGTGTAGCAGGGGCAGTTATACATCGACTACCCACTGCCAGGATTCACCTGAACTGGGGAGTCGGGGATGGCCATGTTGAGGTCGACTTGATAGAGGATTTGCCTGCAGACGTCTTGCTGGGAAATGACTTGGGGCCCATGTTGTCTGCATTCTCGGTGGCCCCTCTGGCTGAGACCTATCCTGTGACCACCCGGAGACAAGCTCAAGCTGCGGAGGCGGAATCACACTCAGAGGAGGCCCAGATAAGACAACCCAGCCCTGCACGTATTCCCATAGCCAGACATATTCCCTGGGCCACCCCAGATGAATTTAAGAGGGAGTTACTTGAGGATCCTTCATTAGAGGGATATCGTGGGAAGGCACAGGAGGGGAGAGGAGTACTGGAAGGGGAACAGTTTGTATGTAAGCAGGGACTCCTCTACCGGATCACAGAGCAGCACCACACAGGGACGAGTCCCACTAAAAAACAGCTGGTAGTTTCCAAGAAGTATAGGCAGGAGTTACTGCGAATCTCTCATGATATACCCTTGGCCAGGCACTTCGGCATCAGTCGCACCAGGCATCGTCTGACATAAAACTTCTTTTGGCCGGGGGTAACCTATGATGTTTGTCAGTACTGCCAGACCTGTGACAGTTGTCAGCGCATTGGCAAGAGGGGGGATCGATGCAAGGCCAAATTACGCCCCCTCCCCATTGTGGAGGAACCATTTAGCCGAGTAGCGGTCGATCTGATAGGCCGTTAGCCAAACCCAGTCCGTCCGGGAAAAAGTATATATTGACAGTGGTAGATTATGCCACACGGTATCCAGAGGCGGTTGCATTACCTAACATACTGGCAGAGATGGTGGCAGCCGCCCTTCTCCAGGCTTTTTCACGGGTTGGATT
Organism: Dendrobates tinctorius; assembly: GCF_039654945.1. Classification (NCBI taxonomy): domain Eukaryota; kingdom Metazoa; phylum Chordata; class Amphibia; order Anura; family Dendrobatidae; genus Dendrobates; species Dendrobates tinctorius. The sequence goes on from NW_027361773.1 coordinate 4,100,543, forward strand.
TCCCCGGGAGATTATCTCGGACCAGGGTACCCAGTTTACAGCAGAGGTGACCAACCAACTGTGGAAACTGTGTGGCGTAAAGTCCATTAGAAGAGCCCCGTACCACCCGCAAACCAATGGATTGTGTGAACGCTTTAACGGGACATTAAAACAGCTCATTGGGACTTTTACCAGGACCTACAGGGACTGGGAGAAATTCTTGCCACACCTCCTGTTTGCCTATCAGGAGGTGCCCCAAGAATCCACGGGGTTCTCCCCGTTCGAGCTGGTATATGGGAGACGGGTAAGGGGACCCCTAGACTTATTGCTGGAACACTGGGAAGGGGAGGGCCTCATACAAGGGGTACCTATTGTACCCTATGTGCTGGAATTCCGGGACTGCCTACAGGAGCTGACCCAGGTTGTACGTGAGAACCTGCAGGCGACACAGCGGCGCCAGCGCGTATGGTACGATCCGAGGGCCAGAGAGGGCACTTTGGAAATAGGACAGAAGGTCCTGGTGTTAGAGCCCACTAAGCAGAATAAGTTTCAAGCTGCATGGCAGGGGCCCCACCAGGTAGTGGGGAAAATAGCCGACACAACCTATAATGTCGCCGATTGTGACGACCCCAGGGTTATCCGCATGTTCCACGTGAATATGCTAAAGCCCTACCGGGAGCGCCCTGAAGAGGTAGTGGCCATCTGTGCACCAGAAGCAGAGGATTTAGCCAGACTTCCCTTGCCGGATGTCTTAGGGGAAAGGACTCAGTCTAAAACATGGGACCAGGTACACTTGAGTGAAGACCTAGGCCCCCGAGAGAGACAGCAGGTGGAGGCGTTGTTGAGGCTGCGACAGAGGATGTTTCCAGAGAGACCGGGGTACACTCGCCTGGCACAACACAAGGTTGAGACCCAGGATTAGACCCCCCTGTGACAAAACCCCTTCCGCGTCCCTGAGTCTGTACGAGAGGGGATGCGACAAGAGATGTTGCGTTTAGGGGTCATTGAAGAGTCAGATAGTCCCTGGGCATCCCCCGTAGTGTTAGTGCCCAAGAAGGATGGGACTACACGGTTTTGTGTAGACTATCGTAAGCTCAATGAGAAAACAGTGACGGATGCATACCCCATGCCGCGTGTGGATGAGTTGTTAGACCGGCTGGCGGGGGCAAAGTATTTGGCCACCATCGATCTATGCAAAGGCTACTGGCAGATTCCCCTTAGTCTTGATGCTATTCCCAAGTCGGCATTGGTCACCCCGTTCGGCTTATTCCAGTTTCGAGTTATGCCATTCGGGATGAAGAATGCCCCGGCGACATTCCAAAGGCTGGCTGCCCGGCTTCTGGATAGTCTCCAGGACTATGCTTGTGCCTACCTGGACGACATCACCATCTACAGTGCGACATGGGAAGAGCATCTAAATCACCTAGAGACAGTATTGGACAGGATCCACCAGGCCGGAATCACCCTGAACCCAAACAAGTGTCACGTGGGCAAAGCAGAGGTTCAGTATTTAGGGCATTGGGTGGGAAGTGGGAAACAGTGACCAGAACCAGCCAAGATTGAGGCCATAGCTAAATGGCCCATCCCACGCACTAAAACCCAGGTCATGGTGTTTCTAGGGACAGCGGGGTATTACAGGAAATTTGTTCCCAATTACAGCAGCGTAGCCGAGCCCCTCACTGATTTGACCAGTAAGAACCAACCCCGCCAGATAACCTGGACCTCCGAGTGTGAGAAAGCCTTCCGCCAACTAAAGGACGCCCTCACCAATACCCCTGTATTGGCCGCACCCGAACCAACTAAACATTTCCTTGTTCACACAGACACTTCTATGTTTGGATTGGGGGCAGTACTGAGCCAAGTCGAGCCGGATGGCCAAGAACACCCGGTAGCTTACCTGAGTCGGAAACTACTGACCCGTGAAGTAAGCTATGTGGCCATCGAGAAGGAGTGCCTGGCGGTTGTATGGGCACTCAAGAAGTTGCAACCATATTTGTATGGATGACAGTTTTCCCTCCTAACGAACCATAATCCCCTAGTCTGGCTTAATCGGGTCTCCGGAGACAACGCCAGATTGCTGCGGTGGAGTTTAGCCCTACAACCTCTGGACTTCACCATCCACCACAGACCCGGCAAACAAAATGGTAACGCCGATGGACTAAGTTGACAAACGGAACTTTTACCAACCCCATAAACTTCGGTCATCCCCAAACCGATCCGTTGAGGATCAGACTGTGTATGCCGATCGCGTCGCTGAAAGGGGAGCCGTGTTACATGTTACAGAACCACTCAGCACCCAGAATATGTTGTGCAGTTATATGTATGTACTGTATAATAGGTTCTATGTGAGATGCATGTCCCTAATGCATCAGTCCACAGGCTGCGCCCCTGGGCAGAGGGGACACAATATTCTCCTTTTTTCCGCCCTCCCCCCACCTTTGTAATTCCCACAGTAAACATTGGCAGGCTCCGGCTACCTGCGGCTTTGGTAATGCATGTCTAGCCTGCCGCTTTTCTATTGGCCTGCCCTCTGTATTTGTGTGATATATTCTGTGTCCTGTGAGTAAAGTGTTGTCAGACTGGAAATACGTGGAGAAGCAGTGATCTTTTATATGCGCCCATGTAACCAAGGAATTCCAGCCAGCGTCATTCATTCAGACTCCAGCCAATGCAGAGCGGACCTCCGAAAACACAGGTTGGTACTGAAAGAGGTACCCCAGCTTGGGTAGACCTCGTTACAGGCGGTATAATGCGCACGGGTTCAATGTCACCCGATGTGCGCAGAGCGGACTCTGTTAGCTCACAGAGGCGCTGTAACATAAACATAAACGCCAAGCCTGTTAGACTCACAGGTCTCAGCGAAATTGCACGCATGGTATCCGGTCACAGAACACGGACCCAAGACTGGGGTCAGCGGATGCCGGTAAGTGCTGCTGAATGCAGCGCAGCGGCAGACACAGCCGCTATGCGATAGTGCCGAGATGTGACACCACCGGATGCTAGTGTAGAGGTGTGGCGTGCACAGTGGCCTATGGCTTGCCACTGACTAGCGCTGACTCTTTCCCTAGTTCCCTATCCACAAGCGTAATATCAGAGGGAGGGGAATCTTAATAAGTCAGTCACCAGAGTCATACATCCATCACCATTCACACATCTAGCAAGAAGAGTCTATACTAGCGCATGGCTGATTGGCCATGCAGGCCTTTTATAGCCGTGCGCTGCCGGGACCTTCCAGATCTCTGAGATGGACCAATCAGATCTGGAGAAGGACCTGTGCACATGACTCCCGACCTCCAATGGGAGATCGTCTCGTGAGCATGCTCAGTAGAGCGGCAGAGGGACTTAGCCTCAGGAATGGCTTGCTGCATAGCAGCCTGTGAGGCCCTGGATTCCTGTTATGTCGCTGCTGGTATCCGACGCCTAACAGTAAGTCAGCGCTTACTGCATGTGTTGGGGGACACTTGCTTGGCAATGGGATGAAGGCACACAGGAATATTTTTCTCACAAAACAGTCTATGCGGTTTATTATGCACTCATACACCTCTGTAGGCCATGTTACACATCACAGACCTCACATAGTCCATAGCACTTCATAGTATATGGCTTTGAATCACGGTCTTTGAAAACGACACACTTCTCTTTGTCCAGTTACTGTGGGTGACCGCACGCTGTACCACAACTTTATTCCCTGACACATGACATTAGGTTGCAGTCTCTAAACACACTGGACTTCACTTTGTCCAGCTACTGTGGATGACCGCACAGTTCATTAATATCCGCAGAACACAACAAGCTCCAACAGTCTGCTCCAATGACAGATACTTACTGTAACCACCTTGTCTGGAGTTACCTTACAGGAGTTCCTGTTCAAAATGCTGCCTCCTCATCGGTCCTGGCTTCTTAGGGAAGCTGCCTTACAGGGATCACTATCTCATCGAATGCCTTGGGACAAGGGCACTCCTGAAAGTCCAGACCCTCAGAAGGTCTGTAGCTTCCCCAACGCAGTGCCATCACAAACTCTGCAAGTACATGGTCTTACCAGTTGCTATTCAGGAATCCAGTCCACCTGCAGGACCTTCCAACACAGTGATTATCCAGGTGCATGGTCTGTCCATGTGCTATTCAGGAATCCGGTCCACACACACACAGGACCTTCCAACACAGAGACCTTCCAGGTACACAGCCTCACCATGTGCTCTTCAGGAAGTCTGTTCACTCATAGGACCTTCCAACACACAGGCCTGACCTCATACAGGACCTTACAACTTAGACCATGTGACCCAAACCATGGTCACATTATGTAGCTGTAACCACCCCCATAGGTGGGAGGTGTGTGTGGTTAGCCTGTCCTGCCCAGCACTCTGGTTAACCCTGTAATCCCCCTAGTATAAACAAAAACAAGGCTCATAGAACTACAGGTCCCAGAGCAACATTTCAGGCTTACAGCGCAGAGGGTCTCCTCCTCTGCGACACATACCAGCCATTTACAACAATGCCGGTCACTGTCTCCCTATATATATATATATATATATATATATATATATATATATATATATAGAGAGAGAGAGAGATAGATAGATATATTCATACATACACACCAAAAAACCTGTTGACCAGCACCTCCCTAGTGTGAATAGGTGCATGCTGTAGTAACTGCAAAATATGTATAAAAAAGCACAGCAGCACTCTTTGAATTCCAAGACATATAATGTCAATGGAAATATCAACTTCCAACTGCATTGTCCCTTAGAAAGATGTACTTTCAAAAAAGTGAAGGTTATTAGCGCATAAATTGGCCAATTCATGTGTGCCCATCAACCACGGCAAGATGACACTTTTCTGATGGGTTCTATCATACCTTTTCCCTATCCTACTGCACATGTCACTTTCGGGCTAAAATGCCTACAATAATGGACAAACATGTCTATCCTGGGCTGCCTACAAATTGAATGGGTGAGTAGAATTGGTTGAGAACACCTGCAGGCCAATGAGAGGAGTACAGTGTCAGGGCAAAGGCAGGCACACCCTCCAAAATTAGCTATACAAAAAAGCCTGACCAGCACCTCCCAAGTTTGAATAGGTGCATGCTATAGTGATTTCAAAATATGTATATTGTTTAGCAGTGACCAGCCCAGGGAATATTATATATAATAGCCAGATGCCCTGGCTAGGTATCAATTTATCATGAAACAACACTCAGCTGCCTCCAATCATCAGGACAATTATGTAGTTAGTTGATTGATGACTGATGGACAAGGCCATGACTAAGCCAGTTACTGGGGAACTCACAGTGAGAGTATAGTACATACACATGCGAATCCAACGCATAGAAGATATATATATATATATATATATATATCTATATCCTATCTTCAATAGCACACCATTTCACAGCCTCCTGGTTTTCTGCTTCTGGTTTACCCAATGCCCTTCTAATGATTAGCAGTTCAGGTCGGCAGTAGGGTTTGCCCTAACTGCACACTCTCTAAAGCACCAGGCAACTTTGCTCTGCAACATCAAAGGAGACCAGTAGCACTAGGACTGGTCAGTGATCTGCTCAGCTTCAAAGCTGCACTTGCAAACTGTATAACTGTCATGTCCGCCATGTCTGTTTTGCCTCAAGAACCCCTGGAGCGGTGTGCACGCACATCTCGTGTCTGCTATCCTGCATGTTCCCTAGAGCAGTGTGCACACTCACCTCATGTCTGTTGAGCTGCAGGATGCCTGTGTTTCTGCTCTAGAATCCCTGATCATGTGTCCTTCCTATGTTCCAGCATAGGCTGGTTCTGCATTCGTCTCTGCATGTCTGAAACCCTGATCATGTGACCTTTCCTAGGATCCTATATCAGACCGCGCCCTATATCAGACCGCGTCCCTTCCTATGCTCAGGGCCTGAGTATTGTGTTGCTTCTCTGCATGGCTGCTTGGTCTGTGGGGTTGCTCCCTCTATTCTGTGCCCTTGCACTCTGCTCTGTCGTGCGTCTCTGCACATGCTCCATGCTCATATTCCGTCTCTTGTCTTGTGCTTTGTCTCGTGTTGTCCTCCGTGCTCTGTTTGTCCTCACTATGTCTTCTTGTTATGTCCGTTCTGTACCCTGTCCCTGGCATATCTTCCTACACATGCAGGCCTCCGCTCTGTACCCTGTCTAGTCCCAAGGTTCTCCCTTGGCCCGGCTCTGGGCTTCTGCCTACGCTCCGCTGCTAGACTCTGTCCCTGTCCCTGACGTGTCTGTCTACACGTGCAGGCCTCCGTTCTGTGCTCTGTCCCTGGCATGCCTCTCGGTACGCGCATGCCTCGCCTTGTGCCTTGCCCCTGGCATGTCCTTTGCATGTGCAGGGTCCTGTCTACTACTCTATGCCTTGTCTCTGATACTTTGTGTGCTCTTGCACTTTTCGTACTAGGCTTTGCTGTGCTGTCTGCACGCGTCTGTGTCCTGTATCTTTGCCCATCCCTGCCTTATGGCTCCGTGCCTCCGTGCACGTGCCTGTTCGCCTGTGCCTGCCTGGTGTGCCTCAGCCATGCCGCCTCTAGCCGTGCTTGCCTGTGTGCCTCAGCCGTGCCCCCGTCCAGTGCTGTAGTGGTTTCCGGCTGCGTGGCCGCAGTGGTGCCGCCTCTAGTCGTGCCCGCCTGCTTATGCCATCGTCGGTACCACCTGCCGGTGCCCCCAGCTGTGCTCCGTGCTCCCTTGCATGCACGCTGGTTCTCGCGCTGTGCCTTTTCGTGCTACTCTTGCACAAAATCTTTTGCTCTTTTTGCTCTGCTCTGAACCCTATCTTGCCTGCCTGATTCCGTAACCTGCCGACCGCTGCCAGAGGTCCGGACCTAGATAACTGCGGCCTGATGTCCGGAGCTGATGTCCGTAGCCAGATTCCTGGACCCTGTCGGTCGATTCCAGCACCCCGGATTCCGATGCCATTGAACCCGTCCCTGGCATGCCCACGCATGCGCAGGCCACCGTCCTTGTGCTCCTCCCTGGCATGCCCTCGCACGCGCAGGTCTCCATTCTGTGCATCTGATCCTGGCGTGTCTCCTTGCACGCACCCTGCTTTGTCTCCTAGTTTGTCTGTCGGATTCCTGAAGCCAGCTGACTACTGCCGGAGGTCTGGAGCCAGATGTCTACACTCTGATGCCTGGACCCTGTCAGCCCTTGCTAGCCTTCCGGAGTCCGATTCCTCACACCCTGCCTTGGACTTTGGCGTGCCCTGGCACGCACCCTGTTATATGGATTCTGTGTGTTCACGCTTTGCACCTGTTTTACCTTGAAGAGTTCCTCATGCCTTGGACCTCGGCGTGCCCTTGCACGCATCTTGCTTTGTGTTCTTTGTGTGTTCACCTTTGCACCTGTTGTCCCCTGAAGTGTTCCTGAATGAAGTTTACTTGAACTAATGCCTTGTTTCGTCTTGTCTTGCTTCCTGAGCCAGCCATCTTGTCCAGCAGCCGTGGTGGCTCACCCCCTTGGTCTTGCCCCTGACACTCCCTGTATAGGGGGTGGTTCCTCACTAGGTCAGCTCGCCCTAGGTGGTTGGGTGCCACGGCCCAGAGGGTCCACTCATTCAAAGAAGAAAAATAACTCCGCGTAAGCTGACGCTCGTCTCAATAACAAACAACTTGAAAGTGCTTGATCCTTCCCTAAGAAACTGGAGACCTTTGAGGTGGCCTGTAATCTTTGCAATGAGTAGAGCATTATAGAATTAAAAAGACCCTCTGTTTTTGGGAATGGAAATGATTTTTAATCATAGGCAAATAGCAAAGTTGTTGGTTTTTTTCCAAGCATTTTGCTGTTTTACCAGTTTAATGAGAGATACGACTCCAAAACATGTACATATGATCATATTAACTTAAGACTAGTTTGTTAAAAACTCTATCGCTTTTTGTTCTCATACTGATAGCCAAGTCAGGATTGCACCTCACTAGCCTCTTCCTAGACCAATAGAAGTACCGTATATAAATTAATACACTACTAAAATTTGTTCTAAACCATGCAAACAAAAGCATCTTTACACATTATACATATATATACAGTATATGTAGATCAATTACCCTGGATACGGTGTGGAAAGTAAAGCAAATCAAAGCTTAGAGTGTGACTGTGAATTATTTGCAAGTCATTAACACTGTGAGGATCTTTAGTAGCAATAATATCCCTAGAAATTGCTTTAGTGTATATCTGTATGCCTTGTCTCACTTCATAAGAGGAACATTTGTCAGTTTTATTTTAGATTTTTAAAACCAATAAATGGAACACTGTTAAACCTTTAGGAGCTGAAAAACAGACATTTGGGTATGCTTGCTTAGAATTTTTAAAGAAAGAAATTTTATGATAGCTTTACTAAAATTCTATGTAATCCCACAGCTATTCAGTTCAGGTCACCAGTCTCTGCATTTAATCTTCTTACCCTTTAGGTAGATTATTGTTCAATAGATTTTAAAAATCACTTATTTAACTGGTTGGAAATTGTTATGAAGCTATTTATCAGGTTTGCACGCCCACGATATAGAAAAGGCTTCTCCTTTTGACGCACAATTAAGAAAATCACTTATTATTCACAAAATGACTGTGCCAGCTGAGCATGACAAAAAGATAAAAGCATAAAAGCAACCTGATTGACCCAGTTGCAAAGTTCTGAGTGGTATCACACAGTCTTCTATTGTTGATATTGTTATTTTTCTAAGCAATATTTGATTTCCAGGACAAGAGCACCATGCCCTGCTGAGCCACCTATTGGTTCACTTATTTCTATTTTGTTTAGCTAAATCTTAATGCTTAAACAAAAATGAAACACCTAGCATGGATCACTGTTACAACGATTAAAAATTAACTGTCATTAAATACTTTAGTACTTGTCATAAATTATGTTCAACCACTTTTAGGAAAATCAAAACTCCAGCCTATTGTTAAGTAATTACAATCAGCGGAAATATTCTGAGCAGATAGAGTACATTTCTTTTTACTAAAATGAAGACTCTCTCACCTGTTATTCTTCATTTTCACTTTTAGATATCAGTTATATATGGTACATCATTTGCCATAGATTAAGCTAAATTCTACGGTTCCTTCACTCGCTGGATATTTTCTTTTTGAGACATGCCACATGCATTTTTTGGGGGGGTTATTTTACAGATTTACTATAGGCAAAAATTCTGTAGCTAGATGTTGGTATTTAGTGAATAAACTAATATTGAACTAACTATAAAAAATAATTTTTTTTCTTGTGTTCATGTGGCATTTTATTTCTTTGACTTGTGTTTTTGGGTCAGTGATGCTTTTTTAAGCATGTGGCAGCATGTTTTGTGAAGTTTGGGATGTACTTCAGCCACAAACCTCAAGGTATGTTACTGTGTCTTGCGTTTTTGGAGGCCTTTTGTGTTGCATTTAAAAAGAAAAATTGCTAATCTATAATTTATGAATCACATGATTTGTAATGCAAATAATACATCAGCAAAGGCTGTAAAAACACAACTTGTAAAACACATTATTCTAAAAGAATGCACTAAAAAATGCCAGCGAAAAATGTAAGTGGCTTATAAGGATATACACACGTGGTCAAAATTGTTGGTACCCCTCATTTAATGACAGAAAAACCCACAATGGTTACAGAAATTCTTGAATCTGACAAAAATAATAATAAATTAAGAATCTACGAAAATCAACAAATGAAAGTCAGACATTGCTTTTCAATCATGCTTCCACAGAATTTAAAAAAGAATAAAACTCATGAAATAGGCCTGGACAGAAATGATGGTACCCTTAACTTAATATTTTGTTGCACAACCTTTTGAGGCAATCACTGCAATCAGACGATTCCTGTAACTGTCAATGAGACTTCTGCACCTCTCGACAGGAATTTTGTCCCACTCCTCCAGAGCAAACTGCTCCAGTTGTCTCGTGTTTTAAGGTTGCCTTTTCCAGATGGCATGATTCAGTTCTTTCCAAAGATGTTCAATAGGATTTGGGTAAGGGTTCATAAAAGGCCACTTCAGAATAGTCCAATGTTTTCCTCTTAGTCATTCTTGATTAGTTTTAGCTGTGTTTTGGGCCATTATCCTGTTGCAAGACCTGTGACTGAGACCAAGCTTTTTGACATTGGGCAAAACATTTCTCTCTATAATCCCTTTATAGTTTAGAGATTTCATTGTACCCTGCACAGATTCTAGACACCCTATGCTAGATGTAGCAAAGCAGCCCCAGAACATAACAGAGCCTCCTCCATGTTTCACAATAGGGACAGTGATCTTTTCTTGATAAGCGTCATTTTTCCATCTGTGATCATAGAGCTGATGTGCCTTGCCAAAAAGTTTCATTTTTGTCTCATCTGTCCATAGGTCATTCTCCCAGAAGCTTTGTCAACATGTAGTTTGGCAAATTCCAGTCTGGCTTTTTTATGATATTTTTCAACAATGGTGTTGTCCTTGGTCGCTTCCCATGAAGTCCACTTTGGCTCATGCAACGATGGATGGTGCGATCTGACACTGATGTTCCTTGAGCTTGAAGTTCATCTTTAATCTGCTTAGAAGTCTTTTTGTGATCTTTTGTTACCATTCGTATTATCCATTTCTTTGATTTGTCATCAATTTTCATACTGCGGCCACGTCCAGGGAGGTTGGCTACAGTCCCATGAATCTTAAATTTCTGAATAATATGTGCAACTGTAGTCACAGGAACATCAAGCTGCTTGGAGATGGTCTTATAACTTTTACCTTTAACATCTTTGTCTATAATTTTCTTTCTAATCTCCTGAGACAACTCTTTCCTTCACTTCCTCTGGTCCATGTTGAGTGTGATACACACCATGTCACCAAACAGTACAGTGCGTATCTGTAGTCCTCTCTACAAGCCCAGTCAGTGATTCCAAGATTGTAGACACTTGTGATGGTAATTAGTGGACACACTATGTCCCTTTTGTCACATTATTTTCAGGGCTACCAGTATTTCTGTCCAGGCCTATTTCATGAGTTGTTTTTTTTAAATTCTGTGGAAATTCTGTGGAAGCATGGTGCAAAAGCAATCTCTGACTTTAATATGTTTATTTTAATAGATTTTTAATTTATTATTACTTTTGTCAGATTCAATTATTTCTGTAACCATTGTGGGTTTTTATGTAATTAAACGAGGGGTACCAACAATTTTGACTGTGTGTATCTGTTTTAAAATCAAGTTCTGTCAAATTAAATAGGCAAAAAGTATTGAACCTACAAACATGAAACACAACTGCAAATTGTAGATATAGCCATATAAATTATTTGATTAAATATAGGACAAATAATAAAAAATATTTGCAAAATATTTACAAAACCTTTCTGACCTAGAGAGCCACATTCAGCTCTGAGAGAGAGTCACGAGCCACATTCAGCTCCCTCCCCCTCACAGTAGTGGCAACCAGAGCTCCCATCACGGATATACTGTAATGATAACCAAAGCTTTTCTGCAGAAATCCTCCTAAAGCAGTATAACAAGATCCAGTGGTGCCCACAATTCCTCCATTCAGTTTGCTCCCATCCAGAACTCCTAACACACTGTCACATCCAGCTTCAGGCACCACCTCTCACAGGTAGTATTGTTCTGTCTCCAGCGTACCATACTTAAATTAAATCAAAAGCACTAAGGCCAGTATATGTGCAATCAAATGTGCTCTTCTTTGCAGGGCTACTCACAAAATTCACCACTTTGAGACGTGCTCCTCATACCTGTTTGCGAGACCTGGAGCTAATGCACAAAGTTGGCAGACAGCTGCTAGCCACAATTCATGGGACCACGAGCCACATGTGGCTCCTGAGCTACTGGTTGGGGACCCCTGCATAGCAAGTGAGAAGGATCATGTTACATCAGACATAGTCATGCGGGCTTCACCGTAATGCCTTGCAGCTATCACATTTCATGGTCTATCATAGTAAATCGGGGGGACATCACAGCCACTATAAAATATTCTGAAAGGAAATTAGTGGCCATTGTAGAAATTTACAGCCTAGGAATGGGAGGTCAGGGCTTGCCATTACAGATAAGGATAGAAAGGCCTTAAAGAACATGGAAAATAGGAGTGGTAGTCTCTGTCTGTGAATAATAAATAGATTCAAGTGATAAGAAGGGGTAGGATCTGCAAATTCTGTGTGACTGTGAATTGATTGATCCATGATATACTGCAGTACAGCACCTTAACCCCTTCCTGACATATAATGTATGTCATAGTTAGTTGTGACTTTCTGACCAATGATGAATTGGTACATCATGGCTATCATGAGAGCAAAAGAGCAGCCAAGCCCAGGCTGTCAATAGTGATCACAGCACTTAGAAAGCATTTAAAAGGTTCCCGCTCCCACCCAATCAGCACCCTAGCAATATGATTGCAGGGGCCCAATGGTTTCTGTGGCAGTAGGAGGTAAAATAATAACCTCCTGGTCTGCAAGATATGGTGGCCTGTTAGGCCATGTCAAGTGCATGGTCTAAAGGCATTTTGTAAGTGTAACACTGACAGGTGTAATGCATTGTGATTTTGATCAGAGTATTAAAAGCTAACACACACTGGAGGGACTAAGTAAAAAAGTAAAAAAAAATAAAAATATTCCAAAAATATTTAAAAAATCTAAATAAAGAACAAAAAATAAAAAAAAAAACTATACCAATTGTAGGGAGGCTAATGGCCATGTAATTAGTGTGTCACAGAGATGGTTGCTCTCTGTGATGTAACCCAGAATATTTTTTTAGTGCACATAAGCACTAAGATGCTGTTTGGTGCACCTGGGTCCAGGTTACGGGTAGCTATGAGAGATGGGCGGGTCTTTCTACCTACATAGCCCACATCTGGATGTGGTTACAGCCTACATAATGGAGGCTGTTGTTTGGCACATGGTTTCTGTGGATGGAGGTGTGGAGACCTCCATGTGTGACACTAAGCTGAGCGGGTGTACCCACAGTGCTATATGGACTGGTTATTTTCTGTTTGCTACTTTATGCCACTTTATGCCAGAAAAGGCTGCTCATTTGTTTTTTCTATCCAGAGCAGTTTATGCAGTTTTAAATAAACTTCCTTGGACATTCCAGTAAAACCGCTTCCAGTGCCTACCGCAACTGCAACCGAGTGAGTACAGACCCCTACAAATAGACATGCGGGCAGTGTTCCCAGCAGAGACATGATACTGCTACAGGAAGGACTGCATGTCCAGGGTTAAGTCAGTCGCAAGCCAGCAAGCATCGCCAGGCAAAATGCTGAAACACCTGGTCCAGTCGCAGCAGCAACAGCAAGAGACCAAAAGGCTGTTGCTACAGCAGATCCTGCAGAGCCATCAGGAGCAACATCAGATGAAGCTTCTGGCAACTGCCATCCAGGGCAGGATGAACACCCCTACCCCAGGTCTGGAAGATGGCACCCTCGTCCGGAAGGCGGTAAGAGCAGTGGGTAAAGGTACTGGCACCATGCTTGACAGGAGAACCCCATAAGGTGTACTATGACTTAGCTTTGAAGGACGCCAAAGAGTGTGGCAAACTAAAAACTGAAATTCTTGCATGCTTGGGGGTGACAATGACTGTTAGGGCACAGCAGGTTCACAGTTGGGCATATCACAGGGACAAACCACCTCACTCCTAAATGTTTGACCTGTTTCACGAGGTCCAGAAGTGGCTGCAGCCAGAGTCCTCTACACCTGCGCAGATGGTAGAATGGGTGGTGATGGACCGGTTTGTGCACTCTCTGCCGAGGCCTGTACAGACTTGGGTTGCCCAGGGTGATCCCGGATGAACTGGTCAGACTAGTCGAGAGATACCAGGGGATGGAATGTTCTGTTGGAAAGCAGACCACCCCATACTGGGATTCCTAGCAGGGAGCAGAGGCCCAAAATGGGGTGGGATGCCCAAGGTCCAAAGGGGCGGGGGAGGTGGTGTGCAAGTTCCCTAAGGGTGATATTGTCTGCTGGAGATGCCACAGCCCAGGCCATATAGCTGCCCATGGTCCCCTGACACCTAAGCAGATGGACTACATCATGGGATGCCAATTTTTGTATTATGTGTATCCAGCCTGCAGTGTGAACTGTCCACTCAGTGAGGGGCCTTAAGCATTTCCCGTGAAGGTGAACGGGCTGGAGGTAATGGCACTGCTAGACATCGGGAGTCTAATGACCCTTTGTGACGGCCACCCTTCCGCTTCAACTGATCCCAGGGAAAAAGGTCAGCATGCGATGCATTAATGGTGACGCTAATGACTACCCTATAGCCAGAGGGGACAATGTAATGGCTCACGGTTCTGAGTCCCATGATGTCGGCGTCGTTCGGAATTTATTGCACCCTATAATTATGGGCCGAGACTTTTGTTTATTTTGGGATCTGTGGGGGAAGGGTTCTGAGTTTGCTGGCATGAATAGGGAACCAGTGAACCCTAATATGGTATCACCACGCCCAGAGGCAGATAGGTTTCCATTTTGTGTCCTTGTGGGGAATGAGGAGGAAGTGTCCCCTCTGTCTGACATTTCAGAGTTAGGGGTGACCAGTGAGAATTTTGGGACTGCTCAATATAGGGACTCAACTCTGAAAGATGCCTTCAAAAATGTCACTATCATTAATGGGGTTGCACAGGAGCCGGGGGCTGACACAAGGTTTCCCTATTTTATGATGAGTTGGGAGTTGCTATACCGGGTCATGATAATAAGGGAGGAGTTGGTGGAGCAGTTAATAGTGCCAGGGCCCTACAGATGGAAGGTGTTGACATGGCCCATTCACACATATTGTGGGGACATCTGGGAATGGAAAAAACACAGTAACGGATTGTGCAGAGGTTCTATTGGCCTGGATGTCACCGGGAAATATTAAACTATTGTAGGTCCTGTCCCACATGTCAGCTAACCGCCCCAACCTCTCACTTTCAAAGTCCCCTCGTGCTATTGCTCATTATTGAAGTGTCGTTTGAGAGAATTGCTATGGGCTTGATTGGTCCCCTTGTTAAATCAGCTCGTGGGCATCACTATATATTGGTCATCCTGGACAATGCCATATGCTATCCTGAGGCAATTCCCCTGAGAATCTCCTCCGCGAAGAGTATAGCCCACAAATTGTTCCATGTGTATTTCTGGACAGGTTTGCCGAAGGAGATCCTGGCCAACCAGGGAACACCTTTTATTCGCAAGGTGATGAGGGAGTTATGCAAGGTCCTGCAAATCTCCCAGTTGAGGACTTCAGTGTACGATCCTCAGACAGGTGGCCTTGTCGAGAGATTTAATAAAACACCGAAGAGCATGCTGCGGAAAGCATAGAGAAAGATGGTAGAGACTGGAACTGTCTCTTACCGTATCTGCTGTTCTACATTGAGGAGGTTCCACAGGCCTCAACGGGGTTCTTGCCCTTCGAACTTTTGTATGGCAGACATCTGTGACGTCTCCTGGATATTAAAAATGACAAAAATCTTGGCACTCAATATGTGAAATATTCAGACACTTTTATTTTGTGCATCCAGACAGAAAGGTTTAAACGTTTTCGGTCCAGCATAGGACCTTCATCAGAAAAATCTCTTTTACTGAAATAAATAAATCCTTGCAATGGTAGTCAAAAGAAGGACAAAGTAGAGAGTCTGGATGGCCAGTGGAAATGTTAAATGGCTGGCGTCTGGAAAGCGTATGTGGACTGAGCCGTCCAAAATTAGAACAGGCAGCTGTACAGTGTAGGGCTTCAGAAAAAGGGGCCTCTAGGGTCACTAAAATAATGAGTGAGGACAGCGCTGATAGCGTCTTCCACACAGGGCAGCCAGACCACAGACCAGGGCTTCACCAGCGCAATTCAATTCTAGAGGTTGTATACCCACTGCTATCAGCACAAAGGTCATAGAACATGAAGTTCTGATGAAGCCACACATGCACGTAAACATGAACCTTATGGGATTCCGGTGGACCGTTGATAAGTGATCTCCAAGGAGATGGAGCACATGATAAAACTCGGGGTCATTGAGGAGTCCAAGAGCAGTTGGTTGAGCCCGATTGTCCTGGTGTCAAAGCCTGATGGGTATGGAAGTTCTGCAATGACTATACAAAGTTGAATGAGGTCTCCAAGTTCAATGCATATCCTATGCCATGCATCGATGAGTTAATCGAGAGCCTTGGGCCAGCAAGGTACATAACCACCTTGGATCTGACAAAGGGATATTGGCAGATCCCCATGGCACAGGAAGCCAAGGAGAAGACTGCATTTTTTACACTGGACAGATGCTTCCAATATGTCCGAATGCCATTTGGAATGCAGGGGGCTCCAGCGACTTTCCAGAGTGCTATGGCTAGAATCCTTGCACCCCATAAGCAATACACAGCTGAATACCTGGACGATATTGTTATCTTTAGCTCAGACTGGGAGAGTCATCTAGAAAAGGTCCAAGCGGTGTTTGATGCTCTAAGGAAGGTGGGATTTTCAATAAACCCAAAGCCTTGGAGAAAGAAGAAGCCAAGTACCAGGGTTATGTAGTGGGTCAAGGCAAGATCAAACCCCAAATCAGTAAAGTAGAGGCAATTTAAAGATGGTAGAGAACGCTGTCCAAGAAGCAAGTTAGAGCCTTCCTGAGGAATGTGGATACTACAGGAGTTTCATCCCAAACTTTGCCATGATGGCCGCGCCCCAGACTGACCTTGTTAAGGGGACAAAATCAGTAATGGCTAAATGGTCTGAAGAGGCAGAGATGGTAATTCACAAAATTAAATGATCTCTATGTAAGCAACCAGTTCTGGTGGCCCCTGACTTTAGGAAAGAGTTTATACTCCAAACTGACACCTCAGATGTCGGTTTAGGAGAATTCCTTTCCCAGGAGATACATGGGGAGGAGCACCCTGTTCTCTACCTGAGTAGGAAGCTGTCCTCATGTGAGAGGAATTATTCAGTCGTAGAGAAAGAGTGCTTGGCCATAAAGTGGGCTGTGGACACATTACAGTACTCTCTGGTAGGATGTAAATTTAGATTGGTATCCAACCAGGCCCCACTTAGATGGATGAGGGAAACAAAAAGAAAAAATGCTAGGGTCACCTGCTGGTTCTTTGTCCTGCAAGACTTCAGCTTCCATGTGAAACATAGAACAGGAAAGCTGCAACCCATAATGAGGTCCTTGTTATGGGGGACTTTAACTACCCAGATATTAACTGGGAAACAGAGACCTGCGAATCCCATAAAGGCAACAGGATTCTGATAATAGCCAAGAATAATTATCTTTCACAATTGGTGCAGAATCCAACCAGAGGAGCAGCACTTTTAGACCTAATACTATCTAACAGACCTGACAGAATAACAAATCTGCAGGTTGTTGGGCATCTAGGAAATAGCGACCACAATATTGTACAGTTTCACTTGTCTTTCGCTAGGGGCGTCACAAAAACACTGAACTTTAGGAAGGCAAAGTTTGACCAGCTTAGAGATGACCTTAATCAGGTTGACTGGGACAATGTCCTCAGAAATAAGAATACAGAAAATAAATGGGAAATGTTTAAGAACATCCTTAATAGGCACTTTAAGAGGTTTATACCTTGTGGGAATAAAAGGACAAGAAATAGGAAAAACCCAATGTGGCTAAACAAAAAAGTAAGAGGGGAAATTAACAGTAAAAAGAAAGCATTTAAACTACTAAAGCAGGATGGCACCGTTGAAGCCCTAAAAAACTATAAGGAGAAAAAGTCTTTAAAATAATAATTAAAGCTGCCAAAAAGGAAACAGAGAAGCACGTTGCTAAGGAGAGTAAAACTAATCCCAAGCTGTTCTTCAACTATATCAATAGTAAAAGAATCAAAAGTGAAAGTGTAGGCCCATTAAAAAATTGTGAGGAAAGTATGGTTGTAGATGATGAGGAAAAAGCTAATATATCAAACACCTTCTTCTCCACGGTATTCACAGTGGAAAAAGAAATGCTAGGTGAAATGCCGAGAGACAAAGAAAACCCTATATTAAGGGTCAGCAATCTAACCCAAGAAGAGGTGCAAAACCGGCTAAATAAGATTAAAATAGATAAATCTCCGGGTCCGGATGGCATACACCCACGAGTACTAAGAGAACTAAGTAATGTAATAGACAAACCATTATTTCTTATATTTAGAGACTCTAAAGCGACGGGGGCTGTTCCACAGGACTGGCGCATAGCAAATGTGGTACGAATATTCAAAAAGGGCTCTAAAATTGAACCTGGAAATTATAGGCCAGTAAGTCTAACCTCTATTGTTGGTAAAATATTTGAAGGGTTTCTGAGGGATGTTATTCTGGAATATCTCAATGAGAATAACTGTGTAACTCCATATCAGTATGGGTTTATGAGGAATCGCTCCTGTCAAACCAATCTAATTAGTTTTTATGAAGAGGTAAGCTATAGACGGGACCAAGGTGAGTCATTGGATGTGGTATATCTTGATTTTTCCAAAGCGTTTGATACCGTGCCACACAAGAGGTTGGCACATAAAATGAGAATGCTGGGTCTGGGGGAAAATGTGTGTAAATGGGTAAGTAACTGGCTTAGTGATAGAAAACAGAGGGTGGTTATAAGGCTGGAGTCACACTAGCGAATAAATCGGACGAATGCAATGCGATAAAAAATTGCATTGCATTCGTCCCAATGTTATTCTATGGTGCAGCTCCCATCATCCGATTTTTTTTCGTAATGTTTCCTCGGACCGAGACAATCGCAGCATGCTGTGATTGTCACCGATTTTCGGATCGGACTCGCCAATGCAAGTCTATGGGTGCGATTAAAAATCTGGTTACAAACAGACCAGATGTGTAACTTGCGATAAAATCGCAAGACTTCTCCAGGTCAACAGGAAAGAGCATCAGGCATTGGCATTGGATGTCAATTGGATGCTTAGATGCAGATAAAATCGGTTCATCGCCGGAAATTCGGATGACAGACGGATCCCTGAACAAGAAACCTTTGTGCAATTTCGTACCGTAAAAATCGGACCGATTTTTTAATCATTGTGTGTGACTCCAGCCTAAATGGTATATTCTCTAACTGGGTTGCTGTGACCAGTGGGGTACCACAGCGGTTGGTGTTGGGACCTATTCTCTTCAACATATTTATTAACGATCTGGTCGAAGGTTTGCACAGTAAAATATCGATATTTGCAGATGATACAAAACTATGTAAAGCAGTCAATACAAGAGAAGAAAGTATTCTGCTACAGATGGATCTGGATAAGTTGGGAACTTGGGCCGAAAGGTGGCAGATGCAGTTTAACAATGATAAATGTAAGGTTAATCACATGGGAAGAAGGAATCAATATCACCATTACACACTGAACGATAAACCACTGGGTAAATCTGACAAGGAGAAGGACTTGGGGAAAATAGTTAATGATAAACTTACCTGGAGCAGCCAGTGCCAGGCAGCGGCTGCCAAGGCAAACAAGATCATGGGGTGCACTAAAAGAGGTCTGGATACACATGATTACATGATGAGAGCATTATACTGCCTCTGTACAAATCTCTGGTTAGACCGCACATGGAGTGTTGTGTACAGTTTTGGGCACCGGTGCGCAGGAAGGATATAATGGAACTAGAGCCGGTACAAGGGAGGGCAACAAAATTAATAAAGGGGATGGGGGAACTACAATACCCAGAGAGATTAGCAAAATTAGGATTATTTAGTCTTGAAAAAAGACAACTGAGGGGCGATCTAATAACCATGTATAAGTATATAAGGGGACAATACAAATATCTCTCCGAGGATCTGTTTATACCAAGGAAGGTGACGGTCACAAGGGGGCATTCTCTGCGTCTGGAGGAGAGAAGGTTTTTCCACCAACATAGAAGAGGATTCTTTACTGAGGAGGTGGTGATGGTGAACTCAGTCGAAGGGTTCAAGAGAGGCCTGGATGTCTTCCTGGAGCATAACAATATTGTATCTTATAGCTATTGTTAGGTTCTTTAGAAGGACGTAGATCTGGGGATTTATTCTGACAGAATTTTATAGGCTGAACTGGATGGACTAATGTCTTTTTTCGGCCTTACTCACTATGTTAGTATGTTACTATGTTACATGGTAATGCCGATGTCATCTCAAGAATCCCTTGTCTTGCAGTAGAAAGTGCCAAGTGCCACAGAGGGGGAGGTATGTAAGGAGGCTTATGGCTGTGTAATTGATGGGAGGTATGTGTCACAGAGATAGCTGCTCTCTTTTTCTTTAGTGCACTAAGATGTCATTTGGTGCATCTGGGTCCGGGTTTCAGGTAGCTATAAGAGATGGGCAGGTCTTGCTATCCAGATACCTCACCCTTGGGTGTGGTAACTGCCTCTATAATGGAGGTTGTTGTTTGCCATATGGTCTCTGTGGCTGGAGGTGTGGAGACCTCCATGGATGTGTTAATGGAGACACTAAGCTGAGCGGGCATACTCGCAGTGCTATATGGACTGGTTATTTTCTGTTTGTTACTTTGTGCCAGAAAAGGTTGTTCATTTTTTTTCTATCCAGAGAAGTTTATGCTGCTTTATATAAACTTGTTTGGAAATTCCAGTAAAACCGCTTCCTGTGCCTACTTCAACTGCAACCGAGTGAGTACAGACCCCTACACAGTAAATACATATAGTTATGTAAAAGCAAAAATAAATTAAAAAAGTAAACATATTTGGTATTGAAGAATCCATAGCAACCAGATCTATAAAATTGTCACACTAGTTAACTCCTTCAATGAACGCAGTAAAAAAGTTGCAAAACCCTCAGATATAGGTTGCAGAGCATACGTGGTGTCTTTGGCACAGTACTATCACAGACATTGTTGTAGCCTACATACAGTGACTTTTCACTCAGTACTCTCATGGATATGGGTTAAAGAATACACACAGCAGCTTTTGGCACAGTACTCTAACAGATATAGTTTGCGGAGTGCACACAGTGGTTTTTGGCAAAGTGTCTCCACAGATATCGGTTGCAGGGTACACACAATGGCTTTTGGCACAGTACTATCATAGATATGGTTGCATAGGACTAGAAAAATTTGTTTAGTTACACATCACTCCTACTGACATGATTGATGATTATAAAAAAATATGGATAAGCACAGTACAATCACAGACACGGGTGCAGAGTACACATATAGAGTGTATTTAGAAAAGTGCACGCACACAAAATCTAATACTATCCCTAGCAACAGCTGTGTCTTGTCCCTACACTAAGCAGAGCAAGAATTTAAAATAATAATCTTGAACAAGGAGGAACAGATCCAAGTGGAAGTGTAGTTTTTATTTATTGATTTTATGGAACTGACTTAAAACAACCTGGAAATAACAAAACTAAAAATAGTTATGTAGAACCAGGAGACGTAGGTCCAAGTGGAGGAAGAGGTGGACGTCGCCGTGTAGGTGGAAAAGGCAAGTGAGGAGTAATCCAACACTGCTTTTTTTATTCTATTTTTTTTTTAGGGAACTTACATACAAGAACGTAGAATTAACCGAAATTAAGCTACCAAACTACAACTAGTGGGTGGAGGTCAAACAGGAGGAGGAGATGGATGTGGCAATGTACGCGGAAGTGGCGGAGGAGGTAATAAACACTGGAGGTAACATAGTTAGCAAAGCCAAAAAAAGACATTTGTCCATCCAGTTCAGCCTATACTCCATCAGAATAAATCCCCAGATCTATGCCCTTCTAAAGAACACAGTTTTGTTTCTTGTTTTTTTTTGAGGAGGAACCCCAAATGAAACAATTAGAAAATAGAGTTAAAAATGGACTGGGTGTGGCTTGTATAGCTATCTAGTCATCCAAAAGGTATAAACAAGTCCTGAGAGATCCACGCCTGATTCATTTTAAAGAATGTTAGCTTCCCCATATTGGATTTGGACAGCAGGTTCCATCTGTCTGTGATCATAATCTATTTATTTTGATTTATTGTTGTTGATCTTTTTCTCGACTATAGGCTAAGAATCGTTGCTGTTGGATTATTAGATTGATGTTGGTTTTGCACGACTGTAGCTATCAATCCTATAGATTCATTCCTATATCTCCTGCATTGTGTGGCCACAGACCATCAGTCACTGCATATTAGGACCAGTACAAATCTTGCTATTTAAAACATATAATCAGCAGCCTCCCAAACATAGTTCACCATTACTGGTGTCCCCAATGTAATCAGGAGGCACCATTTAAGGACCTGTCATAATCTCATGACTTGTAAACTCAACCATTTTTTCAGAGCCTGTTAAAGGCACAGTTCTACATGTCACATAACGTATTTCAGCCATGTGATCAATTGATTAGACTTGAGAACCTGTCACATATGTGCAGTAGGAATTCCACAGATGTTTTAGGACCTGTTGGAGACAAAGGTCCTTCAGGTCACATGATCGGGACAAAAATACGTTTGATAATGGGACCTGCAGCGCTGGAGATTTAAAAATGAACAGTTGTTGATGAGGAGAACTGAGACACATATATTTACCTGCTTACATACAGTGGGGAAAAAAAGTATTTAGTCAGTCAGCAATAGTGCAAGTTCCACCACTTAAAAAGATGAGAGGCGTCTGTAATTTACATCATAGGTAGACCTCAACTATGGGAGACAAACTGAGAAAAAAAAATCCAGAAAATCACATTGTCTGTTTTTTTTTCATTTTATTTGCATATTATGGTGGAAAATAAGTATTTGGTCAGAAACAAGCAATCAAGATTTCTGGCTCTCACAGACCTGTAACTTTTTCTTTAAGAGTCTCCTCTTTCCTCCACTCATTACCTGTAGTAATGGCACCTGTTTAAACTTGTTATCAGTATAAAAAGACACCTGTGCACACCCTCAAACAGTCTGACTCCAAACTCCACTATGGTGAAGACCAAAGAGCTGTCAAAGGACACCAGAAACAAAATTGTAGCCCTGCACCAGGTTGGGAAGACTGAATCTGCAATAGCCAACCAGCTTGGAGTGAAGAAATCAACTGTGGGAGCAATAATTAGAAAATGGAAGACATACAAGACCACTGATAATCTCCCTCGATCTGGTGCTCCACACAAAATCCCACCCCGTGGGGTCAGAATGATCACAAGAACGGTGAGCAAAAATCCCAGAACCACGCGGGGGGACCTAGTGAATGAACTGCAGAGAGCTGGGACCAATGTAACAAGGCCTACCATAAGTAACACACTACGCCACCATGGACTCAGATCCTGCAGTGCCAGACGTGTCCCACTGCTTAAGCCTGTACATGTCCGGGCCCGTCTGAAGTTTGCTAGAGAGCATTTGGATGATCCAGAGGAGTTTTGGGAGAATGTCCTATGGTCTGATGAAACCAAACTGGAACTGTTTGGTAGAAACACAACTTGTCGTGTTTGGATGAAAAAGAATACTGAGTTGCATCCATCAAACACCATACCTACTGTAAAGCATGGTGGTGGAAACATCATGCTTTGGGGCTGTTTCTCTGCAAAGGGGCCAGGACGACTGATCCGGGTACATGAAAGAATGAATGGGGCCATGTATCGTGAGATTTTGAGTGCAAACCTCCTTCCATCAGCAAGGGCATTGAAGATTAAACGTGGCTGGGTCTTTCAACATGTCAATGATCCAAAGCACACTGCCAGGGCAACGAAGGAGTGGCTTCGTAAGAAGCATTTCAAGGTCCTGGAGTGGCCTAGCCAGTCTCCAGATCTCAACCCTATAGAAAACCTTTGGAGGGAGTTGAAAGTCCGTGTTGCCAAGCGAAAAGCCAAAAACATCACTGCTCTAGAGGAGATCTGCATGGAGGAATGGGCCAACATACCAACAACAGTGTGTGGCAACCTTGTGAAGACTTACAGAAAACGTTTGACCTCTGTCATTGCCAACAAAGGATATATCACAAAGTATTGAGATGAAATTTTGTTTCTGACCAAATACTTATTTTCCACCATAATATGCAAATAAAATGAAAAAAAAACAATGTGATTTTCTGGATTTTTTTTTCTCAGTTTGTCTCCCATAGTTGAGGTCTACCTATGATGTAAATTACAGACGCCTCTCATCTTTTTAAGTGGTGGAACTTGCACTATTGCTGACTGACTAAATACTTTTTTTCCCCACTGTATATGTACGTTAGGTGTCAGGCTCCTGCCTCTGCACAGGAGGAATCTCGAGCCTTGCCTTCTGCAGTCTCTCATTCTTCTCTGGCCGCAGAGGAGCCTGCTCAGCAAAGACATCATTCCCAGCATCTTGCTCAGTCTACTACTGTTGGCTTGGTTACTGCTCAGGGTTCAGCTATAGTAATCTGCAATAGCCAGCAGCGAGCAGCTCTTGGGACTAAGTCTTTCTTTCGGCCCACTGAGCATGCCCATGGGAAGTCCTCTCATTGGAGGTCTGAGGTCACATGCTCAGGTCCTATTGCTGCTCCCATTGGACCACTAGGAAGGTCCCGGAAGGACGCTGCTATAAAAGAGTTGCATGGCGGCATGGCTATGCGCTAGTATAGACTCTTATAGTATTAAGTTGTGGCATGTGTGATGATGGATTGTTGTGAGTTCATTTTCCCCTTCGTCACTGAGGTCTGGTGAACTCCCTATTCTGGAAAAGAAAGGTATTGAGCCTGATTATCAGGCACCTGAGCCTAATGATGATGACTGGCTGAGTGGAGTCACTGACTGGATATAAGGCTGCCGACGCCCTTCTGCCCTGCGGGTGATTTCTCTGTGGACTTCTAGGACACCAGTCTGATTCCTGCTCCTCTAAAGCTAAGTTTTCTGCTTTGCCTTTTTACATTTGTGTTTTGTTTTTGTTTGCCTTGCTTTTCTGGATTCTGCCATTCCCTTCTGGGGTGAGCTGAATCTCGTTTTGCCGGTTGCTCTGTCTTCAGAATATTCCTGAGTACTGACAGTCTTTTTGAAGCCTAGCGTCTTCAGTGCCTTTTTCACTGTCAGTCTGTTGGCTCTTATTTTCATAGGGTTTTTCACGGATTGCAGACAGCAGCCTTCCTGTCCTTTCCTATCTAGTTAGCTTTGGTCCCGTCTTTGCTCAGTCTATCTTTCTGTCTGTGTTGTGTTCTTTCTTCTTGCTTCACCGTCATTATATGTGGGGGGCTGCCTTTTGCTTTGGGGTCTGCTCTGGGGCAGTTTAGATTTCCCTTTCTGTCTTTAGGCTATCTAGTCCTCCGGCTGTGATCGAGGGGTCTAGGGCATCGTAGGAACCCCCCACCGCTACTGCTAGTTGTGTTGATAGGTTCAGGGGTCTGCAATCCGATAGCTGCCAACCTCTCTGGTTTTCTGGACTTAGCTTGCATTTCTGTTTTTGCCTCCTGTGGTGACTCAGTCATAACAATGGATGCATGAAACTGGTGAATGACTTATTATGAAACCCCTACCCCTTAATATGCATGTGTTGTGTAGCCTAGTCTGTCCAGCGCACAGGCTTAGGGTAGGTAGTTGGTGGAGTCAGCTCCAAGCTGTGGCACTGCATAGCGGCGCAGTGCTTCCAGCGCCTCTCACACGTTATGCCAGAGAGTGTCATCTCCACGAGACACCTCTGTGCCGCATACGCTGCAGTGTCCGTCTCAGTGGTGTCGGGCTTAGTTGCTGTGCTTTTAAGCGCTAAGCTTAGGCTGGCTAGTGGCATCCGCCACGGCGGCGCTGTACGTACACAGTGGGGTAACACAGCGTTTCTTTAGGTTAATCCCTGGCGCAAGAATAGCGGTTCCATAAGCCGTAGTCTGTGAGGTAACAGGTTTCGGCATCTCTTTCTGTGGCTCTGTGCTGTAACAGAGTTTGCTCCTGCGCACACCGGATCAGTGGTTACTCCACCGGTGTCCAGTTAGTGTCCGCCATTACCGACAGCAGTTTATCATCTATGTAAGGTGGACTCCGGGTTGCGATTGCACTTTATTATATTTTATATTTAGTGCGATCCGCAACCCTAACATATGTGTATATGTATATATACATATTTAAATACAGTGTCAATAAATATATATATATATATATATATATATATATATATATATACACACCTAATAATAATAAAAGTGTTGTGCAATGAATTTCTGAACCTCAGCTTATAATAAATTCATTTGCTTTATTTCACATCTCAGCAAAATGTTTCAGCTCATCCAGAGCCTTTGTCAATTGTGATGAAATGCCACTCCAGGGTGCTCTTATGAGTTGACTTTCGCGCACTGATTTCAGTGACAGCAGACATACTGGCTAGGGGCCGCCAGCTGTGTCTTTGCAAAATGGCTGCTGAGATAAACTTTTTTGCCCCACTGCTAGAAAACACACAGCAGTCCAGAAAAATGATTTGTTTGCCCGACAAATGGCAACAAGTTGGCTGCTGAGATTTACTTATTTGCCACACTGCTAGAAAACACATAGCGATCCAGAAAAAATATTTTTTTTTGCCCTACAAATTGCATTGTGACTGCTTCCTGACATTTATTTGCCACACTACTAGATAACACACATCGGTAAAAAAAAAAAACTGCTTGCCCTACAAATAGCTACTGAGGTTTATATATTTGCTACACTACTAGAAAACACACAGCGGTCCAAAAAATATTATTTTGCCCTGAAAATGGCAACAAGATGGTTGCTTAGATTTCATTATTTGCCACACTGCTAGATACACCACATCGGTCTAGAAAAAATACTTATTTGTCCTACAAATGGCTGTTGAGTTTTATTAATTTGTCAATCTACTAGAAAACACAGTCCAAAAAAATTACTTGTTTGCCCTTCAAATGTAAAAGAGACTGCTGTTGAGTAGAATTATTTCTACACACACTGTTTGTACAGACACGACTGCAGAGTACACACAACAGCTTTTGGCACAGTATTCCCACAATTGGGGTTGCAGTGTGCACACGGCATTTTGTAGGACAGTACTCCCAAATATATTGGTTTCAGAGTACACTCAGTGGCTTTTGGAACAGTACTCCCACAGGAGGGGTGGCAGAGTACACACATTAGCTTTTAGCACAGTACTACCATAGGCTAGGGTGCAGAGTATACACAGCAGCTTAAAGGCAAAATACTCCCACAGGCAAGTTGACAAAGTACCCACAGCATTTAAAAGGCACAGTACTCTCACAGGTGGGAATGTGAAATACACAAACAGGATTAAAGGCAAAGTACTCCCACATGTGGGTTGCAGAGTACACACATTGACTTTTGGCATAGTACTCCTACATGCCAGGTTGCACAGTACATACAGAAGCTTTTGACACACTACTTCTACTGAGTACAGTGCAGAGTACAGCAGATTTGTAGCAGTGTGTGCTACCTAACACTGTTCCTCACTCCAGGTGTGTCCTACCCTACACTAAGCAGAGCAAAATGGCATGATTCAGCATTTATGCAGTCCGTTTCACATGGTGTGCCCTCCAATTACAGCCATGGCAATATTTTCTCATGGCTCTAAAAGTGTCCATAGACTAAATTCTTGTTGACTAGCTATGCTGCAGCCTTTCAACAAACTTTATTAGACATCTGAACCTGAAAAGTAAACTAGACATCCTGTGAAAAGTGTTTGGGCTTCAAAACTGAAAACTAGGTGCCCGGTTCCGACCCTAAATTTTACAATTCGAGGTCGCTCATCACTACTCGGCAACATCTAATGCTACTTGTTTCTGGAGTCAAAATCATCATTACAAATGCAAATAAATTTCCAAAATAGGGTCACGTGAAGGGGGATTCTGCTCTTATCAAACTTAGGGGACTGTATATATGGCATCCACAAACTATACTAGTAAAATGTGTGCTCCAAGAGTCAAATAGTGCTCCATCTTTCTCGAGTCTCACTGTGTGGTGAAGCAAAACTGTACAGCCATATATGGAGTATTGTCACATTCAGCAGAAATTGTGAGACAAATTTTAGTGCCTTTTTTCCCCCATGTGAAAATTTAAAATCTCAGGCTAAATTATTTTACTGCCCAATGGTATAAAATTATGTGACACACCTTCTGATGGTATAATACTCACTACACCTCACATGAATTTAGAAGTGCAGTTTGTAAAATGGGGTCACTTATGGTGGGATTATGCCTTTCTGGCACTTCAAGGGCTGCGTCATCATTACTAGAGATGAGCGAATCTTTCAATGTTTGTTTCGGTTTGGCAAACGTCCTGATGTTCACCGAACAGTTCGACGAACGTACCAGAGTCCCATTAAATCAACACCTTTTAAAAAGGTTCCCCAACAGCTAAAATTAGGGGCAGATATAATGAAAAGTGGCATCAATTGACCCACAGTAGAAATTTGCTAATGGCACAACAGCAGTTACCCATGGGCCAGCATTTACAGCTTTGAATTGAAGGTTCAATGAAGACCTGATGGTTAAGGGAGCAGTGTAAGCCTTCTTTGCTGGGAGCCCTGATACCTCATACAACAGCTCAATTTTTTTCCCCAGCAATACTCAGGTGGTACAAATATTAGTTTCATAAAGTACTATTGGTAGAAAATTGCAAGAAAAGTAACACAGGTAGCTAACTGATCAATTGACACACAGTAGAACATTTTATAATGACACAGAAGGAGTCAGCCATGGCCATAAATGAGGTATCGAAGTTTGGGCCAGCATTTAGAGCTTTAAATTTAAGTTTCCATTAAGACACCTTATGCAACAACTCAATTTTTTTTCTCCCAGCCATACTCAGGTGGCACAAACATCAGTTTCATAGAGTACTGTTTGTAGAAAAATGTGAGGAAAGTAACACAGGTAGTTGACTGAATAATTCACCAACATTAGAACATTTTATAATGACAGTGAAGCCATCAGCCATGGGCCGTGCATGAGGTATCAGGGTCTTGGCCAGAATTTAGAAGTTTCAACTAAGACATGGTGGCTAAGAGAGCGGTGTAAGACTTTGTTGCTTCTTTACTGTATTACTAGTATCATACAGTAGGGGACAGCTCTCTTTCAAATTGTTTGTAGCATCTAGTCTGTTATAGAGGGCTCATCCACAGGCCCCCCAAAAATTCTTCTGTTACTAATGTCATACAGTACGGAACATCTCACTTTCAAATTGTTTGTAGCATCTAATCTATGCTATAGAAGGCTCATCCACAGGCCCCCCAAAAATCTTCTTTTACAAACATCATACAGTAGGGAACATCTTACTTTCAAATTCTTTGTAGAATTTTGTCTATGCTATAGATGGATCATGCACAGACCCCCCAAAAAAATATTCTGTTACTAACGGTATATTGCATGGGACATCTCACTTTCAAATTGCTTATAGCATCTAGACTATGTTATAGAGGGCTCATCGACAGGCCCCCAAATATTCTTCTGTTACTAATGTCAAACTGTAGGGGATTTCTCACTTTCAAATTGATTGTAGCATCTAGTCTATGTTACAGAGGGCTCATCCACAGGCCTCCCCAAAATATTTTGTCACTAACGTTATACTGTAGGGGACATCTCACTTTCAAATTGTTTATAGCATCTAATCTATGTTATAGAGGGCTCATTCAAAGGCCACAAAAAAATCTTGTGTTACTAATGTCATACAGTAGGGGAGATCTAATTTAAAAATTGCTTTCAGCTTATCTTCTTTGCCATACAGGCCTCATCCAGACTCAAACAATTCTTTCTACTGTGACTAATGTGATTCACTAAGCCATATTTCACCTTGTCATTTACTGTTGCTGAAATTCAGTTGTTTGCAGAGCTAGTGCAGATTTTAAAATATAATTTCTTGTTGCTAATACCGTGCTCCTACCAACTATCTGAGTAACAGGTATGGGAAAAAGCGAGGTTGTGGTGGAAGGGGTTGGTGTTCAAGGTGTATGTGGATAGGTGGGAATGTTTCTGAAATCACTATTGAACCAACAACATCACATCCTATAAAAAGACTGTCAACGTCTGTTACTAGACAGGATACTCCACTACCTTTCTTTGGCAGACACACAGCGGTACGCCTTGATGAGGCCCAGAAAGAGAATGTGCTCGAGTGGATGCAAATGCAACTTCAAATGGCTTCTCCTCCTCTTCCTCCACCTCAATATCACACCCAGTACAGTCCACAGAGGAGGCACCTAAATTACCCTTGCTTCCCCCAGCATCACAACCTGCTATCCTTACAACTGCCTGTAGTCAACCACAGATGATTTAGTCTGAAATGCTGTTCACACATTCTATGCAATGAGCATCAGAAGTGTACTCAAAAGATTCAGAGTCAGGAGGAGGAAATCTGCATCGATTCCCAATTTTTTCTTAGCTTGGATCCGGGGTAGGACGAGGTCCCAAAAGCATGCTGACCCTCGTGTCCAGACGTTAACCCCCAGGGAGGAGGCAATTCTTCTAAGACTCAGATTTCTGAGGCTCACGCAGACTGTACTGTGCTGTCAGGGCAGGAAGATGAGGAGTTGTGGACAGGTCTCCAGGCCAAGTTTGAGGAATATCTGTCTCCGCTAAACCTGAATGCAGGGAAGGCCATATCCAATAACGTTACGAACCTGGTGGCAGCCCTATGGCAAGGTAAGCTCACACACATGCCTTG
Organism: Dendrobates tinctorius; assembly: GCF_039654945.1. Taxonomy (NCBI): domain Eukaryota; kingdom Metazoa; phylum Chordata; class Amphibia; order Anura; family Dendrobatidae; genus Dendrobates; species Dendrobates tinctorius. Next base: position 4,130,900 of record NW_027361773.1, read on the forward strand.
CATGGCTTGCATCCTGAACCTGAGGGAAAAGCATTTTATCCACCACTACCCTGGCCTTGATGAGCTGCTGTACAAAGCATGGAAGCTGTGTGCTCACTTCTGCCATTCACACCCTCAGGTCATTGACTTGCATTGATACAGAGGTTTTTGTCCATGCCAGTTAACAGTTTGATATGCGATGTGCCGACATGGTGGAATTCCACTCTGCATGTTGCAATGACTGTGTCAGCAGCAACAAGCCCTGATGCATTATATCATGTCGTATAGCCTGGGCCAACAAAGTACGGACGTGGCACATATCACGATTACGGAGTGGGCACAGATTAAGGACCTCTGCACCCTCCTGCACAGTTTCTAAATGGCGACTAAAATGGTTAGTGCTGATGATGCCATCATCAGCATCACTATTCTAGTCATCTATATGCTGGAGCAGACTTTGAATAGGAAGCAGAGGAGAATGCGGATGGGATAACATTGTCTCTAAGTTCGAGACTGTCGTCACACAGGCAGGTGCCAAGGGAGGGTGGATTACTATGATTGAGGGGGGCTGGTGACAAGAGACAAACTGTTTTCGAAGGTGCAAGAGTTGAAGAACAAATGGAGGAAGAAGAGGTGATGGGCGAGCAACTGTCAGAAGATGAAAAGGATAATCATCCCTTCTCTGTTCGTAGTTGACGGGAGGAGATGGAGGAAACAAGCATCAATGTTATCCAGCCACCAACACAGCATGGGCATGGACCTCATGTAAGAGCCCGATATATGAGTGCCTTCTTGCGGCACTTATCATCTGCACTACGGCAACATCATCCCCGCATAGTTATGATTCAAAATAGTGCTGACTACTGGGTTGCCACTTTGTTAGATCCAGTTATAAGATCAAATTTTGCCAGATAATTCCCACCCTAGAAAGGAATGCTGGAGTATCGAAACATGCTTTAACACACCCTTAAGAGAGGTTTTCCCCAAGACAGTAGTCAGGCACACTGTGTGCATTGCAGCTCTAGACTGCCAACCTCTGGTATGTCAATTTGTCAATGACAAAACAGTAGCAACAGCAGTAGTGTAAGTGGAAGAAGCAATTTCTGTGAGTCCTTTGACACTTTTTTTTGACCACCTCATGCACCAGCACAACAGAGTCCAAGTCTTACATCTAGTGAACAAATCGAGAGGATGGTGCAGGAGTATCTAGAGCTGAATATCATTACCATCAGGGAGGGTTTGGACCCTTTCACATTTTTGTCTTCCAAAGTAGATGATTGGCCTGAGCTCGCCTCACACATCTTGGAGGTTTTAACATGCCCAGCAGCCAGCATTCTCTCAGAACGTGTCTTCAGTGCGCCTGGTAGTATTCTGTTGGATAAGAACAGCAGGCTGACACCTGAAAGTGTTGTCCACCTAACTTTCATCAAGATGAAAAAGTCATGGATCTTCCAGGATTTTTGCACCCAAATTGCAAACTGTACAGACTAGGAGATGTTGCATTTTTTAGTGTGCTGCATTAATCTCATGGAACTGAACCTTGTGATATCTTTAGTGTGGCTTCTGTGCCTGATGTTGCTGCTGCAGATGTTAACACAAATTCGTGGAAATGTGAACAGTCATGGTTGGTCTACATCTCCTGGGTTTGCTGTAGTGGAAGATGTGTTGGTCCCTATTATACTATATCTACTCTCGTGGAATTAATGCCACTTTGGTGGTGTCTGCCACTAATTTTTGGAAATGTGGAGAGCCCTGATTGTGTCTCTCCATCTACTGGGTTGGCTGAGGTGAAAGATATATCATTCTCCATTATACTATTTGTAATCTGGTAAAATTAATGCCACTTCAGTGATGTCTGCCAAGAACTTTGGTCTCCTTCATGCATGTCGCCAGTAGAAGTAGGCCTCTGAGACCAACAGGCCTCCTCTTCCTTTGAATCAACTACCCGTGTTACTACTATCCTTATATTTTTCTGACAATAGTACAAAACTGATATTTGTGCCAGTTGAGTGTAGCTGAGCATGAAATCAGGCTGAACTGTTGCATGTGGTATCAGGGCTCCCGGCACAGCAGACCTACACTGAGCAGTCACCCACCTCATCTTACTTTGGCGTTCAGTTGAAAGCTGTAAATACAGGCCCAGACCCCCCCATACCTCATGCATGGCTGATTGCTGCCGTGCCATAATACAACTTGTAATGTGGGTGAATTGAGACCACTTTCCTGGCTTTTGCGGCCATTTGAAGGAGTTGTGCATGCGTTTGCCTCCCATTGACTGTATTGGCATTCAGCAAATATTCAATGAACAAATCGACGGATATTGTAAATTCGGCGATCGTAAGCAGAACCAACATTGAAATATTCGCTTATCTCTAATTTCTAAACCTAAGAATATGGGTATCATGTTGAAGATAGTACAGCAAGAGTTCACTCATGTGCCAGGCTCTTCTTTGAGGTCCACGTGCATGGTGTGTGGATGGAGGGGTAACACTCAAGGTTGCTTCCTCCGTGACCTCTTTCCAACCATGGACAACAGAGAGGGAATCATTATCCTCTTCATCTCATGACTGTTGCACTTCCACCACCTCTCCATACATATATCCCTCTCAGGCCAAAAGTCCATACATGGCATGAGAGGCAGAAAGTTTTCAGCACTCACTGTGATGATCAAAATATGCAATGAGGACTGTCGCAGTAAAATGAGGGTAATTTTTTTTAACCATTTTGCAGAAGAAAATTATAAAAATAATGTTGGAGAGTGTGGATGTTTTGATATTTGAGTAGTATTTAATTATACTCAAATGTATTAGTTCATTGCCAATTCATTTAATTTGGAAAGTAGTGGCAGTTAAGTTACAAACTATAGAAAATTTCAATAAAATTGTGTGGAACAAGAGTTTACAAGGAAGTAGCCTGCAGGTTTACAATGCGACCTGGTTGTACTTGTTCTGGCTTTTATGGTGGACTTGTTTGGAAAGAACTTGTGAATTATATTTGCATGACAAAGAATGACAGTACAACTAAATGCATATGACTTGAAATTATGTGCAATTATAAATCGGTCTGTACATATCAAACAAGTCATGCATGTTTTCCTTTTTAATCATTTTATGTTGCTATGTTATTTTAACTATGCTATATCCTTGATTGGTTACAGTATGTAAACATAATAAAAATCAGTTAAAAAATAATTAAAAGTAATAACTAGTTTTGAAATGTAAAATAACAATGACTCACAAAAATATTGCTTTAGTTAATATCTGCAATCTGGATTTTTTTTTTATATTTGGTATTTAAAAAATCTTTATTGTATTGTCATTGCCACATTGTTATATCCCAAAACTCTGCTTATTGATTTATGCAAGATTTAATGAATTTAACATACTCCCCACCTTTTCGATATTATTGTCATCATTTCATTTTCCTATGAAAGAATTTGCAGCATAACTGACAGCATAGAAAATTACTGTCACTAATAGATAGGAATTAAATGATCTACAATAATTTGCTGTTGTCAGCCAACGGTAATTCAATTTCTTTTTTAATTCTAGAGCTACACATATTAACCTCATAGCAGCTGGAAAGTTTACAAAATGGGGTTATGCAGTGGAGCCCACAGTAGTCCATTTTAAATGACACTATTGAAAGCCATATACTGATAACTAACTTAAGAAAAGCTTTAATGGAAGGCCAATACAACATATTGTTTTCTAAAGTTATTTTCAAATATTTTATGGTGTTTGTTATATATTATATATGCGCACTATATATAGTGACATTGTAAGTACGTTACTGACATTGTTATTGAAGCGACAATATCACAGCCAAAGAAGTGCTCCATGCACCTAGCTGGTCTGCCTAGATTAACTCTACTGTATAACCGAAGATCAGCTGATGGGTCATGTGACTTTTTAATGACAGTTGGGACTGGTTACTAATAGTGATGTGCGAGCACTAAAATGCTTGGGTGCTCATTGCTCAGGTCGAGCAACGAGCCCAATGTAAGTCTATGAGAAACTTGAGCATTTTTCCGACAGCCCTCCCGGCGGTCTGCAGAGGGACTAGAAATTGCGGTAATTGATGGGAACAGTGCTCAAATGACATGGCAACAGCATAGGGAAGACCCCTGGAAGCATTTCTGACTACTAGGTCACTGCTGTGAACAATGTTGTCAGAATCTCACGCCACTTTTACAGACTCACAATAAAAAATACAAAAACGAAACCAAAATGGATTTTACTGGGAAATATGTTAACCCTAGCATGCATGACATCGCAAATCTACATTTCTCCATATGCAAATCATATGGAGAAACTCACATAAATAGCTTTTACAAGTTTATTTCAAAATTACAAAATAAGATATGAATAATGCACAATATTTTAATTATAATTTTTTGCAGAAAACACCAAAAAACTTTTTTTTTCAAAATTTCAACCAAAGATATGAAAAACACAAAAAGGTATATAAATCTAGAGTAAACTAGCAGCAGCTACATTTCTTTTCTAACTTTTTCTTTTCAATTTTATTGGTCTTCCAAACAATTTTTAAGTCTTATCTTTTCTGAAGAATCTTCTTTACAGACATTTTCCCCATAAGTGGTACAATATCGCTCAGTTTTCCTCTCTAAGTTTCTTGGACAAATGAACCAGCACTTTTGTTTTCTTTCTCCTGGCCCTGGAATATCCTGAAACTGTACGCCACACCGTTTTATTGCTTCTTTAGTTTGCTTTGGCAAGCATTTCATGTTGCTTCGCACCATCATGTGAGGCATTACAAGTTCATGGCAAAGGTCCTTCAAGAATAGGTGTAGGGTTGATGGGCCAGGCTGGGGAGTGGTCCCTCTGTATACCGCGCAGTGACGTACAGACATAAGATGGAGGCACGTTTCGGGTGCGACAGGTCCAAGTTTATTCTTTCTTTCACCGTCCGCCTGACGGTCCCACAACACACGGCAATTCTCTTCACAGCTCTCGGGTTACAGAACACATTGAGACAGCTTACTTTCAACAGGTACGTATATATACGTACCGTCCCTTTTCACTCTGTGACGCTCTGACAGCTCCGTCACTGTGGCTGCTGTAGGCCTGTACACCAACAGTAATTTTACTGGTCAAACGTCGTTCCAAATACGGTGTCCTACACCCGGAGCCTCGTCTATACTGCAGTACTTCGTGTCAGGACCACCCCCCTTGACTTCCTTTCTCCTCAGTCCCCTAGTTAAGTTTTCTTCACAGTGCACCAACTGTCACAGTCTTCTTGTCACTTGAGCTCCCCCTGGGGACTGGAATCTTCTGGAACCCTCCTGTCAAATTTATAGCTTTCCCGGTTCCCTGTATCTACGCCCCCCCATAACCAACGGTTTCTTAGCCCTAAGCTGATGTCAAGTCCTATGCTCACACTCCTCCCTGCCCTCTAATGTCAATTCCAGGTACTGCACGTCACCTACACTTTCCTAGCTGTTTTCCCTCCTGTCATAACTGACATCCTGCCTGACAAGTGCAAACCCCTTTGAAACCTGACCAGTCAGTCCGTCTGTCAGGTCACCTTCCCTACACTCCCCCTTCCATTGTCTATTGTCGTCCCCGACAAACAAAGCCCCCTACCTTCATCATTCTGAAGCTTCTTCTACCATCTGTTGTCGGACCAGTTGTTGGGCCAAACCCACTACCCGCGGGGGCCGAAACAAACCGGGAGCACCATGCTCTGAGCGGCCTACTGCCACTCGCCGGCGCGCACGCCACATGACAACATCTTTCAAAATTGGGCTATGGACACCTGGATTCTCTCCCTCCAGTGTGTACCTTCCCCTACTCTCCCCTTCTGCCACTTTTCACAATCCGGTACATCCTGATCGAGGCCTTACACCTACCAGATCATTGTCAGTGCCCGCCCTCTTCTTTCTGGGGTGTCTGTGGTGTCAGGGACCTGACCTGGGACTACTGTCTGTTTCACCTCTTCCATCTCTTTGCCTTTCTCTTAGTTACCAGTCATGGTTGGTGCCTCGGTCTCCCAGACCTTCTCAACTCATAGACCCCTTCGGTCTCACGTTTCCTTTGGTCACATAGATCATCTCTTACCCGGACCTGTTGCATTTTCTTGTGCATATTATACATCAGAACAACTTTATAATATCACAAGTACCCCATTTTCTTATAATTTTTTTCTATTGCTTTAAAACTATCACACACAGAAACAATAAAACATAACAGATTTTCTCCCCCTTCGCTTCTTCATATCCCCGCTCTGACAGGCAAACAACTAAACATGTACTTTGCTAAAAAAACATAGAACGGAGCAAGCAAGAAAGAGAAAATGGAAACAACAAATAAATAACAAAAAAAAATCCTTTTCACACAAATTGTCCTTATGACATGCACAATGGTGCAACGAACTCCCGACAGTCCAATTCACTTTCCGGTGACTGGTAGCAAAGGACCCCACAGCTGTGAGGTTCCTGGGGTACGAAGAGTGTCCTAAAAGTCCTTTTTTTTTACGGGGGCCCACACTCTTCGGGCTCTGCGAGTACAGCTACCGCATAGTAACCGCAAGGACAATATTTCTTGTAATAGGACACTAAGTCCCCTTCCTTCAAGGCCCTGCCATGATGTATAGAAGTTACATTTATGTAGAATTTCTTGCCAGTCTCACTATCTCGAATAAACCCGTACCCTTTTGGTATATTGGTGTACACGAGCCGTCCCAAGGATCGTGTAGCCGCCATACCAGCCTCCCCCTTTGCATGGAGTAGGTTCCATACTTCCTGCTCCCTGGCCTTCTTCTTTTTCACAACTTCTGCGACCCAAACCAAGGGTCCGGTGTAAGCTCGGGAGTCCGGTGGGCGGGATTTAGCCAGGGGTTAAAACAGGGCAGAGGCGGCGGATGATGTCAGCGGCCCAGCAGCCGCTGGGGCCGGGTGGTGGGTAGGGGCAGTCAGGTTTTCCAAAGGTTGGGCCACAGGGTCTGACAAATAGGCCGCAGCTAGTTCCAATGCCGGCATAGCCGCGGCCGCAGGGTGAACTGCATCCGGAGCTTCAGCTGGAGCCGGCATAACCGGAGTAACGGCCGGTTTCGGGGAGGATGTCGCCACTTACAGGAGGAACACAACAGCGTCTTCTGGAGACAGGCTCCGCACCAGCGACACCGGGCGTGGTGTCACCGGGCGGGGTGGCTCGGGGTGGAGATCCCACTCAGCTCCGCATAGACAGTGGGGTTTTACTTGGCCAGACTTTCGGGATCACAGGAGGTCGCGTGCTGCGGCTGAGTGGTGGGGGCCGCTTGCGGAGCTGCTGGTAGAGCCGGGGGAACTCTCACCTTCCCTGGCGCCACTGTCTCCTTCACATCTTTCCGCGGCTGCTCCTGCAGTCTCCGCTCTTCACTCCACCGTCCGGTGGGGCTAGCCTCCAGGCTCAGAGGTTCCGCGGAAAGGCTCTCTGCTGGTATCTTTGGCGGCCGCTCCCGTGGGATCCGCCATGGCTCCGCTCCTCCACCCGAGATCAGACTGGCTGCTCGTGACTCCGAGGGATAGATCTTCTGGCGAAGCTCGACCTCCCGCCGCCATCGCCACTCCAGGCGGCTGATGCCTCGACAACCGCAGCGTCGCATCCCGTCCGGTGGGCAGCAATCGAATGGCGCCAAACAGCCGCAGTCAATCTTTTCCTCGGTGCCACTCCCTCTGCTGGGTGGGGCGATGGCAGGCCTTTCCACTCACCTGCCAGGGTCCAGTATGTGGGAGCATCGGCCTCCTGGTACATATCGCTGTCCCCACGGGTACGTAGGAGGGGGTTCCAGTCCATCCAGAATGACTGCAAACACCCGGACCTCTCCTCTGCGCTGAAGCAGCACCGCCATCTTGTTCCAAACCTGGTACCGCCCCGGATCCTCTGCTGGCAACGCATATACACCACAGCGCTCCTAATTTGTAATCCACAGGTTGGTAATTTGTAATCCACAGGTGTTTATAATCCAAACAGTGCAGTCCAAGTCCATTTCCATTCCTCAGAGGCAAGCCTGCCGCCGAAGATATTGTATTAGCGGCGTTGATCCTGCCGACTACGCCAAATGTAGGGTCGATGGGCCGGGCTGGGGGGGTGGTCCCTCTGTATACTGCGTAGTGACGTACAGACACAAGATGGAGGCACGTTTCGGGTGCAACAGGTCCAAGTTTATTCTTTCTTTCACCGTCTGCCTCACCGTCTCACAACACACCGCGATTCTCTTCACAGCTCTCGGGTTACAGAACACATTGAGACAGCTTACTTTCAACAGGGACGTATATATATATGTACCGTCCCTTTTCACTCTGTGACGCTCTGACAGCTCCGTCACTGTGGCTGCCGTAGGCCTGTACACCAACAGTAATTTTACTGGTCAAACGTCATTCCAAATACGGTGTCCTACACCCAGAGCCTCGTCTATATTGCGGTACTTCGTGTCAGGACCACCCCCTTAACTTCCTTTCTCCTCAGTCCCCTAGTTGGGTTTTCCTCACAGTGCACCAACTGTCACAGTCTTCTTGTCACTTGAGCTCCCCCTGGGGACTGGAATCTTCTGGAACCCTCCTGTCAAATTTATAGCTTTCCCGGTTCCCTGTAACTCCGCCCCCCATGACCAACGGTTTCTTAGCCCTAAGCTGATGTCAAATCCTATGCTCACACTCCTCCCTGCCCTCTAATGTCAATTCCAGGTACTGCACGTTACCTTCACTTTCCTAGCTGTTTTCCCTCCTGTCATAACTGACATCCTGCCTGACAAGTGCAAACCCCTTTGAAACCAGACCAGTCAGTCCATCCGTCAGGTCACCTTCCAAACATAGGCGTCTCCTGACTTCCTCTCAACATCATATCATCACAGGTCCTTCAGCAATTAGCTCACAGTGTATACTGTCCTCAGTACTCTCTACACAGCTCATTACTGTGTTCAGAAGAACCTGAGATGATGTCATGGACTTATCACTCCCTCCCAAAATCATATGACATCCTTATATGGCATGATACACCCCCTCGACCCCTCCACCAGCAACCCTAACTACAAATAAAGTAACTTGAGACACAAACACTGCTGAGTACATCATAAAAAAGCAGGGGCCTAAAAGGCCCCCGTTCCGTACAGATATGGTTTTCCCCAAAAAAGCATTGTTACACCAAAATGCAAAAAATCAAAAACATTATATGAACAACTGGATATTATCAACAATGACATACTTGATTATTACCTAGAGTTTAAAAATTCTAACTAATGTAATTTTGCAAATAATAGCAAAAAAGTAAGCATCTGGGCCTATAAGGCCCCCAGTGCCCCTCCACAACTTTGGCTATGTTCACACGTAGCCTTTTTGTTGCGCTTTTGAACTTTATCATTGCTTTCAACCAAGACAAAGGCATTCACTGGGAAATGTAATTTTAACATTTTAAAGCCTTATCTAGCCATGTGGTGTGTGACACATCATCAGATGCATCCTGTTTCATCTATGAAGGAGGGACTCTGAAAGTTGCAAAGCATATTTTTATAAGGACATGAGGCGGCCGTTACTATTTATCCATCAGCCGGCTATGCTTTGTTGTTCCCATTATTAAACAGTGGGTCTCCTATACTGTTATTGCCTATGCAGTGAATGTCAGGGCTGCCAAAAATTTAGATGCACCCCAATAACCCTTTCAAGAGACGTACAGGAGGACCAACTGAAAGCAATGTTCCATTATTAGGAAGTTGGTCCTCCCATACTGTTTGCCTATGCAGTGAATGCAACACCTGCCCCAAATTTGGATGCACCCAAAAAACCCTTTGAAGAGATGCACAAAGAGGGTCACCTGAAAGCAATGGTCCCTTTATCAGGAAGTTGGTACTCCTATACTGTTTGCATTTTCATTGAATGCATGGCCTGCCCTGCACCAATTTAGAAGCACCCCAAAAACCCTTTGAAGAGACGTACAGTTGGGCCACCTGAAAGCAATGTTCTCATTATTAGGAAGATAGTCCTCCCATACTGTTTGCCTATGCAGTAAATGCAACACCTGCAAAAATTTGGACGCACTCCAATAACCCTTTGAAGAGACATACAGGAGGGACATCTGAAAGTCATGTTCCCATTTTTAGTAGGTTGGTACTCCCATAATGTTTGGCTATGCATTCAATGCAAGGCCTGACCTGCGACAAATTTAGACGCACCCCAATAACCCTTTGAAGAGACGTACAGGAGGGTCTCCTGAAAGCAATGTTCCTGTTATTAGGAAGTTGTTCCTTCCATACTGTTTGCCTATGCAGTGAATGCAGCACCTGCCAAAAATTTGGATGCACCCCAATAACCCTTCGAAGAGACATACAGGAGGGACATCTGAAAGTAATGTTCCCATTTTTAGTAGGTTGGTACTCCCATAATGTTTGGCTATGCATTCAATGCAAGGCCTGACCTGCAACAAATTTAGATGCACCCCAATAACCCTTTGAAGAGACGTACAGGAGGGTCTCCTGAAAGCAATGTTCCTGTAATTAGGAAGTTGTTCCTTCCATACTGTTTGCCTATGCAGTGAATGCAACACCTGCCCCAAATTTGGACGCACCCCAATAACCCTTTGAAAAGATGTACAGGAGGGCCTAATGAAAACAATAGTACCATTATAAGGAAGTGGGTCTCCCATAGTGTTTCCCTATGCAGTGAATGCAAGGGATGCCAAAAATTTGGGCACAACCCAATTCACCTTTGACGAGACATGAAATAGAGCCTCATAAAAAATGTTCCCAGTAGAAAGGAGTTGGTCTCCTATACTTGTAATGCCCATGCAATAAGTGTATGGGCTGACAAACACACTTTAAAAAAATTATGTGGGTGTTGCATCATTGACTACGGTCACCGTGGTGATCTGGTAGTGTAGGATGAGGAGAAGGAGGAGGACAACAGCAAATTGCCACAATCAGGAAGCGTATACCCATGTGTGAGTGTGAAGAGGTGCATGGGAACAGACCTCCCGAAAAAGACACTGGATTTCAGTTTATGTTACACTGCTATCATTCGGTGGTGTAGAGAAGTCTGGCCCAATCCAGCCCTTGTTCATTTCTATAAGAGTCAGCCTGTCAGCATTTTCAGTTGTCAGGGGGAGGAGCTTATCAGATATAATTCCATCATCGGCACTAAAAACCCGCTCTGACAAAATGCTAGTGGCAGGGCAGTCAAGGACCTCCAAAGTGTAGAGAGCCAGTTCATGCCACATGTCCAGCTTGGATACCCAATAATTATAAGGCACAGAGGAATCACGGAGGATGTTGATACAGTCAGCAAGGTACTTCCTCAGCATCTTTCAAAACTTTGCACTCCTTGTGAGAGTACCCCATGCCTCAGGGCCAGTGCAATGGGAGGGTCTGAGAAAACTCTCCCAGAAATTTTCCAGTGTTCCCCTGCCTCTGCTGGATTGGAGTTGTGTCTCTCTTGCCTGTACTCCTTGGTTGTCCAATGAACTGTGACCTCTCCAGCCAGCATTTTCAGATGGGAATTTTTTTAATAATTCTGCAACAAGGGCCCTCTGGTACTGCCCCATTTTAGTAGACCTGTCTTCCTCTGGAATAAGAGATAGAAAGTTTGCCTTGTAGCATGGGTCTAGAAGTGTCATCAACCAGTAATGACTGTCACCCAAAATTTTTAGAATGCGAGGGTCATGGGAAAGGCAGCGTAGCATAAAGTCAGCCATGCGTGACAGACTGCTAACAGGCAAGACTTCCGTATCCTCACCAAGAGGACAACTGACCATGCTCTCCTCCTCCTCTTCCTCCCTGTCCTCAGGCCACCCATGCAAAAAGTATGACAGTTGTGCTTGTAGTACCATCTACAGTGAATGAAAGTATCTCCTGTTCTTCCTCCTCCTCCTCCTCCTCCTCCTCCTCCTCCTCCTCTTCCTCCTTGTCAACCAATCCACATTGGTATGAGATGAGGCTGGGCTGTGTGTAATCACCATGTATGTTTCTTTGCTCCATCTCATCGTGCTCCACCTGCAATGCATCCACTTTGATTGTGATCAGAGAGCGTTTCAGAACACAGAGAAGCAGGATGGTGATGCTAATTGTAGTGTCATCTTTGTGGAGTCCTCAAAGTTTTGGAGGATGATGCATATGTCTGACATCCATGTCCACTCCTGAGGTCTTATGTGTGAAGTCTGAACTGAATACCGAAGACTGTGTAGCTGCTGGTAGTCAACAACTACCCTCTTCTGCTCACAAATCCTTTCCAACATCTGCAGTGTAGAGTTCCAATGCATGGGGACATCACACAACAGTCTGTGAGCCGGAAGCTGCAAACGCTGCTGATGCACGGCAAGGGCGGCGGAAGCTGTAGCTAACTTTCCAAAATGGGCACACAGGTGGCATACTTTGACAAGCAAATCCAGCAGCTCCGGATAGGTTTTGAGAAAGCACTGAACCATGAGGTTAAGCACATGGGCCAGGCATGATACATGTGTGGGCTCATCTCGCCTCAGAGCCGCCACCAGGTTCCAGCCATTGTCACCCATGACCATGCCTGGCTGTAGGTTCAGCGGTGTCAGCCATAGATCTGTCTGCTCTTTCAGAGTTGTCCACAACTCTTCTGCATTGTGCGGTTTGTCACATAAGCATATTAGCTTCAGCTCAGCCTGTTGCCACTTGGCTGAGGCAGTGGTGCATTGCTTCCAGCTTGTGACTGATGTGGTCATTTTGGAGATGGAGGATTAAGAGGAGGATGAGATGCAGAAGCTGTAGACTGTGGGGGCCACCCTGATTGATCTAGAACCCGCAATCCTCTGCGTCGGGAGGACGTGTACCATCCCAATGTCCGACTGGGTCCCGGCTTTCACTATGTTAACCCAGTGTGCCATCAGGTAAGATGTACCATGCCAACATGCACTTGTCCACGTGTCAATGGTTAGGTGTACTTTCCCAGTAACTGCATTGTTGAGGGCATGGCTAATGTTGTGGGACACGTGTTTGTGTAATGTGGGGAACACACACCGGGAGAAATAGTGGTGGCTGGGGACCGAGTGCCGAAGGACAGCCACCGTCATCATGTTACAGAAAGATTCCATCTCCACGAGCTTAGAAGGCAACATTTTGAATGCAAGCAGTCACGAAATGTGGGAATTTAGTAGTTTGGCCTGTTGGGTGTTAGCAGCATATTTGTGCTTGCTTTCCAAGGACTGGGGTATGGACAACTGAATGCTGCACTGGGACAAGGACATGGACATACTTGCTAATGGTGCTATCTGAGTGTGTGTGCAAAGACAGGTGCAGGGCAGAATGCATCTTCACATGCACCATGGACAGGGGCTTGGCTTGCATGCACAACAGCGAAAGAAGCGGTGGTGTCACCCGCTGACACTGTTCCTGGACCCTGTTCCTGGACAAAGTTGGGTGCTTTGCTGCCATGTGCCTGATCATGCTGGTGGTGGTCAGGCTGGTAGTATTGCTACCCCTGCTGATGCTGGCCTGGCAGGTGGTGCAAATGGCCTTTTTGGGGTTATCGGAAGAGTCTTTAAAAAACAACCAGACTCAGGAAGACCTAACAGTTGGACTGACAACTTCTGTCATTTTTGGTGTTATGGGGAACGGATGCCTGCCTTCTGTCTGCGGCCACCACACTGCTTCTTCCTGCCTGTTGGGGTGTTATGCCTCCCTCCCCCTGTGTGCTGCTGTCCCCACTCTGCATGCTATCCTGCCAGGTTGGGTCAGTAACTCTATCATCCACCACCTCCTCTTCCACTTCTGCACCCTGATCCTCCTCCTGACTTTCTGGCAATTGTGTCTCATCATTGTCCACCATTTGTGACCCTTTCCCACAGTCACCTTTGTGTGACCACGGCTGCTCAAATATTTGGGAATTGCTACATGTTAGCTCGTCTTGCCCCACTTCAAGTGGACCGGGCAAGAGGCCTGAATTTGTAAATGGAAAAGTAATCAGCTCTTTGAAATGTCCAAGTGTGGGATCAGTTGTCTCTGGGTACTCGGCATGGTGGAAGGAAGGAGAATCAGGGTGAGGAATATGCGGTCCAGATTTATGGCTACTGAAACTACACTGAATGTACATCCAGGAGAATCTGGCAAGAGAATTCATTAGGAAGTCAGTGTCACCTATGGGGGCAGGGTGCTTCTTCGTGGAGAAGAACTGAGAACTATGTCGATGCATATATTACAGGGGTCTTAATGCCATTACGGTTAAGAACAATTATCCTCTGCCCCTAATATCTGAGCTGTTTGATAGGTTGCGGGGAGCAAGAATTTTTACCAAACTTGATCTGCGGGGTGCTTACAACCTGATTCGCATCCGTGAGGGGGACGAATGGATGACGGCATTTAACACCAGGGATGGGCACTATGAATACCTGGTGATGTCCTTTGGGCTCTGTAATGCCCCTGCTATCTTCCAAGACTTTGTGAACAATATCTTCCGAGATATGCTCACCACCTCGGTCATAGTCTATCTGGGTGATATTCTCATCTACTCTCTCCCACCGGAGAAATGATTGCAAAGTCTTCTACCTCCTACGGGCAAACTTCCTCTATGCCAAGTTGGAGAAGTGTGTGTTTGAGCAGGAGTCCTTGCCTTTCCTGGGCTGTATCATCTCTGCCCAGGGATTGACCATGGATCCTGTCAAGCTACAGGCGGTGATGGATTGGCAGGAGCCCCATTCCCTCAAAAAGGTGCAGCGCTTTTTGGGGATCATTCATTATTATCGCCAATTCATTCCCCACTTCTCAACTTTGGTAGCTCCCTTGCTTGCCCTCACCAAGAAGGGAGCAAATCCCAAATTGTGGTCGGAGGAGGTCTCCAAGGCCTTTCTCTCTATCAGGTCACACTTCGCTAGCGCTCCCATCTTACATCACCCCGATGTAGATAAACCATTTATTATGGAGGTGGATGCCTCATCCGTCAGTGCTGGAACAGTCCTGTTCCAAAAGGATGCTCAAGATCGGAAGCATCCTTGCTTCTTTTTTCTAAGACCTTCTCACTGGCGGAGAGGAACTATTCCATTGGGGACAGGGAGTTGCTAGCCATGAAGTTGGCCTTTTCAGAGTGCAGACACTTCCTGGAAGGGGCTCGCTATCCCTTCCAAGTGTACACTGACCACAAAAATTTGCTTTATTTGCAAACTGCCCAGCGGCTAAACTGTCTCCATGCTAGATGGTCCTTGTTGTTCTCCCGGTTCCACTTCACCCTCCACTTTCTTTACGGGGAGAAGAACATTCATGCCGATGCTCACTCCTGCTCCATAGTGTCATCAGAGGAGGAGGAGGAGCCTCGGCTAATTGTTCCTTCTGAGAGCCTGAGGACCGTGGCCCCGGTTTCGCTTGAGTCTGTGCCCCCGGGCAAGACTTTTGTGCCACCTAATTTGCTACCAGAGGTTCTCTCTTGGGCTCACTCGTCCAGGGTGGGTGGACTTTTTGGGACCAAGAAGACATCTGAGCTTCTGGCGAGGTGGCCGAATATGGCCCGTGACGTTGGAGACTATATTCAGGCGTGTTTCTCCTGCGCCAAGAATACATCTTCTTGACAACTGCCTGCTGGACTACTTTACCCCCTGCCAGTGGCTGACAGACCCTGGTAAATAGTCGGGATGGACTTTGTGGTGGGCTTACCCAAGTCTGGTAGCTACACAGTCATCTGGGTAGTAACCGACCATTTTTCCAAAATGGTGCACCTGGTGCCCCTTCCGCGTGTACCTTCTGCACGTGTCTTGGCAGTGTGGCTCATTAAGCACTTGTTTTGCCTACACAGTATGCCTGACAAAATCGTCAGTGACTGGGGTCCCCAGTTTGCATCTCGGTTCTGGAGAGAGCTTTGTTGCATACTCAGCACTGAAAACCTGCAAAAGACAAAAGACAAAATGAAAAAACCCTGCTATAATTAAATAAGTAAAAAGCAAAACTGCATTTAAATCATACAGAGTTCTTAGTAATACTGTATTTGATCAAACATAGCATAGCATGCACTTTTGCTTTTTACTTATTTAATTATAGCAGGTAGAGTTGAGCGACTTTGTTCGGATCAGGTTTCGTGAAACCCGACTGAAGCAAAATTTGTTTCAGATGAAACTGGTCCGACTAGGGCAAAAAAAGTCGGAGTTTCTTCCGAAACCCGACCCCAATGCAAATCAATGGGAGATAAAAGTTGGCATTGAGCGGATGACATTCATCCACTCAATGCCGACTTTTATTCCCCATTGACTTGCATTGGGGTCGGGTTTCGGACAAAACTCCGACTTTTTTTGCCCTCTTCGGACCAGTTTCATCTGAAACAAATTTTGCTTCAGTCGGGTTTCACGAAACCCGATCCGACCAGAGTCGCTCAACTCTAGTAGCAGGGTTTTTTCATTTTGTCTTTTGTAGGTTTTGTATACTTTTTGGCCATGTGAACATGCATTTATGTGCTGCATGTTTACCAACTCAAACCAAGCTCAATTTTTGTGTTTCTACTCTGCATTGAGTTGAATCGCTCTTCAGCTTACCATCCCAAGATGAATGGGTTGGTAGAGAGGGTCAACCAGACCCTGTTCATGTATCTGCGACATTTTGTTTTGACCATGATTAAGGGAGCTTGGTCTCCAGAAATGAATCAATCCGACCATGTGTAAGGTGTCATGCCGATGTTTTATCCTCTATATGGAATGTGTTTGTAGTGAATAAAAAACTCTGCTTTTCGCTGTTGAGCTGGACATTCTTCATTTGGATTTCCCACACCCTGACACAGCGGGTCCGTGGTCCAGGCATTACCAAGATGCAGAAGCGGTGAGCTGGAATCTTTTTTTTCTTTATCTGCTAATTATTCCATCAAATTTTACATTCAAAAAGTCAAATGGTGCTCCTTCAATTCCAAGCCCTGCCGTGCAACCAAACAGTAGATTTCCCTCAAATATGTGGTATCGGCATGCTCAGGAGACGTTGCACTACAAAATGTATGGTCCATTTTCTCCTGTTACCCTTACTAAAGTAAAAAAAAATTAGGTCTAATGGAAATTTTTTTTGAAAGAAATATAAAGGTTTATTTCTTCCTTCCACATTCCAAAAATTCCTGTGAAGCACCTGAAGGATTAGTAAACTTCTTGAATGTAGTTTTGAGCATCTCAAGCAGTGCAGTTTTTAAAATGGTGTCACTTTTGGGTTTTCTTCTTTCATATAGATCCCTCAACGTGACTTCAAATGTGAGGTGGTTCCTAAAAAAAAATGGTTTTGTAAAATTTGTTGAAAACCTTAGAAATCGCTGGTCAAATTTTAACCCTTATAAACTTAATAACAAAATAAATTTGATTCCAAATTTGTGCTGATGTAAAGTAGACATGTGGAAAATATTATGTATTAACTATTTTGGGTGATATGACTCTATTATTTAAGCGCATAAAAATTGCATTTGGAAAATTGCAAAATTTTCTAAATTTTTGACAAATTTCCACTTTTTTCACAAATAAACGTAAGTTATATCAAAAAAATTTTACTGCTATCACAAAGTACAATATGTCATGAGAAAACATTTTCAGAATCAGTGGGATCTGTTGAAGTGTTCCAGAGTTATTACCTCATAAAGGGACAGTGGTCAGAATTGTATAAATTGGCCAGGTCAGAAAGGTGAAAAGAGGCTTGGTCACGAAGGGGCTAATAATGAAAACAACAAAGCATAGCCAACTTATGGCTCTTCAAGAATAGTGAGGGCCGACTTCTGACCCTTTAAGAATAGTAAAGGTCGCCTGCTGGCCCTATAAAAATAGGCTTTGTGACTTTCAGAGTCCCTCCTTCATAAATAAAACAGGATGTGTCTGACGATGTGTCCCATATCACATGGCCAGATCAGGTTGTAAAATGACATTTCCCATTGAATGCGTTTGTCTTAGTTGAAAGCAATGCCAAAGTTCAAAAATGCATAAAAATGCTATGTGTGAACATAGCTCAAGGTGTGGAGGAGCATTTTTGTTTTTGTTTATTTATTTTGCCTTCTATACAAGTCCTTACCCTGGAAAGGATGTTCCTTAACATATTTCCCTGGAAAATCCATTTTGGCTTCGGTTTTGTATGTTTTATTGTCAGTCTGTAAAAGTGGCATAAGACTCTGACAACATCGTTCACAGCAGTGACCTGGGGTCAGAAATGCTTCCAAGGGTCCTCTCCATGCTGTTCCCATGTCATTTGAGCACTGTTCCCATCAACTTCCGCAATTTCTAGTCCTCCTGCAGACTGCCCAGGGGGTTGCCGGAACAATGCTCAGGTTTCAAAAAGACTTGGGCTTGTTGCTCGAGTCGAGCACCCAAGCAATCCAATTTGCTCGGCCCGACAAAAAAGCACCCGAGCATTTTAGTGCTCACCCATCACTATATCTTATGTAAAAAATTCCATCCCAAGATGATTTTTAAGCCTTTAGCATTAGTAATAAATTAAACTACACTTGTTAGCATTCTTGAAAAAAAACATTTAAAAAAGTGTAATATTCTTTTAATTGTACTTTTTTAAGTTCTATGTAGATTGAATTATAGTGCAACATTTAATTTTTCTCTTACTTTGATCTACAAAATAAGGTTGATCTACTTTTTCCAATATTTGCCTCTTCTGTTATTGTTTCTTCATTTTTTACTTCACCAAGAAAACATTTTGCAAAATAATTTAAGGCTTTACCCACCAACAAAAAGCTTACAAAATCACAATCAGGTCTAATAATAATAACAGAGAAATTTGTCTCCCTTTCAATATAATCAAGCAATTTACATTAAACATGTGGTAGACTAAAACACATAACTAAAAGAGAACTACTTGGTGGCCATAGTAAATTAGCTTTCATGGATTCCAATCAGACAACTTATTCAAGAAAGACAATAGATTAAGCAAATCCCTAGAAGATTTTTTAAACCCTTTGCACCGGAGCCCATTTTCATTTTTGAGTTTCAGTTTTTCGCTCCCCTTCTTCCCAGAGCCATAGATTTTTTTATTTTCAGTCAAAATGGCCAGGTTAGGGCTTGTTTATTGCAGGACAAGTTGTACTTTTGAACGACACCATTGGATTTACCATATCTTGTACTCAAAAACAGGAAAAGAAATCCAAGTGCGGTGAAATTGCAAAAAATTGCAATTCCACACTTGCTTTGGTTTTTTTTTCACCATGTTCACTAAATGCTAAAACTGACCTGTCATTATTATTCTCCAGGTCATCAGGAGTTTATAGACACCAAACATGCGTAGGTTCATTTTTATCTAAGTGGCGAGAAAAATTTCAAAACTCTGTTAAAAAAAAATATAAAAACATTTGAGCCATTTTCCGATACCCATAGCATCTCCATTTTTTGTGATCTCGGGTTGGGTGAGGGCTTATTGTTTGCATGCTGAGATGACATTTTTAATGATACCATTTTGGTTCAGATACTTTTTTTGATCGCCCATTATTGCATTTTAACGCAAAGTCAAGGTGACCAAAAAAAGTAATTCTGGCATTTTGAATTTTTTTCTCGCTATGCTAACGATCAGGTTAATGTTTTTACTGATAGATTGGGCTATTTTGAATGCAGCGATACCAAATATGTGTATGTTTGATTTTTTATTGTTTTATTTTGAATGGGGCAAAAGGGGGTGATTTGAACTTATGTATTTTTTTAATATTTTTAAAAACTTATTTTTTTACTTTTGCCATGCTTCAGTAGCCTCCATGGGAGGCTAGAAGCTGCCATAGCCTGATCTGCTTTGCTACATATAGGCGATGAGCAGATCGCCTATATGTAGCTGAATTACTGCATTGCTACGAGCGCCGACCACCGGGTGGTGCTCATAGCAATCTGGCATCAACAACCATAGAGGTCTCAAGGTGACCTCTGGTTGTTATGTCGATGCACTGATGACTCACGATCACGTGATGGGGGTCAGTGGTGGGCGTATTTCCAGCCCAACGGCCGGAAGTGCTTGTTAAATGCCACTGTTAGAGTTTGACAGTGGCATTTAACTAGTTAATAGCGGAGAGCAGACCGCAATTCCGCCTGCAGCTATTGCGGGCACATGTTAGCTGTTGAATTATAATTATAAAATGTGGCATGTCTTTAGATCCATAATTACATTACATTCCTATAACCAATACCAGTTAGAAACATATTACTTTCTCCAAATATGACGTCAAGTGCTCATTGTCTTCACTGGGAACAGAGTACAACATTTAAAGGTAACTTATATTAGACAAATATCAAAGGCATGCATTTAGTATAAAATATTATACTAGCATAAACCATCTAGATCAGTGCTTCTCAAACTTTGAGGCTGACATCTCCAATAAGGTTGCTGTTGGTGAGGCAAGGTCAAATGCTGCAAATGACAAGAAAAAGGAAAACTTTGAAATATTTTTAATTTTAGTATAGACTTTCACTACAAATAGTGAGGCCAAGGATTATCTTGGTCTATCTGGCAAGGTCGGAATTATCTTGGTCTGTTTGGCGAGGTATAGGATTTTATTGTACTGTCTTTTGACATCCAGGATTATCTTGGTCAGTCTGGTGAGGTTCATGATTATCTTGGTCTGTCTAATAAGGTTTAGAATGATCTTGGTCTATCTGGTGAAGCCTAAAATTATTTTGGCGTGCCTTATCATTTAGAGATCACTCAGATCAAAGTTAACAACAGATAACTTTATAACTAACAGATTTTACTTTATGCACATTTGTATTATTTGTTTTTCCGTTTTCCATATAAAAAATATATTTTTTTTAAATTAAAGAAAAAGTCTTAAATGTAAAATAAATATCCTGCAAGATGAGATAGTGAAGCATTTTTAAATAAATAAGCAAAATAGTTAAACATAATAATCTGTCTTTAATATTATTTTTTTCGTCTTTTATATGTAAGTAGCCTGCAGCATGGAGATATTGCAGTATTTGTCGAGCTTGATTTATTTGAACACTGGATACACGTAGCTACTATGGAAACAAGATCTGTATTGTTTTTATAGAGTCACACATCCTTCTCAAAGACCAACAGCATGTGGAAAATATTCTGTTTTCTAATTGAATTTAAACTGTAAGTGATATCCCATTGAAAAAAAACACCATGCAATCTTGATAAGGAAAACTAATGAGATGGCCTTTGCAGGGCTGGTCACATAATAGCCATGGTGACAAGAACCTCTATCAAGAAATAAAGCAGAAGATAAATGAGATTTTTCGAATATCCATTTCACCCATTGTTCACAAGTGTCATGAGAAGCAGGTTCTATTTATCATTGGGTTGTAAAGACCTTACGTGATTTTGTAAGGGTAGTCTAAATTGAAGTTGGGTTATTAAGTTTCACCTTTTTTTGTATATTTAAAGAAGGAAGGGTTAGCTGGTATTTTTGCTATTGCAATGAATAGTGTATGTTTTTTGAGTACTGCATTATATTTACTTTAACGTGAAGCTCCAAGAACTATGTTAGCTTATAAAATCATGGTAATTAGAAAGAATATAAAACATAACACATTATTTTCACAGCTTTGATTGTTTGGATATATTACTTTTACTTGGTTATAGTGATTATGTTTAATTTATATTTTAGGTACTGTAATTAATTTTATGCTTTACTTACAATTTTTTTCATTATCATTACGAACAGTAAAAGATAAAAGAAAACATGTTGCAATCTTAAAAACGGAGTCACGATTAATGTGCTGTAAAATTAGACAACACTTAAATTTAACACCATTTTCTGAAACACACCATTAAAGTTAACTATTATTTGCTTTATTCTTCTACATTTTTGAAGAGTAGAGTTTGTCTAGTTAGAATACAAGGGAAATTGATAAGAATTTCTTTTGCTAAGTTCCACTGACTATATCAGGATTTTTTCTTAACAGTTTTCAGGCTAATACAGAAAAAATGAAGTTACTGTAAATGACATACAAGCAATAATTATACAATTTTACTTTCACTGATTTTTATTTCTTCCATGTAAAAGATTAGACTTAGCAAGTGTTCCCTGTAACTGTTAAGTATGTTCTTTTTATGGCACAATAACCATTTGAATTTGAAGTAAGAATGATTTCCTATTTCATTTTATTTTATTTTTTCGAGGGGGGAGTGTGTTTTAGGGCCTAGCCAGAATGAGTGAATAAAATGGAAAATCTTGTGGAGAAAAGAGGAAATTAACCTAGAACTGTAATGATACGGTAAACTGCAGTTTGAGGAGAGACGGAAGGATTCTGCTGCTGCCTGTTGTTCTACAGTCAGACACTGGATTGTAAAATGAGAGAGAGAAAAAAATCTAAACTGAAATTCTTGAAGAGTATATAGTTATTTTTATTAATCTTAAAATAATGCACAATGTAGACAAAGGAAAGGAGAAATTTCAAACAGTAATTCCCTAGATTGCTGTCTGCTATTTGTCAACAGGATAAGGTGCTGATTCGTTGGGTCCCAAGAACGTTGGTCTGAATTGCCCCTTCAGAATGAAATGTGCATGTGCAACAAAAGCGTAATTCTGATGTGGAATTTCTGATCCACATGTTAAGGATTAGTGGGCATTACAGTAGTTAAATGCCCAACAATCCGTAACTTATCACATATCCCCTTTATTATTTATAGTGGATTTTCCTTTATTTTATGAATCAAGTATAAAATGGCCCTATAATCAGATATGTAAAGTAATCTATAAGATTATGTTTGCAAGCTTTTGAAATACAGCAAATATGAAAAAGGTAAATTTATTTACCTTTAGGGCGGCACGGTGGCTCAGTGGTAAGCTGGGGTCCTGGGTTTGAATCCCACCAAGGACAACATCTGCAAGGAGTTTGTATGTTCTCCCCGTGTTTGCGTGGGTTTCCTCCGGGTACTCCGGTTTCCTCCCACATTCCAAAGACATACTGATAGGGAACTTAGATTGTGAGCCCCATCAGGGACAGTGATGATAATGTGTGCAAACTGTAAAGCGCTGCGGAATATGTTAGCGCTATATAAAAATAAAGATTATTATTATTATTTTTAAATAATTCTGATTAATATTTTTTATCGATAAAGGTGCAATTTATCTACAAGTGTTTGTCAAACGCACACTGTTCTGTTGTACTTTCATTTTACCTATCCTTTCACTTAGTGATTTCCTTCTGGGTTTATCTGCAGCGCAGCACATTAGAAACGTTGCTATTATTTTCTCACTCCCACTTAAGGGACACCACAGATAAAGAAATGTTAATGTATGCAGCACACGGTATTTTAAACAAATATCTGTCACATGAGCAAGGCCCCTATGTCTCTCCGTTAATTACACAGCAATCAAGAGAGGACAGTAAGATGAATAATTATTTCAGATTGAAATACCAAATATTAACTTGTGTAAATCTAAAAGTAGATAATGGAATGCAGCATATATAGCTTTTTAATTAGCAAACATAACTTATTAGAAATGTTAATTTACTGAAATCTAAATATTATAAAAAATGGTTACTATAAATATTAGGCTTAAACAATTTAATATTAATTTATAAGGAAAAATAAAGAAAATATAGTTCGACTTAATGTATTTCTGAATTCCATTTAAATTATCTTGAAGAAAAGAGATAATCCTAATCTGTAATGAGGTGTTATTTTTATGTTATTAAGGGAAATTGATCATCAAGATATTACAATACTGACTAAATCCTGCCTTTTAACAGTGACCGTTCTTTTTGCAGCAGCTCATCCAGGCTAGTAATATGGCAGAGAAATTGTTGTACCACAAGGCTGAGGACATGAGCCATGCAAGGTGTGTATGTGAGGTTGCCCCAGTGTAGGGCCACCACCGGATTTGTACTGTCATCACTCACTGCCTTCCCTGCCTCAAGGTTCAGTGGAGACAGCCATTGCTCAAACTCGGTTTGGATTGTTGTCCACATCTCTTGAGCTATGTGACTGCAATCTCCAAGATATATTTATTTAAACACTGGTGGGGGGGTTCTCTCTGCATTGTTTGAAGTGAGGTGGGTTATTGTAGGCAATAAGCTTTCTTCTTGAGATGGGTTTTCAGTTTCCATCTGAAAGCTCTGAATGTGGTGGAAAATCAGACATGCTGTGTCTCATTAAGGTAGAGATTGAGGGAGCTCATAGAGGCCCTGGAAGAGGTGGAGGAAGTGTTAGATACAGAGATTAGTCCTGCAAACCTTGGAGATTCCAAGACTTGTGGAGTATGCCCTTGCCCACTGCTCCCACAGCCAACAGTCACCCAGTGCACAGTCAGTGAGATGTAACGTCCCTGGCTATGTTTGCTTATTCAGGTGTCAGTTGTGAAATGCACCATGGCAAACATAGATTCTTTTAAAGGAGCGGGTGATGTCTGAAACATGCTGGTGTAGTGCAGGATCAGCTTTCTTAAAGAAGGAATGACGACTCAGCAACTGGTACTGGGGGACTGCGACGGCCATCAGCTTTTGGAAATTGTATCCACCAGGTGGAAAGGCAGCATTTCTGTGGCCAACAGATTGGAGATGGTGGAGTTCAACTCTGTATTTGTGCAATCTATTCATATAATGGAAAAATTAATTTTATGGTAACTACCTACTATATTAGATACAATGTATATACACTGTTATAACCTTTTGTTACAAAATGTATTAAAAATTGTTATTTATCGCACTATTGATTCCATGGTGCTGTTCATGAGAAGGGTCTTACAGTTGTGCTCAAAAGTTTGCATACCCCGGAAGAATTTTTGATTTCTTGGCCTTTTTTCAGAGAATATGAATGATAACACCAAAACTTTTTCTCCACTCATGGCTAGTGGTTGGTTGAAGCCATTTATTGTCAAACTGTCATCCAAATTACCCTGATCAAAAGTTTACATACCCTGGTGATTTTGTCCTGATAACATGTACAGAAGTTGACATAAATGGATTTGAATGGCTATTAAAGGTAACACCCTCACCTGTGATCTTTGACAAATGCCAGGAAAATTGTTCAGCATGCAAAGAAATACCCACAAAAATAACATCAGCTGAAATAATGAACTCTCTGAAAACTAGTGGTGCAGTTTTTTCAAGATACACAATAAGTAGGCACTTGAAGAAAAATGGGCTACATGGTCTGGTTGAGTCGCCAGAAGAAAGCCATTACTACACGAATGCCACAAAGCATCTCAACTACAATATTCAAAACAGAAACTACCCAGAAGGAAACAGCAGTCAAAATTCCATAAAATACAAATTTTATTAGAAGATATTAAAAAAATTATATTATATAAGGACATACAGTGCATGGTTGGGGAAAGACAGAAAAGGTCTGACCAAAGATGAGTAGAGGGCAATAATGACTTCAGGTGATCTAGACTGTATGCTTCTGTTAATACATCCTAGAATTGCATTCGCCTTTTTTCTGCTGCATCACACTGCTGACTCATATTCAGTTTGTGATCTATTAGTATACCCAAGTCTTTTTCACATGTGCTGTTGCTTAGCTCCTCCCATTCTGTATATGCTTTTTTCATTTTTATTGCTCAGATGTAGTACTTTGTATTTTTCCCTGTTAAAAACCATTCTGTTAGTTGCTTCTCACTGCTCCAGTTTATTTATATCTTTTTGAATCCTCTCTCTTCTCTAGTATTAGCTATCCCTCTTAGCTTTGTGTCATCAGCAAATTTAATCAGTTTACCCTCAATTCCTTCATCTAAATCATTGATAAAGATGTTGAACTTTATCCTTTCATGAGTTATTTACAAGTTTATGACCACTTATAAATGTGTTCAAAGTGCTACCCATTATGATGGATTGACAGTGCAACCCTCTTCTCCCTCCCTTTTCTTTCTCGTGATCGTAAACCCAAGCAAAATTTTATGGAATCGGTAAAGATACATAACATTCAGTAAAAGTGCAGGAAAATATTTGCATTGCCACAAAAATATTTTAAGCACTTTAGCAACAATAATGGTGGTGTATCATGAGCGTTTGGCACGTGTTTGATGAGGGGAGGGGGTTTACAGAGCTCAGAGGTGCGACGTTCTTGTAAGCACAGCACAGCAGTCATTTTTTTCCCCTTACTTTATGTGTGCACATTGTGGCTAGCCAATCAGGGCTCAGGAAACAACCTCAATGTCCTGATACAATGTCTTGTGTCACTGGCTGCCGAAATCACATGTCCTTCTCCATATAAATAGTGGACATCTTGTTTTAGTGCCGTTTTGACACTGTAACAATGCAGAGAGACTGCTCCTGACGCTGCCACTGTTAACAGCTAGTTAGGTGGCTATATATCAGATAGTGTAGCTAGATAGTGCCCAGTGTGGCTGTAAAACTTACGTTCTGGATTTTTTTTTTGGAGGGGGAGCCTTCACAGAAAAAGCTGGCAGGGCACATGTCCTACTAGTGTGTTGTGCACAGCTTCTATTGTGCTCCATGCACAATAGAAGCAAAATAATATTTTTTTCAGTAGCTAAATGTAAAAAAGCCTGCTGTATCTCACATTTTAGTAGTTAGCTAGGTGGCTGCATATCAGTCAGATACTGTAGGGTAGCTAGTTTCCATTGTGGCTGTTAAATTTACCTTCCAGCACATTTTTTTTCTTTTTTGACCATACTGAGGTTCACAGACAAATCCAGCAGGGCACGTGTTGTGCACTGCTTCTTTTGTGATCCATGCACGAGTATTGCATTCTAATTCACATGTAGCTAGTGAAAGATTATTAAACAGCCTGCTGTATCCCACCTTGTTATTTATTTATGTGGTGAAATAAAACTGTCTGCAGACCTAAGGCACTTTAAAAAAAAGATATTTTTTCTGTTGATAAAAGTGAAACAGACTGCTGTATCCCATGTAGTCATTTTGTGGCGGGGATCTGAATCTGTCTGCAGAACTTAGACACATTAAAAAATAATAAAACTTTTCAGTTGCAAAAAGTTAGATAACCTGTTGTATCACACTTTGTCATTTGTTTGGGTTGAAATTAAGCTGTAGAGGCCTGATCCAGAGGCCACAAACAAATTCTTCTGTTATTAAAGTCATACAGTAAGAGACCTGACTTTAGAAATAGTTTGGAGCATCTAGTGTGTTATAGAGACCTGATCCTTAAACCAAAAAAAAATATTCTGTTAGTAACATCATACAGTAAGGGACCTAACTTTAAAAATAGTTTGTAGCATCTAGTGTGTTAAAGAGGCCTGATCCATAGGCCACAAAAAAATCCTCTGTTATTAATGTCAAACAGTAGGAGACATGACTTTAAAATAGTTTGTAGCATTTAGTGTATTAGGCTACTTTCACACATCAGGTTTTCGGCGTCAGGCGCGATCCGGCGTCGTGCCGGAATGCCGGATCCGGCAAATGTTTTGTAAAACCTGATGTGCCAGATCCGGTTTTCTGCCGGATCCGTCTTGTTCTTGACAGACAAAACCGGATCCGTCTCATCCGGTTCATCCGTTTTTCTATCCGTTTTTCGACGGATTACGCCGGATCTGGTTTTTAAAATTGACCCTTGTGGCCTTCCGAACGGGATTGGCTACTGGAAAACTATATATAGCATGTTCCTACAGCCCTTCTTTGACAGGTTGTAGAGGAGAAAGTGCAGGTTGGAGAGAAGAGCAAGTTACTGGCGAAGATGGATGTTGTCATTGGAAATATTACCACTAGAAGTTCTGTGACGGTTTCAGTAATGAGGGACAATTTTGCACTATACTTTATGTCACCTCAAGGCAGAGTACACTGGCAGGATGACAGAGTGTGAAAGATTTGTGCCCTAACCAAACTTGTGTACCTTCTGGACCAACAGTATATACCTTTGCCAACCAAAGTTGGCTATCTTGTCATGGTCTTACTATTTTTAGCTTTAGGCCACAGGTGTGTTCCTTGGTTGTGTTTTATGCAAAGTATTTCACCTTTTAACAAAAGTTGTGTTCATTGTTAGGGAATCACCAATAATAAACACAACTTTTCAGGTGAAATACTTTGCTTCAAACACAACCAGGAACACAACTGTGGCAAAAAGCTAAAATTTACCCACAGTTATATACCTGGTTTTGAATACCTTTTTACCTTTTAAATACCCTGTATTTAACCTTTTTTTTAAACATATTTCGCCGCAGAAAGAAATGACAGACAACCAGTGTAAACAATAATTTAACTTTTATTTAAAATATTGTTTTTTGTGTAAACTGTTTTTAAAGTTAAAAAAACTTTTTTAATAAAGGTTTGAAACCAACCAAATGGGCATTTTTATTACAAAAAAAAATTATAACTCGGTGTAGTGTGGGGTGGAAATACTGCTGGAGGGGCTGCGGGACACTTCGACAATGGGAGTGTGGAGAGAGGACTGGGATCGTGGTGGGAAGGTACAGTTAGAGGTGATGGTGTGGAAAAAGCTACAGAATGGGTGGACATGTGGGAGGCAGAAGAGGTGGTGGGCAGTGGAGTGGAGGGTTGGGCAGGGACTGTAGGAGCAGATGATGTTGATGGAAAGTTGTATGGGGAAGGAGTTTGGTACGGGGAAGGAGTTTGGTACGGGGCAGGTTGCTGGAAGTGGGGAGATGTCTGGTACTGGGGAGGTTGCTGGTACTGGGAAGGTTGCTGGTACTGGTGAGGTTGCTGGTATGTAATAGGAGGGGGAGGATGGAAAGTGGCTGGAGGGGGTGCAGATGTAATAGGAGGGGGAGGATGGAAAGTGGCTGGAGGGGGTGCAGATGTAATAGGAGGGGGAGGATGGAAAGTGGCTGGAGGGGGTGCAGATGTAATAGGAGGGGGAGGATGGAAAATGGCTGGAGGGGGTGCAGGTGGAGGAACTACAGTGGTGGGAGGTGGAGGTTGGGATGTAACCTGCTGTAGAGCACCGTGGCATGAATGCATTACAAGCATCTGCTGGGTAGGAGATAGTGTTGCCATGCGCTCCACAACAGACCTGAAAAAGGTGTGGTTTGGCGAAGATCTTGCTTCTGAATGCATGGTTTGCAGAAGTGTCTTCACCTCCAGAATGCTGGAGTTGATCTGCTGAAAGCCTGCGGAGATTTGCTCTGACAAGACTTTTAGACAGTTCTGGAAAGATGCATTCAGATGCAAGAACTCTGGCGCATAACTCTTTTCCTGACCCCTCTGCCGCTGCCGCCCAGTACCCGCAGGTGTACTAGAGGTGGCAGGGGCAGAAGGGTGGGGTAAAGGGAAAGCGATCTCCTCACCAGCAGCTTCATGTAATGTAGGCGGCCACGATGCTCCTGTGCTGGTGGATGGGACAGATGGGTCGAATGTGTGGGAAGGCTGGGAAGGTGCAGATGTACCGGGGCGGTCGAAGTGTCCCTCGGTGCCGGTCTCCTCAGGGATCGCCTCAGAAGGGTCCAATCGTGCAGGCTCCCGAGTGCTGCTCACCGTGCTGTGGAATAAAGAGAAAAAAAAACAATTAAAATACTGACATGGTATGGCCCTGGCTGAAAAAAAAAAGTTACATCTAACATTTTTTTCACATGTGGTGTGTAATATTTACCTTCTAGTGACCATTGTTTCCCGGAGGAACGACAGGGCTTGTGCGTACTTGTACTTGCTCCTGCGTCCTCCAGATCCACTCGGGGCCCGCATCTCTTTATTGAACTCCTTCTTGAAACGATCCCTCACAGACTGCCACCGATTCACAATTCTGTTCCCTGAAACGAGAAAGGAGTGGTTAGTATACAACATCAGTGTTTCACAAACTCCAGTCCTCATGGTCCCCAGGGGTCATGTTTTCAGGATTTCCATAGTAAATAGAAATCCTGAACACATGATCCGTGGGGACCACGAGGACTGGAGTTCGGGAAACACTGGTTTACATCAAGCAACCGGTACTGTATATACTTACGCTCTTTAATCTGGGCCCGAACATCGAGGTCCTCCCAGCGGCCCACAAGGAGCGAACAGATTTCCTCCCAGAGTCGTCGGGTAACGATAAGGTCAGCATGGCGGCGGTCAGCCATATTCCAGAGCGGCTCCCTTTCTCTGACGAGATCGATGAGGTGGTCCACATCGAGTCCTCCATCCTCACCGTCAGAGTCGGGAGCATGCTGTGAAGGCTGTTAAAGAAAAAGACAAAAATAACATAATTAGCCTCCACAAAAGAAATGAAATAAAAAGTGCAAAAAAAACAAAGCAAAAATATTTATACTTACACGCTGGTGACCGCCGCGTTGCTGTCGCCGACGACCCTGGGAGGCACTGCGAGGACCTATTGGCCGAGCACCAGATTGGGAAGACTAGAGAAGAAAACAAAAAATGTTATGTCTTTGGATGTAGGCATTTGTTTGCTGTGTGTGGTCTGCAGAACATTGTTTTCTATGTGTTGTGTGTAGTGTGATGTTGTGTTTGATGCAAAAAACTTACCAATTGTGAGCCCACTCCAAGTGTCTGTCCACCCCTTCCTTCTTCTTCTGGGAGCTCCTCTTCATCTTGTGAATCCTGTTTTGAAATAAAAGGCAATGAATAGACATATATTACAGAGATGATGGATTTTGGAAATAAAAACTTACCATCAAATGCTGACGATGCGAGGGAGGGCTCCCAGAAGATGATGTGCTGCCTTCCTGGTGGCCACACTCCATGCCTGTGGGTGGTGTTTCTGCTGCTGCCATTGCTGCTGCTGCTGCTGCATCTATTGGGCGGCTGTTGAATAAAGAGAAACAAAGGGCCAATGAATATCTTGATATTCAATAGCCCTAGTTTGGAGGAATGGGGGATTTGATAATTACCGTCTCTCATCTGCTGCTGGCCTCCCCTCCTCAGCATGTTCCATTTGCTGCTCCATTTGGGGTGGTGGTGCTGATGGTGCTGCAGTGGTCTCCTGCCTTCTCCTGCTGCGCTTGGTTGCTTTCTTGGGTGGCATGTTGGGTGTGGCTGTGGGTCCCACTGTCTTGCTTTTATATATGTCTTGTGGGCAGAGCTACTGAGCATGCTCAGACCAAAAAAAACGGATCCGGCCACCGGATCCGGCGCATTGCGGCGCTCATAGGCTTTCATTGTGTGAAAAAGCCGGATGCGCCGGATCCGGCGTGTCCGGCTTTTTCGCCGGAGACAAAAAACGTTACAGTAGCCGTTTTTTCCAGACGCCGGATCGCGACACATTGCCGGATCCGGCGAAAACCGGATGAAACGCATGGCCATCCGGCGCAAATGCAAGTCAATGGGGGGGAAACCGGATCCGGCATTGCATTTCGCCGGATCCGGTTTCTGTCAAAAGCGCCGGATCGCGCCTGACGGCGAAAACCTGATGTGTGAAAGAGGCCTTAAGGAGCCCTGACCCAGACTCAAACAATTCTTTTTTCTGACTGTCACGGATGTGGTTTGTGGAACCACTGTGCCGTGGCCCGCGGAGAGCCTGAAGGGGCGTGATTAAGCGAGCGCTGGACTGTTCACTAGAGCCTCTGATAGTGAGGTTAGGCTTGGCTCCGATGCACGCCAGGTGCCACTCCAGGACAGACCAACAAATGCGCAGCAGCTGGTCCCAAAAGGACAGACCGGATGGTACAGCAGGCAGCATTTGTATCAGAGTGCAGCAGTCAGAGTTCGCAGCACAGTGCAGCAGGCAGGATCTGCACCAAAGTGCAGCAGGGACAGGTACCCAACCTTACGTAACTTAGACTACAGAACAGGAAGGTTGCTCAGGCACCTTCCCAGTGGGGAAGGAAGCAATATATCCATAATGCTTCTCAGCCATTGGCTGGAGAGGAAATAGCAACTGCATGCCCTTTAAGAGGATGGGAGCATATGCACTTGCCCTAAAGACATGGCTGGAAGCTCTGCTGGGAGCATGCAGAGCATGGGGAAGGGGAGAACTGAGCGCAGCATGGGTAAGTGAAGTGACACGCCAGAGACCCTGCATGTCAGAGCAGGGATCTGGAGATTTGCTAACAATAACACGATACAGCATGCTATATCTCAACTTTGAATTTACCATTGCTGAAATTCAGCTTTTTGCAGATGTGGTGCAGAGATTAAAATCTAATTTTTGGTTCTTAATACTATGATCCTACCACACTATCGAGCAACATGACTGGGAAAAAGAGAGGCCGTGGTGGAAGGGGATTTAGGCTTGGTGTTTAAGGTGTATGTGGGGTAGGGTGGCAATGTTTGTGAAAGCACTAGTGAAGCAACATCACGTTCTATGCAAAGACAACTGACAACTTATGTTACTGGACAGGCTACACCACTACCTTTCTTTGGCAGCCGCACAGCGGTACGCCTTGTCAATAATGCCAAATAAGAGCATGTACTCCAGTGAATGGCAAGTGCAGCTTCAAGTGGCCTCTTCTCCTCTTCCTCTACCTCAACATCACATCCAGTACAGTCCACAGATGTGGCACCCAAATTCCCCTTGCTTTCCCCCACATCCTATCTATCCAAACTTTCAACTTACTGTACTGAACCACAGATGAGTCTGAAGAGCTGTTCACACATTCTATGCCATGTTCATCAGAAGCATACTCAAAAGCTTCGCTGTCAAGAGGAGGAAAACTGCACTGATGCCCAAAATTTTTTAGCTTGGATCTGGGGCAGGAAGAAGTATGGTCCGAACAGCATTCTGACCCTCGTCATCAGACGTTCACCCCTGGGGGGAGGTGATCCTGATGATACTCAGATATCTGAGGCTCAAACAATATATACTGTGCTGTTAGGGCAAGAAGAGGAGGGTGACTTCAATGGCAAGGAATGTGATAGATCCCAGTTAGCGTGAACATAGAGATACACAGCTGAGTAGGTCATCTGAGGAGGAAAACGAGGAGGTTACATTGTGACGTCCATCACAGACACATATTGATGCAGCCATGATGAGCGATGCATTCTCAGCCACAACTTTGCCTCTAACCAACAGGGTCCATGTGTCTGCAGCTAGCAGGGATGGCAAGGGTTGCATAGCAAGGGCCTTTTTTGACACTGCAAAGGATGAGCCAACTCACGCAATCTACCAACTTTGCAAGAAAAAACTGAGTAGAGGTAAAAAGTGCAATAATTTGACTACTACATGTATGAACATTCACATGTACAATCAACATGCATTACTGTGGGAATCCCACTGCGCAAATATGCGGACCAGCAGACATCAACAAAAATCAGCCGCCCAATCAATTGCTTCTGCTGCTTCTTTCTCCTCTTCTGTTACTGTGTCAACTATTGAGACGCAAATCTTTGACTGCAGAACCTCGGGTTCTTTACTCAATTGAATCACACTAACTGAGAGTCCGTCTTCAGCTGTAGTGGAAGTGGACATGCCTGCTGTTTATGACCGATATCAGAGAGCGATCACACCACAAGTTTCTCAATCCACAGTAACATCTCCGCCTGCACCTATCTCACGGTCCAGCAGTTTGACTGGTTCACCGTACTCTGCCCTCTCACAGCACTGCAGCCAGTCCATGGTTCCGCAGTTGTGGTCATGGAAAAGATTGTTTCTTCTATGCATAAAAAGCTAAGAGGTTGAAGTCCATCATCTCCAATTTGTTGGAAACGGAAATGCTGCCTTTCTGCCTGGTGGATACCGATGGTTTCCAAAACCTGATGGCCGTTGCAGTCCCCCAGTACCAATTACCCAGTTGTCATTACTTTTCTAAGAAAGCTATGCATGCGCTACACCTGCATGTAGCAGACAACATCATCCATTCCTTGACAAAATCTCTGTCTGCCAGGGTGCATTTCACCACAGACACTTGGACGAGTAAGCATGGCTAAGGGCATTGCATCTCCATGACTGGGTACTGGGTGACTCTGGTGGCTATGAGGACAGGCGCTGCTCCACAAGTCTTGGAATCCCCAAGGCTTGTAGGCCAAACCTCTACATTTAACACTTCCTCCACTGCTTCTGCCTTCTCTATCTCCTCTAGGGCCTCCACCTGTGCCCTGAACCTCTGCCTTCATGAGACACGCGTTCAAACAGTGCATAGTGAACTTACACCACCTCCGTACTGCGCAGCCAGGGCTCATCGTTATCAGGCAGTCTTAAAATTGATATGCCTTGGAGATCGCAGTCATACAGCTGAAGAGTTGTGGACAGCTCTTCAGGCTGAATTTGGTCAATGACTGTCTCCACTGAACCTGCATCCAGGGAACTCTGTGTCCAATGATGGTGTGAACCTGATGGCAGCCATACGGCGAGTCAAGCTCACACACATTCTCAACCTGGTGGTACAACACTTTCTCAGCCACTATCCTGGCATGGGTGACTGGCTCCAGAAAGCACGTAACCTGTGTGTTCATTTCTGTTGTTTGTACTCCTCAGTTCATTGACTTGCATTGATACAGAGGTGCTTGTCCATGCTAGGTAACAGGTTGATATGCGATGTGCCCACACGACATGATGAAATTCCACTCTGAACATGTTGCAGTGACTGTGGCAGCAGCAATAAGCCCTGACGCGGTATGTCATGTCATATAGCCTGGACCAATGCAGTAAATATGTGGCACATGTCATGTTTACAGAGTGGAAACAGATTAAGGACCTCTGCACCTTTCTGCACAGTTTTGAAATGGCTACTAAGATGGTTAGTGCTGACGACTAGTGTTGAGCTTTCCGATACCGCAAGTATCGGGTATCGGCCGATATTAGCTGTATCGAAATTCCGATCCTGACTTCCGATACTTTTTTCATATCGGATACCGGAATCGGAAGTTCCCATAATGCTATCAGCCCGCTCGCTTTGATTCAGCCAATGGGAATCCTCAGAAGTGTGGGCACATCCTGTTATTCATGTAGGCATGTTAACTATTGGCATGGCTGTGATTGGCTGCTGAAATGATGTCATGATGCACTATAAAAGCCACCGCCGCCGCCATTTCTGGTCACTCTGCTGTGAATTCAGTTAGGGACAGGCTGCTGTTGAAGACTGTGAGGGACAGTTAGAAATAGCGATTCCACAAAACATATAGTGCTTAACCCAGGCTACATAAACCACCACTGTAGCTTGCTTTTCCCTAGCAGCAGTGTTCACAGCTGTCTGCAAGGGCTGTGTGAGGGCAGCTCACGCTGTGGAGTGGGTCCTTCAGCCACGTCTGGTTGTAGGACGCCAAGCGTGCATCACTGCTGCCTCATACATATTTTTCTTTTTGAGCTGCTTATTTTAGTTAAATTCTATCTAGTGTGCTTCCATCCGTATCCATATACATTGGTTGCAAACACTAGTAGTAGACAGCGGAGCCTTTCTGCAGCCTTTCAGTGCTAGTGCCCACTTAGCTGCACTGTTCATGGCTGTCTGAGAGGTCTCTGACTGTGTGTGAGTGCAGCTCACGCTGAGAAGTGTGTCCTGCAGCTACGTCTGGTTGTAGACCGCTCAGCGTGCGTCACTGCCTCACACACTTTTCTTTTATTGCTGCTCATTTTTTCTCCTATTAGTGTGCATCCATCTGTATCCATATACGGTTGTCGCAAGCACTCTAGGAGTTCACAGCGGAGCCTTTCTGCAGCCTATCAGTGCTAGTGCCCACTTAGCTGCACTGTTCACGGCTGTCTGAGAGGTCGCTGAGTGTGTGTGAGTGCAGCTCACGCTGAGTAGTGTGTCCTGCAGCTACATCTGGTTGTAGGCCGCTCAGCGTGCGTCACTGCCTCACACATATTTTTCTTTAATTGCAGCTCATTTTTTCTTCTCCTATTAGTGTGCATCCATCCATATCCATCTACATTGGTTGGCTGCAGACACTATATAGGAGTAGATAGAGGAGCCTTTTTTCTGGCTTGTGCCCTTCAGCTGCAGCCAGATTAGTATTACCCAATTTTTTTGGAGCCTCATCTTTTGCATTGTAGGTTACCTGCCTGCATTGTAATAGCTCCAGAAAGTTGGTGATACTCTCACTTTCAAATCTTTGGTCACATCCTTTTAGTTTTTTTTCCCAACAAAAAAAACAACAAAGTTCACCAAACACTACATTTGAAAGTTGTGTAGGCCACATTAGCTCCCATTAAAGTGTAGTCGACACACACACTTCATAAAATTAGTGTTTCTTATACCTGTAACCAGCTGTTCAGGAAAAAGCACACTAAGGCCCCCCTTTGTACTTTTCTGCCTATCTTTCTCAGTCTAGCAAGATGAAGAAGGCAGGGAGTAAGGCACGTGGCCGTGGGCGTGGAGTTTCAGCAGGGAGAAGACGTGGGGATTCTGCAGGGAGAGGACGTGGGAATTCTCTGCCTGCTGTTGGCACCAGTGAGTCAGCATCCCCCAGTTTTAGCAGGCAACAGTCCTTGATGCGCAGCTTTGTAAGACCTCACCGTACCCCACTGCTGCGGGAGGAACAAATTGAAGCCGTTGTCGGATGGATGGCAGCTAACGCATCGACTTCAATTACTTCCACATCCTCTCAGGGCCAGAGCACCGAAGAGCAACCATCTGTCTCTTCACCACCTGCCAAAGTGCCCAGGCAGTCAGAGAGCCCTGGACAGGAGCCATCACAGTCTATACTTCTGTTCTCGGAATCTGTTGGTTTGGAAAGAGGGTGCCAGCCAAGCAGCATTCCAGAATGTGAAGAAGAGGGAGTATGCAGTGATGCGCAACGTCTTTGTCCCTCTGAATCTGAAGAGGTGGGTGGGCCAGTGCCTATGGTGAGCACACCTCAGTACGCATCAGATGATGACGAGACACAGGTGCCACTCTCTGTTGCGTACGGTGCTGGCGAGACAACCCAGGAGAAGCAGGTGTTTGAAGAGGGGGAGTGTAGATGATGAGGTCCTTGACCCATCATGGCGTGAGGAACAGGAAGGTGGTGGGAGCAGCTCTGAGGAAGAGATTCCCCGAACGGCCAAAACCGGAGGGAGAGGGAGGGGGCAGACTTGGTGGCCTGTAGCCTCCACTTCGGCACCCGTTAGGAGCATTCCACTTTCAAAAGGCAAAACGGGCGCTCCACAGACTTGCAGTGCGTGGTCCTTTTTTGACACAGTTGCAGATGACACTTGCTTTGTCAAATGCTAGCTGTGTCATCAGAGAGTCAAAAGAGGGAAAAATGTCAGCAGCCTCAATACCACTAATATGTGGAAACATGTGCGGACCAAGCATGAGGTGGAGTTACACAGACACACTGAAGACGTAGGCCAACGTACAGCACCACCTACCACCTCTTCAGCTCGTGTTGGGGCCTCCTCCTCCAGCTCACACACAGCTGGTTCAGCTTCCTCACAGGATCGCCAAGGAAGAACCTGTGGCACTGTTGTCCAGAGACCCTGTGACATTCCACCCACAGCACCACGTTCCAAGTCATCCTCACACTCCCAGGCCACTCGACAGCCATCGGTAGCACAGGCATGGGAGAAAAGGTGGCCATACTCGGCAAACCATCCCCGAGCACAGGCTCTGAATGCTGGCATTGCCAAACTACTGGCACTTGAAATGCTCTCATTCAGGCTGGTGGAGACTGACACCTTCCGGGACTTCATGGCATTGGCAGTCCCACAATACACCGTGCCCAGCCGCTTTTATTTCAGCAGGTGAGCCATCCCTGCCCTGCAGAAACATGTGGAGGCAATCATAAAACATGCGCTACTAAACGCCGTCAGTAGCAAGGTCTACCTGACCTGAGATGCGTGGACCAGTAACCATGGGCATGGACGATACCTTTCCATCACTGCCCATTGGGTCAATGTTGTGGAGCCGGGTACAGATCTGGAGAGTGGCGCTCTGTGTGTTCTGCCAACTCCATGGATTGCAGGAATCCAGTCTGTACACATTGACTCCTCCTCCTACTCAAGTTCCACTGAAAGAGCGCAGCAGGAGCCTGTTACGACCGATATGAGCACAGCTGTGGCCAAACGTTAACACTAGAGTTGAGCGACTTTTGGTTTTTTAGGGTCGTGTTTCGTTTCGTGAAACCCGACTTTTCCAAAAGTCGGGTCGAGCAAGATCGTCCCATTATAGGGAAAAGTCAGGGTCGTCCCGAAACACGAAACCCAATGTAAGTCAATGGGGAATAAAAGTCGGCAGTGAGAGGAGGACAGGAAACACACCTACAGTGCCCATTTGAATGCCAAAAGCATCAATTCTTCTTACTTAAGCTTGTCAACCTTAATTAACTTCATAATACAAGTTACGCACTGAAAAATGGGGGTTATTTGGCTAAAGTTGTGGGGGGGGAGGGCTGGCTGCAGGTTTTCATGTGCCCTGGGTGAAAGAGCGCCCCTTTAACACATACCACAACTCATCATGCTCCGATACGGCAGAGGAATAGCGGTATAGTACCATGAAAAATACCTCACTTTTTACATCTCATGACGAGGCCCATCTATTTCTCCATACAAAATCATTGGTCCCATATAATGTTTGAAACAGTATATGATGAGCTCCACATAATGCTACAGTATATGTTGGTCCCCATGGATGAAGCTCCACTGTCTTATGGGCCCAAATAATGCTCCAAACATAATGGGCCCCATTTCTAATGCTCTAGTGTATAATGGGCCCTGTAAATGCTGCTCCAGTGTCTGATGTCCACCTTTGGAATGTTCCAGTGTATGGTGGGCCCCATCTATCATTCTCCAGAGTATAGTGCTCCCCAAAAATTGCTGTCCCAACATTGAAAACAATCAAATAAGTCTCCTCGCTAGGGAATCCCTGTACTTGTCTGGACTCCTCGTCGTCCCCATCTTCCATCTCACTGCACAGTATTTCAACTTTACAAGTGCTGTGATCCTGAGCAAGCAGGGGGGGCCCACTCGTTGGCGACGGCACTGGCACAGGGCCTCTGATAGTACGGTGGTGTGTCTGATGGCGGGTGGGCCGAACCTGCACTTTCATCTGCAGCTTCCTCTTTGTCACCGTGTAAGATGGAACTGTATATGGGAAGGGTAACCTGAGTTTCATCAGGGTCAGATTCAGGTCGTGTAGCGTGCGAGGGGAATGTAGTGGTCTGGGTCAATGTACCAGCAGATTCATCGAGCAGTGGCTGGGCATCAGTGCACTTGTGTTGCCCCCAGGAGTACGGTCGCCACAGTGGCATTACCTTCTTCCTAGGGAGTGTGATGTCATGCTTGGGAGCAACGAACGATCTCTCTAGCAGGTTAACTGATTGGGCGGCGTTATTCCCACGAGTCATGACCCTCCAAACAGCGTTCATGAAGGCAAAGTGTTTGTTTTACGTGGGCAGTATGGTTGCAAAGCTGAACCTTAAAGGAATGTCCAGAAGGGCACCACCAGGAGTGGAGCCTACGGTTAAATTCGACTCCACCTGGGAAACCTCAACCATGCCAGCTACAGAACAGATGCACACATTGCAAGCTTAATTCCGTTAACGAACAAGACTCCGTCATGCCCCGTGGTCCGAGTCCGGCTTACTAGAGGGACACGTGAGGCTCTGGCACATGAGATTGGCCAATAACTGGTGTGTCATGCCCTTACATGTCCGTGGCTGCATGTGCGCTACACTGAAAAGGCCAGCGTTTGTCGCTTACAGGTGCAGATAACCCGCTAAACAACGTTAGTGATGGGGATCACTGATTACAATTATTACCCGCGAACAATGATTTCCCAGTAAGTGCAGGTCAACCGCAGTTCCGGAATTAGGCCTAACCGTCATTCCTGAAAAAATGAAAAACTTACGTGTGCAAACCACAGGTGCTGTAGCTTGCTTAACAGCTCGCCAGCCGTTCTCACGCCCAGTATGGATTACACGTGATTGCACAAAGGTGAGAAAGGGTACCGTATCCCCAGATAACATGTATGGATAGCGTACACATTCAAAATATATGTCTATACATCAGGAGGCAGGCTCAGACAGTGTTAGGCCCAGTATGGATTGCACGTGATTGCACAAAGGTTAGAAAGGGTACCGTTTCCCCGGATAACATGTATGGATAGCGTACACATTCAAAATATATGTCTATACATCAGGAGGCAGGCTCAGACGGCGTTAGGCCCAGTATGGATTGCACGTGATTGCACAAAGGTTAAAAAGGGTACCGTATCCCCAGATAACATGTATGGATAGCGTACACATTCAAAATATATGTCTATACATCACTAGGCAGGAAGACGGTGTTAGGCCCAGTATGGATTGCACGTGATTGCACAAAGGTTAGAAAGGGTACCGTATCCCCAGATAACATGTATGGATAGCGTACACATTCAAAATATATGTCCATACATCAGGAGGCAGGCTCAGACGGTGTCAGGCACAGTATGGATTTGACGGCCCAGACTACACAGCGGAGGAGCAGGGAGAGGTAAAGATTGCAAATGCTGGGGCCCTGCCCAAGCAAGGGGGGCCCACTCGTGGGCGTCGGTACTGGCACTGGGCCCCTCATAGTACGGCGGTGTGTCTGACGGCGGGTGTGCACCACCACCGTCAGAGACACTTGATTGCACTATGAAGGACCCTGTGCCAGTGCCCGCGCCCAAGAGTCGGCCTACCCACCTGTCCAGGGCAACGGCACTTGCACGGTGTCGTGCGCTAGGTGGTGACCCCGGCCATGGGGGGGGGAGGCAGCACAGTTAGGGAGTTTTAGAAAGTGGCATATGTTGATGTTGGACATTCAGCTGATGCAAAAGGTGAAATAGGTCAAGTCCCAGGAAGAGGTGGACCAAAGCAAGACATTTTTCTGTCACCCTATGTGTCATCAGGGGAAGGTGGGACAAAATCCTTGGAAACCCATGCGTGGTTCATTTTAATGAAGGTTAGATCATCCACATTTTGGGTTGACAGACGGGTCCTTTTTCTGTCAGGATTGATCCAGCTGCACTGAAGACTCTTTCCGATAGCACACTTGCAGCTGGGCAAGCGAGCTCCTGTAAGGCATATTGTGCCAATTCAGGCCAGGTGTCCAGTTTAGCGGCCCAATAGTCAAAGGGGAATGACCTGTGTGGGAGAACATCGATATGGGAGGAAAAGTAGTTTGTAACCATAGTTGACAACTGCTGTCTCCTGTCACTTTCCATCGATGCAGTATTACCAGTTATGTGAGCGGTACTTGAAAAATCAGTCCACAACATTGTCATGAAACCCCTGTCTCCAACGCCACTTCTGCTGTGTGCACCACGAACACCTCTGCCAAGCTGCCCCCGGCCCGTACGGCTCGTGTGAGAACCATCACCGCTGCTGTGTGCTGGGAATGCCTCAAGCAACCGATTTACCAGAGTTGCTTGTTTATTAGCCAATATTAGGTCAAGGTTCTCCTGTGGCATGATGTTTTGTAATTTGCCCTTATAGCGTGGATCCAGGATGCTGGCCAACCAGTAGTCGTCATCGTTCATCATTTTGGCAATGCATGGGTCCCTTTTTACGATCTGCAAGGCATAATCTGACATGTGGGCCAATGTTCCCGGTGTCAATGATGCACTGCGAGTGCTGGGTGGAGGAGCACTTTCTGGCAAATCCACATCCCTCCAGTCACGCACAAACCCTGTACCAGACCTTGCCACGCCAACATTTTCACTTGCCCCACGAGATGCATCCTCCTCCCCTAAGTAATCATCCCCATCATCCTCCTCCTCCTCCTCTTCTTCCTCCACCTTGTCCAGGAGAGGTCCTTGAGCAGACAATGGCTGAATGTCATCAAGGATTCCCTCCTCCTCTTCCTCCTCATCAACATTGGCTG
Organism: Dendrobates tinctorius; assembly: GCF_039654945.1. NCBI lineage: Eukaryota > Metazoa > Chordata > Amphibia > Anura > Dendrobatidae > Dendrobates > Dendrobates tinctorius. The sequence continues at coordinate 4,172,288 of NW_027361773.1, forward strand.
CAGACGCCTGCTCCTTAAGGTGCGTCAAAGTTTGCATGAGCAGACGCATAAGTGGGATGCTCATGCTTAGGATGGCGTCGTCTGCGCTTACCAGCCGTGTGCATTCCTCAAAACACTGAAGGACTTTACAGAGGTCTTTCAGCTTCGACCACTGCACACCTGTAAACTCCATGTCTGCTCTCAAAGTGCCTGGCCGTGTATCCTCCCACAAATGCATTATGGCCTGCCTCTGCTCGCACAGCCGCTCCACCATGTGCAGGGTGGAGTTCCACCTTGTTGCAATGTCAATAATGAGGCGGTGGTTGGGAAGGTGGAGCAATCGCTGCAGCTTCTGCATACGAACGGAGTGTACAGGCGACCGGCGGATGTGCGCGCACAGTCTTCGCACCTTCTGGAGCAGGGCTGTTAACTCCGGATAATTTTTGAGGAAGCACTGCACCACCAGGTTCAAGGTGTGAGCCAAGCAAGGTATATGGCTGAGTTTTGAAAGGGCTATGGCTGCCACAAAATTACGGCCGTTATCACTAACTACCTTGCCTGCCTCAAGATGTACACTGCCCAGCCATGACTCAATTTGTCGCTTCAAGTACTCGGCCAGCATCTCGGCGGTGTGTCTGTTGCCCAAACACATCATCTGCAACACAGCCTGCTGACGCTTTCCACTAGCTGCTCGATAGGGGGACACATCGTGTGCAACAGTGGCAGCTGCAGATGGAGTGCTCGTACGACTGTGCTCTGTGGACGAGCTTTCGCTTCTGGAGGAGGAGGAGGAGGAGGGTCGAACGCCTACAGCCAACTGTTTCCTATACCGTGGGCTAGGCAGCACTGTCCCACCACCGCTGTCCCCTGTGGACCCTGCATCCACCACATTAACCCAGTGCGCAGTGATGGACACTAGAGTTGAGCGAAACAGGTCAAAAAAATTCAAAAGTCGCCGACTTTTGGCAAAGTCGGGTTTCATGAAACGAAACCCGACCCTAGGATGAGGTCGGCCACGAGGTCGGCGACTTACGCGCCAAAGTCGCGTTTCAAAAGTTTGTTTTGCGCTCTTTTTCAGCCAATCAGGATCCACGGACACTGTGGGCAACGTGATGACATAGGCACGGGTCACCACCATCTTTCAGAAGGGCATGCAAGTGATTGTCTTGCTTTGGTGGGCGTCACAGGGGGTATAAAAGGGCGTGCACGCCGACCGCCATCTTACTTCTGCCGATCTTAGTATAGGGAGAGGTTGCTGCTGATTCTGTAGGGAGAGCGTTAGGCAGGGAAGAAGACAAAAAAACTGCTTCTGCTGCTAGCGATTTGGCCTGCACAACACACCAGTCACTGTGTGTGCAGTGCAAGGGGAGGCTATATAGTGGTGTATCAGTGGTGTTGGTTGTTGGGCTGCCTTTTAAGGCTTCCTGACAGGCTGGCATTGCTGTTTACCCACTGCTCCGCAAACTGCTTTTTTAAAAGCAATCCAATCTCCCTTATCCTCTAGTCACTTTTGTCACAGCAGTGCCATCGAGCCTGTCACATAGCGCTCAGATATCAGTGGGCCTCACACAATCCAAAAGTGTCCAGTGTCCAAAAGTGTGTGCAGATATTCAAAATCTCCCTTATCCTCTAGTCACTTTTGTCACAGCTGTGCCATCGAGCCTGTCACATAGCGCTCAGATATCAGTGGGCCTCACACAATCCAAAAGTGTCCACTGTCCACAAGTGTGTGCAGAAATTCAAAATCTCCCTTATCCTCTAGTCACTTTTGTCACAGCAGTGCCATCGAGCCTGTCACATAGCGCTCAGATATCAGTGGGCCTCACACAATCCAAAAGTGTCCAGTGTCCAAAAGTGTGTGCAGATATTCAAAATCTCCCTTATCCTCTAGTCACTTTTGTCACAGCAGTGCCATCGAGCCTGTCACATAGCGCTCAGATATCAGTGGGCCTCACACAATCCAAAAGTGTGTGCAGATATTCAAAATCTCCCTTATCCTCTAGTCACTTTTGTCACAGCAGTGCCATCGAGCCTGTCACATAGCGCTCAGATATCAGTGGGCCTCACACAATCCAAAAGTGTCCACTGTCAACAAGTGTGTGCAGAAATTCAAAATCTCCCTTATCCTCTCGTCACTTTGGTCACAGCTGTGCCATCAAGCCTGTCACATAGCGCTCAGATATCAGTGGGCCTCACACAATCCAAAAGTGTCCACTGTCCACAAGTGTGTGCAGAAATTCAAAATCTCCCTTATCCTCTAGTCACTTTTGTCACAGCAGTGCCATCGAGCCTGTCACATAGCGCTCAGATATCAGTGGGCCTCACACAATCCAAAAGTGTCCAGTGTCCAAAAGTGTGTGCAGATATTCAAAATCTCCCTTATCCTCTAGTCACTTTTGTCACAGCAGTGCCATCGAGCCTGTCACATAGTGCTCAGATATCAGTGGGCCTCAGACAATCCAAAAGTGTCCAGTGTCCAAAAGTGAGTGCAAATATTCAAAATCTCCCTTATCCTCTAGTCACTTTTGTCACAGCAGTGCCATCGAGCCTGTCACATAGCGCTCAGATATCAGTGGGCCTCACACAATCCAAAAGTGTCCAGTGTCCAAAAGTGTGTGCAGAAATTCAAAATCTCCCTTATCCTCTAGTCACTTTTGTCACAGCAGTGCCATCGAGCCTGTCACATAGCGCTCAGATATCAGTGGGCCTCACAGAATCCAAAAGTGTCCAGTGTCCAAAAGTGTGTGCAGATATTCAAAATCTCCCTTATCCTCTAGTCACTTTTGTCACAGCAGTGCCATCGAGCCTGTCACATAGCGCTCAGATATCAGTGGGCCTCACACAATCCAAAAGTGTCCAGTGTCCAAAAGTGTGTGCAGAAATTCAAAATCTCCCTTATCCTCTAGTCACTTTTGTCACAGCAGTGCCATCGAGCCTGTCACATAGCGCTCAGATATCAGTGGGCCTCACACAATCCAAAAGTGTCCACTGTCCACAAGTGTGTGCAGAAATTCAAAATCTCCCTTATCCTCTCGTCACTTTGGTCACAGCAGTGCCATCGAGCCTGTCACATAGCGCTCAGATATCAGTGGGCCTCACACAATCCAAAAGTGTCTGGCAAGGTCTCCTGCTCTGTCCTCATTCACACTACTAGTAATGGGAATGTGGACAGAGCAGGAGACCTTGCCGGACACGCATCAGGGAATCAACTGACGTGACTGAGCCACAGTAACTCAGGAACAAGTGTGGATTGTGCAGACGCCACTTCAGAGCAGGAACTGGCGGGGTTGGAGGCCAGGGGAAAAACTAGAGACAGTGGAGCCAGAGGCCTAAGTGGAGCACAGTTACAAATCTGTAGTAGTTTGCATGTGGATGGAGCAGGAGACTTTGCCATCTACACAGCAGGGGAACAGCTGGCATTATGAACCCCACTAACACAGGAGCTAGTGTGTGTTTCTCTGCGAAGATGGCACTTCTGAACACCAACTGGCGTTGTTGGAGCCCAGGATGAGGCATGGAGAAGGCTGAGGCCTGATGTTGTTGGCATGTGGAGGCAGCACTAGACTTTGCCGTCTACACAGCAGGGGAACAGCTGGCATTACTGAACCCCACTAAGACAGGAGATAGTGTGTGTTTCTCTGCGAAGACGGCACTTCTGAACACCAACTGGCTTTGTTGGAGCCCAGGATGAGGCATGGAGCAGGCTGAGGCCTGATGTTGTTGGCATGTGGAGGCAGCACTAGACTTTGCCATCTACACAGCAGGGGAACAGCTGGCATTACTGAACCCCACTAACACAGGAGCTAGTGTGTGTTTCTCTGCGAAGACAGCACTTCTGAACACCAACTGGCATTGTTGGAGCCCAGGATGAGGCATGGAACAGGCTGAGGCCTGATGTTGTTGGCATGTGGAGGTAGCACTAGACTTTGCCGTCTACACAGCAGGGGACAGCTGGCATTACTGAACCCCACTAACACAGGAGCTAGTGTGTGTTTCTCTGCGAAGATGGCACTTCTGAACACTAACTGGCGTTGTTGGAGCCCAGGATGAGGCATGGACCAGGCTGAGGCCTGATGGTGTTGGCATGTGGATGGAGCAGGAGACTTTGCCGTCTAGACAGCAGGGGAACAGCTGGCATTACAGAACCCCACAGACACAGTAGCGAGTGTGTTTCTCTCTGCGAAGACGGCACTTCTGAACACCAACTGGCGTTGTTGGAGCCCAGGATGAGGCATGGAGCAGGCTGAGGCCTGATGGATGGTGTTGGCATGTGGATGGAGCAGGAGATTTTGCCGTGTAGACAGCAGGGGAACAGCTGGCATTACTGAACCCCACAGACACAGTAGCGAGTGTGTTTTTCTCTGCGAAGTCGGCACTTCTGAACACCAATTGACGTTGTTGGAGCCCAGGATGAGGCATGGAGCAGGCTGAGGCCAACTTGCAGCACGTTAGAGGTTGTAGACTACTACTGATTGTAACCGTGCTCCACTTAGGCCTTAGGCTCCACCGTCTCTAGTATTTCCCCTGGCCTCCAACCCCGCCAGTGACAGCTCAGAAGTGGCGTCAAAACAATCCACACTTGTTCCTGTGTTACTTGGGCTCAGTCACATCAGTTGATCCCCTGATGTGTGTCCGGCAAGGTCTCCTGCTCTGTCCTCATTCACACTTGGTTGGAGGCCAGGGGAAATACTAGAGACAGTGGAGCCAGAGGCCTAAGTGGAGCAGGGTTAAAAATCAGTAGTAGTTTGAATGTGGATGGAGCAGGAGATTTTGCCATCCACACAGCAGGGGAGCAGCTGGCATTACTGAACCCCACTAACACAGGAGCTAGTGTTTTTCTATGTGCAGACGACACATCTGAGCGACAGCTGGCTGTGTTGAAGCCCAGGGATTATAGTTCAGGTGGTAGGAACATGAACACAACAGGAGACCTGGATACAGTTGACAACCAATTATTTAGTCGGGAAGAGGACTGGCAAATTCTGGGGAGATCCAGGCCTTGTTCATTTTCAGAAAAGTAAGCCGGTCGACGTTATCGTAAGAAAGTCACGTGCGACGGTCGGTTAGTACACCACTAGAGTTGAGCGAAACGGGTTGAAAAATTTCAAAAGTCACCGACTTTTGGCAAAGTCGGGTTTCATGAAACGAAACCCGACCCTAGGATGAGGTCGGCCACGAGGTCGGCGACTTACGCGCCAAAGTCGCGTTTCAAAAGTTTGTTTTGCGCTCTTTTTCAGCCAATCAGGATCCACAGACACTGTGGGCAACGTGATGACATAGGCAGGGGTCACCACCATCTTTCAGAAGGGCATGCAAGTGATTGGCTTGCTTTGGTGGCGTCACAGGGGGTATAAAAGGGCGTGCACGCCGACCGCCATCTTACTTCTGCCGATCTCAGTATAGGGAGAGGTTGCTGCTGATTCTGTAGGGAGAGCGTTAGGCAGGGAAGAAGACAAAAAAACTGCTTCTGCTGCTAGCGATTTGGCCTGCACAACACACCAGTCACTGTGTGTGCAGTGCAAGGGGAGGCTATATAGTGGTGTATCAGTGGTGATGGTTGTTGGGCTGCCTTCTAAGGCTTCCTGACATTCCTGCATTGCTGTTTACCCACTGCTCCGCAAACTGCTTTTTTAAAAGCAATCCCAATTTTTTTTTTTTGTCCTGCTGAGAAGAAAAAAAAACTGCTTCTGCTGCTAGCGATTTGGCCTGTACAACACACCAGTCACTGTGTGTGCAGTGCAAGGGGAGGCTATAAAGTGGTGTATCAGAGGTGTTGGTTGTTGGGCTGCCTTCTAAGGCTTCCTGACATTCCTGCATTGCTGTTTACCCACTGCTCCGCAAACTGCTTTTTTAAAAGCAATCCCAATTTTTTTTTTGTCCTGCTGAGAAGAAAAAAAAACTGCTTCTGCTGCTAGCGATTTGGCCTGCACAACACACCAGACACTGTGTGTGCAGTTCATGGGGAGGCTATATTGTGGTGTATCAGTGGTGTTAGTTGTTGGGCTGCCTTTTAAGGATTCCTGACAGGCTGGCATTGCTGTTTACCCACTGCTCTGCAAACTGCTTTTTTAAAAGCAATCCAATCTCCCTTATCCTCTAGTCACTTTTGTCACAGCTGTGCCATCGAGCCTGTCACATAGCGCTCAGATATCAGTGGGCCTCACACAATCCAAAAGTGTCCAGTGTCCATAAGTGTCTGCAGAAATTCAAAATCTCCCTTATCCTCTAGTCACTTTGGTCACAGCTGTGCAATCGAGCCTGTCACATAGCGCTCAGATATTCATTGGGCCTCACACAATCCAAAAGTGTCCAGTGTCCACAAGTGTGTGCAGAAATTCAAAATCTCCCTTATCCTCTCGTCACTTTTGTCACAGCTGTGCCATCGAGCCTGTGACATAGCGCTCAGATATCAGTGGGCCTCACACAATCCAAAAGTGTCCAGTGTCCACAAGTGTCTGCAGAAATTCAAAATCTCCCTTATCCTCTAGTCACTTTGGTCACAGCTGTGCAATCGAGCCTGTCACATAGCGCTCAGATATTCATTGGGCCTCACACAATCCAAAAGTGTCCAGTGTCCACAAGTGTGTGCAGAAATTCAAAATCTCCCTTATCCTCTCGTCACTTTTGTCACAGCTGTGCCATCGAGCCTGTGACATAGCGCTCAGATATCAGTGGGCCTCACACAATCCAAAAGTGTCCAGTGTCCACAAGTGTCTGCAGAAATTCAAAATCTCCCTTATCCTCTAGTCACTTTGGTCACAGCTGTGCCATCGAGCCTGTCACATAGCGCTCAGATATTCATTGGGCCTAACACAATCCAAAAGTGTCCAGTGTCCACAAGTGTGTGCATAAATTCAAAATCTCCCTTATCCTCTCGTCACTTTTGTCACAGCTGTGCCATCGAGACTGTGACATAGCGCTCAGATATCAGTGGGCCTCACACAATCCAAAAGTGTCCAGTGTCCACAAGTGTATGCAGAAATTCAAAATCTCCCCTGTCCTATAGACACCTTGTACCTTGTTTTACATTACTATATAGTTTGTTGGATTTTGTCTACATTTCTACCAAAAATGAGGAAGGCTGGTGGAAGAGGGCGTGGAATTGGGCGGGGGTTGGCAGCTGGTAATGATGGTGTTGTTGGTGGATTTGATGTTAGTGGCAAGAGCAAAATAGGACCGAATGCAGGAGGTGTTGAGCCTGCGTCATCGTCTGGCTACATAAGGCCTCGAACGCTTAGTTTTCTAGGAGTTGGCAAACCGCTTTTAAAGCCAGAGCATCAGGAAAAAGTTTTGTCTTACATTGCTGACTCAGCCTCCAGCTCTATCGCCTCCTCTTCTTCAGTTGTAAAAAGTAAAAGCACTGAGTCGTCATTGGAGGCTCATGTTCATGAACCACACCTTTCCTTGTGTCCTTCACCCCAACCAAGATTGAAGGATGACGCAGGCCATACTACTGATTACTCCATGGAGCTGTTTTCACATACCATGCCTGGATTATCAAGTCAAATGGTGAATTACCCAGGCCAAGATGAATCTGACATGGAGTGAACTGATGCACAGCCGCTGATGGATGATTCTGCTGGTACATTCACTCAGAGCACTACATTGTCCTCTCAGTGTACAGAGCCAGATTCTGACCCTGATGAGACTCAGGTGCCCCTTCCCGCACACTATACCACCATACACGGTGACACAGAAGAAGGTGCACATGACATTGAAGAGGAGGTGATGGATGACCCCGTTGTTGACCCAGATTGGCATCCATTGGGGGAAGAGGGTGCTGCTTCCAATAGCTCAGATGAGGAGCATCCAGGGGAAGAGTCTTGAGAAGATCATTTGCATATTCCCAGTGCCTTCTGGGATAAGTGAAGAGTCTCCGCGAGCTCAACGATCACTGGGTTTTGGCGGTTGCAGCTCAAAAGAGGAAATCGGAAAACCAGGGGAAGAGTCTTGAGGAGATCATTTGCATATTCCCAGTGCCTTCTGGGATAAGTGAAGAGTCTCCGCGAGCTCAACGATCACTGGGTTTTGGCGGTTGCAGCTGAAAAGAGGAAATCGGAAAACCAGGGGAAGAGTCTTGAGGAGATCATTTGCATATTCCCAGTGCCTTCTGGGATAAGTGAAGAGTCTCCGCGAGCTCAACGATCACTGGGTTTTGGCGGTTGCAGCTCAAAAGAGGAAATCGGAAAACCAGGGGAAGAGTCTTGAGGAGATCATTTGCATATTCCCAGTGCCTTCTGGGATAAGTGAAGAGTCTCCGCGAGCTCAACGATCACTGGGTTTTGGCGGTTGCAGCTGAAAAGAGGAAATCGGAAAACCAGGGGAAGAGTCTTGAGGAGATAATTTGCATATTCCCAGTGCCTTCTGGGATAAGTGAAGAGTCTCCGCGAGCTCAACGATCACTGGGTTTTGGCGGTTGCACCTGAATAGAGGAAATCGGAAAACCAGGGGAAGAGTCTTGAGGAGATCACTTGCGCATTTTCCAGTGCCTTCTGGGATAAGTGAAGAGTCTCCGCGAGCTCAACGATCACTGGGTTTTTGGCGGTTGCAGCTCAAAAGAGGAAATCGGAAAACCAGGGGAAGAGTCTTGAGGAGATCATTTGCATATTCCCAGTGCCTTCTGGGATAAGTGAAGAGTCTCCGCGAGCTCAACGATCACTGGGTTTTGGCGGTTGCAGCTCAAAAGAGGAAATCGGAAAACCAGGGGAAGAGTCTTGAGGAGATCATTTGCATATTCCCAGTGCCTTCTGGGATAAGTGAAGAGTCTCCGCGAGCTCAACGATCGGCGCGCGAAATTTGGCTCATTTTTCATCGTTTTTAAGAAATCTCAAGATGGAAGAGGCCAGGAGCCATTTGGTGAGCTGCATTTCTTGCTACATGTTCACAGATTTACCAGTGGAAAAGCCAAACTTCACATGCCACAAATGCAAGCTTGTGTCCCTGTTGGAGGAAAAGTTGCAAAATCTCGAAGAGAGGTTAGCTACGTTGAAGATCATTAAGGAAGGTGAAGAGTTCTTGGACAGAGCAGAATTATCTCTTCATGTTACAGAAAGAGAAGAAATTCGAAGTGCACCTGAAGAAACAGAGGAATGGAGACATGTGACCCAGAGAAGCAGGAGGATCAGGAGGCAGTCAGCACCCATACTGCTCAGAAACCAGTACCAGGCTCTCACGCAGGAAAACGATGAAGAAATACATCAGGATAAGACTTTGCCAACAAACAGCAACCTTGTATGCCCTCAGAGTCCTCCTGGATGGAGAAAGAAAAATGTTGTGAAGAAGAAACGGAGAGTGGTGGTCATGGGGGATTCCCTGCTGAGAGGAACAGAGGCCGCTATCTGCAGACCGGATATAACTACAAGAGAAATGTGCTGTCTTCCAGGTGCAAAAATTAAAGATGTGTCTGACAGGATATCAGGACTCTTCAGACCTACAGATGACTACCCATTCCTGCTACTACATGTGGGGACAAATGACACCGCAAGAAACGACCTGGAAATCATCTGCAGAGACTTTGAAGACTTAGGCAAGAAAGTGAAAGAACTGGGAGCGCAGGTGGTCTTCTCTTCCATCCTCCCAGTGGATGGCCATGGAACAAGGAGGTGGAATAAGATTCTGCAGGTGAACAACTGGCTACGTCGATGGTGCCGTCAGCAACGATTTGGATTTCTGGATCACGGAGTGAACTACTTATACGATGGACTACTTGCTAGAGATGGGGTGCACCTTACGAAGACTGGAAAGCATGTATTTGGAAGTCGCCTTGCTACACTTGTAAGGAGAGCTTTAAACTAGAACAACGTGGGAAGGGAAGCAAAAGACCAGAAAAAGCCATACACCTGACAAATGCTATTGAGAACTCTGCTATTAGAAGTGGAAAGGAAGAACAAAGACGAAAGAATCTAATTAATAAAAATATTGGAGAAAGAGAAACCAATCACAAACTAAAATGTTTCTATACTAATGCACAAAGCATGGGCAACAAACAAGGAGAATTGGAACTACTAACACAGGAACAGAAATATGATGTAATTGGAATCACTGAAACTTGGTGGGACAATACACATGATTGGAATACAAGACTAGAAGGATACAACTTATTTGCAAGAAACAGACTTGATAAACGAGGAGGGGGTGTCGCATTGTATGTTCGAAACGCGTATATCTGCACAGAGATTGAAGCTTCAGAGACTGGGAGTTCTGTGGAAACTGTTTGGGTAAGAATACAAGGACAGAACAATGGAAAGGACACCATTGTAGGCATTTACTACAGGCCGCCTGTGCAAGCCGAATATATAGATGAACTCTTTATGCATCAGATGGCCAAGTTCTCCAAAAAATATGACATAGTTGTCATGGGAGATTTCAACTATCCAGACATTTGTTGGGAATCTCTCTCAGGCAAAACTAACAGGTCAAGGAAATTCTTATCCTCTCTTGCTGACAACTTTATCTTCCAAAAGGTAAGGGAGAAAACAAGGGGAACTGCTACCTTGGATCTAATCCTTATAAACAGGGAGGAAATGGTTGAGGAGGTAAAAGTGGCTGGGACCCTAGGAGGTAGCGACCATGCTATTTTAGAATTTTGGATTACTAGAGGTGGAAGACCTGTGAAGACTCAGACGTCAAGGTTAGATTTCAGAAAGGCAGATTTTAAGGGATTCAGAAAGAGAATTGGAGGGATCCAATGGCTGGATATCCTTAAAGACAAAAATGTCCAGGAAGGATGGGAAATCTTGAAAAATGAAATTCTCAAAGCACAGTTGTTAACAATTCCGAAAAGAGGGAAGAATAGGAAGCATTTAAGGAAACCAGGATGGATGAACACAGAACTTAAGCACATGCTAAAAAGGAAGAAAAAAATGTTTATAAAATGGAAAGAGGGAGGCATATCTAAAGAAGAATATAATGCTGTCTGCAGAACCTGCAGGGCACAAATCAGATTAGCTAAAGCTGAAAATGAACTGAGGCTTGCAAGAGATGTCAAAAGCAATAATAAAGGATTTTGGGGATATGTCAAAAGTAAAAGAAAAGTCAAAGATGCTATAGGATTTTTACAGGATGAAAATGATGAAATGGTAAGACAGGATGTTGAGAAGGCTGAACTTTTAAATTCCTATTTTGCATCTGTTTTCTCTCAGAAAGGAAATGCAACATCAACTGTTATTCACTGTCCTATTAAGGGAATAGAAGAATCCAGGATATCTATAAACAGAAAGATAGTGAGGAAACACTTAGCTAACCTAAATGAATTCAAGTCTCCAGGTCCAGATGAATTACACCCCAGAGTACTGAAGGAGATAGCAGAAGAAATTTTTGAACCCCTCTCCATAATCTTTGAAAATTCTTGGAGAACAGGAGAAGTGCCAGAAGACTGGAGAAGAGCAAATGTTGTTCCTATCTTCAAAAAGGGGAAGAAGGTGGACCCAGGCAACTATAGGCCAGTGAGTCTGACTTCTATACCAGGAAAGATCTTTGAACAAATTATTAAACAACATGTATGTCAATACCTGGATAAGAATGAAGTGATTAAACAGAGTCAGCATGGGCTTCTAACTAATAAGTCATGTCAGACTAACTTAATTTCCTTCTATGACGGTATCACTGATTGGGTGGATCAAGGAAATGCTGTAGATATAGTATATCTTGACTTCAGCAAAGCATTTGACAAAGTCTCTCATACAATCCTTATTGAAAATATGACTAAGTATGGAATGGACAAGGCAACTGTTAGGTGGATTCATAACTGGCTTAGTGATCGGACCCAAAGAGTGGTCGTAAATGGCTGCACATCCAGTTGGAAGAATGTCTCAAGTGGGGTACCACAGGGCTCTGTCCTGGGCCCTGTATTGTTCAACATCTTTATCAACGATTTAGATGAAGGAATTGAGGGTAAACTGATTAAATTTGCTGATGACACAAAGCTAGGAGGGATAGCTAATACTAGAGAAGAGAGAGAGAGGATTCAAAAAGATTTAAATAAACTGGAGAAGTGGGCAGCAACTAACAGAATGGTTTTTAACAGGGAGAAATGCAAAGTACTACATCTGGGCAATAAAAATGAAAAAAGCATATATAGAATGGGAGGAATAGGGCTAAGTGACAACACATGTGAAAAAGAATTGGGTATACTAATAGATCACAGACTGAATATGAGTCAACAGTGTGATGCAGCAGCAAAAAAGGCAAATGCAATTCTAGGATGTATTAACAGAAGCATACAGTCTAGATCACGTGAAGTCATTATTTCCCTCTACTCCTCTTTGGTCAGACCTCATCTGGAATATTGTGTCCAGTTTTGGGCACCACATTTTAAAAAAGACATCAACAAACTGGAGCAAGTTCAGAAAAGAGCGACCAGAATGGTGACCGGTCTGCAAACCCTGTCTTATGAGGAAAGGTTGCAGGATTTGGGAATGTTTAGTTTGCAAAAGAGAAGACTGAGAGGAGACTTAATAGCTGTCTACAAATATCTAAAGGGCTGTCACATTGTAGAAGGATCAACTTTATTCTCATTTGCACAAGGAAAGACTAGAAGCAATGGGATGAAACTGAATGGGAAGAGACACAGATTAGATATTAGAAAAAACTTTTTGACAGAGTGATCAATGAGTGGAACAGGCTGCCACGAGAAGTGGTGAGTTCTCCTTCAATGGAAGTCTTCAAACAGAGGCTGGACAGACATCTGACTGGGATGATTTAGCGAATCCTGCTTTGAGCAGGGGGTTGGACCAGATGGCCCAGGAGGTCCCTTCCAACTCTACGATTCTATGATTCTATGATTCTTTGATCGACATCGCAACAGCTGTTATCTGGCAGGCCCGGAGCACTCCAAAGACAGGTTCCAAACATCAAAAGAGTTGCTGGACAGCTTGTCCAGAGGGTCAAAAGATCACAGCATGCTAGGCCGCAAAATGTCTGCCAAAGTAGGAAGAGTGCAGTGTGGCACTTTTTTGACCAAAATCCTCATGATCAGGCCAAGGTTATCTGTAAGAAGTGCGCAAAGACCTTTAGCCGAGGGAAAAATCTGAAAAATTTGAATACCAGTTGCATGCTTAGACATTTAACCAGCATGCACTTGCAAGCGTGGACACAACACCAAACCTCAAGTGCCACATGTGCAACTGATCACAACGAAGGTATTCAGCAACGCTACATTGTTTCCCCCACTGTAAGCCCACCGGTTAGCACAGCAGCAAATGTTGAGGTGTCGTTGCAAGGCCACAGCAGTCAGGGAATCCCACTGTTATATCAACGAAAGACTGATTCTAGGCCATCAGAAAGAACACCAACTCCATCACCATCATCAACCCTCTCTCAGTCCGCCCTGTCCACCGCTACTTCCACCATATGCAGCTCTCAAGTACAGCTCACCCTCCCAGACACTATGAGTAGGTCAAGAAAGTACTCAGTCTCTCATCCGCGTACACTGGGTTTGAACGCCCACATTGCCAAACTAATCTCGTTTGAGATGATGCCCTTTCAGTTGGTGGAAAGCACAGCTTTCCGTGAACTCATGGCCTATGCAGAACCACGCTATGACCTACCCAGTCGCCACTTCTTCTCTCGCAAAGCCATCCCAGCCCTCCACCATCATGTGAATGACCGCATTGTCCATGCACTCAAGCAGTCAGTGAGCAGAAAGGTGCACCTCACAACTGATGCATGGTCCAGTCGGCATGGCCAGGGCCGTTACTTGTCCATCACTGCGCACTGGGTTAATGTGGTGGATGCAGGGTCCACAGGGGACAGCGGTGGTGGGACAGTGCTGCCTAGCCCATGGTATAGGAAACAGTTGGCTGTAGGCGTTCGACCCTCCTCCTCCTCCAGAAGCGAAAGCTCGTCCACAGAGCGCAGTCGTACGAGCACTCCATCTGCAGCTGCCACTGTTGCACACGATGTGTCCCCCTATCGAGCAGCTAGTGGAAAGCGTCAGCAGGCTGTGTTGCAGATGATGTGTTTGGGCAACAGACACACCGCCGAGGTGCTGGCCGAGTACTTGAAGCGACAAACTGAGTCATGGCAGGGCAGTGTACATCTTGAGGCAGGCAAGGTAGTTAGTGATAACGGCCGTAATTTTGTGGCAGCCATAGCCCTTTCAAAACTCAGCCATATACCTTGCTTGGCTCACACCTTGAACCTGGTGGTGCAGTGCTTCCTCAAAAATTATCCAGAGTTAACTGCCCTGCTCCAGAAGGTGCGAAGACTGTGCGCGCACATCCGCCGGTCGCCTGTACACTCCGTTCGTATGCAGAAGCTGCAGCGATTGCTCCACCTTCCCAACCACCGCCTCATTATCGACATTGCAACAAGGTGGAACTCCACCCTGCACATGGTGGAGCGGCTGTGCGAGCAGAGGCAGGCCATAATGCATTTGTGGGAGGATACACGGCCAGGCAGTTTGAGAGCAGACATGGAGTTGACAGGTGTGCAGTGGTCGAAGCTGAAAGACCTCTGTAAAGTCCTTCAGTGTTTTGAGGAATGCACACGGCTGGTAAGCGCAGACGACGCCATCCTAAGCATGAGCATCCCACTTGTGCGTCTGCTCATGCAAACTTTGATGCACCTTAAGGAGCAGGCGTCTGCAGCCAATGTTGATAAGGAGGAAGAGGAGGAGGGAATCCTTGATGACATTCAGCCATTGTCTGCTCAGGGACCTCTCCTGGACGAGGTGGAGGAAGAAGAGGAGGAGGAGGAGGATGATGGGGATGATTACTTAGGGGAGGAGGATGCATCTCGTGGGGCAAGTGAAAATGTTGGCGTGGCAAGGTCTGGTACAGGGTTTGTGCGTGACTGGAGGGATGTGGATTTGCCAGAAAGTGCTCCTCCAACCAGCACTTGCAGTGCATCATTGACACCGGGAACATTGGCCCACATGTCAGATTATGCCTTGCAGATCCTAAAAAGGGACCCACGCATTGCCAAAATGATGAACGATGACGACTACTGGTTGGCCAGCATCCTGGATCCACGCTATAAATGCAAATTACAAAACATCATGCCACAGGAGAACCTTGACCTAATATTGGCTAATAAACAAGCAACTCTGGTAAATCGGTTGCTTGAGGCATTCCCAGCACACAGCAGCGGTGATGGTTCTCACACGAGCCGTACGGGCCGGGGGCAGCTTGGCAGAGGTGTTCGTGGTGCACACAGCAGAAGTGGCGTTGGAGACAGGGGCTTCATGACAATGTTTTGGACTGATTTTTCAAGTACCGCTCACACAACTGGTAATACTGCATCGATGGAAAGTGACAGGAGACAGCAGTTGTCAACTATGGTTACAAACTACTTTTCCTCCCATATCGATGTTCTCCCACACAGGTATTCCCCTTTGACTATTGGGCCGCTAAACTGGACACCTGGCCTGAATTGGCACAATATGCCTTACAGGAGCTCGCTTGCCCAGCTGCAAGTGTGCTATCGGAAAGACTCTTCAGTGCAGCTGGATCAATCCTGACAGAAAAAAGGACCCATCTGTCAACCCAAAATGTGGATGATCTAACCTTCATTAAAATGAACCACGCATGGGTTTCCAAGGATTTTGTCCCACCTTCCCCTGATGACACATAGGGTGACAGAAAAATGGCTTGCTTTGGTCCACCTCTTCCTGGGACTTGACCTATTTCACCTTTTGCATCAGCTGAATGTCCAACATCAACATATGCCACTTTCTAAAACTCCCTAACTGTGCTGCCTCCCCCCCATGGCCGGGGTCACCACCTAGCGCACGACACCGTGCGAGTGCCGTTGCCCTGGACAGGTGGGTAGGCCGATTCTTGGGCGCGGGCACTGGTACAGGGTCCTTCATAGTGCAATCAAGTGTCTCTGACGGTGGTGGTGCACACCTGCCGTCAGACACACCGCCGTACTATGAGGGGCCCAGTGCCAGTACCGACGCCCACGAGTGGGCCCCCCTTGCTTGGGCAGGGCCCCAGCATTTGCAATCTTTACCTCTCCCTGCTCCTCCGCTGTGTAGTCTGGGCCGTCAAATCCATACTGTGCCTGACACCGTCTGAGCCTGCCTCCTGATGTATAGACATATATTTTGAATGTGTACACTATCCATACATGTTATCTGGGGATTCGGTACCCTTTCTAACCTTTGTGCAATCACGTGCAATCCATACTGGGCCTAACACCGTCTGAGCCTGCCTCCTGATGTATAGACATATATTTTGAATGTGTACTCTATCCATACATGTTATCCGGGGAAACGGTACCCTTTCTAACCTTTGTGCAATCACGTGCAATCCATACTGGGCCTAACACTGTCTGAGCCTGCCTCCTGATGTATAGACATATATTTTGAATGTGTACGCTATCCATACATGTTATCTGGGGATACGGTACCCTTTCTAACCTTTGTGCAATCACGTGCAATCCATACTGGGCCTAACACCGTCTGAGCCTGCCTCCTGATGTATAGACATATATTTTGAATGTGTACGCTATCCATACATGTTATCTGGGGATACGGTACCCTTTCTAACCTTTGTGCAATCACATGCAATCCATACTGGGCCTAACACCGTCTGAGCCTGCCTCCTGATGTATAGACATATATTTTGAATGTGTACGCTATCCATACATGTTATCTGGGGATACGGTACCCTTTCTAACCTTTGTGCAATCACGTGCAATCCATACTGGGCCTAACACCGTCTGACCCTGCCTCCTGATGTATAGACATATATTTTGAATGTGTACGCTATCCATACATGTTATCCAGGGAAACGGTACCCTTTCTAACCTTTGTGCAATCACGTGCAATCCATACTGGGCCTAACACCGTCTGAGCCTGCCTCCTGATGTATAGACATATATGTTGAATGTGTACGCTATCCATACATGTTATCTGGGGATACGGTACCCTTTCTAACCTTTGTGCAATCACGTGCAATCCATCCTGGCCTATCACTGTCTGAGCCTGCCTCCTGATGTATAGACATATATTTTGAATGTGTACGCTATCCATACATGTTATCCGGGGAAACGGTACCCTTTCTAACCTTTGTGCAATCATGTGCAATCCATACTGGGCCTAACACCGTCTGAGCCTGCCTCCTGATGTATAGACATATATTTTGAATGTTTACGCTATCCATACATGTTATCTGGGGATACAGTACCCTTTCTAACCTTTGTGCAATCACGTGCAATCCATACTGGGCCTAACACCGTCTGAGCCTGCCTCCTGATGTATAGACATATATTTTGAATGTGTACGCTATCCATACATGTTATCTGGGGATACGGTACCCTTTCTCACCTTTGTGCAATCACGTGTAATCCATACAGGGCGTGAGAACGGCTGGCGAGCTGTTAAGCAAGCTACAGCACCTGTGGTTTGCACACGTAAGCTTTTCATTTTTTCAGGAATGACGGTTAGGCCTAATTCCGGAACTGCGGTTGACCTGCACTTACTGGGAAATCATTGTTCGCGTGTAATAATTGTAATCAGTGATCCCCATCACTAACGTTGTTCAGTGGGTTATCTGCACCTGTAAGCGACAAACGCTGGCCTTTTCAGTGTAGCGCACATGCAGCCACGGACATGTAAGGGCATGACACACCAGTTATTGGCCAATCTCATGTGCCAGAGCCTCACGTGTCCCTCTAGTAAACCGGACTCGGACCGCGGGGCATGACGGAGTCTCGTTCGTTAACGGAATTAAGCTTGCAATGTGTGCATCTGTTCTGTAGCTGGCATGGTTGAGGTTTCCCAGGTGGAGTCGAATTTAACCGTAGGCTCCACTCCTGGTGGTGCCCTTCTGGACATTCCTTTAAGGTTCAGCTTTGCAACCATACTGCCCACGTAAAACAAACACTTTGCCTTCATGAACGCTGTTTGGAGGGTCATGACTCGTGGGACTAACGCCGCCCAATCAGTTAACCTGCTAGAGAGATCGTTCGTTGCTCCCAAGCATGACATCACACTCCCTAGGAAGAAGGTAATGCCACTGTGGCGACCGTACTCCTGGGGGCGACACAAGTGCACTGATGCCCAGCCACTGCTCGATGAATCTGCTGGTACATTGACCCAGACCACTACATTCCCCTCGCACGCTACACGACCTGAATCTGACCCTGATGAAACTCAGGTTACCCTTCCCATATACAGTTCCATCTTACACGGTGACAAAGAGGAAGCTGCAGATGAAAGTGCAGGTTCGGCCCACCCGCCATCAGACACACCACCGTACTATCAGGGGCCCTGTGCCAGTGCCGTCGCCAACGAGTGGGCCCCCCCTGCTTGCTCAGGATCACAGCACTTGCAAAGTTGAAATACTGTGCAGTGAGATGGAAGATGGGGACGACGAGGAATCCAGACAAGTACAGGGATTCCCTAGCGAGGAGACTTATTTGATTGTTTTCAATGTTGGGACAGCAATTTTTGGGGAGCACTATACTCTGGAGAATGATAGATGGGGCCCACCATACACTGGAACATTCCAAAGGTGGACATCAGACACTGGAGCAGCATTTACAGGGCCCATTATACACTAGAGCATTAGAAATGGGGCCCATTATGTTTGGAGCATTATTTGGGCCCATAAGACAGTGGAGCTTCATCCATGGGGACCAACATATACTGTAGCATTATGTGGAGCTCATTATGTGGAGCTCATCATATACTGTTTCAAACATTATATGGGACCAATGATTCTGTATGGAGAAATAGATGGGCCTCGTCATGAGATGTAAAAAGTGAGGTATTTTTCATTGTACTATACCGCTATTTCTCTGCCGTATCGGAGCATGATGAGTTGTGATATGTGTTAAAGGGGCGCTCTTTCGCCCAGGGCACATGAAAACCTGCAGCCAGCCCTCCCCCCCACAACTTTAGCCAAATAACCCCCATTTTTCAGTGCGTAACTTGTATTATGAAGTTAATTAAGGTTGACAAGCTTAAGTAAGAAGAATTGATGCTTTTGGCATTCAAATGGGCACTGTAGGTGTGTTTCCTGTCCTCCTCTCACTGCCGACTTTTATTCCCCATTGACTTACATTGGGTTTCGTGTTTCGGGACGACCCCGACTTTTCCCTATAATCGGACGATCTTGCTCGACCCGACTTTTGGAAAAGTCGGGTTTCACGAAACGAAACGCGACCCTAAAAAACCAAAAGTCGCTCAACTCTATACACCACCTGCGGCACTAAAGACGCGTTCCGATAATACACCGGCAGCAAGGCAAGCCAGCACCTCCAATGCATACTGGCTAAGTTCTGGCCATGTATCCAGCTTAGAGACTCAAAACTTGAAGGGGGAAGAGCCATCTGGGAGTACACTCACAGGGCAAGACATGTAGTCTGTCACCAGCTGACGGAAACGTTGCCTCCTGCTGACTGGAGCCGTCAGTGATGGTGTAGACAATTGTGGCGGACACACAAAACTTTTCCACATTTGGGCCATAGTGGTCTTGCCTTGTGCTGAGGCGCTGCCTCTGCTCCCTCTTTGTGCCGAGTTTCCTCCACTGTCTCGACTCACAGAGGTCCTTTGTAAAGCACTAGCACCACTGCTGTCGGGTGGAATGGAAAACATGATGGACTGCACCAGTGTGTCTTGGTACTCCCACAGTTTACGCTCCCGGTTCAACATTGGTATGAGGGTTTGCAAGTTGTCCCGGTATACAGGATCTAGGAGGGTGTACACCCAATAATCAGCCGTGTAGAGAATGTGGGCGATGCGGCGTTCGTTTCTCAGGCACTGCAGCATGAAGTCAACCATGTGCTGCAGACTCCCAACTGCCAAAGAACCGCTGTCCCCTGCTTGAGGCGTGAGCTCTGCCTGCTCTGCATCACCCCACCCTCGCTGTACATACTGACTAGAGCTTTGTGTACCTCCCTCCTCTGGAGAGATGTCTTCCTCCTCCATCGACTCCTCCTCGTCCTCCTCACAAAGTGTCCCCTGCATAGGCCTTTGTGAGGAAGCACGTAGCGCAGACTGTCCAGAAGCAGGTGGCATTTGGGACTCCTCATCCTCCACCTCTTCCAAAACTTCATCCCTTAGTGCTTGCTGTGTTTTTTGAAGCAGGCAGATAAGTGGGACAGTCATGCTGACTAGTGTATCATCTGCAGTCGCCATCCGCGTGGAATCATCGAAGGCACGCAAAACGAGGCAGATGTCCTTCATAGAGGCCCACTCAGTGGTGCTGAAGTGTGACCGGCGCACAGTGCGACTTGTTAGCGCCTGATGCAGCTGGTACTCCATTACTGCTGCCTGCTGCTCACACAACCGCTCCAACATATGTAATGTAGAATTCCACCTGGAGGGTAGGTCACATATGATGTGATGTTCCAGAAGGCATAATCGGCGCTGCAGAGCAGCAAGGCGCAACCTTGCCATGCTGGAATGCCGCAAGTGAGCGCAATCTATGCGGACCATGTGCAGCAGTGTATCAAGATCCGGATAGTCCCTCAGAAAGCTCTGCATGACCAAGTTGAGCACATGTGCCAGACATGGGATGTGAGTGAGGTTGCCTAGGCCAAGAGCTGCCACCAGATTTCGGCCATTGTCACACACTACCAAGCCCGGCTGGAGATTCTCTGGCACAAACCACACGTCGCTCTCCTGCTTGATGGCATTCCAGAGCTCCTGCGCTGTGTGGCTTCGATTCCCCAAAGAAATTAATTTCAGTACGGCCTGTTGACGTTTGGTAGCGGCTGTGCTCATATCGGTCGTAACAGGCTCCTGCTGCACTGTTTCAGAGGAACTTGAGTAGGAGGAGGAGTCAGTGTGTACAGACTGGATTCCTGCAATCCGTGGAGTTGGCAGAACACGTAGAGCGCCACTTTCCAGATCTGTACCCGGCTCCACAACATTGACCCAATGGGCAGTGAGGGAAAGGTATCGTCCATGCCCATGGTTACTGGTCCACGCATCAGTAGTCAGGTGGACCTTGCTACTGATGGCGTTTAGTAGCGCATGTTTTATGCTTGCCTCCACATGTTTCTGCAGGGCAGGGATGGCTCGCCTGCTGAAATAAAAGCGACTGGGCACGGTGTATTATGGGACTGCCAATGCCATGATGTCCCGGAAGGTGTCAGTCTCTACCAGCCTGAATGAGAGCATTTCAAGTGCCAGTAGTTTGGCAATGCCAGCATTGAGAGCCTGTGCTCAGGGATGGTTTGCTGAGTATGGCCACCTTTTCTCCAATGCCTGTGCTACCGATGGCTGTCGAGTGGCTTGGGAGTGTGAGAATGACTTGGAACGTGGTGCTATGGGTGTAATGTCACAGGGTCTCCGGACAACAGTGCCAGAGGTTCTTCATTGGCAATCCTGTGAGGAAGCTGAACCAGCTATGTGTGAGCTGGAGGAAGAGGCCCCAACACGAGCTGAAGAGGTGGTAGGTGGTGCTGTACGTTGGCCTACGTCTTCAGTGTCTGTGTAACTCCACCTCGTGCTTGGTCCGCACATGTTTCCACATATTAGTGGTATTGAGGTTGCTGACATTTTTCCCTATTTTGACTCTCTGATGACACAGCTTGCATTTGACAAAGCAAATGTCATCTGCAACTGTGTCACAAAAGGACCACGCACTGCAAGTCTGTGGAGTGCCCGTTTTGCCTTTTGAAAGTGGAATGCTCCTAACAGGTGCCGAAGTGGAGGCTACAGGCAACCAAGTCTGCCCCCTCCCTCTCCCTCCAGTTTTGGCCGTTCGGGGAATCTCTTCCTCAGAGCTGCTCCCACCACCTTCCTGCTCCTCACGCCATGATGGGTCAAGGACCTCATCATCTACACTCCCCTCTTCAAACACCTGCTTCTCCTTGGTTGTCTCGCCAGCACCGTACACAACAGAAAGTGGCACCTGTGTCTCGTCATCATCTGATGCGTACTGAGGTGTGCTGACCATAGGCACTGGCCCACCCGCCTCTTCAGATTCAGAGGGACAAAGAAGTTGCGCATCACTGCATACTCCCTCTTCTTCACATTCTGGAATGCTGCTTGGCTGGCACCCTCTTTCCAAACCAACAGATTCCGAGAACAGAAGTAGAGACTGTGATGGCTCCTGTCCAGGGCTCTCTGACTGCCTGGGCACTTTGGCAGGTGGTGAAGAGACAGATGGTTGCTCTTCGGTGCTCTGGCCCTGAGAGGATGTGGAAGTAATTGAAGTCGATGCGTTAGCTGCCATCCATCCGACAACGGCTTCAGTTTGTTCCTCCCGCAGCAGTGGGGTACAGTGAGGTCCTACAAAGCTGCGCATAAAGGACTGTTGCCTGCTAAAACTGGGGGATTGCTGACTCACTGGTGCCAACAGCAGGCACAGAATCCCCACATCCTCTCCCTGCAGAATCCCCACGTCCTCTCCCTGCAGAATCCCAACGTCCTCTCCCTGCTGAAACTCCACGCCCACGGCCACGTGCCTTACTCCCTGCCTTCTTCATCTTGCTAGACTGAGAAAGATAGGCAGAAAAGTACAAAGGGGTTCCTTAGTGTGCTTTTTCCTGAACAGCTGGTTACAGGTATTAGAAACACTAATTTTAAGAAGTGTGTGTGTCGACTACACTTTAATGGGAGCTAATGTGGCCTACACAACTTTCAAATGTAGTGTTTGGTGAACTTTGTTGTTTTTTTTGTTGGGAAAAAAAACTAAAAGGATGTGACCAAAGATTTGAAAGTGAGAGTATCACCAACTTTCTGGAGCTATTACAATGCAGGCAGGTAACCTACAATGCAAAAGATGAGGCTCCAAAAAAATTGGGTAATACTAATCTGGCTGCAGCTGAAGGGCACAAGCCAGAAAAAAGGCTCCTCTATCTACTCCTATATAGTGTTTGCAACCAACCAATGTAGATGGAAATGGATGGATGCACACTAATAGGAGAAGAAAAAATGAGCTGCAATTAAAGAAAAATGTGTGAGGCAGTGACGCACGCTGAGCGGCCTACAACCAGACGTAGCTGCAGGACACACTACTCAGCGTGAGCTGCACTCACACACAGTCAGAGACCTCTTAGACAGCCGTGAACAGTGCAGCTAAGTGGGCACTAGCACTGAAAGGCTGCAGAAAGGCTCCGCTGTCTACTACTAGTGTTTGCAACCAACGTATATGGATACGGATGGAAGCACACTAGATAGAATTTAAGAAAAATAAGCAGCTCAAAAAGAAAAATATGTATGAGGCAGCAGTGATGCACGCTGGGCGTCCTACAACCAGACGTGGCTGAAGGACCCACTCCACAGCGTGAGCTGCACTCACACATCCCTTGCAGACAGCTCTGAACACTGCTGCTAGGGAAAAGCAAGCTACAGTGGTGGTTTATGTAGCCTGGGTTAAGCACTATATGTTTTGTGGAATCGCTATTTCTAACTGTCCCTCACAGTCTTCAACAGAAACCTGTCCCTAACTGAATTCACAGCAGAGTGACCAGAAATGGCGGCGGCGGTGGCTTTTTTAGTGCATCATGACATCTTTTCAGCAACCAATCACAGCCATGCCAATAGTTAACATGCCTACATGCCTAACAGGATGTGCCCACACTTCTGAGGATTCCCATTGGCTGAATCAAAGCGAGCGGGCTGATAGCATTATGGGAACTTCCGATTCCGGTATCTGATATGAAAAAATTATCGGAAGTCAGGATCGGAATTCCGATACAGCTAATATCGGCCGACACCCGATACTTGCGGTATCGGAAAGCTCAACACTACTCCAAGCACATCCTGAAGCGCAGACACAGCGCCTCCTAGCTGTAACAGAAGTTACTGCATCACACAAGGTACTCGGTCCCCAGATGCCACTACTTCTTCCTGTGTGCCCCACCCGGAATTACACAAGAACGTGTCCCACAACATTAGTCGTACCCTCAAAAATGCTGTTACTTGAAAAGTCCACATAACCACAGACACGTCGACAAGTGCTTGTGAGCAGGGATGGTACATCTCGCTAACGGCACTTTGGGTTAACATATTGGAAGCCGGGACCCAGTCGGACCTTCGGATGGAACACATCCTCGTGACGCCGAGGATCGCGGGCTCTACATCAATCAGAGTTGCCCCCACAGTGTACAGCTCCTGCAGCTCCTCCTCCTCCTCTTCAGTGTCCATCTTCGAAATTACCACATGAGTCACAAGCTGGAAGCACTGCAGCACTGCCTCAGCCATGCGGCAACAGGCTGTGCTGAAGCTAATATGCTTAGATGACAAACCGCACAATGCTGAAGAGTTGTGGACAGCTCTGAAAGCGCAGGCAGATCTGTGGCTGACACTGCTGAACCTACAGCCAGGCATGGTCATGTGTGACAATGGACAGAACCTGGTGTTGGCTCTGAGGTGAGGTGAGCTCACACACGTACTATGCCTGGCCCATGTGCTTAACCTCGTTTTTTGAACGGTTTGTCAAAACCTATCCGGAGCTTCCAGATCTGCTTGTGAAAGTACGCCACCTGTGTGCCCATTTTAGAAAGTCAGCGACAGCTTCCATTGCCCTTGACATGCTTCAGCAGCATTTGCAGCTTCTGGCTAACTGACTGGTGTATGATGTCTCCACATGTTGGAACTCTACACTACATATGTTGGAAATTATTTGTGAGCAGAAGAGGGCACTTGTTGAATACCAGCATCAGCAAGGACATCAGTATTCAGTTCAGACTCCACACATAAGACCTCAGAAGTGGACATGAATGTCAGACATACGAGTATGTACCATCCTACAAAACTTTGTGGAGTCCACCAAGATGGTGAGCGGCGATGACGCATTAATAAGCATCACCATCCCTGCTTCTTTGTATTGTGAAAAGCTCTCTGCTCACAATGAAAGATGATGCAATTCAGGAGGAGCACGATGAGATGGAGCAAGGAATCATACTGGGTGATTATACACAGCCCAGCCTCATGTCATTACAACATGGATTGGTTGACAATGAGGAAGAGGAGGAAGAAGAACAGGAGGTATTTTCATACTCCTTAGACGGTACTACAAGCACAACTGTCATACCATCTGTTCAGCGTGGATGGCCTGAAGACAGGGACTAGGAGGAGGAGAGCATGGTCAGTCATCCTCTTGGTGAGGACATGTAAGTTTTGCCAGTTAGAAGTCTTGCACGCATGGCTGACATTATGTTGCGCTGCCTTCCTGTGACCCTCATATTCTCCAAATTTTGGGTGACAGTCATTACTGGATGGTGACGTTTCTAGAGCCATGTTACAAGGAGAACTTTCAATCTCTTCTAAAATGGTGCAGTACCAGAAGGCCATTGTTGCGGAATTATTAAAAAAAATTCCCAACTGAAAATGCTGGCGGCAGAGGTCACAGTTCTTTGGACAACCAAGGAGTACAGGTGAGAGAGACACAGCTCCAATCCAGCAGAGGCAGGGAACACTGGAAAAGTTCTGGGAGAGTTTTCTCAGACCCTCCCATTGCACTGGCCCTGAGGCGCATATTACTCTCACAAGGAGTGCAAAGTTTTGGAAGCTGCTGAGGGAGTACTGTGCTGACCATACCAACATCCTCTGTGATTCCTCTGTGCCTTTTAATTAATGGGTATCCAAGCTGAACATGTGGCATGAACTGGTTCTCTATGCCTTGGAGGTCCTGGCCTGCCTTTCCGCTAGCGTTTTATCAGAGTGGGTATTTAGTGCCGCTGGTGGAATTATAACTGATAAACACATCTGCCTGTCAACTGAAAATCCTGACATGCTGACTTTTATAAAAATGAGCAATGGCTGGATTGGGCAGGATTTCTCTACACCACTGAATGATAACAGCGAAACATAAACTCAAATCCAGTGTCATTTTTTTAGGTCTATTCCCATGCACCTCTTCACACCCACACATGGGTATACGCTTCCTGATTTTGGCTATTTGCTGTTATCCTCCTCCTTCTTCTCATCCTCTTTAGCCAGCATCACTACATCACCATGACCGTGGTCTGTGATGCAGCAGCCACGTTATTTTTTTCAAGGGAGTTTATGATGCCCGTACAAAAAATGTTTACACAGTATGTTGAGGTGTACCCCCAAGGGGATAATGTTTGGCAGCCCACCAGCGGGTCTCCTATATTACAAGTATAGGACACCCGCTCCTTTAAACTGGGAAAAAAATTTTAGGAGGCCATCCTCCACGTCTCTTGCGACACCACCACTAGATCACCAGGGTGAACGTGTTGTGTGATGCAACAGCCAAGTTATTTTTTTCAAGGGTGTTTATGATGCCTGTAAAAAAATGTTTACACAGTATGTTGATGAGTACTCTCCCGGGGAAAATTTTTGTCAACCCATACACTTACTGCATGGGCATTACAAGTATAGGAGATTCGCTCCTTTAAGCTAAGAAACATTTTTCAGAGGTCATCGTCCATATTTGTGTATGGGCATTACAAGTATAGGAGTCCCACTCCTTTAAATTGGGAAAACATTTTTAGAAGTTTATCCCCCACGTCTCTTCTGACACCACCACTAGTTCACCAGGGTGAACGTGTTCCGTAATGCAACAGCCAAGTTATTTTTTTCAAGGGTGTTTATGATGCCTGTAAAAAAATGATTACACAGTATGTTGATCTGTACCCCCCCCGGGAGAAATTTTTGTCAGCCCATACACTTACTGCATGGGCATTACAAGTATAGGAGACTCGCTCCATTAAACTATGAAAACATTTTTCAGAGGCCATCGTCCACATTTTGTCATGATCCATTTCTTGGATCTGTGTCAGGTCTGGATTTCCTCACATTTAATCCTTTTTCTCTTTTCGCCCATCGGGTGTTAAATATGAGTTTCTGCCCCCGGTGGCCGCTGGGGTTTACTACAACTGTAGTTGGTCTGCTGATGTATATTCCCCCGGTGGCTGCCGAGGTTACTGCAGGGAAACTGCATGTGATTAATTAGTTATGCAGGTGGCAACTTCTCCCCCTCCTTCCTATAAAAGGAGTTCAGGTGCTGGAAATCACTGTTGGTTACACACCTGCTCTTGGGAGACCAACCAAGAGCAAGTTCAGGAGCTGAGTTCTGTGGTGCTTCAGTTGTTAGCTGTTGTCAAGTGGCTATCTCTGCTGTCCAGGAGCATTGCAGCAGAGCAAGCTAAGTTTTATTTTATTTTACCCTGTCTGTTGTATCTTTCCTTTGGGTTTTTTGTGTAGTACACTTTTCTGTTATGATGAGTCACCGAAGGAGGAAAAAACAAAATACTAGCTAAGTCCAGAAAAACCAGAGAGGTTGGCAGCTATCGGATTGCAGACCCCTGAACCTATCCACAACAACTAGCAGTAGCCGTGGGGGGTTCCTACGGTGCCCTAGACCCCTCGATCACAGCCGAAGAACTACATAGCCTAAAGACAGAAAGGGGAAAAACTAAACTGCCCCAGAGCAGACCCCAAAGCAATAGGCAGCCCCCAACATATAATGACGGTGAAGCAAGATGAAAACACTAACACAGATAGAAAGATAGGTTGAGCAAATGATGGGGCCCAAGCTAAATAAAATAGGACAGGATAGGAAAGCTGCTGTCTGCCATCCGCAAAAACCCTATCCAAAATGTGCCAACCGACTGATAGGAAAAACAGGCGCTGAAGTCGCTAGGCTTCAAAAGACTTTATCAGCACTCAGGTATATTCTGAAGACAGAGCAAAAGATCAACAGATCAGAGACAAAAATGGAATTCAGCTCACCCCCGGCCAGGGATGGCAGAACTCCCAAAAAATAAGGCAAAACAAAAACAAAACTGAAGTGTATAAAGTAGAGCAGAAAAACTTAGCTTTGAGACGCAGAAATCAGACTGGTCTCCAAGAATCCAGCAGGATCACCAGCAAGGCAGAAGGGTGTCGGCTGCCTTATATCCAGTCCTCAATTCCAGCCACCCAGTCATCATCTAGCTGCCCAGGTGTTTGGTAATTATCCTCACTACCTTCCTTCACCAGAGGAGGGAGTTCATCAGACCTCAACAGTGAAGGGAAAAATGAACTCACAACACTTTTCCCTGTCTCACCTCCTGGGGAGGGGGTTGGGGGTTTAGCTCAGGGCTAAACAGGAGACAGAGACAGGTCGGGGACTTGGGCCTCACTACCTTTAAGTGTACCCCCAAGTTAAGGAAAGACAGGGCACCTGCTTAGCCTGAGGTGCAGTTCAGGGGCCCCGGTTCCACATCTTCTGTTTTCCCCTTACTGCCCCATGACACGTTTATTTCAAGGAGGACTGGAGTGCATGCAAATTAGGGGCAGGCCTTGCATTCACTTCATGGGCAAACTTTATGGGAGTAACAAATAACTATTAATGGGAACTTTACTTTCATGTGGCCATTCAAAACGTCGGTTCAAAGGGTTATTGGGGTGCATGTAACTTTAGTGCAGGGCAGGCCTTGCATTCAATGCATAGGCAAACAGTATTGGAGGACCAAATGAATAATGGGAACTTTGGTTTCATATGCACATCCAAATGTCACGCGGGGCTTAGGTCAACTAAGGCTGAAATACCCGGGGCCCCTGTGGTGTCCCTTTAACTAGGGGAATCCCTGTCTGACCCTCTACCCAGGGTTTTTGCTGATGATGCAAATGCCTGAGCCTCCAACCTTTCCTTATCTCCTGCTCAGCCCTAAGCTTAACCCTCCACCCTCCACCCAGTGAGGAGACAAACCACCAAAGCCCCACACAATACTGACAGACAGGGAGAACTTAAACTGCACCACGACGCATACACACAGGACTATACAGTAATGTGAACAGGGCACAACAAAACACAAATATGGGAAGGCGAAAGGGTAACAACGGATCATACGCCACCAGATACGAATCTCTCTCTCTCCAACACCTCCACTCCAGACCGGAATCACTTGGTATGAAACACAAGCTATAGTCAGCGATGCCCATAGGCCAGCACGACTATTTAAAGACCGTGGGCGTGACCAAACATCCAACCTGATCTCCAGCTAGATTAACCCCCGATAGCCTGAGAAAATCAAGCCAACGCCACTGAGGCTATAGTGGACAGAGGTGGAACTACCTCTGCCTGCCGGACGCTGTGGTGTGAATAGCGTCCGACATGACAAGTGGACAGAGGTGAAACTACCTCTGCCTGCCGGACGCTGTGGTGTGAATAGCGTCCGACATGACAGTACCCCGTCTTCTACGAGGGACCCCAGGGCCCTCAAGACTCATAGGACCCGGCTTGTCCGGATGACGACGGTGAAAAGAACTGACCAGCCGATCCGCATGTATGTCCGAGGGTGGTACCCAAGACCTCTCCTCCGGACCATACCCCCACCAGTGTACCAAATACTGAAGAGTACGGCGCAGTACTCGAGAGTCCACTACCTTGAAGACCTCAAACTCTAAATCGCCATCCACCATGACCGGAGGTGGCATCGGCGTCGTGTCCACAGAGCCTACCACCTTTTTCAATAAAGCCCTGTGAAACACATTGTGTATCTTGTATACCGCAGGAAGTTCCAACCGATAAGCAACTGGGTTAATGATGGCAGCAATCTTAAAAGGCCCAATAAACCTTGGACCCAATTTTAAAGATGGAATTTTGAGTTTTATGTTTTTAGTCGCTAACCACACCCATTCACCCACACACAGGTCCGGACCTGGCACGCGTCTACTGTCAGCCACCCGTTTGTACCTCGCACTCATGCTCAACAATCGCTGTTTCACCCTCCTCCAGACCGATGATAATTGAGCTCCTAGCTGGTCCTCCTCCGGGACGCCCCCCGAGTCACCCTGACGTAAGGTACAAAATTGAGGATGTTGACCGTAAACACAAAAGAACGGAGATTCTCCCGATGACTCTTTGCGGTGATTATTTAACGCGAACTCGGCCAGAGGAAGGAAAGTAGAGCACTCCTCTTGGTTGTCGGACACAAAGCATCGTAAATACTGCTCCAGATTTTGGTTCATGCGCTCAGTTTGACCATTTGACTGTGGATGAAACGCCGATGAATGTGACAACTTGATCCCCAAACGTGAGCAAAAAGCTTTCCAAAACCTCGCCACAAATTGAGTTCCCCTATCAGATACTATGTCCGACGGAACTCCGTGGAGTCTGACCACCTCCTGCACAAACACCTGAGCCAACGTCTTTGCATTGGGCAAGGAAGGCAACGACACAAAATGCGCCATCTTTGAAAATCGGTCAACCACCACCAGGATGACCGTGTTCCCCGCCGAGGCTGGCAAGTCAGTGATAAAATCCATGGAGATTTCTGTCCATGGCCTATTAGGTACCCCCAGAGGCTGTAACGTGCCAGCAGGACGGGCTCGGGGCGACTTGGCCCTAGCGCACGTGATGCAAGCTGCCATGTACGAGACCACGTACATGAAGGGGTACAAATGATTTGTTGGCGGGAATCCTGGCGGTACCTCCTCTTGGGCCTCGGCAATCTCCGCCTCTACCTCAGTCGTGAGAGCCGAGACCACTACACCTTCCTGGAGGATGGGTACCGGCTCTTCCCGAGGTTCTCCCCCCGGAAAACACCTGGACAAGGCATCCACCTTGGTGTTTTTAGCCCCAGGATGGTAAGTCACCAGAAAATTGAAACGTGTAAAAAACAATGCCCAGCGAGCCTGCCTAGGAGACAGACGCTTGGCCGACTCCAGATAGAGCAGGTTCTTATGGTCGGTGATGACTGTGACCTGGTGAGCCGCCCCCTCCAGAAGTGTCGCCATTCCTCAAAAGCCAATTTGATGGCCAACAACTCCCTGTTGCCGATATCATAATTCCGTTCGGCCAGCGACAGCTTCTTGGAGAAGTAGGCGCATGGATGCATATCGCTCAAGGATGAGCCCTGTGACAGTACTGCCCCCACTCCCACCTCAGACGCATCAACCTCCACCACAAAAGGTTTAAACACGTCCGGTTGTACCAGAATTGGGGGCTGAAGCAAAACTGTTCTTCAGACGCTCAAATGCACGTATCGCCACCTCAGACCAGCTAGCCAGATCGGTACCTTTTTTTGTCATGTCCGTGAGCGGTTTGGTTATAGTAGAAAAGCAAACCCAAGGAACCGCTGGAGCGCTTTCAGATTATCAGGCCTTTCCCATTGCAGCACCGCTTGCACCTTCGCGGTGTCCATTTTAATCCCTGCGGCGGAGACAATATATCCCAAAAAAGGCAACTCCTGAACAAAAAATAAGCATTTTTCCAGCTTAGCATAGAGCTTATTCTCCCGGAGCAACTGTAACATCTGCCTGACATGCTCTAAATGAGTGTCCCGGTCGCTAGAATAAATGAGGATATCATCCAGGTATACAATCACAAATTTCTCCAGGACATGAGCAAATACATCATTAATAAAATGTTGGAAAACAGCAGGCGCGGTTGTCAACCCAAATGGCATAACCAGGCTCTCAAAATGACCCTCAGGAGTGTTAAACGCCGTCTTCCACTCATCCCCCTGACGGACCCTTATGAGGTTATACGCACCCCTGAGGTCAAGCTTGGAAAACCACTTCGCCCCCGCCACCTGGTTGAACAAATCAGGGATCAAAGGCATCGGGTAGGGATCACGGACCGTAATCTGGTTTAACTCCCTGAAATCCAGACACGGGCGTAACCTCCCATCTTTCTTCTTAATGAAGAAAAACCCCGCTGCTACAGGCGAGGACGAAGGCCGGATGTGTCCTTTGCTCAGACTCTCTGCGATGTAGTCTTTCAGAGCTTGTCTCTCTGGACCAGAAATATTAAACATCCTGGCCTTAGGTAATTTGGCCCCGGGTTTTAACCTAATCACACAGTCGTAGGCTCGATGTGGAGGCAGTTCTGAGCAACCCCTCTCAGAGAATACATCTGCGATATCCTGTAAAGCCTCCGGAAGGCTGGGCGTCACGGCGGACACACATGTGGCCAAGCAATTGTCCTGGCAGAAACCACTCCATTGGACTATGTCCTGAGTTTTCCAATCAATCACCGGGTTGTGCCTGGACAACCATGGAAAACCCAGGACCATTTGTGCTGGGAGATTACGGAGGACCCTACATGTAACCCACTCAGAATGTAGGACCCCAATGTGGAGTTTCACCTCAGCCTCAAACTCCGTAATCTCCCCTTGTGGGAGGGGAGCGGCATTAATGGTAACCACCTGAATGGGATGAGGGAGTTTTTCGATCTTAAACCCGGCAGTGCGTGCAAACTCCTCATCTATGAGATTGGTGGCGGAACCGCTATCCACAAACACTGATATTGGTAGCTCTCTGCCCACGATAATAACCTTGGCAGGGAGCATACATTGAGATACCATCATGGAGGATATGCATACGCTCAGTTGGGTCTCCTCCATACCCACTGAGCTTAGTAGTTTTCCGCCGGTGTGACCTTCTTCGGTAGCACAGGACAAGCGTTAACATAATGATTTCTTTTACCACAGTAAAAACATGCTCCGGGCTTCCTGAACCCAGGAACGCGACGCTTGACCTGTGACACCCCCGCAATTTGCATCAGTTCAGTGGGCTCACCTGCAGCAACCACACTTGCACCTCTGCTTTCCCCCAGGGGTAGCGTCTCCTGTGCCCCCTGACGCAAACGGCGATCAATACGTATAACCAAACTCATGGCAGACTCCAACGATGCAGGAGTCTCATACATCAGAAGGGCCTGTTTAACGTTCCCTGAAACCCCATGAATAAACTGGCTCCGCAGCGCTGGGTCGTCACACTGTGTGTCTACTGCCCAACGGCGGAATTCCGAACAATAGTGCTCCGCCAAGCGCTCCCCCTGGCGGAGGGCACGGATTTTAGATTCCGCTAGAGCCAATCTGTCAGGATCATCATAAATGAAGTGCAGAAAAAACATTATCGACAGAATGAAATGTAGCAGAGTCAGCTGGTAAGGAAAATGCCCCCAGTAATGATAACACCAGACCCACCCGCTGAGCCTCATTACCTGAGGAGATAGGGCGCATGCGGAAGTATAACTTGCAGGCCTCCCGAAATATGACAAATTTGCTGCGTTCCCCTGAGAATTGTTCTGGCAGCGGGATCTTCGGCTCTGCACCGATACCTGCAGATGCCGTTTGCACCTTCGCTACTACCAGGCCCTGCTGCTGAACTGCCCCTTTCAACTCGGAGACCTGTAAGGACAGCGCCGCCAACTTTGCGGGTTATGGAATCCATGGGATCCATGGACTCCTGAAAAATGTAGGCCGATTATAATGTCACGCGGGGCTTAGGTCAACTAAGGCTGAAATACCCGGGGCCCCTGTGGTGTCCCTTTAACTAGGGGAAACCCTGTCTGACCCTCAACCCAGGGTTTTTGCTGATGGTGCAAATGCCTGAGCCTCCAACCTTTCCTTATCTCCTGCTCAGCCCTAAGCTTAACCCTCCACCCTCCACCCAGTGAGGAGACAAACCACCAAAGCCCCACACAATACTGACAGACAGGGAGAACTTAAACTGCACCGCGACGCATACACACAGGACTATACAGTAATGTGAACAGGGCATAACAAAACACAAATACGGGAAGGCGAAAGGGTCACAACGGATCATACGCCACCAGATACGAATCTCTCTCTCTCCAACACCTCCACTCCAGACCGGAACCACTTGGTATGAAACACAAGCTATAATCGGTGACGCCCATAGGCCAGCACGACTATTTAAAGACCGTGGGCGTGACCAAACATCCAACCTGATCTCCAGCTAGATTAACCCCCGATAGCCTGAGAAAATCAAGCCGGCGCCACTGAGGCTATAGTGGACGGAGGTGGAACTACCTCTGCCTGCCGGACGCTGTGGTGTGAATAGTGTCCGACATGACAAGTGGACGGAGGTGAAACTACCTCTGCCTGCCGGACGCTGTGGTTTGAATAGCGTCCGACATGACACCAGGACGGTGGTTAAAAGACTTATTGGGCATGTGTGTAACTTTGGTGCAGGGCAGGCCTTGCATTCAATGCATAGGTAAATGGTATGGGAGGACCAAATGAATAATGGGAACTTTGATTGCATGTGGCCATCCAGAACTTATGTTCAATGAGTTATTGAAGTGCGTCCAAATTTGGAACAGGTCGTGCATTCACTTCATGAGCAAACATTATGAGAGTACCAAATGACTAATAATGGGAACTTTGGTTTCATGCTGCCATCTAGGACGTCTGTTCAATGCGCTATTTATGGTGCATCCAAATTATGGGCAGCCCTGCCACTCACTGCATATGCAATAACAATATAAAAGACCCACTGTTTAATAATGGGAACAACAAAGCACAGCCGGCTGATGGCTCTCTAAGAATACTGAGGGCCGACTGCTGGCCCTGTAAAAATAGACTTTGTGACATTCAGAGTCCCTCTTTCATAAATGAAACAGGATGTGCGTGATGATGTGTCACACATCACATGGCCAGATAAGGCTCTAAAATGTTAAAATGACTTTTCCAAGTGAATGCATTTGGCTTGGTTGAAAGCAATGCTATAGTTGAAAAACACATAAAAAAACGCTACGTGCGAACATAGCCCAAGTGGTGGAGGAACATTTTTGTTTTGGGTTATTTATTTTGCCTTAGGCTAGTTTCACACTTGCTTTTTTTTGCAGCGCGTTTTTCCCGCAAAAAAACGCATTGAAAAAACGCATACAAACGCATACAACTGCTGCGTTTTTTTCAAGCATTTTTATGAGCATGCATGAAAAAAACGCAGCGTTTTTATGCGTTTGTATGCGTTTTTAGTGCGTTTTTACCGCGTTTGCGTTTTTTTCCAACATTAGGTGGCCCCTCACACTAACCCAAACCATGACTTTACTAACCCTAACCCTGACCCTAACCCTAACCCTAACCCTGACCCTAACCCTAACCTTAACCCTGACCCTAACCCTTAACCAAATCATACTTAACCCTAACCCTGACCCTAACCCTGACCCTAACCCTAACCCTAACCCTGACCCTAACCCTAACCCTAACCCTGACCCTAACCCTAACCCTAACCCTGACCCTAACCCTTAACAAAACCATACTTAACCCTAACCATGACCCTAACCCTAACCCTGACCATAACCCTAACCCTAACCCTGACCCTAACCCTTAACCAAACCATACTTAACCCTAATCCTGACCCTAACCCTGACCCTAACCCTTAACAAAACCATACTTAACCCTAACCCTAACCCTAACCCTAACCCTGACCCTAATCCTAACCCTAACCCTGACCCTAACCCTTAACCAAACCATACTTAACCCTAACCCTGACCCTAACCCTAACCCTAACCCTAACCCTAACCCTGACCCTGACCCTGACCCTAACCCTAACCCTAACCCTGACCCTAACCCTTAACCAAACCATACTTAACCCTAATCCTGACCCTAACCCTGACCCTAACCCTTAACAAAACCATACTTAACCCTAACCCTGACCCTAACCCTAACCCTGACCCTAACCCTAACCCTGACCCTAACCCTAACCCTGACCCTAACCCTTAACCAAACCATACTTAACCCTAATCCTGACCCTAACCCTGACCCTAACCCTTAACAAAACCATACTTAACCCTAACCCTGACCCTAACCCTAACCCTAACCCTAACCCTAACCCTGACCCTAACCCTAACCCTAACCCTAACCCTGACCCTAACCCTTAACCAAACCATACTTAACCCTAATCCTGACCCTAACCCTGACCCTAACCCTTAACCAAACCATACTTAACCCTAACCCTGACCCAAACCCCAACCCTAATCCTGACCCTGACCCTAACCCTAACCCTAAACCCCCTTAACTAACCCTAACTCTAACCCAAACCCCTAAATTCCATGGTTAAAAAAAAAAACGCATATGCAAAAAAACGCATACATGAGCATGCCAGTGCGCACATATGCGCATCCATAGGCTATAATGGCCATTTTTAGCACAAAACGTGCGCATATGTGCGCATGCGCTTTTTTGCAGGGCCAAAAAATGCAACATGCTGCGTCTGGAAAATACAAACGCACACCCCAAAAAAACGCAGCGCATGAAAATCGCATACATGCGCTTACAAGCGCGCAGGTATGCGCACCCATGTTAAATATAGGGGAAAAAACGTATGCGCACATATGCGTTTTTTTCCAGCGCTAAAAAACGCAAATGTGAAACCAGCCTTACATACAAATCATTACCCTGGAAAGGACACTCGTTAACATATTTCCCAGGAAAATCCATTTTGGTTTCGTTTCATATGTTTTATTGTGCGCTTGTAAAAGTGGCATAAGACTGCCAACATTATTCACAGCTGTAACCTGGGAGTCAGAAATGCTTCCAGGGGTATTCCTATGATGTTCCCATGTCATTTGAGCACTGTTCCCATTTATTTCAGATGTTTTTAGACCATAAAAGAACCCACGGGGGGGGTCACAGCAAAAATTCTCGGTTTTCCCATAGAGCACCCGAGCATTCCAATTTGCTTGACCCGAGCAACGAACACCAGAGCATTTTAGTTCTCGCCCATCACTACAAGTTACATGTATGATTTAATAGAAGTTTTAGTTGAATTTTATGCTCTGCTTAACATGACAAACAATCACTCGTACATCAGCAGATCGCTGCTTTATTCATATTCCCAACACGTTTCAAAGTGAAAATCACTTCTTCCTCAGGGGATGATCTACAGAAAAAATAGCGCTGCTTGCAAGTTAAATACACTTAAATACATCTTTTCAAATGTCAAGTGTATTTAACTTGCAAGCAACGCTATTTTTTCTGTAGATCAACCCCTGAGGAAGAAGTGATTTTCACTTTGAAACGCGTTGGGAATATGAATAAAGCAGCAATCTGTTGATGTACGAGTGATTGTTTGTCATGTTAAGCAGCGCATAAAATCCACTAAAAGTTCCATTAAATCATATGTTTCTGCGATCACTGGTTTGACCTGTGGATGTGCGGCAGCTGACTGACAATTCCATGCGCTATACCTCTCCTATAACAGGTGTGTAGAAATCTAGTACTGTTCGTACCCTGTTTATCAGATAAGACCCTATTTGTGCTTTCTCCGTTCCTACAGTGTGAATCAGTACAAGTTTCATGTAGCATTTTCATTCCACAAAATATCTTTATTTATCATAATGATCTATATTTTTGGATATGAATTATTGACCACATTGCCTGTATTAATCATATATTTGTAAATATCTTGTGTGCACCATTTAGCTCTGTATTTGGAGGTCCCGTGTTTGGTTTATGCTTACATTTCCCTTCTTAAGTTTTGTTTTGATAACTGTTTATTAAAGAAAAACTTTTAAATTTTCCTTGTCTAGT
Source organism: Dendrobates tinctorius (assembly GCF_039654945.1). Lineage (NCBI taxonomy): Eukaryota > Metazoa > Chordata > Amphibia > Anura > Dendrobatidae > Dendrobates > Dendrobates tinctorius. Next base: position 4,209,416 of record NW_027361773.1, read on the forward strand.
TTTCCTATATCCCTATAGGTCACCATATTTGACTATATGTACTGTGTTCTTTTCTTTGTAGGCCTCATTCTGTTTTCAGTTAACAGTAGAATGATGTACTTTACCAATAAGCTTTTTTCTTGGTCTCATCTGTCGCAAGAAGCTTTCCAAGAAGGATTTTAGATCACTCACATACATTTTTGACAAACTGTAGACTAGCATTTTATATCTCTGGGTCAACCATGGTGTGCTTCTGGTACTCCTGCCATAGCGTTTCATTTCATTCACACGTGGACGGATAGTTTGTGCTGACAATGATGCACTCTGAGCCTGCAAGACAGCTTTAATTTTTTTTGAACTTTGAGTCTGTTTATCACCCATCCAAACTATCCTGCATTTCAACCTTTCAGCAATTTTTCTCTGGAGATTAGTGTCACGGAATGTAAGCTTATTGATTAGGTTGTGCATCGTGCTCAAAGGAACATTAAGATCTCTGGAGATGGATTGTAACCTTGAGATTGCTGATATTGTTCAACAATTTTGGTTCTCATGTCCTCAGACAGTGCTCTTTCTATTCTCCATGCTTAATGTTCAGCCATGCCTATATAATGTACATATGAAATGAGTTAGCAGAGAAAAACCTATTGTTTAAAATCAGGTTTTTATTTTAAGTGTATTTTTATTATTTTTTTTATATATATTTTGTTTATATTTTCATTTCAGTATCTATTTTAAAAAAATCAGAAATCTTGAACTTGTGTCACGCTGTGACATTCTTCGTTAAGGAAGGGTGGTCTCAAACTGTCCTTGAAACTGGGACCCTGACTATCAATAACCCAGGTGTACTCTTGAAGGTAGAGAGGCCTGAGTCTCCAACCATATAATCCTCTCAAATACTGATCTGTCCCCCCGCCTCACAAGGCATGGTATAGAAATGTTAGGTACACATAACAGAAAGACAAAACAGGGATAAAGAAAATCTCTATCACCCATAAACAATAATCAACAATAGGGAGGAGTATAGGGAAAAGGATGAGTAGGCTAAATGGGAACAGGGACCAGGAGATAAACACACACTACAGCAAACCACAGAACACTACTACAACAACTCTACTTCAACTACTTAGCTTTAGCACACAGCACAGGAAGAAGAATCTTTCAGCGGTAGGGACAAGAAGGCCTGACCACTTTTTACAAGAAGAGTTAATGACCATATCAGAAGCAGGTGAAATTGAACCTCATGTTCCTCATCATCATAGAAAGGGTTATTAACCTCTTCTGCGCCAGAGGAAACTAAATCTATTTATTATAGGACAGAAATTACATCATAACTAAGGGAGCACTCCCTATGATTCATTACCCAACGTGACCATCTAACTTCAGGATTTTCAGTGGGATGTGACAACCTTGTGACAGTTTATGAATTTTCATAGTGGCAATAAACTTAATACTAGACTCATACAGTAATATTAATATTATTTATTATTATAGCACCATTTATTCCAGGGTGCTTTACATGTGAGGAGGGGTATACATAATAGTGACAAGTACAGTAATCTTAAACAATACAAGTCACAACTGTCACAGGAGAGAGGATGCTGCCCGCGAGGGCTCACAATCTACAAGGGATGGGTGAGGATACAGCTGACGAGGGTAGAGTGGTTGTGCAGCGGTTGGGTCGATCGGTGACGATCACAGACATGATTTTTTTATTAAAGATAAAACGTGTGTACACTAAAAAAGAGATTTGACATTGACCATCTCCTCTTCTCTTCCTTCACAATGTAGATGAATAAACTTATTTTATACTTATTTTAAACTACTAGCTTTACTTTTTTTATTTTAAGAAAATTACTTTAGGTAAAAGCTACCATAAAGATTCTTAACTGTGTGCAAAAATCTTACATTTTTTGATAACCTGCAATTACCAAGAGTATTCACGTATGAAAGTAAAATCACACAAAGCCAATCCAAAAAGGTGACCAAAATAAACAAGAACATGAAGATATTGCAAATCTAATATTAGCAGCATTTTAATAAGTAAGCTCAAATATGAAAAAAGCTTCTTTTCAAACTGCTTAGTTCAGGAAATAAGATCAGAAGCAGCTATTATTTGATGGTGAGTGAATGTAATAAAAAGGAGTTTTTGCAACCATTAGTAAATTCACTAGTACTGAAATAAAAATTCTGCAAATTAATTAGCCTCAAAAATACATTATGCAAATCTTTCACTACATACTGTATTAAATGAGGAAAGGGTGGTGTATATAATATTATGAAAGCTGACATTTGCTTAATAGAAATATTGCATTTTATTTTGTAATATTAATTTTTTGTGCTGTAAAACTTTGAGACAATTGGTTCATTGTTTCAGCACCACATACATCATATAAGCATCTAATAAACTCAAGTTAAACCAAGACAAGTACTGAATTTTTCTGTTTGTAATCCATGTGTTAAAATAGATAAATTACAAAAGGAATGTAAGACTGCATTAAATTACAGCAAATCTGGCTAGGTATTGATATATGTGAAAAAGATTACATCAGTCTAAATCTATTGACTGATAAATTCAGGACTACACACAAAGTTAGTTTTACTTATACACAAAATGTAAGGTGCCTACTATTGCAGCATTTTGTTAATGCATTTCTTTTTTATAGATTCTTTTTCCTCCTTATTATTATTGACTTCAGTTTAAGAAATACAAAGAATATAGCACATACAGTAGCAGTACACAGCACAACCAGGAATGTAAAGATTTGAGTCAAATGCACAATTAACCATCCAGGCAATTTTGCTCACACATTAGCTCTGAGCGCACAATTGCCACCAAGTGTTCAGCAGTTCTAGCAGCTGAAACCCGGCACTCACTTTCAGGAGCAGTGTCCGCATTGTAGGCAGTTTGACACCCTAACTGCTGGGATCAATATTGATCACAGCATTTAGAAGGCAGGAAAAGAGAGAGGGAGCCCACTTGCCCTCCGATCAGCGCCCCCTTGAGGTCATCTCTAGGTCCTGATCATTGCCATGGTGACCTTATGTCATTATGACAATATCCGGTTCACAAGGTTCAAGCAAGTTAATTAGATAATTCACAGAGCTTGATCTATCTACGTAACTGTAGCACTGACAGTTTCAAAGCATATCAATGCTCCTGGATTGCTATGCTTTATAATGGCGATCAAAGGGCAAAAAAATCAAAGTCCCATAGTGAGGGCTAAGTAAAAAGTAAAAAAAAAGTTGTAAACTTTTTTTTTAAATCACATAATAATAAAAGAAATTGTATCCACAAATATTTTTTAAACAAAAAATTAAACCAAAAAGTACTCATATTTGGAATTGCTGCGTTCAGATTGACCCGACCTATAAAAATTCACACTAGTTAATACCTTCAGTGAACACTATAAAAAAATGAAAATCAAGGCAAAAAATGATGCTTTGTTATCATTAGAGATGGGCAGACACCTGGATGTTCGGGTACTGGGAGTTCACACAAACAATTATAAAATGATCAGGTTCGGGTACCAGAAATGTATCCGGATGGAACACATACCTCATTAACTTGAATGGGAAGCTGAATATCCAGTGTTATACAGGCCTTATCCACAGTGAAATGATTCTGTCTTCTGTGACTAATGTAAAACAGTTGGGGATTTCTCAGTTTGAAATTATTTGGAACATATCTTCTTTGTTATACAGGCCTTATCCACATTGAAACAATTTTTGCTTATTTTACTAAAGTGATACAGTAAGGGAGATCTCATTTTTATCATTATTTGGAGAATAACTTCTATGATATACAGGCCTCATCTACACTGAAACAATTCTTTCCTTTGTTACAAATGTGCTACATTAGGGGAAATCTCTTTTTTAAAAAGGTTTGGAGCATATCTCCTTTGTCATACATGCCTCATCCACATTGAAACAATTCTGTCTTCTGTGACCAATGTGATAAAGTAGGGGAGACTTCAATTTGAAATTGCTTAGAGCATATATTCTTTGTTATACAGTCCTCATCGACACTGAAACAATTCTTTCTTCTGTTACTAATGTGATATAGTAAGCCAGATCTCAGTTTGAAATAGTTTGGAGCATATCTTCTTTGTTAGACAGGCCTCATCCACACTGAAACAATTTTTTCTTCTGTGACCAATGTAATACAGTAGGGAATTCTTTCTTCGGTGACTAACACAATTCATCATGTCATATTTCACCTTGTCATTTAGTGTCACTGAAATTCAGCTGTGTGTAGAGCTTTTGCAGAGTAAAAATTAAACTTTTTGTTGCTAATACTACACACTATCTGAGCAATATGACTGGCAAAATTTGAGGTCATAGTGGAAGGAGGATTAGGTTTGGTGTTCAAGGTGTATGTGGAGTAGGTGGTAATGTTAGTGAAAGCACTAGTTAGCCAACAACATCACGTCTAGTGTTGAGCATTCCGATACAGCAAATATCGGGTATCGGCCAATATTCGTGGTATCGGAATTCCGATACTGAGTTCCGATACTTTTTGCATATCGAGTACTGGAATCGGAAGTTCCCATAATGCTATGAGCCAGTTTGATTTGATTCAGCCAATGAGGAATCCTAAGAAGTGTGGGCACATCTTGCTAGGCATGTAGGCATGTTAACTAATGGCATGGCTGTGATTGGCTGCAGAAATGATGTCATGATGCACTATAAAAGCCGCCGCCACCATTTTGAGTTCACTCTGCTGTTAATTCAGTTAGGGACAGGACGCTGCTGCTGTTCAGACTCTGAGGGACAGTTAGAGATAGCGATTTTCTATACACTGCTTTACCCAGGCTACTTTAACAACCGCTGTAGCTTTCTTTTGCCTTGCAGCACTGTTCACAGCTGTCTGCAAGGTCTGTGTGCGTGAGTGCAGCTCACGCTGTAGTTTGTTCTGCAGCCTCCTCTGGTTGCAGGCTGCTCAGTGTGCGTCACTGCCTCATACATATATATATTTTTTTAATGCTACTCATTTTTACTGATTTCTCTTATTAGTGTGCATCCATCCGTATCCATCTACATTGGTTGCAAACAATACATAGGAGTAGATAGCGGAGCCTTTCTGCAGCCTTTCAGTGCTAGTGCACAGTGCCCTGCACTGTTCACGGCTGTCTGTGAGGTTTCTGTGTGTGAGTGCAGCTCACGCTGTAGTGTGTTCTGCAGCCACCTCTGGTTGTAGTTCGCTCAGCGTGCGTCACTGTCTCATACATTTTCCTTTTTTGCTGTAGTGCTGCTTATTTTTCCTGAATTTCTCCTATTAGTGTGCTTCCATCCGTATCCAGCTAGATTGGCTGCAAACACTATATAGGAGTAGATAGAGGAGCCTTTTTGCTGGCTTGTGCCCTGCATCCCCAGCCAGATTAGCATTAGCCTATTTTTTGGAGCCTCATCTATTGCATTGTAGGTTACCTTCCTGCATTGTAATAGCTCCAAAAAGTTTGTGATACTATTGCTTTTACATCTTTGGTCACATCCTTTTTGTTTTTTTGAAAAAAAAACACGTAAATAAAGTTCACCAAACACTCCACTTTACAGTTGTGTAGGCCACATTAGCTCATATTAAAGTGTAGTCCACACACTTTACAAAATTAGAGTTTCTTATACCTGTTAGCAGCTGTTCAAGAATAAGCACACTAAGCCCTTAGTACTTTTCTGCCTATCTTTATCAGTCTACCAAGATGAAGAAGGCAGGGAGTAAGGCACGTGGTCGTGGGCGTGGAGTTTCAGCAGGGAGAGGACATGGGGATTCTGTGCCTGCTGCAGGCACCAGTGACTCAGCATCCCCCAGTTTTAACAGGGAACAGTCCTTTATGCGCAGCTTTGTAGGAGCTCGCCATACCCCACTACTGTGGGAGGAACAAATTGAAGCTGTTGTCGGATGGATGACAGCTAACGCATCAACTTCAATTACTTCCACATCCTCTCAGGTCCAGAGCACTGAAGAGCAACCGTCTGTCTCTTCACCACCTGCCAAATTGCCCAGGCAGTCAGAGAGCCCTAGACAGGAGCCATTTCATTCTCTACTTCTGTTCTCTGAATCTCTTGGCTTGGAAAGAGGGGGCCAGCCAAGCAGCATTCTAGAATGTGAAGAAGAGGGTGTATGCAGTGATGCACAACAGCTTTGTCTCTCTGAATCTGAAGAGGCGGGTGGACCAGTGCCTATTGTCAGCACACCTCAGTGCGCATCTGATGATGAGACTCAGGTGCCACTTTCTGGTGCATACTGTGCTGGCGAGACTACCCAGGAGAAGCAGGTGTTTGAAGAGGGTAGTGTAGATGATGATGTCCTTGACCCATCATGGCGTGAGGAACAGGAAGATGGTGGGAGCAGCTCTGAGGAAGAGATTCCCCGAACGGCCAAGACAGGAGGGAGAGGGAGAGGGCAGACTTGTTTGCCTGTAGCCTCCACTTCAGCACCCATTAGGAGCATTCCTCTTCCAAAACCCAAAACGGGCGCTCCCTGAACTTGCAGTGCATGGTCCTTTGTTGACACAGTTGCAGATGACATTTACTTTGTCAAATGCAAGCTGTGCAATCAGAAAGTCAAAAGAGGGAAAAGTGTCAGAAACCTCAATACCACAAATATGTGGAAACATGTGCGGGCCAAGCACGTCGTGGAGTTACAAAGACACACTGAAGATGTAGGCCAACCTAAAGCACCACCTACCACCTCTTCAACTTGTGTTGTAGCCTCTTTCTCCAGCTCACACACAGCTGGTTCGGCTTCCTCACAGGATCGCCATGGAAGAACCTCTGGCACTGTTGTACAGAGACCCAGTGTAATTACACCCACAGCACCACGTTCCCTGTCATCCTCACACTCCCTGGCCACTCGGCAAACCATCCCCGAGCACAAGCTCTGAATGCTGTCATTGCAAAACTACTGGCCCTTGAAATGCTCTCATTCAGGCTGGTGGAGACTGACACCTTCCGTAACTTCATGGCATTGGCAGTCCCACAATAAAATGTGCCCAGCCGCTTTTATTTCAGCAGGCAAGCCGTCCCTGCCCTGCAAAAGCATGTGGAGGGAAAAATTAAACATGCGCTACTAAACGCCGTCAGTAGCAAGGTCCACCTGACCACCAATGCGTGAACCAGTAACCATGGACAGGGACGATACCTTTCCCTTACTGCCCATTGGGTAAATGTTGTGGAGCCGGGTACAGATCTTGAGAGTGGCGTTGTACGTGTTCTGCCAACTCTAAGGATTGCAGGAATCCAGTCTGTACACACTGACTCCTCCTCATACTCCAGTTCCTCTGAATCAGCGCTGCAGGAGCCGTCACGGTCTACCTCCACATGGACCCATGAACGCTTACATGTTACAACCGATATGAGCACAGCCATGGCCAAACGTCAACAGGCCGTACTGAAATTAATTTCTTTGGGGAATCGAAGCCGCACAGTGCAGGAGCTCTGGAATGCCATCAAGCAGGAGAGCGACGTGTGGTTTGTGCCAGCGAATCTCCATCCAGGCTTGGTAGTGTGTGACAATGGCCGAAATCTGGTGGCAGCTCTGGGCCTAGGCAACCTCACTCACGTCCCATGTCTGGCTAATGTGCTCAATTTGGTCGTGCAGAGTTTTTTGAGGGTCTAACCAGATCTTGATGCACTGTTGCACAAGGTCCGCATAGAGTGCGCTCACTTGCAGCATTCCAGCATGGCAAGATCGTGCATTGCAGCTCTGCAGCGCCAATTCCTCCTTCTGGAACATCGCATCATATGTGACCTACCCACCAGGTGGAATTCAACGTCACATATGTTGGAGCGGTTGTGTGAGCAGCAGACAGCAGTAATGGAGTACCAGCTGCATCAGGCACAAACAAGTCGCACTGCGCGCCGTTCACACTTCACCACCACTGAGTGGGCCTCTATGAAGGACATCTGTCACGTTTTGCGTGCCTTTGATGATTCCACATGGATGGCGAGTGCAGATGATGCACTAGTCAGCATGACTGTCCCCCTTATCTGCCTGCTTCAAAAAACAATGCAAGCGCTAAGGGAGGAGGTTTTGGAAGAGGTGGAGGATGAGGAGTCACAAATACCATCTGCTTCTGGACAGTCTGCGCAACTTGGTTCCTCACAAAGGCCTAGGCAGGGACACTTTGTGAGGAGGATGAGGAGGAGTTAATGGAGGAGGAAGACATCTCTCCAGAGGAGGGAGGTACACAATGCTCTAGTAGTCAGTATGTAGAGCGAGGGTGGGGTGATGCAGAGCAGGCAGAGATGACGCCTCAAGCAGGGGACAGCGTTTCTTGGCCAGTTGGGAGTCTGCATCACATGGTTGATTTCATGCTGCAGTGCCTGAGAAACGACCGCCGCATAGCCCACATTCTCAACACGGCTGATTATTGGGTGTATACCCTCCTAGATCCTCGCTACCGAGACAACTTACAAAGCCTCATAACACCGTTGAACCGGGAGCGTAAAATGCGGGAGTGCAAAGACACACTGGTGCATTCCAACAGTGCTGCTAGTGCTTTACAAAGCAGCTCTGTGCATCGAGGCAGTGGAGGAAGCTCTGCACAAAGAGGGAGCAGAGGCAGCGCCTCAGCACAAGGCAAGACCAGTATGGCCCAAATGTGGCAAAGTTTTGTGTGCCAGCCACAAATGTCTACACCATCACAGACGGCTCCAGTCAGCAGGAGGCAACGTTTTCATCAAATGGTGACAGACTAAATGTCTTGCCCTCTCAGTGTACTCCCAGATGGCTCTTCCCCCTTCAAGTTTTGGGTCTCTAAGCTGGATACATGGCCAGAGCTTAGCCAGTATGCATTGGAGGTGCTGCCTTGCCCTGCTGCTAGTGTATTATCGGAACGCGTCTTTAGTGCCGCAGGTGGTGTACTAACAGACCGTCGCATGTGACTATCCTCCGATAACGTTGACCAGCTTACTTTTCTGAAAATGAACAAGGCCTGGATCTCGCCGGAATTTGCTAGTCCTCTTCAAGATTAAATAATTGGTTGGCAACAGTATCCAGGTCTCCAGTTGTGTTCATGTTTCTGCCACCTGAACTGTAATCCCTGGGCTCCAACACCACCAGTTGCTGCTCAGAAGTGCCGTCTGCACAGAGAAAAACACCAGCTCCTGTGTTAGTGGGGTTCAGTAACGCCAGCTGCTTCCCTGCTGTGTGTCCGGCAATATCTCCTGCTCCCTCCACATTCATCCCAACATCAGATATTAAACTTGCTCCAATTAGGCCTTAGCCTACTCCATGATTGACCCTGGGCTCCAACACCGCCAGTTGCTGCTCAGAAGTGCCGTCTGCACAGTCAACATATGCTCCAGTGTTATTGGGGTTCAGTAATGTCAGCTGATCCCCTGCTGTGTGTCCGGCAATTTCGCCTGCTCTGTCCCCATTCACACTACTCCAGATTTTAAACTTGCTCCAACTAGGCCTCTGGCTACACTATGTTTCTACTGTAATCCCTGGGCGATAACACCGCCAGTTGCTGCTCAGAAGTGTCTTTGGCACAGGTACTCCCTCCTGCCCAGCCTGGTTCCAGCACGTCAGCTGTTTCCGGGTAGTGTCAACGTCACTTTGGCACCAATACATTGTCCTATCGTGCTGCAGTTGGGTTAGCCGACTCTATGGTGCCTGCAGTTTAGGTGCTTCCTATGTGGGCTGCGGGATCTGGCAATAAAGGCTGGTTCTGTAGTGCAAATAGGACAAGCACCCCCTGTCGGACTGTGGGTTTCGGTAACTGCGGCCGGCTCGTGGCCTTGCAATGTTGTTTTTCATGGGTATCTTCTGCTACCCATCCGGGTTCCAGCACCGTCAGCTGGTTCTCGGCAGTGTTTTTGGCACGGGTACTCCCTCCTGCCCAGCCTGGTTCCAGCACGCCGGCTGTTTCCGGGTAGTGTCAACGTCACTTTGCCACCAATACATTGTCCTGTCGTTTTGCGGTCGGGTTAGCCGAGTCTATGGTGCCTGCAGTTTAGGTACTTCCTATGTGGGCTGCGGGATCAGGCAATAAAGACTGGTTCCGTAGTGCCAATAGGACAAGCACCCCCTGTAGGACTGTGGGTTTCGGTAACTGCGGCCGGCTTGCGGCCTTGCAACGTTGTTTTTCAGGGGTACCTCCTGCTACCCATCCGGGTTCCAGTACCGTCAGCTGGTTCTCGGCAGTGCCTTTGGCCTCGGTATCTGAGGCAGTGCCTCCATCTCGGTATCTGAGTTCCAGCAACGTCTGCTGGTCCTTGGTAGTGCTTTCTAGCACAGGTACCTTCTGCTTAGTAACCGGGTTCCAGTACCGTCAGCTGGTCCTCGGTAGTTCCATTGGCTCTTGATCCTTCTGCTGCCCCTCCGGGTTCGAGCACCGTCAGCTGGTTCTCAGCAGTGCCTTTGGCTTAGGTGCCTCATCTCGGTATCCAAGTTCCAGCAACGTCTGCTGGTCCTTGGTAGTGCTTTCTAGCACAGGTACCTCCTGCTTAGTAACCGGGTTCCAGTACCGTCAGCTGGTCCTCGGTAGTGCCATTGGCTCTTGTTCCTTCTGCTACCCATCCGGGTTCCAGTACCGTCAGCTGGTTCTCAGCAGTTCCTCAGCCTTCTTGTACCTTCTGCTACATTTCCAAGTTCAAGCTTTTTGAAATGGTGTTTGGTAATCACTCTGGATCTCTGTGATGACGACCCTGAAGACCACCCTAAAGAAGACCAAAAAGATGACCCTGAAGAAGATAATCAAGAGGACAAAGAACATGAAGACAACCACCAAGATACAGAACAACAAGAGACAGAAGACCAAGAAGCAGAAGAACATTAAGCATAAGACTAAAAATCAGAGCAAAAGATATTATCTAAATTATAAGCAGAAGAAGACTAAGCAGTGTATGGGGGTGAGTCCGTTCCTCCTCGTGGTGCCCCTGGAAAATGCCTGCTGCTGCCGGCCAAACTGAACACGGACAAATCCTGTTGTAAATCTTTTGTGACAGACAGAACGGAAGGTGTAATCTTCAAACTTTATAGATAACAACTACAGTAATGCCTGTCACAAATAAGAATATGACAAAGAAGAAGAATAGGAATAAGATGAAGAAGTAGAATATGAAGAAGAATAATAGCTGAATAAGAAGAATATGAAGAATGTAAAAAAAAATAAAAGTAAGAAGGTGAAGAAGAAGAAGATGAATAAGGTGATGAAGAAGTTGATGAAGAAGATGCTGCTGCTGCTGCTGCTGAGGATCATGGAGGAGAAAGTGTGGGAGAGTAAAAAAGAAGGTGAAGAGCATGGAAGTAGTGAAACATACATATCTGACAAAATATAACAAAGGTTAACATAGTCAATATCTTTGTAACTCCGAACGTCTTAAAAAAAAAACCATTATTCCTGCTATTCCATTTGATTGGGCTAAATCTCTAAGCCTTTAATGTCTCCTCCACCTCCCCCAACACATTCTAAATTATTCTTAGTTGTTTTTTGTCATGTAGAATTAACCTACAAGGAAAGAAAGGGTTTTATTTTAATTCTGATATTTCTGTCCCATTGACTTGCATTGGTTTCCTGTATCGGAATCGGAGATATCCGATGCTTTTTGGGTATCGGTCGGATCCAATCCGATCTGATATTTCACAATATCGGAAGGTATCGCTCAACACTAATCACGTCCTATACAAACACAACTGATAACTTCTGTTACTGTACAAGCTAGCTACTCCACTACCTTTTTTTGGCAGATGCACAGCAGTGCACCTTTTTGATGAGGCCCAGAAAGAGCGTGTGCTCGAGTGAATGTCAAGCACAGCTTCAAGTGGCCTCTCTTCCTCTTCCTCCACCACATTACACCCAGTATAGTCCACAGAGGTGGCATCCCAATTACACTTGCTTCCCCCACGCATCCCAAATATCCAACTGTTCAACTGACTGAACGGAACCATAGATGGGTGAGTCTGAAGATCTGTTTACACAGGTGTATACTCCAAAGATTCACAGCGTCAAGAGGAGGAAATCATATGCACAGATGCCCAAATTATTCTTAGCTTGGATCCAGGGCAGGATGAAGTAGGGTCTGAGCAGCATCCTGACCCCCATCATCAGACAATACTTTTCGGGGGAGGTGATCCTGATGAGACTTAAGTATCTGAGGCTCACGCAGACTGTACTGTGCTGTCAGGGCAGGAAGTGGAGGAGGGTGACTCTCAGAGAGAGGAGTGGGAAAACAGAGAGGATGATGAGATTGAAGATCACACATGCTGTGAACCCTGAAGCATGCAGATGAGTAGCTCAGCATAGGATGTAGAGGATGTAGAGGAGGAAGACAAGGAAGTTATGTTGCTAGATAGCTGTAAATAACACTTGAGCTGTGTGACTGCGATCTCCCAGTAATGTTAAGTTAAATAGTTTAAATAGTGCTTGATTTCGGTGAGCCCTGGCTGTGAAGTAGAGAGGAGGGGGTATTCTCTCTTCAATGATGGAACGCATGTCTCATTAAGGTATAGGTTGAGTGCACAGGTGATGGCCCTAGAGGAGGTGGAGGAGGCAAAAGCAGTGGAGAAAGTGTTAGATATAGGGGTTTGTCCCACCAGCCTTGGGGATTCCAAGATTAGTGGAACAGCCCCTTGGCTGCCTACTGCCACAGCCACCAGATACACTCAGTACCCAGTTAGAGACATGTAACACACCTGACCATGTTTTCTAATCCTGGTTTCAGTGGTGAAATGCATCCTGGTTGACTTAGATTTTTTTCAAGAACGGGTGAATTTGTCTGCAACATGCTGGTGTAGCAAAGGCACAACATTTTAGATAAATAATGGTGACTAGGCAACTGGTACTGGGGGACATCAATGGAAAACCTGTATCCACGAGGAGGAAAGGCAGCATATCCCTGGCCAACAGATTGGAGATGGTGGATTTCAAGCTATTAGCTTTGCAATGTGTAGGAGGAAGCATTCTTTTTGGTGACCACAACTGTGGGATTGAGGGCTGGCTGCTGTGCTGAGATGGGTTTGAGTAATGTGATCACGACAAACTGATGGACTGTTAGTGAGGTGCAGGCGGAGATGTTATGATGAATTGAGAAAGATGTGGTTTTCTTGCTGAAACCAAATCTGCAGTCATCTCCTCACATAACAACTGATGTGCTCTCACTATTCCTGACTGTAAGGCTAAACAAGTCGATGGTCTCCTGGAGACCTGTGTGAGAACAGTTACCACTGTGGAAGGAGGAAGAGCAGCAAATGATAGGATAAACTGTGGCTTCTGAGGCCCACTAGTCTGCATTTTAATGCAGTAATTCCCAGACTAATGAATGTTAATCACACATGTGCTGTTTCATGCATGCAGGAGTCAAATTGTTTAAATCTATGCCTCCATTGAGTCATTTTTTGAAAATTTCGGAGATAGCGTGAGTTGGGTCATCCTTTTCGGTCTCAAAAAAGGCCAAGTCTAGGCAACCTTTGCTATCCCTGAAAACTGCAGACCTTCTACCAGTGCTGGCAACAGCAATAGTCGTGGCTGAGGATGCAATGGTTTGGATAGGACGAAACAGTGTATGTTCAGTTGAGCTTTCAGTAACATTACCACCTAACCCACATACACCAAGCCTATTCCCCCTTCCATCATGACCTCATTTTTTCACATTCATGTTGGATGTACCCTTCCCCTCTTTTAATCAACTGTTTCAAGAGCCTAGGTCCAGACCCAGTCTCCTGTCACTAAATTAATAATCTGAATATTTTTGCTGAAATAGTGTGTCTGGACCACACTAGTAGCTAAAAGGATTTAAATTCTGAAATGTGGATTCCTGCCTTTATCACAGTAATAGAACTAAAGATTTAGCTTAGATAATATGGCCTCCTCTGCACCAGAAAATTATCACAAACTATTTATTTTAGGAAATATGGCCTCCTGCCTGCACCACATTATTAACCCAAACGAGTTAAATTAGGAAATGTGGTCTCATCCATGCACCACAATATTAGCACAAACTATTTAAATTAGAAAATGTGAAAATGTGATCTTTTGCTTGCATCACAATATTAGCATAAATTATTTAGATCAGGAAATATGGCCTCTTGTCTGCACCACAATATCTGCACAAACAAGTTAGATTAGGAAATGTGACCTCCTACTTGTACCATAATATTAGCACAAACTATTTAAACTAGGAATTGTGTCCTCTTGCTTTCACCACAATAGTAGTACAAGCAATTTAGTTTAAGTAGCAGTCATGTCTACTTCAGTAACAGCAGACCGGCTCTTATTCACCCCGACTGTGGTGGGTAAACAATTGCTGTTTCTGCAGCCAGAGACCTGTGTGAGAAAACTTTGAATGGTGTTGGTGGAGAAAGAAGCAGCAGAAGGGGTTGATGGGATGGCCGGTGGTTAGCGAGGCCCAATAATCCACATTTTAGTGCAGTGAGATCCCCATGCTAAGGCATGTTTAGCACACATGTGCCGCTTCATACATGTAGTTGTCAAATTATTGCAATTTTTTCAAATTTGACAGATAATGTGTGTCAGGTCATCCTTTGCTGTCTCTAGGCAACCCATCCACCTCCCTCTAACTTTTTCATTTATCCCTATGTGCACCATGATCACTGGATTTTTCCCAGCCCCTTGCAGTAATCTGTCTATCCGATCCTCCATATGCCGAACCTGAGCACCCGACAGACAACACACTGCTTTGGATTAATGGTCTCGGCCACAGATGACCCTGTTTGTCCTGCTAATTATAGAATCCCCTACCCCCAACATCTGCTGGCCTTTGCTGCACTCCTATCACCTTTCTTCCTAAAGCAGTCTTTTTCCTAGCTGAAGATATAGATGAACTCTTTATGCATCAAATGGCCAAGTTCTCCAAAAAATATGACATAGTTGTCATGGGAGATTTCAACTATCCAGACATTTGTTGGGAATCTCTCTCAGGCAAAACTAACAGGTCAAGGAAATTCTTATCCTCTCTTGCTGACAACTTTATCTTCCAAAAGGTAGAGGAGAAAACAAGGGGAACTGCTACCTTGGATCTAATCCTTATAAACAATGGTTGAGGAGGTAAAAGTGGCTGGGACCCTAGGAGGTAGCGACAATGCTATATTAGAATTTTGGATAACTAGAGGCGGAAGACCAGTGAAGACTCAGACGTCAAGGTTAGATTTCAGAAAGGCAGATTTTCAGGGATTCAGAAAGAGAATTGGAGGGATCCAATGGCTGGATATCCTTAAAGACAAAAATGTCCAGGAAGGATGGGAAATCTTGAAAAATGAAATTCTCAAAGCACAGTTGTTAACAATTCTGAAAAGAGGGAAGAATAGGAAGCATTTAAGGAAGCCAGGATGGATGAACACAGAACTTAAGCACATGCTAAAAAGGAAGAAAAAAAGTTTATAAAATGGAAAGAGGGAGGCATATCTAAAGAAGAATATAATGCTGTCTGCAGAACCTGCAGGGCACAAATCAGATTATCTAAAGCTGAAAATGAATTGAGGCTTGCAAGAGATGTCAAAAGCAATAATAAAGGATTTTGGGGATATGTCAAAAGTAAAAGAAAAGTCAAAGATGCTATAGGATTTTTACAGGATGAAAATGATGAAATGGTAAGACAGGATGTTGAGAAGGCTGAACTTTTAAATTCCTATTTTGCATCTGTTTTCTCTCAGAAAGGAAATGTAACATCAACTGTTCTTCACTGTCCTATTAAGGGAATAGAAGAATCCAGGATATCTATAAACAGAAAGATAGTGAGGAAACACTTAGCTAACCTAAATGAATTCAAGTCTCCAGGTCCAGATGAATTACACCCCAGAGTACTGAAGGAGATAGCAGAAGAAATTTTTGAACCCCTCTCCATAATCTTTGAAAATTCTTGGAGAACAGGAGAAGTGCCAGAAGACTGGAGAAGAGCAAAATGTTGTTCCTATCTTCAAAAAGGGGAAGAAGGTGGACCCAGGCAACTATAGGCTGGTGAGTCTGACTTCTATACCAGGAAAGATCTTTGAACAAATTATTAAACAACATGTATGTCAATACCTGGATAAGAATGAAGTGATTAAACAGAGTCAGCATGGGTTTGTAACTAATAAGTCATGTCAGACTAACCTAATTTCCTTCTATGATGGAATCACTGATTGGGTGGATCAAGGAAATGCTGTAGATATAGTATATCTTGACTTCAGCAAAGCATTTGACAAAGTCTCTCATACAATCCTTATTGAAAAAATGACTAAGTATGGAATGGACAAGGCAACTGTTAGGTGGATTCATAACTGGCTTAGTGATCGGACCCAAAGAGTTGGGTCAGGCTTGGTCAGGAAGGAGAAAACAGGCATCTTGTGTTTAATTATGCACTGTCCTGCAGACCTGCACTTAAAAGGCAGCCCTCTCTCCACTCAGCAGCCTTCGTGTAGAGACCATGGCACTTGTAGTACTACAACCAGCAAGCCCAGGTATAGCTAAGGCTGGTTTCACATTTGCTTTTGGAGGCACAGCGGATGCTCGCTGTGAAGCTCCACCCCCTGCCGCTCCTCCTCCGGTCAGCTCCGCCTATGGGCCCAAGCCGCTGCATGCTGCCTGCGTACCTTATCTTTAGCATTGGGTACACAGGCCGTGCGCAGGTATGCTTTTGCCGCCGCATGCGTCCTTTTGACGGTGCGGCAACCTGCGCCAAACGCAGCTATTAGAAGCTTTTAAATCACATATACTTGATCATGTTGACCAATCACAAGATCCCTTTTTTCCCCACAAGATTAAACCCACGCATAAATACAGATAATTCCCCAAATAAACAACTATTTCACAGTTGTCACAACTATGATATTGTGACAATATCTTACCTACCTGCAGTCCTGCACTTAAAAGGCAGCCCTCTATCCGTTCCGCAGCCATTTCTTAGAGTATATGGCACTTGTAGTCCTCCAGCCAGCAAGCACAGGTGTGCACAAACAATTTTGATTGGGAAATTTGGCCTCCTGCCTGCACCACAATATTAGCACATATTATTTAATCAGGAAATATGTCCTCATGCCTGTACCACAATATTAGAACAAACAATTTAGATAAGGAAATGCGGCCTCCTGTCTGCACCACACTATTAGCACAAACAAGTTTGATGTTGGAAGAACAGTTTTGCACAGGATCCTGTCTAGCTGAATTATCTGACTATTAACCGCCTATCTGACAACTTGCAGTAGAAGGGGCAGCCTCTTTGCGCTAATACACTGCCAAAACGGCACCACCAAAACAACATGTCTGCTTTTTATAGGATAATTTTGCTAGCATTCTTATTATTACTTGCAATATGAGGTGAAACCTGCTGTCTGTTTAGATTGCACAGCATATATATGTGTTGATGTAAGAAGGTTTCATGTGTTTTTCAGTAAAGTCTCAAGAGCAAGGAGCAAATACAAAGATGTGGTCCATTACATGAGGAGAACAGGATAATGCCATATAAGGACATCAACTCAGAACCAGAAACCCTACAAAATGACCTCAGCAAACTACTGGTGTGAATGTTTGTGGAACTCCACGAGGGTGACATGAGGGGTTGACATCTTGCACATATTCATTTTCAGACACCATCACAGAGCTCAAGGCCATATTCAAACCCATGTGCAAAGGCAAAAGGATAGACCAATTGTAAAATTGCAACACAATCAGTCAATGCAAATAGAAAATTCAACATGGTATAATAATATTTAGTTACATTATGTTATTCTAAAAGGTTCATAAACCCAACCTGTTTCCCCCCTTCCTTTATCATGATTTGTAGGAGGGTGGACTGATATGTGGACCTGTCTAATGGAAAAAGTGAATGTAAAATGTGCATTATACAATGCTTGACGGAAAATTGTATATATGTATGGGGAAAACAGCAGGAGATAGTTAGAGATGGTGTAGTACTGAGCTTTGGCCACCAGAGGGAGACAAACACAGTGAGAAAAAGGACCTAACAGCAGCTGAAGCTAGGAAATGCTGAGTCATGGTGGGTGGAGTTACAGGATCTGAGAAGGGGAATTCCAGAGAAAGGGAATAAAAGGAAGGAGAGTTCCAGAAGAGCAGGACAGTCAGGGGGTGACCCTGACAGGACAGCTGCACCAAGAGGACACCTGGGGTACCGGACGGACGGACTCGACAAGAAGAAGCACTGTGGCTGTGGGCCTAATGGCAGCCACAGTGAAAGAACCTAGAGAGCCATCACAGACAGAAGGAGGAGGTGACAAGTACCCAGGCCAGTGTGCAGGATCTGTCATATTGCTGTGGATGTCTGAGAAGACAACCAATAAAAAGGACCTGATTGAACGTTCATCTGTTTCTGGCTCCAATCTGTCAGTCGGCACACATACTACAAGGGGCGTAGTCGGCAGGATCATCACTGCCCAACACAGGTGGTGAGGCAGCACAGGAAGATTGAAGAAAAGGAACCAAGCTGAATGGGTTGAAGATTGTGATTTATGGACTGTGATTGAACTTGCTGGATTTGACCAGGAAAACCCAGAAAGAGACTTTGCGCACCTACAGAAATGGCGACTGTTGGGATGGAGAAGGTTGGTGCCACATTGGACTATCAGGGGCAGCTAAGCCAAGCCCGCCCCTGGGGGGAGCAGTGTACATTGAGTGACAATTGCCCCTTCCCTCTGAATGCTGGAAAGTGGGTGGAAGAGCCAGCGGAGGCCCCACTCTGTAACGGGAGTGACACTGCTTATCAGGCTGGGTGCGGCTGTCTAGCGCCATTGAGTTTCAGGACAATGGACATGATGCGACGCTGCAGCTGCCGTGGCCTTGGACATGTGGAGTGGAGATGGCGGCAGGAGGTCGAGGCCCACCGTATCACCTGTGCCTGGGAGCTGCAGCCGGTGTACCAGACACTTACCCGAAAAGAAGAACCCAGGCCGGGCTGGAGCTGCCGATGGCTGGACCTGCGAAGCTGAGGGTGGAGGCGTGCCCGCCCACAGCACAGGCCGTGTCGAAGCAGCCATTGGAGAAGCTGTCGCTGACGTGCCCTGTGGAACTATCGGGCCTGGAGGCCAGTCCAGCCAGACGGTGAGATGAAGAACAGCAGCGGACTCCAGGCGACAGGACCAGAAGCAGCAGAGGAACGGCAGGGGCCTTCCTGCGGGTGGTGGCTGGCAATATCGAGCCCACCCAGCAGGAGGAGGCTGGTGCCGATGACATCTTGGAAGCTCTGGTCACTCGGGTGCTCGAGTCTCCAAAGGAGCTGCGGAGCAGCCAGAAGGATGCTGTGGTGCCGGGGAAGGTGAACGTCTTCCAGCCCTGGCCGGCGGCACCACCACAGGCAGCCCCTGCCTCCTTGCCCTGTCTGGATGCTAGGCCCAAGGTCCCCGATATCGATCCCAAGCCTCCCCGCCCAGCTCCATCCTGTCCTACTTTACCGGCCCAAAGGGGTGCAAGGCCTAAGGTCCACACTCCTGAGCCTCAGCCTTCCCGTTCGGTCTCTTCTCGCCCAGCATCGCCGTCTCCTGACAGACCCGCGGCCTATGCTGGGCTGACTGACATCTGCACCATCGACCTCCAGCTTCCCTGCCCAGCTAATTGCCCAGAAGAAGTCCAAGGAGTGGGAGATCTGGGCAGTCCTCCATAAGAAGGGGAAACCGCCATGTTTGTCACCCAAAGCCACGGGCGGCTCTTTTATACCAACATTGAGCGGGGCTACAGGTTCATTAAAGAGACAGAGATTGGCCACAAAGTCTACCTCAATGTGGCCTCCATCATGCATTGGAGGGCCCTGCAGATGGGGTACTGGGTATCCTTTTATAAAGAGTACTGTCCCCGTGGCTACTATGCATTGGCCGTGATCGTATACCCTGAAGAATACAGAACCCCATAAAGGGGAGGCGGACTCCTGAGTCTCGGGCACTAAGGACACTCATGGCCCAGGGCCTGCCAGACATCCCGGGGGCTCCACGGTTGTGGAATTCCCTTCTGCAGGTGGAGAAAATTGGCCATCAGGAGATGGCCCGAAGCACCATTGACGTTCATGGACTACCTGTACTGCTGTGCTCCGTTGCGCAGCATCGGGACTGTTCCCCGTCCCTCGGGGTAAGAAACCCTGTCTCCTGACGCAGAAGGATGTAATGGGGGTACTTCCCGCATAGGAAGGGGGCGCTCATGTTTGCAGATATTTTTCATAAAGGTGAAAAATGTTTAACTAAATATTTGACGTTATATATGTCGAGGAATAATTAGTGGATATGCTGAATAATTTAAATGTTGCCAGAAAAGGTAAAACTGTTATATTGAAAAATGTGTTCAAGAAGGTCCAAAATGTGAATATGTAGAAAAAGCCTGCCATGATAAAAATGTAAAAGAAGGCATATGATGGTTTGTGGTTTAGAACAGACAGCGGTCCACAGGTCAAGTCCTCGGTGGGAAATACCCAAAAAGAAGAAGAGGGGAAATGGTGACCTGGTAGGCTCCATGACAGCCTTGGTCATTTCTCCCTTAGAACTAAATACGGTTCTGGAAGCATGGAAAAGTGGAGGAGAGCACCCATTGAGGAGTCCGGGTGTTCCTACTCCAATCCAAGATGGTTTCAGAAGTGTAATATATGTGGGGGAGAGTACCCGTCGAGGAGTCCGGGTGTTCCTACCCCAATGAAAGGAGATTGTCATAGAGGCGTAAGTGCCTGCGGGTAGCCTTCAGCTACTCGGAGCTTAATTGCTCCCGTCTATGCCCAGCACCCAGTGTAAAGCTAGAGGGCTCCGGGCTCTGCTCGGCAACCGGCCATGCAAACAAATGAAAGTGGAGAAGTACTAAAAAATGAAAGATACGGGATTGTCGGGGACAACAATGGTCAAAGGAAGGGGTAAGTAGGAGGGTGGACTGGCATGTGGACCTGTCTGATGGAAAAAGTGAATGTAAAATGTGCAGTATACAATGCTTGATGGAAAATTGCATATATGTATGAGGAAAACAGCAGGAGAGAGTTAGAGACGGTGTAGTACTGAGTTTTGGCCACTAGAGGGAGACAAAGACAGTGAGAAAAAGGACCTAACAGCAGCTGAAGCTAGGAAACTCAAAGTCATGGTGGGCGGAGTTCCAGAACTGAGAAGGGGAATTCCAGTGAAAGGGAATAAAAGGAAGGAGAGTTCCAGAAGGACAGGACAGTCAGGGGGTGGCCCTGACAGGACAGCTGCACCGAGAGGATGCCTGGGGTACCAGACAGACGGACTCGACGAGGGGAAGCGCTGTGGCTGTGGGCCTAATGGCAGCCACAGTGAAAGAATCTAGAGGGCCGACGCAGACAGGAGAAGAAGGAGGTGACAGGTACCCAGGCCAGCGTGCAGGATCTGTCATATTGCTGTGGATGATGGAGAAGACAACCAATAAAATGGACCTGATTGAACGTTCTTCTGCTTCTGGCTCCGGTCTGTTTCGCCGCTGAAAGGGACCACCCCCCAGTCGGCACACGTACTACAGGTTCATCGGGGATTCTTTTTCAGAAGTTGAGCAGTGCAATAGTAAGCTTTCAGAGCTCAAGTCGCACTACCAGCCATGGTAAGATGCCATGTGCACTCCACTGTAGGTGTGTATTGAAATAAGAAACACCAGAGGAATGACATCACTTTCCATCACATGGCTGTAAATGGCATTAGTACACACTGGAACAATTCGGGTGTTCTAGTGGAGTAGCACAGTCACTCATCCGACATCACCGGAAGTGAAGTAGGTAGCATCTGCTTTCCAGCGGGCAAGACTGCAACAACTACCAATGTGACGTCACCGGAAGTAACGTCGGTGCACAGTGTAATGCACAATACATTCCAAGGGGTGAAGTTGGCTCCACAAATAACCAGTAACAGTGACTATTGCACCTAGATGTGCTCCCAATAGAGGACAGGGAATTGGAAAAGTCCCATAAGAAAGGAAAGGTGTTAGTCCTAGATGACCACTATCACAGCACAGCAAGTAAGTGGAGCTATATTGCAGTGCTGTAATGCTCTGTAAGTGTTGCATGCATTTTTCAGCAGTGTATGTCTAGTGTATATTGTATACAAAATGAATTTCTTGTCAAAATTTAAAAATATAACAATACTATTTAATAAGTGGATAATGGTACTGTTTTATATTACACATACAAATGTGGTTTGAAATGAACTTAGAAGTAGAAGTTTTAATTATGTTGATTGCTGAATTACAGATTTTTATATCTCTTATGTTTTTCTTCTTTTATTCAAATAAAAACATAACAGTATAGCAACAGAAAAATATAAATCTAAACAATAAATGCATTCTTGATTGGAGTATTTCACAAGATAAAGATGTCTTAAGATGTAGTTATAATGACAAAGAAACATTAAAAAGTGGACTTTTTACTATTTATAGCTAAAAAAAACATCAATTTCCATTAAACTAATCCATCTTCTTCTGTACCCAGCACAATATTGCAGTTGTTGTGAAAAATCCAGATGCCATTATCAGCCTTTCAATCAACGGCTTAACACGGCAGGGTAACTTGCTTTATCTTAATAGTGAGATACTGACTGGCAAGAGCAATAACACAGAGATAAGACTGGATTCATATCACCCTGCCTGTCAACATTCAAGGCACACAGCTCATTTTTTATTCTCGAACAGAGACCCAATCAATTTTCTCCTTTAAAAGTGACTTGTGGCAGCACCTGGAATGCGATATTGCTGTTAATGGTATGATATTCATTTTACAAATAAAGTGTAATCTAGCATTCATGTTGCAGAATAAAAGTGAAAATATTGGTAAATATAAAAATGCCAGCATATTTTTAAAACAAAATTTGGTAAGTGCAAGATTTATTTTTTATTAAAATTGTTCATTAAATATAAACCAAAATACATTGTGTAGATATTTATTTACTGCAGCAGGATCTAAATATACAGACAGACTAATTAGTTTTTTGAGAAAAAGATAAATTGATAAAGATAAATAAATAGGCAAGAAAAGACCTGTATAACAATCTGCAGTATATTAGGATGGTATCAGACACCATTAAAACTCTTTTAATGCAAACAAAAATTAATACTGTCCAAGTGGCCCCACCTTAGAAATAGATGGTATGCCATTACCAACAGACCTTCTAACAACATAAAGCACTGAAAAACTTTTCATATTTCTTAAGATCAGAAAAAGGTCCAAAAAGTCTCCCTCGTCATTTATGATTAGAGATGAGCGAATACTCCAATGTTTGGTTCAGAGCACGATCACCAATTTTGCAATATGCGCCTATTTATTTTTTGAATATTTGCAGAACATATCCAAAGGCCATTAGAATCAATGTGAGGCTAAAACAAAAACTCATACACAACACCTTCAAATATGCCCAAAAGCTGCCAAAACACATCAAATTAGGGGCAGACACCAGCATAGTGGCCTCAATTGACCCACAGTACTAATTTTAGAATGGCACTGCAGCAATCAGCCATGCATTAGGTATCAAGGTCTTGCCAACATTTAAAGCTTTGAATTGAACTTCAAATTAAGATGAGGTGGGTGAGACATCAGTGTAGGTCTGCTGTGCTGGGGGCCCTGATTCCACATTCAACAGCTCAACCTGCTTTGATGCTCATCCACACTCAGGTGGCACAAATATCAGCTTTGTAGACTTCTAATGTCAGAAAAATGTAAGGATATTAACACGGGTAGTTGACTCAAAGGAAGTGGAGGCTAGCCAGTTTCAGAGACCTACTGCAACAGGCAACACACATGAAGGAGACCCAACCAGGAATCTACACATTTCCAAAAATAAGTGGCAGACACTACCAAAGTGGCATAAATTTCACCAGAGTAGAACAAGGAGGAAAACCACAAATCTAAGAGGGACAAGAAGGTGGCACCAGTTGCTATTGCAAGGCCGACCTACAGTGGGTGGCAGCTGACCCCCTAGAAGCAGGTATGCTAGTACAGCCCAAAGGAAGGATGAAGAATGCAGGCAGGCACTGTAGGGACACTGGAAACATGGGTGCAGATGGGGCCGGTTGCGGAATAGAAAAACACTGGCAGGTGAGAGCTGAACAGAGTGTTAATCAGATGGGCACTGGCATATGCAGACTTGAATGGGTGTTACACAAATGGTCACTGGCAGGTACAGTCTGCTTACAAAAGCCAAAGTTAAGAGCTTGAACTTCATCATCTTTAATCTACTAATAATAATAACCTTTATTTATTTAGCTAAAATATTTTCCACAGAGCTTTACAAGTCAGCAGTTCAAATAAAACAGTCAAAAGTTACAAAGTTTATGATAATCAATTAAAGCAAAAATAATGACGACCCTGCTCTTCAGAGCTTACAATTAGGTGGGGGTGACACAAAGTACAGGTGCTTATTTACAATGATGGTCTAACCATCTTGAGGAAATGGGGGTAGAAAAAGGCTGCATGAGGCTTTTGGGTACGATTGAGTTTGATGGCAAATTACTGTATGTTCAGAGAAGTAGAGGAATAGGCTATATATAAAAAGGACTTTGATTAGGGAATGTGATAGGCTGCCCTAAACAGATGTGTTTTGAGGGAGGGCCTAAAAATGTGTAAGTTGAAGTTATACTTCTAATTTCATGGGAGAGAAAGGGGAAGAGGTAAGTTATCTAGGTAGGAGACTGTGCAGAGCTGGACAAAGACCAGATCAGTGGTGTTACCGTCATTGTGTGTCTCAAAGGTTGAAAGTTGTGAGAGACTAAGAGAAGTGGGTTGAGATAAAAGCTGGGATGAGGTTGTGGAGGTGGGGCTGTTGAAGTCCCCCTGGATAATAGTTGGAATTTCTGAAGACATGAAATGTGGCCTAAAGGCAAAAAAGTTGTCAAGGAAGTGGGTGGCTGAGCCTGGGGGATGGTATATGACTGCAACTCGGAGGGAGAGAGAATGGAAGACCCCAAAAGTTTGAACCTCAAAAGAGAATAACACTTAATTTTTTTGAAAAATAGGATTGGTGATGGCAGTGAGGAGTGTGGGGTTATCGTGGAGTTAGCAGTGATTGTACGGCGGTAAATAAGCATATTCCATGCATTGTAATCTGGATGTGTATATGCCATATGCTCACTGTTATTTTTCAGATAACTAATTATTGGGAACAACCTGCGGCCTCCTCGGTTGATTGTCACCCAATTGTGTAATTGTCTGGATCATAGGGGCCAACTGAGAGCTCCTTGCTCCCAAAATCACAGTGGGTGGTTCTGAGTGACTCCCGGCCTATGATTTTTGTGATTATTGGATGGCCAATGCAATCTTTTGGCCACAGAAATGCAGCCTTTCTGCCTTGTGGATACAGTTTCCAAAAGCTGATGGCCATCACAGTTCCCCAGTATCAGTTGCCCAGTCGCCATTATTTTTCTAAGTAAGATGTACCTGCACTATAACAGCATGTTGCAGACATCAACTGTTCCTTGAAAAAAAAACAAGTGTGATAGGGTGCATTTCAACACTGACACTTGGATGAGCAAGAATGGAAAGGAGCTTTACATCTAGTTGACTGGGCACTGAGTGACTTTTGGCTGTGGAGCCAGGTGGGAAAGGGGCTGCTCCATAAGTCTTGGAATCCTCATGGCTTGCAGGGCGCTTGGGGATGGAGAACTAAACCAGTACACACCATAAGAAGGATAACTAAGCTTCTAGACAACAGGGCTTGGACAAATAAACAACTAAACAACTAAAGTTGGATAACTAAACCACTACACACCAGAAGATGGAGAACTAAACTTCTAAACAACTGGACTTGGAGAAATAAACTACTAAACACACATAAAGTTTAATAACTAAACCACTACACACCAGAAGATGGAGAACTAAGCTACTAGACAACAACTGGGGTTGGAGAACTAAAGTATTATGCACCTAGTTTTGGACACCAAGGTGTCACTAGATAGCAAATTTTGGAATCCCCAAAGCAAAACCTCTGTATGTAACCCTTCCTCCTCCTGTAGGGCCTCCATCTGTGCTCTCTACATCTCCCTCAATGAGACACATTTTCCAACAGTGCAGAGAATATCCCCCACCTCCATGCTGCACAGCCAGGGAAAACCACAATCAAGCAGTGTTTAAATTAATATGCCTTAGAGAATGCAGTCACACAGCTCAAGCATTGTGGACAGCTTTCCCAGCCGAGTTTGAGCAATGGTTGTCTCTGCTGAACCTGCAGTAACTGAAGGTCATGTGAAATAATGGTGAAAACTGGTGGTGTACCTGTAGGGAGATGGACCTGGCTGAGGCAGCTTCTTGTGTGTCTGGGCTGGAACCATCGGGGCTGTCACTATTGTTGCAGGCAGAAGCATTTCCTGACTGGAGCAGACCAGGGCACCTGTCAGCAGGGGGCGGGGTAGACATTAATAGAGAAGAGCACGCAAAGTTGGGGCTTTTGGCAGGAGCAGAGCTTACTCTGAGGAAGAAGGTCTACTCTGTCTCCTCTCTGCCAGGCAAAGTATCCAGCCAGGATTACTGCCTGTCCTCCTCACTCACGCTGACTGTGCAGCTCCTGACCGCTTTTCCACTCAGACTGTAGTCTGTGGATGCCCTCTCAAACCGGTGTCCCCAACTAGGTTCGGCACTTCACTCTCCGGTGGGCCCCTTTATAGCTCTGAACGCGAAGCGTGGCTGTGGCCTTCTCTCCGGGACTTTGTACTACGCACGCAGTGTCAGAGAGCTCCACTCGTTTCCTGCCGTGTACCAAGACTGAGAGACTCTGCCGGGAAAAGCCTAGAAGCACCGCTTCAGTACAGAGACTGTGCTATAATTACATCCGGTACCATTTAAACGCCGTCTCGCGCCACCTACGGCACCATCAAGGACTCCTCCAACCTCCCTCATCCAAGAACTACGAACTGATAAGTTAGCACATTTTATTATCAATCTTGATTCTGCAAAGTGTTCATAGTACATTGTCCGTGTATCATTTTACATCTGCTGAACCCTCGTGCTCCTACGCAGAGCATATACTGCTAATTTTATTCTTGCATAAAAACACCTGTTAACTCTTGCTCTGCCTCCTGCTCATCACTGCATCCCGCGTACCTGCTAGTACCTTACTTACCTACGCCAGGCATACCTTACTTACCTATGCCCTGCATAGTTCAAGTCCTCAACTTGGTGGTATAGCAATTTCTAAGCAACTATCCCAGCCTGGATGCACTGTTGCAGAAAGGTCATGGACTTAAATTGCTACATAGGTCCTTCGGGCTATTGGTTAAACGGTTGTTATGCGCTGTGCCGACACAGTGGAATTACACAGTGGCATTACACCTCATGGAAGCGGTTGACACACGAGCTGCACAGGATTGTTGGTCATATTAGTAGGATTAGAAATAGTGCTGATTACTGGTTGCTACTCTGTTAGATCCGAGATACAAGAGTAAGTATTGCCAGATGCTTCATCCCCTCGAAAGGGACCCACGCATGCTGGAGCATCGAAACAGGCTTGTAAAAAATCTTAAGGGTGATTTTTCACAAGATAGCAGTGAGGCACACAGAGTGCATCAAAGTTCTAGATTTCAAACCCCAGTAATGTTGCATCATCAAAGTAAAAACATTACCAGCAGCAGTGTAAGTGGTAGCTGTATCATGGTGACTTATTGCAGCACTGAGGACCTCAGTTAAAACCCTGTAAAGGACAAATCTGCAAGATGTTTGTAAATTATCACCATGTTTGCATGGGTTTCTTTAGGTTACTCTGAATTTTTCCCACACTCCAAAGATATAATAGTAGGGAATTTAGATTGTGAGCCACAATGGGGACAGTGATGAAAATGTCTGTGAAGTGCCGTGTAATTAATTATGCTGAGTAAAATAACTAAAAATTAAAATAAGCAACTTCTGTTAGCTGTTTCACACATTTTTTAGACCAGCCAGTTCACCAGCAGAACAGAGTACAAGTCTGACACGTATGAATGACTGGAGAAGATGGTGCAGGAGTTTTTCAAGCTCAATCTCAATGCCATCGGGGGAGTTGGAACCTTAGCATTTTGGTCTTAAAAAATGGAATAGTGGCCTGAACTTGCATCTCCCGCCATAGAGATTTTATCATGCCCGTCAGACAGTGCTGGTGGTGTCATGATGGCTAAGCGCATACACCTGTCTCCTGAATATGTAGATGATACGGGCTGGCGGAATGCACCAAATAAAAAAGAAGGGGTTTAGGTGCGTTTGCAGCCCGGGGTCCACAATGCAGAGATGGTAACTTCTGCTCAGTAACGGCGGACGTTATATGGCGGTATACAAAAGGTCACACGTGGGTTAACGTCACCCAGTGTGAACACAAGCGAACTCTGTTAACTCACAGAGCCGCGCTACCGCAGAACATAAATGCCAGAGCCTGTTTAGATCACAGAACCCGGCCACAAAGCGCACAGAAAGCGGTCACAGAACTTTGCCACAAGGACATGGGGTCAGAGTCCCTCTAGACCTTCTGAGCGAGCGGCGTCGTACCTGCGGACGCCACTATAGACGCTGACTATGGAGTGTCGAGCACGTGCACCGTGGAAACTGATGCCTATCTCAGATTCTGTCCTACCTACACCTAAGCCTGGGAGCTTAACAGGCTAGGCTGCACAACACATGTGTACCAAGGGTAGGGGTTTCTTAATGAGTCATTCACCAGAGACATTCATACATGCATACGACACTCACTCCTCATAGACTGATAATACAGTCTATACTAGCGCATGGCCGAGCGGCCATGCAAACCTTTTATAGCCGCGTTCTTCCGGGACCTTCCTGACCTTTCTGATGGTCTAATCTGAGCTGGAGAAAGAACTGAGCATGTGACCTCCGATCTCCAATGAGAGATCATCCCACGGGCATGCTCAGTAGACCGAAAGGAGGACTTAGTCCCTGGAGTACCTCGCTGCTGACCAGCATGCGTTGCTATAGCTGGGCCAGAGGTGGCAGCAGCAACCAAACCTACAGAGCTGGTCTGAGCAGAGTGCCTGGATCGACAAGTCAGCTGAGCAGGCTCCTCTGTGGCGGAAGAGGAATGGGAGACTGCTGGATGCAAGGCTCGGGATTCCTGCTGTACAGCGACAGGAACCCGACGCCTAATAGTAGACCACCTTATTTTCTTCAAGATGAATCAGTCATGGATCTCCAATGACTTTTGCACCGCTGACTAGGTGACGGTGTCGTTTTTAGTGTCCTGCATTGATCTAACTTTATTTCAGTCTGTGACACCTTTGTCCTGACTTCTGTGCTTGCTGTTGCTACTGCTGATGATAATGCAAACAATTTCATGAAAGATGGAGACTCGGAATTGTGTCCAAATGTGGTAGGCTACCTGTAGTGGAAGTGGTTAAAGAGTCACATTATTCTATTTCTACTGTGGGGAAATTGATAACATCTGTAAATTGCTCTGAAATTAATGGCGCTATATAAAAGAGTAAAATAAATATATAAAATAAATTCATGCTACTATTCGGACTCCAAATTGGGTCTTTTTCATGTGTCTTGCCTGAATTTGGCAGGGCTCTCAGACCACCAGGTCTACACCTAACACTCATGCACCTATTACTGATAGATGTTTAATCTACAAATGCTGCTCCAAGCTCTGTCCCAGGCCCTGTCCAATGCTGAATTGTGAAATGTGGCCTGCTGGCTGGCAGTATATAAGAAGATTTACATTAGAGAAGCATCACATGATTTTTCGAACAGTGCCAATACTTTTGTCTACCCTCATTTTTATGTTTGGTGTGGAATTATATCCAATTTGGCTTTAGGACAATTCTTTTTGTGTTTTTTCATTTAAGACAAATTAAATGAAGATAATAATACCAAAGAATTTGTGTTTGCAATCATTTTCAGGAAGAAACTGAGTATTATCTGACAGAATTGCAGGGGTGTCAATACTTTTGGCCTCAACAACTGTATATGCTGAAATGAAACCGACTTTCTGTAGCACTCTATTATTGTAAACAATTTAGATTAAGAAATGTGGAGTCATGGCTGGACAAAAACTAGTAGCACTAAATATTTATATATTTAAATGGGGCCTTGTTTCAGGTACATACTATTAGCATAAACAGTTTGTATTTTCAAATGTGGACTCATGCATGGCAAAGAAATATTACCACCACAAAGCATTTTTTCTGGAGAAATGTGGCATAACTTCTGGATCACAGTAATATCACAAACAATTTTTATTTGAAATATGGACTTCTGCCCAGTCCAAAATATTACCATCAGAACATATTATTCTGCCGACATGTCACATTGTTTCAGGACAAAGGTATTAGCCTAAGAATTTATATTTTCAAATGTAGACTTCTGATTTGTCACTGAAACACAGTTTTATCACAAACGATTTTGAGTAGCTAATTGGGTCTCATGACTGCAGCACTATATTAGGCATAACAATTTTTAAGTAAAAATCTGGCCTTCTGATTTACCACTGAAACAGTTTTATCACAAACTATTTGGAGTAGCTAATTAGCCCTCTAGACTGCACCCTAATCATAGGCCTAAAGATTTTTAAATGGTAATCTGGTCTTCTGATTTGTTTCTGAAACACAGATTTTTCACAAACAATTTGGAGTAGCTAACTGGACCTCATGGCTGCACCCTAATATTAATTCTAATGATTTTCAAGCGGAAATCTGGCCTTCTGTTTTGCCACTGAAACACAGATTTATCGCAAACGATTTAGAGTTGCTAATTTGGCCTCATGGCTGCACCCCAATATTAGGTCTAATGATTTTCAAGTAGAAATCTGGCCTTCTGATTTGCCACTGAAACAAAGTTTTATCACAAATTATTAGGATTAGCTATTTGGGCATCAAAGCTGCACCCCAATATTAAGCTTAATGATTTTCAAGTGTTAATCTGGCCATCTGATTTGCTACTAAAACACAGTTTTATCACAAACGATTTGACGTAGCTAATTGCACCTCGTGGCTGAAACACTATGTTAGGCCTAAAGATTTTTAAATGGGAATCTGTGTGAACATGTAATCCCTTTAACCCCTTCCTGACATTAGACGTACTATCCCATCCATGTGTCTTGGGCCTTAATGCCCATGGACGGGATAGTACGTCATAGCGATCAGCGGTGCTCACGGGGGAGCGCCGCTGATCGCGGCTGGGTATCAGCTGATTATCACAGCTGACACCCGGCACTATGTGTCAGGGGTGGACACGGACTGCCCTCGGCACGTTAACCCCTGGCACACTGCGATCAAACACGATCGCAGTGTACAGGGGGTTTAGGGAAGCATTGGCAGGGAGGGGACTCCCTCCATGCTTCCCTGAGACCCCCTGTTGCAGTGCGATGTGCAGCGCTGCTGCGGGGTCCTCCTTCCCTGCAGGTCCCCGGATCCAATATGACCTTTGGGGGCCTGCAGGGAGGCGTCTTTCTCAGTGCCTGCTGAGAGCAGGCTCTGAGAAAGCCTGCAGCAGCGCCTGTCACATCGCTGATCTGACAGAGTGCTGTGCAACCTGTCAGATCAGCGATCTGACATATTACAGTGATGTCCCCCCACTGGGACAATGTAATAAAGATAAAAAAAAGTGTAAAAATAATTTATAAAAAATTGCTAAATAAATTAAAAAAAAATATTCCTTAATAAATTCATTTTTTGGAAATAAAAAAAAATGAAAGTACACATATTTAGTATCGCCGCATCCGTAACGACCCGCCCATTAGTTAACCCCTTTAGCAAAACCCTTAAAAAAATAAAAAACAAAGCAAAAAATCAAAAAAGACGGATATAAATAACCATGGTACCGCTGAAAATGTCATCTTGTCCCATAAAAAATGAGCCATGATACAGCATCATCAGCAGAAAAGTAAGAAAGTTATAGCTCGCAGAATAAAGTGATGGAAAAATAATTATTTTTTATATAAAATTGTTTTCATTGCATAAAAGTGCCAAAACATAAAAAAATGGCATAAACGAGGTATCGCTGTAATTGTACTGACCTGAAGAATTAAACTGCTGTCAATTTTACCGCACGTGGAATGGTGTAAACGTACCCCCCAAAAGAAATTCATAAAATGCTGTTTTTTGTTCATTTTGCGTCCCGAAAATCAGAATAAAAAGCGATCAAAAAATGTCACATTCCCGAAAATATGTGCAACATGTATGGGTTAACGCCCTTTTCTCACGACGGGGGGCCATGTCCACACAGCATATAAAGCTATCATTTGTATAGACCGATTACAAATCTGTACTGTAGCCTGAAGAAGAGGTGCGGTTTGTCTCCTCGAAACGCGTAGTTTTTGTAGTACATTTAATAAAGAACTTGAAAGATTTACATGGATTTCTGAAGAATTCGTGTCACTGTAGCAGCGCGGTTGCTCAGAAGTGCTTTTTTTGATCCTCAACTTGTGATTCTTAGTGGACATTTCCACCTGCACAAGCTCTGCAGCAGCTATACAACTGCAAAAATGTTGTGAGTGATTGTGTCTGAACACAACCCATAAAGGGTGAGTACTTTAGAGTACTTTTTTCATTTTCATTGATTTATACCAGGTGAAGCACTATGTCTGCGCCCCCTCCCTTGTTTTTCCTTTGTAGTGATCTCAGTGGATCCAGTGAGAAAGGATCAAAGCTGGATTAGGTGTTTAACAGCATCAACGTTTGGGAAGCTGCAATCTTTTTGGCATTTAGGCTTTATCTTACTAAGGAGGATAAAATGGATTATTTCCAATTCCGGTTGTCTACAAGGGAAAGACTAATATTTCAGTCTATTGGAAACCCCTTGAAGCATCAAACTGTGAGTGAAAATGAGACTATTAAATTCTCTGAGGAGGAAACAATTCAAATGAAAAACTTGTTCCATGATTTGGATAGAACTATTAGGGAAGAATTACAACATAGTCTGGATGCCAGATATTTGAGCATATACTTAAATGAAAATATCTGTCCAAGGGGGCTGAGAATCAATCACAGATCCCCCTTTCCCAATGATTTGGCTTTTAATATAGAATGGGACTCTATTTTAAAAAATTGTATGCAGAACTTACTCGCATGTTTGTTTAGGAAACGGTCTGAATTAAGTGAGAAGGCTACAAATTTAGTAGAGAACATTACATCTAAACTGCAGATATTCAAATTACATCCTGAGTACACAAAGATAAATACAAATATATCTACTAGTGTGCTCAAACAAGAGCATGATACGGTTATGCGAAAAACTAGCAAACTGTTGAGAGATAGGAAATTTTATGAGGATAAAACAAATATAGGATTAAATGAGAATATTGAAAACAAGGGAAATGAATGGTTATCTAAATTTACTACAGATAGAGAAATTCCCATACCGTTTGTGAGAAATAGAGCTTTTTCTAATAGAAATAATTTAAGAGAAAAAGAAAAAGAAATAAAAAACTCAGAAAAATGTCAGGAAAAAAATCCAGTTATTAAAAAATCTATAGAGCAAAAATCCTCTAAAAAAGGAGTGGAGAATAATATAAATGGTAAAAAAATTATACAAAAAATTGATAAAAAGTCTGAAAAATCAACTGTTAAAAAAGAGGATATACCTGATATAAGAGAAAAACCTAAAGGGAAAAACTTGGAATTAAAGAATGGTTTTAATATCATTGAGAGTAATATGAATACAAATATAGAGGATTTTGAAACCCGAGATGTTGAGGTTTTAAAAAAACAGTATATGGAGAATAGGAGAATCTCTACTTCTTTCTCAATGCCACTATTTAATCCAGGTGAGATTCCCAGTACCACCTATGATCTGATTAATTTAGATGAAATACAGGTAGAAGACTTACTGGATCTCTCCTTACATGAGAACACACAACTGAGTGAGAGTCAAAACACTGTTCTCATAGATAACAGTAGAAATAATTCTGAGTGCCTAGTACCTTTTCTGCCAGGAGCAATTTCCAAGAAAAATAATATTGAGGATTTTTTTCTGGTAAAAAAGAAAAAAAGAAAATTCCCTATAGAGGTTGCAGGGGGGGAGGAAGAAAAAATCGTAGTAAAGAGAGGAAAAATAGATCTGAACAAAAAAACTATGGATCAAACATTTTCAACCTCTCCTCCTATAATCTAAAACCATTAGAAAAACAAGTGTTGTCTAAAGGACTTTCTTATTGTCCAACGTACACACCCAAGGATTTTGATACTTTCTTGGACATTCAAAAGTTCTAAAGAAATCTTACCTTGAAACGACATTTCATTATGAATAAAAATAAAACCGCTAACAAATCAGAACAGGCACCAACACATGTAAACTCAGAAGTGAATGCACATGTTGAGGTAAAACCCAAATCAGGTTTTTATCCCATTGAAAGCAAAGGGAACTATATAACTGTATTTCGGGATATCATTCTCAATGAGATGAAACAATTGGGATTGAAAAAATCTGGAATAAAAAATAGATATAAAAACAATTTAACAAAGGAGGAAAGAAATGCCATTCAGGCTCTTCTAGAGAATAATGAAATTGTTATACGCCCTGCTGATAAGGGAGGAGGTATAGTGATTCAAAATTATGATATATATTGCCAGGAAGCTAACCGTATCTTATCGGATCCAGAATTTTATAGTGCTGTAAAAAATTACCCTTTAATTAAATTAACAACAACCTATTCGGATTTAATAAAAAGAGGGACTGAGGAAGGAATATTTAATGAAAAAGAAAGTATATTTCTGAAAACAAAAAACCTGAATATACCCTTCTTCTATCACCTCCCAAAATTACACAAAGATATTAATAATCTCCCCGGACGTCCAATAATATCTGGAATAAATTCCATCTCGAGTAATCTTGCAGAGTATATTGATAAATTAATGAAAGTACATGTCACTAATTTACCCAGTTACCTGAGGGATTCATCTCATCTTATAGAATTATTGAATGAATTTACATGGAAAAAATCCTATGCATTTTTTACTTTAGATGTAGCAGCCCTATATTCGAATATTCAACATGAATTGGGATTAACAAGCTTTTATTATTATGTTAGAACTGATGAGCGTTTTTCAGTGGCACAAAAGAGGTTTATTTATGATGGATTATTATTTATTCTTAAGAATAACTATTTTACTTTTTTAAAAAACACCTATCACCAAGAGAAGGGAATGGCAATGGGGTCAAAAGTGGCGCCAACTTTCGCAAATCTCTTTATGGGGAGATTCGAAGAGATTTTTATTTATAAATCACGATTTTATGATTGCATAAAAATTTTTAAATGTTTTATTGATGACATCTTCATAATATGGGATAGTAGTTAAGGGAATATTGAGGATTTTGTCATAGATCTGAATAATAATGATTGGGGGATGTCTTTTTTTCCATGCCACAATGAGAAAGAAATTAACTTTCTAGATCTTAATATTTATGTTGAAAATCTTCAAATTAATACTAGAACATATTTTAAGAAAGTGGATGCGAATAGTTTCTTGCATTACCACAGTGGCCATTATAACAAATGGCTGGTAAACATACCGGTGAATCAGTTCAAACGAATTAGGAGAAATTGCACTACTAAAGTTGATTTTTTAAATCAAGCTAGAATATTAGAAGAAAGACTTGAGGAACAAAAATATCCTAAGAAACTAATAAAGGAATCCCTGGGTCATGTGCAAAATAATTATGATCAAATATCACTTTTAGCTAAAAAAATTATGACTAATACTGATGGTTTTAATCTTAATTTTATCACCACTTTTAATAAATACCATAAGGAAATGCGTGAAATTTTAAAGGATAATTGGCACATTCTTTTAAATGACCCCATCTTAAAAACCATTTTAACCAAAAACCCCAGGTGTTACTTTTAGGAGACCACCCAATATTAGAAACCTTGTGGCTCTGAGTAGATTGAGAGGACAAAAAATCTCTGGGATAACTAAAAAGAAAACTACAGCACTACCAGGAATTTATAGATGTGGGAAAAAGAAATGTTTCTGTTGTAGGGGCATTGGTCATAAAAAAACCCTCTTTAACTCAACATCAACAGGTGAAATTTTTACAGTTAAAGCCAATCTCACTTGTGAATCAAGTTTTATTATATATTTAATACAATGTATTTGTGGAAAACAATATGTGGGACGAACTGCTCAGTGTTTTCGAAAAAAGGATGAACTCCCACAGGCACAATGTGAGGATTGGCTATATGAAACATGGACTTTCTAGGCATTGTGCCCTACATCATAAAAATGACTTTTCTCTCTTAACATTTTTTCCCATTGACCATATACCGGAAAATGCCCCAAATAGATTACTACAACTTAGTAGAAAAGAAATATATTGGATTTATCGACTTGATACTATTAATCCAAAAGGTTTAAATGAAATATGCAATATTTTTATATAAGTCTTATTTTGAGGAATGTTTTTCATTTTTTTAATTAATTTTAAATATATTTTTTATTTAACACTTTGGTTTTATATTCTTTATCTGCATATTTGCACACTGGGAATTGTGGCAATATGCGCTTAGTTCTTTCATAGATCTGCTATGAGAATGGCAACATATACGAAAAAATCGGTCTTTTTTTCTGAAGAAGGCTCCCTGCCTTCATTCCTCTCCACTCTTATTTAGCAGCCGCTCTGCCCGTTCTTTTATCGGGACAGAGCGGTATACACACTTGAACCCATTAGATATGGGTTCAGTGTGTTGCATACTTCTAACTTACCAATTGGATTGTGTTGATGTAGGAGACTAGCTTGCCTTTTTTGGCGACTATTGCTCTCCACACTTATGTAGGGAACATACAGTGGTTACTGTCACCATGATAGCCCATCTTTTTGACTGAAAGGATGGACTAATTAGTCTCTCCCTAAATATATTATAAAGTATGGCCGTTTATATATATTTTTATATATTTTTTTTTTTCATACTTATTCTTTATATAGCAATTGTTTCATTTTATTTTTATATGTTCCTATTTATCACTATTACTGGTGAAAGGATACTTTTTGCACTCTTTATTTACACTAGTTATATCATATGAGTAATTACTCTTTATTACTTTTCGCCACTGGTAACTGATCACTTATGATGGCTCAGTGGTGAAATTGTCAGACATTTGTCTTAAACTCACCACGATGAAATTGCTTCTTTTTCCTCTTTTGTTTCCTTTTTTTTGTGTTTTATATGTTTCTTATATTTTTTATTTAATTATAGAAATCTATGTTATCATATTGATTGTCTGAATGGGATACACAATACTATCATTATCTGGAATATATGGTTTTTGATATATACTGTATGTCATTTTGCCTGTTGATGTTTTTCTTCTCTAATATCTTTATGTGCAACATGTGTGGGTTGACGCCCTTTTCTCACGATGGGGGGTCATGTCCACACAGCATATAAAGCTATCATTTGTATAGACCGATTACAACTCTGTACTGTAGCCTGAAGAAGAGGTGCGGTTTGTCTCCTCGAAATGCGTAGTTTTTGTAGTACATTTAATAAAGAACTTGAAAGATTTATATGGATTTCTGAAGAATTCGTGTCACTGTAGCAGCGCGGTTGCTCAGAAGTGCTTTTTTTGATCCTCAACTTGTGATTCTTAGTGGACATTTCCACCTGCATGAGCTCTGCAGCAGCTATACAACTGCAAAAAATGTTGTGAGTGGTTGTGTCTGAACACAACCCATAAAGGGTGAGTACTTTAGAGTACTTTTTTCATTTTCATTGATTTATACCAGGTGAAGCCCTATGTCTGAGCCCCCTCCCTTGTTTTTACATTTCCGAAAATGGTACCAATAAAAACTTCAATTCGTCCCGCAATAAATAAGACCTCACGTGGCTCGGTGGGTCAAAATATGGAAAAATTATAGCTCTCAAAATGTGATGCAAAAACTATTTTTGCAATAAAAAGCATCTTTTAGCGTATGACAGCTGCGAAACATAAAAACCTGCCATAAATAATAAATCAACCCCCCCTTTATCACCCCCTTAGTTAGGGAAAAATAATAAAATTAAAAAAATGTATTTATTTCCATTAGGGTTAGTGCTAGGGTTAGGGCTGGGCTAGTATTAGGGCTGAGATTAGGGCTAGGGGTGTGCTGGGGTTAGGGTCGGAGTTAGAATTGTGGGGTTTCCACTGTTTGGGCACATCAGGTGCTCTCCAAATGGAACATGGCGTCTTATCTAAATTCCAGCCAATTCTGCGTTGTAAAAGTCAAATGGTGCTCCTTCCCTTCCAAGCTCTGCCATGCGCCCAAACAGTGTTTTACCCCCACATATGGGGTATCAGCCTACTCAGGACAAATTGCATAGCAAATTTTGGGGTCCAATTTCTCCTGTTACCATTAGGAAAATAAAAAATTGGGGGCAAAATATCATTTTTGTGGAAAAAAAATATGATTTTTTTATTTTCACTCCTAGGCGTTATAAACTTCTATGAAGCACTTGGGGGTTCAAAGTTCTCACCACACATCTAGATAAGTTCCTTGGGGGTCTAGTTTCCAAAATGGGGTCACTTGTGGGTAGTTTCAACAGAGTAGGCACATCACAGGCTCTCCAAATGCGACATGACATCCGCACATCATTCCATCAAAGTCTGCATTCCAAAACGTCACTACTTCCCTTCCAAGCCCCAACGTGTGCCCATACAGTAATTTTCTCCCACATATGGTGTATCAGCGCACTCAGGACAAATTGGACAACTTTTGGAGTCCAATTTCTCCTGTTACCCTTGGGAAAATAGAAAAATTGGGGACTAAAAGATCATGTTTGTGGAAAAAATATGATTTTTTTATTTTCATGCCCGGGCATTATAAACTTCTGTGAAGCCCTTGGGGGTTCAAAGTGCTCACCACACATCTAGATAAGTTCCATAGGGGTTCTAGTTTCCAAAATGGGGTCACTTGTGGGGGGGTTCCACAGTTTAGGTACATCAGAGGCTCTCCAAAAGCAACATGACATCAGCAGACCATTCCTTCAAAGTCTGCATTCCAAAACGTCGCTACTTCCCTTCCGAGTCCCGACGTGTCTCCATACAGTAGTTTTCTCCCACATATGGGGTATCAGCGTACTCATGACAAACTGGACAACAACTTTTGTGGTCCAATTTCTCCTGTTACCCTTGGGAAAATAAAAAAAATTGGGGACTAAAAGATCATATTTGTGGAAAAAATATGATTTTTTTTATTTTCACTCCGGGGCATTATAAACTTCTGTGAAGCCCTTGTGGGTTCAAAGTTCTCACCACATATCTAGATCATTTCCTTGGGGGGTCTAGTTTCCAAAATGGGGTCACTTGTGGGGGATTTCCACTCTTTAGGCACATCAGGGGCTCTCCAAATGTGACATGGCGTCCGATCTGAATTCCAGCCAATTTTGCATTGAAAAAGTCAAACGGCGCTCCTCCCTTCTGAGCTCTGCCATGCGCCAAAACAGTGGTTCCCCCCACATATCAGGTATCAGTGTACTCAGGACAAATTGCACAATAACTTTTGGAGTCCAATTTCTTCTGTTACCCTTGGTAAAATAAAAAAAAATTGGACCTGAAGTAATTTTTTTGTGAAAAAAAGTTAAATGTTCATTTTTTTAAACATTCAAAAAATTCCTGTGAAGCACCCGAAGGGTTAATAAACTTCTTGAATGTGGTTTTGAGCACCTTGAGGGGTGTAGGTTTTAGAATGGTATCACTTTTGGGTATTTTCTATCATATAGACTCCTCAAAGTGACTTCAAATGTGATGTGGTCCGTAAAAATAAAATGGTGTTGCAAAAATGAGAAATCGCTGGTCAATTTTTAACCCTTATAACTTCCTAACAAAAAAAAATTTTGGTTCCAAAACTGTGCTGTGCTAATGTAAAGTAAACATATGTGAAATGTTATTTATTAAGTTTTTGTGTGCCATATCTCTGATTTAAGGGCATAAAAATTCAAAGTTGGAAAATTGCGAAATTTCCTAAATTTTCAACAACTTTCCGTTTTTTTCACAAATAAACGCAAGTTATATCAATGAAATTTTACCACTAACATGCAGTACAATATGTCATGAGAAAACAATGTCAGAATCATCGGGATCCATGGAAGCATTTCAGAGTTATTACCTCATACAGGGACAGTGGTCAGAATTGTAAAAATTGGCCCGGTCATGAACGTGCAAACCACCCTTGGGTGTAAGGGGGTTAAAAAGCAAATTTTTAATTCAAGCATTAAAAAACACCTACCCAGCGTAACAAACAACGGTTTTCAATAACCATAGCAATAAGTAATAGCATAGACCTGAGTCATCGACAAAATACCTACAAGATCCATATAGTATTCCTAACTAACTCCTGCCTGTCAGTGGAGGTTGACACACTAGAGAGTACAATTTTCTGGTGCCCCCACTTAATGAAGACTGAGCCTGTCTTCCCTGATGTTCCTTAAAACAAGCAGGCAGGAAAACATAGATTAATGATACAAAATGAAATATTGATAAATATAATTATTTCCAAACTAAACTTTATTAGAGGAATGGATATTAAATATCATGTGGATACTCTGTAGGTGATGCCAAGTATATTACAGATAGCATAAAAATATCAATAATTTATCTGTCCTTATGACAACTCTCAAAGGCAAAAAATAAAGTGGAATCTCTCTATTCTCACAAAGACAGGGATCGTCGAACGGTGTGCTGCCTACCTGGCGCTCGAGTCCGACACATCGCTGATCGGGTTGACAGATTACTGGGAGGGGCTGGAGAGGATCCAGTGGTCATGGTGCACATTGGCACAAATGACAAAGTTAGAGGTAGGTGGAAGGTCCTTAAAGATGATTTCAGGGAATTAGGCTGTAAGCTTAAAGCAAGGACCTCCAAGGTGGTATTTTCGGAAATACTTCCTGTACCACGTGCCACGCCAGAGAGGCAACGGGAGATTAGGGAGGTTAATAAGTGGCTCAGGAATTAGTGTAGGAAGGAGGGGTTTGGGTTCCTGCAGAACTGGGCCGACTTCTCAGTTGGCTACAGGTTCTACGCTAGGGACGGGCTGCACCTCAAAGGGGAGGGTGCAGCTGTGCTGGGGGAGAAAATGGCTAGAAGGTTGGAGGAGTGTTTAAACTAGGGACGGGGGAGGGTATTCCTTTTATAGGAGGGGAAGACAGTGCAGATAGAGACCTGGGCACAAATAATGACATTGGGGGTGGAGGTGGCATGGGGGGTGGGGTTAGAACAGTTAATAATTTAAGAAAGAATAGAGGTACAGAGAGATACATAAAGTGCATGTATACTAATGCCAGAAGTCTCGCCAACAAAATGGAGGAATTGGAGTTAATGTTGTTGGAACATAATTATGACATGGTGGGGATATCTGAGACGTGGCTGGATGAGAGCCATGACTGGGCAGTTAATTTACAGGGCTATAGTCTGTTCAGAAATGACCGTACAAATAAGCGAGGGGGAGGCGTGTGTTTATATGTAAAATCATCCTTAAAACCCATCCTTCGTGATAATATATATGAATCTAATGAAAATGTAGAGTCCCTGTGGGTAGAGATAAGGGGAGGGGGGAAAAATAATAAATTACTGATAGGGGTTTGTTATAAATCTCCAAAAATAATGGAAGCTACAGAGAATATCCTCATAAAGCAAATAGATGAAGCAGCGACTCAAGGAGAAGTCATTATTATGGGGGACTTCAACTACCCTGAAATACATTGGGGAACCGAAACCTGCAGTTCCAGCAAGGGTAATAGGTTTCTGACAACGATGAGAGACAATTACCTTTCACAACTGGTTCAGGACCCAACAAGAGGGGGGGCACTGCTAGACCTAATATTAACCAACAGGCCAGACCGCATATCAAATGTAAGGGTTGAGGGTCACTTGGGTAATAGTGATCACAAATTAATAAGTTTTCATGTATCCTTTAATAAGATGTGTAGTAGAGGGGTTACAAGGACACTAAACTTCAGGAAGGCAAATTTCCAACGGATGAGAGATGATCTTGGTGCAATTAACTGGGACGATATCCTGAGACATAAAAATACACAAAGAAAATGGGAGACGTTTATTAGCATCCTGAATAGGACCTGTGCACAATATATACCGTATGGGAATAAACATGCGAGAAATAGGAGGAAACCACTATGGCTAAATAGAGCTGTAAGGGGCGCAATAAGAGATAAAAATAAAACATTTAGAGAATTAAAGCAAGTAGGTAGTGATGAGGCATTAAATAAATACAGAAGATTAAATAAATTCTGTAAAAAGCAAATCAAGACAGCAAAGATTGAGACAGAGAGACTCATTGCCAGAGAAAGTAAAAATAATCCCAAAATATTCTTTAACTACATAAATAGTAAGAAGCTAAAAAATGATAGTGTTGGTCCCCTTAAAAATAGTCTGGGTGAAATGGTGGATGAGGATGAGGAAAAAGCCAATATGCTAAATGACTTTTTTTCAACAGTATTTACACAAGAAAATCCCATGACGGATAACATGATCAGGGATAAAAATTCTCCATTAAATGTCACCTGCTTAACCCAGCAGGAAGTACGGCGGCGTCTACAAATCACTAAAATTGACAAATCCCCGGGCCCGGATGGGATACACCCCCGAGTACTGCAGGAATTAAGCACAGTCATAGATAGACCACTATTTTTAATCTTTAAAGATTCCATAATAACAGGGTCTGTACCACAGGACTGGCGCATAGCAAATGTGGTGCCAATATTCAAAAAGGGGACAAAAACTGAACTTGGAAATTATAGGCCAGTAAGTTTAACCTCAACTGTGGGTAAAATCCTGGAGGGTTTTCTAAGAGATACTATACTGGAGTATCTGGAGAAGAATAACCTTATGACCCAATATCAACATGGGTTTACAAGAGACCGTTCCTGTCAGACTAATCTGATAAGCTTTTATGAAGAGGTAAGTTCCGGACTGGACCAAGGGAATGCAGTGGACGTGGTGTACATGGACTTTTCAAAAGCTTTTGATACGGTGCCACACAAAAGGTTGATACATAAAATGAGAACAATGGGGATAGGGGAAAATATGTGTAGGTGGGTTAAGAGCTGGCTCAGGGATAGGAAACAAAGGGTGGTTTTAATGGAGCACACTCGGACTGGGTCACGGTTAGCAGTGGGGTACCACAGGGGTCAGTTTTGGGCCCGCTTCTTTTTAACATATTTATTAATGACCTTGTAGGGGGCATAGAGAGTAGAATTTCAATATTTGCAGATGACACTAAACTCTGCAGGGTAATTAATACAGAGGAGGACAATTTTATATTACAGGAGGATTTATGTAAACTATAAGCTTGGGCTGATAAATGGCAAATGAGCTTTAATGGGGATAAATGTAAGGTCATGCACTTGGGTAGAACGAACAAGTTGTATAATTATGTGCTTAATTGTAAAACACTGGGTAAAACAGTCACTGAAAAAGACCTGGGTGTATGGGTGGACGACAAACTCACATTTAGTGGCCAGAGTCAAGCAGCTGCTGCAAAGGCAAATAAAATAATGGGATGTATTA
The DNA here is from genome assembly GCF_039654945.1 of Dendrobates tinctorius. NCBI lineage: Eukaryota > Metazoa > Chordata > Amphibia > Anura > Dendrobatidae > Dendrobates > Dendrobates tinctorius. The sequence continues at coordinate 4,252,711 of NW_027361773.1, forward strand.
AAAGAGGCATAGATGCTCATGAGGAGAACATAATTTTACCTCTATATAAGTCACTAGAAGTCACACTTAGAATACTGTGTACAGTTCTGGTCTCCGGTGTATAAGAAAGACATAGCTGAACTGGAGCAGGTGCAGAGAAGAGCGACCAAGGTTATTAGGGAACTAGGGGGTCTGCAATACCAAGACAGGTTATTACACTTGGGGTTATTTAGTTTGGAGAATCGAAGGCTTAGGGGTGATCTTATTACAATGTATAAATATATGTGGGGACAATACAAAGACCTTTCTAATGATCTTTTTACTCTTAGACCTGTGACGGGGACAAGGGGGCATCCTCTACGTCTGGAGGAAAGAAGGTTTAAGCATACTCACAGACGCGGATTCTTTACTGTAAGAGCAGTGAGACTATGGAACTCTCTGCCATATGATGTTGTAATGAGTGATTCACTACTAAAATTTAAGAAGGGACTGGATGCCTTTCTTTAAAAGTATAATATTACAGGGTATATACACTAGTCTCCTTAATATTGCGTTGATCCAGGGAGCTAGTCTGATTGCCGTATGTGGAGTCGGGAAGGAATTTTTTTCCCCAATGTGAAGCTTACTGTTGCCACATGGGTTTTTTTTGCCTTCCTCTGGATCAACATGTTAGGGCAAGTTAGGATAGGATATGGGTTGAACTAGATGGACTTAAAGTCTCCCTTCAACCTTAATAACTATGTTACTATGTTACTATTCCAATAGTAATTTCCACCTGGCCTAAAACATGATAATAAAGGCAGAGGTGAATTGTGAACCCACTATTAACAATTATCATGAAAACTTTACCTAAAGCAGATACATTATGGTAAAGGCCAATAAAATAGATAAGGAACTCAACAAAGAGGTTGGCTGCATTGATTTAAAATCTGTTTTTAATTTTCAATATTTGTGCAAAGCATTTATGAGTGTAGGAGTACATCAACTACTCTTTAAAAATATTTTAACGAAGCCCACCAGTTGTTGCCTTCAACGGTTTATGGATGAATGTATTACCCTCCTTGTCATTTTTTCATGGCTTAGCACTTTGTTCAGAGCCGTTATGAGTGTAGGAGCATGTCAACAAAACTTTCTTAATAATTTAATGTGGCTCTCCTGTTGTTGCCTTCAAGGCTCTATGTATTAGCCTGCTTATAATTTTTTTCTGGCTTTGCCCTGTATGCAAACCTTTATGAGTGTAGTAGTATCACAACTAGAGTTGAGCGATACCGTCCGATACTTCAAAGTATCGGATCGGAATGGATCGGCCGATCTTAAAAAAAAGTATCGGTATCGCCGATTCCGATACCGGAAGTCCCATTCAAGTCTATGGGACTTCCGGTATCGGAATAAGAAAAATCCTGTTTTTCCCTTGTACAGCCTCTCTGGGGTCTGTACGGGCCTTTCGGGGGGCTGTGCCGGCCTGCCAGAGGGTCTGTGCAGGCTCCGGTGGTCTGTGCCGGCCTGCCGGGGGGCTGTGCCGGCCTGCCAGGGGGGCTGTGCAGGCTCCGGTGGGCTGTGCCAGCCTGCCGGGGGGCTGTGCAGGCTCCGGGGGGCTGTGCCGGCCTGCCGGGGGGCTGTGCAGGCTCCGGGGGGGCTGTGCCGGCCTGCCGGGGGGCTGTGCAGGCTTCGGGGGTCTGTGCAGGCATCGTCCGATGAGACTACAAGTCCCATCGGGCGATGCCTGCTACCATGACAGTGATTGACACATTAGCCAATGATGGGACAGTAGTAGTCCCATCATCCGGCTAATGTGTTGAATGTAAAAAAAAAAAAAAAAAAAAAAATTACATGCTACATACATACAACATGCATACTACATGCATGCTACATTCATACTACATACTACATACATGCTACATTCATACTACATATATACTACATGCAACATACATACTACATACATACTACATGCAACATACATACTACATATATACTACATGCATGCAACATGCATACTACATATATACTACATGCTACATACATACTACATATATGCTACATACATACTACATATATACTACATGCATGCTACATACATACTACATATATGCTACATACATACTACATGCTACATACATACTACATATATACTACATGCATGCTACATACATACTACATGCTACATACATACTACATATATACTACATACATACCACATACATACTACATACATACTACATGCTACATACATACTACATATATACTACATGCATGCTACATACATACTACATGCTACATACATACTACATATATACTACATACATACTAAATACATACTACATGCATGCTACATACATACTACATGCTACATACATACTACATATATACTACATGCATGCTACATACATACTACATGCTACATACATACTACATGCTACATAGATACTACATATATACTACATGCATGCTACATACATACTGCATGCTACATGCATGCTACATACATACTACATACATACTACATGCTACATACATACCACATATATACTACATACATACTACATACAATACATTCATACAATACATACATAGACATACAGTACATATAACATAGAGTAACATACTTACCAATACTTGTCACATTGTTCCCCGAAGCCATTGTCTTTTACGGAATAAATATTAACATAACAAACCACAAAAATACTCACCCACGATCCGAAGCAGTCCACGAGTGTTTCCCACGACGATCTTGGGTAGAGAACTGCAGCATCAGCTGTTGCTGCCGTTCTCTACGGGCTGCAGGAATCCAATGACGGAAGGTAGGTATCCTTCCGCACTGTATTCCTCCGCCACTTAAAAAAAAAAAAAAAGTCCCTAGTCTCACTTTATGCCATTGCTGTGTGCCATTGCACAGACCCCCGGACATCAGCACAGCCCCCCGGCAGGCCGGTACAGACCCCCACAGGGTGCACAGACCACCGGCAGGCCGGCACAGCCCCCGGCAGGCCGGTACAGACCCCGGGCAGTCCACACAGCCCCCCGGCAGGCCGGCACAGCCCCCCGGCAGGCCGGCAGAGACCCCCGGAAGGCCCGAAATGACGGCGCATCATGATGCGCACACACCGCGCATCATGATGACGTCAGGCTGTCAATCAACTTTGAACTTCTGATTCTGATACCGACTTCCGATATTGAAAAAATATCGGAAGTCGGTATCGGAATTCCGATACAGCAAGTATCGGCCGATACCCGATACTTGCGGTATCGGAATGCTCAACACTAATTACAACTATATTTTGTTAATATTTTAATGAGGTACTACGATTGATGCATTTAAGTGTATGCTTGTAATTTTTTGCAGGCTTTGCACTGTGCAGAACTTTTATGACTGTAGGAGTATCACAACTTTACTTCCTTTCATAATATTTTTCTTACTATAGTTGGTGCCTTCAAAGGGTGTATGAATGACCCACCTTGTAATTTTTTGGCAAGCTTTGCACCTAGTGCATAGCCTTTATGAGTAAAGGAGGACCACTAAATGACAATTTGAACAAAATGTGTATAAGGATCTCTGTTTGCAGTTCTTGCTTCCTTCATAAATTACAATGAAATTTACAATTTTAAAGAAAAATTTCAATTTTGTTTTCCTTAAATTTTTTTAACTCCTTTTTAAATTTTGCCTTATATGCAAGTATTATACAGGAAAGAATGTTTCTTAACATTTTTTTCTGTAAATTCCAATTTCTCGTCAATTTTGACTGTTTTATTGTCAGTCCTTAACCCCTTCATCCCCCAACCTTGCTTTCACCTTTATGACCAGGCCAAATTTTACAATTCTGACCATTGTCACTTTATGAGGTAATAACTCAGGAACGCTTCAATGAGTATGAGACTATTTTTTATGACATATTGTACTTTATGATAGTGTTAAAATTTCTTCAATGTGATTTGTGTTTATTTGTGAAAAAAATTGGAAATTTGGAGAAAATTTTTGACATTTTCAAACTTTTAATTTTCATGCCACTAAACCAGAGAGATGTCGTGCAAAATAGCTAATACATAACATAACATTTACCACATTTCTTATTTACATTAGCACAATTTTTTAAACATAATTTTTTTTGTTGAGAAGTCAGAGGTGTAAAATTTTGATCAGCGATTTCTCATTTTTCCAATAAAATTTACAGAGCCATTTTTTATAGGGACCACATCAAGTTTGAAGTGACAGAAAATACCCCAAATTGATGCCATTCTAAAAGCTGAACCATTCAAATACTCAAAATCACATTTAAGAAATGTATTAACCCTTCAAGTGCTTCACAGGAAATGAAGCAATGTGGAAGGAAAAAATAACAATTTAACTTTTTTCACAAAAAAATTACTTTAGACCCAAATTTCTTTATTTTCACAAGGGAAACAGGAGAAAGTGGACCCCAAAATTTGTTGATCAATTTCTTCCGAGCACGTTGATACCATATATGTGGAGGGAAAACTACTGTTTCGGCACATGGCAGGGTTAGAAGGAAAGCACATCATTTGACATTTTGGGCACAAACTTGACTGGAATTGAAAGCAAACAAAATTTGCTGGAAACATTAGTGGGCTCCATGTCGTGTTTGGAGAGCCCCTCATGCCACAACAGTGGAAACCTTCCACAAGTGAGTCTATTTGGGGAACTAGACCCTTTAAGGAATATTTCTAGATGTGTGGTGAGCACTTTGAGCCCCCAAGTGCTTCACAGAAATTTATAACATAGAGCAGTGAAAAAAAATTACATTTTTTCACAAAAATGTTATTTTAGCTCCATTTCTTTATTTCACAAGGGTAACAGGTGAAATAGCATGATACAACTTTTTTGCAATTTCACCTAAGTATGCCGATACCCGATATGTGGGGGGAAACTACTGTTTGGGTGAATGGCAGGATTCAAAAAGGAAGGAGTAACATTTTGAAATGCAGACTTTGATGGAATTATGTGCTGTGTCATGTTGTGTTTGCAGAGCCTTTGGTGTGCCTATAGAGTGAAAAAAACCCATAATTGACCCCATTTTGGAAGCTAGACAAAATATTGAAATTAATTTTCAATACTTTTCAATACGACCAAATACTTATTTTCCACCATAATTTGCAAAATAAATCTTGCCAAATCAGACAAGGTTATTTTCTGGATTTATTTTCTCATTTTGACTCTCAAAGTTGTGGTCTACCTATGACGTCAAATACAGGCCTCTCTCATCTTTTTAAGTGGGAGAACTTGCACAATTGAAATGAGCGTCCAAGCATTATGAATTGCTCTGTTTGAATAACCTAACATTTGGTGGGTTATGGGTGGTCCAAGTCCTGAGGCCCTCATTCATTACTCAGAAAGCACTTGCCTGTTTGTGTTTTTTTTAATGACCAATAGTTATCTCAGAACCCAAACACCCATGATCTGGTACACATTTAAGATAGTATCTCCGATAACAGAAAAAGTAAGTACTTTTCTCTAATCCCCTCCATGACAGCACATAGGAGGTTGCCTCCCCATCCTGATTAGGGACAGGAAGCAAGAGGTTAAATAGCCCTCCCCTTCCTCTAATCCCCAGTGTTTTCCTGTCCCTAAACAGGAATGAAGAGGATGTGCTCCGTGGATGGGGCCGGTGACATCCCGGGGTTCTCCTTACCATGAGCTGGGCATCAGGGGTTGATCGTCCTGCACCTTCCTCCCCATTCCTGCTCCCACCACTGGCGGGACCCGCACCATCCTCCGGCGCTTCGGCAATGCTGGATTGTGAGTGGGGCAGGGGGCCTCCCGTAGCTCCCCAGCCTGGTATTCGCTCCCCCCACGTGCCGCATGCCTGTCTCTCCTGAGCAGCATGCACCGTAAGTGACGTGCACCACGAGGCCCGGAGACTCGACGTCACCTCCTCCATGCGTTCCACAGTGGAACGCACTGCCATCTTGGGGGTAAACTAAAAAAAAAAATAAAAAATGGGAAAAGAAAGTGGTGCCAGGAACTTGAGGGGGAGCGATCTCATCCAATTGGATGAGGGAAAGGAAGCTGGATCTCGGTTCCTATTTATGGACCCTGATGGAAGACGCCATAAGGTAGGACAAACGTCTGCATGATGGATGCGCCTTCCCTGAAAGCTGCGTCTGCAGAGCTCAGCTCTAACCCTGGCCCAGTGAGTACACTCGGAATAGGGTATATATCTTTTTGGTTTAGGACCCATTCTTAGGGCCCCACTCCTTCTCTCTCTTTCAGGGACACAAGGATCCTACACCAAAAACGGAAGAAAAGCCTACAAGCCAAAAATGCGCCATCTGTAGGAAAAAACTCTCCTCCGATTATAAAAAGACATTGTGCCAGCAGTGCACGGCAAAAATCGTATGGGAGGAACAACCATCCCTGATAGAGGAATTAAGGGCGATGATGCGACAGGAAATCCAGTTGTCCCTGTCTACCTTCTCCCAGTCATCCGGGGGGGCCCTCAACCTCAAGGAAGAGGAAATACGCCCCTGAGGACATCTCAGATTCAGAACCCGAATCATCGGTTTCGGCGGACTGGAGGGAAGAGGGGGAACTAACCCCAGTCCAGTCAGAAGATAAAAAGTGGTTCTTTTCCTCAGATGATATGGAGGAACTTCTTTCAGCAGTCAGGAACACAATGGGAGTAGAAGAAGATAGGGCACCCCGCTCAGTGCAGGATGACCTATTTGGCGGCCTGAAATCCAGGAAGAAAATGGTTTTCCCTATCCATGATAATATCCAGAGTCTAATCCGGGAAGAATGGGAACTCCCGGAAAAGAAGCTAAGTATCCCAGGCGAAATGAAGGATCTATTTCCCCTGGACAAAGAAGCCGCGAAACCTTGGACTGAAATTCCAAAACTAGCCAGAGTAGCTAAAAAGACTACACTACCCTTCGAGGACTCCTCACAGCTAGAAGACCCGCTGGACCGGAAGATGGATAGCCTATTGAGGAAGTCCTGGGAAGCCTCAGCGACTTCCTTGAAAACAAATGTTGCATCGGCCTGTGTAACCAGGACCCTGTACCTCTGGCTTCAGCAGCTAGGAGACCATATAAAAATGGGAACTTCGAAGGAAGATCTCCTAGCCTCTCTACCACTTCTACAGAAAGCAGCCGTCTTTTTAGCAGACTCCTCGGCGGAGTCGGTCCGTATTGCGGCAAGAACGTCCATGCTCTCTAACACCACTCGAAGAGCCCTATGGCTAAAAATGTGGAGTGGGGATATACTATCAAAATCAAAGTTATGCTCTATCCCATTCAAGGGCAAATACGTATTTGGGCAGGCATTGGACGAACTATTAGAGAAGGTGACCGACCAGAAGAAAAACCTTCCTGACCAAAACCACCAAAGAAAAAACCCTATCATCCACCCCAGACTCAAACCCCGCAATACAGGGGTAAAGGGAAGACGGGACATTGGAGCTGCCCAAAAGGCGGAAGAGGCAGGAATATTTTTCACGATTCCCGTTCAGACAGAGACAAAAAATGACGCCAAGCAAGTAGGGGGCAGAATTGCAGGATACCTTCCGAACTGGCAGGAGATAACAATGAACCAAAAAATCCTGGACTCGGTCAGATGGGGGGAAAAAATAGAATTTTTCTCCAGCCCCCCCAAAACTTGGAAGTTACACATCTTTCGTCAGCAAAACTGCAAAAGGTTCTACACGGCGAGCTCCAAAAGATGCTATCATCAGCAGTAATCTCTCCAGTCCCAGAACTGGAACAAGGTCAGGGCCACTACTCCTGACTGTTCTTAGTAAAAAAGCCAAGTGGAAAATACCGGGTCATCATCAACCTGAAGAAGCTAAACCAATATGTCCGATAGCAACGCTTCAAGATGGAATCGATAAAGACTACGATACTACTGATTGGATGAGACTTTGCCATGGCCACCATAGATCTCCAAGAGGCCTTTTACCATGTTCCCATCCATCCATCCCATTGGCAATATCTAGGGATCGCAGTCACTCTAGACACAGAAGTACACTATTTCGAATTCAGAGTTCTACCCTTTGGCATCTCTTCAGCACCCCGAACATTCACAAAGATAATGGCAGAAGTGGTAGCATTCCTCAGAGGGAAGGAGATATGTGTTGTCCCTTACTTAGACGACCTCCTGGTCTTGGCTCCCTCCAACACCATTCTAAGACAACACCTACAAAGAGTCCTACAGACCCTGACGTCCCTGGGCTGGATGGTAAACATGGAGAAATGAGACCTGAATCTCTCAACCAGGAAGATCATTTTAGGGATACTCCTGGATTTCCACAACCAAATATCCTTTCTTCCGTCCACCAAGCAGGTGGGTGTGAGATCAAAAGTTCGGACTCTAAGAAGTCAGAAAACAGTTACCATAAGGTTTGCCATTGGGGTCAATGACTTCATGCATCCAAGTGGTCCCCTGGGCCCAGGCCCCCTCAAGGATATTCCAGAGATATATCCTTTCCTGCTGGAACAAAGACCTGGAGACCCTCAATATGAGAATCTCCCTACCCCAGCAGGTAAAGCTGTTTCTCAACTGGTGGCTCAACCAGGGAAATCTAGCGAAAGGGACACCCTGGATACAAGATCCCATGACGTTAATCACAACAGACGCCAGCAAGCGCCGCTGGGGAGCAGTATCGTCTCAGGGAATCTTCCAGGGACTCTGGCCCAGAGACATGGAAAAACAATCTTCAAACTACAGAGAACTGAGAGCGGTAGAAGAAACCCTAAAGGCAGCAGAAACATTGATCCAGGGAACTCATGTCCGAATTTACTCCGACAATATGACCACTGTGGCCCATCTATATCATCAGGGCAGCACAAAATACGGATGTCTGCAAACTGTTTCAGCACAGATATTCAGCTGGGCAGAGCACAATCTCCAGTCCCTTTCAGGTCTCTACCTAAAAGGATCCGACAACACCGAGCAGACTTCCTAAGCAGGACAGTCTCAGATCCAGGGGGATGGAGCTTCAACACCAGAGTATTCCATACCTTAACCAAAAAATGGGGTCTCCCAGAGGTAGACCTATTTTCAAGCCTGGAGAATGCCAAAACAAAGCATTACTTCTCCATAGGGCCGAACGAGAAACACTCAAGAGTAGACGCCTTCGCTCACCCGTGGAACTTCGGACTGGCACACGCCTTTCCGCAGATTCCCCTAATACCAAGAACTCTGCAAAAGGTCAGGACAGACGGGGTCAACACTATCCTGATTGACCCTCTCTGGCCAAAAAGGAGCTGGTTCAGAGCCCTAAAACTGATGAACTCAGAGGGTTCCCTGACCCTGCCCACGGACCGCAACCTTCTACATCAAGGTCCCATCCTTCACCCGGCTCCCCACAGCCTAAGCTTGGCAGCCTGGTTTCTGAAACCACAATTCTGAAAGCCATAGGCCTCTCAGATGCAGTGATAGCTACACTTCAAAAAAGTAGGAAACCTATCACAAATGCCATACTGTATATTCCAAAATATGGAAAACCTTTTCAGCATGGTATGGATCCACTCCCATAGATCCCTTCCACCCCAACGTGTCAAAGATCCTAGACTTCTTACTGGATGGGTTATCCAAGGGTCTGAAACCAAGCACCTTGAAGGTACAAATATTAGTCCAAAGTTCTTTCTTCGATCAAAGCCTGGCAGAGCATCATGGATCAAGAGGTTTATGTCAGCAGCTTCCAGAATCCATCCAAATAAATCCAACATGGCCCCGACATGGGAACTGAATATAGTACTAAAGGGTCTAACAAACCCTCCATTTGAACCTATCGACTAGGCCCAGATAGATAAACTATCCTGGAAAACAGCACTATTCGTAGGCCTTACAACGGCAAGGAGAGTGGGAGAAATTCAGGCTCTGTCCATCAGAGAACCCTATCTAAAAATTCTGGACGATAGGCTAATTCTTCGGCTAGACCCTTCCTTTGTGCCAAAAGTGTCTTCAGATTTCCACAGATGCCAGGAAATAATACTGCCCTCCTTCTGTGATAGCCCGAAGGACGGGAGAGAAAAAGCATTCCATTCACTGGATGTCCGGCGAGCATTTCTGACCTATTTGGAAGAGACAAAACTTTGGAGGAAAGATCAGAATCTCTTTGTTCAGTATGGCGGACCAAACAAGGGGAAGAAAGCGTCCAAAAGCTCCTTAGCTAACTGGATCAAAAAAGCAATAATGGCCGCTTATAAAAGCCAGGATCTACCTCCTCCGGTATCCCTGAAAGCCCACTCTACCAGAGCTGTCTCCGTCTCCTGGGCAGAAAAAGCTGATGCATCCATTGAGCAGATCTGCAAGGCCGCGACCTGGTCTTCAGTCCATACCTTCACGAGGCATTATAAATTAAATCTTATGGCAATACGAGATCTAGCCTTTGGCAGGAAAGTCCTGCAAGCCACAGTCCCTCCCTAAACCATTATCCTTTGGTATATCTCCTATGTGCTGTCGTGGAGGGGATTAGAGAAAATAGAACTACACTTACCAGTTGTTGGGTTTCTAAGACCCTCCATGACAGCACAGGTAATTTCCCCTCTTAACAAAATTTTGTTCACGTGACTTATGTGAATAAAAAATATTTCAAGCATTCACTCTATGTGGTCCTTGGAAAACACTGGGGATTAGAGGAAGGGGAGGGCTATTTAACCTCTTGTTTCCTGTGCCTAATCAGGATGGGGAGGCAACCTCTTATGTGCTGTCGTGTAGGGTCTTAGAAACCCAAATACCGGTAAGTGTAGTTCTATTTTTAAACTTTGCTTCTAAATTTAAACAAAACTTAGTGAGTTAAGACATTGACCCGTAGCATGTTGGTTATGGTATATGATACAGAGGCTTTATCATTTCAGTATATTACCACAAATGCTTGACAGTTACAGACTAGAGATGAGCGACACTGCCTTTTTTAGGGTCGAGTCGGGTTTCATGAAACCCAACTTTCTCAAAAGTTGAGTCGAACGAAATCGGCCGACTATCGGGAAAAGTCGAAGTTCCGACTGAAGCACGAAGCCCAATGCAAGTCAATGGGGAAGCAAAGTCGGCAGGGAGTGGAGGACAGTAAACACACCTACATGCTGGACCGCTTTTTTAAAGTGCGCAAAATCTCTCTCTCCCTCTTTCCCCGGACGCTGCACATGTCATCTCGTTGCAAACAGTGTACGTCCTTGCTCAGTGCATGAAAAAAGTCATGTGCAAGCATTCTGGGAAATCCGACTTTGGTGCTTGCTTTGCAGACCGCATGGCCGACTTCACGTGTGGTCGGGTTTCGCCGACCGAAACCCGACTTTGCCATAAGTCGGCGACTTATGAATCTGGCCGACCTGTTTCGCTCAACTCTATTACAGACTACTGGCACAGATAAATGGCCATTATAAACAATTAACAGTAACTCAATTGGCAAATACTGGACTCTACAGATTAGATATACTATTTTTGTCCCACATATAGACAGCATAAATATAGGCAAGGCAGTTATTAAGGGTACCGTTACAATTAGCGATGCACCAGCGATCCCGACAACGATATGGATCGCTGGTGCATCGCTAAGTGGTCACTAGTGAGCTGCCACACAGGTAGATCTCACCAGCAACATAGCAGGGGTCGGCGGTCGCTACTTACCTGTCAGACATGGTGATCCTGATGTCCTCCCGCCCGCGTCCACGCGTCGCCACAGGAAGCCCAGCAGGAAGCGCCCAACGAGAAATGGTCCAGGATGTTCTCACGTGACCAGCGATGAGCAACGGGGGAGCCGGTCAGAGGTAAGTATCACATGTAGCGATATCGCTAGCAATATTGCTGCTACTTCACAAAATCGGTGACGTTACAGCGATATTGCTAGCGATATCGCTATGTGTAACGGGCCCCAAAATGTGCTAAATCTATCACAGCTGCACATTATATTTGGTATCTTTTGTGGACACATAAGGCTCTCTTCCTTTTATAACAACTCTGTGGTGGTATGTTTTGGGCTATTATGTTACGCTTAAAAAATTGCACAGTAGTTATGTATTTGGTGCATTTTGCAACAAAACAACTTTTTTTTTCTACAGAATTTAGAAAAATGTTGCGTGTGGAACAAACATTGTTTATTTTGGCACATTTCATTTTAAAGTGTCTTAAAAGCATTTTGCAGCAAAATTCTAATTCTTTGATACACTTGCACTGAAAATTGTCAAGATACACCGATGTGTGCTGGAGGTTGTCTACATAAACTTTTAACCTTGGTCTAATTGTGATATGCACTCCTAAGTAAGTACAAAGCAGGGGATTCTATAAACCACCATCATCCAGAATAGGCTTGTAGAAAAATGTCTTTTAGACTCATAGCTTCCATTCATAATTCCTTACTGTATATATGTTGGCAGCGGATTATTCTGGATACTCTCCAAGCATGTGACAGCAGAGCTTCCTTATTCCTTAACAAACAGTAACAGTATATGATAAGCTTAATAGATTAGGAATAAATCATTTGTGTGTCTCTATCTGTGCAGCATCTACAGCAGGCTGCTTCTCTCATACACAGACACAGGAAAACAGAAAATACAGTCACATGCTCTCCCTCTGTGAGCCTCTTGGAGCTTCTTTTATTGTTCAAACTACAAATCTAGCAAATAAACACTCACACAGGAATGGAGCTATTGCACCAAACATATTCCAACATCCCCACTCAACAACTACTTATCCTGTTAGTCCCATTGCAGTTCTGAAGGCCACAAACTTGGCTCCAGATAATGGCTTTGTGATGCCATCGGCTATCATCTTGTCATACTCGCAATACACAAACTCGAGTACACCATGTTCCACTAAGTCACGTAAGAGGTGATGTGCTTAGTCCTTGCACTAATCTTCTCACTGCTGGCAAGTTTAATGCATCCTTGTGGTAGATCAGTAAGCTCCCATGTCTGGAGTTGGTGAAGGGACTCCATCTCTTTATTTGCAGCATTTATCCACTTCTGCTTCTCGTGGACAGAAAGTTTTTGCATCTCTTGCCATGATTGTGACTCTGGTTCAGGAAGTGTTCTGGCCATATAAACACATGGTGGTCAAAATTGTTGGTGCCCCTCGTTTAATGGCAGAAAAACCCACGCTGGTCACAGAAATGACTTGAATCTGACAAAAGTAATAATAAATCAAAAATCTATAAAAATGAACAAATGAAGGTCAGACATTGCTTTTCAACCATGCTTCCACAGAATTTAAAAAAGAATAAAACTCATGAAATAGGCCTGGACAGAAATGATGGTAACTCTAAAAATAATGTCACAAAAGGGACATGTTAAATCAAGGTGTGTTGACTAATTAGCATCACAGGTGTCTACAATCTTGGAATCAGTGAGTGGGCCTGTATAGAGGGCTACAGATTCTCACTGTGCTTTTTGGTGACATGGTGTGTACCACACTCAACATGGACGAGAGGAAGCGAAGGAAAGAGTTGTCTCAGGAGATTGGAAAGAAAATTATAGACAAACATGTTAATGGTAAAAGTGATAAGACCAACTCCAAGTAGCTTGATGTTCCTGTGACATTAGTTGCACATATTATTCAGTAATGTAAGCTCCATCGGACTGTAGCTAATCTCCCTGGACATGGCTGCAGGTGGAAAATTGATGACAAATCAAAGAGATAGATAATAAGAATGGTAACACAAGAGCCCAGAAAAACTTCTAAACAGATGAAAGGTTAACTTCAAGCTCAAGGCACATCAGTGTCAGATCGCACCATCCGTCGTTGTATGAGCCAAAGTGGACTTCATCAATAAAAAGCTGGAAGGAAAGTAAAAGCGCAATAGGGTCTTATCGGGGTATTGAGAGATACCTCTAAACAGATCTTACTCACCAGACAGAGCCCAAACACAGGCTCATAGAAATATTAGCTGCTGCAGATCCACCGATCTCTTTGTGACCAGCCAGAGTAAAAAATGGGATAAAAAGGTGGATTAACTCTGCACTGCTTGAAAGATAGAATTCCAATTGGATATTCAGATGAAAAAGTGGCTTTACTCAATGCGTTTCGAAGTACTATGACTAGTTCATCAGGAAACCACAAAGGTAAATCTTTTTTTTATATACTTTTGTGGTTTCCTGATGAAGGAGTTATAGTACTTCAAAACAAGTTTAATAAAGCCACTTTTTCATATGAATATTCATTTGGACTTCTATCTTTCAAGCAGCGCGGTGTTAATCCACTTTTTTATCCCATTATTTTTAAAGTGGACTTCATGACAGAAAACCAAGGAGGACACCATTGTTGAAAAAAATCATAAACCAGACTGCATTTTGCCAAAATACATGCTGACAAGCCACAAACCTTCTGGGAGAATGTCCTATGAACAGATGAAGCAAAAATGAAATTTTTTGGCAATGCACATCATCTCTATGTTCACAGAAGGAAAAATTAAACGAGGGGTACCAACAATTTTGACAACATGTGTAAGAAAGGCGTCTATCTGGAGTATCTTTGTTTGGTCTTTCTGATCTCCTAACTGGAGGTTGTCTTGGTTCTTCGTTGTCTTCCTTGGTTGCTTCAGAGCTTATCCCCACTTCAGTGTTTTCGTTTTCGGCATCTGGGTTTGGTGATTGAGATTCTTGTTCTTGCTTCTTAGGTTGAATAACTGGTGTAACTTCATGGAATTTGAGCGATACAGAGTTTTCATCGATCACTACATCTCTGCTGATTGTTACTGTGTTGGTCTCTGGGTGCAAGATTCTGTATCCCTTTTGAGTTTCACTATAGCCCACCAGGACTCCTTGCCTTGTGTGTGATTCCCACTTGGAACATTTTTCTTTGGGAACATACACAAACGTTTTGCTTCCAAATATCCTGAGGTGCTTCAGGTTAGGCTTCTCGTAGTTCCATTGCTCATATGGAATTTTATTTGTGGCTTTACCTGGCACTCTGTTTTGAAGATAGCAAGCTGTCATGTTGGCTTCTCCCAATACATTGTAGGTAGATTCGCATCAAACAATATACCGTATTTTTCCGACCATAAGACACACTTTTTTCCCAAAAAATTTTGGTTGAATGTGGGGGGTGCGTCTTATGGTCGCAATATACTAACCTCCGGGGCTCTGCGGTGCGGTGGTGGCAGCAAGCGGGGCTCTGCGGTGCGGTGGTGGCAGCGGGCTGTGCTCCGGTGCAGGGGCGGCGGCTCCGCCGGCATTTCCTCGCAGACCGGAGGCCCCCTCACATCCCTTGCTGGCCGCTGCCATGTTGCGGTGGCCTCCGGGAACATGGATGCCGGGAAGATGGCTGCCGGTCCGGGGACGGCGCATGCGCAGGTTCAGATCTCGTCCCGAGATTTCGGGGGACGAGATTCAAATCTCAGCAACGAGATCTCGTCCCCCGAGATCTCGGGACGAGATCTGAACCTGCACATGCGCCGTCCCCTGACCGGCGGCCATCTTCCCGGCGTCCATGTTCACGGAGGCCACCGCAAAATGGCGGTGGCCAGCAAGGGATGTGCGGGGGCCTCCGGGCTGCGAGGAAATACCGGTGGAGCCGCCGCCCCTGCACCGGAGCACAGCCCGCCACCACCCTCACCCCGCAGAGCCCACCTGCCCCAGCCCCAGCACAGCTGCCCCAGACCAAGCACAGCTGCCCCAGCACAGCACAGCTGTCCCAGCCCCAGCACAGCTGCCCCATTCCCAGCACAGCTGCCCCAGCCCAGCACAGCTGCCCCTGCCCCAGCACAGCTGCCCCAGCACAGCTACCCCTGCCCCAGCACAGCCCACCTGCCCCAGCGCAGCTGCCCCAGCACAATCAACCTGCCCCAGCACAGAGTCGCCACCGCACGAGCCTAGACCACTAAATGACCCCTGTGACTACTCATCAACCTGTGCCCGATCCCTTCTCAGGTAAGCTGAATTCGGACTGTAAGACGGACCCCCATTTGACACATTATTATTTTTTTCCCTATTTTCCTTCTGAAAATTGGGGTGCGTCTTATGGTCCGGTGCGTCTTATAGTCCGAAAAATACGGTACTTCTTCCACTTTCACAGAGAGTATGGTACTTTCTCTCTGCAATGTCATTTTGTTCTGGGCTGTATGGAATGGTAGTCAGGAACATGATTCCATTCTTTTTCAAAATGGTTTGCACCTTACCACTTGTATAATGTATGAAAATACAAGGAAAAGTATCAGCAAAATAATGTCATGCAAATGACATTATGTAAATTACATTATTTTCCTGATACTTTTTTATGTATTTTATTACATTATTTTAATGATACTTCTTCACGTATCATTTTTTGTCATACCAACCAGCCCAGTTGTTCAACATAGTTGGCCACAACAATATTTTTATATGTTCCTTACATATTTATGGTGTAGCTTTTTACATATGATTGTTTTTTGGGGGTTTGGCAAGGGCAGGGCCCTATTGTGGGCCTCTGAGTGTGTTTTTCTTTGCTTCAAGCAATTTTAATGTTTTTAATACAGTGTTGTCGTGTTGTCGCTTGAACGAAGTTTGATTTAATATTTTGGTGATCTCCATGATTTGCATGCTACTTTCTCTTCTCCTTTGGAAGACTAGACTAGTATGATGCTACCCAGTGCTGCTGCATTTGATTTAAAGGTCTCTCGCTATATACATGTGAGAGGAGGACCTGTCAGTCATCTGCAGCAATGCTGGGACCCTAAGGCCACATTCACACAATGAGCATTTGATGAGTTTTTTTTACCTCAGTGTTTGTAAGCCAAAAACTCACCAACTACTGAACGTGTGAACGTGGACTAAGAGTATATTTTCTAGGAGACGTTTGGTGTTAATATGTACCTTTTTGTTGTCGAAAGCCAAGTTGCGATTCATACTGCCCAGGGTTTGAGCAACATGATCACCTGATAGGATCCCTTTAATATTAATAGCAGTCTCACCGTATGTGCTTCTATACACATTATGGTAAGGTTTTTCAATCGATATTTAATGCATAGTTAGCTGATAGTGCAGTTTAATGACAATATTTGCTTGCACAGTATTCAAAGTGGCATTTCTGCATGTCTGAGACACATATAATTATCATATAGATCCAGACAAGAAATGAATTAATAGTAATGTTAATTAGAGTTGAGCGACTTTTGTTTTTTTAGGGTCGCGTTTCGTTTCGTGAAACCCGACTTTTCCAAAAGTCGGGTCGAGCAAGATCATCCGATTATAGGAAAAAGTCGGGGTCGTCCCGAAACACGAAACCCAATGTAAGTCAATGGGGAATAAAAGTCGGCAGTGAGAGGAGGACAGGAAACATACCTACAGTGCCCATTTGAATGCCAAAAGCATCAATTCTTCTTTCTTAAGCTTGTCAACCTTAATTAACTTCATAATACAAGTTACGCACTGAAAAATGGGGGTTATTTGGCTACAAACTGTGGGGGGGGAGGGCTGGCTCCAGGTTTTCATGTGCCCTGGGCGAAAGAGCGCCCCTTTAACACATACCACAACTCATCATGCTCCGATACGGCAGAGAAATAGCGGTATAGTACAATGAAAAATACCTCACTTTTTACATCTCATGACGAGGCCCATCTATTTCTCCATACAGAATTATTGGTCCCATATAATGTTTGAAACAGTATATGATGAGCTCCACATAATGCTACAGTATATGTTGGTCCCCATGGATGAAGCTCCACTGTCTTATGGGCCCAAATAATGCTCCAAACATAATGGGCCCCATTTCTAATGCTCTAGTGTATAATGGGCCCTGTAAATGCTGCTCCAGTGTCTGATGTCCACCTTTGGAATGTTCCAGTGTATGGTGGGCCCCATCTATCATTCTCCAGAGTATAGTGCTCCCCAAAAATTGCTGTCCCAACATTGAAACCAATCAAATAAGTCTCCTCGCTAGGGAATCCCTGTACTTGTCTGGACAGGTGCTATAGCTTGCTTAACAGCTCGCCAGCCGTTCTCACGCCCAGTATGGATTGCACGTGATTGCACAAAGGTTAGAAAGGGTACCGTATCCCTGGATAACATGTATGGATAGCGTACACATTCAAAATATATGTCTATACAGCATGAGGCAGGCTCAGACGGTGTTAGGCCCAGTATGGATTGCACGTGATTGCACAAAGGTTAGAAAGGGTACCGTATCCCTGGATAACATGTATGGATAGCGTACACATTCAAAATATATGTCTATACAGCATGAGGCAGGCTCAGACGGTGTTAGGCCCAGTATGGATTGCACGTGATTGCACAAAGGTTAGAAAGGGTACCGTATCCCTGGATAACATGTATGGATAGCGTACACATTCAAAATATATGTCTCAGGAGGCAGGCTCAGACGGTGTTAGGCCCAGTATGGATTGCACGTGATTGCACAAAGGTTAGAAAGGGTACCGTATCCCCGGATAACATGTATGGATAGCGTACACATTCAAAATATATGTCTATACAGCATGAGGCAGGCTCAGACGGTGTTAGGCCCAGTATGGATTGCACGTGATTGCACAAAGGTTAGAAAGGGTACCGTATCCCCGGATAACATGTATGGATAGCGTACACATTCAAAATATATGTCTATACAGCATGAGGCAGGCTCAGACGGTGTTAAGCCCAGTATGGATTGCACGTGATTGCACAAAGGTTAGAAAGGGTACTGTATCCCCGGATGACATGTATGGATAGCGTACACATTCAAAATATATGTCTATACAGCATGAGGCAGGCTCAGACGGTGTTAGGCCAGTATGGATTGCACGTGATTGCACAAAGGTTAGAAAGGGTACTGTATCCCCGGATAACATGTATGGATAGCGTACACATTCAAAATATATGTCTCAGGAGGCAGGCTCAGACGGTGTTAGGCCCAGTATGGATTGCACGTGATTGCACAAAGGTTAGAAAGGGTACCGTATCCCCGGATAACATGTATGGATAGCGTACACATTCAAAATATATGTCTATACAGCATGAGGCAGGCTCAGACGGTGTTAGGCCCAGTATGGATTGCACGTGATTGCACAAAGGTTAGAAAGGGTACCGTATCCCTGGATAACATGTATGGATAGCGTACACATTCAAAATATATGTCTATACAGCATGAGGCAGGCTCAGACGGTGTTAGGCCAGTATGGATTGCACGTGATTGCACAAAGGTTAGAAAGGGTACTGTATCCCCGGATAACATGTATGGATAGCGTACACATTCAAAATATATGTCTCAGGAGGCAGGCTCAGACGGTGTTAGGCCCAGTATGGATTGCACGTGATTGCACAAAGGTTAGAAAGGGTACCGTATCCCTGGATAACATGTATGGATAGCGTACACATTCAAAATATATGTCTATACAGCATGAGGCAGGCTCAGACGGTGATAGGCCCAGTATGGATTGCACGTGATTGCACAAAGGTTAGAAAGGGTACCGTATCCCCGGATAACATGTATGGATAGCGTACACATTCAAAATATATGTCTATACAGCATGAGGCAGGCTCAGACGGTGTTAGGCCCAGTATGGATTGCACGTGATTGCACAAAGGTTAGAAAGGGTACCGTATCCCTGGATAACATGTATGGATAGCGTACACATTCAAAATATATGTCTATACAGCATGAGGCAGGCTCAGACGGTGTTAGGCCCAGTATGGATTGCACGTGATTGCACAAAGGTTAGAAAGGGTACCGTATCCCCGGATAACATGTATGGATAGCGTACACATTCAAAATATATGTCTATACAGCATGAGGCAGGCTCAGACGGTGTTAAGCCCAGTATGGATTGCACGTGATTGCACAAAGGTTAGAAAGGGTACTGTATCCCCGGATGACATGTATGGATAGCGTACACATTCAAAATATATGTCTATACAGCATGAGGCAGGCTCAGACGGTGTTAGGCCAGTATGGATTGCACGTGATTGCACAAAGGTTAGAAAGGGTACTGTATCCCCGGATAACATGTATGGATAGCGTACACATTCAAAATATATGTCTCAGGAGGCAGGCTCAGACGGTGTTAGGCCCAGTATGGATTGCACGTGATTGCACAAAGGTTAGAAAGGGTACCGTATCCCCGGATAACATGTATGGATAGCGTACACATTCAAAATATATGTCTATACAGCATGAGGCAGGCTCAGACGGTGTTAGGCCCAGTATGGATTGCACGTGATTGCACAAAGGTTAGAAAGGGTACCGTATCCCTGGATAACATGTATGGATAGCGTACACATTCAAAATATATGTCTATACAGCATGAGGCAGGCTCAGACGGTGTTAGGCCAGTATGGATTGCACGTGATTGCACAAAGGTTAGAAAGGGTACTGTATCCCCGGATAACATGTATGGATAGCGTACACATTCAAAATATATGTCTCAGGAGGCAGGCTCAGACGGTGTTAGGCCCAGTATGGATTGCACGTGATTGCACAAAGGTTAGAAAGGGTACCGTATCCCTGGATAACATGTATGGATAGCGTACACATTCAAAATATATGTCTATACAGCATGAGGCAGGCTCAGACGGTGATAGGCCCAGTATGGATTGCACGTGATTGCACAAAGGTTAGAAAGGGTACCGTATCCCCGGATAACATGTATGGATAGCGTACACATTCAAAATATATGTCTATACAGCATGAGGCAGGCTCAGACGGTGTTAGGCCCAGTATGGATTGCACGTGATTGCACAAAGGTTAGAAAGGGTACCGTATCCCTGGATAACATGTATGGATAGCGTACACATTCAAAATATATGTCTATACAGCATGAGGCAGGCTCAGACGGTGTTAGGCCCAGTATGGATTGCACGTGATTGCACAAAGGTTAGAAAGGGTACCGTATCCCTGGATAACATGTATGGATAGCGTACACATTCAAAATATATGTCTATACAGCATGTGGCAGGCTCAGACGGTGTTAGGTCCAGTATGGATTGCACGTAATTGCACAAAGGTTAGAAAGGGTACCGTATCCCCAGATAACATGTATGGATAGCGTACACATTCAAAATATATGTCTCAGGAGGCAGGCTCAGACGGTGTTAGGCCCAGTATGGATTGCACGTGATTGCACAAAGGTTAGAAAGGGTACCGTATCCCCGGATAACATGTATGGATAGCGTACACATTCAAAATATATGTCTATACAGCATGAGGCAGGCTCAGAAGGTGTTAGGCCCAGTATGGATTGCACGTGATTGCACAAAGGTTAGAAAGGGTACCGTATCCCTGGATAACATGTATGGATAGCGTACACATTCAAAATATATGTCTATACAGCATGAGTCAGGCTCAGACGGTGTTAGGCCCAGTATGGATTGCACGTGATTGCACAAAGGTTAGAAAGGGTACCGTATCCCTGGATAACATGTATGGATAGCGTACACATTCAAAATATATGTCTATACAGCATGAGGCAGGCTCAGACAGTGTTAGGCCCAGTATGGATTGCACGTGATTGCACAAAGGTTAGAAAGGGTACCGTATCCCTGGATAACATGTATGGATAGCATACACATTCAAAATATATGTCTCAGGAGGCAGGCTCAGACGGTGTTAGGCCCAGTATGGATTGCACGTGATTGCACAAAGGTTAGAAAGGGTACCGTATCCCTGGATAACATGTATGGATAGCGTACACATTCAAAATATATGTCTATACAGCATGAGGCAGGCTCAGACGGTGTTAGGCCCAGTATGGATTGCACGTGATTGCACAAAGGTTAGAAAGGGTACCGTATCCCCGGATAACATGTATGGATAGCGTACACATTCAAAATATATGTCTATACAGCATGAGGCAGGCTCAGACGGTGTTAGGCCCAGTATGGATTGCACGTGATTGCACAAAGGTTAGAAAGGGTACCGTATCCCTGGATAACATGTATGGATAGCGTACACATTCAAAATATATGTCTATACAGCATGAGGCAGGCTCAGACGGTGTTAGGCCCAGTATGGATTGCACGTGATTGCACAAAGGTTAGAAAGGGTACCGTATCCCTGGATAACATGTATGGATAGCGTACACATTCAAAATATATGTCTATACAGCATGAGGCAGGCTCAGACGGTGTTAGGCCCAGTATGGATTGCACGTGATTGCACAAAGGTTAGAAAGGGTACCGTATCCCTGGATAACATGTATGGATAGCGTACACATTCAAAATATATGTCTCAGGAGGCAGGCTCAGACGGTGTCAGGCACAGTATGGATTTGACGGCCCAGATTACACAGCGGAGGAGCAGGGAGAGGTAAAGATTGCAAATGCTGGGGCCCTGCCCAAGCAAGGGGGGCCCACTCGTGGGCGTCGGTACTGGCACTGGGCCCCTCATAGTACAGCGGTGTGTCTGACGGCGGGTGTGCACCACCACCGTCAGAGACACTTGATTGCACTATGAGGGACCCTGTGCCAGTGCCCGCGCCCAAGAGTCGGCCTACCCACCTGTCCAGGGCAACGGCACTCGCACGGTGTCGTGCGGTAGGTGGTGACCCCGGCCATGGGGGGGGGGAGGTAGCACAGTTAGGGAGTTTTAGAAAGTGGCATATGTTGATGTTGGACATTCAGCTGATGCAAAAGGCGAAATAGGTGAAGTACCAGGAAGAGGTGGACCAAAGCAAGCCATTTTTCTGTCACCCTATGTGTCATCAGGGGAAGGTGGGACAAAATCCTTGAAAACCCATGCGTGGTTCATTTTAATGAAGGTTAGATCATCCACATTTTTGGTTGACAGACGGGTCCTTTTTTCTGTCAGGATTGATCCAGCTGCACTGAAGACTCTTTCCGATAGCACACTTGCAGCTGGGCAAGCGAGCTCCTGTATGGCATATTGGGCCAATTCAGGCCAGGTGTCCAGTTTAGCGGCCCAATAGTCAAAGGGGAATGACCTGTGTGGGAGAACATCGATATGGGAGGAAAAGTAGTTTGTTACCATAGTTGACAACTGCTGTCTCCTGTCACTTTCCATCGATGCAGCATTACCAGTTGTGTGAGCGGTATTTGAAAAATCAGTCCACAACATTGTCATGAAACCCCTGTCTCCAACGCCACTTCTGCTGTGTGCACCACGAACACCTCTGCCAAGCTGCCCCCGGCCCGTACGGCTCGTGTGAGAACCATCACCGCTGCTGTGTGCTGGGAATGCCTCAAGCAACCGATTTACCAGAGTTGCTTGTTTATTAGCCAATATTAGGTCAAGGTTCTCCTGTGGCATGATGTTTTGTAATTTGCCTTTATAGCGTGCATCCAGGATGCTGGCCAACCAGTAGTCGTCATCGTTCATCATTTTGGCAATGCGGGGGTCCCTTTTTAGGATCCGCAAGGCATAATCTGACATGTGGGCCAATGTTCCCGGTGTCAATGATGCACTGCGAGTGCTGGGTGGAGGAGCACTTTCTGGCAAATCCACATCCCTCCAGTCACGCACAAACCCTGTACCAGACCTTGCCATGCCAACATTTTCACTTGCCCCACGAGATGCATCCTCCTCCCCTAAGTAATCATCCCCATCATCCTCCTCCTCCTCCTCTTCTTCCTCCACCTCGTCCAGGAGAGGTCCCTGAGCAGACAATGGCTGAATGTCATCAAGGATTCCCTCCTCCTCTTCCTCCTCATCAACATTGGCTGCAGACGCCTGCTCCTTAAGGTGCGTCAAAGTTTGCATGAGCAGACGCATAAGTGGGATGCTCATGCTTAGGATGGAGTCGTCTGCGCTTACCAGCCATGTGCATTCCTCAAAACACTGAAGGACTTTACAAAGGTCTTTCAGCTTCGACCACTGCACACCTGTCAACTCCATGTCTGCTCTCAAAGTGCCTGGCCGTGTATCCTCCCACAAATGCATTATGGCCTGCCTCTGCTCGCACAGCCGCTCCACCATGTGCAGGGTGGAGTTCCACCTTGTTGCAATGTCGATAATGAGGCGGTGGTTGGGAAGGTGGAGCAATCGCTGCAGCTTCTGCATACGAACGGAGTGTACAGGCGACCGGCGGATGTGCGCGCACAGTCTTCGCACCTTCTGGAGCAGGGCTGTTAACTCTGGATAATTTTTGAGGAAGCACTGCACCACCAGGTTCAAGGTGTGAGCCAAGCAAGGTATGTGGCTGAGTTTTGAAAGGGCTATGGCTGCCACAAAATTACGGCTGTTATCACTAACTACCTTGCCTGCCTCAATATGTACACTGCCCAGCCATGACTCAGTTTGTCGCTTCAAGTACTCGGCCAGCACCTCGGCGGTGTGTCTGTCGCCCAAACACATCATCTGCAACACAGCCTGCTGACGCTTTCCACTAGCTGCTCGATAGGGGGACACATCGTGTGCAACAGTGGCAGCTGCAGATGGAGTGCTCGTACGACTGCGCTCTGTGGACGAGCTTTCGCTTCTGGAGGAGGTGGAGGAGGAGGAGGGTCGAACGCCTACAGCCAACTGTTTCCTATACCGTGGGCTAGGCAGCACTGTCCCACCACCGCTGTCCCCTGTGGACCCTGCATCCACCACATTACCCAGTGAGCAGTGATGGACACGTAACCGCCCTGGCCATGCCGACTGGACCATGCATCAGTTGTGAGGTGCACCTTTCCGCTCACTGACAGCTTGAGTGCATGGACAATGCGGTCTTTCACATGATGGTGGAGGGCTGGGATGGCTTTGCGAGAGAAGAAGTGGCGACTGGGTAGGTCATAGCGTGGTACTGCATAGGCCATGAGTTCGCGGAAAGCTGTGCTTTCCACCAACCGAAAGGGCATCATCTCAAACAAGATTAGTTTGGCAATGTGGGCGTTCAAACCCAGTGTACGCGGATGAGAGACTGAGTACTTTCTTGACCTACTCATAGTGTCTGGGAGGGTGAGCTGGACTTGAGAGCTGCATATGGTGGAAGTAGCGGTGGACAGGGCGGACTGAGAGAGGGTTGATGATGGTGATGGAGTTGGTGTTCTTTCTGATGGCCTAGAATCAGTATTTCGTTGATATAACAGTGGGATTCCCTGACTGCTGTGGTCTTGCAACGACACCTCAACATTTGCTGCTGTGCTAACCGGTGGGCTTACAGTGGGGGAAACAATGTAGCGTTGCTGACTACCTTCGTTGTGATCAGTTGCACATGTGGCACTTGAGGTTTGGTGTTGTGTCCACACTTGCAAGTGCATGCTGGTTAAATGTCTAAGCATGCAACTGGTATTCAAATTTTTCAGATTTTTCCCTCGGCTAAAGGTCTTTGCGCACTTCTTACAGATAACCTTGGCCTGATCATGAGGATTTTGTTCAAAAAAGTGCCACACTGCACTCTTCCTACTTTGGCAGACATTTTGCGGCCTAGCACACTGTGATCTTTTGACCCTCTGGACAAGCTGTCCAGCAACTCTTTTGATGTTTGGAACCTGTCTTTGGAGTGCTCCGGGCCTGCCAGATAACAGCTGTTGCGATGTCGATGTCTGCTGTGGATGCTCCTCATCTGAGCTATTGGAAGCAGCACCCTCTTCCCCCAATGGATGCCAATCTGGGTCAACAACTGGGTCATCCATCACCTCCTCTTCTATGTCATGTGCACCTTCCTCTGTGTCACCGTGTATGGTGGTATAGTGTGCGGGAAGGGGCACCTGAGTCTCATCAGGGTCAGAATCTGGCTCTGTACACTGCGAGGACAATGTAGTGCTCTGAGTGAATGTACCAGCAGAATCATCCATCAGCGGCTGTGCATCAGTGCACTCCATGTCAGATTCATCTTGGCCTGGGTAATTCACCTTTTGACTTGATAATCCAGGCATGGTATGTGAAAACAGCTCCATGGAGTAATCAGTAGTATGGCCTGCGTCATCCTTCAATCTTGGTTGGGGTGAAGGACACAAGTAAAGGTGTGGTTCATGAACATGAGCCTCCAATGACGACTCAGTGCTTTTACTTTTTACAACTGAAGAAGAGGAGGCGATAGAGCTGGAGGCTGAGTCAGCAATGTAAGACAAAACTTTTTCCTGATGCTCTGGCTTTAAAAGCTGTTTGCCCACTCCCAGAAAACTAAGTGTTCGAGGCCTTATGTAGCCAGACGATGACGCAGGGTCAGCACCTCCTGCATTCGGTCCTATTTTGCTCTTGCCACTACCATCAGATCCACCACCAACACCATCATTACCAGCTGCCAACCCCCGCCCAATTCCACGGCCTCTTCCACCAGCCTTCCTCATTTTTGGTAGAAATGTAGACAAAATCCAACAAACTATATAGTAATGTAAAACAAGGTACAAGGTGTCTATAGGGCAGGGGAGATTTTGAATTTCTGCACACACTTGTGGACAGTGGACACTTTTGGATTGTGTGAGGCCCACTGATATCTGAGCGCTATGTGACAGGCTCGATGGCACTGCTGTGACAAAAGTGACTAGAGGATAAGGGAGATTTTGAATATCTGCACACACTTTTGGACACTGGACACTTTTGGATTGTGTGAGGCCCACTGATATCTGAGCGCTACGTGACAGGCTCGATGGCACTGCTGTGACAAAAGTGACTAGAGGATAAGGGAGATTTTGAATATCTGCACACACTTTTGGACACTGGACACTTTTGGATTGTGTGAGGCCCACTGATATCTGAGCGCTATGTGACAGGCTCGATGGCACTGCTGTGACAAAAGTGACTAGAGGATAAGGGAGATTTTGAATATCTGCACACACTTTTGGACACTGGACACTTTTGGATTGTGTGAGGCCCACTGATATCTGAGCGCTATGTGACAGGCTCGATGGCACTGCTGTGACAA
Organism: Dendrobates tinctorius; assembly: GCF_039654945.1. NCBI lineage: Eukaryota > Metazoa > Chordata > Amphibia > Anura > Dendrobatidae > Dendrobates > Dendrobates tinctorius. The sequence goes on from NW_027361773.1 coordinate 4,279,347, forward strand.
AAGTGACTAGAGGATAAGGGAGATTTTGAATATCTGCACACACTTTTGGACACTGGACACTTTTGGATTGTGTGAGGCCCACTGATATCTGAGCGCTATGTGACAGGCTCGATGGCACAGCTGTGACAAAAGTGACTAGAGGATAAGGGAGATTTTGAATTTCTGCACACACTTTTGGACACTGGACACTTTTGGATTGTGTGAGGCCCACTGATATCTGAGCGCTATGTGACAGGCTCGATGGCACAGCTGTGACAAAAGTGACTAGAGGATAAGGGAGATTTTGAATTTCTGCACACACTTGTGGACAGTGGACACTTTTGGATTGTGTGAGGCCCACTGATATCTGAGCGCTATGTGACAGGCTCGATGGCACAGCTGTGACAAAAGTGACTAGAGGATAAGGGAGATTGGATTGCTTTTAAAAAAGCAGTTTGCGGAGCAGTGGGTAAACAGCAATGCCAGCCTGTCAGGAAGCCTTAGAAGGCAGCCCAACAACCAACACCACTGATACACCACTATATAGCCTCCCCTTGCACTGCACACACAGTGACTGGTGTGTTGTGCAGGCCAAATTGCTAGCAGCAGAAGCAGTTTTTTTGTCTTCTTCCCTGCCTAACGCTCTCCCTACAGAATCAGCAGCAACCTCTCCCTATACTAAGATCGGCAGAAGTAAGATGGCGGTCGGCGTGCACGCCCTTTTATACCCCCTGTGACGCCCACCAAAGCAAGCCAATCACTTGCATGCCCTTCTGAAAGATGGTGGTGACCCGTGCCTATGTCATCACATTGCCCACAGTGTCCGTGGATCCTGATTGGCTGAAAAAGAGCGTAAAACAAACTTTTGAAACGCGACTTTGGCGCTTAAGTCGCCGACCTCGTGGCCGACCTCATCCTAGGGTCGGGTTTCGTTTCATGAAACCCGACTTTGCCAAAAGTCGGCGACTTTTGAATTTTTTCGACCCGTTTCGCTCAACTCTAATGTTTATCCTTTATCTCTAGGAATGAAAACCTTCTCAGTGCAATATTAAATGTAAATATTCATTTAATATGTTATGTAAAGAGATATAAGGTTACTGATATGCAGACATAGTTAGGGATGAAATTTGTGTGATACAATTACCTTCCTTATCTTCTAGAGGTACATAGAACAAAACATATTTCTTATTTTAAATATCTGCATTGCAGGAATTAAATCTGTTATGCAGAATGAAAAGAGCAATATTCTCTTTCATTGTAACCTGGAAATTAATAACTAGTGAAGGAAGAAAATAATTTTAATTAGGAATATATTTAATGGGTACATAACGACCATTCATGTACAAGACACCTTTCTCATTAATTTGACTAAAGATGTTGCTAATTAGTCATTTAAGCTGCAACAACAGTTTTGGCATTTCCTATAGAAGATTTTGAAGTACATGAATCAAAAAGAGAATTGGTGCTCTCCGGAGCAAATGACTGAGAACAAGATTGAAAATGATCGCAATATTTTAAATGAATTGGTCCACCGACATAAAGCAGTCTTCAACAGTCAGGCTTTGTTATTTAGCAAAGTGTAAGGGTATGGGCACACAATCTTTTTCAGGCAGATTCTACTTCCAAAACTGTCTGAAAAAAGTTAGCTAAATGTTCAAAAGAATGAACTGATGCATTTTTATGTAAAACTGATAAGCTATTTATATGCTAAGTCTCTTCAGCATATTTTAAATGATTACAAAGAACCTGTCAGCAGTAGTGATGAGTGAGCATATTCGGTAATGCTCGTTATTTGCCCGAGCATCGCTGTACTCGGCAAGCGCTGAGCATTTCTGGGTTTACTCGGCAGGAATTCGGGTCCCCACCTTGCATGTTTGGCACTCTTTAGAGCACCAATCAACATGCAGGGATTGTTTGTCATGCACTGTAATGCCACAGCCATCTTGGTTGTGATATTACAGTGATTGACTGGCCGCACAGCATCATCAGGTCTGTAAGGCTGGTTTCACTTTAGCGTTTTATCGCACAGCGCATCGTGCGCTATAGTAAGCATGCGCAATGCTCCCCTATCTTTAACATGGGGGCGCATAGTATAGTCCTTGCATGCGTTCATCAGCGTTTGTCATGCGCTAAGAGGTTAATGGCGTCCGGGCGTCCGGGGCTAGCAGCGGATACTGCGTCCATGTCCATACGCCCAGGCACTACACCTGCACGTGTTCATGTAACCTGATCTGCTGATACAAGATTGTTAAAGCACCTCAGGCATTAACCTCTTTGGATTATGAGAAATTTATTTTTTGCTAACATTAATTGGTTCAAGTATCAAAAGATATTAACCCATACCCACCAGGCATAAACTCTTACAGGCATAAAGCCCCTAGAGACTTAAGCTCCATTGCCTGTTCCAATTTCTCCCAGATTCACCAGAGCACTACACGTGTTATAGACAGTTGGTCATTGCAGTAACCTCCAAAATCACTGCCTTGTAATAGGATCTTATATAATTCTCCACTATTAGCTTCATCATCTGCAGCAGTCGGCAGACTGACGAAGGCCAATTGTAGGCCGAAACATCCTTTGTGACTGCCACAATAAAAACTTATTTTCAAAAAGGATCATTCAGTTGAGTGCCAAGTTACTTTATTATTCACTTGGGTCTGGGTAACCTACTTGTGCACCCTGTAGTAGTGCCACACTATACTTTACATCATCATCAGCGGACACAGCTAGTGAGGCCGAACAGGGGGAGCAAAGCAAAGCAAAGGCGGTGAGACGCTATGTAAGTATAAAATGATTTTGAATGTCCCTTTTTTTTACCTTCTATCTTTCTTCTTTTCTGTTTCTTTTTAGAACTTTTTAGTTCACACAACATTCCAATATTATAATGAGTGTTTTTTTTATAGGTTCCACAACAGGATGAAGAAGTCTACCTGGTTAATAAAAACCTGATCCGCCTGGTCCAGGAGCGCGTCCCATTATGGGACAGCCATGACCAGCTTCACAAGGACAATGTGGTGACCTTGCGGCTATGGAATGAGGTGGCCGTAGCGTTGATGTATGTCTGGGACAGCTCCCCTGCAACCTCCAAAAAGGCGTTTCATAAGTATTGCCCTGCTGTGTGATGCCACAGTGACTATTGCCCTTGATGACACTGTTGTGTTTCCAGCTAGATATATTCTAGCAGGAAACACAACAGTAATATCAGGATCAACAGTGACTGCTTTTGGTATTGTATTGCTGAATTGTGCTGCCTTCACTGTTTTTCCTGATGTCACTGTTGTGTTTACTGATAGAATATATCTTGCCTCATACACATAAATGTATTTTCTTTGTTTTTCCAACAGTGAACAAAGTCTGAACACGTTGGCGCTCGATGAAGGACCGCTTCAACACTGATGTTCGTGCTGAGGGATAGGTTCGCAGTGGGTCAGCGGCAAGGACCAGAGCCAAATACTGGTACCATCGCAATTTGGAGTTCCTAAGACCAGTCCTTGCCAACAGAGCGTATTTTATTTATTTATTTTTTCTTAAATCTATGCTTTTCTATTCCATAGCTGATGCTTCTTGTAAATGCATGATAGTAATGTTTTTCTTTTCTTTCCACAGCACCTGGAGCAGCACCCTGCAATCTGTCCCTGGAGTGGTCCTTCATCGAACGACCTCGGACCCATCCCAGCCATCCGACAGCCAGGAAGCATCTTGCAGGTCAGCAACACGGACAGCTGGTGACCAGGAAGCTGGTCAATCAGGTGTTGCCCTGTCCCAGGTCTCTGCCACTGGTTATGCGGGCACTACCTGCCAGCAGCAGAGGGCCTTGGACAGGCCTGTCTTGCCCGAGTTCATGCACTTGAGCGAGGCCTTTCATGCCAGCCTCAAGTTGCTGTCAGACAGAGTGGAAAGCGGTTTTTCACTCATGGAACGAGGTTTTAACCACGTGGAACAACGCTTCCAATTTGTCGAACAGCGCCTTGACCGTCTAGAAGCCGACCTCAACAGACCAGTGCACCATTTTTTTTAGTAAAATTGAATGGGGCATGGCGGAACACCTTAGTCCTGATCAACAACTGAGTGTGTTGCAGGCTTGCAACACTGCTTACTTGCAGGCTATGCAGCAAAATCGGTACGTGCAGCAGTCAGTGGTGTCATTTCCAACTGTGCCACCACTGACTCGTCACACCGAACTACCGACTTCTGCTGCATATCACTGCACGGCCACCTCTATTCAAAGCCTTGACAGCCAACATTACACCACCACAAGTCGGAGTGCAGCTAGTCACTTCACTGCCACCACCATGGCAAGCTCTGCTCCTGTCTGGAGCACCATCACATCCCCATGCCTGCTTCGAGCACAGCCACCGTGACCATTCCTCAAGCGTGGAACAGCCCTGCTGCCACCACTCCTACATGTAGTAGCCCTGCCGCCACCACTCCGCAAACATGGACCAGCACTGCCGCCACCAGTCCATGTGTAAGAACGAGCACTGCCATCGCCACCACTGAGCAGCAGCCACAGCAGCAGCAAATGGGGGACCTCCATTCCTTATTTGCCCCAAGTTCCAGCCAGAGCAAAGAATCAAGGCGGTCATTGGGCACAAGGAGGTCCAGGCAGGACAGTCTCAGGAGAAACAAAAAAGGTCGCAAAACTTTAACTGTACTTCCCCCCTCTCCTAGTAGTGAGTCTACCTCCATGTCCATCACTGACCTCCCTTCCCTCACAACTTTTGTGTCCCCTTTGCCTAGAACACCTTCATCCAGTGTAAGCCGTTCATTCTCACTGCACACCCCAAACTTGCTCTCATCTTCCCCCAAACAAGGTAATGAATAAATTTATTTTTTCATAATTTTTAAAAAGAAAAAAAAAAATTTCATTTCTGCTTTACCATAATAAAGTTTGATTAATGTGTTTTTCGCTGCCTATACACACTCCGCGCCGTACACACACTGTGCCGTACACTTTGTGTATTTGACAACTCATAGCTCCACTACTGACACATGATTCTTGTGTCTGTTAAGGAGATGTGTGTTGTCAAAAGCACAAATATATGACTTGTATTTTCACCATCAGTCTATTCAGTTTGCTAAAATTACACAGACTGAATAGAGGATGGTGTTGAGTGCAAGGCATATCTATTGTCACCTTGGCAGGTATCATAAAAATTGAATTGAGGATGGTCTGTTTTCTAACATCCTCAATTCAGTTATTGTGAGACCAGCCCGGGGGATTATAGATATACTTTGTAATTAACGACATCCTCTATTCAGTGAGCATTGAATAAACTGAGGAAATGATGGGTAAAATATACATCATATGTACAATACCCAGGCCTAGTATCACAACTATATATCAAAACTGGGCCGGTGAATACACATATGATTTTTCACCAGTAGTGTCGCTTCAGTCTGAATATATTTCACGCAGACTGTAGCGATGCTGTTGTATAACTCATATGTGTATTTACCTTCCCAGGTGTGATAACATTCTGAAGTCAAGATGCATTATTTTTGGTGTCCTCACTTCAGCATGACTCTAGGCCTGGGGATTGTAGAAGTTTTATAAACTTTATTATCTCTACAGTCTCAGTTCAAACTTAAGCCACAGTGTTGATCCTACAAATAATATTTAGAGTCACATGGTCAGGTGTCATAACGAATGACGGATGCTACTGCATAACCAACTCACAAATTTTAAATTCAGGTCATGTGACACAAATATTATTTGTATTATCCACCGTCGCTTTGTATTATCCGCCGTCGCTACAAACTGTAGAGTTGATAAAGGTCACACAAATTGTGTGTGTGTATAGTCACCTATTCAGGAGTGCTAGTAAATTCATGATGCACAAAACACAACATCATGAATTCACAGGTATACCTGGGCAGTTGATTATTGTATTGAAGTGTACAAAAGACATAGTGCACTCAGTAGAGGTATCAAAACAGGTTTTTTTATTACCTTTTGTTATTAACATACACACAAGAAAACATTTTTACACCATTTGATCTTGCCATTCCACCCGTCCTACATCTGAGATGAGGTAGGCCGCAAATTGGTCCCTCATTTGGCCAACTTCAACGGATGACCTGAGAGGGTGCTGAGTGAATTCAGGCAATGGGTTAGGAGCAGCATCATCGAGTTCAAAGGTCGGGTGCTCTTTAGCCATTACAAAATTATGTCGAAGCCCACATGCCTTCACCACCTCATCCACTGTTTCCAGTTTAAGATTAATGGCTGTGCCGAGAATGCACCATCTGGAGACAAGAATCCCAAAAGCACACTCTACAGTTCTTCTGGCCCTGGTAAGCCTGTAGTTAAAGATTTTTTTGTGTGGTTCAAGTCACGGCTGGAGTAGGGTTTCAGTAGGTTTGCGCACATTTGAAAAGCCTCATCCCCAAAAAATTACAAAGGGCTGTGGCAGGGCTTCGGTGTAGGGAAGAGGCCGTGGCATGGGGAAATTAAATTGGTTTCCATACAACCTCAGGCCCATGTCCGAGTTTTTAAAAGCCTGGGAGTCATTCCCATGGCCAAATGCCCCAATGTCCACTGCTACAAACATACATCTGGCATCCGCAATGGCCATGAGTACTGTAGAAAAGTACTTTTTATAATTATAGTACTCAGATCCAGTTCTTTTGGGTTTGATGATCCGTATGTGTTTACCATCAACAGCTCCCAAACAGTTGGGGAAATTGCAGAATGTCCAGAATTTGTCAGCAATTTCCATCTACTTTTCTACGGTGAGCAGGGGCATAAATTCTGGACAGAGAATGTTCCACAAAGCCCGGCAGATGTCCGCAACAATTCCCGACAAGGTGGAGATTCCAATCCGGTATTGGAAGTGTAGTGAAGATAGGGTCTCTCCAGTCGCCAGGAATTTGCGAAACAGAGAAAGAAATAAAATTAATATTTTTGCATATTGTTTTTTAAAACAATAAAAGAAAAAAATATTTAGTACATAGCATAAAAAGAATTCTGCCAGGTTTGGAAAAGTACATGTCACAACAAAGAAAATTATGCAGGCATTGGTTGGTAAATATAACGTACCGTAATGTGACCAGGAGACGTTCCTCAGGAGGAATCGCACGACGGAGTTGTGTGTCCTGTCTCCGGATGGATTGTTCAACACGGGCAAGTAAATCCCTGAAGCTTTGTTGGGACATCCGTGTGTAATCAGTAAATTTCTCCTGGTTTCCCAGGGTGTGGTACGCGCTACGGCTCTCCCGGAGATCAACAATCGGATGTATCCACAAACGCCACCGCTGCTGTCTTCACTGTCTCTCTCTCCCTTTATTGATTGCAAGCAACTGCATAAGCCTGGGCCAACCTGATGTCCAGATCCAAGTTAAAGTGAAAACTCTGCCAGAGCAGATACATGTTGACACGAGAAAAAGAAAGACAATGTGAAGAATTACCATAACACACGCCCACTGATGTCACATTGGTGGTGTCTGTTGCAAGAATTTTTCTAGAATTTTCCTTCTGTGATTGTGACATCATGCATATAAAAAACGCAAACGCATAGAAAACGCTTGAAAACACATACAAACGCTGCTTTTTTTGTCGAAATGCGCACGATGATGAGACGAAAAATTGCAGCGCTTATAAGCATTTGCACACTTTTTTCCATGCGTTTGATGTGCACTCGAAACGCAGCGCTAAAAGGCTCAAGTGTAAAACTAGCTTCAAAGACCTGCTGCCACCCTGCTCGTCACATTCAGCTCCGGATTCAGACAGTGTAGAGAGAATTGCTGCTGAGATGGGGTCAGATTTGTGGGTTTATAAGATAGTGTGGGTATACCATGATAGAATGCACAAATCCAGCTAAACGAACAGTCCTTCTAAGGACTAATTATGGGGAATATAGATTACAGTGCTAGGTAGGCAGGGGATTGTATGTGGCTACATACATATCAGTGCAAGGCATGCATGCACTGTTTGTGGGAATATACTGTAGATATCACTGCATACATCAAGAGTGTCTATTCCATTACTATCTGCTGCTGCTGCCTATTACATAGATTTACCGTATATACCTAGCTGCAGGTATCAGTTGCCAGGAATAATTTGTTTTGCATCTCAATCCTGATTATTTTTTTCCAAAGCAATCCAGTGCCCCCTTTTTTCTGCATTGACCACCCTGCACAAGCCTACGCACTTCTTCTGGAAACTACCTAAACAGGCAGAATTTATTTTTTGCAAGGTTTTGAGCAGCAATGAAGTAACTACAGGATATGTCCCACAAGAGTGAAGAGGTCTGTGGAATGTATTACTCAGATGACAGGCAATGCTACAGAGCTCAGGTAAAGGCCTTAGTGAGGCAATGACTATGTTCCAATATGTGTAAGGCTGCGGCGTGAATAGTCTGTGGTGCGTATTAACCCAGTCTCTTAGAAATGCTTAAAATATACAGAAACTGGCCAATACCCCACCACAATTTTTTGTAAGGACCCAAATGTAGAAAATGTAACGGATGCAACAGTTTAATAAAGAGATACTGTAACTCCAGTATGTTTGTATCTTGTTTCCCCAGCGTTACTCTACATGTCTCTGCATTAACCCTTGGCTCCTTGCCCCCTAGCTAGCAGGGATACTGTTGTCGGTTACCTTTATGGATGCTGCTCAGTTACCTGCTCCGCTGCATAGCCGTACATACGTGTGTGGCTCCGCTGCTCTGCATGACCACCCACTGGTGCAGTCCCTGGCTGCCACTGTGGAAAGCTATCTGTGGATTTCTAGGTCCTCTGCACTGTTTATGGCTTACCACGTGTGTTCAGGCTTGCAGCTCTCGCCATGTGTCCTTTGCAATGCTGATTTGTGTCTGGCTGTGCTTAGGGTGTGCGTGGCCACACCTCCCCTGCTTTTATGAGGAATGGGTGTGTGCTACAATTGCTTCTCCAGTCTATCGCTGTGAGGCAGCTCCTATATAAAAGTTCCTTGCCCTGAGGGGCATTACCAGAGCTTCACCTTATGACTGTGTATGTCTGTGTTGTGTTCAGCACCTGTCCTGCTTGCCTGCAGTTCTAGGTGAGCTTGCCCCCTGCTTGGTCCTGCATCATTCAGATAAGTTATTTGTTTGCTGGAATCTTTTTTCATTTGATCCAGTTTTTGCCTTTCTCTGCTTTCTGCTTTGCTGTGTGGGTTCAGCAATGTTCCCTGCTGGGACCAGTGCTAGACCCCCGTTCCATATGCCACAGCTTATGTCAGTCTGTTCAGTATTGCTAATCCCCTGTTAAATCAGTATATTTTGTTTTGCTTCCAGTTCACACCAGAATGCTGATCTAGTGGGGGAGATGTCGTGTGGCCTCAGCATTTTTTGCATATCAGACGTGTTGGATTTTTCTTAGGGTTTTTTTGCGTGATTGCACACAGTATCTTTCCTGTCCTGTTCTATCTAGACAGTATGGGTCCCATCATTTGCTTACTCTATTTTCTGCCTGTGTTTGAGCCTCATCTTGTCTCACCAGCAATATTTGTTTGGGGGCTATCTATTCCTTTGGGTTCTTCTCCTGGGCAGATTAGCTTTCCCCTTTCTTGGTTTAGGCTTAATTAACTCTTTGGCTGTGCCGAGGCCTCTAGGGCATCGTAGGTACATCTCACGGCTAATTCTAGTTGTGTTGTTAGTTTTAGGGGTCTCCAATCTTCTTTCTGGTTGCCTGGCTTATTCCCCAGCTATCCTCCTCGGTGACCTAATCATAACAGAATCACCAGCCTAAATTGTAGATTCTAGGGTACTCTAAAGAAGGGAAAAATTGTAAAAAAAAAAAAAAAATTGTCAGAATATTTTATAAATTTTTTCCTCCTTTTCTCTGGGGGCCGTAGGAGGATTTTTTCTTTCTGAAGACTAAGCAATTGCTCGATCGTGTTGAGCAGCTCGCTGCTGAAGTTCGGGGAATTTCGCTCAATCGTCTGCTGTGGAACCAAGAATACCTATTCCTGATGTATTTTCTGGGGATTGGTCAAAATTGTCATCTCCCTTTTGCATGGCGACCCTCAGGACTGGGCCTTTTCTATGACTCCTGGGGATCCTATTCTGGCTAATGTGGATGCGTTTTTTCAAGCTCTGGGGTTGTTGTATGATGAACCTAATGTTATTGATCAAGCTGAGAAAACTTGGTCAGAAAGCGGCAGAGTTATATTGTCAAATATTCTGAAAGTGGGCGGTCCTTACTAAATGGAACGACGACGCCCTAGCAGCTCTTTTTCGGAAAGGTCTGGCAGAAATGGTAAAAGATGTTATGGTGGGATACCCTGTTCCCTCTGGTCTTAACAACTCTATGTCATTAGCCATTCAAATTGATCGACGCTTACGTGAACTTAAAACTATGCGAGAGGCGGTGCTGCCTTTCGAACAAACTTCTGAGCCCATGCAATGTGATAGGGTTTTGTCTAGGGCGCAATGTCAAGAGTTTAGAAGGCGTAATAAGTTATGCTGCTTTTGTGGGACGCCTCTCATACTACAGTATTTCTGTCTGCCCAAAGCGGGAAAAACATTTTGCTCACTGATTTGCTGTGGGCAGTGTACAGCCTAAATTCCTTTTGGCGGTTTCCTTGATCTGCTCCTTAGCTTCTTTTTCTGCTAAGGCTTTTGTTGATTCAGGAGCAGCCCTGCACCTGATGGATTTTGACTTTGCCAAGCGTTGTGGTTTTCCCATGGTACCTCTGCGAACTCCTATTCCTTTAAGGTGTATTGATGCTACCCCTTTGGCAGAGAATAAACCCCAGTTTTGGACCCAGGTGATAATGCGGGTAGCCCCGGACCACCAAGAGAATTGTAAATTTTTGGTGTTGCATAATTTACATGACATTATTGTACTGGGATTTCCTTGGTTGCAGACTCATAATCCTGTTCTGGATTGGAAATCTGTGTCTGTGGTTAGTTGGGGTTGTCAATGTGTTCTTAGTGACAATCCTGTTTTCTCCACCTCTCCCCAGTCTCATGATGTTCCTGACTATTTGGCTGTTTTTTCTGATGTATTTAGTGAGAGTAAGTCCGCGTCTTTGCCTCCTCATAGGAGTTATGATTGTGCGATCGAGTTAGTGCCCAGTTGTAAATTTCCCAAGGGTCAGATTTTCAACTTATCTGTATCTGAACATGATGCTTTGCGATCTTATATCAAGGAGTCATTGGAGAAGGGTCATATCAGACTGTCCTCTTCACCTTTAGGTGCTGTTTTTTTTGTGGCCAAGAAAGATGGCTCATTAAGGCCATGTGTTGACTATAGTCTCCTCAATAAAATCATTGTTAAATATCAGTATCCGATACCCCTGATTTCTGATTTATTCTCCAGAGTGAAAGGTGCTAGTTGGTTTACCAAGCTTGACCTTAGGGGGGGTATAATCTTACTCGCATCAAGCACGGTGATGAATGAAAGATGGCATTTAATACTCCTGAGGGACATTTTGAGTACCTAGTGATGCCTTTTGGGCTGACTAATGCCCCTTCCGTCTTCCAATCTTTCATGAACGATATTTTCCGGGACTTTGTGGATAAGTTTTTGATCGTTTAATTGGACGATATTTTGATTTTTTCCAGTGATTGGGATTCTCATGTGGAACATGTTCGGACTGTGTTCCGGATTTTGAGAGAAAATGCTCTGTATGTTAAGGGATTGAAATGTCTCTTTGGCGTTCAAAAGATTTTGTTTTTGGGATTCATTTTGTCCCTGTCTGCTAATGAAATGGACTGGGCCAAGGTCCAGGCCATTTATGAATGGGTTCAGCCCACTTCCTTGAAGGCTCTCTAGAAGTTTTTGGGTTTTGCTAATTTCTACCGTAAATTCATAAGTCATTTTTCTGGTATTGTTAAACCACTGATGGATTTGACCAAAAAAGGCACTGATGTGGTGAATTGGTCTCCAGAGGTAGTCTCGGCGTTTCAGGAGCTTAAGCAGAGATTTACTGCTGCTCCCGTCTTTGGCAACCTGATGTTTTACTCCCATTTCAGGTGGACATAGATGCTTCTGATATTGGTGCAGGAGATGTTTTGTCTCAATGAGATCCAGTAATCTCTAAGATGAATCCCTGTGCCTTCTTTTCTCGAAAAATTTCCCCATCTGAATGTTACTAGGCAAGGTGTCTAGGGTATCATAGGTACGTCCCACAGCTAATTCTAGTTGTGTTGTTAGTTTTAGGGGTCTGCAATCCGCTCAGTTACCAACCTTTCTGGTTTTCTAGATGCCTAGCTTATTCCCTGGCTATCCTCCTCGGTGACCTAATCATAACACCTGTCCCCAGTGACTGTGACTCTTTGCTACCTGACTTGCTGTGATTTAAACTGGGTTCATTTTGGAAGTACGAGTCCGGTGTGTCCGCTGAGTTTCTGCTACTCTGTGCTCAGTTGGTTATTCGATGCAATTGCCTGCCGGTTCCAGTCCAACCCGGTGGGGTTTGCACCAGACCGCTTGGGTTCCTTTCTAGGTCACTTCCAGATGTCCGGAGCCTGATGACCATGGTCTCTTGTCTGGAGCCTGATGACCACGGCCCGATGTCCGGTGTCTGACGACCACTTCCAGATGTGCTGTGCCTGATGTCCTCTGCCAGATTTCCGGATCCTATCCTTCCCTGCCTGATGTCTAGAGCCTGCCGATCACTGCCAGAGGTCTGGAGCCTGATGACTGCTGCCTGATGTCTGGAGCCTGTCGATCGTGGTCAGATGTCCAAAGTCCGATGCCAGAGTGCTTATGCTCTATCTGAGATCCGAGTCCTGATGTCCTGCCTGAGACCTGATGTCGACCTAGTGTCCTGATGTCCGCCTGGTGACCTGATGTCCAGATGTCCTGCTTGTGACCTGATGTTCAGTTCGTGTTCCTGATGTCCAGTGCATTTTCCTGATGTCCCATCCATATTCTTGATGTCCTGCCTGTGTCTCGATGTCCGTTCTGTGGTCCTGGTGGTCCAGCCTGCGCCCAGATGTCTGGTCCATGGTCCTGGTGGTCCAGCCTGTGTTTCAGAGTCGGTCCCGTCTGTGTTCCTTGAGAGTATCCAGCCTTGTTTCCCGGTGACGGCTCTGCCTTGATCTAACCAGCCGATGACCTGTGTTGCCATGATGGAGTTTCTGATACTGTCTTGCCTGTGTCCAGATGTTCCACAAGGTCCCCCTGTGATGACGTCTGTCCTGGATCGGTGTCTGATGTTCTCCTGCTGAGACTGTGCTACGCCTGAGGCCTGAGAGAGAGGCCATCTTAGTATGACCGTGCCAGATGACCCTGGACTGCATCAACCCTTGATGACCCTTGCCTTCGTCTGAAGTCTGTCGGAGGTCAGTGTCTGATGTTCTCCTGCTGAGCCTGTGCTACGCCTGAGGCCTGAGAGAGAGGCCGCCCTAGTATACCCGTGCCAGACAACCCTGGACTGCATCAACCCGTGATGTACTCCTGCCTTCTTCTGTTATCCTGAGACGTGTACCCTTCTCGGATGTGTGGAACCGCCTGGCATCAATATGTTTCGTTCCTGTACTATGTCTGTCTTTGAGTAAACTTTATATCTTATACCTGAAGTTGTGCGGTGTCATGTCATTCTGCCACCTCGTCCACATGCTAAGCTGTCACAGATCCTGCTCGCTGCTATTCCCTAGTCTGGGTAGGTCTAGGTGACTCTATGTGATCCAGAGGGTCCACATTCCGTCCCCACCTTTGACGCTTGCCCCACATCGGCGTGGTCAGCTGACATCAGCTCAGCCGCATCCACGGTCGCAGTCGTGACAGTAAGCTCTGGCCATGGACTCCGCTGAGCATGTGTGGACTGCAGAACTTTTCCCGAGCCCCGCCTGGTGAGCGAACTAGATTGCTCAGACCCCACATGGTAAGTGGACTAGATGGCTCAATTCTCCACTTGGTCAGTGGTTGGACTTTTCGAGCTATGAACTCTGCTGCCATATTGTGAAATGTGGGACTTACTGCCAAATGGAAGTGAATTTTCTGGGGAATTTTTTTTTTACTTGGGGCTTCAGAAGAGGGGCCCTGAGGAGGGGGATACTGTAACGCCCATATGTTTGTATCTTGTTTCCCCGGCGTTACTCTGCATGTCTCTGCATTAACCCTTTGCTCCTTTCCCCCTTACTAACAGGGATACTGTTGTCTATTACCTTTATGGATGCTGCTCAGTTCCCTGCTCTGCTGCGTAGCCGTACATGCGTGTGCGGCTCCGCTGCTCTACATGACCACCCACTGGTGCGGTCCCTGGCTTCCTCTCTGGAAAGCTATCCGTGGATTTCTAGGTCCTCTGCACTGCACATTGCTTACCAAATGTGTTCAGGCTTGCAGCTCTCGCCAGGTGTCCTTTGCAATTCTGATTTGTGCCTGGCTGTGCTTAGGGTGTGCGTGGCCTCACCTCCCCTGCTTTTATGAGGAATGGGTGTGTGCTACAATTGTTGCTCCAGTCTATCGCTGTGAGGCAGCTCCTATATAAAAGTACCCCGCCCTGAGGGGCATTACCAGAGCTTCGCCTTTTGACTGTGTATGTCTGTGTTGTGTTCAGCACCTGTCCTGCTTGCCTGCAGTTGTAGGTGAGCTGATGCCTGTCTTGCTGCCCTTCAAAAGGCAGAATATCTTGGTCCTTGTTCCTGTCCACCTTTCAGAAGGCAGAATATCCTGGCCCTTGTTCCTGTCCGCCCTCCAGGAGGCAGAATATCCTGGTCCCTGTGTTAATGTTTGGAGTCTTGCCATGTACCTGTTTCCTGCTGTGTCTTGTTTCCTGAATCCTGGATCTGTTACTGTACCTGACCCTATCTGAACTGAGTCCTCTGTGTTATGTTCCTGAGGTCCTTCTGTGTCTTGAACCCTGTGCCCAGTGACTGTGACTCTTTGCTACCTGACTTGCTGTGATTTAACCTGGGTTCATCTTGGAAGTAGGAGTCCGTTGTGTCCGCTGAGTTTTTGCTACTCTGTGCTCAGCTTGTTATTCGGTGCAATTCCCTGCCGGTTCCAGTCCAACCCGGTAGGGTTTGCACCAGACCTCTTGGGTTCCTTTTTAGGTCACTGCCAAATGTCCAGAGCCTGATGACCCTGTCCTCTCTTCCGGGGCCTGATGACCACGGCCCGATGTCCGGTGTCTGACAACCACTTCCAGATGTGCTGTGCCTGATGTCCTCCACCAGATGTCCGAATCCTACCCTTCCATGCCTCATGTCCGGAGCCTGCCGATCACTGCCAGAGGTCCGGAGCCTGATGACTGCGGCCTGATGTCCGGAGCCTGTGGATCGTGGTCAGATGTCCGAACTCCGATGGCAGAGTGCTGATGCTTGATCTGAGATCCGAGTCCTGATGTCCTGCCTGAGACCTGATGTCCTGCCTGAGGCTCGATTTCCTGATGTCCTGTCTGGCGTCCTGATGTCCTGCATGAGACCTGAGGACCACCTGGTGCCCTGATGTCCAGATGTCCTGCTTGTGACCTGTTCTCCTGATGTCCAGTCTGTGTTCCTGATGTCCAGTCCGTGTTCCTGATGTCCGGTCCGTGTTCCTGATGTCCGGTCCGTGTTCCTGATGTCCGGTCCATGTTCCTGATGTCCGGTCCGTGTTCCTGATGTCCGGTCCGTGTTCCTGATGTCCGGTCCATGTTCCCGATTCCCTAGCTGTGTCTCGATGTCCAGTCTGTGGTCCTGGTGGTCCAGCCTGTGCCCAGATGTCTGGTCCATGGTCCTGGTGGTCCAGCCTGTATTCCAGAGTCGGTCCCGTCTGTGTTCCCGGAGAGTTTCCAGCCTTGTTTCCCAGTGACGGCATTGCCAGGATCTAACCAGCCGATGACCTGTGTTGCCATGCTGGAGTTTCTGTTCCTGTCTTGCCTGTGTCCAGATGTTCCACAAGGTCCCCCTGTGATGACGTCTGTCCTGGATCGGTGTCTGATGTTCTCCTGCTGAGACTGTGCTACGCCTGAGGCCAGAGAGAGAGGCCATCCTAGTATGCCCATGCCAGATGACTCTGGACTGCATCAACCCTTGATGACCCTTGCCTTCGTCTGAAGTCTGTCGGAGGTCAGTGTCTGATGTTCTCCTGCTGAGCCTGTGCTACGCCTGAGGCCTGAGAGAGAGGCCACCCTAGTATACCCGTGCCAGACAACCCTGGACTGCATCAACCCGTGATGTACTCCTTCCTTTTTCTGTTATCCTGAGACGTGTACCCTTCCCTGATGTGTTTAACCACCTGGCATCATTATGTTTCGTTCCTGTACTATGTCTGTCTTTGATTAAACTTTATATCTTATACCTGAAGTTGTGCGGTGTCATGTCATTCTGCCACCTCGTCCACATGCTCAGCTGTCACAGATCCTGCTCGCTGCTCTTCCCTAGTCTGGGTAGGTCCAGGTGACTCTATGTAGTCCAGAGGGTCCACATTCTGTCCCCACCTTGGACGCTTGCCCCACATCGGCGTGGTCGGTTGACATCAGCTCAGCCGCATCCACGGTCGCAGTCATGACAGTAAGCTCTGGCCATGGACTCCGCTGAGCATGTGTGGACTGCAGAACTTTTCCCGAGCCCCACCTGTTGAGCGAACTAGATTGCTCAGACCCCACGTGGTAAGTGGACTAGATAGCTCAATTCTCCGCTTGGTCAGCGGTTGGACTTTTCGAGCTATGAACTCTGCTGCCATATTGTGAAATGTGGGACTTACCGCCAAACGCAACTGAATTTTCTGGGGAATTTTTTTTTACTTGGGGCTTCAGAAGAGGGGCCCTGAGGAGGGGGATACTGTAACACCCGTATGTTTGTATCTTGTTTCCCCGGCGTTATTCTGCAGGTCTCTGCATTAACCCTTTGACCTTTCCCCCTTACTAACAGGGATACTGTTGTCTATTACCTTTATGGATGCTGCTCAGTTCCCTGCTCTGCTGTGTAGCCGTACATGCGTGTGCGGCTCCGCTGTTCTGCATGACCACCCACTGGTGCAGTCCCTGGCTTCCTCTCTGGAAAGCTATCCGTGGATTTCTAGGTCCTCTGCACTGCGCATGGCTTACCACATGTGTTCAGGCTTGCAGCTCTCTCCAGGTGTCCTTTGCAATGCTGATTTGTGCCTGGCTGTGCTTAGGGTGTGCGTGGCCTCACCTCCCCTGCTTTTATGAGGAATGGGTGTGTGCTACAATTGTTGCTCCAGTCTATCGCTGTGAGGCAGCTCCTATATAAAAGTTCCTTGCCCTGAGGGGCATTACCAGAGCTTCGCCTTATGACTGTGTATGTCTGTGTTGTGTTCAGCACCTGTCCTGCTTGCCTGCAGTTGTAGGTGACCTGATGCCTGTCTTGCTGCCCTCCAGGAGGCAGAATATCCTGGTCCTTGTTCCTGTCCACCTTTCAGGAGGCAGAATATCCTGGCCCCTGTGTTATTGTTTGGAGTCTTGCCATGTACCTGTTTCCTGCTGTGTCTTGTTTCCTGAATCCTGGATCTGTTACTGTACCTGACCCTGTCTGAACTGTGTCCTCTGTGTTATGTTCCTGAGGTCCTTCTGTGTCTTGAACCCTGTGCCCAGTGACTGTGACTCTTTGCTACCTGACTTGCTGTGATTTAACCTGGGTTCATCTTGGAAGTAGGAGTCCGTTGTGTCCGCTGAGTTTTTGCTACTCTGTGCTCAGCTTGTTATTCGGTGCAATTCCCTGCCGGTTCCAGTCCAACCCGGCAGGGTTTGCACCAGACCTCTTGGGTTCCTTTTTAGGTCACTGCCAAATGTCCAGAGCCTGATGACCCTGGCCTCTCTTCCGGAGCATGATGACCACGGCCCGATGTCCGGTGTCTGACAACCACTTCCAGATGTGCTGTGCCTGATGTCCTCCACCAGATGTCCGGATCCTATCCTTCCCTGCCTCATGTCCGGAGCCTGCCGATCACTGCCAGAGGTCCGGAGCCTGATGACTGCGGCCTGATGTCCGAAGCCTGTCGATCGTGGTCAGATGTCTGAACTCCGATGCCAGAGTGCTGATGCTCGATCTGAGATCCGAGTCCTGATGTCCTGCCTGAGGCTCGATGTCCTGTCTGGTGTCCTGATGTCCTGCATGAGACCTGAGGACCACCTGGTGTCCTGATGTCCGCCTGGTGCCCTGATGTCCAGATGTCCTGCTTGTGACCTGTTGTCCTGATGTCCAGTCTGTGTTCCTGATGCCCAGTCTGTGTTCCTGATGCCCAGTCTGTGTTCCTGGTGCCCAGTCTGTGTTCCTGATGTCCAGTCTGTGTTCCTGATGTCCAGTCTGTGTTCCTGTTGTCCAGTCTGTGTTCCTGATGTCCAGTCTGTGTTCCTGATGCCCAGTCTGTGTTCCTGATGTCCAGTCTGTGTTCCTGATGTCCAGTCTGTGTTCCTGATGTCCAGTCTGTGTTCCTGTTGTCCAGTCTGTGTTCCTGTTGTCCAGTCTGTGTTCATGTTGTCCAGTCTGTGTTCCTGTTGTCCAGTCTGTGCTCCTGTTGTCCAGTCTGTGTTCCTGTTGTCCAGTCTGTGCTCCTGTTGTCCAGTCTGTGTTCCTGATGTCCAGTCTGTGTTCCTGATGTCCAGTCTGTGTTCCTGTTGTCCAGTCTGTGTTCCTGTTGTCCAGTCTGTGTTCCTGTTGTCCAGTCTGTGTTCATGTTGTCCAGTCTGTGTTCCTGTTGTCCAGTCTGTGCTCCTGTTGTCCAGTCTGTGTTCCTGTTGTCCAGTCTGTGTTCCTGTTGTCCAGTCTGTGTTCCTGTTGTCCAGTCTGTGTTCCTGTTGTCCAGTCTGTGCTCCTGTTGTCCAGTCTGTGTTCCTGTTGTCCAGTCTGTGTTCCTGATGTCCAGTCCGTGTTCCTGATGTCCAGTCCGTGTTCCTGATGTCCAGTCCGTGTTCCTGATGTCCAGTCCGTGTTCCTGATGTCCAGTCCGTGTTCCTGATGTCCAGTCCGTGTTCCTGATGTCCAGTCCGTGTTCCTGATGTCCAGTCCGTGTTCCTGATGTCCAGTCTGTGTTCCTGATGTCCAGTCTGTGTTCCTGATGTCCAGTCTGTGCTCCTGATGTCCAGTCTGTGCTCCTGATGTCCAGTCCGTGTTCCTGATGTCCAGTCTGTGTTCCTGATGTCTAGTCTGTGTTCCTGATGTCCAGTCCGTGTTCCTGATGTCCAGTCTGTGTTCCTGATGTCCAGTCTGTGTTCCTGATGTCCAGTCTGTGTTCCTGATGTCTAGTCTGTGTTCCTGATGTCTAGTCTGTGTTCCTGATGTCTAGTCTGTGTTCCTGATGTCTAGTCTGTGTTCCTGATGTCCAGTCTGTGTTCCTGATGTCCAGTCTGTGTTCCTGATGTCCAGTCTGTGTTCCTGATGTCCAGTCTGTGTTCCTGATGTCCAGTCTGTGTTCCTGATGTCCAGTCTGTGTTCCTGATGTCCAGTCTGTGTTCCTGATGTCCAGTCTGTGTTCCTGATGTCCAGTCTGTGTTCCTGATGTCCAGTCTGTGTTCCTGATGTCCAGTCTGTGTTCCTGATGTCCAGTCTGTGTTCCTGATGTCCAGTCTGTGTTCCTGATGTCCAGTCTGTGTTCCTGATGTCCAGTCTGTGTTCCTGATGTCCAGTCTGTGTTCCTGATGTCCAGTCTGTGTTCCTGATGTCCAGTCTGTGTTCCTGATGTCCAGTCCGTGTTCCTGATGCCCTGGCTGTGTCTCGATGTCCGGTCTGTGGTCCTGGTGGTCCAGCCTGTGCCCAGATGTCTGGTCCATTGTCCTGGTGGTCCAGCCTGTATTCCAGAGTCAGTCCCTTCTGTGTTCCTAGAGAGTTTCCAACCTTGTTTCCTGGTGATGGCTCTGCCTGGATCTAACCAGCCGTTGACCTGTGTTGCCATGCCGGAGTTCCTGTTCCTGTCTTGCCTGTGTCCCGATGTTCCGCCGCTTCCCTGAGGTACCCCTGTGATGATGTCTGTCCTGGATTTGTGTCTGAGCCTGTGCAATGCCTGAGGCTTGAGAGAAAGGCCATCCTAGAATGCCCGTGCCAGATAACCCTGGACTGCATCAACCCGTGATAACCCTTGCCATCGTCTGACATCTTTCCTGGGTGTGTGTCTGATTTTTTCCTGCTGAGCCAGTGTTATGTCTGAGGTCTGAGAGAGAGTCTGTCCTGATATGCCCGTGCCAGATGACCCTAGACTGCATCAACCCGTGATAACCCCTGCCATCTTCTGAAGTCTGTCGGAGGTTGGTGTCTGATGTTGTCCTGCTGAGCCTGTGCTACGCCTGAGGCGTGAGAGAGAGGCCACCCTAGTATGCCCGTGCCAGACAATCCTGGACTGCATCAACCCGTGATGTCCTCCTGCCTTTGTCTGTTATCCTGAGACATGTACCCTTCCCTGATGTGCGGAACCGGGAGCCGCAGGTCCAGGCTGCTCCCATGCCATCAGCCCCTGTTTGGGACTTCTGAAAATGCTCTAATTAATCTTTTCCTTGACACTACTTGAGTATGGTTTGAGAAAGGCCTCCTAGTAGGTCGAAACGTAACCATAGTATACTCATATCCTGGATTACGATATTATACCCACATTTTGGATACTTCTTTTGTCTGCGGTGTTTCACTATTTGATGCATTTGAAATAAAATAAAAATCCAAAAATTTCACAAAATCTTCAAGATTTTTTGCAAGATTAATCCACACTTGAGTGCGACTGTTTATCTACTGACTACGGAACCGGGAGCCTGGCATCATTATTTTTTGTTCCTGTACTGTCTGTCTTTGAGTAAACTATATGTCTTATACCTGAAGTTGTGCGGTGTCATGTCGTTCTGCCACCTCGTCCACATGCTCAGCTGCCACTGATCCTGCTCGCTGCCCTTCCCTAGTCTGGGTAGGTCCAGATGACTTTATGTGGTCCAGAGGGTCCACATTCTGTCCCCACCTGTGACGCTTGCCCCACATCGGTGTGGTCGGTTAACGTGGAGGCGCCAGCTCGGCCACGTCCACGGTCGCAGTCGTGACAGACACAAGTGTCATTTAGGAGCTTGGAAAGGTTAGCAATAGTGTTGAGCATTCCGATACCGCAAGTATCGGGTATCGGCCGATATTAGCGGTATCGGAATTCCGATACTTAGTTCCGATACTTTTTTCATATCGGATTCTGGAATCGGAATCGGAATAGGAAGTTCCCATCATGCTATGAGCCTGCTTGCTTTGATTAAGCCAATGGGAATCCTCCGAAGTGTGGGCACATCCTGTTAGGCATGTAGGCATGTTAACTATTGGCATGGCTGTGATTGGCTGCCGAAATGATGTCATGATGCACTATAAAAGCCACCGCAGCCGCCATTTCTGGTCACTCTGCTGTGAATTCAGTTAGGGACAGACTGCTGTAGAAGACTGTGAGGGACAGTTAGAAATAGCGATTCCACCAAACATCTAGTGCTTTACCCAGGCTACATAAACCACCACTGTAGCCTTCTTTGCCCTAGCAGCAGTGTTCACAGCTGTCTGCAAGGGCTGTGTGAGTGCAGCTCACGCTGTGGAGTGGGTCCTGCAGCCACGTCAGGCTGTAGGCCACCCAGTGTGATCACTGCTGCCTCATACATCTTTTATTTTTTGAGCTGCATTTTTTACATAATTTCAATCTAGTGTGCTTCCATCCGTATCCATATACGTTGGTTGCAAACACTAGTAGTAGACAGCGGAGCCTTTCTGCAGCCTTTCAGTGCTAGTGTCCACTTTGCTGCACTGTTCACGGCTGTCTGAGAGGTCTCTGACTGTGTGTGAGTGCAGCTCACGCTGAGTAGTGTGTCCTGCAGCTACATCTGGCTGTAGGACGCTCAGCGTGCGTCAGTGCCTCACACATATTTTTATTTGAGTGCAGCTCATTTTTTCTTCTATTTGTGTGCATCCATCCGTCTCCATCTACGGTGGTTGCAAACACTATAAAGGAGTACACAGCGGAGCCTTTCTGCAGCCTGTCAGTGCCAGTGCCCACTTAGCTGCACTGTTGACGGCTGTCTGAGAGGCCTCTGACTGTGTGTGAGTGCAGCTCACGCTGAGTAGAGTGTCCTGCAGCTACGTCTGGTTGTAGGACGCTCAACGTGCGTCACTGCCTCACACATATTTGTCTTTGAGTGCAGCTCATTTTTTCTTCTCCTATTAGTGTGCATCCATCCGTATCCATCAACATTGGTTGGTTGCAAACACTATATAGGAGTAGATAGAGGAGCCTTTTTTTCTGGCTTGTGCCCTGCCGGCGCAGCCAGATTAGTATTACCCAATTTTTTTGGAGCCTCATCTTTTGCATTGTAGGTTACCTGCCTGCATTGTAATAGCTCCAAAAAGTTGGTGATACTATCAGTTTCAATTCTTTGTTCACATACTTTGAGTTTGTTTCCAACAAAGAAACCACAAAAAAAGGTCACCAAACACTACATTTTGAACTTGTGTAGGCCACATCAGCTCCTATTAAAGTCTAGTCCACACACACACACACTTCATAAAATTAGTGTTTCTTGTACCTGTAACCAGCTGTTCAGGAATAAGCACACTAAGGCCCCCCTTTGTACTTTTTTGCCTATCTTAAGCAGTCTTGCAAGATGAAGAAGGCAGGGAGTAAGGCGCGTGGGCGTGGGCGTGGAGTTTCAGCAGGGAGAGGACGTGGGGATTCTGCAGGGAGAGGACGTGGGGATTCTACAGGTAGAGGACGTGGGGATTCTGGGCCTGCTGCGGGCACCAGTGGATCAGCATCCCCCAGTTTTAGCAGGCAACAGTCCTTTATGCGCAGCTTTGTAGGACCTCAACGTACCCCACTGCTGCGGGAGGAACAAATTGAAGCCGTTGTCGGATGGATGGCAGCTAACGCATCGACTTCAATTACTTCTGCATCCTCTCAGGGTCAGAGCACCGAAGAGCAACCATCTGTCTCTTCACCACCTGCCAAAGTGCCCAGGCAGTCAGAGAGACATGGACAGGAGCCATCACAGTCTCTACTTCTGTTCTCGGAATCTGTTGGCTTGGAAAGAGGGGGCCAGCCAAGCAGCATTCCTGAATGTGAAGAAGAGGGAGTATGCAGTGATGCGCAACTTCTTTGTCCCTCTGAATCTGAAGAGGCGAGTGGGCCAGTGCCTATGGTCAGCACACCTCAGTACGCATCAGATGATGACGAGACTCAGTTGCCACTTTCTGGTGCGTACGGTGCTGGCGAGACAACCCCGGAGAAGCAGCTGTTTGAAGAGGGGAGGGAAGATGATGAGGTCCTTGACCCATCATGGCGTGAGCAACAGGAAGGTGGTGGGAGCAGCTCGGAGGAAGAGATTCCCCTACCGGCCAAAACAGGAGGCAGAGGGAGGGGGAAGACTTGGTTGCCTGTACCCTCCACTTCGGCACCCGTTAGGAGCATTCCTCCTTCCAAAGGCAAACCGGGCGCTCACAAGAGTTGCAGTGCGTGGTCCTTTTTTGACACAGTTGCAGATGACATTTGCTTTGTCAAATGCAAGCTGTGTCATCAGAGAGTCAAAAGAGGGAGAAATGTCAGCAACCTCAATACCACAAATATGTGGAAACATGTGCGCACCAAGCACGAGTTGGAGTTGCAGAGACACCCTGAAGACGTAGGCCAACGTACAGCACCACCTACCACCTCTTCAGTTCGTGTTGGGCCCTCTTCCTCCAGCTCACACACTGCTGGTTCGGCTTCCTCACAGGATCGCCAAGGAAGAACCTCTGCCACTGTTGTCCGGAGACCCTGTCAGATTACACCCATAGCAGCACGTTCCCATCCATCACAGCCATCGGTAGCACAGGCATGGGATAAAAGGCGCCCTTACTCGGCAAACCATCCCCGAGCACAGTCTCTGAATGCTGGCATTACCAAACTTCTGGCAGTTGAAATGCTGTCATTCAGGCTGGTGGACACTGACACCTTCCGGGACTTAATGGCATTGGCAGTCCCCCAATACAACGTGCCCAGCCGCTTTTATTTCAGCAGGCGAGCCGTCCCTGCCCTGCAGAAACATGTTGAGGGCAAAATAAAACATGCGCTACTAAACGCCGTTAGTAGCAAGGTCCACCTGACCACCGATGCGTGGACCAGTAACCATGGACAGGGACGATACCTTTCCCTCACTGCCCACTGGGTCAATGTTGTGGAGCCGGGTACGGATCTGGAGAGTGGCGCTGTACGTGTTCTTCCAACGCCACGGATTGCAGGACTCCAGTCTGTACACATAGACTCCTCCTCCTACTCAAGTTCCTCAGAAACAGCAGAGCAGGAGCCTGTTACGACCGATATGAGCACAGCCGTGGCCAAACGTCAACAGGCTGTACTCAAATTAATTTCTTTGGGGAATCGAAGCCACACAGCGCAGGAGCTCTGGAATGCTATCAAGCTGGAGAGCGATGTGTGGTTTGGGCCAGCGAATCTCCAGCCGGGCTTGGTAGTGTGTGACAATGGCCGAAATCTGGTGGCAGCTCTTGGCCTAGGCAACCTCACACACATCCCATGTCTGGCACATGTTCTTAACTTGGTCGTGCAGAGCTTTCTGAGGGACTATCCGGATCTTGCTGCACTGTTGCACAAGGTCCGCATAGAGTGCGCTCACTTGCGACGTTCCAGCACGGCAAGATCGCGCCTCGCTGCTCTGCAGCGACGATTTGGCCTTCCGGAACATCGCATCATATGTGACCTACCCACCCGGTGGAATTCAACGTTACATATGTTGGAGCGGTTGTGTGAGCAGCAGGCAGCAGTCATGGAGTACCAGCTGCATCAGGCGCAAACAAGTCGCACTGTGCGCCATTCACACTTCAGCACCATTGAGTGGGCCTCTATGAAGGACATCTGCCTCGTTTTGCGTGCCTTCGATGAATCCACGCGGATGGCGAGTGCAGATGATGCACTAGTCAGCATGACTGTCCCCCTTATCTGCCTGCTTCAACAAACACTGCAAGCACTAAGGGATGAGGTTTCAGAAGAGGTGGAGGATGAGGAGTCCCAAATGCCATCTGCTTCTGGACAGTCTGCGCTACGTGTTTCCTCACAAAGGCCTAGGCAGGGGACACTTTGTGAGGAGGATGAGGAGGAGTCGATGGAGGAGGAAGACATCTCTCCAGAGGAGGGAGGTACACAAACCTCTACTCAGTATGTACAGCGAGGGTGGGGTGATGCAGAGCAGGCCGAGGTCACGCCTCAAACAGGGGACAGCGGTTCTTTGGCAGTTGGGAGTCTGCAGCACATGGTTGATTTCATGCTGCAGTGCCTGAGAAACGACCGCCGTATCGCCCACATTCTCGTCTCGGCTGATTATTGGGTGTACACCCTCCTAGATCCTCGCTACCGGGACAGCGTACAAAGGCTCATACCAACGTTGAACCGGGAGCGTAAAATGCGGGAGTACGAAGAGTCACTGGTGCAGTCCATAATGTTTTCCATTCCACCCGACAGCATTGTTGCTAGTGCTTTACAAAGCAGCTCTGTGCGTCGAGGCAGTGGAGGAAACTCTGCACAAAGAGGGAGCAGAGGCAGCGCCGCAGCACAAGGCAAGACCACTATGGCCCAAATGTGGCAAAGTTTTGTGTGTCCACCACAATTGTCTACACCATCAGCGACGCCTCGAGTCAGCAGGAGGCAACGCTTCCGTCAGATGGTGTCAGACTACATGTCTTGCCCTGTCGCTGTACTCCCAGATGGCTCTTCCCCCTTCAAGTTTTGGGTCTCTAAGCTGGATACATGGCCAGAGCTTAGCCAGTATGCATTGGAGGTGCTGGCTTGCCCTGCTGCCAGTGTATTATCGGAACGTGTCTTTAGTGCCGCAGGTGGTGTACTAACAGACCGTCGCACGCGACTATCTTCCGATAATGTTGACCGACTGACTTTTCTGAAAATGAACAAGGCCTGGATCTCCAAAGACTTTGCCATTCCTCTTACAGACTAAATTAGTGGTTGGCAACTGTATCCAGGTCTGCTGGTGTGTTCATTTTTCTACCACCTGAACTATAATCCCTTTGCATCAACACAGCCAGTTGTCGCTCAGATGTGTCGTCTGCACAGAGAAACACACTAGCTCCTGTGTTAGTGGGGTTCAGTAATGCCAGCTGATCCCCTGCTGTGTGGACGGCAAAGTCACCAGCTCCATCAACATTCAAACCACTACTGATTTTTAACCGTGCCCAACTTAGGTCTCTGGCTCCACTGTCTCTACTATTTCCCCTGACCTCCAACCCCGCCATCTACATCTCTGAAGTGGCGTCAGCACAATCTACACTTGTTCCTGTGTTCCTGTGGCTCAGTCCCATCAGTTTATCCCCTGATGTGTGTCCGGCAAGGTCTCCTGCTCTGTCCACATTCCCATAACCAGTAGTGGGAATGAGGACAGAGCTGGCGAACTTGCCGGACAAACATCAGGGGATCAACTGATGGGACTGAGCACCAGTAACACAGGAACAAGTGTAGATTGTGCTGACGCCACTTCAGAGATGTAGCTGGCGGGGTTGGAGGCCAGGGTAAATAGTAGAGACAGTGGAGCCAGAGGCCTAAGTGGAGCATGGTTAGAATCAGTAGTAGTCCACAACCTCCATAAAAACCGCTGCCCATTGGCCTCTGCATGCGGCATGCGTAATCCTGGGCTCCAACAGCTTCAGTTGGTGTTCAGAAGTGTCGTCTCCACAGAGCCAAACACCTTCGTTAGAGTGTTAGTGGGGTTCAGCACTGCCAGCTGTTCCCCTGCTGTGGAGATGGCAAGTCTCCTGCTGCCTTCACCTGCCAAAATCCAGTAGGCCCCAGCCTGCTCCTCGCCTAATCCTTGGCTCCAACAGCGTCAGTTGGTGTTCAGAAGTGTCGTCTCCACAGAGCCAAACACCTTCGTTAGAGTGTTAGTGGGGTTCAGCACTGCCAGCTGTTCCCCTGCTGTGGAGATGGCAAGTCTCCTGCTGCCTTCACCTGCCAAAATCCAGTAGGCCACAGCCTGCTCCTCGCCTAATCCTGGGCTCCAACAGCGTCAGTTGGTGTTCAGAAGTGTCGTCTCCACAGAGCCAAACACATTCGTTAGAGTGTTAGTGGGGTTCAGCACTGCCAGCTGTTCCCCTGCTGTGGAGATGGCAAGTCTCCTGCTGCCTTCACCTGCCAAAATCCAGTAGGCCCCAGCCTGCTCCTCGCCTAATCCTGGGCTCCAACAGCGTCAGTTGGTGTTCAGAAGTGTCGTCTCCACAGAGCCAAACACCTTCGTTAGAGTGTTAGTGGGGTTCAGCACTGCCAGCTGTTCCCCTGCTGTGGAGATGGCAAGTCTCCTGCTGCCTTCACCTGCCAAAATCCAGTAGGCCACAGCCTGCTCCTCGCCTATTCCTGGGCTCCAACAGCGTCAGTTGGTGTTCAGAAGTGTCGTCTCCACAGAGCCAAACACCTTCGTTAGAGTGTTAGTGGGGTTCAGCACTGCCAGCTGTTCCCCTGCTGTGGAGATGGCAAGTCTCCTGCTGCCTTCACCTGCCAAAATCCAGTAGGCCACAGCCTGCTCCTCGCCTAATCCTGGGCTCCAACAGCGTCAGTTGGTGTTCAGAAGTGTCGTCTCCACAGAGCCAAACACCTTCGTTAGAGTGTTAGTGGGGTTCAGCACTGCCAGCTGTTCCCCTGCTGTGGAGATGGCAAGTCTCCTGCTGCCTTCACCTGCCAAAATCCAGTAGGCCACAGCCTGCTCCTCGCCTAATCCTGGGCTCCAACAGCGTCAGTTGGTGTTCAGAAGTGTCGTCTCCACAGAGCCAAACACATTCGTTAGAGTGTTAGTGGGGTTCAGCACTGCCAGCTGTTCCCCTGCTGTGGAGATGGCAAGTCTCCTGCTGCCTTCACCTGCCAAAATCCAGTAGGCCCCAGCCTGCTCCTCGCCTAATCCTGGGCTCCAACAGCGTCAGTTGGTGTTCAGAAGTGTCGTCTCCACAGAGCCAAACACCTTCGTTAGAGTGTTAGTGGGGTTCAGCACTGCCAGCTGTTCCCCTGCTGTGGAGATGGCAAGTCTCCTGCTGCCTTCACCTGCCAAAATCCAGTAGGCCACAGCCTGCTCCTCGCCTATTCCTGGGCTCCAACAGCGTCAGTTGGTGTTCAGAAGTGTCGTCTCCACAGAGCCAAACACCTTCGTTAGAGTGTTAGTGGGGTTCAGCACTGCCAGCTGTTCCCCTGCTGTGGAGATGGCAAGTCTCCTGCTGCCTTCACCTGCCAAAATCCAGTAGGCCACAACCTGCTCCTCGCCTAATCCTGGGCTCCAACAGCGTCAGTTGGTGTTCAGAAGTGTCGTCTCCACAGAGCCAAACACATTCGTTAGAGTGTTAGTGGGGTTCAGCACTGCCAGCTGTTCCCCTGCTGTGGAGATGGCAAGTCTCCTGCTGCCTTCACCTGCCAAAATCCAGTAGGCCCCAGCCTGCTCCTCGCCTAATCCTGGGCTCCAACAGCGTCAGTTGGTGTTCAGAAGTGTCGTCTCCACAGAGCCAAACACCTTCGTTAGAGTGTTAGTGGGGTTCAGCACTGCCAGCTGTTCCCCTGCTGTGGAGATGGCAAGTCTCCTGCTGCCTTCACCTGCCAAAATCCAGTAGGCCACAGCCTGCTCCTCGCCTAATCCTGGGCTCCAACAGCGTCAGTTGGTGTTCAGAAGTGTCGTCTCCACAGAGCCAAACACATTCGTTAGAGTGTTAGTGGGGTTCAGCACTGCCAGCTGTTCCCCTGCTGTGGAGATGGCAAGTCTCCTGCTGCCTTCACCTGCCAAAATCCAGTAGGCCCCAGCCTGCTCCTCGCCTAATCCTGGGCTCCAACAGCGTCAGTTGGTGTTCAGAAGTGTCGTCTCCACAGAGCCAAACACCTTCGTTAGAGTGTTAGTGGGGTTCAGCACTGCCAGCTGTTCCCCTGCTGTGGAGATGGCAAGTCTCCTGCTGCCTTCACCTGCCAAAATCCAGTAGGCCACAGCCTGCTCCTCGCCTATTCCTGGGCTCCAACAGCGTCAGTTGGTGTTCAGAAGTGTCGTCTCCACAGAGCCAAACACCTTCGTTAGAGTGTTAGTGGGGTTCAGCACTGCCAGCTGTTCCCCTGCTGTGGAGATGGCAAGTCTCCTGCTGCCTTCACCTGCCAAAATCCAGTAGGCCACAACCTGCTCCTCGCCTAATCCTGGGCTCCAACAGCGTCAGTTGGTGTTCAGAAGTGTCGTCTCCACAGAGCCAAACACATTCGTTAGAGTGTTAGTGGGGTTCAGCACTGCCAGCTGTTCCCCTGCTGTGGAGATGGCAAGTCTCCTGCTGCCTTCACCTGCCAAAATCCAGTAGGCCCCAGCCTGCTCCTCGCCTAATCCTGGGCTCCAACAGCGTCAGTTGGTGTTCAGAAGTGTCGTCTCCACAGAGCCAAACACATTCGTTCAAGTGTTAGTGGGGTTCATCATTGCCAGCTGATCCCCTGCTGTGGAGATGGCAGTCTCTCCTGCTGTCTCCACATTACAAAGACAGTAGGCCTCTGCCTACACCCTCCTATTTCCTGGGCTTCAACACAGCCAGTTGTAGTTCGGAAGTGCCGTCCACACGGAAAGAGATACTTGCTCCCGTGTCTCAGTGGGGTTCAGTAACGTCAGCTGATCCCCTGCTGTGTGGATGGCAGTCTCTCCTGCTGTCACCTCATTCAAAATACAGTAGGCCTCTGCCTACAGCCTCCTATTTCCTGGGCTTCAACACAGCCAGTTGTAGTTCGGAAGTGCCATCCACACGGAAAGAGATACTTGCTCCCGTGTCTCAGTGGGGTTCAGTAACGTCAGCTGATCCCCTGCTGTGTGGATGGCAGTCTCTCCTGCTGTAAACTCATTCAAAATACAGTAGGCCTCTGCCTACACCCTCCTATTTCCTGGGCTTCAACACAGCCAGTTGTAGTTCGGAAGTGCCGTCCACACGGAAAGAGATACTTGCTCCCGTGTCTCAGTGGGGTTCAGTAACGTCAGCTGATCCCCTGCTGTGTGGATGGCAGTCTCTCCTGCTGTAAACTCATTCAAAATACAGTAGGCCTCTGCCTACACCCTCCTATTTCCTGGGCTTCAACACAGCCAGTTGTAGTTCGGAAGTGCCGTCCACACGGAAAGAGATACTTGCTCCCGTGTCTCAGTGGGGTTCAGTAATGTCAGCTGATCCCCTGCTGTGTGGATGGCAGTCTCTCCTGCTGTCACCTCATTCAAAATACAGTAGGCCTCTGCCTACACCACCCTCCTATTTCCTGGGCTTCAACACAGCCAGTTGTAGTTCGGAAGTGCCGTCCACACGGAAAGAGATACTTGCTCCCGTGTCTCAGTGGGGTTCAGTAACGTCAGCTGATCCCCTGCTGTGTGGATGGCAGTCTCTCCTGCTGTAAACTCATTCAAAATACAGTAGGCCTCTGCCTACACCCTCCTATTTCCTGGGCTTCAACACAGCCAGTTTTAGTTCGGAAGTGCCGTCCACACGGAAAGAGATACTTGCTCCCGTGTCTCAGTGGGGTTCAGTAACGTCAGCTGATCCCCTGCTGTGTGGATGGCAGTCTCTCCTGCTGTCACCTCATTCAAAATACAGTAGGCCTCTGCCTACACCCTCCTATTTCCTGGGCTTCAACACAGCCAGTTGTAGTTCGGAAGTGCCGTCCACACGGAAAGAGATACTTGCTCCCGTGTCTCAGTGGGGTTCAGTAACGTCAGCTGATCCCCTGCTGTGTGGATGGCAGTCTCTCCTGCTGTAAACTCATTCAAAATACAGTAGGCCTTTGCCTACACCCTCCTATTTCCTGGGCTTCAACACAGCCAGTTGTAGTTCGGAAGTGCCGTCCACACGGAAAGAGATACTTGCTCCCGTGTCTCAGTGGGGTTCAGTAACGTCAGCTGATCCCCTGCTGTGTGGATGGCAGTCTCTCCTGCTGTCACCTCATTCAAAATACAGTAGGCCTCTGCCTACACCCTCCTATTTCCTGGGCTTCAACACAGCCAGTTGTAGTTCGGAAGTGCCGTCCACACGGAAAGAGATACTTGCTCCCGTGTCTCAGTGGGGTTCAGTAACGTCAGCTGATCCCCTGCTGTGTGGATGGCAGTCTCTCCTGCTGTCACCTCATTCAAAATACAGTAGGCCTCTGCCTACACCCTCCTATTTCCTGGGCTTCAACACAGCCAGTTGTAGTTCGGAAGTGCCGTCCACACGGAAAGAGATACTTGCTCCCGTGTCTCAGTGGGGTTCAGTAACGTCAGCTGATCCCCTGCTGTGTGGATGGCAGTCTCTCCTGCTGTCACCTCATTCAAAATACAGTAGGCCTCTGCCTACAGCCTCCTATTTCCTGGGCTTCAACACAGCCAGTTGTAGTTCGGAAGTGCCGTCCACACGGAAAGAGATACTTGCTCCCGTGTCTCAGTGGGGTTCAGTAATGTCAGCTGATCCCCTGCTGTGTGGATGGCAGTCTCTCCTGCTGTCACCTCATTCAAAATACAGTAGGCCTCTGCCTACACCCTCCTATTTCCTGGGCTTCAACACAGCCAGTTGTAGTTCGGAAGTGCCGTCCACACGGAAAGAGATACTTGCTCCCGTGTCTCAGTGGGGTTCAGTAATGTCAGCTGATCCCCTGCTGTGTGGATGGCAAAGTCTCCTGCTGCCTACACAGTCGTACCACTACTGATTTTTAACCGTGCTCCAATTAGGCCTGTGGCTCCACTGTCTCTCGTATTTCCCCTGTCCTCCAACCCTGCCAGTTACAGCTCCGAAGTGGCGTCTGCACAATCCACACTTGTTCCTGTGTTACAGGTGTTCAGTCCGGTCAGTTAATCCCCTGATGTGTGTCCGGCAATGTCGCCTGCTCTGTCCACATTCCCATTATGGGAATGTGGACAGAGCAGGCGACATTGCCGGACACACATCAGGGGATTAACTGACCGGACTGAACACCTGTAACACAGGAACAAGTGTGGATTGTGCAGACGCCACTTCGGAGCTGTAACTGGCGGGGTTGGAGGACAGGGAAAATACGAAAATCAGTGAAGCCACAGGCCTAAGTGGAGCTTGGTTCAAATTAGTAGTCTACAACCGATCTTAAAATTTCTTCAATGCAGCCTCAGCCTGCTCCGTGCTTGTCCCTGGGCTTCAACACAGCCAGTTGTTGCTCGGAAGTGCCGTCTTCACAGAGTAAAACACTAGCTCCTGTGTTTGTGGGGTTCAGTAACGTCAGCTGTTCCCCTGCTGTTTTGATGGCAATCTGTCCTGCTGCCTCCCAATTGACAGCACATCAGGCCTCAGCCTGCTAAGTGCTTGTCCTGGGCTCCAACATCGCCAGTTGCTGCTCATAACTGACTTTGGCACGGGTACTCCCTCCTGCCCACCTTGGTTCCAGCCCTGCCTGCTGTTTCCGGGAAGTGTCAATGTCAGTTTGCCACCCCAAGTTGCCATGTCGTGTTGCGGTTGGGTTAGCCGAGGCTAGGGTGCCAGCAGTTTAGGTGCTTCCTATGTGGACTGCGGGTTCTGGTAAGAAAGGTTTGTTCCATAGTGCCAGTAGGACAAGCACCCCCTGTAGGACTGTGTGATTCGGTAACTGCGGCCAGCTTGCGGCATGCCAACTTTGCTTTTCAGGGGTAACTTCTGATACCCCTCCGGGTTCCAGCACCGTCAGCTGGTTCTCATCAGAGCCTTTGGCCTAGGTGCCTCCATCTCGGTATCCGAGTTCCGGCAACGTCTGCTGGTCCTTGGTAGTGCTTTGTAGCACAGGTACCTCCTGCTTAGTAACCGGGTTCCAGCACCGTCAGCTGGTCCTCGGTTGTGCCATTGGCTCTTATTCCTTCTGCTGCCCCTCCGGGTGCCAGCACTGTCAGCTGGTCCTCGCTATTTCCATTTGCTCTTGCAGCTTCTGCTACCCCTCCGGGTTCCAGCACCGTCAGCTGGTTCTCATCAGAGCCTTTGGCCTAGGTGCCTCCATCTCGGTATCCGAGTTCCGGCAACGTCTGCTGGTCCTTGGTAGTGCTTTGTAGCACAGGTACCTCCTGCTTAGTAACCGGGTTCCAGCACCGTCAGCTGGTCCTCGGTTGTGCCATTGGCTCTTATTCCTTCTGCTGCCCCTCCGGGTGCCAGCACTGTCAGCTGGTCCTGGCTATTTCCATTTGCTCTTGCAGCTTATGCTACCCCTCCGGGTTCCTGCACCGTCAGCTGGTTCTCGTCAGAGCCTTTGGCCTAGGTGCCTCCATCTCGGTATCCGAGTTCCGGCAACGTCTGCTGGTCCTTGGTAGTGCTTTGTAGCACAGGTACCTCCTGCTTAGTAACCGGGTTCCAGCACCGTCAGCTGGTCCTCGGTTGTGCCATTGGCTCTTATTCCTTCTGCTGCCCCTCCGGGTGCCAGCACTGTCAGCTGGTCCTGGCTATTTCCATTTGCTCTTGCAGCTTATGCTACCCCTCCGGGTTCCAGCACCGTCAGCTGGTTCTCGTCAGAGCCTTTGGCCTAGGTGCCTCCATCTCGGTATCCGAGTTCCGGCAACGTCTGCTGGTCCTTGGTAGTGCTTTGTAGCACAGGTACCTCCTGCTTAGTAACCGGGTTCCAGCACCGTCAGCTGGTCCTCGGTAGTGCCATTGGCTCTTGTTCCTTCTGCTGCCCCTCCGGGTGCCAGTACCGTCAGCTGGTTCAAGAGGACAAAGAACAGGAAGACAACCACCAAGATGCAGAACAACAAGAGAGAGAAGACAAAGAAGCATAAAAAAAACAAAGCAGAAGAACATTAAGCATAAGACTAATACTCTGAGCAAATGATATTATCTTATTTATAAGCAGAAGACTAAGCAGTGTATGGGGGTGAGTCCGTTCCTCCTCGTGGTGCCCCTGGAAAAGGCCTGCTGCTGCAGGCCAAACTGAACGCGGACAAATCCTGTTGTAAATCTTTTGTGACAGGCAGAACGGAAGGTGTAAACTTCTAACTTTTCTAGATAACAACTACAGGAATGCCTGACACAAACAAGAATATGATGAAGAAGAATAGGAAGAAGATGAAGAAGCTGAATATGTAGAATAATAATTGTTGAAGAAGAAGAAGAAGAAGAAGAAGAAGAAGAAGAAGAAGAAGAAGAAGAAGAAGGTAAAAAAAGGAAGAAGAAGAAGAAGGTAAAAAAAGGAGGAAGAAGAAGAAGGTAAAAAAAGGTAAAAAAAGGAAGTAGAAGAAGAAGAAGAAGAAGAAGAAGAAGAAGAAGAAGAAGAAGGTAAAAAAAGGAAGTAGAAGAAGAAGAAGAAGAAGGTAAAAAAAGGAAGTAGAAGAAGAAGAAGAAGAAGGTAAAAAAAGGAATAAGAAGAAGAATGTAAAAAAAGGAAGTAGAAGAAGAATGTAAAAAAAGGAAGTAGAAGAAGAATGTAAAAAAAGGAAGTAGAAGAAGAAGAAGAAGAAAGAAGAAAGAAGAAGAAGACATACATGTCTGGCAAAATATAAATGAGGCTAACATAGTCAATATCTTTGTAACTCCTAACATCTTTAAAAAAAAAGTTTAATTCCTGCTATTCCATTTGATTGGGCTAAACCTCTATGGCTTTAATGTCTCCTCCACCTCCCACAATACATTCTACATTATTCTTAGTTGTTTTTCTTCATGTAGAATTAACCTACAAGGAAAGAAAGGTTTTTTTTAATTCCGATATTTTGGCCCCATTGACTTGCATTGGTTCCCGGTATCGGAATCGGCGATACCGATACTTTTTTTTAAGATCGGCCGATCCATTCCGATCCAATATTTTCAAGTATCGGCTGGTATCGCTCAACTCTAGTTAGCAATGGTCTTTGTCCAGCACCGGACAATGTAAATTGCTAACGAATATGCATGCCATATCTAACTAACAATCTGTGAACAGAAATACTGTATATGTTGTCAAGGGACAACAGAACACTGCGCTGGGACAAAGAACAGGATGTGGTTGATGACTGTTGTGTCTGTGCACTGCAGGTTGTGAACAGGAGGCATTAGTGCCTACTTCCTGGACAGCAGATTGGGAAAGATGTAACACATGGGATGAGCCAATGGTTTCACTGTCAGACACCCCTACTGGGGTGCTGCATATATGAGCAGTATATGGCGTATGTTAACAGAGATATTATGTTGAATTTTTCTTTATAAAGGGATGTGTGGGTAAGATTTTTGATCTAGCAGCATATATATAGAGCATGTTTCATTACTCATATTATTATTCTATGTAAGGCTGAAACCTGAAGAATTGTGTGGAGAATATTAGTGCATTCATATTCCAAAATGTCCAAGTGTAGACCCAAAAATCAGTATCAGTCTACCAGATACAGACTTAAAGAGACTATGAGAATGGCAACACAATAAACAAATAATAGATTATATAGAGATTCAGAGTAGAAATTTGACCTTTGTACAATGTACTAAGATTTTCAAAAATTTCCTCAAGGGGTCTGAATCAGACCAGTTGAAATATGCCGTGATGAGGACATCACAATACATTTAGCAGTTATTACAAGAGGTAGAGATAGGGAGTACAAGTTTTTCCATTGCACAATGTGCTAAGTTATCAAAAAAACACCCAAGAGGTCTCTATCAGACCAGCTGAAAGGCGCAATGACGGGGACATCACAATACACTTTGCAGTTATTACAAGAAGTAGACATAAGGAGTACAAATTTCACCATTGCACAATGTGCAAAGTTTTCAAAACGTACAAAACATTACCCACATGGGGTACACATGGATGAGCACTGTCACGCGGCGGCTGCCGCGGACTTCCTCTCTTACCTCCCTCCGGCCCCGGCTCACCCGCTCTCCGGGGGTCACCTCTCTGCCGCACCGGCCGCTGCGGGTCTCGGCGTGGTCTCTCCCGGCCTCCCGTCCACGGCCCACGATCGCCTCTGTCCAGCCCCCTGGTGCGCGCTCCCGCTCCTCCTCCTCGGCGGGTCCGTCTCCTCCCTATGGCCGGGCGCGCGCTCTCCCCACCTGAGGACGCGCGTCTCCTCCTCCAGCTGGAGGTCATGACCTGGAAGGCCTTCGCTCTCCCTATATCAGGCCGCCTCCTTCTGGAGGCGATGCCTGACTATCATTAGTACTTGCTAGTGACTCTGGCCGCTCTCCTAGCGCTCCCCTGCCTTCTCCCGTGCATTTACCTAGTTCCTCTTGTGCTTCCTCTCCTAGGTTCTGTGGCTTCGGTTCTCGTCTGTGTCCCTCCTGTGTCTTCAAGCCTTGCCATCCCTCCTGTCTCGCCAAGACGTGCCGTCTCTCCTGTGTCTCCGAGCCGTGTCGTCTGTCCAGTGCCTGCTCTTTGGATCTACCTGTCTGTCCGCTCTGACTTTCCCGGGTACCGGCTACCGTGGTGATAGTTCCCCGTGGGCCTGCCCCATACACTCCCTGTATAGGGGGTGGTCCACCTGGTCAGCTCGCCCTCGGGAGGTTCGTTGCCACGGTCTAGTGGGTCCACCCCAGGAGTACCTTACAGTATAGTCAGGCCATGGATCCCGCTGGTACCTCGACCCCGACCCAAAAGGAACTTTTGTTCCTTCGTGAGAACCAGGCGAGGATCATGTCGTTCCTCAAATCGATGGAGTCCCGACTTTCCTCTTTGCAGACCTCCGATCCGGGAATTGCCTCCCAGATCTCCGGCCTGCAGCAGGAACTGGCCCAGCAGCGCGACACCCAGGCCCATATTTTGAACTACATTGCCTCTGTAGATAACCGCTTACTAGCCCTACAGGCGGCAGCCGCAGTTCCGGCACCTGTGGCAGTTCCACACTCCTCTCCCCGGTTGGCCAAACCCCCACGTTATAGCGGAGATCCCAAACTCTGTCGGGGGTTCATCAACCAGTGCCAGTTGCATTTCGAGTTGGCTCCCCTACAGTATCCCTCCGACCGGGCCAAAGTGGCCTTTATGATTTCCCACTTTGAGGGTGAGGCACTGGCCTGGGTGAATCCCTTGTGGGAACGCGATGACCCGATAGTCTCCCAGCTCGCGACTTTCTTGGAGACCTTTCGTAAGGTCTTCGATGAGCCCGGTCGCCTGGTCTCTGCTACCGAGTCTTTGTTCTGCCTTCGCCAGGGTACTCTCTCGGTAGGACAGTACGCCATCCAGTTCCGTACGTTATCCTCGGAGCTGGGGTGGAACAATGAGGCCCTGGTTGGGGCTTTTTGGCGAGGCTTATCATCCCGAATCAAGGACGAGCTGGCAGGCCGGGATACACCCTCGACTTTGGAGGACCTCATCTCGCTGGCAACACGAGTTGATCTGCGTTTCCGGGAGCGTTCCCGCGAGATCGCCAGGGAGAGAAGGCCCAATCGTTTTTCTCCTCCTACACACAGTCCACCACGCTCACGGTCCTCCGCCGCAGCCGCAGCTCCCGAACCCATGCAAGTGGACCGACTAAGGCCCGCGGAGCTTCGCCGCCAGGACAGACTCGCTCATGGCCTTTGTCTCTATTGTGGCAGCGCCTCCCATCTCCTGCGTTCCTGTCCTGTGAGGCCGGGAAACTCCTCCGCCTAGGACAGGTAAGAGAGGCCTCCCTAGGTGTCACTGACACCTCTCTACCCTTGACCCTTTCTGTTGTGTTTTTCCTGGGCTCCAAACGTTTTTCGGAGTTAGCCTATATTGATTCGGGGGCTGCGGGAAACTTCATCCAACTCGAGGCGGTGAAGAGATTAGGGATACCTGTCAGGTCCTTGGAGGTTCCCCGGCAGTTAGCCTCTGTCGACGGTGCTCCCTTGCGCGAAGCCGTTACTCTGGTCACTGAAGAGCTGGAGTTACAGATCGGGGTCTTGCACCGTGAAAAGATAACCTTCTTCGTGCTGCCGTCTTTGTCCCACACCGTGCTTCTGGGCCTTCCGTGGTTGCGGATGCATGAACCTGTTCTGGATTGGCGGTCCGGAGACATCCTTCGCTGGGGCCGTTTCTGCCAAACCAGATGTCTCCGCCCAGTACGACCCCTCAAATGCTCGTCTCCTGTCTCGGGCCCTGCGGAGTTGCCTTCGGCTTACTGGGCCTTCGCGGACGTCTTCGATAAAAAGGAAGCGGAGGTCCTTCCTCCGCACCGGCAATATGATTGTCCCATCGAGCTTGTTCCTGGCTCGACTCCGCCCCGAGGGCGGATCTATCCGTTGAGCCCACTCGAGTCCCTGGCCATGACCGAATATGTACAGGAGAATTTGGCAAGGGGCTTCATCCGAAAGTCTTCTTCCCCTGCTGGAGCTGGCTTCTTTTTTGTCAAGAAAAAAGACGGGTCCCTGCGCCCCTGTATTGACTATCGTGGTCTCAACGAGATTACCGTTAAGAATAGATATCCGCTACCTCTCATCCCTGAGTTGTTCGACCGGCTACGTGGGGCACGAATCTTTTCTAAATTGGATCTCCGTGGAGCCTATAATCTCATCCGTATTCGCTCTGGAGATGAGTGGAAGACCGCCTTCAACACCAGAGATGGACACTATGAGTATCTCGTCATGCCCTTTGGGTTATGCAACGCTCCCGCAGTCTTTCAGGAATTTGTGAACGACGTCTTCCGAGACCTTCTGTATTCCTGCGTGGTTGTGTACCTCGACGATATCCTGGTCTTTTCTCCTGATCTGTCCACCCATAGAAGAGATGTCCGGCGCGTGCTGTTCCGTTTGAGGGAGAATCGTCTGTACGCCAAGTTGGAGAAGTGTGCCTTTGAGCAGTCCTCTCTTCCATTTCTGGGCTATATCATCTCCGACTCTGGTCTGCGTATGGATCCTGAGAAGGTTTCGGCTGTGCTTAACTGGCCACGTCCTCAAGGGGTGAAAGCCATTCAGCGTTTTCTCGGCTTCGCAAACTACTACCGGCAGTTCATCTCCCATTTCTCCTCTTTGACTGGCGCTATCTCATCTTTGATCCGTAAGGGAGCCAACCCACACGTCTGGACCCCTGAAGCTGAAGAAGCCTTTCTATCTCTGAAACGTGCCTTTGCCACGGCTCCCGTACTCCATCGCCCTGAGGTCAACAAACCATTCGTCCTTGAGGTAGATGCATCCGCAACGGGAGCCGGAGCTGTTTTATCTCAGATGTCCTCCTCCGGCAGGCTCGTTACGTGCGGTTTCTTTTCAAAATCTTTCTCCACCCCAGAGCGGAATTATTCCATCGGAGACCGAGAACTGCTTGCCATCAAGTTAGCCCTAGAAGAGTGGAGGTACTTGTTGGAGGGCGCCGCACATCCCTTCACAATCTACACAGACCATAAGAATCTGGCGTACCTGCGGTCTGCACAAAGACTCAACCCTCGGCAGGCCAGGTGGTCTCTGTTCTTTGGCCGATTCGATTTTGACCTGCATTTTCGTCCAGGCAACAAGAACCTCAAAGCCGACGCCTTGTCCAGGTCCTCTCTTTCCACGGATGTCGAGGAGGAACCTGCACATATTTTGGACCCATCCAGGTTCATCACCGTGGCACCGCTTTCTCTCCTCGCTACCCCACCTGGCAAGACTTTCGTTGCTGAGAGGGACCGAAGACGAATCCTCCACTGGGGCCATGCTTCTAAACTGGCGGGTCATCTCGGCCATAAAAAGACACTTCTTCTGGTGTCCCGCTATTACTGGTGGCCGACCCTTTCCCAAGATGTCCGGGATTTCGTCGCCTCCTGTCTCTCGTGTGCCAAAATCAAGGTGCCTCGGCAGCTGCCTTCTGGTCTTCTACATCCACTTCCAGTACCCTCGTCGCCTTGGCAACACATTGCCATGGACTTTATTACGGACCTACCCTCCTCTGCCAAGTGTACTGTCGTCTTAGTGGTAGTAGATAGATTCTCTAAAATGGCCCACTTCATCCCTTTGCCTGGCTTGCCATCGGCTTCCGCCTTGGCGAAGATTTTCGTCCAGCACATCTTTCGTCTCCATGGACTGCCCCAACATATTGTCTCGGACAGAGGAGTCCAATTCACCTCTCGCTTCTGGAGAGCTCTATGCAAATCGATGGATGTCACCCTTGACTTCTCCTCATCTTATCATCCACAGTCCAACGGTCAGGCAGAACGGACGAATCAGAGTTTGGTGAACTACCTCCGGCACTTTTCTAACATCCACCAGAACGACTGGTCTGAATTACTCCCGTGGGCTGAGTTTTCCTATAATAACCACATCAGTGAATCTTCTGGCAAATCCCCGTTTTTTGTCGTCTACGGTCTACATCCTGGTGTACCTCTACCAGTTCCTCCCGCCTCGGGTGTACCGGCGGCTGATCTTCTGTCCGGCGAATTCTCCAGGATCTGGCAGGAGACCAAGACCGCTCTCGAGTTGGTGCGTAACAGGGTAAAAGGATTCGCAGACAAGAGGCGCCTGGATGTCCCACCATATCACCCAGGTGATAAAGTTTGGCTAGCCTCCAAGTTTATTCGCCTCAAAGTCCCGTCCCACAAACTGGGCCCCCGCTATATTGGACCTTTTGAGGTCTTGTCCCGTATTAATGATGTCTCCTATAAATTGCGTCTTCCCGCCTCTCTCCGCATCCCTAATGCTTTCCATGTGTCTGCTTAAGCCAGTTATTTTCAATCGTTTCCTTTCTGAAACTCCTCACTCACCTCCGCCTGCCGCCGCAGACGATGTATTTGAGGTGAGAGATATTTTGGCCATGAGAAAGCAAAAAGGGAAAACCTTTTTTTTGGTTGATTGGAAGGGCTTTGGTCCTGAGGAGAGATCCTGGGAGCCCCAGGAGAATATCCAAGCTCCTCGAATCCTGGCTAAATTTTTGTCTGGTCTGCGGGGGAGGGCGCGTAAGGGGGGGGGTACTGTCACGCGGCGGCTGCCGCGGACTTCCTCTCTTACCTCCCTCCGGCCCCGGCTCACCCGCTCTCCGGGGGTCACCTCTCTGCTGCACCGGCCGCTGCGGGTCTCGGCGCGGTCTCTCCCGGCCTCCCGTCCACGGCCCACGATCGCCTCTGTCCAGCCCCCTGGTGCGCGCTCCCGCTCCTCCTCCTCGGCGGGTGCGTCTCCTCCCTATGGCCGGGCGCGCGCTCTCCCCCACCTGAGGACGCGCGTCTCCTCCTCCAGCTGGAGGTCATGACCTGGAAGGCCTTCGCTCTCCCTATATCAGGCCGCCTCCTTCTGGAGGCGATGCCTGACTATCATTAGAACTTGCTAGTGACTCTGGCCGCTCTCCTAGCGCTCCCCTGCCTTCTCCCGTGCATTTACCTAGTTCCTCTTGTGCTTCCTCTCCTAGGTTCTGTGGCTTCGGTTCTCGTCTGTGTCCCTCCTGTGTCTTCAAGCCTTGCCATCCCTCCTGTCTCGCCAAGACGTGCCGTCTCTCCTGTGTCTCCGAGCCGTGTCGTCTGTCCAGTGCCTGCTCTTTGGATCTACCTGTCTGTCCGCTCTGACTTTCCCGGGTACCGGCTACCGTGGTGATAGTTCCCCGTGGGCCTGCCCCATACACTCCCTGTATAGGGGGTGGTCCACCTGGTCAGCTCGCCCTCGGGAGGTTCGTTGCCACGGTCTAGTGGGTCCACCCCAGGAGTACCTTACAAGCACTAAGTAATTGTTGCAGAAGAAGGAGGCAAAGGAGGTGATTTCCTGAACAAAATTAGTTTGGATGGTCAGGGATGGATGTTAAGACCAAAAACTCCTGTTCCTCCTCATCATTCTCCTCCTCCTCCTGTTCCTTTTCATCACACATGTGGCCTGAGAATATTGTGTGAGGCTCGGCTGTGTGGTATCAGCCACTGTAAAATCTTGCACCATAGTTACCTGTTCGGCATTCAAAAACTTCCTCTGTGAGATTTTGCAGCAAATGTTTTATTAGACAGAGCAGCAGGATAGTTACGCTGATAATATTGTCATCAGCACTCACCATCTTGGTGCAGTACTTAAAGTTTTGAAGAACCTCATACGTCATCGATACCCAACCACTAATCAGTTGTTATGTGTGGTGCTGAGTGTTACTCTGATGGGCATTGAGAAGCTGGAATTCATACACTGCCCTCTGCTGCTTACTAAGCCTTGCCAACATGTGAAAGGTCAAATTTCAGCATGTGGGCAAGTCACAAATCAGTCTATGACGAGGCAAATTAGAACACTGCTGCAGCAAAGCTAGACCAGTGAAAGCCTAAGATGACTTTTGGAAATGTGCGCTGACACACCGTACCTTGGCAAGTAGGTCTGGCAAGCCAAGGTATGTTTTTAAAAACCACTGTACAATCAAGTTCAGCACATGGGCTATGCATGGAACATGTACCAGCTTGATGAGCTTTAAAGCCACTACCAATTTATTGCACACAATCAGACCTGGTTGTAGGTTCAGCGGGGAGAGCCACTGATCATTCTGTTATTTTATCCCTTTCAACAGCTTGGCTTGCATTGTGAGCTTTATCACCTAAACAAATGAGCTTCAGCAGAGCATACTGCCATTTTGCCAAGTTAGTGCTGCAGACTTCCCAACTGGGAGTGATGGGGAGACTAGTTCCGATGAGGAGGAGGAGACACAGGAACTGGAATACGAGGATACTGAAACCCTGATGAAAGTTGGGCCCGCTATTCTCAGTGTGGATAACATGTGTGATGTCCCAGCCTCTGACTCTGTCCCAGATTCTGCCAGGTTAACCCAGTGTTCCATCAGGGAAATGTATCATCATTATCCACAAGAACATGTCCATGTGTCTGTGGTTAGGTGGACCTTCCCTGTGACTGTATTGGCTAGAGCATGGCTGAAATTGTGTAACGCATCCCTATGTAAAGCGGGAACTGCCCACCAGGAAATTGTGTCGGCTAGGAATCGAGTACCATGGGGCTGCGACCACCAAGAGGTCACGGAAAGACTCCCAGAAGTCAAAACGGCAACATTTCCAGCAATCTGGCAATGTGGGTGTTTAGCGTTTGCACCTGTGGGTGGATGGATTGTTGGATATTTCTGCTTTCTCTTAAGCGTCTGGGGCAGGGACAACTGAGTGCAGAACTGGGACAGTGAACTGACGTCGTTGCTGACTGAGTCTGTGCAAATGCAGGTTGTGGGCAGGAGGCATCAGCACCTACTTCATGGACAGCAGATTGGGAAGGCCGTAACACAGGGGAAGGGGCACTGGTTTCATCATCACACAAAGATTTTGTACCCAGGCGTTCCACCCACCTACTGGGGTGCTTATTTGCCATGTGCTTTTGTATGCTAGTGATGCTCAGGTTGGCAGTGTTCTTGCCTCTTCTTAGCTTGGTTTTGCAGATGCTGCAAATTACAGCTGTTTTGTCTGAAGAAAATTCAGAAAAAAATGCCATACAGGAAACAATGCACCCTTGGTGTGTTACCTAGCAGAGTGGGGGGCTCTGTGGAACAGATGAGTTCTCCTTCTTGCCTGTTTTCGTGCTACTGATCCATCCCTCCCTGCACTGATGTGCTTCCTAGGCATGCCTCCATGCCAGGTTGGATAAGTGGCCTTATCATTAACCACATTGTCTTCCAATTCCTCAATCTGATCTTCTTTCTGAGTTTGGATTTGAGGCTGACCTGATGGCAACTGTGCTTCATGATTATCCTCCACCTCTTCAAACATGAATTGACCTTCCCCATCGTGTCTTTTTCCTAGCAGTGAGTGCTCAAATGTTTGGGCTTCACTGCACTACACCTCCTCCTAACCCTCTTTAATGGTGCACATTGAGAGGCCTGACAAATTACAAGGGAACGTAAACAGTTCCTCAGAGTGGCCAGCATTGGGGTCATATGTCTACTGGGACTCTTCATTGTGGGAGGAAGGAGAAAGAGGTTTAAGACTCAGAGGCCCAGCCTCTTGGCTACTGAGACTAGAAAGTGCGGAAGACTTTGTGGTGCTGCTTGTCAACTCACTGTAGCCTTTGTCTGCCATCCAACCCACAACATCCTCACACTTGTCTGGATTAGTTAGCAATATAGCACACTGACCAAATTTTCACAGGAAGCTTTGGATCTGTCACACGGCCTTGGCAGGCACCAGCAAATCCACGTCCCTTAACATCACACTTTCTCATATTGAATGTGTTATGCTTATGGAAAAAAATACTGGCTTTATTTTTCACAAGTACCCTCACAAAAGTCTTATGTACAAATTCACTGTATCTAGCAATGTGTGGCTATTTTTTCCAGATCTCAGCTTTATTAGACATGGCAACAGCATACTGATGTAAATTACAGGTAAATAGTCACATTTGCATATCTCTGCAGGCTTTGCACCAGTCGCACAACTGCTAGATAACAATATTCTATTTAGTAGCTATGAACCGGTTCTACGCCCAGGTGGCGAGCATTTTTATTGGTATATGGTCTCCCATCCTGGTATGTATGGTACCCTCACCCTCCAATCCTGGTATGCATGATACCCCTTATCCATATACTGGTATTCATGGTTCCCTCACCCCCCCAATCCTAGTATGCATGGCACCCCCTCATCCCTATCATGGTATGCATGGTACCCCCTCATCCCTATCGTGGTATGCATGGTGCCCTCACCCCCCAATCCTCATATGCATGGTCCCCTCACCCATAAATCCTGGTATGCATGGTACCCTCACCCCCTATCCTGGTATGCATGATCCTCTCACCCCCAATCCTGGAATGCATAGTCCCCTCACCCCCCTATCCTGGAATGCATGGTCACCTCACCCCCCTATCCTGGTGTGCATGGTGCCCTCACCCCCCCAATCTTGTTATGCATGGTCCTCTCACTCCCCAATCCTGGTATGCATGGTCCTCTCACCCCCCAATCCTGGTATGCATGGTCCCCTCACCCACCTATCCTGGTATGCATGGTCCCCTCACCCCCTTATCCTGGTATGCATGGTCCTCTCACCCCCTATCCTGGTATGCATGGAACTCTCACCCCCTATCCTGGTATGCATGGTCTCCTCATCCCCCATCCTGGTATGCATGGTCCCCTCACCCTCCAATCCTGGTATGCATGGTCTCCTCATCCCCCATCCTGGTATGCATGGTCCCCTCACCCTCCAATCCTGGTATGCATGGTCCTCTCACCCCCAATCCTGGAATGTATGGTCCCCTCAGCCCCAATCCTGATAAGCATGGTCCTCTCACCACTGCAACAGTGGAGTAATGATAATTGTTGCCCTTGGTAAATTGTAACATTTGATTAATATAAGATGCACCAGACCATAAGATGCA
This sequence comes from Dendrobates tinctorius, assembly GCF_039654945.1. Classification (NCBI taxonomy): domain Eukaryota; kingdom Metazoa; phylum Chordata; class Amphibia; order Anura; family Dendrobatidae; genus Dendrobates; species Dendrobates tinctorius. Next base: position 4,324,236 of record NW_027361773.1, read on the forward strand.
CCCCAAATTTTGGGATGGAAAATAGAAAAAAGAATTTTATAAGAGGAGGGTCCATCTTATAAATTTAATTTAATTGAATTTAAGGGTATCTTACCTGAGGGCCGGTGGAGGTAGAGTGGGATCACAGAAGGCATGGTCCCTTCCTCAGGAAGCCGGCGGTGGCAGAAGTGGGGCAATGCTGCAGTCCTGGGGTATCCCAGCAGTGAGATGCTGTGTGTCCGGTGTCAGCGGTGAGGCAGAGCATATTGCATTGCATGGAGCAGGGTCCCTTCCTCAGGATCCGGCGGCAGAAATGTGGCAATGCTGCGGCTATTTTTCTGAGGCCGCACATGCGCAGACAGATCTCAGCGGCCATCAGCTTCAGGAAAATGGCCACCGAGATTTAAATATGCGGCGACCATTTTCCTGAAGCCATGGGCCGCCAAGATCTCAATCTGCGCACTCGCGGCCTCTAGCGACCATTTTTCAGAGACCCACAACCTCAGGAAAATGGAGCGCGAGAGGTCAGCCGAGATCTCAATCCATGCACGCACCACCTTTGGCAGCCCACGCCTTCAAGAAGATGGATGCAGGGAAACCAAATGATGCATTCCACATTGCTTACCACCGACACCGAGCTTCAGCATCGCCACACTTCTGCCGCTGACGGTACCCTGAGGAAGGGATGCTTGTTACGAATGGGTCACCGAGGAGGAAAACAAGACCAAGCCAAGTCACAGAAAACCAGAGAGGTTGGTAACTACACGGATTGCAGACCCCTGATCCTAACCACATAACTAACAGCAGCCATGGAGCGTACCTACGATGATTCTAGACGCTTCATAACAGCTGGAGGACTAAATAAGCCTAAAGCAGAAAAGGAAAAATCTAAAACTGCCCTAGAGCTGACCCCAAAGGAATAGACAGCCCCCACACATGTATTGACCGTGAGACAAGATGAAAACACGAACATAGGTAGGAAAATAGGCTGAGCAAACGATGGGGCCCACACTATCTAGAAAGGACAGGAAAGGAAAAATACTGTCTGCAGTCATGCCAAAAAACCCTGCAAAAATGTCCAACACTTCTAATAGCAAAAAATACCCTGAAGTCACTAGACTTCTCCCACTATATCAGCACTCTGGCATATTCTGAGAACAGAGCAAAAAGAGGCCAATCTAATAAGGGACAAAAAGCAAACTGGCACATACTGTGACATAAGAGTGGAAATTCAGCACAGCCTCAGCCGGGGCTGGCTGACCATACAAAAAACTGAATAGACCAAACCAAATCAAATGTGAACATTAGCAAAGACAACTTAGCTTGAGAAGGCAGGAACTGCGCTGGAAACTAAGACCTCAGGAGGCAGGAAAAAATCACCAGCATGGGAATAGGGACTCGGCTGTCTTAAATCCAGTCTGAAACTCCAGATGTCCAATCCTCTTCCTCATTATCAGGTGGCAGGTCTCTGTTAATTAGATCAGCTTCCTTACCTCCTGCCACCACCAGAGGGAGCCTGGAAAAAGAACTCACAACTCCTCTGTCAGCACAACCAGCTCCCTCACCAGAAACCAGAGGCAGACCAGAAAATGAGTTCACAACAGTACCCCCCTTGAGGAGGGATCACCGAACCCTCATCCACGCCACCAGGGGATTTTGTTACATCTATATGAGAAACGCCAACAGCAGACTCAGGAAAATTACTGTTAAATAGTGACATTTCAGTAGCTCAACAGGCTTTGTGCCTGTCACACAACTGCTAGAGAAATATTATGTATTTAAGCAGCAGAAGATGAATATTAATTAGCAATTAGCTTTTAAAATGCATGTTACTATATGCTGGCACAGAGGAATATTATTTTGGGTTAAAAATTATAGGCTGCTACACAGGAATATTATGTAGCTCCAAAAAATGGTTTTGTATATGCTGGTGCTACCTAATATTATTTGCATTTACAAATAACTGATTTGTATATTTTGTACTGGATGAAACCCTCCCTATTTCACCTTAATCACACAGTATGTCCCTAATACTAAACTATAACACACAATTGAAAATAGCAGAGATCTGCAGCATGCACTTGCAATGATGAGAATACCCAGCCGCCTGCCTTCAACTCTACTTCCTATTAAAACTCTCCCTATGCTATCCCCACCTAACAAAGAACTAATCTTCACAATCTTCAGCTCTTAAAAGAGCTTTTTGGAATGAATAACGCTCTCTATATTGCTCCTATCACTCTCCCTATGCTCACAATATGCTCTCCCTATGCTGTTTCCGGCTGCAATGTGCGCAAGGTGGTCCAGGTAGTCTTTAAATATCCCCTATGCAGCTGTAAGGCGAGTCAATCACAGCAATGCCACCCCAAAGATGGTGCCAGCATTACTGTGATTGGCAAGCTAGCCCAGAATGTTCATTGGCTGCAAATAAAGCGCCAAACATGCTGGATGGGTCACTTGAATATACAGAGGCAAATACCTAATTACTCATCGAGTAACGAATAGCCCAAATAGCGTTCTATTCATGTTAGTAACAAATAGTACCAAATGTATTTGTTCATCACTAATGAGGACTATTAGGATAAAATACAATCTATTTGGATAGTCAGTAAAATGATTATTGCTTATGCGTATCAACAAAAACCTCTGGAACTCAATCAAACCTGCAGAAATATCTGTAATATGATAATCTCTAATACGCCAGTGGACCCTCAATTTTTTTCACATATCAGTGGTAGTATTAGAGAATGGATCCAATCTGAATTGTCACTGAAGGGATTATTTCTTACATGTGGCAGCAAACACTGGAACTCAATAAAACCTGCCGAAATTACTCTAATACGCTAATCTCCACTATGCCACCAGACCCTCAATTTGTTTCAGATATCAGCGATAGTATTAGCGAATTGAATCTTACACTTTGCAGCAAAAAACACTGGAACTCAATCAAACCTGCCAAAATGTCTGTAATGCGATAACGTCTACTACGCCTCCGGACCCTCAATTTTTTTCAGAAATGAGGAGTAGTATGGAATGGAATCTATTTGAATTGTCATTGAAAGGATTATTTCTTATATGTGGCAGCAACAAACTCGGGAACGCAATAAAACCTGCCAAAATGTCTGTAATTTGATAATTTCTACTACACCACCGGACCCTTAAAGGGAAGGTGCCATCCAAAAAATTTTTTTTCAGCAATTGAAAAAATGTAAAGAATTAATGTTTACATTTTCTTAAAAAATATTATCGTTTGTTTTTAATTTTGCAAAATATGAAAAATAATTTTAAAAAGTTTGGCATTTCCACTTGTTAACACTAGGGGGAGCAGCTACTGAAATCTGGCACAAAAACCTATGACATCTATAGACACAGTGAGCAGCCATTTTGATGGGGCTTGCAAAGTTACTGACTGTCTTTGCATGTAAAGTCTGGATCAGAACAGGCCATCAATCAGCAGACATGTTTCCTGGATTTTATTCAGCTATCAGGGGTAATATTAGAGAATGGAATCTATTTGAATTGTCATTGAACGGGCTATTTCTTATACATGGCAGCAACATATTCAAGCATGCAATCAAACCTGCCGAAAGGTCTCTAATAGGATATTTTCTACTATACCACCGAACCCTAAATTATTTTCAAATATGAGGGGTATTAAGACAGAATATAATCTATTTGAATTGTCACTAAAAGGATTATTTCTTGTACGTGGCAGCAACAAACTTTGGAACGCAATCAAGCCTGCAGAAATGTAGGTAATGTGATAATCTCTACTACGCCATCGGACTCTAAATTATTTTAGGATATCAGGGAGAGAATATAATTTGAATTGCCACTGAAAGGATTTTTCTTTTATTTGGCAGCCACAAACTCTGGAACATGATAAAACCAGCTGAAATGTCTAAAATACGACAATCTCTATTATGGCACCGTAATCTCATTTTTTTTTCACATATCAGTGGTAGCATTAGTGAATAGAATCTATTTGAATTGTTACTGAAAGGATTATTTATTATACGTGGCAGCAACAAACTCTGCAATGCAATCAAACTTACCAAAAATTCTCCAATATGATAACCTCCACAATGCCAATGGACCCTCAATTTTTTTCAGATATCAGCTGTAGTATTAGGGCACAGCTACACGTAGCGATGCACCAGCAATCCCGACAACGATATGGATCGCTGGTGCATCGCTAAGTGGTCGCTAGTGAGCTGCCACACAGGCAGATCTCACCAGCGACATCGCTGGGGTCGCTACTTACCTGTCAGACGCGGCGATCCTGACGTCCTCCCCCCCGCCTCCACGCCTCGCTCGTCGGCGCCACAGGAAGCCCAGCAGGAAGCGCCCGACGAGAAATGGTCCAGGAGCTTCTCGCGCAACCAACGATGAGCAGCGGGGGAGCCGGTCGGAGGTAAGTATCACATGCAGCGATATCGCTAGCAATATCGCTGCAACGTCACAAAATCGGTGACTTTACAGCGATATTGCTAGCGATATTGCAATGTGTAACGGGGCTTTAAAGAATAAAATCTTTTTGAATTAGCTCTGAAAGAGCTGTTACTTTAACTTAGGAATGCCAAGGACTGTTATGTAATCAAGCCTGTTTTGTAATCAAGTTTCTCTAATATACTCTTCATACTTCAGCAGAAAATCCTCCCTGAAATGCAGCTAACTGCAGTATTACAGCATAGAATCCATTTTGCATTAGGTCTAAAAAGGGCTGCTGGTTTAAGATTGCACAATCAGGTAGATTAACGCTGTCCAGCACACTGTCACTTCTCCTGCAGCTCTCCCTAAGCTATTTCCACACACAATGCTAGAAAAATGGCGTCTCCGCGTCTTATATAGACCCATTGACTTTCTGCAGTAGGCCAATCACAGTAATGTCAGTAGCCAACATGGCTATGGCACTACTGTTATTGGCATGGAATCCACCATGTTTACTAGCTTAAAATCAGGCGCCAAACGTGAAATCGGAAATGGCGAGTGAGTATCCGGATATTCGATTGAGTGCCAAGTATCCCGAATAGCAGGATGCTCGATCGGGCCTTGAACAGTGCGAGCAATAGATATAACTAGTTAGTTCATACTGGAAGATGCAAGAAATAGAAAGAATTCATTCTATGCATCTTTATTACATTTCAATTTCCCTTGTTATAAAGGGCTTCATTGAGGAGCAAATTTAATGAACCATAGGAGGTATTAGTATTCGTCAGTAAATTGGATGACATGATTTGGGAGTGCTCAGGCACATACAATTTTGACTCGCAGAAATAGCACACATGATAGAATGAACATTTCCAGTCATTTAATATTTGCAAAACAACACATTAAAAAAAAAAAAAAACAACCAATTTGCCGTTAGGAACACTAGGTTTGTCAATGCTACTTCTCTTCAATCTAGTTTAATAAGTGATCTGCAGAAGTGGCTTTTGCTCAATGTTTTTGTATTGATTAGAGCAGCTGTCCGACACAAGTCAAAGAATGTCTCCTCTATTAAATCCCCAGATATATGTGTTAAATGCGAATGTATATCTGCGCTAATGATAAGTGACGTAAATCTATAAATGGCATTTGTACAAGAGATACCAAGAAAACATACAATAAACATGCTAATATTTTATTCATGCATTTTACATTTTCTAAAATCAATCACTTGATACTTTTGGGTTTCAAATAAACTAAATATTCATGCAGCACATCAAACTGGAAGCAAAATGTATTTAATATGCTATATTCATTAAACTAAGTTGGCATTAGTTAAATTATATTCTGTTTGGGAGAGTGTGATTGCATTTGAATGCTTTTCATTTAAGGATCCAATGCCTAAATCCCTTTTTAAGATTTCAGAAATGTAATTATGCAATTTGCAAAAGATACAGCACTATATATGGAGAAGAGTAACTCAAGGTCTAGACATTTCAAGATTAAACTTTTTTTTTTTTACAATTTTTCCTCTATTTTGTCTATTTTTCTATTTCATATATTACCAGCCAGAATGTAATATTTACATAAATAATACATTATTAAATATATTCATTAATATATTAAACCCCAATATCAAACATGTCTGAGCTTGATTAACATTGTGTCATCTAAATTCCGCATATTAAAGCTGTGGTCAATTTTAAAATAATATTGCATATGATAATATAATGTTTATGTGCCTAAGGCAACATTCACGTGTTAGTATTTGGTCCGAATTTTTGAATCAGTGTTTGTGTGACAAAATTAGGAGTGGAAGTTACACAGAAAAACCTTATTTGAAGATTGACACCTGTTCTGTGTTTTGAAAAGACATTTTTGGTTTTGCTGTACAAACACTAATGAATTACTGATCAAAAATACTGCTGTGTAAATGAGGCCTAAGACCACCTTCACATGTTCAGTATTTGGTCAGTATTCTACATCAGTATTTGTAAACCAAAACTAGGAAGGAGTGAAAAATGTTGAAGTGGTGCACATGTTTCTACTAAACTTTTCAACTAATTATTGCACTCCTGATTACTGACCAAATCCTGAACATGTGAGCAATGCCTTAAGGCCGGGGTCACACTAGAGAGAAATACGGATGAGTGAGAGGCGTAAAAACCTTCTTTATGGGGTAGCACCCATCAGCCGTATATTTCTCGTGCGTATTTTACGGTCCGTACCAATCGCAGCATGCTACGTATGTCAGCGTATTCCGGCTGAAATACGTCAATGCAAGTCTATGGGTGCACAAAAACAACACATTACACACTGACCACATGTGTGCCTTGCGAGAAATACACACCCGGTGTCCTTTAGAAAAGCCGGCAATTCAGTGCGCGATACAGTAAAATCACACTGACAGGTTTAATAAAGAAACCAAAGAATAGATATATACACATAGAATACACACATACATATATATATATATATATATATACACATGTCATTGAGACACATTTATATATATATATATATATATATATATATATTTCATACAGTTCTACATAGAATAGCCGCAAAATCAATTGCTGGCTTCTGTAAAATCATTCCAAAACCCGACATGAATGGACACATGGTTTACATACAGTAAACCATTTAATTTCATATATTTTTTTTATATGTCCCTGAATAATAATTAAATTAGGTTTGGTGTGTCAAACTTGGGACGTCAAGGTATTAAATTAAGGGGTTAGGCCGGTTTCACATTTGCGCTTTATAGCGCTGTGACGACCTGTGCATGGCCGCCACTAAGCCCTGGTGGCTCCCTGCCCGCCCCATCCGGTCATCGCCGCCTACTAGCACACATGGGCGCTTGCGATCTGCGCACCCTATCTTTAGCATAGGGTGCGCAGATCGTGCGCTGGCCGTGCGTTAGCAGGATTTTGCCATGCGCTGCGCACCTTTGAAGGTGCGCCGTGCGCACCGAAATGCAACATGCTGCGTTCGGCGCACACGGGCGCACCTTCAAAAGTGCGCAGCGCACGGCAAAATCCTGCTAGCGCACGGCCAGCGCACGATCTGCGCACCCTATGCTAAAGATAGGGTGTGCAGATCGCAAGCGCCCATGTGCGCTAGTAGGCGGCGATGACCGGATGGGGCAGGCAGGGAGCCATCAGGGGGCGGGGCTTAGCGGCGGCCGTGCGCAGGCCGTCGCAGCGCTATAAAGCGCAAATGTGAAACCGGCCTTAATTCATTGGAAAAAATATGTGGGCTCCCACAGCAAAATCGCAACCAGAGAGGTAAAGCAGGTGAGTGAGGGCAGATTTTAATAGCCTTGAGAGAGACCATTGTTTTTGGCCCCCCCAGCTACAAAAATCTGCCCCAGACACCCCAGAAAAGGGGCATCTATATGATGCGTCTTTTCTAGCACTTATCCTCTCTAATCCCATTGCCCTGAAGCAGTGGCTAATGGGTTAATATTAATGGGTTAATGTCATCTTGCAATTGGAAGGTGACATTAAGCCGATTAATAATGGAGAGGTGTCAATTAGACACTTATCCATTATTAACCCTAGAATAGTAAACGGTTAAAAAACACACACAGACATTAATTAAAAATAATTTTAATGAAAAAAAGACACCTAGTTTTTGACAAGATTTATTGCTCTGGTAGTCCAAAAATAAATCATTGACCTGTAACTAAAAGAAAACAAAAAAGCAACCATATCCTTACCTCTCCGCTGCTCAGTCAGGTCCCCCACTGCAATCCTTCAATCAGAAAGGGTTAAGTGGTTTATACAGGGACCGGTGCTAATGCGACCAGCCCCATGTAAACCACTGCCAGAATGAATTATTTCATCTCTGCGCAGCCTCACTGGCTGCTCGGAGATGAACTAATGAGCGTGGGAAAGTTTCTGAATTTTTTTCCCACGCTCAGCAGTTCACCTCAGGTCTGCCAGGGGATTTCGCGCAGCCTCACTGATGTCACTGGCTGACCTGAGGTGATCGTATAACTTTGATCCCTTTATCCTGTGGTGTGCACGTGTACAGGCTTTCTTTGTCAAAAATATGTCATCTTGCCATTCTATGTCCATTCAAGAAGCCCCCTGTATCTTTTTTGTACAAAGTTATTTCCTTTAATAAAGGTCTAAGGGTTTAAAGAGTCAGTCAACAAATGGACAGAGGTTTAGTGATGGAGCCCACTCCTAACACAATGGAACTGCCTTGGGGCTTCTATAAAGATTTATGTAGTAGTTGGAATTTTAGAATATGGTCCTATGGACCGACAGATCAGTTCTGCCATTCACAAGAACTGGCATTTCTTGGAACAAGATCATGATTTGGCAGAGCTTGCAGGTGATAAACCACTGGTCACTTATAGAAAATGTACTAGCCTGAAAGATACAGGTGCTTCTCACAAAATTAGAATATCATCAAAAAGTTAATTTATTTACGTTCTTCAATGCAAAAAGTGAAACTCATATTATTTAGAGTCTTTAGAAACAGAGTGATCTATTTCAAGTGTTTAGTTCTGCTAATGATTATGGCTTACAGCCAATGAAAAACAAAAATTCATCAAGGGGTGTAATGAGTATTTTGAACCTATAGGTGTCTCACAAAATGTTATAAAATTGAGACATGGACATTTTAGTGGTAAAAATATAATTTTTGCTTTTGCTGCAAATTTGACAGGTATAAGGATTAATAGCAGAGTTGAGCGATACCAGCCGATACTTGAAAATATCGGATCGGAATGGATCGGCCGATCTTAAAAAAAAGTATCGGTATCGCCGATTCCGATACCGGGAACCAATGCAAGTCAATGGGCCCAAAATATCGGAATTTAAAAAAACCCTTTCTTTCCTTGTAGGTTAATTCTACATGAAGAAAAACAACTAAGAATAATGTAGAATGTATTGTGGGAGGTGGAGGAGACATTAAAGCCATAGAGGTTTAGCCCAATCAAATGGAATAGCAGGAATTAAACTTTTTTTTTAAAGACGTTAGGAGTTACAAAGATATTGACTATGTTAGCCTCATTTATATTTTGCCAGACATGTATGTCTTCTTCTTCTTTCTTCTTTCTTCTTCTTTCTTATTCTTCTTCCTTTTTTTACCTTCTTCTTCTTCTTCTTATTCCTTTTTTTACATTCTTCTTCTTCTTCTTCTTCTTCCTTTTTTTACATTCTTCTACTTCCTTTTTTTACATTCTTCTTCTTATTCCTTTTTTTACATTCTTCTTCCTTTTTTTAAATTCTTCTACTTCCTTTTTTTACATTCTTCTTCTTCTTCCTTTTCTTACATTCTTCATATTCTTCTTATTCAACAATTATTATTCTACATATTCAACTTCTTCATCTTCTTCCTATTCTTCTTCATCATATTCTTATTTGTGTCAGGCATTCCTGAAGTTGTTATCTAGAAAAGTTAGTAGTTTACACCTTCCGTTCTGCCTGTCACAAAAGATTTACAACAGGATTTGTCCGCGTTCAGTTTGGCCTGCAGCAGCAGGCCTTTTCCAGGGGCACCACGAGGAGGTATTAGTCTTATGCTTAATGTTCTTCTGCTTTGTTTTTTTAAGCTTCTTTGTCTTCTCTCTCTTGTTGTTCTGCATCTTGGTGGTTGTCTTCCTGTTCTTTGTCCTCTTGAACCAGCTGACGGTACTGGCACCCGGAGGGGCAGCAGAAGGAACAAGAGCCAATGGCACTACCGAGGAAAAGCTGACGGTGCTGGAACATGGTTACTAAGCAGGAGGTACCTGTGCTACAAAGCACTACCAAGGACCAGCAGACGTTGCCGGAACTCGGATACCGAGATGGAGGAACCTAGGCCAAAGGCTTTGCCGAGAACCAGCTGACGGTGCTGGAACCCGGATGGGTAGCATAAGCTGCAAGAGCAAATGGAAATAGCGAGGACCAGCTGACAGTGCTGGCACCCGGAGGGGCAGCAGAAGGAATAAGAGCCAATGGCACAACCGAGGACCAGCTGACGGTGCTGGAACACGGTTACTAAGCAGGAGGTACCTGTGCTACAAAGCACTACCAAGGACCAGCAGACGTTGCCGGAACTCGGATACCGAGATGGAGGCACCTAGGCCAAAGGCTCTGCCGAGAACCAGCTGACGGTGCTGGAACCCGGATGGGTAGCATAAGCTGCAAGAGCAAATGGAAATAGCGAGGACCAGCTGACAGTGCTGGCACCCGGAGGGGCAGCAGAAGGAATAAGAGCCAATGGCACAACCGAGGACCAGCTGATGGTGCTGGAACCCGGTTACTAAGCAGGAGGTACCTGTGCTACAAAGCACTACCAAGGACCAGCAGACGTTGCCGGAACTCGGATACCGAGATGGAGGCACCTAGGCCAAAGGCTCTGCCGAGAACCAGCTGACGGTGCTGGAACCCGGAGGGGCAGCTGAAGTTACCCCTGAAAAGCAAAGTTGGCATGCCACAAGCTGGCCTCAGTTACCGAATCACACAGTCCTACAGGGGGTGCTTGTCCTACTGGCACTACGGAACAAGCCTTTCTTACCAGAACCCGCAGGCCACATAGGAAGCACCTAAACTGCTGGCACCCTAGCCTCGGCTAACCCAACCGCAACACGACATGGCAACTTGGGGTGGCAAACTCACATTGACACTTCCCAGAAACAGCAGGCAGGGCTGGAACCAAGCTGGGCAGGAGGGAGTACCCGTGCCAAAGTCAGTTATGAGCAGCAACTGGTGATGTTGGAGCCCAGGGACAAGCACTTAGCAGGCTGAGGCCTGATGTGCTGTCAATTGGGAGGCAGCAGGACAGATTGCCATCAAAGCAGCAGGGGAACAGCTGACATTACTGAACCCCACAAACACAGGAGCTAGTGTTTTACTCTGTGAAGATGGCACTTCCGAGCAACAACTGGCTGTGTTGAAGCCCAGGGACAAGCACGGAGCAGGCTGAGGCTGCATTGAAGAAATTTTAAGATCGGTGGTAGACTTCTATTAATTTTAACCAAGCTCCACTTAGGCCTGTGGCTTCACTGATTTTCGTATTTCCCCTGTCCTCCAACCCCGCAAGTTACAGCTCCGAAGTGGCGTCTGCACAATCCACACTTGTTCCTGTGTTACAGGTGTTCAGTCCGGGGATTAACTGACCGGACTGAACAACTGTAACACAGGAACAAGTGTGGATTGTGCAGACGCCACTTCGGAGCTGTAACTGGCAGGGTTGGAGGACAGGGGAAATACGAGAGACAGTGGAGCCACAGGCCTAATTGGAGCACGGTTAAAAATCAGTAGTAGTAGGACTGTGTAGGCAGCAGGAGACTTTGCCATCCACACAGCAGGGGATCAGCTAGCGTTACTGAACCCCACTGAGACACGGGAGCAAGTGTCTCTTTCCGTGTGGACGGCACTTCCGAGCTACAACTGGCTGTGTTGAAGCCCAGGAAATAGGAGGGTTTAGGCAGAGGCCTACTGTCTTTGGAATGCGGAGACAGCAGGAGAGACTGCCATCCACACAGCAGGGGAACAGCTGACGTTACTGAACCCCACTGAGACACGGCAGCAAGTGTCTCTTTCCGTGTGGACGGCACTTCCGAGCTACAACTGGCTGTGTTGAAGCCCAGGAAATAGGAGGGTGTAGGCAGAGGCCTACTGTCTTTGGAATGTGGAGACAGCAGGAGAGACTGCCATCCACACAGCAGGGGAACAGCTGGCGTTACTGAACCCCACTGAGACACGGCAGCAAGTGTCTCTTTCCGTGTGGACGGCACTTCCGAGCTACAACTGGCTGTGTTGAAGCCCAGGAAATAGGAGGGTGTAGGCAGAGGCCTACTGTCTTTGGAATGCGGAGACAGCAGGAGAGACTGCCATCCACACAGCAGGGGAACAGCTGGCGTTACTGAACCCCACTGAGACACGGCAGCAAGTGTCTCTTTCCGTGTGGACGGCACTTCCGAGCTACAACTGGCTGTGTTGAAGCCCAGGAAATAGGAGGTTGTAGGCAGAGGCCTACTGTCTTTGGAATGCGGAGACAGCAGGAGAGACTGCCATCCACACAGCAGGGGAACAGCTGGCGTTACTGAACCCCACTGAGACACGGCAGCAAGTGTCTCTTTCCGTGTGGACGGCACTTCCGAGCTACAACTGGCTGTGTTGAAGCCCAGGAAATAGGAGGGTGTTGGCAGAGGCCTACTGTCTTTGGAATGCGGAGACAGCACGAGAGACTGCCATCTCCACAGCAGGGGAACAGCTGGCAGTGCTGAACCCCACTAACACTTGAACGAATGTGTTTGGCTCTGTGGAGATGACACTTCTGAACACCAACTGAAGCTGTTGGAGCCCAGGATCAGGCGTGGAGCATGCTGGGGCCTACTGGATTTTGGCTGGTGTAGGCAGCAGGAGACTTGCCATCTCCACAGCAGGGGAACAGCTGGCAGTGCTGAACCCCACTAACACTTGAACGAATGTGTTTGGCTCTGTGGAGACGACACTTCTGAACACCAACTGACGCTGTTGGAGCCCAGGATTAGGCGAGGAGCAGGCTGGGGCCTGTTGCTTTTGGCAGGTGAAGGCAGCAGGAGACTTGCCATCTCCACAGCAGGGGAACAGCTGGCAGTAGAGTTGAGCGACTTTTGGTTTTTTAGGGTCGCGTTTCGTTTCGTGAAACCCGACTTTTCCAAAAGTCGGGTCGAGCAAGATCGTCCGATTATAGGGAAAAGTCGGGGTCGTCCCGAAACACGAAACCCAATGTAAGTCAATGGGGAATAAAAGTCGGCAGTGAGAGGAGGACAGGAAACACACCTACAGTGCCCATTTGAATGCCAAAAGCATCAATTCTTCTTACTTAAGCTTGTCAACCTTAATTAACTTCATAATACAAGTTACGCACTGAAAAATGGGGGTTATTTGGCTAAAGTTGTGGGGGGGGAGGGCTGGCTGCAGGTTTTCATGTGCCCTGGGCGAAAGAGCGCCCCTTTAACACATACCACAACTCATCATGCTCCGATACGGCAGATAAATAGCGGTATAGTACAATGAAAAATACCTCACTTTTTACATCTCATGACGAGGCCCATCTATTTCTCCATACAGAATCATTTGTCCCATATAATGTTTGAAACAGTATATGATGAGCTCCACATAATGCTACAGTATATGTTGGTCCCCATGGATGAAGCTCCACTGTCTTATGGGCCCAAATAATGCTCCAAACATAATGGGCCCCATTTCTAATGCTCTAGTGTATAATGGGTCCTGTAAATGCTGCTCCAGTGTCTGATGTCCACCTTTGGAATGTTCCAGTGTATGGTGGGCCCCATCTATCATTCTCCAGAGTATAGTGCTCCCCAAAAATTGCTGGCCCAACATTGAAACCAATCAAATAAGTCTCCTCGCTAGGGAATCCCTGTACTTGTCTGGACAGGTGCTGTAGCTTGCTTAACAGCTCGCCAGCCGTTCTCACGCCCAGTATGGATTGCACGTGATTGCACAAAGGTTAGAAAGGGTACCGTATCCCTGGATAACAAGTATGGATAGCGTACACATTCAAAATATATGTCTCAGGAGGCAGGCTCAGACGGTGTCAGGCCCAGTATGGATTGCACGTGATTGCACAAAGGTTAGAAAGGGTACCGTATCCCTGGATAACATGTATGGATAGCGTACACATTCAAAATATATGTCTCAGGAGGCAGGCTCAGACGGTGTCAGGCACAGTATGGATTGCACGTGATTGCACAAAGGTTAGAAAGGGTACCGTATCCACGGATAACATGTATGGATAGCGTACACATTCAAAACATATGTCTCAGGAGGCAGGCTCAGACGGTGTTAGGCCCAGTATGGATTGCACGTGATTGCACAAAAGTTAGAAAGGGTACCGTATCCCCGGATAACATGTATGGATAGCGTACACATTCAAAATATATGTCTCAGGAGGCAGGCTCAGACGGTGTTAGGCCCAGTATGGATTGCACGTGATTGCACAAAGGTTAGAAAGGGTACCGTATCCCTGGATAACATGTATGGATAGCGTACACATTCAAAATATATGTCTCAGGAGGCAGGCTCAGACGGTGTCAGGCACAGTATGGATTGCACGTGATTGCACAAAGGTTAGAAAGGGTACCGTATCCCCGGATAACATGTATGGATAGCGTACACATTCAAAATATATGTTTCAGGAGGCAGGCTCAGACGGTGTTAGGCCCAGTATGGATTGCACGTGATTGCACAAAGGTTAGAAAGGGTACCGTATCCCCGGATAACATGTATGGATAGCGTACACATTCAAAATATATGTCTCAGGAGGCAGGCTCAGACGGTGTCAGGCACAGTATGGATTTGACGGCCCAGATTAGACAGCGGAGGAGCAGGGAGAGGTAAAGATTGCAAATGCTGGGGCCCTGCCCAAGCAAGGGGGGCCCACTCGTGGGCGTCGGTACTGGCACTGGGCCCCTCATAGTACAGCGGTGTGTCTGACGGCGGGTGTGCACCACCACCGTCAGAGACACTTGATTGCACTATGAGGGACCCTGTGCCAGTGCCCGCGCCCAAGAGTCGGCCTACCCACCTGTCCAGGGCAACGGCACTCGCACGGTGTCGTGCGGTAGGTGGTGACCCCGGCCATGGGGGGGGAGGCAGCACAGTTAGGGAGTTTTAGAAAGTGGCATATGTTGATGTTGGACATTCAGCTGATGCAAAAGGCGAAATAGGTGAAGTACCAGGAAGAGGTGGACCAAAGCAAGCCATTTTTCTGTCACCCTATGTGTCATCAGGGGAAGGTGGGACAAAATCCTTGGAAACCCATGCGTGGTTCATTTTAATGAAGGTTAGATCATCCACATTTTGGGTTGACAGACGGGTCCTTTTTTCTGTCAGGATTGATCCAGCTGCACTGAAGACTCTTTCCGATAGCACACTTGCAGCTGGGAAAGCGAGCTCCTGTAAGGCATATTGGGCCAATTCAGGCCAGGTGTCCAGTTTAGCGGCCCAATAGTCAAAGGGGAATGACCTGTGTGGGAGAACATCGATATGGGAGGAAAAGTAGTTTGTAACCATAGTTGACAACTGCTGTCTCCTGTCACTTTCCATCGATGCAGTATTACCAGTTGTGTGAGCGGTATTTGAAAAATCAGTCCACAACATTGTCATGAAACCCCTGTCTCCAACGCCACTTCTGCTGTGTGCACCACGAACACCTCTGCCAAGCTGCCCCCGGCCCGTACGGCTCGTGTGAGAACCATCACCGCTGCTGTGTGCTGGGAATGCCTCAAGCAACCGATTTACCAGAGTTGCTTGTTTATTAGCCAATATTAGGTCAAGGTTCTCCTGTGGCATGATGTTTTGTAATTTGCCTTTATAGCGTGGATCCAGGATGCTGGCCAACCAGTAGTCGTCATCGTACATCATTTTGGCAATGCGGGGGTCGCTTTTTAGGATCCGCAAGGCATAATCTGACATGTGGGCCAATGTTCCCGGTGTCAATGATGCACTGCGAGTGCTGGGTGGAGGAGCACTTTCTGGCAAATCCACATCCCTCCAGTCACGCACAAACCCTGTACCAGACCTTGCCACGCCAACATTTTCACTTGCCCCACGAGATGCATCCTCCTCCCCTAAGTAATCATCCCCATCATCCTCCTCCTCCTCCTCTTCTTCCTCCACCTCGTCCAGGAGAGGTCCCTGAGCAGACAATGGCTGAATGTCATCAAGGATTCCCTCCTCCTCTTCCTCCTCATCAACATTGGCTGCAGACGCCTGCTCCTTAAGGTGCGTCAAAGTTTGCATGAGCAGATGCATAAGTGGGATGCTCATGCTTAGGATGGCGTCGTCTGCGCTTACCAGCCGTGTGCATTCCTCAAAACACTGAAGGACTTTACAAAGGTCTTTCAGCTTCGACCACTGCACGCCTGTCAACTCCATGTCTGCTCTCAAAGTGCCTGGCCGTGTATCCTCCCACAAATGCATTATGGCCTGCCTCTGCTCGCACAGCCGCTCCACCATGTGCAGGGTGGAGTTCCACCTTGTTGCAATGTCGATAATGAGGCGGTGGTTGGGAAGGTGGAGCAATCGCTGCAGCTTCTGCATACGAACGGAGTGTACAGGCGACCGGCGGATGTGCGCGCACAGTCTTCGCACCTTCTGGAGCAGGGCTGTTAACTCCGGATAATTTTTGAGGAAGCACTGCACCACCAGGTTCAAGGTGTGAGCCAAGCAAGGTATGTGGCTGAGTTTTGAAAGGGCTATGGCTGCCACAAAATTACGGCCGTTATCACTAACTACCTTGCCTGCCTCAAGATGTACACTGCCCAGCCATGACTCAGTTTGTCGCTTCAAGTACTCGGCCAGCACCTCGGCGGTGTGTCTGTCGCCCAAACACATCATCTGCAACACAGCCTGCTGACGCTTTCCACTAGCTGCTCGATAGGGGGACACATCGTGTGCAACAGTGGCAGCTGCAGATGGAGTGCTCATACGACTGCGCTCTGTGGACGAGCTTTCGCTTCTGGAGGAGGAGGAGGAGGGTCGAATGCCTACAGCCAACTGTTTCCTATACCGTGGGCTAGGCAGCACTGTCCCACCACCGCTGTCCCCTGTGGACCCTGCATCAACCACATTAACCCATTGCGCAGTGATGGACACATAACGGCCCTGGCCATGCCGACTGGACCATGCATCAGTTGTGAGGTGCACCTTTCCGCTCACTGACTGCTTGAGTGCATGGACAATGCGGTCTTTCACATGATGGTGGAGGGCTGGGATGGCTTTGCGAGAGAAGAAGTGGCGACTGGGTAGGTCATAGCGTGGTACTGCATAGGCCATCAGTTCGCGGAAAGCTGTGCTTTCCACCAACCGAAAGGGCATCATCTCAAACGAGATTAGTTTGGCAATGTGGGCGTTCAAACCCAGTGTACGCGGATGAGAGACTGAGTACTTTCTTGACCTACTCATAGTGTCTGGGAGGGTGAGCTGGACTTGAGAGCTGCATATGGTGGAAGTAGCGGTGGACAGGGCGGACTGAGTGAGGGTTGATGATGGTGATGGAGTTGGTGTTCTTTCTGATGGCCTAGAATCAGTCTTTTGTTGATATAACAGTGGGATTCCCTGACTGCTGTGGTCTTGCAACGACACCTCAACATTTGCTGCTGTGCTAACCGGTGGGCTTACAGTGGGGGAAACAATGTAGCGTTGCTGACTACCTTCGTTGTGATCAGTTGCACATGTGGCACTTGAGGTTTGGTGTTGTGTCCACGCTTGCAAGTGCATGCTGGTTAAATGTCTAAGCATGCAACTGGTATTCAAATTTTTCAGATTTTTCCCTCGGCTAAAGGTCTTTGCGCACTTCTTACAGATAACCTTGGCCTGATCATGAGGATTTTGTTCAAAAAAGTGCCACACTGCACTCTTCCTACTTTGGCAGACATTTTGCGGCCTAGCACGCTGTGATCTTTTGACCCTCTGGACAAGCTGTCCAGCAACTCTTTTGATGTTTGGAACCTGTCTTTGGAGTGCTCCGGGCCTGCCAGATAACAGCTGTTGCGATGTCGATGTCTGCTGTGGATGCTCCTCATCTGAGCTATTGGAAGCAGCACCCTCTTCCCCCAATGGATGCCAATCTGGGTCAACAACTGGGTCATCCATCACCTCCTCTTCTATGTCATGTGCACCTTTCTCTGTGTCACCGTGTATGGTGGTATAGTGTGCGGGAAGGGGCACCTGAGTCTCATCAGGGTCAAAATCTGGCTCTGTACACTGTGAGGACAATGTAGTGCTCTGAGTGAATGTACCAGCAGAATCATCCATCAGCGGCTGTGCATCAGTGCACTCCATGTCAGATTCATCTTGGCCTGGGTAATTCACCATTTCACTTGATAATCCAGGCATGGTATGTGAAAACAGCTCCATGGAGTAATCAGTAGTATGGCCTGCGTCATCCTTCAATCTTGGTTAGGGTGAAGGACACAAGGAAAGGTGTGGTTCATGAACATGAGCCTCCAATGACGACTCAGTGCTTTTACTTTTTACAACTGAAGAAGAGGAGGCGATAGAGCTGGAGGCTGAGTCAGCAATGTAAGACAAAACTTTTTCCTGATGCTCTGCCTTTAAAAGCGGTTTTCCAACTCCTAGAAAACTAAGCGTTCGAGGCCTTATGTAGCCAGACGATGGCGCAGGGTCAGCACCTCCTGCATTCGGTCCTATTTTGCTCTTGCCACTACCATCAGATCCACCACCAACACCATCATTACCAGCTGCCAACCCCCGCCCAATTCCACGGCCTCTTCCACCAGCCTTCCTCATTTTTGGTAGAAATGTAGACAAAATCCAACAAACTATATAGTAATGTAAAACAAGGTACAAGGTGTCTATAGGACAGGGGAGATTTAGAATTTCTGCACACACTTGTGGACAGTGGACACTTTTGGATTGTGTGAGGCCCACTGATATCTGAGTGCTATGTGACAGGCTCGATGGCACAGCTGCCTGTGACCAAAGTGACGAGAGGATAATGGAGATTTTGAATCTCTGCGCACACTTTTGGACACTGGACACTTGTGGATTGTGTGAGGCCCACTGATATCTGAGCGCTATGTGACACGCTCGATGGCACAGC
This sequence comes from Dendrobates tinctorius, assembly GCF_039654945.1. Taxonomy (NCBI): domain Eukaryota; kingdom Metazoa; phylum Chordata; class Amphibia; order Anura; family Dendrobatidae; genus Dendrobates; species Dendrobates tinctorius. Next base: position 4,343,223 of record NW_027361773.1, read on the forward strand.
TGCCTGTGACCAAAGTGTAGAGAGGATAATGGAGATTTTGAATCTCTGCGCACACTTTTGGACACTGGACACTTGTGGATTGTGTGAGGCCCACTGATATCTGAGCGCTATGTGACACGCTCGATGGCACAGCTGCCTGTGACCAAAGTGACGAGAGGATAATGGAGATTTTGAATCTCTGCGCACACTTTTGGACACTGGACACTTGTGGATTGTGTGAGGCCCACTGATATCTGAGCGCTATGTGACACGCTCGATGGCACAGCTGCCTGTGACCAAAGTGACGAGAGGATAATGGAGATTTTGAATCTCTGCGCACACTTTTGGACACTGGACACTTGTGGATTGTGTGAGGCCCACTGATATCTGAGCGCTATGTGACAGGCTCGATGGCACAGCTGCCTGTGACAAAAGTGACGAGAGGATAATGGAGATTTTGAATCTCTGCGCACACTTTTGGACACTGGACACTTGTGGATTGTGTGAGGCCCACTGATATCTGAGCGCTATGTGACAGGCTCGATGGCACAGCTGCCTGTGACCAAAGTGACGAGAGGATAATGGAGATTTTGAATCTCTGCGCACACTTTTGGACACTGGACACTTGTGGATTGTGTGAGGCCCACTGATATCTGAGCACTATGTGACACGCTCGATGGCACAGCTGCCTGTGACCAAAGTGACGAGAGGATAATGGAGATTTTGAATCTCTGCGCACACTTTTGGACACTGGACACTTGTGGATTGTGTGAGGCCCACTGATATCTGAGCGCTATGTGACACGCTCGATGGCACAGCTGCCTGTGACCAAAGTGACGAGAGGATAATGGAGATTTTGAATCTCTGCGCACACTTTTGGACACTGGACACTTGTGGATGGTGTGAGGCCCACTGATATCTGAGCGCTATGTGACACGCTCGATGGCACAGCTGCCTGTGACCAAAATGACGAGAGGATAATGGAGATTTTGAATCTCTGCGCACACTTTTGGACACTGGACACTTGTGGATTGTGTGAGGCCCACTGATATCTGAGCGCTATGTGACAGGCTCGATGGCACAGCTGTGACCAAAGTGACGAGAGGATAATGGAGATTTTGAATCTCTGCGCACACTTTTGGACACTGGACACTTGTGGATTGTGTGAGGCCCACTGATATCTGAGCGCTATGTGACAGGCTCGATGGCACAGCTGCCTGTGACAAAAGTGACGAGAGGATAATGGAGATTTTGAATCTCTGCGCACACTTTTGGACACTGGACACTTGTGGATTGTGTGAGGCCCACTGATATCTGAGTGCTATGTGACAGGCTCGATGGCACAGCTGTGACCAAAGTGACGAGAGGATAATGGAGATTTTGAATCTCTGCGCACACTTTTGGACACTGGACACTTGTGGATTGTGTGAGGCCCACTGATATCTGAGCGCTATGTGACACGCTCGATGGCACAGCTGCCTGTGACCAAAGTGACGAGAGGATAATGGAGATTTTGAATCTCTGCGCACACTTTTGGACACTGGACACTTGTGGATTGTGTGAAGCCCACTGATATCTGAGCGCTATGTGACACGCTCGATGGCACAGCTGCCTGTGACCAAAGTGACGAGAGGATAATGGAGATTTTGAATCTCTGCGCACACTTTTGGACACTGGACACTTGTGGATTGTGTGAGGCCCACTGATATCTGAGCGCTATGTGACAGGCTCGATGGCACAGCTGTGACAAAAGTGACTAGAGGATAAGGGAGATTGGATTGCTTTTAAAAAAGCAGTTTGCGGAGCAGTGGGTAAACAGCAATGCCAGCGTGTCAGGAAGCCTTAAAAGGCAGCCCAACAACCAACACCTCTGATACACCACAATATAGCCTCCCCTTGCACTGCACACACAGTGACTTGTGTGTTGTGCAGGCCAAATCGCTAGCAGCAGAAGCAGTTTTTTTGTCTTCTTCCCTGCCTAACGCTCTCCCTACAGAATCAGCAGCAACCTCTCCCTATACTAAGATCGGCAGAAGTAAGATGGCGGTCGGCGTGCACGCCCTTTTATACCCCCTGTGACGCCCACCAAAGCAAGCCAATCACTTGCATGCCCTTCTGAAAGATGGTGGTGACCCGTGCCTAGGTCATCACGTTGCCCACAGTGTCCGTGGATCCTGATTGGCTGAAAAAGAGCGCAAAACAAACTTTTGAAACGCGACTTTGGCGCGTAAGTCGCCGACCTCGTGGCCGACCTCATCCTAGGGTCGGGTTTCGTTTCATGAAACCCGACTTTGCCATAAGTCGGCGACTTATGAATTTTTTCGACCCGTTTCGCTCAACTCTAGCTGGCAGTGCTGAACCACACTAACACTTGAACGAATGTGTTTGGCTCTGTGGAGACGACACTTCTGAACACCAACTGACGCTGTTGGAGCCCAGGATCAGGTGTGGAGCAGGCTGGGGCCTACTGGATTTTGGCAGGTGTAGGCAGCAGGAGACTTGCCATCTCCACAGCAGGGGAACAGCTGGCAGTGCTGAACCCCACTAACACTTGAACGAATGTGTTTGGCTCTGTGGAGACGACACTTCTGAACACCAACTGACGCTGTTGGAGCCCAGGATCAGGCGTGGAGCAGGCTGGGGCCTACTGGATTTTGGCAGGTGTAGGCAGCAGGAGACTTGCCATCTCCACAGCAGGGGAACAGCTGGCAGTGCTGAACCCCACTAACATTTGAACGTGGAGACGACACTTCTGAACACCAACTGACGCTGTTGGAGCCCAGGATCAGGCGTGGAGCAGGCTGGGGCCTACTGGATTTTGGCAGGTGTAGGCAGCAGGAGACTTGCCATCTCCACAGCAGGGGAACAGCTGGCAGTGCTGAACCCCACTAACACTTGAACGAATGTGTTTGGCTCTGTGGAGACGACACTTCTGAACACCAACTGACGCTGTTGGAGCCCAGGATTACGCATGCCGCATGCAGAGGCCAATGGGCAGCGGTTTTTATGGAGGTTGTTGACTACTACTGATTCTAACCATGCTCCACTTAGGCCTCTGGCTCCACTGTCTCTACTATTTACCCTGGCCTCCAACCCCGCCAGCTACATCTCTGAAGTGGCGTCAGCACAATCTACACTTGTTCCTGTGTTACTGGTGCTCAGTCCCGTCAGTTGATCCCCTGATGTTTGTCCGGCAAGTTCGCCAGCTCTAGCCTCATTCCCACTACTGGTTATGGGAATGTGGACAGAGCAGGAGACCTTGCCGGACACACATCAGGGGATAAACTGATGGGACTGAGCCACAGGAACACAGGAACAAGTGTAGATTGTGCTGACACCACTTCAGAGATGTAGATGGCGGGGTTGGAGGCCAGGGGAAATAGTAGAGACAGTGGAGCCAGAGACCTAAGTTGGGCACGGTTAAAAATCAGTAGTGGTTTGAATGTTGATGGAGCTGGTGACTTTGCCGTCCACACAGCAGGGGATCAGCTGGCGTTACTGAACCCCACTAACACAGGAGCTAGTGTGTTTCTCTGTGCAGACAACACATCTGAGCGACAACTGGCTGTGTTGAAGCACAGGGATTATAGTTCAGGTGGTAGAAAAATGAACACACCAGCAGACCTGGATACAGTTGCCAACGACTAATTTAGTCTTTTAGTCATTTTCAGAAAAGTCAGCCGGTCAACATTATCGGAAGATAGTCACGTGCGACGGTCTGTTAGTACACCACCTGCGGCACTAAAGACGCGTTCCGATAATACACTGGCAGCAGGGCAAGCCAGCACCTCCAATGCATACTGGCTAAGCTCTGGCCATGTATCCAGCTTAGAGACCCAAAACTTGAAGGGGGAAGAGCCATCTGGGAGTACAGTGACAGGGCAAGACATGTAGTCTGACACCATCTGACGGAAGCATTGCCTCCTGCTGACTCGAGGCGTCGCTGATGGTGTAGACAATTGTGGTGGACACACAAAACTTTGCCACATTTGGGCCATAGTGGTCTTGCCTTGTGCTGCGGCGCTGCCTCTGCTCCCTCTTTGTGCAGAGTTTCCTCCACTGCCTCGACGCACAGAGCTGCTTTGTAAAGCACTAGCAACAATGCTGTCGGGTGGAATGGAAAACATTATGGACTGCACCAGTGACTCTTCGTACTCCCGCAGTTTATGCTCCCGGTTCATCGTTGGTATGAGCCTTTGTACGCTGTCCCGGTAGCAAGGATCTAGGAGGGTGTACACCCAATAATCAGCCGAGACGAGAATGTGGGCGATGCGGCGGTCGTTTCTCAGGCACTGCAGCATGAAATCAACCATGTGCTGCAGACTCCCAACTGCCAAAGAACCACTGTCCCCTGTTTGAGGCGTGACCTCGGCCTGCTCTGCATCACCCCACCCTCGCTGTACATACTGAGTATAGGTTTGTGTACCTCCCTCCTCTGGAGAGATGTCTTCCTCCTCCATCGACTCCTCCTCATCCTCCTCACAAAGTGTCCCCTGCCTAGGCCTTTGTGAGGAAACACGTAGCGCAGACTGTCCAGAAGCAGATGGCATTTGGGACTCCTCATCCTCCACCTCTTCCGAAACCTCATCCCTTAGTGCTTGCAGTGTTTGTTGAAGCAGGCAGATAAGGGGGACAGTCATGCTGACTAGTGCATCATCTGCACTCGCCATCCGTGTGGATTCATCGAAGGCACGCAAAACGAGGCAGATGTCCTTCATAGAGGCCCACTCAATGGTGCTGAAGTGTGAACGGCGCACAGTGCGACTTGTTTGCGCCTGTTGCAGCTGGTACTCCATGACTGCTGCCTGCTGCTCACACAACCGCTCCAACATATGTAACGTTGAATTCCACCGGGTGGGTAGGTCACATATGATGCGATGTTCCGGAAGGCCAAATCGTCGCTGCAGAGCAGCGAGGCGCGATCTTGCCGTGCTGGAACGCCGCAAGTGAGCGCACTCTATGCGGACCTTGTGCAACAGTGCATCAAGATCCGGGTAGTCCCTCAGAAAGCTCTGCACGACCAAGTTAAGCACATGTGCCAGACATGGGATGTGTGTGAGGTTGCCTAGGCCAAGAGCTGCCACCAGATTTCGGCCATTGTCACACACTACCAAGCCCGGCTGGAGATTCGCTGGCCCAAACCACACATCGCTCTCCTGCTTGATAGCATTCCAGAGCTCCTGCGCTGTGTGGCTTCGATTCCCCAAAGAAATTAATTTGAGTACAGCCTGTTGACGTTTGGCCACGGCTGTGCTCATATCAGTCGTAACAGGCTCCTGCTCTGCTGTTTCTGAGGAACTTGAGTAGGAGGAGGAGTCTATGTGTACAGACTGGAGTCCTGCAATCCGTGGTGTTGGAAGAACACGTACAGCGCCACTCTCCAGATCTGTACCCGGCTGCACAACATTGACCCAGTGGGCAGTGAGGGAAAGGTATCGTCCCTGTCCATGGTTACTGGTCCACGCATCGGTGGTCAGGTGGACCTTGCTACTAACGGCGTTTAGTAGCGCATGTTTTATTTTGCCCTCAACATGTTTCTGCAGGGCAGGGACGGCTCGCCTGCTGAAATAAAAGCGGCTGGGCCCGTTGTATTGGGGGACTGCCAATGCCATTAAGTCCCGGAAGGTGTCAGTGTCCACCAGCCTGAATGACAGCATTTCAACTGCCAGAAGTTTGGCAATGCCAGCATTCAGAGACTGTGCTCGGGGATGGTTTGCCGAGTAAGGGCGCCTTTTATCCCATGCCTGTGCTACCGATGGCTGTGATGGATGGGAACGTGCTGCTATGGGTGGAATCTGACAGGGTCTCCGGACAACAGTGGCAGAGGTTCTTCCTTGGCGATCCTGTGAGGAAGCCGAACCAGCAGTGTGTGAGCTGGAGGAAGAGGCCCCAACACGAACTGAAGAGGTGGTAGGTGGTGCTGTACGTTGGCCTACGTCTTCAGGGTGTCTCTGCAACTCCAACTCGTGCTTGGTGCGCACATGTTTCCACATATTTGTGGTATTGAGGTTGCTGACATTTCTCCCTCTTTTGACTTTCTGATGACACAGCTTGCATTTGACAAAGCAAATGTCATCTGCAACTGTGTCAAAATAGGACCACGCACTGCAAGTCTTGGGAGCACCCGTTTTGCCTTTGGAATGAGGAATGCGCCTAACGGGTGCTGAAGTGGAGGGTACAGGCAACCAAGTCTTCCCCCTCCCTCTGCCTCCTGTTTTGGCCGGTAGGGGAATCTCTTCCTCCGAGCTGCTCCCACCACCTTCCTGTTCCTCACGCCATGATGGGTCAAGGACCTCATCATCTTCCCTCCCCTCTTCAAACAGCTGCTTCTCCGGGGTTGTCTCGCCAGCACCGTACGCACCAGAAAGTTGCAACTGAGTCTTGTCATCATCTGATGCGTACTGAGGTGTGCTGACCATAGGCACTGGCCCACTCGCCTCTTCAGATTCAGAGGGACAAAGAAGTTGCGCATCACTGCATACTCCCTCTTCTTCACATTCAGGAATGCTGCTTGGCTGGCCCCCTCTTTCCAAGCCAACAGATTCCGAGAACAGAAGTAGAGACTGTGATGGCTCCTGTCCATGTCTCTCTGACTGCCTGGGCACTTTGGCAGGTGGTGAAGAGACAGATGGTTGCTCTTCGGTGCTCTGGCCCTGAGAGGATGTGGAAATAATTGAAGTCGATGCGTTAGCTGCCATCCATCCGACAACGACTTCAATTTGTTCCTCCCGCAGCAGTGGGGTACGTTGAGGTCCTACAAAGCTGCGCATAAAGGACTGTTGCCTGCTAAAACTGGGGGATGCTGATCCACTGGTGCCCGCAGCAGGCCCAGAATCCCCACGTCCTCTACCTGCAGAATCCCCACGTCCTCTCCCTGCAGAATCCCCACGTCCTCTCCCTGCTGAAACTCCACACCCACGCCCACGCGCCTTACTCCCTGCCTTCTTCTTCTTGCCAGACTGCTTAAGATAGGCAGAAAAGTACAAAGGGGGGCCTTAGTGTGCTTATTCCTGAACAGCTGGTTACAGGTACAAGAAACACTAATTTTATGAAGTGTGTGTGTGTGGACTACACTTTAATAGGAGCTGATGTGGCCTACACAATTTCCAAATGTAGTGTTTGGTGAACTTTGTTTGTGGTTTCTTTGTTGGAAACAAACTCAAAGTATGTGAACAAAGAATTGAAACTGATAGTATCACCAACTTTTTGGAGCTATTACAATGCAGGCAGGTAACCTACAATGCAAAAGATGAGGCTCCAAAAAAATTGGGTAATACTAATCTGGCTGCGCCGGCAGGGCACAAGCCAGAAAAAAAGGCTCCTCTATCTACTCCTATATAGTGTTTGCAACCAACCAATGTTGATGGATACATATGGATGCACACTAATAGGAGAAGAAAAAATGAGCTGCACTCAAAGACAAATATGTGTGAGGCAGTGACGCACGTTGAGCGTCCTACAACCAGACGTAGCTGCAGGACACTCTACTCAGCGTGAGCTGCACTCACACACAGTCAGAGACCTCTCAGACAGCCATGAACAGTGCAGCTAAGTGGGCACTGGCACTGACAGGCTGCAGAAAGGCTCCGCTGTGTACTCCTATATAGTGTTTGCAACCACCGTACATGGAGACGGATGGATGCACACTAATAGAAGAAAAAATGAGCTGCACTCAAATAAAAATATGTGTGAGGCACTGACGCACGCTGAGCGTCCTACAACCAGACGTAGCTGCAGGACACACTACTCAGCGTGAGCTGCACTCACACACAGTCAGAGACCTCTCAGACAGCCGTGAACAGTGCAGCAAAGTGGACACTAGCACTGAAAGGCTGCAGAAAGGCTCCACTGTCTACTACTAGTGTTTGCAACCAACGTATATGGATACGGATGGAAGCACACTAGATTGAAATTATGTAAAAAATGCAGCTCAAAAATTAAAAGATGTATGAGGCAGCAGTGAGGCACGCTGGGCAGCCTACAACCTGACGTGGCTGCAGGACCCACTCCACAGCGTGAGCTGCACTCACACAGCCCTTGCAGACAGCTGTGAACACTGCTGCTAGGGCAAAGAAGGCTACAGTGGTGGTTTATGTAGCCTGGGTAAAGCACTAGATGTTTGGTGGAATCGCTATTTCTAACTGTCCCTCACAGTCTTCTACAGCAGCCTGTCCCTAACTGAATTCACAGCAGAGTGAACCAGAAATGGCGGCTGCGGTGGCTTTTATAGTGCATCATGACATCATTTCGGCAGCCAATCACAGCCATGCCAATAGTTAACATGCCTACATGCCTAACAGGATGTGCCCACACTTCGGAGGATTCCCATTGGCTTAATCAAAGCAAGCAGGCTCATAGCATGATGGGAACTTCCGATTCCGGTATCCGATATGACAAAAGTATCGGAAGTCAGTATCGGAATTCCGATACCGCTAATATCGGCCGATACCCGATACTTGCGGTATCGGAATGCTCAACACTAATTAATAGGTGAAATTAGACCCCACAAATTATTTTGCAATTTCTCCCGAATGCGGTGCTGTCCTATATGTTGTCAGAAATTACTGTTAGGCCACATGTCAGGGATGAAAAGGAAGAATCACTTTTTGGCTTTTGGAGCACAGATTTTTGATAGAATAGTTTGCATGAGACATTTCCGGAGCCCAAAAGGTGCCAGAACAGCAGAAAAAACCCCAAAGTGACCCCACTGTAGAAGCTGCACCTATAAATGAATAATTCTCAGGCTGCAGTGACTATTTTGTAACATCCATGCCAGGCTCTTTTTTCTGCAGAACTGCAAATCTGCCAGTCTAGTTCCCATACATTGTATCCCCATACAATGTAGAGCCCCCATACATTGTAGCACTCCCAAACATTGTGCCCAGGTTGTGCGTTTGGCAATATGCACTAGTAAATTAAGTGCCTTCTCTCCATTAAAATAATGCCAAACATGTGGCCGCTTACTGTGGTTTACGCACAATGGAGCTCAGAAGGAAGGGCATTTGGATTTGCGAGCACAGAATTCCCTGGATTTTATTTGAGCAGGTGGGAGCCATGTCACTTTTCCTGTGTCTTTGTTCTGCAGTAATGTGGGAACCCTTTATAGTTTCAGTGAGAGCCTGAGTGGGGCTGGATTTGTGCGGGATAAATTAGGGGTTTTATAGGTAACATTTTGGGGTACGTATTATTTTTCAATCACTTCCAGAAACAAGCTGGGGTCACTTTCTTGTGTTCTACGCTGAGCACTTTTGTCAAAGTTTCCATGTAAATCCCACAAAAATGCGATTAAAATGAAAACCCCAATGGAACCACCCACTGTGAGGCAGATTGAGACACTTTGTACTCTGTTTGGTGTCTGCTTCAGTGGTCTCCATCTTTTAGACATGCACAGATCTGTGGTCTCCAACACTTGTGTGCCAAAAAGATGCCTAAAATGATGGGACACCACCAGAACAAAGACTGGTTCAAAGTGACTCAATGTGCCTCATAAGTGAGTGGCTCTGTCGGACTTCTGTCGGAATCACGGTTTGGGGGAATTTAAACGGAAACCCCAATGTAAGCGCTCAAAGAAGAGCACAGGATAAATCTGAGCAGAGATTTATTCTGATTTTTGGGAGGTAGAATAAACAAATAGACAGCAGTACAAAAATAGTTACTTTTATTTTTGCATGGTTCAATGTGTGGTATAAGTGAGAAGGTGAATTTATTCTTCGGGTTGGTGTAATTACAGCGATACCAAATTTACATAGCTTTTTTTTAGGTTTTGCTGATATTACACAGTAAAAATGCTTTCTTTTATAAAAAGTCTTTTTTTGTTGCCATATTCTGAGAGCTGTAACTTTTTAATTTTTTGGCGAGCAGAGCTGTATGTGGGCTACTTTTTTGCAGGATAAGTTGCAGATTTTTTTATATCATTTTGGGGCACATAATGGTTTTTGATCGCTTTTTATTCAGATTCTTCAGACACAGAATGAACAAAACACAGCAATTTAGTTGTAGTATTTTTTTTGCGCCATTCACTGTGTGGTAAAAGTGATAAAACCAATTTGTTCATTGGGTCAGTACGATTATAGCAATGCCAGATTTAGATTGTTTTCTTTATGCTTTGCTCTTTTTACAGAACAAAAATCAATATTTTAGCAAAATGAATTTGTTTTTGAATCTTCATATTCTGAGAGCTGTTACTTTTTTTATAATTTTGCTGAATGAGCCATATTAGGGCTTGTTGTTTTTAAGGTGTTTTGGCATTTTCACTTGTAACATACTGTAACTTTTTACATGCGACTTTTTGATCGCTTTTTATTTACTTTTTTGTGAGTTACTATGATGAAAAAGTGACGTTTTTGGCGTATTTTTTATTATTTTTCTTATGGCGTTCGCCAAATGGAATAAATATTATGGCAGTTTTATAGAGTGGGTCATTACAGATGTGGCGATACCAATTACGTGTATTTTTTTGTATTTTTTTTTTAACACAAAGGCTGCATTTTGAGTGGCGAAAGGGATTTTATTGATTTGCGTGCACTTTTTTGTATTTTTTTGTACCTTTACATGTCTTATTTTACTTTGTTCACTTTTTTACTTAGTCTCAGTTTGGTCATGTATAATTTTTAATTTGATCACCTGTTTCTTACATTGCTGTTCTCCCTTATTGCTGAATCTCACAGGCCACCGTACCGTGGAGACATCACATGACATCAGGGTGCCATGGTAACCAACGGGACTTGCAATTCTCATTGCGGGGGTCCGATAGCTGCTAAGGGGGTCTTGTGAACCCCTTGTAACAACTTAAATACTGCTGTCAATTGCAATTGACAGCGGTATTAAAGGTGTTAATCGGCCCTGATCTGTCCCACAACTGGCCGGGGCCGATACAGCTGACACCAACAGGAATTGCCACTGCTCGGAGGCACTATACTCTTATTCCTCAGTGCCATTGAAAAGCTGCGCTGAGGAATAAGACCCTTTAACCACAGTCGTTAAAAGGCATATTGGCGATCATTAAGGCGTTAAAGCTAGTTTTCTAAGTAATAAAAGAATCTTATATATAGATAGATAGAATAAGTAGAAAAGATGTCCTTTAGATATTTAATGTCACATGCCCCTACATATAATAGACTATCACCCTTTAGTGCCTTTCATGTGGCACTAAAGGGTGTTTATCTTTTTTAATCCTATTAAATTATTAATTTAAAAAAATAGAGTGGGATCCCCCGAATTTTTTTTAACCTGGCTAAGGGAAAGCAGAGAACCGGTCTTAAAAGTCTTTCATGGAGATTCCCAGGTTATTAATATCAGTTCACAGCTGTCTTCTTAGCCTTGAATGGTTACTTAAATGGGACCCAAAAAAATGACGTGGGTCCCCCCCTATTTGTAATAACCAGGAAAGGTTAAACAGACAGCTGTGGGCTAATATTAATTTGCTGGAAAGGGATCATGGATGTTGGCCCACTCCCAGACTAATAACACCAGCCCTCAGCCACCCCAGAAATGGCGCATCTGTTAAAGGGAATCTGTCACCCCTTTTTTGAGATATCATATAATGATATAATTCAATTGCGTGTCACATAAGGATTCTCTTAGTACTTTTGCTTCCCCCTGACCCCACACCTTTCATGCATAAATACCTTTTTTATATCGGTTCAGATGTATGTAAACTGCCGCTGTCTGGTCCGCTGGGCGGGGCTTATTCACCTGCTCCCCCACTCCCTATGATGCTCTACGCATTTCTTCTTGTGTAGAGCAAAACAAGGAGGAGGGAGCAGGTGAATAAGCCCCGCCCATCTGACCGGACCGTGGCAGTTTATATACATCTGAACCGATATAAAAAAGGTATTTATGCATGAAAGGTGCGTTGTCAGGGGGAAGCAAAAGTACTAAGAGAATCCTTATGTGACACAATTAAATGATATCATTATATGATATCTCAAAAAAGGGGTGACAGATTCCCTTTAAAGGGCCAATTATGGTGCTTAGCCTTAGCTCTTCCCGCTTGCTCTTTTGAATTGGCAAGCAGGGTAATGGTCTGGGGTTTGATGCCAGCTTTGTAATGTCCATTGAAATCAAGCCATGGGGTTAGTAATGGAGAGGTGTCTATTGTGAAAAACACTCCACAGCCCTCTTTTATCTATTTATTATCATTAAAAAATGAAATAATCCAAAGTGGTCTGCCGTAAATCCATCCCACATCCCACAATGAACCTCAACTCTGTTACATCCAGATGGTGTATTCAGCGGTGACATGGGTAATGTGACCGCTTAGCACGCTGAATCAGGTTGCTTCAAGCGCAGACGTCACTAAGCTCATTGTAGTTCTTAGCCGATGAAAAGCGGTAACCTTACAAACATCAGCACACAGTGTTAGAAATTCTTTTTTTTTCTTTTTTTCATTTTATAATTAGCTAAATGCATGTACAGTAAGCTACACATGCACTGCACTAATTTTGTATCTCACTTACGTCTTTCTATGTATTCTAATCAGGAGGGTCACACTGTGAATTTACTAATCCTTTTGTGAATAAATGTCATGCTTTCCATGAGATGGGTAGTAAAATTTGGATGGCACATGCAAGGTCCATGTGTAGTGCAATTTTTTTTTGCACCCGATGACTTGCATTGATGAGTCTGGTCCCATATACGCAGCGACTCGCAGCATTGTTGTTATTTTTTTTCTCAGTCTGATCTGATCTGAGATAAAAAGCCGCAGAGGAACACTGAATCAGTGAATAACGTTAGTCAAAGTGCAATCCGACTTTTTTCATCAGGTTGCACTCGTCCATGAGTATGAGCCCAAAGGAAAATTCTTTGAAGGAGTCTATGGAGTCAATAGTGATGGAGACCAGGCATTCATCACAGATACCAGCATTCATCCACATACCCATCTGTTAAAATTGACACATTTCCACCTCCAAAGCAGGTGGAATTTTGTGTTATCCTGAGCTATTGGACTGCAAAGGTCCCAAATACTGTTCTTGCACAAGGGCCCTTTTCAGTCTGTGTCCACTAATGAGCACTACTGTTCTTTTTCTGGAGACACACAAAAGAGTGTATGGTTAACAGAAACAAAGAGTAGCCATACTTATGTGTGGGGAACTAAGAAATGGGAGAGATTGAGGGAGATACAGGACTTTTCTGTATTTACTTTCATCCTCATGTGTAAAGTTAAAAAAAATAAAAAAGGTGCCTATTTGCTATCTCTATTAATATAGTCTCTTATTGGCTAATATAATAAGTTAATTGGAGGAAAGGATCAATGATTCCAGTAATTCTTTTTCCTCTTTGTTGTCTTTACAATATGAATTAGCAGGATACAATTGGCCTGGTTTAAGATTCATATAAAATAAAACTGATATGAATTTTAAAAACTCATGTGAAAAACAAAGTTTAAAGATAACCTTGAACGTCTCAAAAAGCTTTTACCTGTTGATATGAGGATAATCGATTAATCGGCATGCTAATAACATTTTAAAGCTGTGTGAAGGCAGCACTGAGAGCCCTGCTGCCTGGAGGTAATTAATTTTATTCCTCCAGGCAGCCTTGGGCTTTCAGTCACACAGGCGTGGCCGGCACAGTTTCAGTCACTGCTTAGTACATAGTGAGCCTCCGCTTTGCCTGGTTTACCCTGCACTGGCTGACAGCAAGCCAATGTTTAGATACAGCTGAGGTTCACTATGAGCTAAGAACTATGAATTATGTCTTTATGAATGAAAGCCGGAGGCTGCCGGGAGGAATAACGTTAATTTCCTCTCTGAAGCTGGGCTTTCAGCGCAGCAGCTGGACAACATTGAAACACTTTTAACTTGCAGATTATATTCAAATCTTCAAGTTAATAACATTTTGGGAAGAAACAGGTTCCCTTTAAATATAATTTCAATACATGAGATCAAAAAATCTATCATCAAGAGTTAATAATGAATATAGCTAATTTACAAAGATTAAGATGTTTTGCTGTATGAAAAGAAAATGCAGACAATTATATGTGAGTCTCTAGTATAAACGCCAAAAGATGAAATAAAAAGGCAAAAATAATAATATGTCTTCCAATGAAAACTTGAATAGTGAATAAAACTGCAAACACTGACAAAGAATATTGTGTTAGGAGTTCAAATATACAAGTTGTAAACATATTCATTAGTATTTTAAGCTGCCTCTTCATAATGACAGCATGCAAGAAGTGTCGAATAAAGACGCACTTAGTCATCCTAGTCATATATGAGTGTCTACTTCATGCTTTGCCTGTGCCAAGAAGAGCCATTTATTCTTTTATAATATCACACGCTGTACAAGTGTAATGAATGAAAGACTGGAAGGACAGAATCATGTTTTCCCTCTTGAATTATGAAGAGTTCTTGCTACAGAAATAAGCCAAAGTATAAGCAAGTCTCATTTCAGCAGAAGATAATCTGCATTCAAATTCAACATACAGTTCATTGTCTTCAAGATATTATGCACCACATAATGTCGAGGGCCCAAATATAAATGTGTTGCTCTATTTTAGATTTATTTCTATCCAGAGTATTAGAATATTATGAAAATTATTTTTAATAGCATATAAAATTACATATAAAGATGTCAGTTAAACAGTGGCATGTTAAATTTTGGGCAACCCTGGTCAAATTACTGTTATTGTGAACAATTAAGCAAATGAACTCTAAAAGGCATAAAGTTAAAAATGACACATTTCGTTTGTATTTTAGGCAAAAGAAATATATATACATATATTGTCACTTTTTACATTTTAAAAATTACAATAAGTAAAATGTACCAATGAAAAAGTTTGGGTACCATTGTAGATTTGTGTTCTCAGATAACTTTGACCAAAGTTTCAGACCTTAATTAGCCTGTTAGGATTATGGCTTGTTCACTATCATGATTGGGAATGACCAGGTGATGCAAATGTAACAGCTTTATAAAAAACAACCTCATCCATAGAGTATTATGTGCTTTCTCTTAAATTTCAGTAATATATAACACTTAAAAAAAGTTCAAAAATTTTACTTGACTCAATTAGTAATCCATACAGTGTAATGTAGGGATGAGTGAACGTGCTCGCCACTACTCTTACTCGCCCAAGTATCACTGTACTTGGTGTACTTGGCGAGCACTGAGCATTTCCAGGATTATTCAGAGTGAGTTCAGGTCTCTGCCCTGCATTTTTGGCGGTCTTTAGAGCACCAATCAATATGCAGGGATTGTCTGCCATGCATTGCAATGCCGCAGCCATCTTTGTTGTGGTATTACAGTGATTGGCTGACCACACAGCTTCATTGGGACTATTAGAGACCTGACGCCGCCCTGCTTGGTGCAATCAGCTCGGGATTCAGACGGTGTAGGGAGAGCTTCTGCTGAGATAGGGTCAAATTTGTGCTTTTATTAGTTAGTGTAGGTCTATACATTGTTCAATCCACAGATTCAGCTAAACCAACAGTCCATTTAAGGGCTAATTAGGGGGAATATAGAAAGCAGGCTAGGTAGGCAGGGCAGTCTATGTGCGCATATCCACATCAGTGCAAAGCCTGTAGGCACTGTATGTGAGTATTAACAGTGGGGTAGAAAGTATTTAGTCAACCACAAATTGTGCAAGTTCTCACACTTAAAAAGATGAGAGAGGCCTGTAATTGACATAATAGGTAGACAACAACTATGAGAGTCAAAATGAGAAAGTAAATCCAGGAATTCACCTTTTCTGATTTGGCAAGATTTATTTTGCAAATTATGGTGGAAAATAAGCATTTGGTCACCTAAAAACATGCAAGATTTCTGGCTCTCACAGACCAGTAACTTCTTCTTTAAGAGGCTGCTCTGTTATGATTGCGTCACCGAGGAGGAAAAAACAAAACACAAGCTCAGTCCAGAAAATCAGAGAGGTTGGAAACTAGTGGATTGCAGACCCCTAATCCTATCACACAACTAGCAGTAGCCGTGGAGTGTTCCTACGGTGATCCTAGACACCTCGTCACAGCCGGAGATCTAAATAAGCCTAAAGAGAGAAAAGAGAAAAACTGACTGCCTCAGAGCAGACCCCAAAGCAATAGGCAGCCCCCAACATATAATGACGGTGAAACGAGATGAAAACACTAGCACAGATAGAAAGATAGGTTGAGCAAACAATGGGGCCCAAGCTAACTAAAAAGGACAGGACAGAAAAGCTGCTGTCTGCAATCCGAGAAAACCCTGCTAAAAATATTACCAACACAACTGATAAGCAAAAAGGACCCTGAAGTCACTAGGCTTCAACCCCTATATCAGCACTCAGAATATTCTGAAAGCAAAGCAAAAGAGAACACTGATCAAGGAATAAGAATCCAACACATGCCCGGCCGGGGATGGCTGAACTCAAAAAAACAAGGTAAGCAAAACCAAAACTAATAAGTTCAATAGCAGAGCAAAAACTTATCTTTGGGAAGCAGGAATCAGACTGGTCTCCAAGAATCCAGCAGAGAAATCACCAGCCACTCAGAAGGGCGTCGGCTGCCTTATATCCAATCTGAAGTTCCTGTTACCCAGTCACAATCCACCTGATCAGGTGTTTGATTTCTTTCATCCAAATCAGCCTCACTACCTTCCTTCTCCAGCAGAGGGAGATCCTCGGACACAAAAGGTGAATGTACAGATGAGCTCACAACACTGCTCTGTCCTCCTCTCATTACCTGCAGTAATGGCACCTGTTTGATCTTATTCAGTATAAAAGACACCTATCCACAACCTCAAATAGTCATACTACAAACTCCACTATGGTGAAGACCAAAGAACTTTTGAGGGACACCAGAAACAAAATTGCAGCCCTGCACCAGGCTGGGAAGATTGATTCTGCAATAGACAAGCAGTTTGATGTGATGAAAGCAACTGTGGGACCAAAAATAAGAAAATGGAAAACATACAAGATCACTGATAATCTCACTCTATCTGGGGCTCCATGGAAGATCTCATGCTGTGGGGTCAAAATGATCACAAGAACGGTGAACAAAAATCCCAGAACCACATGAGGGGACCTAGTGAATGACCTGCATAGAGCTGGGACCACCGTCACAAAGGCTACCATAAGTAACACACTACGCCACCAGGGACTCAGATACTGCAGTGCCAGGCGTGACCCCCTGGTTAAGCCAGTTCATGTCTGGGCCCGCCTGAAGTCTGCTAGAGAGCATTTGGATTATCCAGAAGAGTATTGGGAAATGTCATATGGTCTGATGAATCTAAAGTAGAACTGTTTGGTTGAAACAAAGCTCGTCATGTTTGGAGGAGACAGAATGCTGAGTTGCATCCAAAGAACACCATACCTAATGTGAAGCATGGTGGTGGCAACATCATGCTTTGGGGCTGTTTCTCTGCAAAGAGACCAGGATGACTGATCCATGTAAATGAAAGAATGAATGGGGCCATGTATCGTGAGATTTTGAGTGCAAACCTCCTTCCATCAGCAAGGGCATTGAAAATGAAACATGTAAACATGGATGGTTCTTTCAGCAAGGTAATAATCCCAAGCACACCGCCAGGGCAACAAAGGTGTGGCTTCATAAGAAGCATATGAAGGTCCTGGAGTGGCCTAGCCAGTCTTCATATATGAACCCCATAGAAAACCTTTGGATGGATTTGAAAGTCCATGTTGCCCAGCGACAGGTACCAAACATCACTGCTCTAGAGGAGATATGCATGGAGGAATGGGCCAACATACTACCAACAGTGTATGCCAACCTTGTGAACACTTGCAGAAAACGTTTGACCTCTGTCTTTGCCAACAAAGGATATATGACAAAATATTGAGATGAGCTTTTGTTAATGAACAAAAACTTATTTTCCACCATAATTTGCAAAATAAATCTTGCCAAATCAGACAAGGTGATTTTATGGATTTGTTTTCTCATTTTTACTATCATAGTTTTGGTCTACCTATGATGTCAATTACAGGCCTCTCCCATCTTTTTAAGTGGGAGAACTTTCACAATTGGTGGCTGACTAAATAATTTTTTCCCCACTGCAGATCTCACTGCATATATCAAAAGGGTCCATTACTGTCTGGTGCTGCCTATTACAGTTGTGGCCAAAAGTATTGACACCCCTGCAATTCTGTCAGATAATACTCAGTTTATTCCTGAAAATGATTGCAAACACAAATTCTTTGGTATTATTACCTTCATTTAATTTGTCTTAAATAAAAAACACAAAAAGAATTGTCCTAAAGCCAAAGTGGATAAATTCCACACCAAACATAAAAAAGAGGGTGGACAAAAGTATTGGCACTGTTCGAAAAATCATGTGATGCTTCTCTAATTTGTGTAATTAACAGCACCTGTAACTTACCTGTGGCACCTAACAGGTGTTGGCAATAACTAAATCACCCTTACAGCCAGTTAACATGGATTAAAGTTGACTCAACCTCTGTCCTGTGTCCTTGTGTGTACCACATTGAGCATGGAAAAAAGAAAGAAGACCAAAAAACTGTCTGAAGACTTGAGAAACCAAATTGTGAGGAAGCATGAGCAATCTCAAGGCTACAAGTCCATCTCCAAAGACCTGAATGTTCCTGTGTCTACCTTGCGCAGTGTCATCAAGAAGTTTAAAGCCCATGGCACTGTGGCTAACCTCCCTAGGTGTGGACGGAAAAGAGAAATTGACAAGAGATTTCAACGCAAGATTGTGCGGATGTTGGATAAAGAACCTCGACTAACATCCAAACAAGTTCAAGCTGCCCTGCAGTCCGAGGGTACAACAGTGTCAACCCGTACTATCCGTCGGCATCTGAATGAAAAGGGACTTTATGGTAGGAGACCCAGGAAGACCCCACTTCTTACCCCAAGACATAAAAAAGCCAGGCTGGAGTTTGCCAAAACTTACCTGAAAAAGCCTAAAACGTTTTGGAAGAATGTTCTCTGGTCAGATGAGACAAAATAGAGCTTTTTTGGGCAAAGGCATCAACATAGAGTTTACAGGAGAAAAAAAGAGGCATTCAAAGAAAAGAACACGGTCCCTACAGTCAAACATGGTGGAGGTTCCCTGATGTTTCGGGGTTGCTTTGCTGCCTCTGGCACTGGACTTCTTGACCGTGTGCATGGCATTATGAAGTCTGAAGACTACCAACAAATTTTGCAGCATAATGTAGGGCCCAGTGTGAGAAAGCTGGGTCTCCTTCAGAGGTCATTGGTCTTCCAGCAGGACAATGACCTAAAAAACACACTTCAAAAAGCACCAGAAAATGGTTTGAGAGAAAGCACTGGAGACATCTAAGGTGGCCAGCAATGAGTCCAGACCTGAATCCCATAGAACACCTGTGGAGAGATCTAAAAATGGCAGTTTGGAGAAGGCACCCTTCAAATATCAGGGACCTGGAGCAGTTTGCCAAAGAAGAATCGTCCAAAATTCCAGCAGAGCATTGTAAGAAACGCATTGATGGTTACCGGAAGCGGTTGGTCGCAGTTATTTTGGCTAAAGGTTGTGCAACCAAGTATTAGGCTGAGGGTGCCAATACTTTTGTCTGGCCCATTTTTGCAGTTTTGTGTGAAATGATCAATGTTTTGCTTTTTGCGTCATTCTCTTTTGTGTTTTTTCATTTAAGACAAATTAAATGAAGATAATAATACCAAAGAATTTGTGCTTGCAATCATTTTCAGGAAGAAACTGAGTATTATCTGAGAGAATTGTAGGGGTGTCAATACTTTTGGCCTCAACTGTATTTATATATTTACATATACAGCTCTGGCAAAAATCAAGAGACCAATGCACAGTTTTAATGTGCTTCTGATTAGGTGATCACCTGAACAAATCTTAACTATGGAAAGAATAAAAAACCCTGCTGTGGTGTTCACATTCCTCTTGAAAAAGGACAAGCTGGATGGCAAAAAGTGCTAGTAATATCCCAAAAGTTATAGGAATGAAAAAATGACTTTTAACTATGCCAAAGGAGTTGAAAAGAAAAGTCTTGGGTGAGGAAAAGAAGGGCTTAATTCTGGCTTTTCTAGCAGAGGGATACAGTGAGCATCATGTTACCTCCATCCTTAAAATTTCTAAGATGAATGTCCATTACAACCAGGTTAAGCAGCAGACATTGGGGACAACAAAACTAAAGACCGGCAGAGGGCGAAAGCGACTCTCCACTGACCAGGATAACCGCCATCTTATTTGAATGTCACTCAGCAACTGCAGGATGGCATCAAGTGACTTATAAAAGGAATGGCAAATGGCAGCTGGGGTGAAGTGGACAGCAGGAACAGTTTGCAACAAACTCCTAGAGGCAGGGCTCAAG
This sequence comes from Dendrobates tinctorius, assembly GCF_039654945.1. Taxonomy (NCBI): domain Eukaryota; kingdom Metazoa; phylum Chordata; class Amphibia; order Anura; family Dendrobatidae; genus Dendrobates; species Dendrobates tinctorius. The sequence continues at coordinate 4,363,441 of NW_027361773.1, forward strand.
TCATGTAAAGTTAGAAGAAAACCTTTCATCAATGAGAAGCAAAGGAGAGCCAGGCTGAAGTTTACCAAAGACCATAAGGATTGGACCATAGAGGACTGGAGTAAGGTAATCTTCTTTGATGAGCCTAATTTTCAGCTTTGCCCAACACCTGGTCATCTACTGGTTAGACGGAAACATGAAGAGGCGTACAAGCCACATTGTCTTACACCCACTGTGAAATTTGGTGGAGGATCGGTGATGATCTGAGGATGCTTCAGCAAAGCTGGAATTGGGCAGGTTAATCTTTGCAAAGGACATATGAATCAAGCCACATACATGGTTATCTTGGAAAAACAGTTGATTCCTTCTGCTCAGGCAATGTTACCCAACTCTGAGGACTGGTTTTTCCAGCAGGACAATGCGCAATGCCACTCAGAGAGGTCAATCAATGCGTAGATGAAGGACCACCACAACAAATCCCTGTCATGGCCTGCCCAATCTCCAGACCTGAACCCCATTGAAAACCTCTGGAATGTAATCAAGAGGAAGATGGATAGTGACAAGCCATTAAGCAAAGAAGAACTGCTTACATTTTTGGACCAGGAGTGGCATAAGGTCACCCAAAAGCAGTGTGAAAGACTGTTGGAAAGCATGCCAAGACGCATGAAAGCTGTGATTAAAAATCATGGTTATTCCACAAAATATTAATTTCTTAACTCTTCCTGAGTTAAAACATTAGTATTGCTGCTTCTAAATGATTATGAATTTGTTTTCTTAGCGTTATTTGAGGTCTGCAAACACTGCATTTTTTTGTTATTTTGACCATTTCTAATTTTTTTAAATTATATACAAAATTTAGTGCTTGGAAATTTGAAGACCTATAAAGAGAAAAATCAGACAAACTGAAAATTTTACAGTGGTCTCCTGTTTTTTGCCAGAGCTGTTTGTACAGTATTGTATTTAGGTGTGGGTAATGTCTACAAATCTTTTGTCTTATTTAACGACTTCTTTATCAATTTGTTTTTTGCTTAAAATATTATTTCATTGATGTTGTTTACAAAATTTAACATAAAAAAATTCTTAATCAAAAATGTATTTCTGGTGTTTTACTTTTTAGGACCATTAACATAATTAACAATCTGCATGCAAATGTTCATAAAAGTGCAAAAATCAGTCAATTTAGCTAATATCTTTCAAATTTATGGTACAATTTTAATGAATATAGCACGCTAGTAAAGAAATATGACTTTGTTAATAACAAAACATCAGGGGTAAAGAAACAAGCCAAAAAAATGGCAGAACAATAGATACGGTTAGATAAAACGTTAGTCCTTTGTGTCCACAGTAATCACTTTGACCCAATGATCAATGGCTGACATTAAATTCAGCAGATACACTGCATAGAAAGATGTCACTCAAGAGGCATAAGGCTTACTTTTGGTTGCCCAGTAGACTACGCATAAATTGTCATGACTCTAGCTTGCCCTGTTCAGATTACTTTTGATGGTGAAGATGCTGGGCTCACATACTTTACCTTAGATCCTGCATTCACCCTCAGTCTGTAACCCTACACCAACCAGGGAAGAGCGAAGTAGTAGTGTACCATAATACACCAACCAGACTAAAACAGTAATAGGAAAAGGGAAAAGGAAAATACCAATCATACAAATATACACACATAAACAACAGAGGTAAACAATGGGGAATGTAAGATGGGGTTAAACCAAAGTAAGAGAAGAAAGGGAATTATCACACACTCAAAACCTTGCGACAGTCACAGATAAATCCACCAAATGACCTCTCCAACAATAATCACCAAAAACCTACAGCCATACAGCACAAGCTAACTCTGACAATGAGTGCTAGCCAGGGCCCAGACTATATAGGAGAAGGGAGTGGCTAACAGTGCACAGCTGAGAGCCTTATTGTGGGAAAGCTTCCAGGAGCTCTTAACTGAGCAGATTAACCCGTGCACTGCTAAAAGAAACTTACACCATTTAATTTGAAGGTGAAGAACTTCTAATCAGTGCAGGTGTAAGAGAAATCAGATGCTGCAGTCTTCTGGCCCTCTGATGTGGTAATTCTGTGAAGGGAACCAGACATATGGCCTAATAATGCATGATCTGGTAGGGGATAATCATTACATCCCGTAGGACTTCCTCAGATTTTCTGACATTTGAAAATCCTTATGTCCAACAACAGCAAGTTGCATTGCGGGGCCATGGCTCTTGGAAAGGGAAACAATGGTGGCAATCAATAGTAATTTGCCCATATGGAATTAATTGAATACACTGGAGTCATTGCTCTGTCCATAAGAAATTATGTCGACTGACACAAAATTTTATCTTCCATGAGCTATGCTCTTTTACCCCTTAATCCCATATGACATACTATCCCGTCCATGTGCCCTGGGACTTAATTCCCAGGGACAAGATAGTACGTCATAGCAATCAGCTGCGCCCACGTGGTGAGCGCTGCTGATCGCGGCCGGGTGTCAGCTGATTGTCACAGCTGACACCCGGCACAATGTGTCAGGGGCGGTCACGGATCGCCCCCAACACATTAACCCCTTGCACACAGCGATCAAACACGGGAAGGGAAGCATCAGCAGGGAGGAGGCTCCCTCCGTGCTTCCCTGAGCCCCCCACGGCAGCGCAATGTGCAGCGCTGCTGTGGGGGGCTCCTTCCCTGCAGGTCCCCTAATCCAAGATGGCAATGGGGACCTTCGGGGGCCTGCAGGGAGCCGGCTTCCTCAGTGCCTGCAAAGCGCAGGCATGAGGAAGTCTGCTGCACTGCCTGTGATAGATCGCTGATCTGTCACAGTGATCTGTGATGTGACAGATCAGCGATCTGTCACAGGACAGTGATGTCCCACCTGGGACAATGTAATAAAGTTAAAAAAAAAAAGTGTTAAAATAATTTTTAAAAAATCGCCAAATAAATTAGAAAAAAAAAACATTCCCCCAATAAATTCATTTTTTGGAAATAATAAAAAAAAAAACAATAAAAGTACACATATTTTGTATTGCCGCGTCCTTAATGACCTGCCCTATGAAACTGTCCCATTAGTTAACCCCTTTAGTGAACCCCTTAAAAAGTAAAAATAAAACAAAGCAAAAAATAATGATTTGTTATCATACCACCGAACAAAAAGTGCAATAACGCGTGATCAAAAAGACGCATATAAATATCCATGGTACTGCTGAAAACGTCATCTTGTCCCGCAAAAAATGAGCCACCATACAGCATCATCAGCAAAAAAATAAAAAATAAAAAAGTTATAGCTCGCAGAATAAAGCGATGCAAAAATAATTATTTTTTATATAAAATAGTTTTCATTGCATAAAACCGACAAAACATAAAAAAAACCTAAATGAGGTATCGCTGTAACCGTACTGACCCGAAGAATAAAAGGGCTTTATCAATTTTATCACATGCGGAACGGTGTAAACGCACCCCCCTAAAAGAAATTCATGAAACGCTGGTTTTTGTTCATTCTGCGTCCCAAAACTCGGAATAAAAAGCGATCAAAAAATGTCACGTGCCCGAAAATGGTACCAATAAAAACGTCAACTCGTCCTGCAAAAAATAAGACCTAACATGACTCGGTGGGTCAAAATGCGGAAAAATTATATGTGGTGATGCAAAAACTATTTTTACAATGAAAAGCTTCTTTTAGCGTGTGACAGCTGCTAAACATAAAAACCCGCCATAAATAGTAAATCAAACACCCCGTTATCACCCTCTTAGTTAGGGAAAAATAATAAAATTAAAAGAAAATGTATTTATTTCCATTTTCTCATTATGGTTAGGGTTATGGCTAGGGCTAGGGTTAGGGCCAGGGCTAGGTTTAGGGCTAGGGCTAGGGTTAGGGTTAGGGTTAGGGCTGAGATTAGGGTTAGGGGTGTGTTGGGGTTAGGGTTGGAGTTAGAATTGGGGGTTACCAGTGTTTGGGCACATCAGATGCTCTCCAAATGCAACATGGCGTCTGATCTCAATTCCAGCCAATTCTGAGTTGAAAAAGTCAAATGGTGGTCCGTCCCTTCCAAGCTCTGCCATGCTCCGAAACAGTGTTTTACCCCCACATATGGGGTATCAGCCTACTCAGGACATTGCAAAACAACTCTTGGGGTCCAATTTCTCCTGTTACCCTTAGGAAAATAAAAAATTGGGGGCAAAAATATCATTCTTGTGGAAAAAAATGATTTTTTTATTGTCACGCCCGGGCGTTATAAACTTCTGTGAAGCACTTGGGGGTTCAAAGTGCTCACCACACATCTAGATAAGTTCCGTGGGGGGGTCTAGTATCCAAAACGGGGTCACTTGTGGGGAGTTTCAATAGTTTAGGTACATCAGGGGCTCTCCAAACGCACATGACACCCACAGGCCATTCCATCAAAGTCTGCATTCCAAAACGTCACTACTTCCCTTCAGAGACCCGACGTGTGCCCATACAGTAGTTTTCTCCCACATATTGGGTATAAGCATACTCAAGACAAATTGGACAACAACTTTTGGGGTCCAATTTCTCCTGTTACCCTTGGGAAAATAAAAAAATTGGGGACTAAAAGATCATGTTTGTGGAGAAAATATGATTTTTTTATTTTCATGCCCGGGCATTATAAACTTCTGTGAAACCCTTGGGGGTTCAAAGTGCTTACCACACATCTAGATAAGTTCCGTAGGGGGTCTAGTTTCCAAAATGGGGTCACTTGAGGGGGGTTTCCACTGTTTAGGTACATTAGGGGCTCTTCAAACGCACATGACACCCACAGGCCATTCCATCAAAGTCTGCATTCCAAAACGTCACTACTTCCCTTCCGAGACCCGACGTGTGCCCATACAGTAGTTTTCTCCCACATGTGGGGTATCAGCGTACTCAGGACAAATTGGACAACAACTTTTGGGGTCCAATTTCTCCTGGTATCTTTGGGAAAATAAAAAAAATTGGTGACTAAAAGATCATGTTTGTGGAGAAAATATGATTTTTTTATTTTCACGCCCGGGCGTTATAAACTTCTGTGAAGCACTGGAGGGGTAAAAGTGCTCACTACACATCTAGATAAGTTCCTTGGGGGGTCTAGTTTCCAAAATGGTGTCATTTGTGGGGGGTTTCCACTGTTTTGGTACATCAGGGGCTCTCCAAACGCGACATGGTGTCCGATCTCAATTCCAGCCAAAAACGTTAAATGGTGCTGATTCCCTTCCGAGCTCTGCCATGCGCCCAAATAGTGATCTACCCCCACATATGGGGTATCAGCCTACTCAGGACAAATTGCACAATAACTTTTAGGGTCCTGTTACCCTTGGAAAAATAAAAATTAAGGGTGAAAAGATCATTTTTGTGGAAAAAATATGATTTTTTAATTGTATGGCTGTATGTTATAAACTTCTGTGAAGCCCTTGGGGGTTCAAAGTTCTCACCACACATCTAGATAAGTTCCTTGTGGTGTCTAGTTTCCAAAATGATGTCATTTGTGGGGGGTTTCCACTGTTTTGGTACATCAGGGATTTTCCAATCGCGATATGGTGTCCGATCTCAATTTCAGCCAAAAACGTCAAATGGCGTTGCTTCCCTTCCGAGCTCTGCCATCCGCCCAAATAGTGGTTTACCCCCACATGTGGGGTATCAGCGTACTCAGGACAAATTGCACAATAACTTTTAGGGTCCTGTTACCCTTGGGAAAATAAAAATTGAGGGTGAAAAGATCATTCTTGTGGAAAAAATATGATTTTTTAATTGTACCGCTGTACGTTATAAATTTCTGTGAAGCCCTTATGGGCTCAAAGTTCTCACCACATATCTAGATAAGTTCCTTTGGTTTTCTAGTTTCCAAAATGGGGTCACTTGTGGGGGGTTTCCACTGTTTAGGTACATCAGGGGCTCTCCAAACGTGACATGGCGTCCGATCTGAATTCTGGCCAATTTTGCATTGAAAAAGTCAAACGGCGCTCCTTCCCTTCTGAGCTCTGCCATGCGCCGAAACAGTGGTTCCCCCCACATATCAGGTATCAGCGTACTCAGGACAAATTGCACAATATTTTTTGCAGTCCAATTTCTCCTGTTACCCTTAGTAAAATAAAAAAATTGAACATGAATTATTTTTTTTGTGAAAAAAAGTTATAAATGTTCATCTTTTTTTTTAAATATTCAAAAAATTCCTGTGACGCACCTAAAGGGTTAATAAACTTCTTGAATGTGGTTTTGAGCACCTTAAGGGGTGCAGTTTTTAGAGTGGTGTCACTTTTTGGTATTTTCTATCATATAGACCCCTCAAAGTGGCTTCAAATGTGATGTGGTCAGTAAAAATAAAATGATGTTGCAAAAATGAGAAATCGCTGGTCAATTTTTAACCCTTATAACTTCCTACCAAAAAAAAATTTTGGCTCCAAAATTGTGCTGATGTAAAGTAAACATGTGGGAAATGTTACTTATCAAGTTTTTTGTGTGCCGTATCTCTGTGATTTAAGGACATAAAAATTCAAATTTGGAAAATTGCAAAATTTTCGCCAAATTTCTGTTTTTTTCACAAATAAACGCAAGTTATTTAAATGAAATTTTACCACTAACGTGAAGTACAATATGTCACAACAAAGCAATGTCAGAATAACTGGGATCCATGGAAGCGTTTCAGAGTTATTACCTCATAAAGGGACAGTGGTCAGAATTGTAAAAATTGGCCCGGTCATGAATGTGCAAACCACCCTTGGGGGCCTAAGGGGTTAATACAAATGAAAAATATTTCTTTTTGTTAACACAAGAACTATTGCATGCTTAATAATGCCTATAACTACCACTAGGGGTCATTGTGAAACCCATTCAAAAGTACTGACTCTTGTGTAGAGATGGGTGAACCCAAAAAGTAAAGTTTTGGGTTCGTATTGAACACCTAGTGTTCCTTTACCTCTCCGTCATTGTTGTGTTGCCGTACATTATGTTGACATAGTAGGACGTCCTTTATAACCTCCATAATCTTCTGTATTGTCAATTATATAACTGCTACTGCTTAACTCTGATTCTTTGAAAATGTTATGAGAAAAATATTCTTCATCAGGCTCTGAGTCTATTTGTTGCTGATAGACTAACAACCAAGCATTGTTCTGGGTAGACATAAAAATGACAACAAGTATATTGACATCAGATCTGTGGGCTCACTTCCTGCATGAAATGCCTCTGAAGACAAAAGCAGACAAAAACTGGCCCACAGGAAAACAGGTAATTCCTCTGGTAGGCCCCTGTGCTAAAATGGGCATCCCACCTTCCTATATGAGCCGTAGTTGGCAAAATGAAAACAAACTTAATGCACTATGTACAGACTATGGCAGCATCTTACTCATTTACCAAATTACCCATTACATTATTTTATTGAAGCATAAGTGAACTTGAGAATGAGGTTAATGTACAGTAGTATAATAACATAAATATACTGAAACAAAATTACTACCCAAACAACCATGTAAGTGCTGGTATAGAAAGAGAAGTTTATTTACTTTCAGAAAATTTTTATTTTGGAATAAATATTCATTTTTCATCCAGAAAGAAAGAGTAAAAGGTCACACTCCACAAGTTGATGAAATGTGTGGCAGATTTATTGACACATGGGTTACATGTCGGCCAGGGAAGTGATATGGGGAGTGAAGAAACAGCTGACAACGGCAGTTTCGCGCTGTCGAAGCGCTTCATCGGGTCATAGGGTGGAAGGAAGTGACAGATTATTTAAGAAATCACATCACTTAGTTCCTCCTCCTTCCACAGCTGCTGTTTAAACAATATGAATACATACACCGATTAAAAACATACACCAAAGTTTCAGAATATATAAAAGCACAAATACAAGATACATACAAGTATGTCTAAAGCGAAGAATCAGAATAAAGAAAGAGGGAAAAATTGTAAAAAATACATAAATTTTATCATTTCGTAATTATGTACCGATATCCAACAAGTACATATACATAGCTGCCATATACCAGCGCTCTGCATGCCACACACCACCTGATTAATTACGGTAACAGTGGTGCCGTCCGCGTTTTTTCTGTTTCTTTAAATATTCATTTTTATTCTCATTATTGTGAGTCACTTCTGTTTCAATACCATCAATTACGTGGTTGCTTTGGTATTAATTTTGCTTCAGTATCTTAATGTCTTCATGACGTGCAACCAATGTAATAGGGCATTGTAAGTTTTTGGACAATTTTTGTGTATAATATTTGTACATAGTTGAACATTGGGCCCCCAAAATCAGTGTTACTGGTGGCTCCTTGGCAACCTAGTCTGAAACTGTACGCAGGTAGTCTTCCAACTAATTGAGGAATTGATGTAGCTCTCTTTACAGAATGTGAAACACTCCTCATTGTATATGGGCTATATTATTAAGGTGTATCTAAGTTGTATTCTTTTTCCTCTTTCTCAGCTGCTGAAGGAACCAACACAACAGAACAGACACCATCATGGCTACTGCTTGCTCCTGAGCATACTTCATATTATATCTGGTGAACAGTAAAGAAAGCTATGCACTCCTTATGTTTTTCCTTACTCTACCAGTAAAAACTAATTAAGATGATACTGTAAATGTTTTCTTTTTTCTTCTTTTAAATATGTAAAACATAAAAGGATGTCTTATATCCATTTAATGTGTAAATCAAAATTCACAAATAGGGTTGACCGATGTGACATGCTCGACATATACATCTGACATATAAATGTGAGTCTATCTTGAAAATTTGGCATTGAATCTAGCACTTCTTGGGGTCAGAGTTATGGACATTTCCTATTGATGAAATACATTTTATATCTTATGTAGTTGGCTATTAAATGTTACAGTTACTTTTATTCTGTTATATTAATTATTTTTCAAGATTTACAATAGGTTTTTTTAAACTAATTATCAATCTAAAACTAATTAATTGTGAAGACTCAGAATAAATAATATAACCTCTTTTAATACCTAAGTTGAACAACTACCTTTTCCTTGTGTATCACAGTATATTTGGCCTGAGATTGCCACCTTGTGGCCAGATACCTATTATTGCTGTAAGAACACACATCTAAGGTACTACAATACATAGTTTATCTCTATGCGAGTAAATGTGTTCTAAATATGTCCAGAAAGATATGTTTTCTAATGAAAGAAATAATGTGTCAAAAGAAAGAATTGCAATTCCATGAAGTTTTGCTTTTAAGCATAGTATAGTCCAAGCACTGTTTTATAAAGTTTATGCTGGAGGCTAACAATGAAATACCAATACAATCTAGAGGGCTATTCAGAATGTAAGAGATATTCATACATAGTACTTAGCAGATCTACTCATATGTGCCAGGGGCTTAGTGGCGAATTTTCTGCACGGGGCCAACTAAGCGCTTTCAGCAGATACAGTGAATCTTGTCCCAATTCATTTATGTGTTGGCTTTTATAATCCACATAAATATAACATTTCAGAAGCAATGGATTAGACCAAGCATCTTGTCTGAATGCATGCACTGTCAAATATTTCAGCTGAAAATATAATGAGAAAGCGACACAATAAAATAGGATAAGCCGCACATTGTTGGACATCAGGATGGAAGACACATTGAGAATAATCCATATGAAACAAAATATTGCCTTGAAATGTTGTTCAACTGCATATGCGCCATTCTCCGAAGCCTGTATATGGTAGCAGCAGACAAGGTAAGAATCCTTCAAGGATTTAAAAAAATATAATGTTTTAGACGGAGGAGGAAAAAGTGTAGTTTTTATCAACTGAATATTATTGCAATACCCTGGTATGAAGCATAAGGAATTGACAAACATATCTGCTTCATTTAACAGGAGTTAAATCACATGCAGTAGACTGCATTAATTCCAATCTATCTTCAATGAGAAGTGTAACTGAGTAATACTTGTTTCTCTTTATCTTACCGCTTCCAAGGAAATAATCTTCTAGAAATATAAAGCTGAAAAATCTCTTTTGCCATATTGTGCTTACATCAACTAGAAATGACCTTAAGGGCAGAAAAGTTGTAGTAACTTAATTTCTACTCATTAAGCAGAACTTTAGAAATCAATCAGGTGATTAAGAATTTTAACATTTACCATTGCTCAACCCTTTTGTTTCGTGTGGACTCTTCAACCACTATATATGGGGAATAAAGCACCTTCTAAAATTAAAAAGCAAACACTGACACTTCGCAGAAGTGATTTAACAAGAATGGTAAGGATATATTTACACATTGCAATCATGCTGTTGCTTAAAAAATACTTAGTTTTGCCACAGTTTTTCAAAATTGTGGCAAAAAAATGTGGTTCCACCGCAATAGCAGCAGAAGAATGAAAGTGGCCGCATATGAATGCAGCCTAATAATTCTGGAAAAATTGCAAAATAGCAATACCAAAAACCTTATGCATTGCCCAACAGGATAAGCAACCCAATAGAGTATGGTTTTGAATATTAGCATGAACAAAAGATGAAAAATAGAATGAGCTTTTGGCTGATTAAGATTATGTAGCCTATTTTTACCTAAAGAGTTTTCATGAGATTATCGTACTAAAACTAATTATTCCTAGGCAGAAATATCTTTTTTTCATGCAAATATTTCATACACTGTATATTGATGCACCCTGAGGAAGTGTGGACAAAATGGGTGTTGGGACGTGGAACTTACCCAGCTATTGCATCAACCTATGTGAGTCACAGTACATTACAGATGAACACGGTCAGTGGAGCGCCAACGAGTGGTGAGAAGTAACTTTATTCCACAACATGTTTCAACAACCAGACATCGTCTTCATCAGGTGACTATGTCTGTTAGGCGCCAAGGTTCTCCCACTTCACAGGGGGAATCTCAAGCCATGTCCACTGCGGTCTCCCATTCCTCTACAGCCGCAGAGGTTCCTGCTCAGCAAAGATGTCGGTCCCAGCGTCTTGCCCGGGGTAATGTTTGGCGTCTGGTTGCTACTCCAGGTTCAGCTATTGTACCATGCATGAGTCAGTGGCGAGCAGACGCTCTTGAGACTAAGTCCTGTTTTTCTCCTACTGAGCATGCCGGTGGGATGACCTCTCAATGCAGGTCGGAGGTCACATGCTCAGGTTCTATTGCAGCTTGGATTGGACTATCAGGAAGGTCCCGGAAGGCTGCGTCTATAAAAGGATCACACGACCGCACAGCCGTGCGCTAATATAGAAAAAGATTACAGCATGTGGAGTCAGTGCTGCATGCATGTATGAATGTCTCTGGTGAATGACTCATTATGACACCCCTACCCTTGGTACGCATGTGTTGTGTAGCCTAGCCTGCTAGTGCCCAGGCTGAGGTCCAGGTAGAGGCAGAGAGTCAGAGACTGGCATCAGCATCCACCGGTGGCTTTGTCTGTATGCCACGGTGCACATAGTCTGCACTCCTCGGTGGTCAGTGTTCATTAGAGGCATCCACAGGTGCGACACCGCACGCTGTTGGTCTAGAGGGACTCAGACCTCATGTCCTTGAGGCTGAGTTCCGTGACCATTTACTGAGCGCTCTCTTGCCGAGTGCTGTGTGTCTTAACAGGCTCTGGCATTTATGTTCCGCGGTACTGTGGTTCTGTGATGTAACAGAGTCCTCTCCTGTTCACACCGGGTGACGTTAACCCGCATGTGACCTTTTGTATACCGCTATATCCATCAACCATTACTAAGCAGCAGTTTACCACCTCTGCACGGTGGACCCCGGGCTGCGAACGCACCTTACTATTATTTTATTATTTGGTGCGTTCCGCCAGCCCTAACAACGTCTGGTCGTTGAAACATGTTGTGGAATAAAGTTTCTTCTCAGCACTCCTTTGTGCTCGCCTGACCGTGTTCATTTGCATCCTCTATAGTCTATCCTTTTTTGAGGGTTCATGGCTGGTGCTGCCTTGGATTCATCATCTTTCTACAGCCCTCCTCCTATGTGGCCCGGTCCTCAGCGCTCCCCAGAGACCGTCTGTCCTATTTTGACAGTACATTACATGATCTTTCTTTGGATTGCTGTTTACTGTATACTAGATGGTGGCCCGATTCTAACGCTTCGGGTATTCTAGAATATGGCCAGCGGGGGTTATACTCACCTTCTGATGGGCCCTGATCTCCTCTCCATGCTCCCGGCATCTTCCGGTCCCAGTAATATTTAGCGCGAAGGACCAGAGATGGCGTCACTCTCGTGAGAGCGCAGCGTCATCAGTGGTCTTTCGCGCAAAGCATTACTGGGACCGGAAGATGCCGGGCACTTGGTGAGAGGAGGGAAAGAGTCCGGGGGCCGTCGGAAGGTGAGTATATCACTATTTTTTATTTTACTTCTATTTTTTACAGGTTTATGGTACCCAGGGCATGGAGGAGAGTCTCCTCTTCTCCGGACCCTGGGTGCCATCCACACATAGAGCGCTGCTCCAGTTATCTCCCTGCTGCTTCACCGCTGACCTCCATGCTGCAGATGACCCGCGGCTAGCGCCGCAGATCACCCGACAGTAGTGGTGGCGTGCGTTGTTTGAATTCCACGTCAATTCGCGGCCAGACTGCGCATGTCGCTGAATGGTCGCTGCCGGCTGGGCGCGACCAATCAGCGATGCGGGATTTCCGTTACAGACAGACAGACAGAATTAGACGATTATATTGTATATTCTTCACTTGGGGCTATTGATGGTCTACAATTGCTGGCAATTTACATAGTGTTGATAGCATATGATTTAGAATGTTACACAAGACATGACCATACAGACTACACACAGTATTGAGCTTCATTTCTGTCACTTTTGAAATGAGCTCCAGTTAGGCACTGGCACTTTAAATGATATTTTAACCCCTTAACCCCCGGAGCTTTTCTCGGTTTTGCATTTTTCTTTTTTTGCTCCCTTTCTTCTCAGAGCCATAACTTTTTTATTTTTCCATCAATACGGCATGTGAGGGCTTGTTTTTTGCGGGACGAGTTGTACTTTTGAACAACATCATTGGTTTTACCATGCACTGTACTCAAAAATGGGAAAAAAGTTCCAAGTGCAGTGAAATTGCAAAAAGTGCAATCCCACACTTGTTTTTTGCTTGGCTTTTTTGCTAGGTTCACTAAATGCTAAAACTGACCTGTCATTATGATTCTCCAGGTCATTATGAGACACCAAATATGTCTAGGCTCTCTTTTATCTAAGAGTTGAAAAAAAATTCCAAATTTTGCTAAAAAAAATGCACAATTTTCCGAGACCAGTAGCGTCTCCATTTTTCAAGATCTCAGGTTGGGTGAGGGCTTATTTTTTGCATGCCGGGCTGAAGATTTTAATGATACCATGTTTGTGCAGATACGTTCTTTTGATCGCCCGTTATTGCATTTTAATGCAATGTCGTGGTGACCAAAAAAAACGTAATTCTGGCATTTTGATTTTTTTTCTCCCTACGCCGTTTAGCGATTAGGTTTTTATCTTTTTTTATTGATAGATTGGGCGATTCTGAATGCGGAAATACCAAATATGTGTAGGTTTGATTTTTTTATTGTTTTATTTTGATTGGGGCAAAAGGGGGTGATTTAAACTTTTGTTTTTTTTATTTTTTTTTTTTTTAAACACTCTTTTTTTACTTTTGGCATGATTCAATAGCCTCCATAGGATAGGAGGCTAGAAGCATGCCATACTTGTTCGGCTCTGCTACAAATAGGCGATGCGCTGATCACCTATATGAAGCAGAAATATAGTATTGCTATGAGGGCCGACCACAGAGTGGCGCTCATAGTAATCTACCATCAACAACCATAGAGGTCTTTATGAGACCTCTGGTTGTCATGGCAATGCGTCGCTGACCCCCGATTACATGATGGGGTCGGCGATGTGCTCAATTCTGGCCCGGCGCAGGAAGTACTAGTTATTTAGCTGCTGTCAGCGTTTGACAGCGGGATTTAACTAGTTAATAGGCACGGGCAGATCGCGATTCTGCCCTCGCCTATTGCGGGCATATGTCAGCTGTTTATATCTGAACCCAGTACTCCAGTGCTGCAAGGCTACAGTGCTGACCACTGAGTGACTGTGGTGCCTGTATTCACAAAAAAGAGAAAAATGTTGTCCTCATTTGTCATCCATTTCTTAATATACAAAATAAAATTGAATCAAGAAACCAATTAATAAAGTAATTTAGCAGATGTGAGTGAGAATATTTGGTCATTATTAGTGATAGGCATACCCAGGGATGGTCGGGTCTGGCAAGTTTAGCTGAATATCTAAAAAGGTTTGTTTTGGGTACCAGAATGGTACCCGAACCTGGACCCCATTCAACTGAATGGGGGAACCGATCATCCATTGTTGCCAAGCTGTCATCTGCATAACAGGGTAGCAAACACAGGCTCTGATCAGCGGTAATATTATTACCGCCTATCAGAGATCTGCAGTTTCCATGCTGTCAGATGACCATTTTAGCCAGCACTGTGACTGGTGGTGAAAAGGTTACCACCAGTCACAGACATCGGCTGATGAGAGAGTACTACACCCATCAGTCAAAGCCTTATGACGCTGATAACAATGAGAGCAGACATCGCTGATGGGAGGATTCATCAGTCGGCATCTGTGCTATAAATAAATAAGAAAAAATGATGTGGGGTTTCTTCTATTTTTTAAAATCAGCACAAAGCTGTCAGCTTTATCATGACAGGTTATCAAGATGAGAGGGGTCCCTCGCAGTTTTCTATTAATCATTTAAGAAACAATCAAATGACTCAATTGCGAGAACTATATTTTAAAATCAGCACAATGCTGTCAGCTTTATCATGGCAGGTTATCAAGATGAAAGGGGCCCCATGCAGTTTTCTTTTAATCATTTAAAAACAATTAATCAAATGACTTGTTCTCTCCATTTTTCACAACCAGCCAAGCTAAAGCAAACAGCTGTAGGCTGGTATTCTCAGACTTCGAAAGGGCCTTTGAAATTGCCTCCCCAGCCTGAAAATAGCAGCCTGCATCTGTCCTAAAAAAGTGCCACTATTAGATGCCCCAATTCTGAAGCATTGCCCATTTTCTCCCATTTGCTCTGGTGCTGTCATATATGTCCTGGTTCGCAGATGTTTAACAACTCTGATGCCGCTGTCAATGTTGACAGTGAAATTGAGGAGCATCACAGAGGGACTGAGCTTCCAGTCTGCTTCTATCGGCACAGCGCATTGTGTCGATGGTATTCATGGTGACCCCCAGCTGCAAGATGGAAGTTGGGTCATTCAGAGTCCTAAAGGGAAGGTGGCCTGTGAGCGCTTGCTAAGAGCAGAAGCTGACACACCTCCTCTCCTGACTGTCAGATGCTGCTCTAATGCCCTACAGTGCAGAAGCATTGCAGAATATTAGATCAGCAATCTGTTATTATACAGTAATATCTCATCCTGGGACAGTATAAAAAAGTTAAAAAAATTTCCTAAAAAGTGTAAAAATATTTTAAAAAATCCTCAAATAAAAAGCAATAACAAAGGAAAAAAAATCATTCCAATAAATACATTTATTTCTGTAAAAAAAATCCACACATTTGGCATTGCGGCTGTCCCGCTCGTTAAGCCCTTCAGTGAACACTGTAAAAATTAAATAAATAAAAACTAGGTAAAATACTATGCTTAGTGTGGAGCATTCCGATACTGCAAATATCGGGTATCGACCGATATTCGCGGTATCGGAATTCCGATACTGAGTTCCGATACTTTTTGCATATCGAAAACCGGAATCGGAAGTTCCCATAATGCTATGAGCCAGTTTGATTTGATTCAGCCAATGAGGAATCCTAAGACGTGTGGGCACATCCTGTTAGGCATGTAGGCATGTTAACTAATGGCATGGCTGTGATTGGCTGCTGAAATGATGTCATGATGCACTATAAAAGCCGCCTCCGCCATTTTGGGTTCACTTTGCTGTGAATTCAATTAGGGACAGGACGCTGCTGTTCAGACTCTGAGGGACAGTTAAAAAAAGCGAATTTCTATATAGTGCTTTACCCAGGCTACTTTATCAACCGCTGTAGCTTTCTTTTGCCTTGCAGCGTTGTTCACAGCTGTCTGCAAGGTCTGTGTGTGTGAGTGCAGCTCACGCTGTAGTGTTCTGTAGCCACCTCTGGTTGTAGTCCGCTCAGCGTGCATCACTGCCTCATACATAGTCCTTTTTTTGTTTTATTGCTGCTCATTTTTCCTGATTTCTCCTATTAGTGTGCTTTCATCCGTATCCATCTACATTGGTTGCAAACACTATATAGGAGTAGATAGCGGAGCCTTTCTGCAGCCTTTCAGTGCTAGTGCACAGTTCTCTGCACTGTTCACGGCTGTCTGTGAGGTCTCTTTGTGTGAGTGCAGCTCACGCTGTAGTGTGTTCTGCAGCCACCTCTGGTTGTAGTCCGCTCAGCCATGCGTCACTGCCTCATACATTGTCCTTTTTTGCTGTAGTGCTGCTTATTTTTCCTGAATTTCTCCTATTAGTGTGCTTCCATCCGTATCCAGCTAGATAGGTTGCAAACACTATATAGGAGTAGATAGAGGAGCCTTTCTGCTGGCTGTGCCCTGCAGCCCCAGCCAGATTAGTATTAGCCTATTTTTGTAGCCTCATCTATTGCATTGTAGGTTACCTTCCTGCATTGTAATAGCTAAAAAATTTTGTGATACTATCGCTTTTACATCTTTGGTCACATCCTTTTTTGTGTGAAAAAAACACGTAAAAAAAGTTCACCAAACACTCCACTTTCCAGTTGTGTAGGACACATTAGCTCATATTAAAGTGTAGTCCATACTTTATAAAATTAGTGTTTCTTATACCTGTTAGCAGCTGTTCAGGAATAAGCACACTAAGCCCTTAGTACTTTTCTGCCTATCTTTATCAGTCTACCAAGATGAAGAAGGAAGGGAGTAAGGCACGTGGTTGTGGAGTATCAGCAGGGAGAGGACGTGGGGATTCTGTACCTGCTGCGGGCACCAGTGACTCAGTATCCCCCAGTTTTCCCAGGGAACAGTCCTTTATGCACAGCTTTGTAGGAGCTCGCCGTACCCCACTGCTGCGGGAGGAACAAATTGAAGCCGTTTGTCAGATGGATGGCAGCTAGCGCATCAACTTCAATTACTTCCACATCCTCTCAGGTCAAGAGCACTAAAGAGCAACCATCTGTCTCTTCACCACCTGCCAAATTGCCCAGGCAGTCAGAGAGCCCTGGACAGGAGCCATCTCTACTTCAGTTCTCTGAATCTCTTGGCTTGGAAAGAGGGGGCCAGCCAAGCAGCATTCTAGAATGTGAAGAAGAGGGAGTATGCAGTGATGCGCAACTGCTTTGTCTCTCTGAATCTGAAGAGGCTGGTGGGCCAGTGCCTATGGTCAGCACACCTCAGTACGCATCTGATGATGAGACTCAGGTGCCACTTTCTGGTGCGTACTGTGCTGGCGAGACTACCCAGGAGAAGCAGGTGTTTGAAGAGGCTAGTGTAGATGATGAGGACACTGAGCCATCATGGCGTGAGGAACAGGAAGGAACTCACAACTGGTGAACCAGAGAATGAACTCACAACAACTCTGGCTCCACTATGTTTGTAGTATTAACCCTGGGCTCCAACACCGCCAGTTGCTGCTCAGAAGTGCCGTCTGCACAGTCAACATATGCTCCAGTGTTATTGGGGTTCAGTAATGTCAGGTGATCCCCAGCTGTGTGTCAGGCAATTTCTCCTGCTCTGTCCACACTCACACAACTACAGATTTTAAACTTGCTCCAATTAGGCCTCTGTCTCCACTCTGCTTGTAGTATTTACCCTGGGTTCCAGCACCGCCAGCTGGTTCCCGACAGTGTCTTTGGCACGGGTACTCCCTCCTGCCCAGCCTGGTTCCAGCATGCCAGCTGTTTCCGGGTAGTGTCAACGTCACTTTGCCTCCAAAACTTTGTCCTGTCGTGTTGCGGTCGGGTTAGCCGACTCTATGGTGCCGGCAGTTTAGGTGCTTCCTATGTGGGCTGCGGGATCTGGCAATAAAGGCTGGTTCCGTAGTGCCAATAGGACAAGCACCCCCTGTAGGACTGTGGGTTTTGGTAACTGCGGCCGGCTCGCGGCCTTGCAACTTTGTTTTTCATGGGTGCCTTCTGCTACCCATCCAGGTTCCAGTACCGTCAGCTGGTTTTCGGCAGTGCCTTTGGCTTAGGTGCCTCCTTCTCGGTATCCGAGTTCCAGCAACGTCTGCTGGTCCTTGGTAGTGCTTTCTGGCACAGGTACCTCCTGTTTAGTAACTGGGTTCCAGTACCATCAGCTGGTCCTTGGTAGTGCCATGGGCTCTTGTTCCTTCTGCTGCCCCTCCGGGTTCCAGTACTGTCAGCTGGTCCTCGGTAGTTACATTGGCTCTTGTAACTTCTGCTACCCATTCGGGGTTCTAGCACCATCAGCTGGTTCTCGGCAGTATCTTTGGCTTAGGTGCCACCTTCTCGGTATCCGAGTTCCATCAACGTATGCAGGTCCTTGGTAATGCTTTCTAGCACAGGTACCTCCTGCTTAGTAACCAGGTTCCAGTACCATCAGCTGGTCCTCGGTAGTGCCATTGGCTCTTGTTCCTTCTGCTGCCCCTCCGGGTTCCAGCACCGTCAGCTTGTCCTCGGTAGTTCCATTGGCTCGTGTAGCTTCTGCTACCCATCCGAGTTCCAGTACCGTCAGCTGGTTCTCGGCAGTGTCTTTGGCATGGGTACTCCCTCCTGCCCAGCCTGGTTCCAGCACGCCGGCTGTTTCTGGGTAGTGTCAACGTCACTTTGCCACCGATACGTTGTCCTGTCATGTTGCGGTCGGGTTAGCCGACTCTATGTTGCCTGCAGTTTAGGTGCTTCCTATGTGGGCTGCGGGATCTGGCAATAAAGGCTGGTTCCGTAGTGCCAATAGGACAAGCACCCCCTGTAGGACTGTTGGGTTTTAGTAACTGCGGCCGGCTCGCGGCCTTGCAACTTTCTTTTTCATGGGTACCTTCTGCTACCCATCCGGGTTCCAGTACTGTCAGCTGGTTCTCGGCAGTGCCTTTGGCTTAGGTGCCTCCTTTTCGGTATCTGAGTTCCAGCAACGTCTGCTGGACCTTGGTAGTGCTTTCTAGCACAGTTACCTCCTGCTTACTAACTGGGTTCCAGTACCATCAGCTGGTCCTCGGTCGTGCCATTGGCTCTTGTTCCTTCTGCTACCCATCCAGGTTCCAGTACCGTCAGCTGGTTCTTGGCAGTTCCTCTGCCTTCTTGTACCTTCTGCTACATTTCCAAGTTCAAGCCTTTTGAAATGGTTTTTGGTAATCACTCTGGATCTCCCTGACAATGACCCTGAAGACGACGACCCTGAAGACCACCCCGAAGAAGACGATGACCCCGAAGACGATGACCCTGAAGACGATGACCCTGAAGACCACGACAACCCCAAAGACGACCCTGAAGACGACGACCCTGAAGACAACCCCAAAGAAGACCAAAAAGATGACCATGAAGAAGATGACCAAGAGGACAAAGAACATGAAAACAACCACCAAGATACAGAACAACAAGAGACAGAAGACCAAGAAGCAGAAGACCAAGAAGCAGAAGAACAAAAGCAGAAGAACATTAAGCATAAGACTAAAAATCAGAGCAAAAGATATTATCTAAATTATAAGCAGAAGAAGACTAAGCAGTGTATGGGGGTGAGTCCGTTCCTCCTCGTGGTGCCCCTGGAAAATGCCTGCTGCTGCAGGCCAATCTGAACGCGGACAAATCCTGTTGTAAATCTTTTGTGACAGGCAGAACGGAAGGTGTAATCTTCAAACTTTTATAGATAACAACTACAGGAATGCCTGTCACAAATAAGAATATAATGAAGAAGAAGAATAGGAAGAAGATGAAGAAGTAGAATATGAGGAAGAATAATAGCTGAATAAGAAGAATATGAAGAATGTAAAAAAAAAGAATAATAGGAAGAAGGTGAAGAAGAAGAAGATGAATAAGGTGAAGAAGTTGATGAAAAAGATGCTGCTCCTGCTGAGGATCATGAAGGAGAAAGTGTGGGAGAAGTAAAAAAGAAGGTGAAGAGCATGGAAGTAGTGAAACATACATATCTGACAAAATATAAAAAAGTTAATATAGTCAATATCTTTGTAACTCCTTACGTCTTAAAAAAATTAATTCCTGCTATTGCATTTGATTGGGCTAAACCTCTATGCCTTTAATGTCTCCTCCACCTTCCCCAAAACATTTTACATTATTCTTAGTTGTTTTCCTTCATGTAGAATAAACCTACAAGGAAAGAAAGGGTTTATTTTCATTCCGATATTTCTGTCCCATTGACTTGCATTGGTTTCCGGTATCGGAATCGGCGATATCCGATACTTTTTCCCGATATCGGAAGGTATCGCTCAACACTAACTATGCTTTATCATCATACTGCCAAACAAAAAGTGCAATAAAATTCAACAAAAATAATGAATGTTAATAAAAATGGTACCACTGAAAACATCATCTTGTCTCACAAAAAACAAGCTACCATAAAGCTCCATCAGCGGAAACATAAAAAAAGTTATAGCTCCCAGAACAAAGCGATGCAAAAATAATTATTTTTTCTATAAAATAGTTTTCATTCTGCAAAAAAGTTATACAAAGCTGGTATTGCGGTAATTGTACTGACCCAAAAAATAAAGCTGCCTTATCAATTTACCACACATGGAAAAATATGAATGAGAAAAAAAACAATTCCTGAATTACAGGTTTTTTTTTTTTAAATTCTACTTCACAAAAATTAGAATAGAAAGCGATCAAAAAATGTCATGTGCCAAAAAAATGCTATCAATAAAACAAAAAAGAAGCTGTCATTTGACTCTGTGTCAGCCAAAATAAGGAAAAATTATAGCTCTCTAAATATGGTGATGCAAAAACTATTTTTTTGCAATAAAAAGCATCTTTTTGCATGTGACAGCTGAAAAAAATAAAAACCCAATATAAATATGGTATCGCTGTAGTCGCACCAACCCGAAGAATAAAGTTGTTTAATCACTTATACCACACGAGGAACAGCGTAAAAAATAAATAAAACTTATTCTTCACCTGCTATTGATTTGCTTATTCTACCTCCCAAAGATCCCAGTAAGGCTCGACTGACATTTATACTGCACTATGCGCTGACCGCTTTCACCGGGGTTTCCACGTACAACTCTGAAATAAGTGATTCAGACAGAATCCCCGATGGATGTTTCCCTATAATGAGGCAGATGGAGGCACTGGGGATACCATAGGACCCGTGATTCAGCGTTGTCCATTTTAAAAAGTACGGTTGACCTAAGTTTTGTGCTCTTCTGAAAAGTAGGATAATGCTGAACAAAAGCCAGATGAAGTCCAGAGTAACTCTGCTGCCGCATTATAGTGATTGGATCCCTCGAGGGTTTCATCTGTCACATCATTCAAAGATTTAGATAGAAACACTCAGCGTAGAGCGCTGCATAAATGTGATGTTAAAATCATGTTATCTAAGGCTAGGTTCACATTTGCGTATATGTGCGCAGTATATCATCTGCATATGCAAACGCATGCAAAAACGCAGCCCCAACTCACCTTTTGGCATATAGCCTTCAGCCGAAACGTGCATTGGGGCTCCATTACCCTCAGGAGGTAAATCATGTTGCATGCTATTCAGTAGATATTTGAGGTCTGTTATCTTCTTTTCCCCTTTTTTGGGGAATTCATGATTTGTGAATTCCCCTTTCTTTTCTATTTATTGTGCACTTTAGCTTTATAGCAATTTGACTATGACAGCATTTCGTGCAGCCTCTCACTGGTTCTATTGTGGGTCTTGGAGCCTTTTTGTGGTTTCCCACTCTTTTTAAACCTTGTTTGTGAATCATGTGCTTTATTTGGATAATTAATAAAATTTATACTTTTATAAATATGTTTTTTTTGGTTCATTAGGTTTCTTTTTTCGGATTTATATTGGGCCATATTGGATTTATGATCTAGATGTAATTGATCTCTTCAGACTCGTGAATATCTTTGGCTACCTTGGGCAATTAAAGCACTATACATAGCACCTTATGTTCACATTTGGATATTTTATTTACACTATTTGCACTTTATTTGCATATTAATCCCTATGGGTGTTCCCGTGTGTTTCTCATATATGAATTTTAATTTAAATTGGCATTAATTTATCATATTATACACTTGCACTTTATATAATTATTTTACTTTTTTGTGTGAGCAATTTACATTTATTTTTTGATTAATTTTTTTTTATTATTTTTTATGTTTGTTGTCACCATTTTTTATGCTCAGTGTATTTCCCATTTTTTATCTTTTTTCTAATGTGGTCCTTTTGTCTTAGTGATTGCAGGTAGTAATTATGTGCCATTCGCACTATTTATTTGTTTTATATTTGTGTACTAATAAAAGATTTATCATTTTAAGACAAATCTCCGCCCCAGTCTCAGGTCTTTTGCAGACTCCAACAGGTTTTCTTCAAGAATGGTCCTGTATTTGGCTCCATCCATCTTCCCATCAATTATAACCATTTCCCCTGTCCCTGCTGAAGAAAAGCAGGCCCAAACCATGATGCTGCCACAGTGGGGATGGTGTGTTAGGGTGATGAGCTGTGTTGCCTTTACGCCAAACATATCGTTTGACATTGTTGCCAAAAACTTAGATTTTGGTTTCATCTGACCAGAGCACCTTCTTCCACATGTTTGGTGTGTCTCCCAGGTGGCTTGTTGCAAACTTTAAATGACACTTTTTATGGATATCTTTGAGAAATTACTTTCTTCTTACCACTCTTCCATAAAGGCCAGATTTTTGCTGTTTATGACTGATTGTTGTCTTATGGACAGACTGTCCCACCTCAGCTGTAGATCTCTGCAGATCATCCAGAGTGATCTTGGGCCTCTTGGCTGCATCTCTGATCAGTCTTCTCCTTGTTTGAGATGAAAGTTTAGAGGGATGGCCGTGTCTTGGTAGATTTGCAGTGGTATGATACTCCTTCCATTTCAATATGATCGCTTGCACAGTGCTCATTGGGATGTTTAAAATTTTGGAAATCATTTTATATCCAAATCCAGCTTTAAACTTCTCCACAACAGTATCATGGACCTGCTGTGTTCCTTGGTCTTCATGATGCTCTCTGTGCTTCAAACAGAACCCTGAGACTATCACAGAGCAGGTGCATTTATATGGAGACTTGATTACAGGCAGGTGGATTATATTTATCATCATTAGTCATTTAGGACAACATTGGATCATTTAGAGATCCACAGTGAACTTCTGGAGTGAGTTTGCTGCACTGAAGGTAAAGGGGCCGAATAATATTGCACGCCCCACTTTTCAGTTTTTGAATTTCCACAAAAATTTAAAATAACCAATAAATTTCGTTCAACATCACAATTGTGTCCCACTTGTTGTTGATTCTTCACCAATAATTTACATCTGGTATCTTTATGTTTGAAGCATGAAATGTGGGAAAAGGTTGAAAAGTTCAAGGGAGCCGAATACTTTCGCAAGGTACTATATACAGTATATGTTTTAATACTTACCATCTCTGTATCCTTTTGACTG
This sequence comes from Dendrobates tinctorius, assembly GCF_039654945.1. Classification (NCBI taxonomy): domain Eukaryota; kingdom Metazoa; phylum Chordata; class Amphibia; order Anura; family Dendrobatidae; genus Dendrobates; species Dendrobates tinctorius. The sequence continues at coordinate 4,386,904 of NW_027361773.1, forward strand.
GTTTTATATATGTCTGCCTCTTGGTCCTTTGTGTTTCTCTTAATAACGCTGTATATATATATAGATATATCTAGATATATTTGCATATATATATATATTTATATACAGTATATATATGCTGTATGTACAGTATATTAAACATGAACACACCTTAACACACACACACACCGACAAATTTGCTGAATTTCTTTCATTCTTAGTGGTACAGAGGTGACTGGGCAGAGTAGGCTGATCTGCTTCACTCTGCTGTTCAGTGCTTTGGAAAAATCGCTAAATAAATGTAAAAAAAATATTCCCTAATAAATTCATTTTTTGGAAATAAAAAAAACAATAAAAGTACACATATTTGGTATCACTGCGTCCGTAACGACCTGCCCTATAAAACTGTCCCATTAGTTAACCTCTTTAGCGAACCCCTTAAAAAATAAAAATAAAAAACAAAGCAAAAAATAATGATTTATTATCATACCGCCCAACAAAAAGTGCAATAACGCGCGATCAAAAAGACGACTATAAATATCCATAGTACCGCTGAAATCGTCATCTTGTCCCACAATAAATGAGCCACCACACAGTATCATCAGCGAAAAAATTAAAAAGTTATAGCTCGCAGAATAAAGCGATGCAAAAATAATTATTTTTAATATAAAAAAGTTTTCATTGCATAAAGCGCTAAAACATAAAAAAAGACATAAATGAGGTATCGCTGTAACCGTACTGACCCGAAGAATAAAACCGCTTTATAAATTTTACCGCACGCAGAACGGTGTAAGCGCACCCCCCCAAAAGAAATTCATGAAACGCTGGTTTTTGTTCATTCTGCGTCCCAAAAATTGGAATAAAAAGCGAATAAAAGATATCATGTGCTCGGAAATGATAAAAATAAAAACGTCAATTCGTCCCGCAAAAAATAAGACCTCACATGACTCAGTGGATCAAAATATAGAAAAATTATAGCTCTCAATATGTGGTGATGCAAAAACTATTTTTACATTAAAAAGCGTCTTTTAGCATGACAGCTGCCAAATATAAAAACCGCCATAAATAGTAAATCAAACTTCCCGTTATCACTCCCTTAGTTAGGGAAAAATAATACAATTTAAAAAAATGTATTTATTTCCATTTTCCCATTAGGGCTAGGGCTAGGGTTAGGGTTAGGGCTAGGGTTAGGGCTAGGGCAAGGGTTAGGGATAGGGCTAGGGCTAGGGTTAGGGCTGAGATTAGGGTTAGGGGTGTGTTGGGGGTTAGGGTTGGAGTTAGGATTGGAAGGTTTCCACTGTTTGGGCACATCAGGTGCTCTCCAAACGCAACATGGCATCTGATCTCAATTCCAGCCAATTCTGCACTGAAAAAGTCAAATGGTGCTCCTTCCCTTCCAAGCCCTGCCATGCGCCCAGTGTTTTACCCCACATATGGGGTATCAGCCTACTCAGGACAAATTGCAAAACAACTTTTGGGGTCCAAATTCTCCTGCTACCCTTAGGAAAATAAAAGTTGGTGGCAAAAATATCATTTTTGTGGAAAAAAATATGATTTTTTTATTTTCACGCCCGGGCGTTATAAACCTCTGTGAAGCACTTGGGAGTTCAAAGTGCTCACCACACACCTAGATAAGTTCCTTAGGGGGTCTCGTTTCCAAAATGGTGTCATTTGTGGAAGATTTCCACTGTTTAGGTACATCAGGGGCTCTCCAAAGGCAACATGACACCCGCAGACCATTCAATCAAAGTCCGCATTCCAAAACATCACTACTTCCCTTCCGAGCCCCGACGTGTGCCCATACAGTAGTTTTCTCCCACATATGAGGTATCAGCGTACTCAGGACAAATTGGACAACAACTTTTGTGGTCCAATTTCTCCTGGTACCCTTGGGAAAATAAAAAAATTGGGGACTAAATCATCATGTTTGTGGAAAAAATACGATTTTTTTATTTTCACGCCCGGGCATTATAAACTTCTGTGAAGCCCTTGGGGGTTCAAAGTGCTCACCACACATCTAGATAAGTTCCTTAGGGGGTCTAGTTTCAAAAATTGTGTCATTTGAAGGGGGTTTCCACTGTTTAGGTACATCAGGGGCTCTCCAAAGGCAACATGACACCTGCAGTCCATTCCATAAAAGTCTGCATTCCAAAACATCACTACTTCCCTTCCGAGCCCTGACGTGTGCCCATACAGTAGTTTTCTCCACATATGAGGTATCAGTATATTCAGGACAAATTGGACAACAACTTTTGGGGTCCAATTTCTACTGGTACCCTTGGGAAAATAAAAAAAATTGGGAACTAAATGATTATGTTTGTGAAAAAAATACAATTTCTTTAATTTCACGCCTGGGCATTATAAACTTCTGTGAAGCACTGGGGGGTTCAAAGTGCTCACCACACATCTAGTTAAGTTCCGTGGGGGTCTAGTTTCTAAAATGGTGTCATTTGTGGGGGGTTTCCACTGTTTTGGTACATCAGCGGCTTTCCAAACGCGACATGGTGTCCGATCTCAATTCCAGCTATAAACGTCAAATGACGCTGCTTCCCTTCCGAGCTCTGCCATGCGCCCAAGTAGTCGTTTACACCCACATATGGGGTATCAGCGTACTCAGGACAAATTGCACAATAACTTTTAGGGTCCTGTTACCATTGGAAAAATAACAATTGGGGGTGAAAAGATCATTTTTGTGGAAAAAATATGATATTTTAATTGTACGTCTGTACGTCATAAAATTCTGTGAAGCCCTTGGGGATTCAAAGTTCTCACCACACATCTAGATAAGTTCCTTGGGGGGTCTAGTTTCCAAAATGGGGTCACTTGTGGGGGATTTCCACTGTTTAGGTACATCAGGGGCTCTCCAAACGTGACATGGCGTCCGATCTGAATTACAGCCAATTTTGCATTGAAAAAGTCAAACGGCGCTCCTTCCCTTCTGAGCTCTGCCATGCACCGAAACAGTGGTTCCCCCCACATATCAGGTATCCGCATACTCAGGACAAATTGCACAATAACGTTTGCTGTCCAATTTCTCCTGTTGGCCTTGGTAAAATAAAATAGCTGAAGTATTTTTTTTGTGAAAAAAAGTTAAATGTTCATTTTTTTAAAATATTCAAAAAATTCCTGTGAAGCACCTGAAGGGTTAATAAACTTCTTGAATGTGGTTTTGAGCACCTTGAGGGGTGCAGTTTTTAGAATGGTGTCACTTTTGGGTATTTTCTATCATATAGACCCCTCAAAGTGACTTCAAATGTGATGTGGTCCGAAAAAATAAAATGGTGTTGCAAAAATGAGAAATCGCTGGTCAACTTTTAACCCTTATAACTTCCTAACAAATAAAATTTTGTTCCAAAATTGTGCTGATGTAAAGTAAACATGTGGGAAATGTTATTTATTAAGATATTTGTGTGCCGTATCTCTGTGAATTAAGGGCATAAAAATTCAAAGTTGGAAAATTGCGAAATTTTCAAAGTTTTTGCCAAATTTCCGTTTTTTTCACAAATAAACACAAGTTATTTGAATGAAATTTTACCACTACCATGAAGTACAATATGTCAAGAGAAAACATTGTCAGAATCACCGAGATCCATGGAAGCATTTCAGAGTTATTACCTCATGAAGGGACAGTGGTCAGAATTGTAAAAATTGGCCGGGGAGTTAACGTGCAAACCACCCTTGGTAGTGAAGGGGTTAATGTCTGCCATTTCCTGGTAAAAGATTAATATTTCATATGTAATGTTCTTTTTTACCAGCAGATGCCATTCACTATACTATACGTCAATTTACTAACTTACTAATGACTGATTAATTAAATGATAGCGTTAACAATAATTTATTAATGCAGCTACAAGTTTTAGCCATTCACATGGACCATATAAAACACAATATATGTTTAAGGTGAATATTTCATGATCATTAATCTTGCCTGTCCATGATAATTCAATTATTTACGCTGTATCTTATTTTCATTTGAGTTAGAATAAAACAGAACATTTCTAACTATGCATGGAACAGCATGTTAGAAGCTTCAGGATCCCATAGTATATGTTATGTCATTAGTGACTTCGCGTAAAATGCCAGCATGTCAAGTCAATCTGCTCTGTCTTGTCAATCTGACATATATGTATATACACTCACTGGCCACTTTATTAGGTACACCTGTCCAACTGTGTGTTAAGACTTAATTTCTAATCTGCCAATCACATGGCGGCAACTGTAGACATGGTCAAGACAATCTCCTGCAGTTCAAACCGAGCATCAGTATGGGGAAGAAAGGTGATTTGAGTGCCTTTGAACGTGGCATGATTGTTGGTGCCAGAAGGGCTGGTCTGAGTATTTCAGAAACTGCTGATCTACTGGGATTTTCACGCACAACCATCTCTAGGGTTTACAGAGAATGGTCCGAAAAAGAAAAAAAATCCAGTGAGCGGCAGTTCTGTGGCCGGAAATGCCTTGTTGATGCCAGAGGTCAGAGGAGAATGGGCAGACTGGTTCGAGCTGATAGAAAGGCAACAGTGACTCAAATTGCCACCCGTTACAACCAAGGTAGGCAGAAGAGCATCTCTGAATGCACAGTGCGTCGAACTTTGAGGAAGATGGGCTACAGCAGCAGAAGACCACACTGGGTACCACTCCTCTCAGCTAAGAACAGGAAACTGAGGCTACAATTTGCACAAGCTCATCGAAATTGGACAGTAGAAGATTGGAAAAACGTTGCCTGGTCTGATGAGTCTCGATTTCTGCTGCGACATTCGGATGGTAGGATCAGAATTTGGCGTAAACAACATGAAAGCATGGATCCATCCTGCCTTGTATCAACGGTTCAGGCTGGTGGTGGTGGTGTCATGGTGTGGGGAATTTTTTCTTGGCACTCTTTGGGCCCCTTGGTACCAATTGAGCATCGTTGCAACGCCACAGCCTACCTGAGCATTGTTGCTGACCATGTCCATCCCTTTATGACCACAATGTACCCAACATCTGATGGCTACTTTCAGCAGGATAATGCGCCATGTCATAAAGCTCGAATCATCTCAGATTGGTTTCTTGAACATGACAATGAGTTCACTGTACTCAAATGGCCTCCTCAGTCACCAGATCTCAATCCAATAGAGCATCTTTGGGATGTGGTGGAACGGGAGATTCGCATCAGGGATGTGCAGCCGACAAATCTGCGCCAACTGTGTGATGCCATCATGTCAATATGGTCCAAAATCTCTGAGGAATGCTTCCAGCACCTTGTTGAATCTCTGCCACGAAGAATTGAGGCAGTTCTGAAGGCAAAAGGGGGTCCAACCCGTTACTAGCATGGTGTACCTAATAAAGTGGCCAGTGAGTGTATTTGTCACTTGTTAAGCTAACTGACAATTGTTGATAATATTTAATGCGACTACTCATGACTATTTTTGTGCAAACCACACAGTATATTCGTCTAGATTTGGATGATTGGTTTAGTTTAAAAAATATAACAAATATCAAATAAAAGTAAAAATATTTAGAATTTACTGCCATATTTATCATTTATTCCCCAAAATTGCAGAAAGACTCTATATGGGTTATGACTATAGAAGGGGGAACCGAAACAGTCACGCTGCGGATTCTGCTGCGGATTAACCTGCGGTTTTGCCCTGCGGTTTATCATCTCTACAGTGGAGGAGATGGTAAACCGCAGCGGAATCCGAAGAAAGAATTGACATGTCAATTCTTTCTGCGGATTAGAAACCGCAGCAATCCGCGCAGAAAAATCTGCACCGTCTGCACTGCGGTTTCCATTTCCCATTGGATATTATGGTACTGCACAACGCAGCAGTAACTGCTGCGGATCCGCAGGACCAAAACCGCTGAGGATCCGCAGCAGAATCCGCAGCGTGTGCACACGCCCTTACTGTTCGGTTTCAGCAGTGCAAACAAATCTTGTTGAAAGTCTCCAGTACAGCCAATTAACAAGCCTTTCCTGTGTGGGTACTTCCGGTTCCATCACAGCCATGTCGTGTATTGGCATGGCTGTGATTGGAACACCTAAAGCATTTTCTAAAATATGGGTATTCTCAGTTGAACCACCATAAAGAAAACCCAAGACCTTTTTTAAAGAGTAAATATATGTAGACAAATATAACTGACAGCCCCTAGAACAAGGTAGGTTTTGAAAAAATGGTACAGATCATCTCAGAAAAAGAGGGGAATATTAGATATAAGCCCTCTTGAATACCAATAAAAACAATATTTTTATTTGACAAAAATATATAAAAGTAGTCCTACTGCAATAAAGGTCTACAAAGACGACATAATTAATAGTATATTCCAAAAAACAAAACCAACCTATCACCACCCAACCACAAAAACCCCCCCCCAAAAAACAGCTGAATAGCCAATAGAGTTTATATGTCTTTGAGGAAAAGAGTACCTGCTCCTAAATTGAAGCAGTGTGAACTATAATATAGCTCACTAAATTTGGTGAAAACATTGTCTCAAAAAATGCCCATAAAAAACTGACCCTCAATAAGAGGTATTCTTCGCCAGCTAGTCATCCCATAAACTGGGCCATATAAAGTACTAGATGGCCAAGAATTCCACTACCTGGGTGTAATATGCCTAGTCTAGAAGCTTTCCCTCAAGCAATAAAGAAAGTGGGCTCTTATAATGAAATGCACATAAGCTTGATGTACAAACATGCTCTGGCTACTCAGCTAGTAAATATCTGAACATGCTTAGTAATTTATAGTCCTTATCAAATACAGGAATCCTATATCTCAGTTTTGGTCTTTGGTACAATCAATCCCAAGACCACAAGAAAAAAGAAAAAAGCATGCCCAGAAAAGACCATAATAGGTTACTTATCTGAATCCAGTCCCAATAGCATTGTCCCTATGCGTTTCACCCCCTCACAGTGTCAGGGCTCATCAGGGGACCACAATTAAGGAGTAATATCCATAATGGCATGGCTGTTGAATGCTATTCAACAGACTCTTCCGTCTCTCTGACATTTGAAGCTACCTTTTAATACAAGTAATTTCATGTCCATGATGCTGTGATCAGTGATACAAAAATGCTTGGCCACAAGTAAATCTATTCTTTTTTCTTTTATTGTGTGGTGATAAGAAGTCATCCTTTTTCTAATCTCCCTTACATACAGACCCCCAGTTGGACATTTGGTACAAATAAATAAGTACACCACATTAGATGTGATGCAGCTGAAAGTACCTGGGATCTTGTAGTCCTGATGTGAGTTGGGGATCTTTTTTGTGTCCGTGGTCATTATAAATGGACAGGTTTTACATTTTTTTCTGGTTTCAAATAAAGGTTCATGTGGTGATGGAGAGAGCTTCTGAAAATGATGCTTTTTAGATTTGGGGGCTGCCTAAAACACTTTCAGCTGCATCACATCGAAAGTGGTGTACTTAATTATTTGTACTAAATGTCCAACTGAGGGTCTGTATGTCAGGTAGACAGGGCAAAAGCTTAGAACAAGGATGAATTCTCATCACCACACAATAAGAGAAAAATGATTAGATGTACCTGTGTCCAAATATTTTTGCATCGTTGATCACAGCACCATGGACATGAAATTACTTGTATTAAAAGTGCAAATTGTCTCTTCAGAGAGAAAAAGGACTTGAACTCTATCGTCCCACATGTTGGAAGTTCACATTGCACTGCGAATATGCCTCCTTACCTTGACATGCCAGAGCTGGTATGTCATGCTCCACAAGGAGAGTTGTATTAAAAGGTGACTGTCATGGTTAGGACATGGTTAATGTCCTGTTCCCACAGGGTTAACTTTTGCCGGCCTCTCTTTGGATCTGGGAGGGGTATTTATACTCACTCCAGACTAGCATTCTCTGTCAGCTATACTGTTATTCTGGCTGTGTGTCTGACCGACCCCCTGGTGTGCGTGTACTGCATTGCTTGTTTGATTCCCGTGTATGACCCGACCTGTCCCCTCACTATGAACTCCATCTCACGTTTTAGGTACTATTGTCTTCTCTGGTTCTGACCTCCTGGCTTGGCTATTGTTACTCTGCAACTGTTTGCCCCTATTGTACCATCTATTGCCCATTCTGGTTTTCTGATTTATTGCTACATCCTGACTATCCGCTCTGTCTAACCCTTTGGTACTGTCCTGCTATCTCGTTCATTGACCCCGGCTTGATCTGGTTTCCTCCCCGTCTATGCCCCTTGGTAACTTGTCCCATAGTTACCTTTCTAGAGTTTCCCTGCAGCTCCTAGCTCTGTGGAGCTTAGGCCACGCCCCCAGCAGTCACATGCTTCAGGTCCTGATAGTTTGAAGCACGCATTGTCACCGCTGCTGCCCTGCTCCACAAGTAGCTTTGAGCACGGTTTTTGTACTCAGGACATGCGCACTGGCTCAGTCAACGAGTGTAGTGTGGTGTTCCTGACATTATAGCTGACCATTTCAGTTCTTTTTTGTTTTTCTCTCTCTGAAGGAAAAAAAAAGTGTGTTATCCTCATGGATCCCATACAAGCTTTGGCTGATCAAGTCAAGCACCTGACCCAAATGTTCCATAAACTCAATGTGGAACAGCGCACGGTGACCCATACCCAGCAACAGTTGGTGGTTACTGTGCAGGAGGCTGTCGATGCAGGGGCTTCTAGTTCTGGGGGTAGAGATGTGTCATTAGCATCCCCCGAATCTCCGGCCAGATTGCCAGACCCTTTCACTCGGGATAAAAAGGAGTTCAGGTCTTTCAGAGAAGGATGCAATCTTTTTTTTCTCTAAGGCCCCACTCCTCCGGGGATGAGTTCCAGAGGGTGGGGGGGTCATTATTTCCCAACTTCGGGGGGCTCCACAGGCATGGGCTTTCTCTCTCTCTTCCTCTGCTCCTTAACATATGTCTGTGAATTTGTTCTTTGAGGCTCTGGGGCACATTTATGATGAGCCTGATAGAGTGTGTCTGGCAGAGGATATGGTGATGAGTGTGACATAGGGGAGGCACTCTGCTGAATGGTTCTGCTCAGAGTTTAGACGTTGGACATCCGAAGTATCCTGGAACGACGACGCCCTGAGAGGGTTTTTTTGCAGGGGCCTGTCAGACCGTCTGCAGGATGCTCTGGCATTACATCCGCCTCCTGATACCCTGGAGGACACCATGATGCAGGAGGTCCATATGGACCGGAGACTCCAAGCTAGAGGAATGATGCAACAAGAGTCTCCCTTGTACCCCAAATTGTGTGACACTGCACCTGTATCTGAGCCCATGGAGGTTGGGTCAGTCTTGGTTAAGGAGAAAGAGAGAAGGCACCATAGAGACAACCTACTATGCTTTTACTGTGGAGCCTCTGGACATTGGAAAAGGAATTGCCCCTCGTGCCCTTCTTCAGAGAAACCATCAGAGAAACGACTGAGTCTGGGCAACAATCATGGAGGTTGTCCAGACTCCCAGGTACATTTTTTCTCACGTATAAAAATGGTGCTCCAGGTTGAATTGGAACTTGCTGGCAGTCCTGTTATGACCACCGCCTTTGTCGACTGTGGTTCCTCCATTCATCTGATTGATGCCCAAGTTGTGACCCTTAATAAGATAGGGACAGTCAGGTTAAAAGACCCTGTTAAAATTGTGGCTGTGGATTCATCCCCTCTTACCCGGGATGGAATTTGTTTTATGTCTGAAGTTTTTTCTATGAAAGTGGGTTCCACTCATGTGGAAAATTTAAGTTGCTTCATTATGAATAATCTGCCTGCAGGACTGGTATTGGGAATGCCCTGGTTGCAACGCCACAATCCTCTTATTGATTGGGTGAAGGGGGAGATCACCTGATGGGGATGTAACGATATTGTCTGTGTTGTAACCCGGTTCCTTTTGTCAATCAGATAAAATCTGTATCTGTGTCATCTGTCGGTCTGGAGGGTATTCTGGAGTACCTGAGAGACTTTAACCCCTTAAGCCCCAAGGGTGGTTTGCACGTTCATGACCGGGCCAATTTTTACAATTCTGACCACTGTCCCTTTATGAGGTAATAACTCTGAAACGCTTCCATGGATCCTGGTGATTCTGACAGTTTTTTCGTGACATATTGTACTTCATGTTAGTGGTAAAATTTCATTCAAATAACTTGCGTTTATTTGTGAAAAAAAACAGAAATTTGGCGAAAATTTTGCAATTTTCCAACTTTTAATTTTTATGCCCATAAATCACAGAGATACAGCACACAAAAAACTTGATAAGTAACATTTCCCACATGTTTACTTTACATCAGCACAATTTTGGAACCAAAATTTTTTTTGTTAAGGGTTAAAAATTGACCAGTGATTTCTCATTTTTACAACACCATTTTATTTTTACGGACCTCATCACATTTGAAGTCACTTTGAGGCGTCTATATGATAGAAAATACCCAAAAGTGACACCATTCTAAAAACTGCACCCCTTAAGGTGCTCAAAACCACCAGTTATTGTGCAATTTGTCCTGAGTACGCTGATACCCCACATGTTGGGATAAACCACTATTTGGGCGCATGGCAGAGCTTGGAAGGGAAGCAGCGCCATTTGACGTTTTTGGCTGGAATTGAGATCGGACACCATGTCGCAATTGGAAAACCCCTGATGTACCAAAACAGTGGAAACCCCCCACAAATGACACCATTTTGGAAATTAGACCCCCCAAAGAACTTATCTAGATGTGTGGTGAGAACTTTGAACCCCCAAGGGCTTCACAGAAGGTTATAACATACAGCGGTACAATTAAAAAAATCATATTTTTTCCACAAAAATGATCTTTTCACCCTCAATTCTTATTTTTCCAAGGGTAACAGGACCCTAAGAGTTATTGTGCAATTTGTCCTGAGTACGCTGATACCCCACATGTGGGGGTAAACCACTATTTGGGCGCCTGGCAGAGCTCGGAAGGGAAGCAGCACCATTTGACATTTTTGGCTGGAATTGAGATCGGACACCATGTCGCGTTTGGAAAGCCCCTGATGTACCAAAACAGTGGGAAACCCCCACAAATGACACCATATTGGAAACTAGACCACCTAGGGAACTTATCTAGATGTGTGGTGAGAACTTTGAACCCCCAGTGCTTTACAGAAGTTTACAACGCCTGGGCGTGAAAATAAAAAAATCTTATTTTTTCCACATACATGATCTTTTAGTCACCAATTTTTTTATTTTCCCAAGGGTACCAGTAGATATTGGACCCCAAAAGTTGTTGTCCAATTTGTCCTCAGTATGCTGATACCTCATATGTGGGAGAAAACTACTGTATGGGCACACATCGGGGCTCGGAAAGGAAGTAGTGACTTTTTGGAATGCAGACTTTGATGGAATGGTCTGTGGGTGTCATGTTGCTTTTGGAGAGCCCCTGATGTACCTAAACAGTGGAAACCACCTACAAGTGACCCCATTTTGGAAACTAGACCCCCTATGGAACTTATCTAGATGTGTAGTGAGCACTATGAATCCCCAAGGGCTTCACAGAAGTTTATAATGCCCGGGCATGAAAATAAAAAAATCGTATTTTTTCCACAAACATGATCAATTAGTCCCCAATTTTTTTATTTTCCTAAGGGTAACAGGAGAAATTGGACCCCAAAAGTTGTTTTGCAATTTGTCCTGAGTAGGCTGATACTCTATATTTGGGGGTAAAACACTGTTTGGGCGCATGGCAGAGCTTGGAAGGGAAGGAGCACCATTTGACTTTTTCAACGCAGAATTGGCTGGAATTGAGATCCGACACCATGTTGCATTTGGAGAGGACCTGATGTGCCCAAACAGTGGAAACCCCCCAGTTATAATTCCAACCCTAACCCAAACACACCCCAGCCCTAACCCTAGCCCTAACCCTAACCCAAATGGGAAGATGGAAATAAATACATTTTCTTTTAATTTTATTATTTTTCCCTAACTAAGGGGGTGATAACGGGGGGTTTGATTTACTATATATGGCGGGTTTTTATGTTTGGCAGCTGTCATAGGCTAAAAGACTCTTTTATTGTAAAAATAGTTTTTGCATCACCACACATTGAGAGCTATAATTTTTCCATATTTTGACCCACCGAGTCATGTGAGGTCTTATTTTTTGTGGGACGAGTTGACGTTTTTATTGGTACCATTTTCGGGCACGTGACTTTTTTTATCGCTATTCCGATTTTTGTGACGCAGATTGAACAAAAACCAGCGTTTCATGAATTTCTTTTGGGGGGTGCGTTTACACCGTTCCGCGTGCAGTAAAATTGATAAAGCGGTTTTATTCTTCGGGTCAGTATGGTTACAGCGATACCTCATTAATGTCTTTTTTATGTTTTGGTGCTTTTATGCAATGAAAACTTTTTTATATAAAAAATAATTATTTTTGCATCGCTTTATTCTGTGAGCTATAACTTTTTTATTTTTAGCTGATGATGCTGTATGTTGGCTCGTTTTTTTGCGGAACAAGATGACGTTTTCAGCGGTACCATGGATATTTATATGCATCTTTTAGGTCGCGTGCTATTTCACTTTTTGTTCGGCGGTATGATAATAAATCATTATTTTTTGCTTCGTTTTTTATTTTTATTTTTTAAGGGGTTCGCTAAAGGGGTTAACTAATGGGACAGTTTTATAGGGCAGGTTGTTACGGACGCGGCAATACCAAATATGTGTACTTCTATTATTTTTTTCTTTTTTTATTTCCAAAAAATGATTTTATTGGGGAATATTTTTTTTTCTAATTTATTTAGCGATTTTTTTAAAATTATTTTTACACTTTTTTAATTTTTTTTAACTTTATTAGGTTGTCCCAGGGGGGACATCACTGTCCTGTGACAGATCGCTGATCTGTCACATCACAGATCACTGTGACAGATCAGTGATCTGTCACAGGCATATACGCAGACTTCCTCATGCTGCGCTTTGCAGGCACTGAGGAAGTCAGCTCCCTACAGGCCCCCGAAGGTCCCCGTCGCCATCTTGGATCCGGGGACCTGTAGGGAAAGAGAACCCCGCAGCAGCGCTGCACATTGCGTTGCGGTGGGGGGCTCAGGGAAGCACGGAGGGAGCCCCCTCCCTGCCGATGCTTCCCTTTAACCCCCGGTACACTGCAATCGTGTTTGATCGCGGTGTGCAAGGGGTTAACATGTCGGGGGTGGTCCGTGACTGCCATTGACACATTGTGCCGGGTGTCAGCTGTGATAATTAGCTGACACCCGGCCGCGATCAGCGGTGCTCACCACGTGGACGCCGCTGATCGCTGTGACGTACTATCCCGTCCCTGGGAATTAAGTCCCAGGGCACATGGACGGGATAGTACGTCACATGGGATTAAGGGGTTAAAGATGTGTTCTCCGAAAGTGAGGCTGAGGCGCTTCCACCACATAGACCATATGATTCTGCTATCGATTTAGTACCTGGAGCCAAATTACCCAAGGCTCGTTTGTTTAATTTGCCCGGGCCTGAGCGCCAAGCTATGAAAGAGTACATTAAAGAAAGCCTTCGCCAGGGGCATATTCGGCCCTCGGTCTCACCCGTGGCAGCGGGGTTTTGCTTTGTAAAGAAAAAAGATTGTGGGTTGCAACCGTGCCTTGACTTTCGGGAACTGAACAACATTACTGTTAAGAACACGTACCCTCTCCCGTGGATTCCTGATCTATGCAATCAACTCACGGGGGCCAAATAGTTTTCTAAGCTCGATCTACGAGGGGTTTATAACCTTATAAGGATCCGGGAGGGGGACGAATGGATAACAGCGTTCCTGACAACTGAGGGGCTGTTTGAAAACCTGGTTATGTCCTTCGGCCTCACCAATGCTCCTGCAGTTTTTCAGAACTTTATTAATGTGTTTTTTTCTGACTTGATTGGACGTTACGTAGTCATTTACCTGGATGACATCTTGATTTACTTTGAGGACAGTCAGTCACACTTGCACCATCTGCGTACGGTTCTTATGAGACTCCGGGAGAACCATTTGTATACTAAGCTGGAGAAGTGCTCATTTTTTAGGCAAGAACTATCTTTTCTGGGTGTAATTGTATCCGGGGAGGGATTCCGCATGGATCCAGAAGGTTCAGGCCATTACAGATTGGGTGCAGCCTCATGACCTGAAGGGGTTACATCGATTTCTAGGCTTCGCTAATTATTTTAGGAAGTTCATTAAAGGGTTCTCGCAGGTGGTGAAACCCTTGACGGACCTCACTCTTAAAGGGGCAGATATAAAAAATTGGTCCGTGGCGCAAAAAATTCCTTCCTGGCATTAAAGAAGTGTTTTTTCTACAGCCCCTGTGTTGGTACAACCCGATTCATCAAGACCTTTTATCGTCGAGGTCGACGCTTCAGAGGTGGGGGTGGGGGCAGTATTGTCACAGGGCCCATCTACCCTGACTAACCTCAAACCCTGTGCCTTTTTCTCTAAGAAGTTCTCTTCGGCCGAGAGAAACTATGATGTCGGTAACAGGGAATTGTTAGCAGTTAAATTGGCCTTAGAAGAATGGAGGCATTTTTTGGAGGGGGGCGCTCATCCCATTACGGTCATCACTGATCATAAAAACCTGGCCTATATCGAATCTGTTAAGAGATTGACCCCCAGACAGGCTCGGTCGGCACTTTTTTTTCTCGATTTCACTTTACCATCACGTTTCGACCAGGGTCTAAAAATGTAAAGACGGATGCCTTATCACGAAGTTTTGATTCTTTGTCCCCTCCAGAACCTCCTTCCTCCATTCTTCAACCGGGAGTGGTTGTAGCCAAAATCTCCTCTAAGTTACAGGGAGAGATTCTGGAAGCACAAGCACAAGCTCCCAGGAATAAACCCCCAGCTAAATTGTTTGTACCCAAACAATTCCGTTCCACACTCCTTCAAGAATTTCATGATTCTGTGTTAAGTGCACACCCTGGTATTGCAGCTACCCGGGGGGCAGTAGCTAGGAGTTTTTGGTGGCCCTCTATGGGTACTGATATAAAAAGGTTTGTGAATACTTGTGGAGTGTGTGCGCGCTCTAAAAGCTCTCAGGTCCGGCCGGGGAATTGGTGCCTTTGCCAATTTTGGATAAACCATGGACACGCCTGTCCATGGACTTTATCACTAATCTTCCACCTTCCAAGGGCAACTCAGTGGTATGGGTAGTGGTTGATAGATTTTCTAAGCAACCCCACTTTGTGCCATTACCTGCATTACCATCTGCTGAAACCTTGGCCCGCTTGTTTAAACAGCACATTGTTTGACTGCATGGAGTGCCTGTGAACGTGGTGTCGGACAGGGGTGTGCAATTTGTGGCCAGGTTTTGGAGAGCGTTTTGTATGAAGTTGGGGGTCACATTGTCATTCTCCTCTGCCTATCACCCGGAATCCAATGGACAAACTGAATGCACCAACCAGTCATTGGAGCAGATTCTGAGATGCCTGGCCTCCTCCAGACAGGAAGACTGGTGTGAGGTATTACCCATGGCAGAATTTGCATTCAACTGTCGGATTAATCAGTCTACCGGAAAGTCTCCCTTTCAGGTCAATTATGGGTTTGTTCCGCAGTTTGGGGAATTTACCCGTATGGATTCGGATGCCCTGGTGCCGAGGGGATGGTACAACAATTAAAAACCCTCTGGAAGGAGGTGCAGGGGAACATCTCCAAAGCCCAGAAGAAGTTCAAACATTTTGCAGACAGGAGGGGGTTGGGTCCTGCATTAACAGTCGGGGAAAAAGTCTGGTTGTCCACCCGTAACATCAAACTTAAAATACCCTCTATGAAGTTGGGCCCCAAATTTATTGGCCCATACAAGATTGTAGAGGTGATCAACCCGGTGGCATACAGATTACAGTTGCCCACCTCCTTCAAAATCTCTAACGTCCTCCACACCTCCCTATTAAAACCTGTGGGGGCAGTTAGAGAAAATCCCTCATCTGTGGCCCCACCAGTGTTGGTAGAGGGTCAACTGGAGTATGAGGTAGGGCACATCATTGATTCGTGGTGGGTGCGCCGGAGACTTCAATACCTTATCCATTGGAAGAGATATTCCGTTGAGGATCGGTCGTGGGTTCCGGCCAGTTCTGTGCATGCTGATCGACTGGTGTGGGCTTTTCATGCCAGATACCCTGAGAAACCTGGGGGTCCAGGAGCCCATTAAGAGGGGGGTACTGTCATGGTTAGGACATGGTTAATGTCCGGTTCTCACAGGGTTAACTTTTGCCGGCCTCTCTTTGGATCTGGGAGGGGTATTTATACTCACTCCAGACTAGCATTCTCTGTCAGCTATACTGTCATTCTGGCTGTGTGTCTGACCGACCCCCCTGGTGTGCGTGTACTGCATTGCTTGTTTGATTCCCGTGTATGACCCGGCCTGTCCCCTCACTCTGAACTCCATCTCACGTTTTAGGTACTATTGTCTTCTCTGGTTCTGACCTCCTGGCTTGGCTACTGTTACTCTGCTACCATTTGAACCTATTGTACCGTCTATTGCCCGTTCTGGTTTTCTGATCTATTGCTACGTCCTGACTATCCGCTCTGTCTAACCCTTTGGTACTGTCTGGCTATCTCGTTCATTGACTCCGGCTTGATCTGGTTTCCGCCCCTGTCTATGCCCCTTGGTAACTTGTCCCGTAGTTACCTTTCTAGAAGTTTTCCTGCAGCTCCTAGCTCTGTGGAGCTTAGGCCACGCCCCCAGGAGTCACCTGCTTCAGGTCCTGATAGTTTGAAGCACGCATTGTCACCGCTGCTGCCCTGCTCCACAGGTATCTTTGAGTATGGTTTTTTGTACTCAGGACATGCGCACTGGCTCAGTGAGCGAGTGTAGTGCAGTGTTCCTGACAGTGACTTCAAATCTCAGAGAGACAGAAGGATCTGGAAGTATAAACTTATGACAATCTTTGACACACTCCATGCAGGAATGAATGTGTCGCATGGATTTATGTCTTTCTACATCAACTAAGGAAATTGATCCTCAGACCTTGTGGAGGTAACACAACACAGAAAGAGACCCCAATCAGATGACAATACAATTTTCACACTCCATATCTATGAACTATTCCAATATTTAAGGCTACAACTGTTTCTCCCTCTCCCATAATGATAGTTCTGCATGCCATCACTTGTCTTATCTATTGCATTATTCCTGTGTCCTGTTTTTCATTGTGTGTTACTCTATGCCTGATGACAGGGCCGGCGTTAGGGGCAGGTAGACCAGGCAGCTGCCTAGGGCCCCCGCTCCTCCAGGGGCCCCCAGCCAGCCGCGCATCACACAGCCGCTATGGGGCCCCTGTGAGGCAGGGGGGTCCGCCTGCCCCCAGTGCCGACTCCTGCCACCGCCGCATTGAAGGAGGCAGTGATGGAGGAGAGAGCATCAGCTGATGCTCTCTCTCCCATCGTTCCCCGCTCTGCCTCTGACACAGCGGGGCGCGATGATGTCTTCGCGCTCTCACTGTGTGCCAGACAGAGCAGGAGAAGACAGGAGCAGCCAGCAGCGCAGGCACGAGGAGAAGGTGAGGAGTTTTTTTTTTTTTTAAATCAGTGTGAGTACTGGACTGTGTGGCCACTCTGGGGGGACTATATTCCATGCTCGGCTGTATCATACCATGCTGGGGGGCTATATACCATGCAGGGCTGTATTGCACCATTCTGGGGGGGCTATATACCATGCTGGGCCGTATTATACCACGCTCAGCTGTACCATACCATGCTGGGGGTGCTATATACCATGCTGGGCTGTATTACACGATTCTGAGGTGGCTATATACCATGTTGGGCTGTATTATACCATGCTCGGCTGTATCATACCATGCTGGGGGGGCTATATACTATGCTGGGCCATATTATACCATGCTGGGCTGTATTACACCATTCTGTGGGGCTATATACCATGCTGGGCTGTATTATACCGCGCTGGGCTGTATTATACCATTCTGGGGGGGCTATATATCATGTTGGGCTGTATTATACCATGCTAGGCTGTATTATACCATTCGGGGGGCTATATACCATGCTGGGCTGTATTATACAATACTGGCCTCTATTATACCATTCTGGGGGGGCTATATACCATGCTGGGCTGTATTATACCATGCTGGGCTGTATTACACCATTCTGGGGGGTATATACAATGCTGGGCTGTATTATACCATGCTGGGCTGTATCATACCATGCTGGGGGGCTACATACCATACTGGGCTGTATTATTCCATTCTGGGGGGCTATATACCATGCTGGGCTGTATTATACCATGCTGGGCTGTATTATTCCATTCTGGGAGGGCTATATACCATGCTGGGCTGTATTATACCATGCTGGGCTGTATTATACCATGCTGGGCTGTATACCATGCTGGGCTGTATTATACCATGCTAGGCTGTATTATACAGCCCACCATGGTATATAGCCCAGCATGGTTTACAGCCTGTATACCATGGTGGGTTGTATTATACCATGGTGGGCTATATACCATGCTATGCTGTATACCATGGTGGGCTGGGCTGTATACCATGGTGAGCTGTATACCATGAGGTGCTGGGGTATATACTATGTGGTGCTGGGCTATATACTATGCGGCTGTGTTATATACCATGGGGGTACATTTTACATTATTTTCTATAGGGGGAGGCTGTGTTATATAATATGGGGGGCTACATTATATTCTATGGGGAGGTGGACTGTATTCTATTTGAGGCTACATTATATTCTATGAGGGCTGTATTATATTATATTCGATGGGGGCTGCATTATGCTATATGAGGAGGGCTACATTGTATTCTATGGAGGGGCTACATTATACTATATAAGGGGCTGCATTATATCCTATGAGGGGGTTGCCATATATTCTATGGAGGGGCTGCATTATACTATATGGAGGGTGGGGCTGCATTATATTCTATTGGAGGGTTACATTATATTCTGTGGAGTGGCTGCATTATACTCTGGGGTAGCTGCATTATTCTCTAAGGGATGGCTGCATTATACTGTAAGAGGGGGGCTGCATTATATTCTATGGAGGTTACATTATGTTGTATGGCGGGGCTGCATTATACTCTGTGGGGTGGCTGCATTATGATCTATGGGGTGGCTGCATTATTCTATATTTGGGCTGCATTATACTGTATCGAGGACTATGGGGAATACATTATATGAAGAACTATGGGGTGCATTATGCTATGGGAAGTGAATTTTACTACATGGTTGACTATGGTGGTGCATTATACTATATGGAGAACTATGAGGAGTGTATTAAACTATATGGAGGACAGAGCAGTGTATTTTAATATATGGAGGGCTATGAGGAGTGTATTATACTATATGGAGGACTGAGGAGTGTATTATACTATATGGAGGACTATGGCGCAGATTCTATTATAGTGAGGACTATGGGGTGTAAACTGTAGATGTGCTGCTGATAACATGATACTGTATGGTGATCTGTTAGGGTGTGTGCACACGTTTCGGATTAGTCTGTGGCTTTTTCTGCAGAGAATCCACATCTCTTGGCAGAAACCGCAGGGTAAAACACATGCATTTATCCTGCGGATTCCTAGCATGTGTACAGCGGATTTGATGCAGATTCTAGTGTAGTTTGGCAGTGCGGATGAGAGATTGATTGATTTGTATGTTCCGGAACGTACACTGCAGCTGCGGTTCCGCAAAAAAGAAGTAACATGCTGTGGAAAATAAACCACCGCAAATCTGCGCAGAATTTTCCGCAGCATGGGCACAGCGGATTTGGTTTTCCATAGGTTTACATGGTACTGTAAACCGCATAGAAACTGCTGCGGATCCACAGGACCAAATCCGCTGCGGATCCGCAGCAAAGACTGCAACATGTGCACACACCCTTAGTGATCCATTAATGATTGTTCAGATCCCATCATTCTTTCTCAGGCTGGTTTCATACTTGCGTTTTTTTGCGCTGTTTTTAGCGCAAAAAAAGCATGCGTTTTTTCCCTATCTCTTACATGGGTACACATAGGTGCGCATACACATGCGTTTGTACGCGCTTGTAAGCGCATGCGGTTTTTTCCTATCTTTTACATAGGTGCGCATACACATGCGTTTGTACGCGTTTGTATGCGCATGCGTTTTTTTGTAGTGTGCGCTCGGGTGCACAAAATGCATCCTGTTGCATTTTTTGTGCGTCCGACTTGCCCCCCAAAAACGCATGCGCACGCAATGCGTTTTTCTACACCCAAACACCCATTACAGCCTATGGGTGCACATATGTGCGCATGGTAATGTGCATGTATGCGCAAAAAAAGATGCTTTTTTAAAAAAACGCACCCAAACCCGCAAAAAAAGCACACAAACGCATGATGCGTTTTTTATGTGCGTTTGCACTGCGCACGGTGCACAGCGCCAAAAAACGCAAGTGTGAAAGTAGCCTTAGACGGTGGAAAGAGGCCGGGAAACAAGTGTTGAACGACGTCAATATTGTTGATCACACTCATTTAGCGGCCTGAACTCAGCTCATGTAAATACAATCAAAATGCTTCTGTGTGATGTGCAATATGTTAGCATTTGGGGCCCCATTTTAAACTTTGCCTAAGGCCCCACTTTGCCTAAAACCGGCCCAGCCTGATGAAGACACCTGAGAAGTCTCAAAAGCTTGCAATTTGTTACCATCTTTTCAGTTAGCCATTAAAAGGTATCAACCACTGAGGACTCTCAATTCTGAATATTTTTTCTAGCTAGTAAGGCACTAGTAAGGTTGTACAGAC